>NC_142201.1:25377500-26627500 GCF_049639895.1 Pseudopodoces humilis
AAACTATGTGTGGTACTGCCAGATAATTTTCTTTCAGAGGGGCAGCCCCAGATGGGAGAATTCAAGATGCAAAGAGTCACAGATGAGGGTGTCTCTTAAATGCCATAACTAACACAAAGTTAAATTGCATTGCAATGTCATTTGCCTGTTTCCTGTCTCCTTCCATGCCAAAGTGTTGTTGATTCCTGTCTTAAAGAACATTTTTTAGCTTGTGTATTTTACAGAACTGTTTGGCATTCAAGGAAAATATGCTAGTAGATCAGCAGATACTACCTAACAGTTTTCTGGTTTTTTATCTAAATATGTGAGTTTTATTTATTAGGATTCAAGTGTTTGTAAGCACTGTGCAGGGATAGATTTTTAATGTATTAGTGTTTGATAACGTGTTTTCCAGAAAGTATATGTCCACTTTAGAAACTAGGAGGAGTACCTCAAAAATGTTGACCAGCTTTGTCTTTTGGAATCTGCAGAAAAATGAAGACAGTTGCCATGAAGACGTGCCACAAACTTTCACAATCCTCTAAGCAGGGGATGAACTCTGCAACCTACAGACTAAAATTTCAAGCAAAGCTTGTGTCAGTGTTAAAGTAAACAGGATTGGAATATTTCAAACCATTTTCTCATGAGAATACAAGCAGCAGAATATCAGTGCCAATGCTCCTAGCAGAAATGTTAGTTTTAATACATTTTAAACCACAGTCCACAAATGCTTTATGTGTGTTCAGAATTACTGAAAAACACAGCTACATTCACCCAAGTTACTAGAACAATTTGTTCTTGCTTCCTTTTTTAGTAGGGGATTCTGCAATTTGTGCAATATTTATATGAATTTGATATATTGATGTAAATTGATCTAAAACTCATTACCACAGCTGCAACTACAGTGTAGGATAAGACTAAGTAAGTATCTTTTCTAACAATAGAATGCTGCTTACCTAAGACAACTACAGAATAGGGTGCTATGGCACTGCAGAGGAGGCACAAACCAGAAGTTATGCTGTAAGCCCTCAGTCTGTCTTGTGTTTTTTCGTTAAGGTTGGTTTTGCCTTCCCTCTGTTAAGCATGGACATCATGTTTTCAGAGCCTCCATGGCTGGAGCATTTGGAGAGCTATTGGTTTTGGCCACGTGCAGGTAGAAAAGGGATCTTGATGTGTGGGTGCAGTACACAAAGCCCAGCAACTGTTCCCTGTGGCAGGCAAAGCCGCAGCAGATGAGGTCAGAGTCCAGAAACACCACAGAGGGAGCATGCTGGGTCCTTGGGATGAGTAGCTTCTTGCATGTTCTTTCTGCTATGGGCATTGCTGTTTAGGCTGCTCCAAAGAGGGGCAGAACAAGTGGTAAAATAGGAGGATTGCAGCATGTTATCTAGAGCAGCAAATTATCAAGCATCACTTTTCTGGATACCCTACATTTTATATGAAACAGAGCAAAAGCTATACGGAAATGCAAGAGGACATAAGTTCAGTATCTTTAGGCAGTAATTCCAATGCAGAAATGTCCTGTCAGCTCTTACAGGCTTCACTCTATGTATATTCTGACCACAATCACAGTATGAAAAAATATTCTGGGTTGGGAGGACCCACAAAGATGAATGAGTCATTGATCATTCTTAAATGAAAAGTCCATACAGGAACCAAATCTACAACTCTGTCCATATCAGCACCATGCTCTAACCAACTGAGCTAATCCCTTTACCTTCCCACAAAAAAAGGCTTGTGTACACACTGTCAAAGAGTAGCCACCAAAAAGAGATTGCAAAACTGAGGATATGCAGATGAATCATTGCAGGTTTGGAATGATTGCATTTATACTGTTTGTTCCATCTGGAATGTGGCAACTCACAGGACCTATATTGTAAAAGGAAGGATGAAAGGTGGCTTAAGAAAACTAAGAGCCCTTCCGTGTTCACTGAAAATGCTTGCACTCTGCCAGTAATTTGGGTTTTGGTTTGTTTTTGCAGATGGGAACCAATGCAGTTCAAATCCTTGTCACTATGGTGGCCACTGTAAAGATGGAATTGGTTCCTACACTTGCACGTGCTTGGATGGCTATCAAGGCAAGAACTGTGAATTTGGTAAGTTTCTGCTTTAGAGAGCTGTGGTGGTGATCTTCCCAGGGAGCCTTGCAAGGAAACATGTTTTGCATGGAAATCCTTCCTGGGGCTCACACCTGTGACAGAGAGCTGCCACTGTGATCTTGCCATGGGAGGGTGTATCATTAGCCCAGCAGTAAGAGTGGGAGCGTGGAACTGAGGTGTAGTCACAGCATGGAGGGGAGTGATGAGGAGTTGAGTGTTTTAGGGCAGGAGGGAGGAGTCGTGTGAGGGTTTACACAGTTATGTTCTTGGTGAGTTTTGTTCATTCTTCCCCTGACAATTTGTCTCTGCTTTTCTGAGCTCACCATGCCATGGCCACTGGGCCCACTTGGACTTGGCAAGTACATTTTGTAGGCTGGATGCAGCTGCTTTGTAAGGTACAAGCTGATGTTCAGCACTCACATGAGGGGTTCCTAAAAGGTGCTTCAGGTGCTCGGCAGGTGGGGATACAGATCCCATTTAAAGAGCGTGTTTTGTTTTGGAGAACTTGCAGATGTTCTGTGAAAGTCAGTGTTTATGTAGAGCTTTTCTCCCACCATCTCTTTTATAGTCATACCCAAGTTCTGCAGAATAAACAACGGGGACTGTGAGCAGTTCTGCAGTGTCAGAAGAGATGGACGGAAGGATGTGCTGTGTTCCTGTGCAGATGGGTATGCTCTAGCAGAGGATGGCAAACACTGTGTTGCAACAGGTACAAAGCCACGAGACAAATCAATAGCGGTGGTGGTGAGACTTGTTTCACAGTTAAGGGATGTGTTGGTTTACAGCTGAAGAATGTTTTTCAAACCACCAGTATCCTACATGACATAGACTCAACAGTGAGGCCAAGAGATTTGTATTTCCAAAGCCTTCCATTTGTGAGGTGCTGTGGTGGATTGGATCAAAATCTAAGTATTTTTAGACCCTTTGCAAGGTGCCTCTCAGCAAATTACCAAGTTCCATTGCTGTCAAATGAAAACTAATTGCAGTAATAACTAATATTCTTAAATACTTACACACCACATAAAGTGGCAGCCTACAAAACTTTCTTTTCAGAGCCTTTCTTTTTATAGAAACTGAAAATATTCAATACTCATAATTAGTGCTACTTACACCTGTACATTTCTAGACTCTTGTAAGAAGGCTGGTCAGACATCTCGAACATATGCTCATGATGTTCTTCTTTATATCCTTTAAAAAATAACAAATTGCTTTTGTGAGCCACATTACTCCACTCAGTTTCCTTGACGTTGCCAAGAAGTTTTTTCAATATGCTGGTGTTACTCTTCTTCAATTTTAACATTCTTCTCTTCACAGTAAAATTCCCTTGTGGAAAAGTTTTTGTATCAAGGCAAAAAAGGTCTGTTCTTTCGCCTACTGACTATAGCAGTGGAACAAGTGATCAGGAAATGACTTCTGCAAACGGAACGAGCGCAGAGGAGAGCTTTGCAATTACCACAGAAAGCCCAACCCCTCCGCCTGACAACAGAACAAGCAGCAAGACTCCATATGTGGATACCAGGATAGTTGGTGGGGATGAGTGTCCCCCTGGCCAATGCCCATGGCAGGTAAATGGAGGGGGTTTTGCCCTGCATGGGGCAGAGTGTGTCTCTGAGGGAAGGTGAGCAGTGGTTCCTTCCAGCTGGTTGCCCTCTGAACGTGACCCGTGCCATGTGCCAGTGGCAGTGAGACGTAGCTGAACAGTGTGGCCCTGGGCACTTGGATGTGCTGTTCTGCAAACTGCAGCCTCACAGTGTCTAAACAAAAGGCTTTGTGCCATTTTTGATGGAGCTGCCTACTCTATCCCCAGAGACGACTTTTGGGTCACACTGGTCTCCAAGGCCATTTTTGCAGGTTACATTTTGGTTCTGTCTGAGACCATCCACTGAGGCAGTAACCTGGGAGCAGGGTGATAAAGTAGAGAAAGCCAGCGTTTTGCTTCAGAAATACAGCCTCGTGTCTCAGTTTTACTCTTGAGTTTGGGCCAGCCAAAATGAATTCCTGTATTTGGGACATTCTTTGAGGGAGAAAGTCCAAGAGATGGGGTGATCCAGAGTGTGCGCTCTGCCTGCTCAGCCGGTCAGCGCCTCAGGGACGTTGCTCAGCACTGGGAGTGAGGTCGTGTGGAAGCCAAATGTCAACTTGACATAAAGTCAGTTGAGAATCTGTAGCAGCAGAAGTCAATCTGTGGCCTCTGCACCTGAGAATGCAATAGCAGGAGAGACCTGGCGGGCCACATGCACACTGCTGTAAGAAGCATCTCTGTAATGTGCAGAGAAAGCAGTCAGCTCTTCATAGTTCATGGACATTAACCTGCACTTGCTCCTTCTGCACTCACCTGTTTTCATTCACAGGCTGTTCTGTTAGACGAGGAAGGAGAAGAGTTTTGTGGTGGAACTGTTCTGAGTGAAAATTTTATACTTACTGCAGCTCATTGCATAAACCAATCCAAAGAAATCAAAGTTGTTGTTGGTGAGTGATTATTTCTTTTACTCCTCTGAGGTGGGACTATCTGTTGTGCTTAACCTTCTGTGCCATAAATCTCCTGTGAGATGTACTCCCGATTCATTAAGGTGTTTTACCTTTCTGCTGCTTTTTATAATTTCTTGTTATTGTGAGAATCCTGTTTGTAACAACAGGTGCCTCTCTTTCTGCTCTGCCAGCTAGCTGGCAGTGATTACAGTCAAATATTCTAGACCGGTTGGCTATCAATGTGTTCAGCAGAGCAGTGCTTCTGCAGGAAGCTCATCATTCCTAGCACTTCAGAAGCATCCAGGTTTGTTCTTGCAGGAGCCCTCAGGAAACCTATGACTCATTGAATAGAGCACAAAAGAACAGATTCAGATTTATCATTGCTTCCCTTTTGAGCCAGGACACAGGATTAACACAGCTTCAGTTTTGCACTGTTGTAGTCCAGACCATGTTCTCTTCTCTAAGCCAGGCTCAAGCTCCTTTAAGTGCTCCCACACAAAATTGCATTAGTTTAGCTGAATCAGCTTATGCCTTTATGTAAACAGGTACAAAAATCTCCATAGACCAAACCTCAGGATCAATGGTGATCCATTTGCTGCGAAAAAATATTGCCATACCTGTTCACAGTTTCCTTGTGTGATCTAAGGTCCTGGGCAAAGTGCTCAGAATGAATATTCTGCTCTCTCCCTCTGCCAAGGTTGTTCTAAAATTCTTATCCTTTTTCATTCATTAATGACCCTTTTAATGCTCTTGTACAGGTGAAGTGGACAGAGAGAAGAAAGAGCCATCTGAATCAATGCACACTGTGGACAAAATACTTGTTCATTCTAAATTTATTATTGACACTTACGATAATGACATTGCCTTATTAAAGCTGAAGGAACCTATCAGGTTTTCGGAGTACGTCGTCGCAGCGTGTCTCCCCAAAGCAGACTTTGCTAATGAAGTTCTGATGAACCAAAGATCTGGGAGGGTTAGTGGCTTTGGGCGTGAATTTGAAGGTGGACGAAGATCCAAAAAACTGAAGGTGCTCGAAGTCCCCTATGTTAATAGGAACACTTGCAAGCAGTCCACTAACTTAGCCATAACTGAGAACATGTTCTGTGCTGGTTATGACACAGAACAAAAGGATGCTTGCCAAGGAGATAGTGGTGGCCCCCATGTGACCAGATACAAGGATACTTACTTTGTTACTGGAATTGTTAGCTGGGGAGAAGGATGTGCAAGGAAGGGTAAATACGGTGTCTATACCAAACTGTCCCGGTTCTTGCGTTGGGTAAGAACAGTCATGAGTTTGTAGTGGTGGTGTGTCCCTTGATCCTTCTTGCTAGCTACCAAGATGCAGGATTGGTAATGGAAACTTTCTTTTCCTGCACATCTGCTAAGCTGGTTTTGAAATCTGGTTCCTTTAAGTTATGGTCAGCTTCCATTTGTATTCTTCCTGTCTTTAAAGCACCTCTCTGTGGACTGCGGAGGAGTTTAGAATTGGTTGAATGAGGGAATTTCTCCAAACAAAAAGGCTGCTGAGCAGAGTCTTTGGCTTCTTTCAATTATTTATCAATGGCCATTTTGGTTCCTATGTGTTGACACCAGTGCTCCTACCAGAGGCTGCTAAACATGTTCTGAGCAGTCCCTAGTCATGATGAAAGCAGGAAGGACAGGACTCAGCTAATCCTCATATTGCAGCCATCTGGCTCAGCAGGGAGTTTGTCCTTACTGGAGTTGTCTGGCTTCTGCCTTTAGATATGACCAGAAGATTAAGGAGCAGGGGATCTTGCATGGCAAAAGCTGAGACACAATTAATTAATCAATGTTTGGTGCTAAATGGCCACATGTTCCACAAATGGCCTGCTCAGATCACAGCCGCTCATTAAAAGGGGTTTTGCTTTGTAAGGATTGTACTTCACTTTATTTTTATTTGTACACTCTGCTCATCGGAAAAAGATATATGTGCACATTCACTGTTCTCTGTATCTTATTCTGGATTATGTATGGCTGAGGAGTGGAAAGCTCCTTACAAGTGTATTGTTCTAGATGTTTCTGTTAGGTGCAATATTGATGTACACCAGCATTTGAAATAAAACATTCTTTCTCTTTTGTTCTCCTTTGGTTGGGTTTTTCTCTAACAGAGCCCCATTCACTGACAGAGCCTCTATTCCACTGGCAATTCTGATGGCTTTTCCAAGGCTCCTCCAATCTCTTATGCTCCCCTGTGCTCTGAGGAACACTGAACTTCATTAGACACCTGCTACTTCTTTCTCAGGCTTTGAGCTGGTACTGGCTTGTTTCACATAGCAGGTGCTGTGAGCAAAGCAGACTGACAAAAACTCGAAAGACAGCTCTGCAAACAATGGGTATTGCTGCAGCCAGCACTAATTGTGGTCAGGAAAGTGAGTGGGCAGGTCAGCTACCCCAGCGTGATGGTCTTGGCCTGTGCAACTCCTCAGTGGGCTTTCTTCAAAGTTTACTCAGCAGTGTTTGTTCCCTGGGTTGTTCTGTGCACTGGATTCTTGCTCAAATCCCTTGTCCCATGGGTACTGTGCCTTGTGCTCAATCAGAGTGAAAGATCCCTGTTCAAAGGAAAACCTCAGGTCTGGGTCCTACCCAAATCCTACTTCCATACTCTTGCTCAGGGCTTTCTTCTACTGAAGCAGAGCTTGAGGACTGAAGCAAAACACAGACTGGGCTGGAAAGGTGTTGAGGTAACTGAAGGCATCACTTTATGTCCATTGCTCTTTCTGTGCCAGCATCTCTGCTGTGCTGAGAGGCATGGGTGAAACATCTGCTTGCCTCTGGACCTCCTATCAAAGGTCATGAGCAGCCCTAGGGCCTGCAACAAAAGGAGGAATTAAAGCACTCTCTTTTTTTAATGTAGATAAATGATTTAGGAGTAATTTCACATAGCAGATTTGAACAGAATGCGAAGTCCAGGAAAGGGGCACCGCACACAGCTGCTGAGTAAGCTGGTGGATTTTAAGGTACCAGAATTCCTCCTGGCAAGCAGACACAGCTGGATTAGGCTAAAGCTGGCATGTACCAAGGATGATGGACAGAGAGGCTCTAAGGTACCCTCTAGTGCTCAGGCTTCTGCCTTCAAGGAAAAGCCTGTCCTTATGGACTTAAGGGCTTAAGGGAAGAAAGGAAGGATGGTAAGTAAGCCCTGTGGCTAGAGGACCCCTGCCGTGGATTTTCTCAGGAGGGCAGTGAAGTCTCTGGGGCCGGTTGTCTTCCAGAGTGGGACATGTAAGTAGCTGTCATGTGTGCAGCATGATGGGGGCTGCCCTAAGGAACCAATGTTAACAAGCTGCCTTTTGTTATGGTATCCCACAGTATGGGAGGAAAACACACTGCAGCAGGCCCAGTGTCCAACTGGAAGCAATTTTCCAGATAGTGTCTTCCCTGGAGCCTTGGCCAGCGTGCCAAAACTACAATAGAGGTCAACTTGATCCCCTGTTGTCTCAGTAGGCCGGGCTGGGTGCCCTGGCAATCTTTCCAGATGAGCAACACAAGCAGAGTGTCACTGTTAGGATTGTGCCTTTGTGTCCTGCACTAGCACGACAAGAACAAGCTTCCTGTGTCCTGCTCCCTGGCACAGGTGACTCACCTGTCAGGATTGTCCTCCATCACCTGATTCCCAGACAACAGTGCCCTGTCAAGAGCTGTCCCCTTGGGGTGGTTTGAACAAGAGAAAACAGCACATAAATCCCATAACCCTCTGTCTTAGGTTACAATGTAAAATGTAGCCAGAAGTATGTATTCTATCACAGTCTTCATATGTTGTTCAAACCAGGTAGGGCAATGTTCCTTATCGCCTTCATGACTCACCCCTGATCACTCCAGGGGTTATCTTCTGTTAATGGTTCATTGGGTCTCACTGTATGACTGCTAAAATTACATCATCCCACTGTGAGATGCTCCACTGAGAAGGAGGAGCCAAGCATTCCTACCTGGATATATTCTGAGCCTTGGAACACCACAATCAACCTTATCCACTGAATTCCCAGAGGACAAGAGCTGCATAACCACCACTGGACCTTCAGAGGAAGATCAAACCCTTCTACAGGATCACTGCTTCAACAGAGCATCTATCACTTCAAGAGGACTGCAGCCACCAATTAATAGGACTGCTACAAACACACAGACAGACATGGTATCAGGTTGTATTCTAACTATGGCATTGCTTCTGTATTATTACATTTATTTTAATTTTCCAATTAAATTGTATTTCTGACTTGGGATCTCCCTCTGGTTTGCTTTCAAACAAGAACACCCCCCAGCATTCATAAAGGGATGGAAATCGATGGCTTTGGGGAAGTGTGCTCTGTCCTTGTGCTTATGACGGAGCTGGTGGGTAACATCTTTGCAATGTGCTTGCCAAGATCTGCAAACTTGGTGCCTTGATTCACTCCTCACTTCTGGGGTGCCTTCTCTCTTTGGCCCCGCATACAGGAGGCACAAAGCTCTGGCTCTGGTTGTTCTGCCTTCCTTGGGACAAGGGCAAGAGCCAAATCACTTACTCTAGCTCTTTGCTGCCTGTATAGTCAAACTGGTTTAGATGGTCTGTCAAAATTTCCATGGGAAAGCCTCTTTGAGGTGCTCTGCCAGCACAAGCCTATCAGTGCAGCACACTCACTTTTTTGTGTCTTCACACTGTGCCATGGTGACATGCACAGTGAGAGCAAAGACTTTGCTCTCAAAGGTTTTGTTTTCTCATGAGTGAAGGACCTTTGCACTATGGTGTTTCTCCTTTAGCAGCTGCCCCAGAGCCCTGCAGAGAAAGCAGTGGGTGATGTGCAGTGAGCTCGGAGGATGAGCATGGCAGGTCACCGTGGGACAATGTGCCTTCTTCCTGTTGTCCTCCTTTTCCTTCAGATGAGGCAGACAGGTAGAGTGTTTGCTTTAACTTGGCTTTGTGCTGCCTTGCCTAAACCACGCAGGTTGCTGTCAATAGTTTGGCTTTGCAGGACAGGGGACATGAGTGAACACCCGATAGCTTTGCTGTCTCTGCCTTGCTTCCCTTTGCCAGCTGCAGTGCAATGACATCCAGGGCTCAGGCACATGGGGAATTCCATTTTGGACTGGGAGCTGTGTCAGTGTAAATTATGGGGTCAGTATGTTGATATGTAGTGTTTTCAAATGCTCAGCACAATTAATGGGCTATTTCTGATTTTGTCAAGAGACATGATAATTAAAAATCTTTACTATCCATTTGTAAGCTTCTGAGGGACAAAATTATTCCCACAATGTTTTACTGTGCAGAGGAGAACAAGTACCCTACCCCATATAACTCTGTGATTTTCTAATTCTCCACACAAACATCATAGCTGTACTTGACAAAATAAATTGTCCCACCTATTCTGACCCTGCTCCAAACAGGGGGTGAACAGGTGCTAAAATTCAGAAATTAGAATTTTTTCTTGTCTAAAGCAATGAATTATTAAGCAAGCGTCGCTTTTCTGGATATCCTACTTCTTGTATGACACAGTGCATCCCAGAGAACATGTGTGAGGAGCAAACACATTTTTTGCAGCAGAGCATTAAATGAGAAAGACCATGTCAACACCAGAGATGGAAGAGAAAGAGCTGCTACATGAAATGTGTCTCCAAATGCAGAGTTACCTCCCTATCCTCCATATTACTGAGTTTATGAGATATGTGTGGCTAGGGCCCTGGAGTCAGGTCAGACAGTTGTGTCTGGTAAAGGAAGAAAGGCTGCAGAACTTGAGACGCCAGCATAGATGTGGGCAGCATGAGGTAAGAGGTAATAAATTCCAGCTCAAGCTCGTACCTCAGTGGATACAGTGGGAAAATTTTGGTGCTCTAAACAATACAGACATCTGGCCTGCTCATCTGTATTTAGCAAGTTGTCTTAAAGTTTGGGGGTTTTATTAGCATTTGATTAATATGATGATATCTGTGTCTTAAAATTAACAGCTCTGCAGGAAGAAGATATGCAGAAGGCCTGAAATGAGCTTTGAGGAAATAAAAGTTGATGGGTTTTAGCAAGTAGTTGCAATATACAAATTTCTGTCTGGTTTTACAGGATTCACTGCAAGTTACGTAGACTCTGTCCACTATGTATTACTTTACTTTGCTACAAAAAAAGGCTTGTGTACACACTGTCAAAGAGTAGCCACCAAAAAGAGATTGCAAAACTGAGGATATGCAGATGAATCATTGCAGGTTTGGAATGATTGCATTTATACTGTTTGTTCCATCTGGAATGTGGCAACTCACAGGACCTATATTGTAAAAGGAAGGATGAAAGGTGGCTTAAGAAAACTAAGAGCCCTTCCATGTTCACTGAAAATGCTTGCACTCTGCCAGTAATTTGGGTTTTGGTTTGTTTTTGCAGATGGGAACCAATGCAGTTCAAATCCTTGTCACTATGGTGGCCACTGTAAAGATGGAATTGGTTCCTACACTTGCACGTGCTTGGATGGCTATCAAGGCAAGAACTGTGAATTTGGTAAGTTTCTGCTTTAGAGAGCTGTGGTGGTGATCTTCCCAGGGAGCCTTGCAAGGAAACATGTTTTGCATGGAAATCCTTCCTGGGGCTCACACCTGTGACAGAGAGCTGCCACTGTGATCTTGCCATGGGAGGGTGTATCATTAGCCCAGCAGTAAGAGTGGGAGCGTGGAACTGAGGTGTAGTCACAGCATGGAGGGGAGTGATGAGGAGTTGAGTGTTTTAGGGCAGGAGGGAGGAGTCGTGTGAGGGTTTACACAGTTATGTTCTTGGTGAGTTTTGTTCATTCTTCCCCTGACAATTTGTCTCTGCTTTTCTGAGCTCACCATGCCATGGCCACTGGGCCCACTTGGACTTGGCAAGTACATTTTGTAGGCTGGATGCAGCTGCTTTGTAAGGCACAAGCTGATGTTCAGCACTCACATGAGGGGTTCCTAAAAGGTGCTTCAGGTGCTCGGCAGGTGGGGATACAGATCCCATTTAAAGAGCGTGTTTTGTTTTGGAGAACTTGCAGATGTTCTGTGAAAGTCAGTGTTTATGTAGAGCTTTTCTCCCACCATCTCTTTTATAGTCATACCCAAGTTCTGCAGAATAAACAACGGGGACTGTGAGCAGTTCTGCAGTGTCAGAAGAGATGGACGGAAGGATGTGCTGTGTTCCTGTGCAGATGGGTATGCTCTAGCAGAGGATGGCAAACACTGTGTTGCAACAGGTACAAAGCCACGAGACAAATCAATAGCGGTGGTGGTGAGACTTGTTTCACAGTTAAGGGATGTGTTGGTTTACAGCTGAAGAATGTTTTTCAAACCACCAGTATCCTACATGACATAGACTCAACAGTGAGGCCAAGAGATTTGTATTTCCAAAGCCTTCCATTTGTGAGGTGCTGTGGTGGATTGGATCAAAATCTAAGTATTTTTAGACCCTTTGCAAGTTGCCTCTCAGCAAATTACCAAGTTCCATTGCTGTCAAATGAAAACTAATTGCAGTAATAACTAATATTCTTAAATACTTACACACCACATAAAGTGGCAGCCTACAAAACTTTCTTTTCAGAACCTTTCTTTTTATAGAAACTGAAAATATTCAATACTCATAATTAGTGCTACTTACACCTGTACATTTCTAGACTCTTGTAAGAAGGCTGGTCAGACATCTCGAACATATGCTCATGATGTTCTTCTTTATATCCTTTAAAAAATAACAAATTGCTTTTGTGAGCCACATTACTCCACTCAGTTTCCTTGACGTTGCCAAGAAGTTTTTTCAATATGCTGGTGTTTCTCTTCTTCTTCAATTTTAACATTCTTCTCTTCACAGTAAAATTCCCTTGTGGAAAAGTTTTTGTATCAAGGCAAAAAAGGTCTGTTCTTTCGCCTACTGACTATAGCAGTGGAACAAGTGATCAGGAAATGACTTCTGCAAACGGAACGAGCGCAGAGGAGGGCTTTGCAATTACCACAGAAAGCCCAACCCCTCCGCCTGACAACAGAACAAGCAGCAAGACTCCATATGTGGATACCAGGATAGTTGGTGGGGATGAGTGTCCCCCTGGCCAATGCCCATGGCAGGTAAATGGAGGGGGTTTTGCCCTGCATGGGGCAGAGTGTGTCTCTGAGGGAAGGTGAGCAGTGGTTCCTTCCAGCTGGTTGCCCTCTGAACGTGACCCGTGCCATGTGCCAGTGGCAGTGAGACGTAGCTGAACAGTGTGGCCCTGGGCACTTGGATGTGCTGTTCTGCAAACTGCAGCCTCACAGTGTCTAAACAAAAGGCTTTGTGCCATTTTTGATGGAGCTGCCTACTCTATCCCCAGAGACGACTTTTGGGTCACACTGGTCTCCAAGGCCATTTTTGCAGGTTACATTTTGGTTCTGTCTGAGACCATCCACTGAGGCAGTAACCTGGGAGCAGGGTGATAAAGTAGAGAAAGCCAGTGTTTTGCTTCACAAATACAGCCTCGTGTCTCAGTTTTACTCTTGAGTTTGGGCCAGCCAAAATGAATTCCTGTATTTGGGACATTCTTTGAGGGAGAAAGTCCAAGAGATGGGGTGATCCAGAGTGTGCGCTCTGCCTGCTCAGCCGGTCAGCGCCTCAGGGACGTTGCTCAGCACTGGGAGTGAGGTCGTGTGGAAGCCAAATGTCAACTTGACATAAAGTCAGTTGAGAATCTGTAGCAGCAGAAGTCAATCTGTGGCCTCTGCACCTGAGAATGCAATAGCAGGAGAGACCTGGCGGGCCACATGCACACTGCTGTAAGAAGCATCTCTGTAATGTGCAGAGAAAGCAGTCAGCTCTTCATAGTTCATGGACATTAACCTGCACTTGCTCCTTCTGCACTTACCTGTTTTCATTCACAGGCTGTTCTGTTAGACGAGGAAGGAGAAGAGTTTTGTGGTGGAACTGTTCTGAGTGAAAATTTTATACTTACTGCAGCTCATTGCATAAACCAATCCAAAGAAATCAAAGTTGTTGTTGGTGAGTGATTATTTCTTTTACTCCTCTGAGGTGGGACTATCTGTTGTGCTTAACCTTCTGTGCCATAAATCTCCTGTGAGATGTACTCCCGATTCATTAAGGTGTTTTACCTTTCTGCTGCTTTTTATAATTTCTTGTTATTGTGAGAATCCTGTTTGTAACAACAGGTGCCTCTCTTTCTGCTCTGCCAGCTAGCTGGCAGTGATTACAGTCAAATATTCTAGACCGGTTGGCTATCAATGTGTTCAGCAGAGCAGTGCTTCTGCAGGAAGCTCATCATTCCTAGCACTTCAGAAGCATCCAGGTTTGTTCTTGCAGGAGCCCTCAGGAAACCTATGACTCATTGAATAGAGCACAAAAGAACAGATTCAGATTTATCATTGCTTCCCTTTTGAGCCAGGACACAGGATCAACACCATGTCATCTTAAATTCTAAAATTCTTACCCTTTCTCCACATTAATGACCCTTTTAATGCTCTTGTACAGGTAAAGTGGACAGAGAGAAGAAAGAGCCATCTGAATCAATGCACACTGTGGACAAAATATTCATTCACTCCAAGTTTGTTGCTGAGACTTATGATAATGACATTGCCTTATTAAAGCTGAAGGAACCTATCAGGTTTTCGGAGTACGTCGTTGCAGCGTGTCTCCCCAAAGCAGACTTTGCTAATGAAGTTCTGATGAACCAAAGATCTGGGAGGGTTAGTGGCTTTGGGCATGAATTTGATGGTGGAGAACTCTCAAAAAAACTGAAGATGCTCGAAGTTCCCTATGTTAATAGGAGCACTTGCAAGCAGTCCACTAGCTATGTATTTACTGAGAACATGTTCTGTGCTGGTTATGACACAGAGGAAAAAGATGCTTGCCAAGGAGATAGTGGTGGCCCCCATGTGACCAGATACAAGGATACTTACTTTGTTACTGGAATTGTTAGCTGGGGAGAAGGATGTGCAAGGAAGGGTAAATACGGTGTCTATACCAAACTGTCCCGGTTCTTGCGTTGGGTAAGAACAGTCATGAGTTTGTAGTGGTGGTGTGTCCCTTGATCCTTCTTGCTAGCTACCAAGATGCAGGATTGGTAATGGAAACTTTCTTTTCCTGCACATCTGCTAAGCTGGTTTTGAAATCTGGTTCCTTTAAGTTATGGTCAGCTTCCATTTGTATTCTTCCTGTCTTTAAAGCACCTCTCTGTGGACTGCGGAGGAGTTTAGAATTGGTTGAATGAGGGAATTTCTCCAAACAAAAAGGCTGCTGAGCAGAGTCTTTGGCTTCTTTCAATTATTTATCAATGGCCATTTTGGTTCCTATGTGTTGACACCAGTGCTCCTACCAGAGGCTGCTAAACATGTTCTGAGCAGTCCCTAGTCATGATGAAAGCAGGAAGGACAGGACTCAGCTAATCCTCATATTGCAGCCATCTGGCTCAGCAGGGAGTTTGTCCTTACTGGAGTTGTCTGGCTTCTGCCTTTAGATATGACCAGAAGATTAAGGAGCAGGGGATCTTGCATGGCAAAAGCTGAGACACAATTAATTAATCAATGTTTGGTGCTAAATGGCCACATGTTCCACAAATGGCCTGCTCAGATCACAGCCGCTCATTAAAAGGGGTTTTGCTTTGTAAGGATTGTACTTCACTTTATTTTTATTTGTACACTCTGCTCATCGGAAAAAGATATATGTGCACATTCACTGTTCTCTGTATCTTATTCTGGATTATGTATGGCTGAGGAGTGGAAAGCTCCTTACAAGTGTATTGTTCTAGATGTTTCTGTTAGGTGCAATATTGATGTACACCAGCATTTGAAATAAAACATTCTTTCTCTTTTGTTCTCCTTTGGTTGGGTTTTTCTCTAACAGAGCCCCATTCACTGACAGAGCCTCTATTCCACTGGCAATTCTGATGGCTTTTCCAAGGCTCCTCCAATCTCTTATGCTCCCCTGTGCTCTGAGGAACACTGAACTTCATTAGACACCTGCTACTTCTTTCTCAGGCTTTGAGCTGGTACTGGCTTGTTTCACATAGCAGGTGCTGTGAGCAAAGCAGACTGACAAAAACTCAAAAGACAACTCTGCAAACAACGGGTATTGCTGCAGCCAGCACTAATTGTGGTCAGGAAAGTGAGTGGGCAGGTCAGCTACCCCAGCGTGATGGTCTTGGCCTGTGCAACTCCTCAGTGGGCTTTCTTCAAAGTTTACTCAGCAGTGTTTGTTCCCTGGGTTGTTCTGTGCACTGGATTCTTGCTCAAATCCCTTGTCCCATGGGTACTGTGCCTTGTGCTCAATCAGAGTGAAAGATCCCTGTTCAAAGGAAAACCTCAGGTCTGGGTCCTACCCAAATCCTACTTCCATACTCTTGCTCAGGGCTTTCTTCTACTGAAGCAGAGCTTGAGGACTGAAGCAAAACACAGACTGGGCTGGAAAGGTGTTGAGGTAACTGAAGGCATCACTTTATGTCCATTGCTCTTTCTGTGCCAGCATCTCTGCTGTGCTGAGAGGCATGGGTGAAACATCTGCTTGCCTCTGGACCTCCTATCAAAGGTCATAAGCAGCCCTAGGGCCTGCAACAAAAGGAGGAATTAAAGCACTCTCTTTTTTTAATGTAGATAAATGATTTAGGAGTAATTTCACATAGCAGATTTGAACAGAATGCAAAGTCCAGGAAAGGGGCACCGCACACAGCTGCTGAGTAAGCTGGTGGATTTTAAGGTACCAGAATTCCTCCTGGCAAGCAGACACAGCTGGATTAGGCTAAAGCTGGCATGTACCAAGGATGATGGACAGAGAGGCTCTAAGGTACCCTCTAGTGCTCAGGCTTCTGCCTTCAAGGAAAAGCCTGTCCTTATGGACTTAAGGGCTTAAGGGAAGAAAGGAAGGATGGTAAGTAAGCCCTGTGGCTAGAGGACCCCTGCCGTGGATTTTCTCAGGAGGGCAGTGAAGTCTCTGGGGCCGGTTGTCTTCCAGAGTGGGACATGTAAGTAGCTGTCATGTGTGCAGCATGATGGGGGCTGCCCTAAGGAACCAATGTTAACAAGCTGCCTTTTGTTATGGTATCCCACAGTATGGGAGGAAAACACACTGCAGCAGGCCCAGTGTCCAACTGGAAGCAATTTTCCAGATAGTGTCTTCCCTGGAGCCTTGGCCAGCGTGCCAAAACTACAATAGAGGTCAACTTGATCCCCTGTTGTCTCAGTAGGCCGGGCTGGGTGCCCTGGCAATCTTTCCAGATGAGCAACACAAGCAGAGTGTCACTGTTAGGATTGTGCCTTTGTGTCCTGCACTAGCACGACAAGAACAAGCTTCCTGTGTCCTGCTCCCTGGCACAGGTGACTCACCTGTCAGGATTGTCCTCCATCACCTGATTCCCAGACAACAGTGCCCTGTCAAGAGCTGTCCCCTTGGGGTGGTTTGAACAAGAGAAAACAGCACATAAATCCCATAACCCTCTGTCTTAGGTTACAATGTAAAATGTAGCCAGAAGTATGTATTCTATCACAGTCTTCATATGTTGTTCAAACCAGGTAGGGCAATGTTCCTTATCGCCTTCATGACTCACCCCTGATCACTCCAGGGGTTATCTTCTGTTAATGGTTCATTGGGTCTCACTGTATGACTGCTAAAATTACATCATCCCACTGTGAGATGCTCCACTGAGAAGGAGGAGCCAAGCATTCCTACCTGGATATATTCTGAGCCTTGGAACACCACAATCAACCTTATCCACTGAATTCCCAGAGGACAAGAGCTGCATAACCACCACTGGACCTTCAGAGGAAGATCAAACCCTTCTACAGGATCACTGCTTCAACAGAGCATCTATCACTTCAAGAGGACTGCAGCCACCAATTAATAGGACTGCTACAAACACACAGACAGACATGGTATCAGGTTGTATTCTAACTATGGCATTGCTTCTGTATTATTACATTTATTTTAATTTTCCAATTAAATTGTATTTCTGACTTGGGATCTCCCTCTGGTTTGCTTTCAAACAAGAACACCCCCCAGCATTCATAAAGGGATGGAAATCGATGGCTTTGGGGAAGTGTGCTCTGTCCTTGTGCTTATGACGGAGCTGGTGGGTAACATCTTTGCAATGTGCTTGCCAAGATCTGCAAACTTGGTGCCTTGATTCACTCCTCACTTCTGGGGTGCCTTCTCTCTTTGGCCCCGCATACAGGAGGCACAAAGCTCTGGCTCTGGTTGTTCTGCCTTCCTTGGGACAAGGGCAAGAGCCAAATCACTTACTCTAGCTCTTTGCTGCCTGTATAGTCAAACTGGTTTAGATGGTCTGTCAAAATTTCCATGGGAAAGCCTCTTTGAGGTGCTCTGCCAGCACAAGCCTATCAGTGCAGCACACTCACTTTTTTGTGTCTTCACACTGTGCCATGGTGACATGCACAGTGAGAGCAAAGACTTTGCTCTCAAAGGTTTTGTTTTCTCATGAGTGAAGGACCTTTGCACTATGGTGTTTCTCCTTTAGCAGCTGCCCCAGAGCCCTGCAGAGAAAGCAGTGGGTGATGTGCAGTGAGCTCGGAGGATGAGCATGGCAGGTCACCGTGGGACAATGTGCCTTCTTCCTGTTGTCCTCCTTTTCCTTCAGATGAGGCAGACAGGTAGAGTGTTTGCTTTAACTTGGCTTTGTGCTGCCTTGCCTAAACCACGCAGGTTGCTGTCAATAGTTTGGCTTTGCAGGACAGGGGACATGAGTGAACACCCGATAGCTTTGCTGTCTCTGCCTTGCTTCCCTTTGCCAGCTGCAGTGCAATGACATCCAGGGCTCAGGCACATGGGGAATTCCATTTTGGACTGGGAGCTGTGTCAGTGTAAATTATGGGGTCAGTATGTTGATATGTAGTGTTTTCAAATGCTCAGCACAATTAATGGGCTATTTCTGATTTTGTCAAGAGACATGATAATTAAAAATCTTTACTATCCATTTGTAAGCTTCTGAGGGACAAAATTATTCCCACAATGTTTTACTGTGCAGAGGAGAACAAGTACCCTACCCCATATAACTCTGTGATTTTCTAATTCTCCACACAAACATCATAGCTGTACTTGACAAAATAAATTGTCCCACCTATTCTGACCCTGCTCCAAACAGGGGGTGAACAGGTGCTAAAATTCAGAAATTAGAATTTTTTCTTGTCTAAAGCAATGAATTATTAAGCAAGCGTCGCTTTTCTGGATATCCTACTTCTTGTATGACACAGTGCATCCCAGAGAACATGTGTGAGGAGCAAACACATTTTTTGCAGCAGAGCATTAAATGAGAAAGACCATGTCAACACCAGAGATGGAAGAGAAAGAGCTGCTACATGAAATGTGTCTCCAAATGCAGAGTTACCTCCCTATCCTCCATATTACTGAGTTTATGAGATATGTGTGGCTAGGGCCCTGGAGTCAGGTCAGACAGTTGTGTCTGGTAAAGGAAGAAAGGCTGCAGAACTTGAGACGCCAGCATAGATGTGGGCAGCATGAGGTAAGAGGTAATAAATTCCAGCTCAAGCTCGTACCTCAGTGGATACAGTGGGAAAATTTTGGTGCTCTAAACAATACAGACATCTGGCCTGCTCATCTGTATTTAGCAAGTTGTCTTAAAGTTTGGGGGTTTTATTAGCATTTGATTAATATGATGATATCTGTGTCTTAAAATTAACAGCTCTGCAGGAAGAAGATATGCAGAAGGCCTGAAATGAGCTTTGAGGAAATAAAAGTTGATGGGTTTTAGCAAGTAGTTGCAATATACAAATTTCTGTCTGGTTTTACAGGATTCACTGCAAGTTACGTAGACTCTGTCCACTATGTATTACTTTACTTTGCTACAAAAAAAGGCTTGTGTACACACTGTCAAAGAGTAGCCACCAAAAAGAGATTGCAAAACTGAGGATATGCAGATGAATCATTGCAGGTTTGGAATGATTGCATTTATACTGTTTGTTCCATCTGGAATGTGGCAACTCACAGGACCTATATTGTAAAAGGAAGGATGAAAGGTGGCTTAAGAAAACTAAGAGCCCTTCCATGTTCACTGAAAATGCTTGCACTCTGCCAGTAATTTGGGTTTTGGTTTGTTTTTGCAGATGGGAACCAATGCAGTTCAAATCCTTGTCACTATGGTGGCCACTGTAAAGATGGAATTGGTTCCTACACTTGCACGTGCTTGGATGGCTATCAAGGCAAGAACTGTGAATTTGGTAAGTTTCTGCTTTAGAGAGCTGTGGTGGTGATCTTCCCAGGGAGCCTTGCAAGGAAACATGTTTTGCATGGAAATCCTTCCTGGGGCTCACACCTGTGACAGAGAGCTGCCACTGTGATCTTGCCATGGGAGGGTGTATCATTAGCCCAGCAGTAAGAGTGGGAGCGTGGAACTGAGGTGTAGTCACAGCATGGAGGGGAGTGATGAGGAGTTGAGTGTTTTAGGGCAGGAGGGAGGAGTCGTGTGAGGGTTTACACAGTTATGTTCTTGGTGAGTTTTGTTCATTCTTCCCCTGACAATTTGTCTCTGCTTTTCTGAGCTCACCATGCCATGGCCACTGGGCCCACTTGGACTTGGCAAGTACATTTTGTAGGCTGGATGCAGCTGCTTTGTAAGGCACAAGCTGATGTTCAGCACTCACATGAGGGGTTCCTAAAAGGTGCTTCAGGTGCTCGGCAGGTGGGGATACAGATCCCATTTAAAGAGCGTGTTTTGTTTTGGAGAACTTGCAGATGTTCTGTGAAAGTCAGTGTTTATGTAGAGCTTTTCTCCCACCATCTCTTTTATAGTCATACCCAAGTTCTGCAGAATAAACAACGGGGACTGTGAGCAGTTCTGCAGTGTCAGAAGAGATGGACGGAAGGATGTGCTGTGTTCCTGTGCAGATGGGTATGCTCTAGCAGAGGATGGCAAACACTGTGTTGCAACAGGTACAAAGCCACGAGACAAATCAATAGCGGTGGTGGTGAGACTTGTTTCACAGTTAAGGGATGTGTTGGTTTACAGCTGAAGAATGTTTTTCAAACCACCAGTATCCTACATGACATAGACTCAACAGTGAGGCCAAGAGATTTGTATTTCCAAAGCCTTCCATTTGTGAGGTGCTGTGGTGGATTGGATCAAAATCTAAGTATTTTTAGACCCTTTGCAAGTTGCCTCTCAGCAAATTACCAAGTTCCATTGCTGTCAAATGAAAACTAATTGCAGTAATAACTAATATTCTTAAATACTTACACACCACATAAAGTGGCAGCCTACAAAACTTTCTTTTCAGAACCTTTCTTTTTATAGAAACTGAAAATATTCAATACTCATAATTAGTGCTACTTACACCTGTACATTTCTAGACTCTTGTAAGAAGGCTGGTCAGACATCTCGAACATATGCTCATGATGTTCTTCTTTATATCCTTTAAAAAATAACAAATTGCTTTTGTGAGCCACATTACTCCACTCAGTTTCCTTGACGTTGCCAAGAAGTTTTTTCAATATGCTGGTGTTTCTCTTCTTCTTCAATTTTAACATTCTTCTCTTCACAGTAAAATTCCCTTGTGGAAAAGTTTTTGTATCAAGGCAAAAAAGGTCTGTTCTTTCGCCTACTGACTATAGCAGTGGAACAAGTGATCAGGAAATGACTTCTGCAAACGGAACGAGCGCAGAGGAGGGCTTTGCAATTACCACAGAAAGCCCAACCCCTCCGCCTGACAACAGAACAAGCAGCAAGACTCCATATGTGGATACCAGGATAGTTGGTGGGGATGAGTGTCCCCCTGGCCAATGCCCATGGCAGGTAAATGGAGGGGGTTTTGCCCTGCATGGGGCAGAGTGTGTCTCTGAGGGAAGGTGAGCAGTGGTTCCTTCCAGCTGGTTGCCCTCTGAACGTGACCCGTGCCATGTGCCAGTGGCAGTGAGACGTAGCTGAACAGTGTGGCCCTGGGCACTTGGATGTGCTGTTCTGCAAACTGCAGCCTCACAGTGTCTAAACAAAAGGCTTTGTGCCATTTTTGATGGAGCTGCCTACTCTATCCCCAGAGACGACTTTTGGGTCACACTGGTCTCCAAGGCCATTTTTGCAGGTTACATTTTGGTTCTGTCTGAGACCATCCACTGAGGCAGTAACCTGGGAGCAGGGTGATAAAGTAGAGAAAGCCAGTGTTTTGCTTCACAAATACAGCCTCGTGTCTCAGTTTTACTCTTGAGTTTGGGCCAGCCAAAATGAATTCCTGTATTTGGGACATTCTTTGAGGGAGAAAGTCCAAGAGATGGGGTGATCCAGAGTGTGCGCTCTGCCTGCTCAGCCGGTCAGCGCCTCAGGGACGTTGCTCAGCACTGGGAGTGAGGTCGTGTGGAAGCCAAATGTCAACTTGACATAAAGTCAGTTGAGAATCTGTAGCAGCAGAAGTCAATCTGTGGCCTCTGCACCTGAGAATGCAATAGCAGGAGAGACCTGGCGGGCCACATGCACACTGCTGTAAGAAGCATCTCTGTAATGTGCAGAGAAAGCAGTCAGCTCTTCATAGTTCATGGACATTAACCTGCACTTGCTCCTTCTGCACTTACCTGTTTTCATTCACAGGCTGTTCTGTTAGACGAGGAAGGAGAAGAGTTTTGTGGTGGAACTGTTCTGAGTGAAAATTTTATACTTACTGCAGCTCATTGCATAAACCAATCCAAAGAAATCAAAGTTGTTGTTGGTGAGTGATTATTTCTTTTACTCCTCTGAGGTGGGACTATCTGTTGTGCTTAACCTTCTGTGCCATAAATCTCCTGTGAGATGTACTCCCGATTCATTAAGGTGTTTTACCTTTCTGCTGCTTTTTATAATTTCTTGTTATTGTGAGAATCCTGTTTGTAACAACAGGTGCCTCTCTTTCTGCTCTGCCAGCTAGCTGGCAGTGATTACAGTCAAATATTCTAGACCGGTTGGCTATCAATGTGTTCAGCAGAGCAGTGCTTCTGCAGGAAGCTCATCATTCCTAGCACTTCAGAAGCATCCAGGTTTGTTCTTGCAGGAGCCCTCAGGAAACCTATGACTCATTGAATAGAGCACAAAAGAACAGATTCAGATTTATCATTGCTTCCCTTTTGAGCCAGGACACAGGATCAACACCATGTCATCTTAAATTCTAAAATTCTTACCCTTTCTCCACATTAATGACCCTTTTAATGCTCTTGTACAGGTAAAGTGGACAGAGAGAAGAAAGAGCCATCTGAATCAATGCACACTGTGGACAAAATATTCATTCACTCCAAGTTTGTTGCTGAGACTTATGATAATGACATTGCCTTATTAAAGCTGAAGGAACCTATCAGGTTTTCGGAGTACGTCGTTGCAGCGTGTCTCCCCAAAGCAGACTTTGCTAATGAAGTTCTGATGAACCAAAGATCTGGGAGGGTTAGTGGCTTTGGGCATGAATTTGATGGTGGAGAACTCTCAAAAAAACTGAAGATGCTCGAAGTTCCCTATGTTAATAGGAGCACTTGCAAGCAGTCCACTAGCTATGTATTTACTGAGAACATGTTCTGTGCTGGTTATGACACAGAGGAAAAAGATGCTTGCCAAGGAGATAGTGGTGGCCCCCATGTGACCAGATACAAGGATACTTACTTTGTTACTGGAATTGTTAGCTGGGGAGAAGGATGTGCAAGGAAGGGTAAATACGGTGTCTATACCAAACTGTCCCGGTTCTTGCGTTGGGTAAGAACAGTCATGAGTTTGTAGTGGTGGTGTGTCCCTTGATCCTTCTTGCTAGCTACCAAGATGCAGGATTGGTAATGGAAACTTTCTTTTCCTGCACATCTGCTAAGCTGGTTTTGAAATCTGGTTCCTTTAAGTTATGGTCAGCTTCCATTTGTATTCTTCCTGTCTTTAAAGCACCTCTCTGTGGACTGCGGAGGAGTTTAGAATTGGTTGAATGAGGGAATTTCTCCAAACAAAAAGGCTGCTGAGCAGAGTCTTTGGCTTCTTTCAATTATTTATCAATGGCCATTTTGGTTCCTATGTGTTGACACCAGTGCTCCTACCAGAGGCTGCTAAACATGTTCTGAGCAGTCCCTAGTCATGATGAAAGCAGGAAGGACAGGACTCAGCTAATCCTCATATTGCAGCCATCTGGCTCAGCAGGGAGTTTGTCCTTACTGGAGTTGTCTGGCTTCTGCCTTTAGATATGACCAGAAGATTAAGGAGCAGGGGATCTTGCATGGCAAAAGCTGAGACACAATTAATTAATCAATGTTTGGTGCTAAATGGCCACATGTTCCACAAATGGCCTGCTCAGATCACAGCCGCTCATTAAAAGGGGTTTTGCTTTGTAAGGATTGTACTTCACTTTATTTTTATTTGTACACTCTGCTCATCGGAAAAAGATATATGTGCACATTCACTGTTCTCTGTATCTTATTCTGGATTATGTATGGCTGAGGAGTGGAAAGCTCCTTACAAGTGTATTGTTCTAGATGTTTCTGTTAGGTGCAATATTGATGTACACCAGCATTTGAAATAAAACATTCTTTCTCTTTTGTTCTCCTTTGGTTGGGTTTTTCTCTAACAGAGCCCCATTCACTGACAGAGCCTCTATTCCACTGGCAATTCTGATGGCTTTTCCAAGGCTCCTCCAATCTCTTATGCTCCCCTGTGCTCTGAGGAACACTGAACTTCATTAGACACCTGCTACTTCTTTCTCAGGCTTTGAGCTGGTACTGGCTTGTTTCACATAGCAGGTGCTGTGAGCAAAGCAGACTGACAAAAACTCAAAAGACAACTCTGCAAACAACGGGTATTGCTGCAGCCAGCACTAATTGTGGTCAGGAAAGTGAGTGGGCAGGTCAGCTACCCCAGCGTGATGGTCTTGGCCTGTGCAACTCCTCAGTGGGCTTTCTTCAAAGTTTACTCAGCAGTGTTTGTTCCCTGGGTTGTTCTGTGCACTGGATTCTTGCTCAAATCCCTTGTCCCATGGGTACTGTGCCTTGTGCTCAATCAGAGTGAAAGATCCCTGTTCAAAGGAAAACCTCAGGTCTGGGTCCTACCCAAATCCTACTTCCATACTCTTGCTCAGGGCTTTCTTCTACTGAAGCAGAGCTTGAGGACTGAAGCAAAACACAGACTGGGCTGGAAAGGTGTTGAGGTAACTGAAGGCATCACTTTATGTCCATTGCTCTTTCTGTGCCAGCATCTCTGCTGTGCTGAGAGGCATGGGTGAAACATCTGCTTGCCTCTGGACCTCCTATCAAAGGTCATGAGCAGCCCTAGGGCCTGCAACAAAAGGAGGAATTAAAGCACTCTCTTTTTTTAATGTAGATAAATGATTTAGGAGTAATTTCACATAGCAGATTTGAACAGAATGCGAAGTCCAGGAAAGGGGCACCGCACACAGCTGCTGAGTAAACTGGTGGATTTTAAGGTACCAGAATTCCTCCTGGCAAGCAGACACAGCTGAATTAGGCTAAAGCTGGCATGTACCAAGGATGATGGACAGAGAGGCTCTAAGGTACCCTCTAGTGCTCAGGCTTCTGCCTTCAAGGAAAAGCCAGTCCAAAATCTCCAAACTTGGTGCCTTGATTCACTCCTCACTTCTGGGGTGCCTTCTCTCTTTGGCCCCGCATACAGGAGGCACAAGGCTCTGGCTCTGGTTGTTCTGCCTTCCTTGGGACAAGGGCAAGAGCCAAATCACTTACTCTAGCTCTTTGCTGCCTGTATAGTCAAACTGGTTTAGATGGTCTGTCAAAATTTCCATGGGAAAGCCTCTTTGAGGTGCTCTGCCAGCACAAGCCTATCAGTGCAGCACACTCACTTTTTTGTGTCTTCACACTGTGCCATGGTGACATGCACAGTGAGAGCAAAGACTTTGCTCTCAAAGGTTTTGTTTTCTCATGAGTGAAGGACCTTTGCACTATGGTGTTTCTCCTTTAGCAGCTGCCCCAGAGCCCTGCAGAGAAAGCAGTGGGTGATGTGCAGTGAGCTCGGAGGATGAGCATGGCAGGTCACCGTGGGACAATGTGCCTTCTTCCTGTTGTCCTCCTTTTCCTTCAGATGAGGCAGACAGGTAGAGTGTTTGCTTTAACTTGGCTTTGTGCTGCCTTGCCTAAACCACGCAGGTTGCTGTCAATAGTTTGGCTTTGCAGGACAGGGGACATGAGTGAACACCCGATAGCTTTGCTGTCTCTGCCTTGCTTCCCTTTGCCAGCTGCAGTGCAATGACATCCAGGGCTCAGGCACATGGGGAATTCCATTTTGGACTGGGAGCTGTGTCAGTGTAAATTATGGGGTCAGTATGTTGATATGTAGTGTTTTCAAATGCTCAGCACAATTAATGGGCTATTTCTGATTTTGTCAAGAGACATGATAATTAAATAATCTTTACTAACTATTGATATGCTACTGAGGAACATATAGAACCCCACAATGTTTAGCAGTGTAGAGGGGAATGAGATCTACCCCATCACCCACTTTTGTTTTGTACGTCTCCACAGAATCATCCCATCTCCACTTGATATATCATCCCACCTCTCCTTCAGGTTGGACCCTGAGATCTTCTCTACAGAGTAAGTTTTTGAATCATATTGCAGACAAGATGCATGCCTTATGGTTTAATTTTCTGTTGTTGCTGATTGGAGACAACCAAACAAACACCTGAGTCATCACCATTACAAGAGCTATGAGTTAGAGGTGGATTTTGACATCCCAGAGATGAGATGGGAGAAGTACTTAGTGGGACACAGGGTGCCCTGAGAATCTTCGGAATGAGCATAATCTCATATAAACATGTCGAAAGCAATTTTGACTGCATTTATGTGCATTTAATGTTAAATATAGACTAGAACTTCCTGTACAAACAAAGTTGGAAGGTAACTTTTATGAAAGTAACTGTAAAAATGACAGAGCTCATTAATGAAGTAAAGAAAAAGAATAAGAGAATAAAATTAATGTATTTTTAAAAGAGAGGCTACTTCTAAAATCCCCGCAAAACCCCAGAGTATCTAAGGCATATGTCAAAACTATCCCAAGGTCAGGAAAGTACAGGACAACTGATTAAAACTGGAGATCTTTCGTGACCTGACCTCCAAAAACAAGTGTAAAAGTGCCTAGCTCTGTATCAAAGAATTGTAAATATCCTGACATAAAACCAGAAAGCTGAGGAGTAAATACAATAAGATAAATGTGATGTGAAAATCAAGAGCTGATCTAAGCTAAGTATTTGAATAATGGAAGAAAGACTATGAATGTTAGTCTGTGCCCGATGAAGAAGAAAGTCTTTCTTTCTTAAGGTACCAAATAACTTGCACCCGACAAAGAGGAAAGAAACTGCTGAACTGCACTATTTGGGAAAAAAAAATCACATCAAATTTCTCCAAGGGAAAAATCACATCAATTTTCCCCAAATACAGGATAACAGGCTGGGTGGCTGCAAAAGATGGAATAAACCTCAGGTCTCTCCTCTAAGGGAGGCTTCTAACATCATTTCATCTGACACTTTTATTGCAACAGAAAGAGAAACATCTGTAAATTTCGTGCAAATCTGGTCAAGAAACTATGCTACTTGATTGAAAAACTGTATGGAGTGCAAATCTCCACACAGGTGAGTTTGAAGACCTCTGACACTGATATTTTCACAGCAACATGCAAGACAAAAGAGAGTGTTTTCTCATTGCTTTTTTACCTCATTCCAGACTGGAAGGACTACCATAAATTGAGATGAGCATTCAGGCAGTCTTGGGAAACTGAAACACTGAACCAATGTAAATAGAAGGCAATTATGTAAAGATGAAGCCAAAATTTCACCTTTGGTCCCACAACATGCAACCACAGAGATTTGTAAAATATGTAATAAAAGCAAGACTTCTTCATTTTCATGAGGATGAACAGCTAGGACAAGAAGTCATAGGATCCCATCACTCTAAGGGCTACTCAGATTAGATATTAGGAAACACTTTTTAGACATTATAAGACTAATTAAGGAGTGCTTTAAGTTGTGTGGGTAAGCTGTTGAATCTCATTAGGAATCTGTAGGAACAGGTTAGACAACATCCTTAAGACCAGTTTACTTGCTCTTGCACTGTTATGGCCAGAAAGAGCTCTCTCACTCTGCCTGTGGTTTTGCAATACCAGGGTTGAGCTAAGGTAGCATGAGCCATATACAGATGGAAAAGGAATATTGCAGGGATCCACCAAGAGTCCAATACCTCATTTGTTACTGATGCTTTAATTGTTGATATTTTTTGCCTCTCACCCACACCCAAGTTCATCTTTGCCTTAGTCCAATGGCTGTTCTGGCAAGTACAGGGTGCTGCTCCTCGAGCTGGCCTCTGAGAGCTGTTAGTTACACCTGGAAAACACAGCATAAGGTGTAGAATAATAGTGTTCTACCTCATGTTGTCAGCTTACCATTTTTTAAACAATAATACAACTTTTGTTATTATTAAGGCCTTTTGCAGGAACTGTACTGTATTTCCTAAAGTGCTGGGGTGTTTGGCTCATATTTGTGAGCCAGTTTTATAAGCTACTTGTACTTTTATGAAGTCACCACAAACTTGTAACCTGCCTATACGTCTGCCTCCCTTGCAGTCATACCAAGTGATGCAAGATTTCAGAACTGTGAGCAGTTCTGAAAAACTGAAGATGGAGGAATTATATGTTTCTGTGCTGCTGGCTATGCCCTCTGGGCAATGGCAAAACCTGTGTTTCTGTAGGTACAAAGCACAATTATAGCTCATTCTATGGGACGTATCTCATCTGTACCACATTTAGGAAGTGCTGCTGTGTTGCAGTGCCACTGTAGCATAAAGAATAATGTTAATTATTCAGGCCTTTCACATGGCTTACTTGAGCTGTTTATAACAAGTTTAGTAAGACCTTAGCCAGAGGACATAATTTTAGTAACATCAAATTATGCAGCTGTGAGGGATGTGTGGCAGCAAAAATAGCTCAAGAAAGTGTTCTGTGCAATTGAGTGTGTTCTCTCAGGGGACTGCAAAATCCATGTCCCAGCAGGGGGAAAAGCATATCAGAAAGTGGCGATTACAACAGGGCTCAGATTCCTCTTCTCCCAAAGACAGAAACGGGCCTCTCATGCAATGGAGGATTTTGTTAGAAAGTAACAGGTTAGAATTTTGATTGATAAAAGTTGGTGTCTCGTTTCAAGGCCTCTGGGACGTGCTGAACACCTACAGATTCAAGTAAGTAGAAATCCAAGAAATTTCTCCTTTTACAGTATGCAGTTCGCAAAGACTCATCATCATTCCAGTAGTAGTAACATCATGTAACTGAGTTATATTTCACTTGTTTCTCCTCCAATACCACCTGTCCATCTGAAAGAAATACAATCTGCCTTTCTCTTTTCTTCTAACAACAGGTTTTCCACAGTTAATATGTGACAACCTAAATACATTAATTACTGCCACTGAATTTAGTTCCATCAGTTTTGCCTCCATTCAAATTGAACATTAACAATTACTAGTCTTAGTCTATTCTTCTGTGTCTGATATATGTTATAATACCCTTTGTAATTTAATGCCAAATTACTATCACAACCTTATGATTCCAAGCATTGAATACTTTATTCTCTTTTCTAATTAAAAATATTTATTAACAGCAGGTACATAACAATAATTAAACCAATGATGGAAGATGTCTAACTTTTAAATACTTTGAAAATGCTGAACCAATTTGCCTACTTGCTCAAAATGGGTAAGTGTTAAAAGAAATTAAAAATATTTTCATTTTTCAGACATTCCAATCTTTTTGCATGTGCAAAGTTTGTGTTAATATCTTGAAAAATCTAGTAGAGCCAAACCTGACAAGGACATCTGCATATTTAATTAGATTGTAAAAGACTGCTGTCAAGGAGTTTTCCTTGAAATGAATGTTAAGCAAGTTTTCTCTTGTTTTCAATGCAATGGAAACTGCATGTACTTTCCTGACCATAAAACTATTCTTTTATATCAAGGGCTCTGTCAAATAAGCTCTGCTGAATGGCACTTCAGTGACAGAAATTGCTTTCAAGAGCAACTGTCTGTCCTTCTGCTCTGAAAGTTTCCTTGCATGTTGCTCAGCTTGGTACCTCAGGGACAGCACAGGCACCATCTCCTGCAGAGATAGAAAACCATAGTCCTCCATTTTCTATATATTGGCTTAAATCAGGTATTTCTGAGCTCAGGTGGAGGCTGGTAACATCAGCAGAGTATTCACAGAATGTGTTCAGTGTTATGGACAGGGTCTCTTTGCTGTCAGCATGCAACACATGATTCAAAGTCCCAGTACCATACATCAAGCATTTTGGTTTTGCCTTTGCAGTCCAGTTATTCTGAGCATAAAGCTCAGAAATCATGAACTAGATGTCAGGAAGTCACAGGAGTCACAGCAAATCAGCTGCCCATCCTGAAAACGAGGGATGCCCTGAGACCTTGAGCAGGCAGTTGGAGGTCACCACGGAGGCTGGCATTCACCCAGCATGTCCCCGTGGCAGCCAAGGAGCCTGGGCTGGCAGCTGTTTTCTCCTCATGGTGCTCATCCAGCCCTGGTCCCAAGAGGGCCGGGCTTCCCTGGTGTCAGCATTTGGGGTGGGTTATTCCACTCTACTGTGACTACTGTGCTTCTGCACAAGTCTCCAGCCCTGAATGATCTTGCGTCTCCATTTCAGCATCAAGCAAGTGCTGAGAGGGGCAGCCTAGGGAAGAAGTGGGTTGCAGGTGTGGGATTGTTGGTAAGTGCTCCTCCTTTGGCCCTTTACCATGAAAATAAGAAACTGCCCCACGTTTTATTCTCCATATGCGAGAAACCAAATTCTAGCAGAGTTTTTCTTACTCTCTTGTTTCTCACTGACTTATTTTATCTCTTGACTAACAATGAAATACATAGACAAATTTATAGAATAGACTGTTTCTTTAGGCTTGGCTTGACCTAGTGTATTTTATGTATTTTAGAAGCCAAATATAAACTAGGGAGTCATGTGGGCAGGTAGGGCTGAAATGATGCAATTAAATTGCTGTAATATTACATCTTTATGCAATTTCCTGTTTTGGCCAAACACTGAGGAATTCCAGATGCCTCATTCAGGTATTAGCAATAACTGTTTCAACAGCATGTAGACATTATTCTGGGACTGTTCCATACTTGAAACCTCAAATGTATTATTTACTATTGTTGTTTATTAAAAAGTAGTTTATCACAAATTCTAGGCGCTGAAAAATGGTGTTCTGAGTCATAAAATTTGTATGCAACATACCAGAGTAAAGCAAAAATTGTAGTTGCCTTAACTACTACTATTTAATTCCCAAAGAGACATCATACAAATTGAGGAAGATCAAATATATATGTGAATTTGTTATTTTCTGTATGCAGAATGTTGAAACTTTAAAAGACCATAAATATCTATTTTCTGTTTAAGTCTGACTATATTGCTCTACAAATGAGACAAAATTCTTCTGTGTTGAGGCTTGTCTATCGTGAGATAGACAGTACCATAGGAATACTGTAATAAAGTCCAAAATGTTTTATCAAAGTTTTCATTGAAAGAATTATTCTGATTCAAAAGTTCTGATTTCCTACCTTCTTGGTATTTTGTCAGCCCTCTAAAATCTCTCCAAAATGGATATTAATTGTTATAGCCTTAGGATACAGGATTGGTTGATTTTATTTGTATAGCATATTGCCTATATAGAGTGCAAGGAACTTTCATCCCTTTTATTATTGAGATGCCTTGGACTGGTTGGTGTTGTCTTATTAACAGCTGCTTTCATTATCTGACACAGGGATGGATGGTAGACAAGGAAAGGTAAGAGCCAATGCACAGAGTGGAAAAAATAATTAGCCATGCTGAATTTGATACAGAAACTTGCAGCAGCAGAAGCAGCACAGTCTTTCTCAAACTGGAGAAACCTATCACGTTTTCTGAGGATATTGTCCCAGCATGCCTTCCAGAAGATTTTGCTAGATACATTCTGATGAATTAATTGGAATTGTCAGTGGCTTTGAGACCATGTTTGAATGTGCATGGCCAGTCAAAAGAGTGAAAGCACTTCAAATCCTTTATGTGGACAGGGACATTTGTAAACTCACCCTTCATAGCCTGGTCACAGAAAACATGTTTTTTACTGGTTAGGACAGATGGAAATCATGTCTTCCAAGAAGATGGAGGAGACTCCCATAGAACCCAATAGAAATGGTGTTTGCTTTGTTACTGGTATCATCAGCTGGGGAGAAGGCTGTGGGAGGTGAAAAATATGGGATGTACACCAACTTGTTAAATTTCCTACCCTGGGTGAGAAGTGTTTTGACAAAAAATGTAATGGCTTTGACATTTGATAAACCAAGTTGCCTTAGTGATCAGACCTAATTCCTAAGTAATATTTTCTTCTTTTTTAACATGGTTGCTAAAATTCTGACAGTTTGTTCTACCTTTAAGAGATGCTATCTATTTATTCATGGGCTAATACCTGTTTTTCAGAAGGTGGGTTTGGACTTTCTGAAGAGCTTGCTGGTTCCAGACAATAATGAAATTTCTTCAAATGGTTTAGGAAGGTCTTCTGCTCTTGCTGTTATAACCTGGATTTGTTTATTGGAGGCTTTGCTTTTGTGGATAAGCCCCCACCCCTTGCAATGAAAGTTGGAACTGCCTCAATGTTTCTGTGTCAGTACATGCTTTATAGAAACAAGCTGCACCAGGATAACATCAAAGCAAGACAGTATCCAAGTTGGACAGCATTTTAAAAGCCTCTGAAAAATCTACCTGATTTCCTAGATATATAAACATGTATACAGAAAAAAACCCTAGAAAATGCAAAAATCACTCCAGGAAAGTCTAATCAACTGTGCACGTCACTGAGTGAAATGAGTTGTTAGATTAAGTTCCTTGAATTGGAAAGGCTTTCTTGCTGTCACCAAAATCACTGCTGTTCTGATAGCTTCTTGCTTTCTTTCTGAGATACTTTCTTCACCAGCATTATTGATGTAATGATTTTGGCTATCATAATGTAAATGCATTGCATACCCTACAAATTACAATATTTCTATACGTTATTTATATAAAGTATTATTTAAATCATTCACAACTGAAAAAATTTTAAATCTGCAAGGGTAGCTAATATTTCAAGACTAATAAAAGCCTAACTCTCTTATCATCTGAACCTGACATCCTCTGTCTGCCTTATTTCAATCCAGAGAAAAAAATATTTGTTTTGCAGACAGTTCAGTGGTATGTAAAAACTGTGAAGCAGTACTGAGATATCTGAGCCTCTACAGAAAAAAGTACTCCGTGTGGTACTTCAAAAAGTGCATCACTATATATTTTGGGAGAAAAGAAAGGTGTTACAAGTTGGATTTTGGCATAAAATGTGCAATATTTTTCTCATTCCCTACCTTCACCATATCCAGTTTTCAAGTCTGAAAGTCACCATTTGGGGATGATTTTTATAATGAAACTTGTTGATCAGTTTGAAAGGAATAGAACAGTCAACTTTGTTCTGCAGTGATCACTGTCTGGTTTCCCTATAAAACCTCAAAAAACTCACTCTGGAGTCTGTCCCATTTGTATCATTTCCCTGCCATTTTTCTCTGACATGTCCTGAATTTCAGGCTGCTAAATGAACTCGATTCAGGGGTGACAGTGCATTGTCGGTCGTGGTGTTCAAGCCACGGATAGAAGCTCAGCCCCTGATGGCTGCATATGTCATCCCTGACATCTCTGCTCCAAAGGATATACCCCTGTTTGAATTCCCATAGGACCTTCTCTGAAAGCTCTGATTATATTTCAGCCCTTAACTATAGAGAGAGCCAGCCTGATACATGGAACAGTGGGCCATGCTCAGATGTGCCCCAGGGACTACAGGGAGGCCATAAACACAGGGCTGGCACTTGCTGACCCATTCCCTCATTGCCATCCATCTCTCCTCCCACCCAGCTCTCCATGACCGCTTGTCCCAGTTCTGCAGCACTCCTGGTTTATCCATAATCAATTACAGAGGGCACAGACACCTCTGATGGACTTTGATTGCTGTCTTTAGCTCAACATGCATTCAGAGGAATCAGTCATCTGAGCTTCTCCTTCCTCACCTCCCAGTTTGCATTGCCAGGCATGAAACACCATCATCAACCTCCTCAGACATTCAGCACCAGATAAGAACAAATTCTGTCTGCAGGGACACTCACCACAGCTGCTTAATTGCACAGAGCTGCAATCCTCACTCAACACATAGCGAGGCACACATCATCAGTGCTCTGCCCCAATGCTATTTGGGTCCTCACAGACAGGATAGAGTTTTAACTCCAGTCATCCTGAAGATGCACTTTGAAACTTGAATAAGCATTTTTTTGCCCCAGTCATCCTGAAGATGCACTTTGAAACTTGAATAAGCTTTTTTTGCCATACCATTTCAATATGGATAGAGCATTTTCCTGTGGTAAACACAGAAGCCAATCTCCAAAAGCAGTCCAGCAGCGTGACAGTTGCACAAGTCCACAGAATCCATGTCTCCCCTGGCTTGGAAGTCAGGTTGATGGCAAAAGGCAGTTCCACCACACAGTTCCATATGTCTGTCTGGGCTGTGGGTGGAAGATGTAGGGTGCAGTCTTTGCACTGGTGCCACTGAGGTCATGTTAGGGCTTCCCTCCTGCTGAGTCTGTTGCAGAAGGACTAACTGGTTGGTCAAAGGAACAATTTAAATTACAGTGTCTGGATGTGGCTGCAGGGCTGCTGCCCCATGTCCTCAGTGATGAGAGTCAGGGAGAAAGACAGAGAAACAGGAAACTGCATTAAAAAGTCTGAGTTTTGGTAAAGTCCAAATATTTTCTTATCTCTTCATTGTCCACTTCAGACTGCATTAGTGTTCCAGGAGTTTTGCTAAAAAATCTGCTGTTTAGGTTTCTCTGAGAGACATCCTTAATAATTTTTATGCTGAACTCCAGGTTAGGGCAATAGGGAGATGTTACCAGACAAAATTGGAGGGAAAACAAAAAAAAATCATCATCCAAATGGCACAGATTCCAAAGTGATTTTGCTTCATTTTTCACGTAGGATGAGGGGATATTCCTCATCCTAGAGCAAAATTAAGCATCTTTCCAACCCCCTTATCCATCACTGAAACTGTTATTAGGAGCTGAAGTGCAATGATGCTGTCTGTGCATGTGCTCTAACATCTTGTGGTTCTTCCAAAGCCAGTTTCTTTGGTTGGAATTTTGGTAGGGAAAAGAATTTTAATATATAAACTGAGGGAAAAGGTAAAGAAACATGAAGGTGGAAGTAAAGAAATAATTTAAATTATTTATTTTAATAAGTGAAATATTAACAACAATTGCTATTTTTAGCAATATATGCACAGGAAATGTCAGAGCTTGCATCTACAGAGATTACACAATCATAGAAGGGCTTTGGTTAGAGGGGACCTTCAAAGATCACCTCATACAACACTGTCTGCCATGGGTAGGGATACCTTCTGCTAGACCAGGTTGCTGAAAGCCCTATCCAGCCTGGCCTTGAATACTTCTGGGGATGGAGCAAATGTCAGAGGAGTTCCAAGGTGGCTTTTGTGTTCAATGCCAGGCCATCAGGACACTTGCACATCCTTGAGGGTAGGCTTGTTGTGAGTGCAGCACCCAAAGGAGAAAATCATAGCTCCCTGGGGCTACATTCCTTCCCTGTTCTCTCCTCCAAGGTTTCCTGCAATCTGTAACCAAAACATTTAGTGCTGATGTTCTTTTGAAACAGCTGCAAGTTCCTCCTGCATTTAGAAATGCTGATGCAATTTGGATTTGGCAAGAAAAACTTTTTTTTTTTCTGCAGGTGGTGGACACACTGGACTGATCTCAATCCAGGTGTTTAGCTGAAATCAGTACCCATTTTAACTGCACTAAGCAGCTCACCAGCTGAGGTATGCATTTCCAAAAAAGCATGTGTGGGGTTACTCAGGACAGCTGCCCTTGGCACATCATGCTGCAGCAGGGTTGATGGCCAACCCGTAGCATGAGATGGGTGGCACTGACATGTCCCCATCACTGCTCCATCACTGCCTGGGCAGCAGGTCTGCAAATCCACTTCCCATGGGCTGCTGCACTGTGCAAGGAACAACTTCCTTCCCTGTGAACCAGTTGCTAAAGCGGGACTAACTCCCTCAGCTACTCCATCCTGAGGAGCTGCTAATTTCCCATCTGACTCTGCCTGCAGGCTTCATCCTGGAATGAGTAACCTTTCAAGAGGAAGGCAATCCCTAAACAGGGCTGCAGGAAATAGGGAGCAGGACTCCATAATGAAACATGTCACCATACGATTGCTGTGGTAATTAAAGGAAGGGAAAAAGAAATCCCAGTAACTCTTTATAAAGAAACACGCGAGGAAAGGACTGCCCTTTTAAACCCCTCTGTTTATGAAGTTTTCCATAGTAATAGGAAAGTTAAAATGTAAACCTGTTGTATTGATGTCAATACAAAAAGAGCAAAGTCAGTGCCATACGTACTGAGTACACTGTGTCCCATTCCCAAGGACACAGCTGCTCAGTCAAGGGATTTATTTTATAAAAATGATGCCACAGTAAGAGAAAAAATGACCATGTAAACTAAGATCTTGTGAGAATACAGCTTCTGAAGCTCTGTGTTATTAATATTAAACCAATTTGAATGGCAAACTTATCACTGCAAGAGTTCCTCAGTTGACACAGGTTTAGGTTTTTGAAATGTAAACATTTTCTTTAAAAAAAAAAATACAAATCTGCAGATCCATTTTTGTGCTGGGTTCTGCAAAGTCCTGTGCTGACATCCAGTGGTGACATGTTTTTCACTCCGAAGGGAGCCAGGCTGGCTGTGCTGTGAATGCATGGGATGATACCCATTATCACAAGCAGGTGAAGGTGTAGGTGGGACTACAGCAGCAGCCTCACAGGCAGGTGCTCCCGTGGGGATGGACAGCCAGAGGAGTGTGGAGAAGCAACACAGCCACTGCCATGCAAGGCAAGGGGGGTGAGGTGAGCCTCCACAGTGACTCCTGGGCACAGAAGGTGCTGTCTGAGTCCCCAACACCCACCAAATGTGACCACTGGCAACAGCTTTCCCTTTCCTAGCCAAGAAAGCTCTGGCTGGATGAGGTACAATGGGGCTTGGTGGCCTCAGGGGACTGAGGAGAGCATGGAGAGCTCATTTACTAAGGAAAGCTGGACACACAGTTAACCACAGGATAGGAGGCTGAGTTAATTAGTTCTGCAGAAATATCAAGGAGGGCAAAACAAATGTGTAAGGACATGAACTGGCTGTGAATAAAATTAAGCTTGGTATTAGAAGGGTTTTAACTCCAAGTGAACTTCTGGAACCACAGCCCTGCAGAAACTGCAGGAAAACCCTCCCACAATGGAGTTTCAAAGTGCAAGTTGATTATTTGATGGGAATTGAAGTTTTGTGTATTTACCCATGGATGTTCAGGTCAATCATACTTTGTTAAAAGAACTGCATAATCAAATAATAGCTGGGGATTTATGATACCAAAACACAGAATGGCCTCGCTTCATGACTCAGATTAAATAAAAAAACACTCTTCATGTCACTGGTTGCTGCTCTGTAGAAATGGTTTCCTGCTCTTCCCAGGAGCCAACCTGTTCTGGGAGCCCTGCAAAAACACTGACATTGCATGGAGATGGGTTCATCCTTCTTCTTGCCCAGGGCTGGCAAGCAGGGTCACCCTGTTCACAACCCTGTGGTTCAGCAGGGTTCAGCTATGCACAACCCTGCATAGCTCAGCAGCCCATGGAGTGTTTCTGCCCTCTCCATACCTACAGCTCCTTCCATGGACTCTGTCTGTCTGTCTCTGTGTGACTGGAATCCTGACGTCAGGAAAAATTTTCCATGTTCTTCTTCATGGCTGAGCATTACAAACTAAGAGTGAAGAAGAAAAACGCCATATCCATTCAGATGCATCCCTAGGAGGAAAATCATGTTTGTGGGCTTGGTTGCTCCAAAAGCAGGTGGGATTTGCCCATTACAGCCAAGCCTTGATAAAGGTTTTGTGGGGACAATGTACAAAAGGGCCACATCATGTAATTGGTTCCTGAGGTCATTGTCCAGCCTGTGCTTTGATCTGGTACAAAGAAATGTTCGTGCTGCTCATCTCCACCCATGCTACAGTAAGTGAACACTGGGGCATGGGAGGAACACCCAGATCTCAGAGCAGCTCTCAGTGGCACAGGCAAAGGGCCCCACAGTCAGGGCACAGAGAGAAGGGGCACTGTTGCACTGCTGAGCTGGGCGTTGATTTTTTTTGTTTGGTTTGGATTTGTTTTTTGGGTTTTTTTCCCCCTTGTGTTGACATTGCAGCCAGGATTTGCCCATACAAGTTTTGTTTTCTCATGAGCAGCTGGACTTTAAACTTCAACACCTCTCCTGTAACCATTTCCCACAAGAGCTGCAGGAATGCGGGCAGGCACCATTAGGCTCAGAGGGTAACAATGGCAAGTTGCTCTTGGATAATATTCTTCCTTCTCTTTGCCCTTTTCCTTCAGACAGAGCAGGCAGGTATGGCTTTTGTTTTGTTGCACCTTTAATTCTGATTTGTGCTGCTGCTTTTCTAAAAGCACTAGCAAATTTGTACCTTGGAAAATGTTTACCTTGTAGCACAGAGTGAAATCAATGAAAACACTCCATTCCTTATTTTCTTTAAATTTCTGCTGTTTATTGCATGGAGACAAGTGAAAACTGCTCTGGGCTATGGGCTATGGGCAATGTAGTTTTGAAGTACCATCATTTATGCCAGGGTAATATTTTGTCTTTCCTTACAATTTTTGGAGTGTCCCAGGTATTAAAAATAATTTTGTTATATATTTCTAGTTGCTGCTGAAATAAAAATAAGAGAGTCCTATGAAAGAGACCATGCTTGTTATAGTGCGAAGAAATTTATGTTTCTGTATAATCTTCCATGGTTTTTCAAAAATAAGGAGGAACCAGGCAAGGAAGAAAAAGATGGTGATCTCTTATGAAAGTCAAAACACCCCGCAGCAGAAGTTCACTGTCAGCTGGGCTGGATGTGGCAGAACCACCAGCAGAAACATGAGCTGGGGGTCAGATAATATTTAAAATGCAGAACAGAGTCATAAAGCTTTTGTTTCTTTAATACCATGTGCAAGTCAGCTGCTTATGGGATATTCTTCAAAAAGATAACTAAATATCTGTACATCATTTCAGAATAATTTTCCTACTGCTCTTACTTTTTCCAGTTCTATGATTATTGATTACTTCAACCCGCAGTCAAACACTGTAAAAAAGTGAAAAAACCCTGAATATTCCCTGCCCCAACACATTCACTTGCCAAGCACAGAAGAGCTGACAAACATGTGGTGACACACACAGTCACACATTGCTTCATGTGGAAGTGGGGGCTCCAGGGTGGCACCAGCTACCCAGCTGGCAGGCAGTTTTTGATGGAGGTATCATTTGCAAAGAAGAGTTTTAAGATCTGTTAATTTTTGTGTCTCTGGTCACTCCTCCTCTTTACTCAAATCTGAAAGATTACAGTGTCTTCCACATAAGCAGTGGTATGGGATATAGCCCTCTTAACTATGAGCATTGCTGAGGGGTAGTTTTTATTTATTCTCCTTAAAAGAGAACTGATTGAGAACTCAGCCATGCCATGGCTTTGCTTCTCAGAAAAAAAAAATAAAAAATTGCCATGAATGAAGAGTGAAAAGCATCAGTTTGGATCCACCATCATAACTTACATAATACAGCTAATATCCACTTCTACCAATGCCTCTGAAACCCATATGCAGTCTCACAAAATAGCCTCTGCCTTTTATAATAATGTTTTCCCCCTTTTCCTAGCAATGCCACCACACCCTGCTCTGTATGTTTTGTGCAGTAAAATAATGTGCCAGGAAGGGCTTCAGATTCCCCCTGCTTGGGAGCAAGTCAGGCATTCCCCAGAAGTAAAAGGTCGCAGCTCCTCACCTGAATTTGGGCTAAGACTAGAGCTCCTTAAGTATGTAAGTTTTATGTGGCTGAAACCCCAAATCAACCAAAATAATTTATCTTAAAAAAGAAGGTGAAAGGAAATTAATCTAGGTACTTACGTTAGTGTTTTGTCATACAATTCTCTAGTATTCATATCAGCTGATGATGCAAACAGTGTTATCAAGAGACAGAGACGTGCCAGTTCCCTACTTCTGGAGGAGGTCCTTCAAGGTAGCTTGGAAAGAGAATGCCTTGAAGAGAGATGTACACATGAAGAAGCAAGAGAAGTATTTGAAAATGATGAAATGCTTGTAAGTATTTTGTTTCCCTGCATGCACAATAAAAGCTGCTGCCACGATCCTTTACTTATGAAACACAAGACTGCTTCATTCGTTTGGGTTTCTCTCCATGTGAAGTCTTTGCATTTGCCATCTCAGCAGGTAGCAAGCAGGTGTCTTCCATGGTCAAAATGGAAATGAGGAGGTCAGCTCTGGAATTTTTTCAACTTCTCTCCTAAAAATGATGTGTTGTGCTCCTTATATTAGTAAATCACATGGCTGTTGTCCCATCCTGACCACAGAAATACAGCTTCAGCATCCCTTAGGGACCAGGAGGGGCAAAGGGGTGTTGGTGAGCAGCAGAGCACCTGGAGAGCAGCACAAAGGAATTCCAGACACTCCAGCCAGCAAATTGGCTTCATCACGGCCCAGCTCAAACTCCTCTATGCAAATGCATGCAGCATGGGGAATAAATGAGAGGAGTTAGAGTTGTGTGGGGCACTGGAACAGGTTGCCCAGATAAGCTGTGGATGCCCCATTGCTGGGAGTGTTCAAGGCCAGGGTGGATGGGCCTTTGAGCAACTGGTCTAGTGAAATATGTCCCTGCCCACAGCAGGAGACTGGCACTAGGTGATTTTTAAGGTCCCTTCCAACCCGAACCATTCTGTGATTTTATGATTGGGACAGAGGAAATCAATGCACCAGCAAGTAGTGGGACTTATAGAAGAAGGCTCAATTGATGAGTAGCTGCAGATTCCTTTGCACCAAGGGCTCTCCAGACACATACAGATGGATGCTGGGCTCTTTAATGGGAATCTGGATGGAATTTTGTGTGCAGGGAAGGCAAAGGAAACAGCCGTAGGGCTGCCCACGGTGCTTTCGGGAAGGGAGGGGTGGGCAGAGGTGTCGCTTCAGGGAAAGCAGCTTCAGCTTCAGTAGCCAGGGGAAAGCAGGGCACTTGGTGGTGGTGAGCAGTGGTGGTGCCCTGCAGCTCTGCTCTGTGCTGACCACTCTGCCTCCAGCAGCACCTGCCAGGGGCCAAGTGGGATGGACAGGATGGGGTCGCTTCCCAGGCTGCTGCACAGAGAAACAATAGCCAGAGAGTTTTGTCAGGAAGCTGCATTGCTAAAGGGTCCAGCTGTTCCTCTCTGGCCTGTGAGGTGTTTCTTTTCCTTTATAGCTTCTTAAGAAACAATAAAATAAGCAGGAGGCAAAGGCCCTCCCTTCTCATGTGTATTTTGCTAGCAGGGCAGAAATTATAGTTGTGCAACTTTGTAAACATAAAACCATTGCATATATGCTCTCATAACATGTTTTTTAGTTTAGCTAAATATTTATGACATATTACATTACTTGAGAATTAAAATATAATTTCCTTTTTTTTTTTTCCACCCAGAAAATGTTTTGGGATATCTACTATGGTAAGATGGCCTCTTGATTTCTCTCCTTCATAGTACTGCCACATTATGAACATTATGATTCAGTCTAATACTGGTTTTCTAAGAGTTTATTCTATGAGAAACAGTCAGTCTCTATTTGTCATGTCTGTAGTAAAGCAGAAAGAAAATTCTTGATGTGAAATGATTTTTAAAAAGTAATATACAGGAAAAAACATTTAAAGCTGCAAAAATAATAAAAGTAGAAGGTAATTAAAGGTTGTCACAGCAAATAGACTACTTCTTTTCCTGAATCTAAATCTGTTCTGAAATAGCCTGGGATGAGAGAAAGTATGTTTTGCTGATACAACACAGGAGCACAGTTGAACCAGCAAAATCTCCCAAATACAGAATTAGCATTTAAACCTGAGCAAGATAAATAGACATTAAAAGCTACTGAGCTGTCTACAAACTCTGCACACTGGGATTGCATCATTCCCTGTCAGCTGCCAAGGCGAGAAACAAATCTAGAAGCTGAGGGCCTGATGTAACTGAATGCCACCTGAACAAAGAGACCTTGGCACCAGCTTATGGTGACTATGCCCTATTCCCTCCCTTTTTTTTCGTATGCTTCATCCCTAGTTTTTCTCTTGTTTTTAATTTAGCTATTATTAATTTCTAATCCTAGGTTTAAAGAGTGGATTAGGAAGTGGCAAAACCAGCAGTCAGTAATAATTTTCCGCACAAGCCACTAAACCACTGAGTCCTGGGAACCATTGCATAGAAGGATCCCATCAGTGCTATAAATGTTATGAAGAATGATGCTAAATATCTGGCATTTTATTACTTCTGTGAGGGTGGGATTAATTTCTAATTTGAGTCATTGGATATTTGTACTAAGCATGTCATGCAGTCTTGCTCTCTAGTCTGAGGGGAGAGAAGGGCAACCAGTTCAGAGTGGTCCCTGCAAACAAGCTTAGCCACAATCAGGACACATTACCATCTTCAGTCTCAGGAGTGGCTTTCTTGCTGTAATTAAAAGCCATGCGCTCTGTCTTCTTCCTACAAACTACAAACAGCAGTGTGTGTTTCCTTCTCTGTGATATTTTCTCTAACATTTTGAAGTATTGCCTTTGAAAGGTGGCTTCTTTCCTCCTCGCTAAACACACACATTTTTTCATCCTGTCTTCCAATAATCTCAATTTCTAGACCTCTGGTATCCATGTTGCTTTCCTCTGAAAGTCCAGAGTGCAGTGGATAAATCTGCATTGTGAATAAAAGAGGGCTGGGCAGAAAGGCTAAGCACCCACCCAACTGCTGGGTCACCCACCAGCTCTGTTTTGTACTGCTCCACCTTTGTCCCTTCAAGTCAAAACTGACGTAGTGGCATCTTGCTGGATGTCTGCTGTCAGGGTACTTTGCCTGAGGTCACACTTGTCCCCAGCTCTCTTTTATCAACAATCTAAACTTAGCACTTGACAATCTCTCTTTAAACATCACTTTCCAAAAGTTTTGTGCATGCCTTATAGAAGTCTGCTCACTTAATGACAATATCATTGGAGACATTTCTATTCTATCCTGTTTACTGATTCCCCCTAGGTCCCTTATCCTAGCATATGATTACATTTAAATAGTTTGAATTATCTGATCTTGAAAAATGTATGATGGTTTTTACTCACCACCTTTTGGTATTGCTGGGTGCTTACAGTTTAACTGTAGCTTGCCAGTAACAGAAATCAGGCCAATTTCTCAGTATTTCCTTGAATCTTCTCTTTCCTCCTTTAATAAAGCTAGGTGCTAGATTTATTTTCTTCCCAGCATGCATTTCAGAGGTTTGAATCCATGTTACTGCTTCAGGCTGCAGGGGTAATCCCTCCCTAGCTCCAGCTCCTCAATTCTGCCTGCTGAGCTGTGTAGGTGAGATTCCCCTAATTCACCCAAACCCCCTCTCTGGAGGCCTCCGTTGTGCTTGGTTATGCTGCTGTCATCTCACTGCAGATGGGTTGAAGGTGCTAACTCTTTCAGACAGTATTTTAGTACATCTAACACTCAAAGGTATGGTGCCCATAGCCTAAGCAGATGGTGATGGGTGGGTTTTTTCCCTGTAGCTGTCAGAATTTTCACTTTTCCATCCCTGAAATCAGCTAGGGCAGCTTGCTGGCTGAGTTAAACTCTCTGATGAGGCTAATTTTTAGAAAGGTTGGACAACACGTCCCAGGTTGGTCTCTTCTGGCTTGCTTACTGATAGCCTATGTCCATAATAAGTAGTTATTACTTGGAGCATGTTTTCAAACTGCTTAGGAGTCATTCCTGTGGGCAGCTTGAAGGGAAAGTGGCAGCTCTGCATGGTGCTTCACTCATGCTGAGGACACCCTCTTGTTTCGATGTTCAGTTCATCAGGCAGAGTAAGCTTGCTTGTGTCTGAGCTGCTGCATGATAATTGTGCAGATATATAAAAGTTATATTTCTTCCTATTTTGATGTTGCTTGCTGTACACTTGCTCTATAATTTTGATGCCAGTTTTTCTATACAGTGCATATCAATCTAACATAGGAGACCTAAAACACCAGTCTTATATTACATTTGCAAAAGAGCAGGAACTGTAACTCCATCCTTTTCCCTAAATCAGAGCATCCATCCTTCAGAAGGAGCCTCTGCCTCTGGGCAGTTCCCAGCCACTCTTACAGGGGCTGCAAGAGTGCTTCTGGAAGCGGATTTGAGCTAAACTTACCCCTGAGGAGCAGTTCAGTGACACTTAGCCCATTTCCTCTGAAACTGCTCTCACAGCACTTCTCTGAACAGTTCATGTGCCGCAATGGGGGCTGTGGAATTTGGGATCAGTGGTGGTGGTGGTGACTCCCTCTCCATTTCTCCAGGTGGCAGGAGGTGCTCCTCAAGCCCGTGCCAGCACGATGGTGTGTGTGAGGACAGCATCCGCGGCTACACCTGCACCTGTGCTGAGGGCTACGAGGGAGAGAACTGTGCTTTCGGTAAGGCACTGCCCCCCTCCCGAGGAGCCCCATCTCCGGCTGTCACAGGGTGTCCTCGTGAAGCCATAGGCAGCTCTCCCATGATGACACTTACCATGGTTTCGGCTAAAGCACACTGCTCTGGGCAGAGCAGGGGTGATGTGTGGTGCTGCCAGCCTACAAAACACTATGGCATCCTGAGGTTCTGCAGGCTGGCCCTGGGCCCTGAGCCTCCCTTCTCCGGGGATGCAGCAAAAGGGCTGAAACCCAACCACCTCATGGGTACCCCCCCAAAGCCAGCCCTGCCACTGCCACCTGCACTGCCTGGCTGCTGCTCCTGCTGTGGTCCCAGGTGTGTGGCCTGAAGGACCAAGGCTGCAGTACCAGCGTGGCTTCCCAGGCACCCTGCTGCCTCCGAGGCCACTCACACCCACAACACAGTCCCTCGGGACAGGACTCCAAAAAACAAACCGTTTCCAGTGGAAGTAAAAGCATAAAGCAAAGCAGATGCTTTCTGGAACAGGAAAATCCTGGGCCAGATATTACATTTTTATATCTGCCAGGTTCTACTTTCCAGCCCTTACATCAGTATTTCTGCTGGTTCAGAGGTCCCCTGGGGTGGGAGACGCCCTGGTTGGAGCAAGGCAGGGTCATTTTCTGTATAAGGGGTGTGACTGTGACCAGCTCCTGGGGGAGCACAGAAGGTGACACAGCTTGGACCAGTGCTGGGAACTAGATCATCTCAGTATGAGCCTTAGGCAGCCATGTTACACAAGATTTTTTGCTGCCTGTGAGCTAGGTCAAATAGCTGTTGCTCTGTGCTAAAGGTTCAAGTGTTTTTTCAGCTACAGAAAGCTGAACATGTTTCTAAGTTAATAGTACCTTTTTTTTTTTCTCATCTTTGGTGGCTGATAATTTAAACAAGCGTGCAAAATGAGAGCTACGGGTTTGTTCTTTCTCAGAAGCAGAAACCTTAGTTACATTCTTCCTCAAGCAATACTTGTCTTTATAACATGTGCAACAGTTCCCCTCACTGCAGATACTTGGTGTTTTGTTTAAAAACCCATGGCATCCTTCCATGGGTTCACATGGAAGACCCAGTTTGACCCATGGCTAATGCTCCCCAGAACTCAGGGGTGCAATGTCTGGTGCAGGGAGGTGCTGGGGGGAAGCACAGTTTGCAATGACTCTGAATACTGCAGAGACTCATCTCTCAAATTTCTGCTTTACAAAGGAAAAAAATCCCAGTGGTAAATACTATCAAGCCAGAGTCCCTACTCACCTCCACACAAAGTGAATAGAAAACAAAACATAGAGGACTCAAGCGATGAAAGAATACTCCATGTTTTTCCTCTGCCTGTTCTGTTTAGCTAAGAATGAATGTCACCACCAAGCAAAGGTGGGATGTGACCACTTCTGCTACCCAGGAAGTGATTCCTACCGCTGTTCCTGTGCTGATGGCTATGAGCTCGGGAAGGATAAAAAACAGTGCATCGCATTAGGTAGGTGTGAGCATGGACGTGCAGGGGGCACCTGCTGAGGCCTGGGGTGATCAGCCTGCTTCGAGCCTAAAGCAGTATTACTGGGTAGAAAAAGGAATCTAGGGACCACCACCCGAGATATCAAAGTAATGGTAAAAGAAGGGCTATTTGATCAGAACATTTAAATATGAATCAGCAGAGAGGACTTGCATCACCCTACGTATCACTCACTGCACCAGGTTTTCCACTCCTGTGTTTGGTAAAGAGTAATTCTGCCAAACACCTTTTTGCTTGGCATGAGATACAGTTGATTCAGGTGAAAAGTGATCTGATAAATGGAGACATTTGCTGCCACATTAATTAGCTTGAAACAGTAGCCCTTTTTATTTTTTCAGTCTCATATTAGGTATCTCATCCAATTTCATCCCCTTACAAAGTAGGTCTACTATAAACACAGACATATGCTTAGACCTGTGTTTGTATTAGCACAAGTGGGGCAGCCAAACTGGAGTTCAGCTGCAGAGCCATGCTTTTGGTGGTGAAAGACAGATGTCCACACTCAGTGCACACTTCTGGTGGGCTTTACATCCAACTGGCTTAGTTCAGTCCTGCAGACTAAGCACCAGTCAGCTGTGAGAGAATGTCATATGTGCACCTCGAAGGTGTCCTGTGGTTTAGCTTCACCCAAACAGAATCCAGTGTGTGTGACCCAAAGCAAGTGGAAGTGTGACAAATGCAGATAACCAGGTGATCCAAACAAAAAGCACGTGTGTTGTTTGAACCAGATGAGAAAGGCACACACATTCCTAGAGTGACAGCTGTAACAAGGAAAACACAGGATTTACCTGGGCCAGACTGGGCCACAGTTATCAGGTATTTGACACAATTTGAATAGAGGATACAAAGATGAAAAAGCAAGCTGTGCTAATGGATGGCTGGAGAGGAAGCCTCATTTCATTAGTGACAGGCACAGTGAAACCTGGTCACTAGAAGCCTAACACAATGACCCAGAATGTTCAGCCCATTGCTAACTATTATAACTGCCAAACAAGTGATTCTGATTTTCACCAGCTGAGAAACTGTCATTCTCCTTTTCCTTTGTGCAAAACCAGAACCCCAAAGTCTAGGTGGAACAGTAAGGCATTTCCAGGTATTAGCTATCTTGAAATAATACAGCATGTAGTTTTAATTTTTACTTTTTTTTTATTTATTTGTTAGATGGATGTGCATGTGGCAGACTTCAAGACAGTGATAACCTTATAAGTGAAACCAGGAAGAAAAGTGATGAGCAATTTCCTTGGCAGGTATTCCTAGCAATTAATGGAAGCCATTACTTACCCTCACATGGATAGTGCTATCTATTGTCTTTTTGCATTTTCTTAGGTACTGCTGCTAACCTCAGAAGGGAAAGGCTTCTGTGGAGGAGTGCTGCTAAAAAGTAACTTTGTGTTGACACTAGCAGAGTGTGCCCTTCTGCACAGCCATTTTCAAATCAGGATTGGTGCTGGTAGGTAATCCAACACATTTTTTCTTGCTGCAGCACATTTTAGTATTGACAAACCCCATGTTCCCCTTTACAAGGCAAGCAGAGACGAGTGCCTCTTGAGCACTGTTCAGAACTCAGCACCCAGAGATCAGCTAAACATGGTGGATTTCGTCGTGGCTTTAGTTTGATGCCAAAATTCACATCAGTGCTGGCTATATTTATCCTCACTGCTGAAATTATGCGTGCTCCTACCAGCATTAAAAAGCTGCCAGTGTACCATTCCTCGTTTCCCTTTACCGCAGAGGTTTTGAGGAAGAGTCCTTTTAGCTCCTCTGCTGCATGTCTCTTAGCATGACCAGGCAGCTTGCATGCAGCTTTCAGGTCTCTGATAAACATTCCTAAGAGCAGTGAAATGTCATTGCTCCACAGGGCCTAATGGAACAAGTGGAACCGGGAAGATAATGCAAGTCAGTGAGAAGCACATACACATCCGGTATGACGAAGACACTGGTGAGAACAACATTGCATTACTACAACTTCAAGAGCATGCTGAGTGTGACAGCCACCACCTTCCTGTGTGCATCCCTGAGAGAGACTTTGCAGAACATGTTTTAATTCCAAAACTGGCTGGCACAGTCAGTGGCTGGAGAATGGAAGGTGATGAACTTCAAGTCGAAGAGCTGCAGGTTTCCTACCTTCCTGCTGAGGACTGCAAACAAATACTCAACATCAGCCTCACAAACAGGCAGTTCTGCGGGCACCTCCAGGAGGCCGTAGACAAACGCCTGGCTGGAGGAAGCTTCTTGGTTACTGAGTACAAGGGCACATGGTTTCTGACTGGTATCCTGGGATCCTGGCCACTAGAAGACACTGACTGGGAAACACTGCTTTTCACCAACACTGCAAGGTATATGGTATGGGTTAAACAAAAAATAAAGTAAGACACAAACAACGAACTCTCTAGCACCAAGCCCCTATCAATCATTGCAAGGAGACATAATGGATGCAGCCAGTACCCCCATTTGACTACTACTATTTGCAGCAATGGAAGTTGCAACAATGACATGTATCTAACTCCAGTTTATACAAAAAGCCTGTTTGTCTTCCCTTCTGCTACTGTGAAAGTCATGATACAGTAAACCAAGTTATTGAACTAAAAACTGATTTAACTTTAAATTTCCTAGAACTGTTCATCCTAAACCTCAAAACATGTTGAGTATTTTTCTGTGATTTTAAATGCTGCTAGTACCCTGAGGTTTGATTCAGCAAATTCATATTCTTGTTTCAGGATCCATACAAGTAAAACTTACAAAGACATGAGGAATGTCAAGCTTTTAAATGTCTGTGTAGGACTTGGCATTTTTATCACTCTAAAAAATGTTTCCCCTCATACATGGAATCTATGTTTTCCTTTATGAATGATGCCCATGTCAGTTAAAGAGTAAAATAAAACCCAACTGTCAAAGAGAGGGGGAAAAAAAAATAGTATTTATTTTAAAAGTAGTTTCAAAACCCCAAAACTACGATCTTATCAATCTGGATGAAGTTATATTGTACCACCCCCAAACAAACAAACCAGCCCCCAGGGTAGTAACATTTAAAATACTGGATCCAGTGGTAGTGTTTTCCCCAGAAGCAAAGTAAAACAGAGTATGGATAATTTAGCTACATGAGTTCATCATATGTTCATCATAAAAAAAATTAAACAAAATATTACCAGAATTTTAAAAAATCCCAAAGCCATCAATGGGCACTTAGCACATTTACTCAACAGCATAACTGACACAGTAAAGTTTTTGGTGTCAAACACTTCTCTACTTTTTAGAGACAGTTTGAAGAGAATATTTAATACCAGCAAAATTATTGAGACTTAAAAAGAACTGGAAACCATGTAAGAAAACATTACTTCCACTCTGAAGAATGGGTTAACACAAGTAACAAAGGCTGATACTTCTCTCTGAAGAATAAACACAGAAATAGTAACATGAAGTACTTTATAAAAGCTTTTAAGTAGTTCAGAAGGAATTTGGAATGCTTTGCTTTATGAAATACTCTGAATGATCTAGAAAGCCTGTGGAAATGACCATTTAAAAGTCAGCACTTCATTTCAATGCACTTTGTAACACTGGCAGCCTTGGCCATTCTGGGAAAGAAGCCACAAACAGTTCCTGATATTTCAGTCCTGGACAAGAACCAGGCCATTTACAGTGTTCTTGGGGTCACTGGGAGCAGTTCCACTGGGCAAGCCGAGCATCTGAAGAGTACTTGCATGGCTAAGATGCAATACTCAACAACACACTGTTGACAGTGGAGGAAATGGGTTCTGCTTGCTGACCACAAGCTTCTGATGCTGATGGGATATGTAGCCTTTAATGTGACCCTGGCAGAAGGAAAAAAAGGCAGTGTTAGTACTTAGAGCTGGTAAAACAATCCCTACAACCCAAGCAAACACCTACAAACTAACCACAGCAAAGCTGTGTGTGCTCACTCACTACTGCCCTACTGTACTTAAATATCCATGAGGGTCCAGTTTATGTAAGTGGGTCACCTTGGAGAGTAAGCAGAAAGTTGGAGCCACCACCCTGTTTGTGTACTAAGGGTGCTGTTAGACTGAGAGCCTCTTGCCAGGGCCCCCTACGGGTCTGCTTACACTGCCTCGAAGGGACAGAGCTCTACAGAAGTGTTTCTAGATTCACTCTTGTTCACTTTAAAATGAGGATTTTAACCAATTAGTATTCCATACCTAATAAAGTAAATGATATAGTACTTCCTTTTCAGACAGTGCTGTAACAGTGAAAGAAATCTCCTAGTTACCTAGACCACATCAAATGTTTCAGAAACAGAAAAGTGGTTAATTTTCTTGCTGACACTACAATGATGCTTCAAAACCTCAGATTGAATATAAATATTTAGATTTCATTTAGAGTAAGAGACAAAATGTGGAACAGAACCAAAGAAATCTGGCTCTATTGTTTTCTAATTTGAGAAGACCAAGAGTCTCCTACTTCAAATACTGAACAAATCTTTTTGGTGCCACTTGAGAGGTTTGTATTTTTAAATCAATATTTCTGCATATATAGAAATGTCAGTATTGAATTTGTAATGTGAAATTCAACTTCAGTTTTAACTGATTCCTGCAAAAAAAGGCAGGAACAAGAAGAAGTCTTCAGGGCAAAAGAAAACATTTCACTTTGAGCACAAGTCCCAAAAAAAAACCACAAGAAAACTTGGGATTACTGATGTGCTTTTTGTCACAAACTGTTATTCTCCATCTAATATTTTTTCACTTTTGGAAGTCTGGAAGTACCAGAAAATGAGTGGCCAGCACTTACCAAATATATAAGGTTAGCTAAAATACACTGGACTTCATCAATATCAACATCATCTACTTGCATAAACTTCAGAGCAATCAGAAAAGCATCTAGAGAGAGCTGATGAGTTTTGAGTAGTAAATATCTGAAAGAAACAACACAAAAATGTGTTTTTGAGAAATAATCACTTAAAAATGCTGTTTCTTAGAAAAATGGCCTTTCTACAATAAATTCACCTTAACAGGAAGTCAGCTCCCTCAGAGAAAACTAAGGAGCATATACAATTCTACCCCAGTCCCAGGTGAAGCCGTATTAAATCTGCTTTTGCAAAAATGTAGGTTTTGTTATGCTTACACTTTCTTGAAGAGATTCCTGTATGTGATGATTTTCAGCTTCTCAAGGATAAGAAAGATTCCACATCGAATAAAAAAGGTCTCATGCTTTGTCAGAGCATCATTCAGTAGAAGAAGATTTCCTTCACTGCAAGGATAAAAAAATGAAAAAGTGAGAAGGTCTCACCCCTATGAGAAAAGAAACTATGACTTGGTAGGAACATAACCTCCCCTGCCTTCCTCAATCACCCCAAAGAAACACTTTTTACTTAATACTTCTGAACACAAAGCAGAAAAACAAGCATCATACCTCACAGACTTTGTTACTTCAGCAAACTGCATAAGGTCATACTTTTTTAAGAGCTGAACTGTTGGCATATGGCCCTGAAAAATAAATGGTGTCCAAGTTTTCCAGGGTAAAGTCAAATGAGTTTTAAATAGAATCTAGTAAGCTATTAAAAAAACCCACTTGAAAAGAGAGAAAAGAGGAATGTTTAACCACTTTTTTTTTGGCTACAGAGTAAGAAGTGAACAGAAGTATTTGTAAGACAACCCTCTTCTCCCTCTCAAACACCTCATAGCACAACTCACAACAACTACTGATTTATCATGATTTAGGGACAATTAATGTTAGGGAACAACTACTGAACTTGTAGAATCAAGATTCTGTGACATGAGGCCTTGGCAGATTCAAATTTTATGTCACAACTGTATCATCTAATCTACAAACAGAAGAACTGCAGGAATCCCAAGGGAATACGAGCAATGCTTCAGCCTTGTTAAGCGCTATCTCAGTCTGTAACAGGCTTTTTCCTCCTCTATGGCTCCATGCAGAAATAAAAATGTTCTCACAAAAAAACAAACACCACCACCATACCCTCCCAAAAAAAAAGGCAGAGAAAGGTTAAATTTAAAGAAACAAAATTAATTATTATTGCTAAATCAGGTAAGACAACCATCTACAGAATCAAAAGAAGCTTTGTCTTTTATCCCCTGCATGGCACAGAGCAGAGTGCACACTGACTTGGTCAGACTTTAAATTTAGTTACATCATGCTATGCTGTTGCTAACTCCTTTCCTGGATGAAGGATTAGCTGAGAGCAGAACTGAGCTGCAGGTTTACTGAGAGCTGTTAGGAACAAAAAAACCAACACACAATGTTTGGGCTCTGATTTAAAAAAAGCAACTGTAAATACAATGACCTTTATCTAGTTTCTTTGATGCCTCTTACACACTAAAACTGCTTTAAAAAAGCATAGTAATTCTAGGCACTAAGAGACCGACCAGTTTAAGGCACCCAGTCAGGACTGGGACAAAGCTTTTAGGAAAACTGTTAATAAGTTTTCCTTTATCAACCTGACCAGTGACTGATCTGAAAACAACCACTAAGAAATTCAACAAAAAACACAAGGAAAACAGAAGCCAGTTACCATACCCACTATACTTCCCCTTTACCCACTTGACACAGCAAGGGACTGAAAGGCAGCACTGAACGGAAAAGGCAGAAAGGTCACAAACAGGTCAGGGGAAGGCGGAAAATGGCAACTCAATGAAGGCAGGTGATAACATTTTCCATAGGTAACTTTGGTAAAAGGGCCAGAAAAGTAAACTCTAAACTAATTCCTGTCCCCTCAGTTACAATGAATTAATACTCATCATAATCCACTAATTCAGGAATACACAAACGTTAGCACAGCACATGGGAAAGGACAGGAGCAAGAAACAGATGTGCTTAATTCTTTTAATAGAAATATGAAATGATCAAATAGTAAGTCTTCACTGATTTTTCGGAACCAAATGCTGTGACTCATGACCCTTCCAACATGCCTCAAATGGGAAAATGTACAAGTACAGATAAAAAAGCCAAAGACGGGCTGTAGCTGTGGCAAACCCTTCTCAACAGTCCTCAACCATCTGTTTGCACACCCTTCTTTCTTCCACCAGGTGAAAGAAGCAAACAAATTTGTTCTAGTGAATCCACACCTTCCCTGGCTTTTGTGTGAAGTTGATCAGCAGAGAGGCACTCTGCCACAAGACAGAAGTTACACTGTTGAGTGCTTCTCCAAAGAATTCAAATACACTTTTATTAAAGTAATAAGATGAGTGTGCACCCTTAGAAGGGGTAGGAGAAAGATAGGGGGAAAGGAGGCCTGGGTTGGTTTTGTTTGGGGGTGGGGTTTTCTTCTTTGGCTGTGTTATTTCCCCCCCACCTCCTTTCCTGTGTTGCTATAAATGACAACACTTTTTGCCCTCACATAACAAGGTGTGCATACGCTGCCTCTTACAGGGGTAAAACAGCCTCTGAATTCCACTAGGGGAAAACCAAGAAAATACTGACCATCAGTTTTATAATCTGCATGTGTACCCCCATCCCCTTATTTAGGAAAGTAGTATCTACTCACCAACAACATTTTTACTGGCAGCAAGTAGATCAAAATCATTCTTTTGTTCTTCTGGCTTGATCGGTGACAGTGCTCAAAGGCAAATGACAGATACTCTTCAGCTGCAAACACAAGTAACATGAATCAACCACAAAAATGGATTAAAGCTGTAACCCAAATTCTGTGTTCAATGCCCATCTCTAACTTGAACACATAATATTTGAAATTGTATATAAAAGAATCACACCACTTAAAATACATAAAGAAAAACTGGAGATTCACACAAAATATGAAGTATTACCAGAAAGGTAGGTTCTCCTTCAGAAAGTCAAAGAAAAGTTGCCAAGACCTTGATGTCAAACATTACAGCTATAAGTAATACAGGAATTTTAGTCTCATTTCAGTAGTATTATTGTGCTCCTATTACAGAAGCAGAGAATCTCAAGAAGCACTAATACACTCCATTTCCTAAATTCAGGTTAGGTTCTTCAAGAGATGAAAGCTGAATGCAATGCACACATGTCCTGAGCTGCAGAAACATGCCAGTGAGACCACACAGCACAAGAGCATGAAAATCTCTCAGCAGCTTCCACTGATAGAGAAAAAATGATAAGCCTGACAGACAGAACAGACTGTTTGGAGTAAGAGAACCAGCTCCAGAACAGATGTCAGTCAGGGGCTTCAGTTAGTGATGAAGCCGAACACCTTAGCTCTGGAAGCATTTCTGCTAGTGAAATCTATTAGAAATCTAGGAAATGTAGTTTGTACATCTTCCAAAGTCAATGGATCAAGAAACTAATTCTACACTACAGTTTGCTGAAGATTTCCTACATGGCACACAGCAACTTGAAGATTCGAAGGCTCCTCTGTTAAACTTTTACAAACCTATTCTTTTGGATGCTCACACATTTTGTAATGCACACACATTATGCGTAAGACTGCAAGAAACTTCACTGACACATATATTTTAAAGCTGGGCATATGCTACAATTAGAAGTGTCATGTAATCTCATCTCTTTCAAGTCAGCCTGTGAGCCTCGGACCTTTCAGCATGACTTTTCCTTTGATCAATGCAATTTTGAGTCACACACACACACAACTTCAGCAAGATTTCATGCCAAGTAGCAAACATGTCTTACTGGCACACATTACCTTGCTTAAAGTCACTGTCAAACATGGCCTTGCGTCCAACATAGTATTTGTATGTAACTCTCTGTGCCATACTATACTCATCCTTCAGATTTGAGCTGTCAATTGCTCTAATTAAGGGCTTACAGAGATGGAGCTTGTTGATCTGTTAAAAAAAATACCATTTAATCAGAGTGTAGATAGATGGTATATAAAAACAGGGTGGGTTTGACTTAGAGTATGAAATACAGAACACAGCTTACCAGATTTGAACCCTACCTTAAAATAAATTTTAAACAGCTGATTCACAAGAAACAACATGCCCCACTTTTTTGAGTCTTCGATGCCTGCTCGACTGTCATAAGGAAAAAGAAAAAAACCTGCTAGTACTGAACATTGTAAAAAAGTAATAACTTTGTCCTCACAGTAAATTCATTCCATAGATATCCTCTCCACATCATTTTTAGGGTAAACACAGGTGTAGCTCTGCTATACATTTTCTCAACATAATGGAAAGATTTCATGCATAATAATATTCACCTGCATCAGGGTCCTCACTCCAGTCTGCAGATAACATACACAAGCACAGCAGTGGCTTATAATACATGAGGTGAAAGAAAGACCCGGAAAAAAACATTTTTTCCACTTCAGAAGTGTTAAAATTGCTAACACTAGAAACCAGAGTCACCTCTTTTCCATCTAATTAATTCTGATGGAGCAAACTTCACAACTAACAGGGCACAGAAGCATTAATCATCTTTCCTGAGAGACAGAGACATAATCAGTCCCTCCCAACAATACCTGCTGGGAATGCTACACCTGAAGTGAGGGCTCTCCCTCTGTAGTTAATAGTCAAGAGAGAACAGCCTATAAACAAAAGGAGACAAGCCTCAGAAGTGTTCATTCTAAGACCCATATATGGTCTAAATAAGTGGGAAAATCTAAAGCAAAGTTCATTAAGGTCTTAGTAATCTACTAGCGAAAGTTCAACAGAGGGTCTTTCACTTACGTGTCACTGGCACAGACTCGGAAGCAGCCCATCAGCAGTTCTGCTGCTTTTTCCAACATGTCACCAACTTTGCTTTTCCCTTTCTTCACAAGCTGTTGATCTGCCTAGCATTACACAGCAAGAAACAATAAGCAATTGTACATCATGGTTCACTGGCTGCAAAGTTTAATTCTTTAATACAGCATTTTATGAAGTATTATAGAAAGAGATCTCTCATGGCTGCTATCTCCCAAATCTAGAAGACAGTCAAGCTCACAGAACAAAAGAAAATACTCAGAGAGGCTCCTGGACATGTACCGAGTCCAATGTAGAGAAGGACAATCCTTGGAAAATAGCACTGATCACTATTACCTTTAGCATCACTCAGCCTAATGCATGTCTCAGAAACCTAAATTCAGGTTTAACACCTGAATTGGAGCATTAACACTTCAACTCAAGTGTATGAAGACCAAGAGCCTGGAAAAAATTATGGAGTTTGAGTCTTAGAATTTATAATTCAGTTTCTCTCCACAGCCACAAAGACTAGATTTTATTTCTAAACCATATCCAACAGTTTCCAGTAGCAACACACACTGCTGGGACCTGAGACTTCCAGAAGACAGATAAAACATACATGACTGCAGCAAGAGGAAAAAACAAAAAGTTCAGCTATCAACATATGGGAAAGATCCACACACTGACTAATGCAGAACTTCAACAGAAAAAACATAGCAAGCAGGTATTTATTACATGCTTTCCATAAAGTTTTATTACAGCGTTTGCATTCTCACTAGCTGAAACATAAATAAAATAAATGGAAATGCATCCTGCTGCAGAAGTCTTCTCTGAAACCAAATCCTCTGAATACATTAAGGTTAGAAGACAGAGTTCAAACACTTCCAGCATGACTGATTCAACACTTCCTTACGCATCTCAGAGACAGGGATTTTGCTCATTCAAACTGAGAACTGAGACTTGCTGCAGAGCAATCACACACATGAAAAATACTCCCTATGCAAGCATTCCACATGTGTGGTTTTGTGGGTAAGTGGGCACAAGAGAGTGATGAGAGGATGAACACTGAAAATACTGGATATTGTCAAACCCTAACCTAACTTGAACTCTAGCTTCAGCTCTTCAGGTAAAGTGACTAGGAACAAAATCACAAATCTGCCACTTACCTCAGCCTAGAAGTTCTCAAACAGATCCCTACACAAGCTACTTCAATTCACCAGACTGGGAAAAATAATGTAAATTTGGGCATTATTTGCACGTCAGCATTTGTATGGGTCCACCAAGGGCTCCAAAGAGCATCAGAAGTGGTGCACACGTCTGGAAAAGGGGAGCAGAAAGTTCCCCCTTCAGATCTGGTGAATGGTTAGATCAGCCTCGTTGTCTGTGATAACTCCAATTTCCACCAAAACCCAGAGATAATATGAAAATAGTGACTTATACCATGTGCTACTCAATAAAGAAAATATTTATCCCTTCATAAGTTCTAAGCAACTGCTGGGAGTTGCATTCAGATCCTCAGAACCCCTCTAGTTCCATCTGCAAATAGGAGGTGGACAGACTGAGCAACCTCATTTCTCAATAGGACTGGATGAATTTAGTGTGTCAACAAAACCATAAACAATGAGTTAAAGAGAACTGAGCAAAATTAGACTGTGTAATAAACTCTATAAAAATATTTTTACTGTGGAAATACCAAACAGATAAAAGTAATGAGGTTGTTAATCAGATGTACTTACATTGTTAGCAAAAATTCGAAGATCAAGGGCTACAGAATACATAATAGGTAAGGCCCTGGGAAAAAAAAAAAATCATAGTATACTTAGAAGATGCAAATCAAGCAATAAGTATGACATGAGAAACAAGCATTTTTTTTTTGTTAGTTGGTTATACAATTTAAAAACTTAAAAAGTTGGTCATATATTCAATCTTTAAATGAAGAAGGATGCACTTCTTAAAAGGACAGTTCTTCAAGATCTCAGGATTTCAGAAATCCTACACTACAATAATTATTTCTAATGTCTTTTTTACTGTGGCTTTAACAAAATTCCACTTCTCTTTGAACAAATCCTTCATATATATACATATGGACCATTCCACATAATTAAGCTCAAATGTTTAGTTTTCACACTTTGGACATGAAAACTCCACCAAGCAACAAAGCCAATTAGGCTTGAATTTTAGCATCACTGGGGATAAATAAAACTATAAGTATAATTTTAGTTTGACTACAATGGTATTATACTATAAAAAGACGAGTCTATTTTCTAGTAGCTTTCTACCATGCACTCACCAATTTTCTTCTTTATGTGCCTGAAACGCTCGCAGGAAAGATGTATTATATTGAGGGAAATTTAAAATGCCATGAAATGAAGCACAGATTTGAGAAACAGCTGTTCAGTGGTACAGCTTTCTTTCATGAAAAACTAAAAATCAAAACACCATCAAGAAGCTGAGGAGCCGAGTTGCAGTATGGAAGAACATGAGCATAGCCATGCACTCCTTTGAGTGGCAGCAGCAGTAAGAAACACTGGCCAGAGATAAGAGAGAAGCTTCTTTATCATTATCTTCCCCTCTAGCCAAGTACAAACTGCAAGGTATTATAATGATTTGAGACTCTCCTATATTCTAGAAATTAATATTCTATTTTAGACCCAAGTAGAAAATTCCTTCTTAGCCCTTTAGAAAGCTGGAAGAATGTATGTGCTTGGAAACATAAACAACTGAAGTGTATTGGGAAGCAGACCGCATTCTAATAGATTTTTAAAAATCATACTTATTCAACAAAAGGTTAATCTGAAAGCAATATGCAAGATTTATGGAAAAGGATATTGGACAATAACTGTTTGGCATTTGTATGCTTCTACGAAGTCGTGGTTTGCAACAGCGTAAGTACACCTGCCAAAGAAAAGGTGCATTAGTGCATCAGAAAATATACATAAATGACATATTTATTTTTGTGTCCTACCAGGCATGAAGTTTTACAGTTTATTTAAGGCACAAAGAAATAGAAGTATTCCTTAAAATTGGCACAAGTATTTTAATAGAGCAGTAAGTTTGATAATTGTAGAAAACAAATCCTAGAGATGAATAGGTATTTGTTTTATATAAGCTAACACTTATTGAAACTGTCACCAAGATTAGATTTTAAAAATGCATAACTGTTGAAAGAGACTAGATGCAGAAAATTATTAAGTAAAAGCCTCACAGAATTAGATACTAAGCTCTCTTAAGTGTACTTTTATGATTAAAATTCCCTTTTAAAATTTTTTATTTCCATTACTTATTTCACTCTAAATTCTGGTGCAGCTAGTAGGCAAAACAAGGTAAACAGCAAGCACTGACACCAAAGCTGTGTCAATGGCCACACACAGATGACATCCAGGTACATAGAGCAAACTTTATGCGGAGAGGAGAAAGGAAGTCTTTATTTCCTGCAATTCTAGCATTATTTATAAAAGTAATAAATACCAAGTTTTCAGGTGTAAGCCCTTTAAAACAGGCAAGTAAGCTTAAGGATATCCTTCCCCATCCCTGCTGTACACCTCACAAATTACTTTACATTACAGGTCTATCTTTACCTTAGGTGGGCTGCAAACATTTCATCATATGGAGATTCCAAAACTTGTTGACACTTCTCCTCTGGAGATGGAAGCTAAGTGTAGAATAAATCAATAAAACATTAAAGGAACATCCAATGCACCAGAAACATCATGTGCATATTTTGTCATGGCAGTTCTCACAGAATTGCTGGGGTTGGAAGGGACCTCTGGAGATATCTAGTATGCATCTACCAGAACTTTAAATTACACTAACAATCATATCCAGAGAAATTAATTGCTAGTGTGCATTCTGTCTCCAGAACCTGAACAGAGCTAGCCCTAAGTAAAAGCATCAAAACACACAAACACCAGGTCCCTACTACCCACTGCTTTTTCCTCTGTAGCACCTTCCACTGTGCTATGCTAATAACCAATGCAGACCTGGTCAGACAGGATATTCAAAACCGTATCTATCCAGAAAACAATTCAGAGTGGACCACAAAGAGCTAACTGGAAAACAAAACTTTTACATAGTATCCTTGTAAGAAAAGGGAAGCAAATCTACAAGGGGATCCTATCTCAGCCTGTGAAACAGATTTCTGAGGTTTCTCTCCCATGGAAAGGAACCCACATATAGAGCTAGGAAAACTGAAAGTACTGAAAGTACTGAAAGGTCAAAAAACAGATCCTCACCTGCAGCCTTGGGTTTGCAACATGTGGATGTTTAAATGACACTAATTCTGCACAAAACGTACCATCTCTGGTCTCAATGGCTTCTTGTACCTACCAAAGTAAACAATCACATAGCAGAATAAAATCCAGCAACAGGCACACAACATATTTACACAACTACAGAAGCCACCACCTAGTCACCACTGCTCGTACATAGTAATATCAAACCAAATGTGAGTTTTTAAAGGCTTAAAAATGAATAAATATTTTTTTATTTCCAATACACCTGTTGCTCAAAAAGGTCTCAGGGAGAAGGTAGAGAGAACATCATTGTGTATTTTTCCTTATTTGTTGGATGCAAGCGTACCCTGTACATGGGTTTAGCATTGTAAAACAGCAGTTGAGAGCCAGATTTGGTTATGCTTTTTAAAATTCCAGTTGGACTTACAGGCATCAAACACAGATGCAAAGGCGTGATCTTTAAGAAATGCTTTAAAATGACAACAGGCAGATTTAACATGTAGATATCATTCCAAATGCAATGCCTGATATTAGACTGATATTTTATCTATATCAAATGCTTTTGAAACCTGCTAAGACTGAAAATGTTATATTATGTAGAAGAATGGTTTAATTCTGCTTCCTGCTAAAGATGCTCCTTGTAAAAAATAGTCTGCTTGGACAGGTTATTGTGACATCAAGATGGAAATTTCTTCAGTTAAGGAAGTAGCTTTAGGCATTACTTCTCAAGAGCTCCCTTCCCACTGCTTGTGCTTTGTCGTATTTTTGTGTCCCAATGTGAAACAAAATATTTTTTTGATGTATGGAAAGCTCATACCAAATGGGAAAAAATCTCATAGACTAAAATAGCAACGAAAGAGGGAAAATCAACTGTTTAAACTCTTTCAGAAATTTGTGTTTAGCTTTTATTTAAGGAAAAAGAAGAGATAATTTTATGTTTGCTGGACAGTTTTCCATATTGAATGTTCTTCAATGAAGTGCCAACCGAAAATTGTGGACTTCTCAGAGCAGACCACTGTCCTGGGAGATCTCAGATGCTCCATTTCTGGAGAATAAAACCCAAACAATTATTTTTTTTGTGCCTTAACGAATTGCAGATGAAGATAGACGGCAACAGTGATGAGAATACGATAGTCCAGCAAGAACCATGCAGAATGGATACACAAAAAGCTTGTCACTGACAGCTCCGTCCAGCTGGAATCCCTGCGGCTCTGCTACCTCTCCATCCTGCATTTCAGCAGTGTGTCCGCACTTCTGTGCGCCTCAGATCCCTGCATCCCTCCAATCCCTGAGCTGCACTTGCTCCTGGACACACACACAACCCTCCGTGGCGGTTCTTAAAAACAAATTACCTCAGAAACCTCCACGCTTTGCAGCCATTCCAGGTGTACATGCTTGGCACTCACACGGCGTGTGCTTCAGGCACACTGAAGAAATAGATTTCCCCACCACATCACTCATCCTACGTTGATTTATTCTTAGCCAAGGCAGCATATTTACAACGAACAGGAACGCTCGCGCATACTCAAACAGGGCCCACAGACCAATTGTAAAAAATCAATAAAAAATCTTGCTTACTTGCTGCAAGTACTGATTTATGGTGATGTGCGCCATGAAGGGCTAAGGGGATGAGGCGGGATCCCCACACCCTTGGCACCCTCCGAGCCCCGGAACTCCCGGAACTCCCTCCGCGTTTCCGGATCCCGGCACGTCCGAGGGGGGGGGCGGGGACAGCCCGAGAGTCACGTGACGGCCCCCGGCGGCCGCTGCCCCGCCTACCGCGGGTTCGGGGCGTGGCTTCACTCGGACAGCCAATAGGGATGAGCGGTGGGCGGGGCAGAGGGCGCGCGTCAGCGGTGAGCCGCGTGCGCTGGGACGCACCGCGCGTCCCTGGCTGGCGGTGCGTTGACTCCTGTCGCTGTTCCAATTGTCGCTGTCACCCCTGCTGCCCCTTGTACCCTTGGCTTGTGCAGGAGGCAGATGGTGGCTTCCACGTGGCAGGACCCCAGTACCGGGATAGCCCAGTTAATTCCCCGGGAGAGCGATGGAGACTCCCCTCCCTCCTCGCTAACTTGCGCTGCGCGCGGGGAGCGCTGGAGAGGGGGGTCTCGGTGAACTTGGGTCGAAAAAGTTGACTCGAGCTCATAAACTCCCGAGCAGGCTGACTCCTAAAGGCACTGCCGCCAGGGAAATGTGTGAGACAAGGATGCGCTCCGTGCTCCTGCAGGCTGGGCTCGGTTGGGTTTGGGGTGTGCCGGTGAGCACGGCGCGGGCGGCCTCTCGGGCTGGTTGTGGGCGGGAAGCGCGGCTGCTCCTTAGCTTTCGTTCCGGCCGCCCTTCGGCGGGTACCAGCAAAGAGAGCCAGGGCAGGCGGGGGACACCGAGGGGCTGCTGCCACCCGCGGGAGGCTGCCCCGGCCCGGGAGCCATCTTGTGAGCGGGGCTGGCGCTGCCCGAGCGCCGCGGGCCGCCCGGGCTCCGGAGCTGACTCGAACCCGGAGCCGGCACCCGAGGCGGCGGGCGGAGGCGGGCGGGCGGCTATCGGAGCCCCCCGCCCCGGCGGCACTTGGCAGCCGCCCGCGGGCAGTGGGGGAGGGCGGCTGGGTGGTGGCGGAGGAGGAGGAGGGGAGCGGAGGCGGGGACCAGCCGGGCCCGGCCCGGCCCAGCCCAGCGCGTTGCCCCGGCCGGACACGGCGCCCGGGGCGGAGATGGCGGACGAGCCGCAGAAGAAGCCGCACTTGTCGGCCTTGGTGGGACACACGAACGGGCTCACCAAGCCCGTCTCGCTGGCCGCCACCGGCACCCGCTCCACGGGAGGAGGAGGCGGAGGCGCGACCGCCTCCTCCAAGAAACTCGTGATCAAGAACTTCAGAGGTGGGTACGGGGCAGGCCGGGCCCTCTGTCCTGGCAGGTGCGCTCGGCCCGATCTTTGTTTACTGCGGCCCGGCCGCTCCCCGCCCCTTGCCCGCGGCTGGGCCCCGCCGCCGTATCGGGGCGAGGGGCGGCTGCCGCGGGGCTGATAACGCCGCCGGGCTGATAACGCTGCCGGCACCGTGCCCGTGTAAGGGCTCCCGGGGACACGCGTGGGGCTCCGTGCGCGGGGGCAGCGGCCGTAGGGAGCGGGCAGAAAGCCACCTTGGTGTCACCGCTGATTAAAGCCAGGCGACGATGGTTGCCTCGCTAAAAGTAACACGGGCGTCAAACAGCGCAGCCGGGGGGTGAAGCGCGTCGTGCAAAGGCTCGGGTGGAATTAGTGACCCCTCTGAGTGTGCCAGAGTTACATGGCCGAGAGCAGAGTGGCTTGGCAGAACTTGATGGAGCAGCAGGGAGAAAGACATTGCTGCAGGTTCCAGTTGGGTGGCCGTTTCAAAACTACCTGTGTCTTACTTCACAGAAAGACCCAAATTACCAGATAATTATACTCAGGACACCTGGCAGAAACTTCACGAAGCGGTGGGAGCAATACAGAGTAGCATTTCTATTAAATACAACCTTGAAGAACTCTACCAGGTAAGCAACATAAGGTTTTGGTTTCGTTTTTAGCGAATAAACTGCTTTGGCACACATTCAACATAATGTATTTTGATTTGTTAAAAGCTGATTGAATACTTCGCTACATACTCTGTTTCTAGTCAGTTTCTGTGTATCAGTTCCTTGGAGAGCTACCGGGATCTGGGCCCATGAAAAAGCAATTTATGTTGGGAGGCATAGAACGCTCTTCCTGGGCAGGGTGAGAGCTAAGTCTTAGGATCTTCAATACTTAGCCCACTCAACATGCTGAAAACAGGATGTTATTCTAACAGGGTTATGAAGATATATATTTTATTATGATCTTTGTACATGCTATGGTCTCTTGTAAATAGTAATGTTGAAATGTTTGATATTATTAGATTATAATATTACACTTCTATACCTTTTGGGGAATTAAAAAGGAATCCTGATTGAGCAGGCAACAAGCTGTCACTTTACCCACATTTCAGGTTACTATTGCATTTTCAGAACAATCAGGATCTTAGGTTTTTCTGTTCAAGTGGTGAAAAAACATTCCTGGAACACTGGGACTATTGGGGCAGAGGCTAGGGAGGGTAAAAGAGCGGTGGACTCCCAAGCCATTTCTCTCTGTTTTCTCCAATTATATGTGGTTTAGGTCTATGTTATTTTAGATGTATGTATCTTGAGGTATTTAACTGAAGTAGTAGCTTTTTAGAGTGATCATGTTATAAAAAATTACTGATGCACTGAATTGTGCTGCATAGCATAAGTTAGTTATGAGTTTTCTGTGGGTTGAGGTGTTTGATGTGCAGATTGATGTCCTTGCCATCAATCAACAGGACTGGCCCGTTTGGAAAACACTATTATACACACCTAAAATTTTCTAAATGTTTAGTTGAGGTGCAAAGGGGAGACTGTGAGAAAGGAGAAGGCCAGTAGTATGTACTGTGTCCCTGTTCAAGAAAATCAGGATGGATTTCAGAACTGACTATACTTGTCTCTTTAGTTAGGGTATGTAATATATGGGTCTAAAATGGCTGGTTATGTAAATGTATATTGACTTAATATAATTATTCTCTTAAATAGAAAACTTGACTGTAGTATATTTATCTAGTAATAGTTGCAGGTTTGCAGAGCTTGAATGACATAATGCATTTTATTGTTTCAAATTCAGCATTTTAAAAACCCTGCTTTTTCCTGTCTAGCAAAAAAATAAAATAAAATAAAACCAGCCCACAGATGCTATTAGTGTTACCTAATTTGTTTTCAGAGGCTTAGAAATGATATTATAGTCATATGGGTATGAAATCACTAGGGTACATGCTTGAGAAGAAGAGAGAGATTTCAGATAAACTGTGAAGGGTAAACTGTAGTTCTTACTTTTTCTTTTTGCCTGCTTAATTGTAAAAGCTGTGTAAGGCTGGTTGAATAATCTGTAATGCAGCAAAATCAGGAATATTTCTGCACAGTGGGTGGTGGTGCTCAGTGTGCCTGTGCATAGACAGGTACTTACTCTCCTGCCAGAGGAATAAAAGATGAGGTTCAGCATCCATTGGAAACCTGATCTGTATTTACAGATCATTTTAACTGCCTGTTGGTGAGCATCAAGTCATTCACAGGGAAAATATCTCTGGGTGCCATCAGGCCTTTTCGGTGGTTATTTTTTTTTGAGTCTTTATCTGACATTATGGGAGGAAGTGAGAGGCCTGCTAGAGTTCAGTGCACTCAGCGAGCTGGTGTACCAGCCTACAGCTGAACCTTCTGATTTATTTATTTAATTTGGCACGGTGGCTCAGAAGAAACTGAAGAACAATGATGAAGCTGTGTGGGAAGCCTGAAGGATACTCCTTTCCAGGCATTAGAGGCAGCATGGAATCAGGCTTGAAGGTGCTTGGCAGAAATTTAGTCAGTGAGCAATGGGAGGGTGGCAGCCAATTTTTTTGTGACTAAAATAGAAATGATGTCTGGGATTGGTGGTAAATTGCACAGATTGTGATAGAAGTGGCTTATACTTGATGGGATAGAGAAAGTGGGGCAGTACAAAGAATTGCCAAATGAGGAGTGAGTGATAAAAATAATGGAAAAAGAAAATTACCTTTTCAGCAAGGTCCTAAATAATGTGAAGTGGGGCAGCACTGCCCTTCTGGAGGACATAGAACAGGACAGTGTAGTAGCAAAGGAAAGACAGGAGAGAAGTGAAGGAAAAGATAAGAGTCCTGACTTATATTGGGATGGGTAGATAGGAGTGGCTATAACACTATCTGCAAAGTGATTGTCTGAATACTGCTTGTTGCAAGTTATCATTTTACTTACCTTAAGACCAGATGAAAAACATATTGTAGGCACTGTGTTATAATTTTGTTTTCTTGTATGCTTTAATGTATCAAAATTATGGAGGCCATTTTTATGTGCATTTAAATAAATTTAGATTAGGTAGGTTAGAATCCTCTGGAACAGAGGAAAACATTCTTGGGTCAGTTTAGTTGCTCAGGTGACGTAGTGCTTTAAATCCTTGGCAGTGTTCTGTGTAGTATTGCCTGATAGTATAAGGGCAGTTGATATTAATATAGCAACCACTAGAACATTTGGTTTTGGGCAGAATTGGCCTCCTTAGTTAACTAAGGATAAATACTCAACTAAATCCTATGAGCTCCCAATAAATCAGTTCAAGTCTTTATGTAATGATTAATGTGGGAGTTTTTTTGAGGGTTATGTTATAGTATGGGATTTTTCTTAATTTTTTTTTTCCCCTCAGTTTATCTACCTTAGCATGAGTGTGTGAATCAGTGGAAATACTTGGGAAGAAATGAGTTGATAAAAAGACAGGAAAGTAGCTATACTCATTTACCATTTAGAAAGACTGGTTGAAATGTCTACCTTAAAGTTATGAAGAAATTAAAGTATTGGATATGATTGTGTTCCTGCCCCAAAAAGGCACTTGTGTGCATATTGAAGAATGCATGAAATGGACCCTCTGGAGTTCTACTGATGAGCAGTATTGAAGGAGGCAGAATTCTGGTAGTGTTTAAGAACACATCTGAAATATGACCCAGATTGTGGTGGTGGATCTTGTTTGAGCCACAAAATCTAGAAGAAGAGGGGACCAAAATCAGAAAAGACACCTGAAGTCTTAATTTTTCTGCATAACTTTGTTTTGATGTTTCGGTTTTGTGCACAGCTTGAGCATATAGTGCTGATTTTTTTTTTTGCCTTTGTCAGTCAGTAATTACACAGACAAAAAAAAATTTAAGTTCTTTTTTTTGTCTCATTCATAATCCTTTCTTGGTTTTTAGGCCGTTGAAAATCTCTGTTCCTACAAAGTCTCTGCTACACTGTACAAACAGCTGCGACAAGTCTGTGAAGAGCACGTGAAAGCACAAATCCTTCAGTTTAGAGAATATCCTTTTGTCATGCACAGAAGTGGTTAGAATGGTTAGTTTAAATCATTATTTTTTAAAACAAGACTTTGAAAAAATTGCACCAGTCAATGTGTTAAAGCGGTTCTTTGACTGTTTACATATTTTTAAATCAGTCAAAGGCAACTTTAGTTATCTGGGTGAACAGTTTTTGTGTATTGACATGTAGCATGCTAATAAGAATGTATTTATCATTTTAACAGGGATGCAAATTTTACACTAAATCTAGAAAATGTCAATACCACTGTGAGATTTCTCAGCGGGTATGAATTTCTGTGGCAGGTGAATAGTTGTGATGCTTACAGAAGCAATACCTTAAATCACAGTGATTGTCAACAGCAGTAAAAGAATTTTCAAACATAGTGCACCTGTTTGACCAAAAATAACTACTGGTCAGGAGTGATATATAACAGAGGCATTCAACAAGCCTTCAAGTATCTTATGTGTACCATGGGAGGTTCTTGGAAGAGACCTCTAAGTTCAGGAGATCATTTGGCTGTCTTGGGATGCATAGATGGATGAAGCTTTATGGTAGATTTCCCCATGGATTACTGAAGTTACGTTGCTGGACTTTTCTGGCTGAATGGGTCACAGGAGTGCCTGTAGATCTGTGGACACCTAGCTGTAGCCAGCCCTGTTTTCTGAATCCAATCAAGCTTTGCACGCTGAGAAGGTGCTTTATATCATAGGTGTCTTTTATGTAGTAGCCACAGGGTTGCATTTGCTAGAGCAGCAGATGAATAGTCTTTGTCCACCTTCCTGTCCCCATATTCCTGAAAATGCCTTACCCACCAGATGATGGATGGAGAGTGCCATGTTTAACAGATATTACAGCACTGTGGCTGCTGGCATTGTTTCCCAACTCTAGCAGAAAATGATAGGATAAAGTAGAAAGAAACAGGGGGCCAGGGCCCAGAATGAACCTCTTTTCCAGGTGAATGCTTTAAATGTGCTTTGGATTGTAACTCTTCAGTTTCTTGGTTCACTGCACTCCCCAGGTAGGTGCCTACACTCAGAATAATTTGGGGTTTTTAACTGTATGTAGCACCAATATGGTTTTGGGCTGTGTGGTTTTGGTTTTTTTTGGGTGGTTTTTTGAATCCCATTTATGGCATCTGGCTTCTACATAGCACATCAGTACAGTAGTCTTTAACATACCTGGTCTTTGAGAACCAAATCTTACAGTCTTCTTTAAAGCAGTGTACAACCATCTTTTGCATTCCTGCTTTTTCAGACTTCAGATGATGTAACAAAAAAAAAACGTTTTAAAGCTAGTGTTTTCAAATTTTACTTTCACCTTGCCCCCTTGACAAGGGTGATGGTGGATTGGAGAGTTGAAAATTTGATATTTTACAGGTGTACCACTTTGTATCCCAAGGGCGTGAGATCAGATAAGTCAGATTTGGCCAGAATGAGCTGGAAATGATAATGTATGAGAGAGGAAGGTAAAGCCTCATTTAGATTTGCTTGTGAGACACAGGATTCTGTTATTTGTAAATAACAGTTGGATCTGTTGTGTAATGAAGAAAACTCTGTAGATTACTTAGAGTGACCTGGAGATGTATATGAAAAGAGTGGTATTTGGATTTGTTGAGGATTATTTAGAACTGTAACTGCTTTTAAGAGATTAGGGTCATTCCTGTTGTGCACAGTGTGAACTCATTAAATGAACAAAATAACCTCTCCATCCCTCTCACCTGAGTTGGTGACAAACGTGTGTTTGACGCTGGTGGGATTTCTTGTTTAAATCTGTATTAAGGTTACACAGTACAGCCACTAGATGGTATTACTGAAGAGCTGAGTGTTATTCCTTAAAAACACAGGGAGGCCTTCTGGAGAGCTGCCAGCCACTGTGCTGGGCAGCTCTGCAATTAACGGTTTATCCCTGGCAGGCACAGTAGCATTGGAATATCCATGGAGCAGCTTTGCCTAATGGCTGGCAAAGATCATCTCCAGAATCTGGCCTCTAAAGATACTGGCAAACTAGTTTTCCTTAATGGATGCTGTACAGATTCTCTGGATAGTCTTTTATTTTTAAAGAAGATAAATAAATGCTGGCAAGATCATTGCAGACAAATGGTAAGTTGAATGTTTGTTCAGAGTACATATCCTTGAGGTGTGAAATCTGGCTAAAATGAGTTTGTTACAGTTTTAACTTGGGCCTTCACTGCACCTCCTCCTCCAAGTTTCAGCATTGCTTTTCACTTTGCCCTTTGCTGGCTGAGGGAGCTTTTGTTGTTGAAATGTAGGTTCTCTTAACTCTGACTTTTATAGGTTCATATGAGATTTGAACATCACTCAGAAATATATTGACACCTCTTTTGCTTTGGGTGGAAAGAAAAACTAACCAAGAAACGCTGAAGTTGTTTGCTGTTCATGATTTTAAGTAATTGGAGAGTCTTTGCTTTTAGATAGCTCCAAGAGCTAGGTTAACTTGTGATTTATTTTTTTTTCCAAAGCAGAAGTGATTATCCTGAACATAGAGCTAAGAAACAGAGAGGATAAAGAACTGAAACTTGCTTTCTATTTGACTTTTTTGTCTTCTACCTCCACAAAGATTTATGTTACAGAGAGAAGTCCTCTCTGAAACACTATGAAAACACTCGATGAAAACTGTGCCTTCAGGAAGGCATCACTATAATTCCAAACCCATTTTTTTACAATGAGTTTTTATTCCATTGTCACTTAGCTTTGGCTGCAGATGCCCTATATGGTTGAATTTCTATTTACATTCCTCGAATCCGCTGTTCTTTACTTTCCTGTGAGGTTTGGGCACAGGTATGTGATTTTTATCTGAGTTAAAAATGGAAGGTGTTAGGGAAACTACTTGAATTCAGCAGTCTGATGAAAACAGAGTTGAAGATACTGCCTTAAAAATGAAATTAGCATGAACCTGTGTTTTCATAAAAGGGTTTTTACTGTGATCACAGTTTGCTTTAATTACTTCTAAGCATTTTTTTTTTCTTCTTTGAAGCAACAACTGTAGCAAGTGGCTTTCTTGCCCATGTGCTGGGTTAGCACTTGTGCTATATAAGAAAAAAAAAATCAACCTTGCTGCTGTTTTACTTTAATATGCTTGGCCAAAAGCTATGTCGACTTGAGAATTGCTTCAGAGGCAATGAAATCTCTTAGGGAAGGAGTAGGTGGACAGCTGGGAATAGAAATCTCTATCTGGCCTGGGGGTGAGTTACTGACATCCGGAGTTAGGCTAATGCTAAACTGGGAGTTGAGTCAGGCAGCCTTCTTATGAGCAAAGTTAAAAATGGATTTTTGAATGTAAAAGTCTAGTAATCTATGAAACCACCTCCTTCTCCCTCTTTTTTAATTTGAAGAAGAGATAATATATTTTTATACCCTCTTTCTACTGTTGGATTTAATGTATCTCTATTTTTCTTATGAATTTTGGCAGCTCACTTTTATTATGGAAAGATCTACTGCACAGCTTATTACTGTCTCAGCTTAAACCTTTGTTTGTTTGTTTGTTTGTTTTATAGCAAAAAGCATGGGAGCATGCTCTTTCAGGGTGTTTAATGGCTGTATTGGGGGTGCTGTTTGAGTAGCTTATGTATATCAGTGGTATAAAACTCCTAACAGGCTAATAAAGCTATTTAGTTAAAGGCTATGAATTTAAAAGCTGTCTAGAATGTACTTGGGAATACCACCAAGTAGTAGTATTAACTTCAATAAATTGCATACCTCTGGTTGTACAAGTTCCCATAAAAGTTTAAAATACCTACATCAGTAAATGAGGTGTGTGTCTGTGATGTGGTTTTTCAGAAGTTGTTTTAAAATTTAAAATATCACATGGAGGTGAAGAGAAAAACATTTTCTTTATATATTTCAGATCATGATAAGAAGCATTTTCTTATTTTTGGATCGTACATATGTGCTTCAGAATTCAGTGCTTCCTTCTATATGGTAGGTATCCATGTAAGTATTCCTATAATCTTTAGAGTGTTGGCATGCTATTACATTTGCAAAGATTGAAAATAAATTTTTTACGTTATATTTGAGCTATATAGTAGATCTCTAAAATTTTGTGTCCGTTTGTGGAAATGCATGTGTCACATCCTCCTTCCCCAGGAATATTCACTGTCAAGTGGGAGTAAAAGGTCTGTGAAAATGGGCTTAAAAGTCAAGGCATATGTGTAGCTGTAGTTGTCAGAGCCTGGGTGAGGCTGGGTCTGTGGGAATCTCCTCTTGACTGCTGCCTCCCACCTTAGCAGCACCCCAGCATTACTGTAGGTGCTCCTGGTTTTGACCAACATTCGACTTCTTGCCCTGTTTTTTTAACTAAGTCAGATACATTGACAAGGTGCAGGTTATCTTTACAGCTCTGGTCACTTGATGATGCTTTTGTACTTTCAGCCCTCCATAGTCACATCTTTGGGCATTCTGCTTTGAAGCATCCCCCCTGAGGGGCATTTTAAATTATTGCCTGAGCAAACAAACACAAGCTTTGCCAAAAATTTCTGGTATTGTTACTCCTTCATCTAAAGCACCCCCTCCCTACCTGCCCCCAATCCTTGCCCCCCACCCACAAAAAGGAAAGTAGATAAAGTACTGAAGTAAGAGCATGTCTTTTCCCTGTCTAGCTGGCTGCTGTGCTCTTGTGAGTTCCTCAGGCTGTCTGAAGGGCCTGATGTGTTTTGTTCCCAGCTTCAGCAGTTTTCCTCTAACTCTTTGTGTTAGGCTTCCTTTTACTAAACATTGTTGATGAGGTCTGTTCATACTTTGTCTTATTTTTCTCCCACTGGGAAAATTCCTTTTATTGAAACCCTGATGCATGTGAAGAAGTGGGAGGTAACAAGCTTTATCTAAGATTGCTCAGTTTTCAATATTTAACAGTTAGCTGCTTCAAGGCATAGAGGCACTATTCCTCATCATCTCAGAATGGAACAAGAATCTAATTGAGGTGATAAGATCCTAAAGATACAAAGAATTCATGCTTTTGAGCAAAACTTAAAAATTACATGTAGAATGTCTGGCCCAGGGAATCTTATGTTAAGGTATATGATCAGATTTTTTTATTTTTTTTTAATAAGCAGGGAAACTTACAGTCTATTATGTGAAAGTTGCACAGGCTGCTAACAGTTTTTCGCTGGAGTGTATGCCTGTGGTAGCATGTGATCTGGTATTTTTAGAATAATTCATGTTATGATTTTGTTAGAGGACAGTGTCAAAAAGAGCATACACACCATTAATATATTCTTTTTGCATATAATATATATACACTGTATAAATTTTAAGTCTATGTATAATTTTTCAAAATAATCATCAGTGTTGACTAATTTTCAATATTTACATAGGGATATGGGACTAGAGTTATTTAGAAACCATATCATTAGTGACAAGCAAGTTCAAACCAAGACTATTGATGGAATTCTCCTGCTAATTGAACGAGAACGAAATGGTGAAGCTGTGGACAGGAGTTTGCTGCGGAGTTTGTTGAGCATGCTCTCAGATCTTCAGGTGAGTACAGCCAAATTCACTAGTAACAGCTTTGTTTAGAAACACAGTGTGGACTACCTAAGTCATGTTTTATACAAAAATTATTCTGTTCATCTAGTAAATGTGTGTAAAATCTAGCTAATACATTGATGTGACTGCCTTGTCTTTAGCCCATGTGCTGTCTTGTACTGTTTTTAATGAGACCTCTTTGCCTGTTTTCCTTAGCAGAAGTAATGGCCTCAGATCTTAATAGATTTACAGGTCTTTTAGTATGTGCAGTATTTTGTCTGTCTGAATCACTCATTGTCTCATCCTAGTGCCAGTTAAATGTAGGAACAGAAAAACTTGCTCTGTCACTGTAAAAAGTATCAGTTTTTGAAGTCCAGATCTTGGGTCTGTATCACAAAAACATCACTACTGGCAGCTTCGTAGAAATGCTGAGGATAGAATGGGATGCCATATTTAAGGCCAAGGTTTTCAGATAGATCATGTCAAGCTGCAACTTATTGGAATGAGCAGAGATAGTAAGTAACCAAGGAGATTGACAAATGCTGTGCTTCTGTTAATCCACATAGGTTGTCCTTGAGTTAATGTTGCAGCCTTGTGTGATGTACAATGAAACCTTTCTGTCCTTCCTTCCTAAAACCTTGTGAGGTTACTCCATTTCAAAGTGGCAGTACAGCATTACAAAATTGGCTGGAGGTTTGAAAGAGTTTGAAGAGGCAGACTACATAAAAAAGTCCTTTCTGGTTAGGCAGTTTACCTGTTTTTCTGTCTTTCATGTTAATCCTCTTGACTTTAATCTGTAGCTTCCTCTATCATCCCAGAAAAATTAGTCTGTTCAAGAGAGAAGCCATTGAAAAAAAACCTAACCTTTTGAAAGTGATACAATAATAGAATGGTTTGGGTTGGAAGGAGCCTTAAAGATCATCTAGCTCAAACCCCCCCTGCATTGGCCAGCAAACTTTCAACTAGGTGTCCTTAAGACAAAAAGTAATCAGAATATAATGAGGTTTATAGCTCTATGTTTTGGAAGAAGTGCTTTCTTCTATTCTTCTACCACACTCATGGAATTTTCCCTTTTTCTTTTCACTGTCCCTCTGTTTATGTGTTAATCCCTAGTTCTTCAGACTGTTACAACTTTACCTTTACGTAGCTGTTCTTTCTGATTTATTTCCTTTCTATGATAAACTGTTAGTCATTATGCAGAAGTTTTTTAATGTCTCTGATTGTTATTGATGCTTTTTTTTACTCACCTTATTTGTTCTCTGTAGAAAGAGTTCACCTTACTTGATATAATTCATTTTTCCTGGGCAACTGAGAGAAGCCTGGCAGATCTGAAGATGTGTTACTGAGCATATTAATATTTTACTGATGAGAATTACCTGTTTTGTGCCAATGTTTCACTAGCTGGAAGAGGTTTCTTGCCACAGAAATATCAGTGGGAGTTTAGATCCTTGGGTGGATTGGATGTTGCTGTGCTGTGATGTTGGGTACTGGTGTTGGGCTGTGTGCCTTAAACAGAATTAAACAGATTGTTAATCTAGACTTGTTCAAGTACTGATGACTGAAACAAACCATTGCTGCTCTGTGAAGTCAGTTCAGAGCTCAGTCTTTCTGAAACCAGTGGGCAAGCAGAGAGTTTAACATAATGTTACATTGACATTCCTCACAGCTGTGTATATCCTTAAAATTTTACTTGTCCTCTTATGCCTGACAAACAAAATACGTTACAGCTATCATTACTGTGAGCTTAATGTAAGTAACTAAATCGATTTCTTGAGCAGGTTTACAAGGAATCATTTGAACAGAGGTTTCTGGAAGAGACTAATTGTTTATATGCTGCAGAAGGCCAAAGATTAATGCAGGAAAGAGAGGTAGGTGCATATGGTGGATGATTGCTTTTATATTAGTTTTATCAACTCTGGGATTACATGAGAACTTTGGTAGTGTCATGGTGTATTAATGTCCAGTGGAATTTACTGGCACACAGGTGTCCATGTGTTTTGATACGGACCATGGTATTGTATCAACAGGGAGAGCAGACCCTAGGTTGTCATGGAACTTGATAGATACAATTGTGTAGTAACCCAGTGATGTTTTTGTAGCTAAAGTCACATTACCAACTATAATATGTTTAATATGAAATAACATTGATTAATAAAAATACAGATTATGTAGTACATAACAATGTTCTGGTGGAATAGTCCTTTCCAACTAGTGTTCTCTTTAAAATGTAGTGTAATTGTCATGGAACAAGATTAGCTGCCTTTCCTACCTTTATAGTTGAATTGGTTGTTCTCTTGTCTTATTAGGTCCCAGAATACCTTCACCATGTTAATAAACGTTTGGAAGAAGAAGGAGACAGAGTAATAACATATTTAGATCATAGCACACAGTGAGTACAAATTTTATCATTTTTACTGTAAGTCAAGCATTCTTCATAAATCAGTATAATTATCTCTGGTTGTAGAAACACTGAGATAATTTCTTCATTATCTTACAGATATTATCTTGTTGAGAGGTCTTGTGAAATAGCTTGTTTTTTAAAAGACTTCAGTTTTATCAAAAGTTACTTCTTTAAAATAAAAGGATATTTTCAGTAAGGAATAAGAAATTTGTTCAGAAATATTAATTCTGTATATTGCAGCTTAAAAAAAACATTGCATAAGAACTCAATTTTCCATTTTCAAAATAGCAGCTGATTTTAGCCATTCATGTACTTGATAACATCTTTAACCACAAATCCCTTGAGGGAAGGAAGGACTCATTAGAAAACCCAATCAAACAAGCAAAACCACAAACAAAAACTCAAACAAAGCCTGAAAAAATCCAGAAGGGCAGAGGACATGAGTATCATTTGTAAACAGTCCAAGGTGTGAGCTTAGCAGTACATCAGCTGCTGCCCATGTACTGTATGAGGTAGCTTGTCCTTTTTTCACTTGGGTTTTAAGTAATAGTTTGTGTTTTGTTGGGTTAACACATTCCTGCAGGAACTGACACACTACATAAATCCATATATAATTTGTCCTGTAGGAAGCTGTTGCTTTTTTTCTTTAGTTGAGAATGTGACATTACATTTATTGGGTTTTAGTCTTCTGGAAGATTTATTGGCATTTTGTTTGGTGTCAAAAGGATAACTGAATAAAAGTTTATCTTTTTAACTTACTATTTTCTTCAGACATTTTATATATATATATATATGTATATACACACGTATGTGTGTTGTGTGTCATGACACATACTTCAACTTGGATCATCTTCCTGTAAATGCTGATTGCAGGGTGACCAACTTTTTCTAGTGGAATCACTCATAGTGAAATATATGGAACTATTTCTGTTTATAAAGTTACAGCAAATCTATGTATTTATTTACTGTTTAGGTTAAAAAAGATTGATACCATTACATTTTCAGTCTAGATAGACATCAAGTACTTGTGTTGAATCTCACCCTTAGTTAAAGGCTTAGAAACCTACTTTTAGAAGGCTTCACACTAGTTACCTTCCCTTGCATTAAGAGACAGCAGTTAAAATTAGAGCACTTGAGTTTTCCTGAGGCCATTCTTGTTTCTCTGTGTGTGCATGAGAACAGCAGAAAGGATGCTGTTCAGTTGTGACTGGCTTGATCTTGAGATGGAAATGGTACTTCAAACACAAAAGCATCATGTGAAATGCCATTCCAAATACTTCATAAAACACCTGGGAAGTGTGTTGTTGCAGCCCACACAGAGACTCTCTCAGGCCAGCAGTACATGCTGTTCCGGACAGCTGACCAGATAAGCGTGTCTCCTTGTCAGTCAGTAGATGACCAAGGTACATGGCTTTGAGGTCATACAGAAGGTGCCTTCTGGCTCCTTCCTTAGCCAAGATAAATATTCATTTTGTTTGCCTGCTAGGATGTGGTGCTTTGCCTTTTGGCCTGAAGCAGACAAATTGTCCCTCCTCCTGCTCTCAGAATAGGTCTTCCAGAGCAAGGGATGTATTTCATACAACCCCAACTCTTGGAAACAGCTAGCAAGTACAGATAGCAGTAGTTGGAAGTGGCAGGGAATATGGAAAGTACCATAAAAATGGCCATGTCTGTTAAAAACATGGGTCTGTCTAAACAGTATTTCATATTCACTTACAACCACTGAAGGGAACAAATAGAGGAAGTGTATGTGATGCCCTGGTACTCTACTGGTGTCTGCCTGTTTTCAGCTCAGTGTATTTTCTGAACCTGCTGTGGTTCGTGTCTTTGTATCTGTGAAATACTTGCAGTCTCTCATGGGTATTCACATCAGCTTTTCTGTCTGTGCCAGGCAGAGTGTTCCACAGGTGATAAAGTGCACAGCCACCAGGTGATAAAGTGCTTCCTTTTAAGTCTGGTACCCACTACCATTGCTGATGACCCCATTGAAAAGAAAAGTGATCAGTCAGTTCCCTTCACCCCTTTTCTGCCTGTTAATGGTATCCCTAAGTCATCTCCTTCCCAGAAAGAAGAGTCTTGACATGTGCAGTTGTCTCTCTTGTAGCTGCTGCTGCATATTTGGATCATTCCTGCTTCCTTCTCTGAACCTTTCCAGATGAAGGACCTAACCTGGTGTTTTGTATGGAAGGTCAGGCATGTCACAATGGGCAGTTTCAGGAGTGTGTTAGCAAAGATTCACTTTAGTTTTAGCAAAAGTGTATCCTCCTACAGGAAAGGCTTCCATCAATCCAAGTTGAGTACCTCTCTCCTAGGAAATCTCGATTAAGGTTCTGAGAACCAGTTTTATAAAACTTTACTCACAGAGAAATGGTTGGTCTTATGTTGTTCCGTTGTAAGCAGGGTAGACGTTTAAACATTGGAATTCATTATGCCTTTTTACTTCAAGCATTTATTTTATCTTTCAGGCAATGAAAGATGTAAAGGAAAACTTCCCACTATTTTTCAGTCCTGTCTAAAATGAATGTATAAATGTAAAAAGTAGGGGATATTCAAAGACAAATATAAAAGTTTCTGCAAATTTCTGGTTTTTGGCTCTAACTTGATATATGCTTGCATACACACATAACACAATTAGCTGAATTTTGAACATAACTAGTGTGTATTGTTTTGGTTTGAAGTTCAAACCCTTGGAAGTTTTGGTTTATTTGCTTGTTTGTTTCCAGAATTCAATACAACTTTTTTCCAGTTATGCTTTTGTATTGGCTTTTGCAATGTGAGCTTCTCCCTTCTACTGTGTAAGGAATTTAATTGTATCAATTTTTTTATTTTTTAATTACATACATAGTTTATTGTTGTCTTTCTTATATCACATGATAGTTTTTGTTTTAATTAATAACCTCTAAGCAGAAAATTGTTGGGTTTTTTTGCTTTATAATGTAAGTCATGCACAAATACACTGTGACAGAAGGCAACTCCTTTATACTTTAATGCTTCCTTTATGTTTTTCTTGCCTAATTCAGAAAGCCCCTGATTGCTTGTGTGGAGAAGCAGCTACTAGGAGAACACTTATCAGCTATTTTGCAAAAAGGTATTTTTTTTAATTAATGTTATCTTTGATTAACAATGGATTCTCATTTTCTGCAATAGCTATAAATTCCCCAGCTTTGACTTTAAGAGGTATATTAGCCATGAGAAAAACTTGCACAGACACAGAAAGCCAATCCTGTGATTGTTACCCTTACTGTGACAAGTAAATGGTATATTTGGAAAGAAATGTCTAAAATCTAATTCCATATTTGTAAAGGTTGCTAAGCCTCTAAATCTCCTTTGACTTGCAGTAGTGGGCTTAGGAATTAAACCTTTGGAACTGCTGCTTTTCTAGAATTATATAAACTTCTAAATGAGAGCTGCAGTTACTGTTGTAGCTTCTTTTATGTGATAATCTCACAGCTCAAGTGCAATAGTTTCACATATTCTCATGATTTGTGGTTTAAAAATTGTGAGTTACTGGCACTGGCAGCATTCGAGGCAGTGAGGTTTTATATACTTTTGTCTGTACTTTACCTTTTGTCTGGCAATTTCAGGTGAGAACTGCAGTCTTCTTAGGAAGTCCTTATTCAGACATTAGTGTGTTCAAATTGTCATTTCTTTGGTCCTCTTAAATTTTAATCTCTCCTGTTTTACAGAATTTCTGAGTTTGTTCAGTATTCCCTGATCTTTTAGATCTTTTTCTTCTTTTGCAGTATTTAAAGTTTTAGATCCTATTGCAAATTGTCCTTACATCTGTGTTTTCTTTTATGTTGCAAAACAGATGTCCCTGGTAGTCTGGTATCTTCAAACTCCATCATATCCATGTTGAACACTTTGATGTTATACATACCTTTTCTGTGTCTTTCTTTGTCCCTTTTAAAGATAACTTATGCTCATGGTTTTCTCTCAACTACCCTAAGAATAGGTTGTTTCACTATTTTCAGTACATTTATAGAAATAAGCTTAGTCACTTCATCTTAGCTATTATTAAACTTACAGGCAGAAAGTAAGAATAATTATATTTCGCTGATGTATGTCAATTTTGCTTGCTCTCTAATTCAAGTATGATTAAGTAACTTTCCTAGTGAAATGCATGTTTATCAAGTGGCTTAAACAGAAAGTATGTGGTCTTGTTTTAAACTGAACTTTTTCTTGGTTTACAGTGTGTATGAGCCATCCACGTAAATACAAAGATATTTTTACATTTTTCTAGCTTTCTGGTTTTACTGTGCTTCAGGACTCGAGTATTGTTGGATCAGCTTTTGCATTCTATGTCTTCACTGGAAAAAATAATTAAAAACGCTTCTGTCATCACTTGCCTTGCTTAGTTTTCTGTATTCATTTGATCTAGGACACATTTTAATTTGCTTATGGTATCTTAGTGTTCTGTTCAATTAGAAGACGCTGCATTTTGCAGGTTTTCTTCATTAAATCAAGGAATGTGAAGTAGTCAGTTTGATACAGGAGAAAAAAGCTTAGAAATGCAGTGTCTGTGTGAGAAACCTTTTTTTCCTTATGTTAGTATAACTGCTATTGACTAGATATTTGGGATCATACCTAGTGGTGAGGTCGGGTTTTGTGAGTACTGTAGATTTTTCCAAGAGGCTATGGCAGTGCTCTGCAGGGAAGCAGATAGTGATAGATAAGGGGGAATGGTTTTAACTAAAAATGAGATGTTCGGAGAAATTTTCTGCTATGAGGGTGGTGAGTCACTGGAACATGTTGCCCAGAGCTGTGGATACCCCATCCCTGGAAGTGTTCAAAGCCAGGTTGGAAGGAGATGTCTGTAGAAGGTGTCCTTGCCCACAGCAGGGAATTGGAACAAGATGATCTTGAAGGTCCCTTCCAATCCAAGCCTTTTTATGATTCTTTGATTTCCAGGATTTTAATCCATGCTCAATGAAAAGAGAGCACTAAAACACTGTATTCGAGACTGTGTAGTCTGTTGTCTTACATTTATAGTATGTCTATTCCTCTGATATCTCAGATGTTTAGGAAATCTTAAAATAGCAGACAAAATTTACCTGATATCATTCTGGAACAATGCTTGCCTTTCTGAACATGTACATAAGTTACAATATACAGTGAAAGTATTTTTGAGCTGAAGAATATAGTAGAATATGGGGTAATTTGGCAGTCATTTGCAAATAAATTTTTAATATAATTTAAAAATTAGCATTAATTAAATATATTTGGTGAAACAGGACAGTTGTACACTGTCAGCTACACTGATGGTGTGAATTGTCAGCCTGTGCAAAATCAAGCTTTTTGTTTTTTTAGAAAAATTGTCTTAAATCTTTGATGCTATGCTATGGTATTACTAAAGCCTCTGTAACTGACACCAGACAAAGTACTTCTGATTACACTGTAACTACATTTGTCATATTCTCAAATGGAAAAATGTGTATGAAGTTATTTGCTTGTTATATTCCTTGGGCTTCACAATTTGTTAGCCCAAAGCTTAGTCTCACGTGGGGTGAGTTGACAAAGCAAAAGTTGCTTGAAAGGAATTTGTAAGCTTGTGTTACTCCATTGGTAGGAGTGTAGACTGTTCCCAGCATGTTCTTAATCTAAAGACATGGCTCACTGTGCTCCGTAGAAAAAAATCTCATAAAGTATTTATCATTACTTTACATTTAGGACAGCTTACTTAGCTTTTTGTTTTCTTTAGAGGTTCTTGATCAAACAATACCCTTGAAGTCAAGCGCTCTTCATAATTATTCTGCAAAAGGCTTACGATCATCACCTTGTTGGGAAAGTATTTCAGTTGAAATACTAGTATATTCTCTAATAGATATATTCTCTAATATATTTCTAACTGTATTCAAATTTTCTTTTTTTCTAATTTAATTTTTTTAGGACTTGATAGCCTGCTTGATGAAAATAGAATATCAGATTTGACTCAGACATACCAGCTATTCAGCCGGGTGAAAGGTGGACAGCAGATCCTTTTGCAACACTGGAGTGAATACATCAAGGTATTTCAAAGATCTATTACTAATGTAAAAGTTTATGCTGTTACAAATTTCTTCTGTCAAAGTCAAAAATAACTTCGGTGTATCACCAAACTTCTGTTTTAAGTAAATATGGGGAGGGATGTTAATGCTGCTGCCTCAGTAACAGTCACATGATAAGTAACAGCAACACCTGCTTTGGTTTTAAATTTTTCCTTAGAAATTACTTTCTTTATAGGTTTGAATATTATACAGGATGTTTTTGGTTGCATTGCTTTTAAACAGAACCACATGCACATGTGTTTAGACTATGCTGAACTGTGCTATGTGCTGTTTTGCTGCAAATACACTCAACTCTTTACATACTTGCAAAAGCAGTGAAATATCAGATGTTGCTATTCTTCAGCTTAGGCAGTGCTACTCATAACCAACCTACTACAATGTTGATGGGTGTTACAGCTGTTGGGAAGGGAATGGTCCTATTGAAAATAATCCATCAGTTGCATTTAGATGCTTTGGTTTGTTAGGCATAATGTCCATATAGTATGCTGCCCCAGAGAGCTTGCACTCTAGTGCTCTTGCAAGATGAAGGCAGGAAGGCTTCACAGAAGATTTTTCCTCCCTGGAGTTGATAATTCCCGATGTCATGACTCTCCCCTGAATTGCCCATGTGTTCATCAACCCTCAGGACTAAGTGCACAACATCACAGAGGTGCCTTTTCTGCACAGCTATGTCTGGAGTTCAGCATGATCCAGCAGTGCTGCATGGAATGGAACATGGTTACCCTCTGCCCCCAGAACCAAGGTGGCGTTTACTCCTTAGGATGTTGTCCAATTGAATGGTGGTGCTGTGGCTGAGGAGGATCATCTTTCTTCTTCCTTTCTCCCAGATCATGCTCCTCCCTTAATCCTAGAGGTGCTGCCTGCCACTCCATAGGCTCTCCTGTGACCTGTTATATTACAATACCTGGGCAAATTTAATCCCAGGTTTAGTGAGCTAAAGAGACTCAGAGAAAAGTTCATGTGCTGGTCCAAGGAAAGAAGCAGGAGTTCAATATGGGTAAAAAATAAGGAAAGGAACCTTTCCTTTCACAGCAACAAGTTGTTCAATTGGTTTATCATACCCTGGATCTTGTAGAATCAGACCTCCTATGGCTTAAAGATGGTTTTGTACATACTCAAAAACCTGGAAAACCTTTTCTGTAGTGTCAGTAAATCTCCTCCTTCCAAGCATTCTGTATGGCAGTAAAGAGAAACTTCAAGAACTTGTAATATTTATCTTGTGAGCCAAGTTACTGTGGTAAGGGTCTGTGCTCCATTGTCACCTTTTTGTGATTTCAGAGCTGTCATTCAGCTTTCTTTATCTTGGTTTGCCATTTACAGAGTGGGGGAATAGCCCTGCAATTTACGGATATACCTGACAGAGACTGTGAGACACCCAAATGCAGTATTAATGAAGGGGAAATTGTGACAAGTGGAAGATCTGATGGACTAGGTGGTCATCAGAGGTCTCTGCCAGCCCAGACTGTTCTGTGATTCTGTGATACATGTGTTGAATCTAAGGATCTTGGGAGCATAGTGTTCAGCTTTACTCTGAAATGGTACTTGAGAGAAATCTCCATGAAAGATGCCAGTGTCTTAATTAGATAATACAGTGGAAATTCTGAGGCTGGAGAGGGATTTCCCCCTATCTCTTTTACCGTTGGCTAACATACTTTAGTTGGTGAAAATATACCAATTGAATACTGTTTTGCTTTTACTGTGCAGATGTTCCTCTTTCTCACCTTGGAAAACTGATCGTTCTGTCCAGGGCACTGATCGAAGTGTTATTAAGCGAATGTAAATAGTCCATTAGGTGAAAATCCTCTCCTACAGGATATTTTGGTTCATTAGACAAATGGTGTTCCATTTCTGAGATAATAAATGTAGGGACAGGAAGAGAAAATCAAGTCTGTATCTGCTCCTTGTGCGTGAGAAAGTTTTGTTTACTTGTAAGTCAGTTAGGATCATTCTGGTTTAGAGCCCATGATGAAAGAAAAATACGGCTGAGCAGCAGTTAAATTTTTGCTACCTGTTTAATCAATTAAGCTCTTTAGTGGGTTTAATAAAAACAGTGCAGTTTTCCTTTATGCTTAACATTTCTGAGGCAGTTTCCATTTAATTTATTTTACATGAATCATAGTTCTGTATGTCACTGTAAATTTGCACATCATAGTCATGTCTACTGTGTATTTATTATTTTTTTACTTTTGTCTTAAATGTAAATAATTTTTAAATCAAACACTAATGTTTGAAATCCATTAATGTGTGTCTAGTTTTTATTTTAAATTTCAATGCATCTCATTTTTTAAAAACTTGCAGTCATAAGTAGTTCTGTAAAGTAATTTTTCTAATGATACATTTTATAAGGGTAAATGATTCTGTTGGGGGAGATAGGTAGCACTCTAAAGTATTTTACTATCAAAAGTGTTTGTTTTACAGAACTTTGGGACAACAATAGTGGTTAATCCTGAAAAAGACAAGGATATGGTGCAAGAGCTACTAGATTTTAAGGATAAAGTGGACCATATCATAGAAGTGTGCTTTCAGAAAAATGAAAAATTTATAAACTTGATGAAGGAGTCCTTTGAAACATTTATCAACAAGAGACCAAATAAGCCTGCAGAATTGATAGGTACACAAATATTTTTCTGTGAAATATTTCAAAAATCTCTAGAAAGCATGATAATGCTGCTGAGTGTGTTAGTGCAGTAGTGGTGCAGTTGCATTCTGCTTTAGGAGACTGGTTTTGGGATGAGGCAAACGTTAACCTGGGCGTGTGGTGGGCCCCAAGAGCTTGGGTGTGCTTTTAGGGGGTCCTGGTGGAGCATGTCACCCTCCTGTCCCTGCGCTCTGCTGCTTGCACGGGGCTGGTGGTAACAGCTGCTCAGTGGAACACTGGGGCTGCCACGGGAGTAAATGGTTAGGGGGAAGAGCAGCTGTGGCAAGTAAAGGGGATTTAATTGTGATAGTATAGGAGTTCTGTGGATGTTCTGGATCTCTCAGAAAGGAGTGAGTACAGCCCATCCATCTGGCTTAAAGGCTGAAGTTGGGATAACAATTTTAAAGCCTTCAGGTACAAGGAGTTTTAATAGAGGGGAAAAAAACCTACTACATTGACAGGAGAACTCATGGTTATTAAGGGGAAAGATAATAATACTTTAAAAATACTATTATTTAGTTTATCCCTTATCGGGCAAAAGCTATCCTTACAGTTTTGCCTGCTGAAAAACTGGAGCTGTGGCATTTTATACCAGGAGAGGATCCTGCTTCTTGGTTGTTTGTTTTCCCTCTTTACATTCTTTTGCCTTTATTTGGCTTATTTTGTGTCTTCCTTCTAAAATCAACTTTATGTAGGACAGATTGCACATTGCAATCTCTGCACAATTGATTGTATTGCATAGTGATACAGGTTAAAGCCATGACAGGAGCTGTTGTAATTTGTGGATCATGGTGTTCCAGCTCCCACAAAGGTTTTCTTCTTACACAGAAGGTTGTATAAGGATACTAATGTGGCTTAATAAATAACTAGCTAAACTCAAGGCCTAACCTTATTTCTGGCATTCTGAAACTACTAACTGGAATTTAAATTTTAATATGCTTCTACTAAGGAGCAAGGGACATAGTAGAGGTCTACAAAAATATAGTCTTCTTTATGTTGTTTGTTTCTGTTTCTCATAAAATACATTCATATACATTGTACACTTCCAAAACATTGTCTTTCAACAAGTAATGTGCTTGTGTGACTATAAAACAAAATGTGGGAATTTCTAATGTACTCATTTTAATTATTATACTGTATTAATTTTTTGCCTTGGACTATTCCTTTTTGCAGTACTTTTCCATTAGATATAGTATGGCTCCAGTAATATTCCAGTAATATAGTAGGGCTCTGTCATTCCACTGAACATAGGGATGGGAAAAGGGAAAATAGAAAATTTAGCGCTTATCCTGTATTTTAACATCTAGTAGTATTTAACACATAGTAATATGTCAAGCAGAAGATGCTTAAGTTGGTTATTTTAGATCTATTTTTAAGCTGTTACCTAATTTTATTTATTTGTAGCAAAATATGTGGATTCCAAGTTAAGAGCTGGTAATAAAGAAGCAACAGATGAAGAGCTGGAAAGAATCCTTGACAAAATCATGATCATATTTAGATTCATTCATGGTAAGAAACAGCAGCTCACTGTTGATGCAATTAAAACTGTTCCGCTTGCTACTAGCAGGGCTGTGTCACTGTCAGATACAAAATGATTTACACAGACACAGCTCGAAGTATGATGAAAGATGAAGAAGGTTTATTTGTTCTTTCAGTATTTATAGAGTTTTGACAACGACCAGGGGTTGGATAGTCAGGTCACCACCTTCCCCAACCACACTGGCCGTGAGAGACGTCCATCAAAAGGCGTATCTTTAATGGAATGTATAAACACCTATGTTTATTGTTACTTTCCTGGGAAAGTGGCTAGAAATTATGAAAACAATATCGAAAGGCCTGGTTCTCAGGGCAACAGGGCTGCTTTTCTCTGAATGCAAGAGATCTTTTTCAGCATCAGTTTCAGCTCTACTCAGTCTTCAATTCAGGTTGCCTTACACCTGAAAGAGCACAATAAATATACCAGGGAGGACATATAGTTCTGTGGAGATTTGATCCACAGTAGAAAGCTACAGACCTTTCAGAGCCTTGTGAGTGGAGACCTAAGAGTTAGAGGTGTTGCTGGAAGATTTTTAACATAAATCAACCATGATTGTAACCACAACCTCTCCTCTAATGACAGTACAGACCGTCTCTTTCCTGTCCACTTAGGTATGTTGCAGGTACAAAGCATGAAAACCCAGCAACTTTTCTTGGCTTCTCTTTTCTCTTCATAGCTGAGAAGGAACACAGAAGAGGGCTCAGAATGATAGAAAAAAGTGTTACTGCTGAGTTTCACTGCTTTTGAAATGCATTTCTCTCATGTATGTCTGAGCAAAACCCTTGAATGTGTTAGGAAATTTTATTTTTTTTCCTAGATTAGATATCAGAAAAACCAGTGGTCTAATCCAATACAGATGCATGGTCACTGCTCTGAGGGAAGTGGAATGTGTTTCCTGGGGTAGAATAGCAGGAATTACCCAATTCTGTATTAGTTTGTCTGAGATCTGTGGGGTTCTCTTCTCATAAAAATCCCAAAGAAGTACAATATGATGGGAAAGCAGCCAAGTCATAAAGTAGTATTACCATTTGCATAATTGAATCATAATTGCATAATTTTTGTCAGATGGAGATGGTGAATGAAAACAGTTTCTTCTGGCAGCTTCTCAACATAAGAGATTAATTTTTTTTTAATCTGAGACTTTCACCAACTCTTTTTCTCTTCATATTTTAAAAGCACAAATTTCATTTTGAGCTGTCTAGTACATAAGAGCTCTTGTAAGAGCAGATGATAATTAGTAGGTAGATTCTGGGTGTCGGCCAGATATTTTCGATAATATCTTGATGCTGCTGGTTCATGAAACTTCACCGGGACAGGATGGGGAAGGAAGAAGACTACCATAAGAAGAACTAAATTGGAAGCTGTTTACAAGGAATTACAAGGGGCTACTGTAGGCAGCAGAAGTAGTGGCTTGGGTTTACAGTAAATTTGTTCCTCTTGCTGGTATCTTTGCACTGTCAGTAGGGAGAAGCTTGGGTTTAAGGTATGAAAGTTTCTGGGTATCTATACGACTCCTTCATTTCAAAAGGCTACTGGCAAACCATGTGGGAAGACTTCTGTTAAATTTTCTTTCCTTAGGCTTTTAAAATATATTCTTAATACATAGAAAACCTCTTTCCCCCCCTTTTTTTTTTTTTTTAATAAATCAGACCAGTGGAGGGAGAACATTTTTCTGGACCCCAGAGTAATTTCATGTGTTTTGTAGCTGATCCAACGGGAAATACAAGGCTGTCCAAGTTTCTGGGGCAGAAATAAAAAAGAAATAAGAAATTTTTTTTCAAAATATGTTAAAATTATTAAAATATAAAAAGAACAAAATGTCTACGTGTTTTTCTTCACTACTGCATAATGAATATTGTTCTGCTAATCAGCCTTTCATGAGAAAGGCTTGTTCCACAAGCCTGAAGAGCAGTGATGCAGATAGAATGTATAATTTCATTTTATTTTTTGTTTCAATTTCCTTACAGGGAAAGATGTGTTTGAGGCATTTTATAAGAAAGACTTGGCCAAAAGACTGCTGGTTGGAAAAAGTGCCTCAGTAGATGCTGAGAAGTCCATGTTGTCAAAACTTAAACATGGTAAGTGTCTTCAGATGTTAAATTTGTGTTAAATTTGTACTGCTTTTTGGCATGCAAGTTTGGAATCCCTGTTTTCTCATGCTTTTAAGAAGGGACAGGCCAAATTTTAAGTAATAGCTGGACAGCTCTTGACATAAACACTTAGGGGGAGGTGTGTATATGTATAAATATATATAGATATCTGGCCTTTCATTATGCTCAGCAAGAACTATTAGGCTGCCATCTTAGGTATGAGACTGGTTTATTTAATGTACCTACAGAGGAGCAGAATCCTGAAAACATTTATTTGTGGGTGCTCTGTAACCTGGTAATGTGGCTCAACTGTCTCAGGTTAAATGTTTATCACTTGTTCTGTGCTTCTTTGTAATTGTGGGATTTTTACTTTTTTGTGTGTGTGACAGAATGTGGTGCGGCTTTTACCAGCAAACTGGAGGGCATGTTCAAGGACATGGAACTGTCCAAAGATGTCATGGTACAGTTCAAGCAGGTATGTTTAGCTTTTGCTTGTATACACAATTTTGCACAGTCATGTGGAAGCATTTAATGGTGCTATCTCTTGGATTAAGCTAAAATAGTCATAATAATAATACTTACTGTTCTGTTTATGCAACAGAATTTATTTATTGTATACAATAATTTTACAGGTCTATTTGATCCCTTTTAAAGTAAACTAGTCTAAATACCACATAGTAATTTAGTTGACTGACATACTTGGAAGTCTGTATCCTTTCATTCTGTAAACTGGTACTGCTCTGATGAATTTTTTGTGAATGGCCCACGCCAGAGAAACTCCCTGAAGGTTTGGGTCTCCGCCCCAAAGTTTCAAACATGCTGGTGACCAATGAATGCTTGCAGGAAATACTGTACATGCTCACCCTGTTGTTGCATTTCTCTCTGGGTGCTTATTTTGGGGCCTTACTGAAGTCAGTATGCTGAGTTTGAGATCTGACCCAGGACAACACCCATAATAAAATACTGTAGTGACTCTTCTGTCCCAGATTTTGCAGTCTGGCTTGACTAATGCTCTCCTCCAATTATATGATGAAGTTTTGTCTAACAGATGTAAAACTCCAAAGGGGATCCTTTTGATCTTATAGTCCTTACTATGGTTGTTTTTCTTTCGCTTTATTTGCCTGTGATTAAGGTTTCTTTGACCGTAACACCCTGTATAGACAGTGGTCTAGGATATTTCAAGGCATGTTGATCTTTTCTTCATACTTCCAACCTCTTGCTGTGTTTTGGAAGTGGTCATTAGATAGTTACTCAAAATGCTGGTAGAGCATGTAACCAAGAATGTGGCCTGTAAGAGTTTTTCATTGTTATACTAATCCTGAATTTCTAATTTAAGTATATACATTTTCTAATTTAGTATGCAGGTAGTATACTTGAATAATTTTTGTCTCTTATATTTCAGTATATGCAGAACCAAAGTGACCCAGGAAATATAGACCTGACAGTAAATATATTAACTATGGGATACTGGCCAACTTACACACCTATGGAAGTCCACTTAAATTCAGAGGTTTGTGTTTGAATTATTTTTCTAAATGCACTTTACAGAATGGAATCATTATCACAGGTGCATTAATGCCCTTCATTTGATGTTTTTCTGCTAGATATTTAAGGGGTTGATATAATTTTAAGGATTCCAGAATTGCAAAATATAAAATGTAGTGGATAAAATCCACTTTTTTCAGATGATTATTTCATTCAGTGTGTTTTTTTTCACCTGTATAATAATATCATTGCCTTACTTAACACTGTGGTCAGTTACTTAAAAGTTTGCAATTGGTCAGTTCACCGTAATTAGTCAATCTTTAACTACATTGGTTAGGCACTTTGAATTAGTCAATAGTTATGTTATTGCACATTCTTTTTTTCAAAGATCCTTTCTCTGTTCCCTGCAATGTGTCACACAAAACTAGCCCCTGCATTTAAGTAATATTTGCCTGAAAAATGATTGTTTCCAAGTTGAGAGATTTTTGCAAAGCTCCTCCAGTAGCAATTTAGGTTGAAATGTGTATTTGGAGTCCCTATTTCCTACGATACCTTGCTTGATCAGAGGTGTGGGAAGCACTACAGAGGCCAGAGGTGGTAATGGGGGTTCCCACTCAGTTTGGAAGGTATGGAAGCTCGTGTACTCTTCTTTCTGAAGTGTCTTTTCTTCCATGGCAGACTACTTTTGAAGGATCCAGCCTGCGCAACACCTCATTAAAATGGAGGGGTAGATCGCTCTTACTTGGAAGTAGGAGGGCATAAAGTAGTGGAATTGGACTGGAGTTGCATTCCATCCACAAACTACAGGAAGAACTTAAGAGCAGATGGTACTAGCCAGTGTAAAGGTGTGAGCTGGATGGTTTTTGTCCCATGAGAGATGGATGCTTTTTGTCCCATGACTGCTAGGTCAAATTCAAAGTCCAAGACATTGAATCTCTGATAATGAAACCATTATCTCTCTTGAGGTTTAAAACCTTTTACAGGAAGTTGATTTTTCTATTACTTGAAACAAAACAAGCAAATTAACCCAAGGAAAATTCAGTTATCTTTGAATTGAAGCTTTCTTACGTGCATAATAGTACCAGTGTACTTGTGAGCAAAATTTTGCTCTTTGGATTAATATTTTACCACAAAAGAAGCCATTTTGAAACATGGTTGAGGAGAATGAAGAAATTACATGTGTGAAATCATTTGGCATCACTGCACGGATACAATGCTGGTGTTTTTTCTCTTCTCTTAACAGATGATAAAGCTTCAAGAGGTATTTAAAACCTTTTACCTGGGAAAACACAGTGGTCGAAAACTTCAGTGGCAGACGACTTTAGGGCATGCTGTTCTAAAGGCAGAATTTAAAGAAGTAAGTTTGCCTGCATAATACTTTACCTGTTAGATTAAAATTTAAGTAAATTATTTGGAATCTAATCATGTGTTGTGTTTTTTATAAATCTAGTAACATTTTTGTGGCAGAACAATCACAATTCAATACTGTTATTTTGTACAGAAAGTAGGCTTTTTATTATTAAACTGAAATACTACTTAGATAACACAACAACGTGATAGCTTTTGGTAATACTAATTTGATAGGAATTGTTGCTCATTCAAATAATTTAAGTTGTAATAAAGCAAGAAGTTAAAGCAAGAAAAAGAACACAGTATTTTTTGTCTTTAATTTGGAATTGTTTTGATTGTAGAAATCTTGGTGATGCTCTTAGCACGCTTGATATACATTAAGAGTCTGAAGGGCTGTTAGTCATGTGATGGCTGTGGTTAAAATTTAAATGCTTGTTGAATTATTTAACTGTTAAATAACTGTACTGTTTGTTCATGTAGTGTTGTTTTGTCTTATGCAGTATCTTGCCTTGTAATAGTGCAGCTTCACTGAGCCACAGCAAAGACATAAAAACCCTTGAATTCTTTTACTGACTCATTGTGAATATTGACTTAACTATGAACAAATTGGCTATTGATGGGGGCAGCACCAAAATTGCTTATATTGTAATTAAAATGAAGTGAAGGGTGTGAAGTAAATATCAGGCCATTCTAATGAGCTTCTGCGGTGTATTGTATTGTTACTGTTAGAGGAGCAAAAAAAAGAGATTCTACAAATTTCCTGTTTCCTCAATACTACATTCAGGCAGATTTTTCTGTGTGCCAAGCATTCTAAAATGCATATCCATTCTTCTAGAAATAGCAAAATTAAGGTATACTTGCTGTAACTGTCAAATGTAGAGGGTACAATAGAAAATTCTCTGAATATTGCTATTATTTGTTTTTTCTCTTTTAGGGGAAGAAGGAGTTTCAAGTATCCCTCTTTCAGACATTAGTATTACTTATGTTTAATGAAGGAGATGAATTCAGTTTTGAAGAAATTAAAATGGCTACTGGTGTAGGTAGGAAGAATACTTTGATTCTTAAATTTATTCATCAAGTGATCGGCAGTTATGATTTGGTGCGTGAAGGCCTAATTTTAAGAAATTTGTCACAATCATTAAGACAAACTTTGTGCCAATAGCATACACACACCAAAAGAGATGAGGAAAACACACTGCACGTATTTCTTAGTGTATTTTCTTGGCGTCTAAAATGGATGCTTTATGAAATTATTCGTAAGAGCTGTGTGTCATGTGGTACTACTAACAACCTATTAGATTTACAAAATGTATCACTGCAATTCCTAAAATTTAAGTGGTGATAAAGACTGTTGTGTTGTTGTGTATTTTTGCTCCCTTTCAGTTTCACATACTATATTTTGAAAATGATCTGTTGTAGAATGTCATTTGGGGGTGATTTAAGAGAGTATTTTCAGTTGAATTGTTCTGTGAGCCCACTAAAACACTGTCATCATTACTCTCTGCAAGTTTTGCATCAATCAGCAGCTTATACCCAGTAGTCCTTTACATATTGAAACTTAGGATCAACCTAATACAGCAGTATCTGACAGAGTATTTGAGCCCTTACAAGTACTTAAATATTGTAGTATATTTACTAAAAGACGGTAAAATGAGGATACCAAGAATCCTTGCAGTTCAGAATGATGTATTGCAGAAGGAAGTACAGCATGGGTGCTCCATTGTCTCAGTGTCGGTGCTTCAAGTTACTTAGTCATCCTCTCCCTTAATGGTAAAGGGAGCTGAAGAAAATCCATGCAAGTGATAATAATAATCAGGATTGTCTGGAGAGGCTCATTAGGTTGGAGTACAATATTTACAGAACAAACACGGGTTCATACAAGCCTCATCCAGGTCCTGTTTTTGCATCTTGGATTGTTGTCCTGCTGTCTCATCTTGGATTGCTCTCCCTTGGAGCTTGCATTGTGGCTACCTGACAGCAACAGCTAAAATCTGGTGCATGGAAATCCATTACATACAGCACAAAATAAGGAATTCATTTTAAGACAGGTGGCTGGAATTGATAGTTGGGAGCTACCTATATGTCATTGCACTGAGCACCATGCCTGTATTTCTCTCCCCTTTGGAGAAGTAGTATAGAAATTAGGTAGTAAGGACAGTTCATGGTCCACAGGGTTCCTGTGAGGCCAGGATGAATAGCACAGAATCAGGGAATGGCTTAGGTTGTAGTTCCTGCCCCCTGCCCTGGGCAAGGCCACCTTCCATTAAACCCGGTTGCTCAGAGCTCCATCCAGCCTGGTCTTGAACACTTCCAGGGAAAGGGCATCCAGAACAACCTGTTCTAGTGCCTTGCCACCCTCACAATAAAGAATTTCTTCCTAACACCTAGTATATTCTGTTTGTTTGAAGCCATTCCCCCTTGTCATGTCACTACGTGGTCTTGTAAATTTTCTTGTAGGGATTTTTTCTTGGGGGGATTAACCGGCCATGATTGGAACTGTTACAATAACTTATCAGTCTCTTTAATGAGATTGTCCCTGGAACATAGGAGAGTGAGAAGATGCATAAACTGTTACTCAGAGAAAGAATGGTCACCTTCTTTCTAATTGTGCTGCTTTGAGATGTGTTATCCAAATATATTCTCTGCTTTTACTTGCCTTATCAAGGAAGCCTCTAAGAGCTGTAGTTTATATTTCAGGGATTGATAGGTAATTGTGAATTCCTTCCCTCTGGCATATTCTAACCTGTGACTTCACATGCAAAGTTCCAGAATCTTTTAACAGCAGCCTTGTATTTGGATAAAACAGAGTTTGACAATGTGCATTTACTGAGACTGAAACACAAAAAATGTCTCAAATGTCATAAATACCTGTTCAGCCCACATTGTTTAAAGGGTTCTTTTTTGAAATCATAGAACATTTGGAATTTTAAAAGAAGGAAAAGGTTGCTCTGTGCAAGAGCTTAAGTATTTTTAAAATAGCAATAGTGTTAATTTTTTACTCAGCTGTACTTCAGCACTAGATTGCAAAACTTTTCTTTCAGTTTTTAGACTAAAACTCTGTTCAGGAGATCCAACACATTTAATGATAATTTCATACTGTGAATAAAGTATTCTGGAGACTGCAGAGGCTGTTTCAAAGCAAAATATTGATACAAGACTTTGCAACATAATTAGAATGTTTAAGTCTTCATTTTACCTTCTTGTCTAAATGCTTTTAGCCTTAAATATTACTAGATAAAATTTTTCTCACACACTGGTCTACTACTTTCCTCTTTTGGGGGAAGTTTGACTATAATAGCTGTCAGCTCTACCCTCCCACAAAACATCTTCCTATCAATTTAAACTTCTTTATTTTTATTCTATTAGATTTTTTGCTGTGTGACAAAAACCCTGATCAAATCTTAAAACAGGTGGCTTTGAGTTTCTTGTCATACACTTTTTGTTTTCCAAAGTCCTGTTACTACCACGTAAAACTAAAGCAATAAAACTAAGTTTGTGTTAATGTGAAATCTTTTCTGAAACTGTTTTGGATGGAAAACTCAGGTGAGCCTAAATCTTTCTTTCTGATGTATATAATCCTGTGCATGCTCTCAGCATTTAACCTATGAAAGATAAAAGCAAGTTTGAAGGCTGTGAGCTACTTCCTAATTGGAACTTAGTTGGAAGAAAGTATTAACATAAAAAAACACTAGCTTTTCAATTTATTTCTAGATTAATCACATAAAGCTCTTGATGTTAATGTTTTGTTCTGATTTCTCTCATATTTGAACTCCTTCACAGAGGACAGTGAATTAAGAAGAACCTTGCAGTCTTTAGCTTGTGGAAAAGCACGAGTATTGATTAAAAATCCAAAGGGCAAGGATGTAGAAGATGGAGATAAATTCATCTTTAATGATGATTTCAAGCATAAATTGTTTAGAATAAAGATCAACCAGATTCAAATGAAAGAAACAGTACGTACTTTTGGATTCATTCAGTTTATGTATTAACTGTTTATCTACATATCCCATATGGATTTGTATTTTTTGCATATAAAAAAATGAATATTTAATTTCAGAGGATATTTAAATTTTTTGAGTAGTCAAGATGACTCAAAGAGGCAATAAAGACTTTAAAATCACTGAACTTGAATGCAACTTAGGTTGCTTAATGTGGTTGCAAATTTAAATGCCTATATATTAAACTAAAAGGATCTTGTAGATATTTCAGCCCATCTTAGAAGTTTCTGTGGTATTGCTGAAGTGTTTGTACTATATTGAACTCGGGAATCAAATGTCACCATGCCACTTCTATATTTGGCAGGTAAGAGTGCTATAAAATCAGGGCTGTTCCCTTACTATGCAGTGAAAACAAACCTTTTTTGTTGTATCTGAATCCCCATTCTTGGCACAAGGTGACACATTCTAATTAACATTTGTTTGTTTCTTTTTTGCCTTTGCATATTAAATTCCAAGAAAGTCAAACTGGAGTTTAACACAAAATGCTGCTGTATTTGGGCTGTCAAAGTGTTGTGTTCTTTGAGAAATCTGAAGGGAACTTCTAAGATTTACTTTAGTTTATCAAATAATGTAAAAAAATAAGGCACATTTTTTTTCCTTCACATTATCCTTAATTTTCTCTTTTACTTGCTTTAGCAGTACACTTCAGAAAACACTTAGCAATTAGAATGCAGTAATGCGTGCATCTGTCTCAAGGATAAGAGTGCATGAGTTTAATTTTATTGTGAAGGTTAACTATAGAGATATAATTAATAAAAAGTAGCAACAGAGGATGATATGATGTGATGATATTGTGGTGTTGTGTTGTTCTTTAGGCTGAGGAACAGGTCAGCACAACTGAAAGAGTATTTCAGGACAGGCAATATCAGATTGATGCTGCTATTGTACGAATAATGAAGATGAGGAAGACTCTTGGTCATAATCTTCTTGTTTCTGAATTGTATAATCAACTGAAATTTCCTGTGAAGGTAACTTATGTTTTTGTTTGTCAAACCATCCTAGATTTATGTACATATATGTAATATATGTTTCTATTCAGCTTGTCTGTAAGAGCAAGAAATGAGAAATACCATAGAATTAAACTCAAAGATTAAGGTATTGTGTGGACAGAAATAAGTTAGAGTAGCATTAGTACATCACTTATATACTATGGTGCATTTCTTATGTAGCTTTTAGCAGTATTTTTTTTTTTAAATATGTTTGCCTATATATTACTGTTATACTAATCTCTTTTTTCTTCTTGTAGCCTGGAGACTTGAAAAAGAGAATTGAATCTCTCATTGACAGAGACTATATGGAGAGAGACAAAGACAACCCCAATCAGTATCACTATGTTGCGTAAAGGCGAAGAAATAGTTTTATTTAAAAAAATTAAAAAACTAAAAAATAAAAACCAAAATCATCCACATATATCTTCAGGACACCAAATACCTATGCTGTTCCAGACTTTCCTTTTAGCAGATTTCAGGTTGATATATATTATTCAACCAGCTGCATGCACTGCTGTGGAAAAGAAAAATGACATGTTAATTGATCACCTTTGTCAAGACTTCTTACTAATTTTAAATGTCCTGGGGTTTTTTTTTCCCCTCTAGTTAATCTTTTGTTCTCCTGGGTTCTTCAAAATTTAATTTTACAGTTTTGTTTAAAAATGTCATTGAAGTTGGATGGAAAGGTAAAATGACCTCTCTGAGAAATATTTGTCAGGGATGCAAGTCTGGTTTCTTCAGTTAGGTGTTCCTGCATCCATAAAGTCCCTAGATGCTGCATTCTTTAGCTACAGTGACAATTTGGGTAACTTTTTAAAAACCTTTCATTCATGAACATGTATGTACAAGTAGTGTTGTTGAAATACACTGAAGTTTTGCACCATGAAAACACTTAAACTTGTGTTCAGTTAATTTTCTTTCAAGTTATTACAAACTTCAGTCTGGTTTGGATAAATCAGGTTTTGAAGTGAGATTCTTGAAGTGCCAAGAGGACAACTGCATTGATGTGTGTACTGAGCTGTTGGATTATTTAGCTAAAATATAGATTGTTCTATTATTACTACTTCTGCTGGCTTGGGTGGCAAAGATTAGATCTGAGTCAAAGAGGCCCTACCTCATTTTAGGGCAGCAGGTGTATTTCACTGTTTCTGTAATTGCCGTAACATTTAGTTCTGCCTTGAAAATAACATCCAGGGAACCTACTGTACAGCGTGCTCCACTTTAAGAAAACAAAACCTTTTTTTTAAAAAATACTTTTATGGTCTCAATATTGGGAAAGCATAGCTTTTTGTTTTGAAAGACTAAGGATTTTGTGAGTACTTTGTTACATATTGTACATATGTAAGTTGATTCGAATTAGAGTGAAAGACACTGTAGATCTGTTAGATAACTGTAAGGAAGACACCTTTTCTGGTAATACTTGCAAGACTGCTTATTTTCCTGATTTGTCTACTGGTATGTTTAATTCTGAAAAAGAGCTACCAAAGGAGTTTTGATCACTACATAAATAATAATTTAACTGAGCGATATTTTCTTGAGAGATACCTTACAAGTTTATGTAACATATGGGGTTTGTGCATCAATTAAAAGGCTACTTCTTAAAGTAAGCAATGGTATGAGGTGACAACTTGTGGATCTACATATTAAAACTCCTTATTCTGTCCTCTGGTGTCATTAATTGTATTGCATTCTGAATTATTTTTGTTCCCTTTGTGTTTAGAAACTAAACACATTTAGTTTATTGTATTTAAAGCATATTTAATATTATAATTTAATGTAGACCTATTTTAATATTGGAATCTTCAGTTAATGCAAATAAAATCTTTGATGCATATTAATTTCTTAGCCTTTGTGAGAATGTGGCACTTCTGTTTATTTTTCAGTTGGTTTTTTTTCAGTGTTAGTTATACCATTCACTTTGTAGTTCACTTTTTATGTATATGGTAAGATGGATCTCATTGGTTTCCAGACTTCTAAACTAAAAAGGAATGTGTGCCTCACAGAAAGGTAATGGCCAGAGAGGTTTTATCCACACTGAAAGCTGTAGTGTGCAGTAGCTGTTAGGAAGCAGTGAGAATGTACTGCCTGTCCCTTCTCAACCCAGATGTTCTGGTTCAGTAATTTTAAACAATAGCTTAAAGCAGTGGTGTTATCCTGAAGATGACTAAAATGGTTTTGCTTCAAGAAGCAGTGTTAATTAAAAGTGCTGAGATGTGCAGTTTTTCTTAATTGCCACAGACTAAGAACTCTTCGGCCATATTTTTCTGGTCTAGCAATTAAAAATTAGTTGTTCCACAGCAATGGATATTATGAAGCCTGTCTTTCTGTGCTGGATGCCCTTGGTCTCCAACTGTATCATCCCCTCCAAATAACCTCAAGCATCAGTACTTAGAGGGGCTCTCCTTGGTTCTGCCTTTCTGCTTGTGAGAGTGTGGGTTTTGTCCCTCATCCAGCTGCTGATCTGTACCCATCCCCTTACCACCCTGAATATACAGAGAATGTCATGATCCCTGAAGACTTCTACTCTTCCAGACTGGTCTGCAAGTGACTTCAGAGGTTCAAAAGCTTTGGGAGAGACTGACAGACTGGGTAATTGTGACTCTTTCTCAGGTCCTTGTCTTTAATTTGATTTCCTCAAATTTTTCTTACTGGGATTTTTTATGTGCTGAACCAAACAGGTAAGCAGGTACTTCATGAGTCAGCATGGAAATCACTTCTCCATAGTGAAATAGCTGCAGTTGATTGCTTTTCAGTAGCTGGTGATAGCATTTGGCTGAGCAGCCCGCCTCAATCACTTGGTTCTTTGGAATCACATTGCCTGAGTGTACCTGTACCCATAGGGCACAGGTTGTTAAACATTTATTCCTGGAAGATCACCCAGTGTTGAAGATGTTGGGCAGTAGCAAGGTAACAGATGTCCTCTATAGAGCATCTATGTTCAGGTATGTCAGGGAAACCTGGATCTTGGCAATTCAATGTCCTTAGAACAAACTGTATAGCAGCTTCTATGGAATGATAAAAATAACAGCAGGAGCCTGGATACAGATAGGGGCTCTGTCTTATCCTAACATACATTATATGCATTTAAAAAGCAATTTTCCTAAATGTGATATGCTGTTAGCTAGCCCAACATTTCTTCAGGGAAAGTAAGTGTGAGAATGTAGGCTGGGGGCTGACTTAAAAGGCGCTTCCCAAGTGTGGCAGGTACAGCTCTCCTTAACTAGCCAACAGCCTCCTTTCTGCCCTCTCCTTGGGTCTTCTTTTCTTAGTTCTGTATTTTAGCTTTACCTGGACTCCTTTATCTGAACCTCAGTTTATCATTTAACTCTCTTGATTTGCTGCAGCTTTTTTCATCCTTTCTTTGTGCTATACATCTTTGAAAAAAAAAACCAAAAAAACTACACCCTTTTCAGGTAACTTCAGTGTCTCAATTTATGCAGACCTACCTGTGCACTGCTCCAGGCACGGGCACTGGGTGCCTGGAAAGCTGCCTGGTGGAAGAGGACCTGGGGGTGCTGGTTTGACAGTGGCTGAACATGAGGCAGCAGTGCCCAGGTGCCCAATAAGGCAAATGGCACCTGTATCAGCAATAGTGTGGCCAGCAGGACCAGGGCAGTGATTGCTCCCCAGTGTACAGCACTGGGGAGGCCACACCTCAAATCCTGTGTTCAGTTCTGGGCCCCTCATTACAAGACATTGAGGGGCAGGAGAGTGTCCAGAGAAGGGCAGTGGAGCTGGTGAAGGGCTGGAGCACAAGTCCTATGCGAAGCAGCTCAAGGAGCTGGAGTTGCTAAGGCTGGAAAAAAAAAAGGCTTGGGGAGGGAGCTTTATTGCTCTAACTGCCTGAAAGGAGACTGTAGCCAGGTAGAGGTCTCTTTTCCCAGATAACAAGTGACAGGATGAGAGGAAAAGAACTAAAGCTGTGCCAGAGGAGGTTTAGATAAGATATTAGCAAAAATGTCTTTACTGAAAGGGTTGTCAATCACTGGATCAAGCTGTCCAGGGAAGTGATGAAGTCTCTATCCCTGCAGGTATTTAAAAGACCTATAGGTGTAGAGCTTAGGGGTACAGTTTGGTGGTAGGCTAGGCAGTGCTGGCTTACCAGTTAAACTCAGTGATGTTTGAGGTCTTTTCCAACCTCAATGGTTCCTTTCTGTTAGTAGGTTTTTTATCTTTGGCAGGTATGTTCAGGAGAGTGGACTCTATACCATGAATCATGGTATAGAACCATAAACAATGAACTTGTTTAACTATTCCTAGCAAGTCTCTTCAGAAAGGAAATAACCATGTGATGTCAGGTAATCCTCAGCAACTGGCTACAGGAAAATAGAGTCATGTTTTCTGGAAGTTCTTTACTGGTAAAAATTCCTAGTCTTGTACTCTGTCTCCCTTGCTTTGTACTCTACCTTGACCTCACAGGACAGCTTTTACTGTAGTAATGGGTGCTTGCTACATCTCCTGCCTGTTTCCCGTGAGCAGCCCATTCTGCATCTATGGCTCTGAAGAAAGGCCAGGGAGTGCATCATGGTTCATATCTGGGCCTGTGAGCATGCTGGTTGGCCAGCAGCCCTGTCAGATGAAATGTGTAGGGGCTAGGCATGGATGGACTACATTTTATTTCCTCAGTGACAGCACAAATTTAGATCATCAGGCTATGTATATAGCAGCTTTTACAGAAGCTGTAACTGTTTGTCTTACCCTGCTCACATTTGATTGATATCAGCCAACAAGTTACCAAACAGTGGGGATGATGGCCAAGATGGTTGTGCAAGACTTGATGCATTCATCTAACACCCTGGTAATACTTGTATTGAAAGGAGGTGGAAATTGGTATGGTGCCATCTCTGCACCATTAATAAAGACCTAGTGAGCCAATGATCCACAGCAGGGATCCAACATCATTCTGTGCTGGCAACCTTATGTTCTTTATTTACCAAATTTTACCACAATATTGTTGCTTTATGCAACTTACATATATATATATGTATGTGTGTGTGTATATGTATATATATAGTGATCATTTTTTTGTAGCAATCCAAGCATCTGTCATTTTTCTATTGATAGACACCTACTGACTTTCCAGTGGAGAAGCAGAATATTGCACACCAAATTTAAAGCTGACCTTGGGCCTCTGTCTCCACTTGTCTTGTGGCAGACTGTGTGTTCCGCAGACCTTCCACCACTCCCAGTGCAGCTTCCAAAAACAGTGATCCATAATGAAAACAACCCATGTCCCACCTCCATTACCCTCAACTCCTCTGCAGATGAGTCATTCAAACACTTGACCAGAGCTGCTCATTATGTCCTTTTTCTAACTTCTGCTTTTAGCAATGCATGGCAAGGATAAAGACTGCTAGAAGTGTTCCAGGGAAAAGACAAACTAAAATAATACATTACTGTGTCGAAAAATGTGCAGATAAAAATTCAGCATTAGAAAAGAAATATGTGTTTATAGCAATAGCATTGAAAATGAAAGGTAGATCCCCATGACACCCTAAGGAGCAACTAAACTTATCCAGGATGTTTTGGGGAAACAGGAAGTGTGAGTGGACTGAGACAAAGAGCAAGGAAAGGTCAAATTCACAGCAGCTGAACTTGGCTTTAGCAGCTGGGAGTAGATAAATTGCATTTCAAATGGGTTCAAAGTAAAAATGCGTAAAGGAAGCTTGGGAGCAGAAATCGTTCTGCCTCAGAGATTATTAATCTGGAGCAGCCTGTACTGAGGAGAGGGACTCTATGGCAGTCATTGTGAGAAAGCAAAGGCACACCGCTCCTGGCACACATTCCAGTCGTAATAGAAACAGGATTTCAGGAGCAAGATACATGCTTCTGAGGTTTCAGATGAAGTAAGCGTATCCCTAACAGTGTGGGTAAGAGAGAGCATTGGATTACAGAGTAATCAAATGACCTGGGCTGTCCATCTCCATTACATCTGAGAATGTTTACAAACTAACTTCACCTTTTCTGGTTTCTCAAAAAAAAAAAGAAAAAAGAAAAAAAAAAAGTATTCCTTAAACGCCATCAGACATCTAAAGCTATGTGAAATTGTAATTTTCACCCACGTAAACGCACGCCATTAGCAGTCCCTGTTTTGTCTTGGAACACATGTGACTCATATGTATACCCGGGTATATACAGATAGAACACTTCATAGATAACAGACCACCGACTTCCAATGTTACTATACAGCTGGGACTGAATTAATTCTTTGCGAGACGACTGTTCTCACCTCAGACTGCCCATGTTCAGAGGCATGAAGCACATTCTAGAGGTAAAGCAGCGCTCAGTGAGGTAACATTCACCCCTCAGTCACTCCCCCTCACACCGCTCCCCCCAGGAGCTCCCCGCGGCCCCGCTCCGCTCTCGCGAGATCCTTCCTTCCCTCGCGGCCCGGGCCCCGCTGCGCAGGCTGTGTCACGTGACGGGCGGGTCGGCCTTGTGACGTCACAGTCACATGACCGGCCGGGGCCGTCGCCTGAGCGCCCCGAGCGCGGAGCCGCCGCCGCCGCCCCCAGCCCGCGACCGCCCTAGGCCCGTGCCCGCTGCCGCCGCGCCCTGTCCCTGAGCCCCGACATGGCCCGGGGGCTGCTGGCGGCAGCCGCCCTGCTCGGTAAGCGGGGGGACGCGGGTGGCCTGTGCGCTCAGCGGGGTGGCCGGGGGGGCGTCGCAGCGGACTGAGGTGGCCCCGGGGCCGGAGGCGCTGGACGCGGCACCTGTAATTGGAGACCCGCCCGTTCGCTCCCGCCTGCTGTCGGTGTTCCCGGGTGCTGACTGACCCACGGGGGCTCAGGGTTCTTGGGGGATCCCGCCCCCTCCCCGCGCCGGGCCCCTGTGGCGCCCCGGCGCCTCTGAGGGCCTCCGAGGTACGAGGGCAATGATGGACGGGAGGCGGCGGCTGCCGCGCTCGGCGCGCTGAGCCGCGTTAGAGCCCGGGAACAACGCTCTGAGCACCTGCCTTGGATGTAGGGACAACGCTCCGGGAAGAACCTGGAAACGAGCCTGGAGCACGAGGCGCGGGAGCTACTGATGTCATTGCTAGGAAACAGCGCTTTTCTATAGGGCATGTAGTGCTCCGTTGCTTAATGTTTTTTTTCCTGCCCTATCTTGAGTAAAATATGAAACGTGTCTGGAATAGAGAGATTTCAGTGCCTTGATGAGAAGGTTTGTTAGGGCAGCAAGGCTGTTTAACGAGGAAGTGTGTCATGCTTGTTTACTGATAACTACCTTGCTTTTGGTTTCTTGTCTTGAAAGCCACATCACACAACGCTGTCAGGTTTCTGAGATGTGGCTTTGGCAGCAAAGGAAACTTGTTCAGCAACTGGCCAAAATATTTCCCAAATACAGTAGCAGTTGAGAATGTTTATCTGCCATCATTTTTGAGATAGGACAATCTTTGCGACTCCTGTAACATCTCTTTGGTAATAAATATCGTTATTACCGTTGACCGTAGTTCAAATTCACAGAGCCCAAAAGATGCCACTCACAAAGGGCACTGAGCAGTTCAGACATCCAGCCCTCATGAACCAGTGTAGTGAGCACAGTGATTCACAGTGCTCCTTGACTTGCTTTTTAGGGCTGCCAGCTGAACTGTGGTTGAACTGGTGTTATAGTGGTAATTACTTTAATCGTTTGTTTAAGATAGTTATGGCTTAAATGAATCTAAAGAATTGCTTTATAGTTTGCTTTCAAATCAGCTTTTGTGATTTTTATGTGGTATCACAGTTTTGATACTTTTGGCCACTGAAGTAGTCTTCCTCTGCTTAACTGGCAGTTACAAACATCATTCGGTGCATTATCTTTGTCACTTTCTGGCATGTAAAATGTATTAGGTTTCTGCAGCTGAGGCAACAGAATAGTTTATTTTACCACAGTAACTATTTACTGATAGTCGGGACTTTGTACCAGTATCTAATAGCTTAGTAGCTGGATGTTTCTGCATAACCTTAGACTATAATCTTAGGGGAACATTTTGTGGTGCAAGTAGAGACCCCTTTCTTGCTAGAGTGTGGGGTTTGGGTTGTAGGTGAGGGGAGAAGAAGAAGAGATAATATATGAGCTGAAGTATTCAGGTATTTTAGCTCATTTACAGCTTTTTAGTTATCTGAGTGAACACTGATCAGGATAAGGTCGTGATCACAGGAGACTGCACGATTAGCATGGGTGGGGCAGATGTGAAAACTTGTTTGGTGATGCCTTGACTTTGGGACAGCAGAAATTTTTTTTCTACCTGAATATCTCATCATACCTCACTTACTGTTTCAGTTTTCTGTTTTGATTGAGCAGCAAGCACTAAGCTGAATGTTTCAGGTGTCAGCCTTGAGCATTTTGTAATTAATTTCTTCATTAACATCAAACATACATATGGAATTAAGAGAGCATTTAGGTAGTATATGGTACATGCAGGGAAAGGGGCTATGGGAAAAGTACCTACCCTGAACTTAGCTGCTGCTTTTTGAAATACTGAGTAAGATGGTGCTTGTCTGTTGTTGAGCACGATGAGTCAGTTGGGTTGTGTGCCAAACCCAACAGAGCTGCTTGTGCTCTCTGAGATCTAGAGCACCCGTACATTTTTTCATTACTGAAACACACATTAGAGAACACTTTCCTGAAAATTTAAGATTAGAATCAGACAGGGATTCACTGTAGTGAATAAGCGGTGAAGTGTTTGAGATTTGCAAAAGGGAAAATTATTTTTTTCAAGGTAGCATGGTGTCATTTCAGAGTCACTGACGTATAATCCACATGTTTGTATTGCACAACTCTAGTCCAAAATGGAATTTTAAACCTTGCTACCAATGTAGAGATAGTTGAGAGAAACTTGATAATGAATTACAGTCAGTGAGCAATCTGGTGCTGAATTATTTTTTTCAGGTTTGGCATAATCGGGTGCTTGGAACTGAGACCAGTATAACTTGATTTTCGCAAAATCTAACTGCTTGAACATTGAGCAACTTTAGAAACATTGGTTTAGTAAATGCTGCCCTTGACATAGTGTTTGCTTGATAGCTGCTTGAAGGGTGTTGACACAGTCTCTAAGGATCTGAATTAGTGTGCCAGTCATCATGTGATAGGTTACTTGGCTTTGACTTCAGCAGCTTTTCTGACTCGTGAAGTAACTTCTTACTTGCTGAGAACTCCTCAGATTCCCTGACAGGCCACTTTTGAGATCTGTTTCCAAGGTTTCTGTTCAGGCTGACCAAGGAGTTTTATTTTTGGTGTAACCTGCTTCTAGGTTGTTCTGTAGAGATTAGGATGTTTTCTAATCAGTAGCAGATGACAAAGTGAAGAATTGCCTCTAAGTACAGAGGAACCTGACTCAAAGAAAAGACTGATACTCTGTTGCAACATTAACTGCTGTTGTTATCTCTGATAAGCCTTTGTAGGCATCAAAGATAAAAGGTTATTTGTAGCAAAAGGCACATCTCGCTTTTGCTTGTTGCAGCTTCAACAGTTTGTCTTTGCTCTCAAGTCGGTCATTATTTGGAAATTCCTTGAGAGAGCTTGGTGCTGAAATGGATTTCTTGGTATGTGCTCTCTTAAGCTTGGCAGAAGACATTTTTGGGCATGTGAGTGGTGGGAATTATGACACATATTTGGACACTCCCTTGCATTATATTGAGTCTATATTACATACTTTTAAATGTGCCTTATGTTTTGGTAAATCAGGATTGCACAATCTGACTTCAAGATGGACTGGTGTCCCTTTCAGTCTTAGTATAACAGTTTCTTAACCTTCTCTGTCCCTTGACAGCACCACTATCAGTACTACTTTTTCTACTGTTAATTCCAAATGTGAAAGTCTTAAGTGCACCCTGGCATTAGGAGTACAGAGTTTAAATGCGCTTCAGCTCTGCACAGTGGATACTTGTTCCCTCTTTCGTGTTCACCCTTGAGTACAGTAGTTCACACTTAATATATTTGGTTTTCTTGTATTAAACTTCTGATGGCATCTGTTTCCTTAACAAGAATTCACTCCATGCGATATGGGAACACCTGTATTTTTACTTTCCTTGACAGGGTTAAGATCTACTCTGTAGGACTAGGAGAGTGGTTTTACTCAGGCAGTTAGTTTATTGCCTTATTTCCAACATTCCCTCTCCCCTGGGGAAGCCTTCTCTTTAAATTGTCACACAGTGCTCCTTTCTTCAAAACATTGTTTGGGGCTGGCAGCTGCCTTGAAGAATGTGTGTTAGTTGTGTGGTGTGATAACAGCAGCACTAACCAGAGCCAGTGCAAAATGGACTTGTGTGAATGCTGAAAAGGGTCTGGCCAGGGGAGTTTAGCTCTCCCAGTGCACTCGTGCAATTATTTGATGTAGAGCTATCTCAAGACTTCCTTCCTCTAGATAGAAAGCCATAAAGAAGTTTCATGTGACAAAATTTGATGCAGTTGTGCAATTCTCTGGTCAAATGGCAAGTGTATGGCTGTTAGGTAGCCTTTCCTTTCTAATGCTTTTGTGTTTGTATAAATTGTTTATAATTATAAAGACAGAAGTTATTCATCTGTAAACTTGAATTTAAAAAAAAATGTTTGCTGCCTTAACTGAAGTCAATAATACCAAAACTATAATCTGAGATTGCATGAATTTGTCTCTTGGTTGGCAAGGATGCATATTCTGGGCTGGATCAGGAACTTGATATAATCAGATGCTGCACCTGCACAAGTACAGCTAGTTCTCTTATCCCCTAATGCAACTTAAACTCTGTTCTCCCTTTCCCCACCACTGTGTGTGTATTCAAGTGAGTCCACCCTTGGCTTTTCAGTCTCGTGTCTGTTCGTGAAAGGTAAGTATAACTCGTAATTTCATGGAGACCATCTTGCCTCTTGCAAAGTGTTTCGTATGTCAAGCCTGTCAAGGGATTTTCCTGCTTTCAGTTGTTCCTGTCTTTTTGTATTATCTCAAGGTGGTTCTGAATCCTAAGGAAGTGATCTTGGTCTTCTGAAAAAGGACTTGGACCTGGTGTCCCTCAGGGAGTGGTGTATACATTAGAGGACAGAGCACTGTAGGAGAGCATAACTCCTCAGGGATTTTTCCATTCTGTTCTCTGGCATAGATTTAGGAGTTTAAAGTGGTGACTAAGGTTACCATTGGTCACAAAATGGCACTGAGATGACAGGATCATTCTGAACCATCAGAATGAGTAAATTACTGGGCAGTTTTGTTGACATGTACAATAGAAAATAAACCTTTAGATAATAACCAGCATTTCTTATCTCTGTGGATTAATGCCCCACAGGTATCAGTGTTCGCTGTGTTTGTCATCAGAACACCTGGGCAAAGGTGCAGGGCAACGCATCAGTGCTGCAGCTTAGCTACAGAATGATTAAGGGCTGGCATCCCTTACCCCAGAGTGCTCTGCACAGTAATTCCAGGGTGGGCTGGAGCTGAGGAGAGTCTGTGAGTGTGACCAGGCTGTGGGATACTCTGAACCCCATCCCAATATCCTGGGAGCTGGCAGCTGTGCTGTGCTGCAGCCATGGTTTTCCTCCTGAACAGCATAGGCAGTTAATGTAACTGCAAGCAGTCTCATCCACTGGATATCTGTATGGCTTAAAGTACTGATTATATGGGATATGTGCCCAGGTGTATTTGAATGGCTTGCTGCCCTTTATTCCAAGAGGGAGAAAAATGCTAAAGAATTTTTTACTTATGCAGGAAATGTGATTATATATCTCCAGTTTAAAAAGAAGTAGCTTTTGTGTTTCCTTATTGTCAGTGTTCCATGTTTCTAATAGAAATTGGAGACAAAGTAAATCATTAACTATAGTAACTGAAGTCCTCTTTGCAAGCAGATGGTGTACTCAATTGCCATTAAATATGCTTGGTTTTCTAGTGCACTACAACCATTCATCTCTCTCCCTTGGTAGGTTTCCATTATATGGGAGAGTAAATCAGGAGTAGCTGTGTTTGACTAACAGGATTTCAGTTATAACAAAGTTGAAACCTGAAAGCATATGCTAGATTGTTTTATTAACTTTGTAGTTTCCAGATTAAACAAACAACTTTATGAGGTGGATTTCTTTAAGATAAATTGTTAGACAATCAAGGAAGTATTTGTTTTGTTTGACTTACTTATTTTATCTCAGACTGTTAATATACTTTGGGGTTTTTTGAGGTAGGTATGTTAGATAAAGAAGGATGCTGGATTTAATTCAAGCAACATCTCTAGTTGTTGCTTTAATAGTTACCTTAAGTGTTTTCTTGCATGAGACTGTAATTGCAGAAATTAGGTATAAAGGGAGAGAGTGCCTTATGATTTTCAATTGGAAAGATGCAGCTAGAATAAATATTATAAGCTGTCTTTTTTTGGAACTTACTGGAATACAAAGGAAGCATCTGAACCAAGTGAAATTTCTTTGATGTAAGTACATTTTGGTAATTCCTTTACTAGATATCCATAATGTAGTGTTTCCAGCCAGATGAATAATGAACCTAACAAAACTTACTCTTTGCTATTGAAAGGTCTTGGACCACTTCATTTAAATCTGAAGTACTGCACTTGCTGTGCCACAGATGGTTCTCATAGAGGGCTCTGCAGTTTATTAAGAGAAACATTTAAAGCTTAAAGTTAAGAATCTGGAGATTGTATCAGCTTTTGTGTATAACTGCAAAGAATGATATTGTTATGAGATCTACAAACAATATTCTCAACTTGTAGATATGCCCTGATAGAATTAAGCAATACATTATGTAACATTATTAGAAATATTCCCAGAATGGATTGATTCAACATCAGTTTGCTTTTCTGTAGTCTTGACATTTTGACTGTAGGGTTGTAGTGTTTGTGGGTTGGTGATGATTCATGCATTAATCACTACTCGACACTGAAACTGCCTTCACAGAACTCAACAGCTGCTTTCCTGTGAGACATAGCAAGCTGTTCCTCTGCCTTAAACTGGCTGGAGCAGAGAGTAGGCATGACCTTCTTTCCTTCAGTGTCTTGATTTGTTCATCAGTGTTTTTTTCCTAATTTTTCTTTGATCCTGTGTCCCATACATTTCACTCGGTATCATCTGCATTCTTTCAAGACCTTGGGAGCAGATGATGCTGCAGCTCAGTTCCCTCTGATCACCATCCCTGTGAGTGTTGCCTTACTTGCAGTGAAACAGCTCTCACCACTCCATCGAGGACAGCTCACTGTCTCGTGCTGGATGTGTCTGTCTCATCACTGAAACTGCAAATCCAGCAGCTGCTGAATATTTCTTAAGAAGGATTGGGGTTTTATAGCAGTTATTCCACACTGATGAAGTCAGGAGTCATGTAATGATGTGACTTTAACCTTACAAAAATCTAGTAGTTATGCAAGTATTACTATTTAATGTTTATTCATGTCCCTTATTCTTTATTACTTAAACTTGCTGAGGGTGACTTATCAGCTCTTTATTACCAGAATTTGTCTTCCATTTGATGCTTTCTGGTATCTCTGCATTGTCCGTTGTTCTCTGAATCATTTGTAATGGACAGGTCTGTCATGTTTTCATTTAGGTCAGCAACATTTTTTTAATTGTTTTTCAGTCTTTTCTTTCCCCTGCATTTCTTTTTAAAATTATTTTTCTTTCATTCTCTACTCTGTTACTTCATTATTTTTAGCCCTAAAATTGCTGAGATCTTAATAACTATCAAACAAGGGAGTCTGCATGCAGACTGAAGGTTTTCATTCTACCACATTTTTCAGTATAGTGTTAGTTCAAGGAGCAATGGATTCTTATTCCCTGCCTCTACACTTTTCTATGCTGTGCTAGAAATCTTCAGGAAAGTGTAAGTAGCTTGCTTTGGAGAAAACTAGTGCTTGCAGTAAATGTAAACAAGTTCCAGATGTAAATGTAAAATGGAAGGAAACTTTGCAAATTGAAACTTCCATGTGGACGAACATGTTTCTGATACTGCTTTGAATTGCAATAAATAACATTTCTTTGTGAATATGTGGTCCTTAATGGACATTTTATGCTGGACATAAGGCAAAGGTAGGACAGTTTTTGTTTGAAATAAGTTTTCTACACTATTTGTTCTTAAGCATTTTGTTTCTTCTGTCTATATCTGATTTCAAGTCCAGACTCTCCAAAAACTGGGTAAATTTGAATGAATTCCAGTTTCAGCTTTGCCCTCTCTGGTGCTGGGAGAGGATGTGATGTTGCTAAGGGGAAGGCAACAAGGGAAAATGCTTGCTGGGTGCCAGAGAAATAGTTTCCAATGTGTTCCCGCAACTGATGTGCCTTCTACTGAAGTCCAGCTGACAAAAGTCCAATTTTTCCTGATAATTGTCTTTGTACAATTGTACACACCGTAGTTTTGCAGTAAAAAGTTTTAAGATACGTTTTTTGAAAACTTCTCAGGGAGGGAAGCTAGCTAATGGATAATCCCTCATCTGGATCTCTTTGCTATTATCAACAGTTGAATGGATTAGCATGTTTGACTCCTTAAAGCTTATTTGCTTGTGATAATGGCTTATGTCTTACAGCTGTTTCTTTATCAGGTTTTCTGCAAGACTGAAGTTGTTGCAAATGCAAACTGTTAAAATGCTAGCATGAAAATGATGCAGGCTTTTTGCAGTGAGGTTCACTTGGGGGGTGGTGGTGGTGACAAATTGAGGATCTGAAAAATAAAATAAGAAACTGGTCAGGTGCAGGAGTATCCGTTGCCACAAATGAAGTAGGAGATAACCAGCTTTCCAGCTGTTTCCAGCCTGCCACAGTGTGAAGCTTTGTTGGCAGTGGACACTATCACTGGTGTGACACTGATGCCAGTCCATGCTGCCATCAGAATGGACGATTGTGTGCTCCCCTTGCTGTGTGTTCTTGCTCTGTTAAGTCGGTACTTTGGGCAGTTGTACTCAGCGTGCTATGGGCGTAGAGGCTGGAATGGAACAGGGGGCAGAAAAGCTTTTCTCTGCTTTTCTCAGCAGCTCAGTCTGAGTTCAGCTTAAACCAGTCAGGAAAACATAACCTCAGTCTGTGTCAAGGTCTTGGCCTACTCCTCCTCTAAAAGTGTGGAGCGTGTGAGGACGCTAAAGAGAAGTTCTCCTGGCAAGGGTAGCATGCTCTATCATGCTATTTTTGGCAGTGCCTTCAAAACATCTGCAGTCAATCCAGGCTTTCTAAATGCTGCATTCAGTGCATGTGCAGCTGAGTGTCCTGGTAGAGTGGGAGTGAAGGCTGTGTGATGTGCTGTGGGGGGAAGGCAGAGTGCTGGAGGCATGCAGGTTCAAATAAGCTGAGTCAGGTCTGAAGCTGCCTTGAACACTATGACTGGCATTTGTTGCATGTTTTTCTTACCTCTTAGGACCCAGCGTGTCAACAGCTTTGGTTTGGGTGACTTTGCATTTTTATAAACGAGGTGTTTAATTTGTCTTCTGTTTGTTAGTGACGTCAAAGCTAATCTAGAGACTGCTAATGCTCAAGTTTCCAAACTCAGTAGATGCTTAAGTTGTACTCCCAAAATGTGCAGTGGTACATATTTGTCTCTTTGGGATTAAAAATGCAGATTTATGTGACACCAAGTTAACCACTTTTTATTTTTATCAGGCTTTTTACAGGCTTCCTCTTCATTTGAAGTGAAAGATTCAAGTGGTAAGGTCTGCATAATTGCTGATTTGACAGTAGCCTTCTCAGTGGAATACAAAAACAATGGGCAAAAACAGGTAAGGGCAGTGAGTATCTTACCGCTTGTCATTTATTAGTATTTATAAAATATGTGGTATATTTGCACATGTGCAGTATTTAAATTTTCCTCAAGTATCTGCATGAAAAACTGCTTCAAGAAGGATTTTTACTCTCCCAGTCGGGTTGCATCAGCTTTTTTTTATTACAGATGCTTCCTCTGATTAAATGGTGAGATTGAGGCTGCCTGAAACAATCACAAACAAAACATGTGAAATTACTTTTGTGACTGAAATTCCACACCTGTCCTGTTGATAACTAAAATGGCTTTCACTGGAACTGTAAAGGCAAAAATACTACGAGTTCTCTTTTGGTAACTTGGTCACTTGCATGTGGACTAAATCTGAACTGAAATGGCTGTTGGCACGTAGCTTTTAAACTTAAACTCTGGAAATCTGTGACCTTCTTACTTAGCAAATCTCTAGATTTCAGTGTATCTGCAGACTAGTGCAATGCTTACAAATTGTTCCATATTAACAGCAAAAGCTTGTTAATGAAAAATTAAGAATTTGCTGTAACAAATAAATTTTGGTGGTTTTTTTGTATCTTCACTACTGAATAGGAGTTGAGGATTATTTATAGTCTTATTGCAGTTTTGTGTTGTTGAAGTAGATTTTTTTTTCCTAGCCATCACTGTAATACAAGGTTAAAAAAATCCTACTATTTTACCAGTGGTGCATTTGCTATGTATGATTTGAGCTGAGCCTTATATTGTATAATCCATGTTTTCAGTGATGGTCTGAAATCCTGCTGATACTAGTATATGTGTTTGAATTCAGAACTGACTTCTTTCATAACATGCTTTTGTCTGTTTCTTCTTGTAAGCAGTAAGCTCAGAAGTTCCCAGTAAATGTTGTATTCATCTTCAGATATCACATTTCTTCACAAAGTGTAATAAAGTATTACAGCCAAGATATGTAGGATATACCATCCACTTTTGTTCTTAGTCAGTTGTACTACAAGAAGTAAAGCTTAAATCCTCCTGTTTTTCACATGTCCAGAGTTTACCAGATTTGATTCTCGTGGTACAGAATTACCGGCAAATTCATATTGCTGGTTTAGGAGTAAAAAAAGTCTAAGAGGTGCTGTGGGTATGTACTGGTTTGTACCCTATGATTTCACAGAGCAAGATTCTCAAACTTGAATGCCAGTAACATGCTGCTTGCTATATACTGGTATATAAGTAGACATCTTATATATTATTGTCTGCTGTATGTTTATAACAGTTTCATAGGATATCCAAAAAGCTGTGAGGAAAAGCTTACATGTGTTTTATTTTGTACCCCACAGTTTGTACACTTCTTTCTTCCTCAAAACGCTTCAGTAGACTCACAGAGCTCATGTGGCAAAGATAACGCATCTCATCCAGTTCTGGTATTGGATTTTGGAGCAGGGCATTCATTAACCCTGAATTTCTCAGAATCTGCAGACAAGTACCAAGTTGAAGAGTTAGTTTTCCACTACAATCTGTCAGATGCAACTTTATTCCCAAATTCAACTACAGGTAAAATGAAAACTTCCTGTTGTTATTGTGAAACCTTTCCAGATGTAGTACTGAGTCCTTTCTTTAAATACTGGTACTTACTAAGGCAGTGTATCTTTTTACAGGAGAAGTGAAGACTGTATCACATAAAAGTATTATTCAGGCACATATGGGCACAAAATACAGATGCATCAACTCCAAGCATATCAATATGAAGAATGTGAATGTTACTTTCAGCAATGTCACTTTGGAAGCCTATCTCACAAATGGCACTTTCAGTGTGAACAGTAAGTATCTTGTAACAGAAAATGTACTTGATGAGCTAATATTTCCAATTATAAGTTGTTTAAGTCCTGATTAATCATATTTAAGGTGGGTACAAGCTGGATCTGAAACACTGATAACAGCATCTTCGGAAATGAATGGACTTGCCCCAGGATTTCTCTGTAGGATGTCAGAATCTGTGGCTGGGGGATAGTGCCCTAGGTTCCCGTGGGTATTGTACTGTGCTCTTCATGCGTGTGCGTGTTAAACACATGCTGCAGTAGGTTGAGTGGGCACATGGCCAAAATGCTAGTTCAGAAGTATCTGATAATTTCCAAGCATTATGGCCTTACCAAAGTAATTTGAACTAGTTACTGCGTGCTCTGGGAAAAATTAGTGAAATAATGGCAGACAATAGAGAATTGGTCTGAAGAGAGCAGAAATGTACATCTTCCTACAGGAGGTTTTATGTCAGCTATAACAGTCAGGTTTTTCTCATTCAGACACAATCACTAAGTCATATTTTTATCCCGATTGCTTGTATTAAAAAGTAGTGTGGAATTTTATTTCAAATTATTAAAGGCCAATTATTTAATGGTGTAAAATGGTTCAGGTCCTTTGGTTTTGTGGCAGCAGTCATCAAACACAAAAGAGCTGTATAAACTGATCACCAGGATCTATCTTCAGGGGTGATAAGTCTTTGCCTTACTTTTAGAGTCTTCATCTTCCCTGGGAAATGTAGAACTTTTCTTTAGCTGTTAAATGAAATAAATATTAAAAATTAGGGTAGCCAGGGCTACCATGGAATGGATACAATGAACAAGTGCCTTCTACTGGAGTATCTCTACCTTGTCCCTTTTCTGAAAAATACCTTGCCTGATGCATAATAATGGTGGCATTGACTTCTCTTATGGCTGCTTCACATGACTGGCTCAGATCTGAATGCATCATTCCTTTGTTCAAACTTTTCCATTCAATGAACTAGTTTGCAGTAGAGATGCTTACCTACATTTATGCTTAAAAAACCCACACCAAACTCTGATTTCTATTACTGCAGTCTTCAGAACTATCTTTTTTTAATTATGAAACTTTGATCTAATTGTTTTACCAGGTAAGTATGATAAGTGATCATTTATCAGCAGACTCAGACATAAGACATGATACTGGAAGAAGCTGATTTTTAACTTCTACAAAACATCAATAAAATCTGCCTACTGTGTAATACTTTGCTTTTTAAGACCTTAAGATCTGCTCTTATATAGTCCTCTGATTCCCTTCTTGTAGGCTTGAGCCTTCCCCTGTCCCCTAGGCAGGTAGTTGTTAATAAACTTTAGATCTGGACTTTTTCCTTAATGTTTTTTTTTCCTCTGTAAATCTTTAATGAAAGGATATTTCTGCCAGTGGTCTGTACAAGGATCACTGAAGGGAAGAAGGGTCAATATTGAGTGCATCTGCATAACTAGTGATTGTGACTTCTGGTAGTGACATAACCAGAGATTGTGACTTCTGTCAGTGTACCAGAAGTTACTGACTGAGGGGGATGATAGTGGTTATCTGCAGCTCTGAAAGGGAGACTTCCATTTTCTCGCTGATGGTAGTTTTGCCAGCTTCTTTCCTGTAACTGTCAAGAAAAGACGTAAGAATTTGTCTCATCTTTTGATCTATTCTGAAATGCTACCAGAAACTGCTCTAAACCAGTTTAGTAAAAATAATGTATTAAAACTCCAACTAAGCTAACCTTCCAGTCAATGTGATTTGGTTGTTTCCATCTCTGCCAACTTAAATAAGAGCCTCTATGTGTTAAGGTCTTGCAGATAAAGGGTAATTCTCCATTGAAGTAGCCAGAAAGCTGCTTTTTGCTTTGTTAGGAAATAATTGCACTTTGGGATCAGTCCATTATCAGTCTAAAAAAATACGGGATCACTCCTTCTTCATCCACCTTCATTCTCCTCTTGGACTTTCTAGCAGTGGAGTAGAAATAGGAAAGCATGCTATGTTGGAGTGTGTGTGACTTCAGACGGTGTGATTAGAGTTCCTTTCCCTGAGCCATAATCAAAAGTTTAGCTGCTGTTTAAGGCTATTTATTAGGTGTCTTGTATCTGCAAGATAGGTATGCATTAAATTTTAGAAGTAGGCCCTTTGAATCGGAGTTGATTGCTGCTGCAGTTGCTGTTACCCTTAAAAAGTTGCAAGTTGTTTTCCCTGGCATGTGGAGATGACCTTGGCCTGGAACATGGAAGCCTCTACTTTAGTAATGTCTTTGTTATGACCTTTGGTTTTGGCTTGGATGTTCAATGCAGGAATCTTCCTGGCTCCCAGATCAAGTTAAGATCTTGTTGCCACATGTTTCCAAGTACTCTGGCAAATAAATCAGAGTTGCTGTTCCTTTGAAGTTGCTGCTGGACTGGATGTAAAGAGAAGGTGAACTTGCACACCTTCACAGCCTTGTTAACCCTGTGGAAGGTGGCTCCTCGTGCAGGGCTGAAGGGAGGATGGGTGTGAGACAATACAGCAGAATCCCCTTGTTAAGGACAAGAGGAGCCACAGCAGTATCTGAAGGCTGCTCTGGGTATTGCCAGAATAATGAGAGTGAGAGGAAGGAGAGCACATCTCCTGGGAGACCACTTTGAGCAGTGGGCAGGAGAACTGTTCCTCTGCTTTTCCCACGAGTGCCCAGAGAGAGTTACAGGGATCCCAGCCTGGCTGTGAACAGACAGCAGGAACGCTGGCCCTGTCAGATTTATCCTGACCCCATGGCAAAGAGAAATGATGGTCATGAATGAAAGTGGATGTGGTCACCATGAACTTCAGTAAATTACCAGCAGAGGTTTTTCATGTGCCAGGCTTTAAAAGGGTCTGAAACTTTGCAACAAGAGTTTAGGTAATGCTTTGCCATTGTGTTTCTGAGCATTTATTACCTTTTATTAGGAAAAAAGCTACTTGAAATTGTGTCTTCCTTTCCCTCGATGATTAAAAATATAGTTCATCCCACAGCTTCATTTTGTTTGGTAGTGACTGTTTTCTTTTCTCTGCAGAGACAGAATGTGCTGAAGATAAGGTCTCCACTACTACTGTAGTGCCAACAACTCCTAAACAGACCACTAGCCAGGTTCCAACAACTAACCCAACACCAACATCATCACCCCCAAATCCTGCAGTTGGTAAATACAATGTGACTGGTCCAAATGGAACCTGTGTACTTGCCTACATGGGCTTACAGCTTAATATCACCTATCAAAAAAAAGATGAAAAGGTACATTTTGATTTTTGCTTCTTTAAAGCCTTCAAATTTCTTCTGTGGGGAAGACTTGGTAAATTACTATAAGCTAACCTTTTTCTTTAAAAAGCCCAGCTATTGATGTTCATCCATCATTATTCTCTATTTGAATTGCTTAACCTGGTCTAGACTAGTGACATTTCAAACACTTGTACTGAAAGTGGTTCTTAAGGATTTTTCCATTCACTAAAAGCAGTATAAAACTTGTCTGTTGACTCCACAAAGTGTATATATGGTCATTTAAGAGAAGTAGTAAAAATTAGCAAGGTATGAGATGGGGAATCCTGTTATCAAAGTTGCAATTGAAACAAGATTTTTAAAATGTTAAATAAAATACAGAAATTGGGCTGCAGGCATTGAGTGAATGACCAGCAGAAGAGAAAATTCCTACTGTAAAACTGGACAGGCTTGTGACTTAATTACCTTCCAGCCAGCACTGAAGACATCTGGGTTTGACTTTGATGCTTAAAAGCTCCTTAAGAGCTGATTTTAATAGTTTAAAAAAAGAAAAATACAAGGTTTTTTTAAGATCCAGCCCTGCTACAGGTTCTTTCCCTCCTGTTGGTGCAGAGCCTGACATGCCAGCCCTATAGACAAACCCAAAGGCACTGTTGAATGCCTCCAGTAGGAAACAGTGGTGTTTCAAAAGGAACTACTGCGTTTATTTATGGTGTTGATAACTGAAAGGCAAAATCACAAGCCCTTATAGCTAGTGTGTGGCTGTACAATAGCTTGTTATGATGGTAACTGTGTTTTAGCCACCTTAATCATGTGAAATTACCTGATTATGGTGTTCTGCTTCTAGTGGAACAGCTGATTTCTAGTGTAATGACCAGTGAGAAGGTGGCAGATAGGTTTTCTGGTCACATAAGGCTCAGCTAAGGGCTACTGAAAGGGTTTCTAACCCACAGCCTTCTGCAGATGCAAGATGGTATAGAATCATGAACCATGGACAAAACTAAAACGTTTTGAACTGAAATGATACGCAAGATGATTCTGTTGACAGGTGGTCCCCTTAATTGCTTCTACTTCATGTCAAAGCAGTATTTTATAGCATCTTGCCCTCTGTGTAGTTTGGTGGTTCTTGATGTTTTTCATTCTACTGCAAGGACCAATGCAGTTTGTGTGGAGAAAGCAGTGGGTTCTTGGCTGCAGCCAAGAGTTAGATGTGCCCTTAGTTGTCTGTTAGCCTGGTCACGCAGGTGCAGCCTGCACAGGTCTGAAATTTGTGCCTGGATCTGCCGTGGTGTCTGGAACATAGAGAAAACACCACACTGTAGGCATGAGACACAAGCCAGCTACACCTCAGCTGACTGCAAGGTGATGTGCTCAGGGTCTTCAAGTGTCATAATTGCTCCTCTTCTCTCTCAGATGGGTTTGGATTTGCTGAATTTCATACCACGTAATACAACTTCTTCTGGGAGATGCGACAGTACATCTGCCTTGTTGAACCTGACTTTTGAGAAAACCAATGTTATCTTCCAGTTTGCATTGGTAAGAATCTCTGCACCAAGTATGTAGTCCTGCAGAAAGGAAAAAGTCCTTTCCCCCTTTCCATGGGGGAAAACTAGCTGGGGCAAGTGCAAGAGGAAAAAAGCTACAGGAAGGGGAGTAACTAGTTCCTTTGATTTTAATACTAGGATTTATTTTGTTTTTTATGCTTGGTAGCCACTGTGTGAAAAGAATATGTTTATGTGTATATGCACACATACATATTTGTACACAGAAAAGTATTTTGTTTGGAGTGGGAACTTCCTTGAAGATTATGTTGTTTACTGTTTAAGGCTTCTTGCTGAAACTGGGAGCAGCCTGTGACAAGCAGGCATCTCATCTAATTTTAAGCCTGGAGCTGGATTTAGTCCTCATTAATATTCTGTGTACTGCCCAAAGGCCAAGTGTGCTTGTCTTCTTGTCTCCTATGATGGTTGGGAATCCTGTTTCCCACAGCTCTGCCACAGGTGCTGTATTGAAGCTGCATACCTTCAAGGACTGAATCCACTGTTTGTCACAGCTTCATGCTGCTTTTAATGCTGATCACCTTGAGCTGTTGCTATTAAATAACTGCAGCTCTGTGGGGTACCTAGTTCACTGCAAGTAGGCTGCTTAATCAATGAGTGGGCCTATGCCTGCAGTGTGGAAGTCAACAATTTGGGGGTAACAAGGTCTCTTTCCTCTGTCTCTTTGCCCTCTCACAAAATATTCTTCCTTAAGGTGCATACTTTATGTTGCTTTTCTCTCCTAAAGTCCAACTAAACACCTCCTATGGATGCTAATCACATTTGTGGCCTACATTTTAAAAACCTTTCTCAAAATGCATGCAGAATGGCATCTGAACAGCTTGTGTTGTACATCATCAGCTACTGATTTGTTTGTTTTGGTTTTTTTTTAAAGAACGCAAGTGCTGAAAAATTCTTCCTGGAAGGTGTGAATGTAAGCACGATCCTGTCTTCTGAAGCAAAAAGTAAGGACTTCTAAGAAATTTACTCTCTGTGATTTCTTCTGTAAATATTAAGGGTGGCCTGCATTAAATAATGTATGAGAAATGTTGGGAATGAATGTATCAAATTGTAGATCTAGGAGCTTACAGGTCCTGCTCTTCAGATTAGTATAATAAGACTTTCTCTTACACAGATCCAGAATTTAAAGCATCAAAAAACAACATGAGTGAGCTGAGAGCTTCAGTAGGGAACTCCTACAAGTGCAGTTCTGAGGAGAATCTGCAGGTCACGGACCAAGCCTTTGTCAATGTATTTAATGTTCAGATCCAGATTTTCAAGATTGATGGAGACAAATTTGGGCCAGGTAAGAGGCTTGCATTTGGCAGCCCCTGTTAAATCCAAGATTTGTTAAGTATACTTTGATATAAACATAACAGTCTGTAGTCAAATGTCAGCTTGAGGGTGCTATGCTTAGTCTCTGCATGCCCCATTACAGATGATGTGGGGGCTGATTAAGATGTCTGAGTTGAGGCTAGTGTGAGAAGTATGTAAAAAGCTTTGAAACAACTTGGACTTGTTCCTGACGGTCCAGAGAAGAGTTAAGGAGGGCTGCTACCTTTCCCTCCAAACTGTGTGCAGACCGTTGTGTGAAAGGGGCAAACCTGACCCTTGTGACTATGATGAAAGCAAAATGATTGTGGAAAGGGGCACATGGATGTTTATGATGGCTAAATTTGTGTGTAACTAACAGCTCTTGAGGAGGAAACAATCAGTATTATCTCCATATTGTGTATACAGCTGGTACTAGAAAGACTTCATCTTGAATAATCATAGTGGACTTGGCTTCCTTTTCATTGTTGGCAAGCTAGCTGAGACAGTTTTGAGAGCAGAATGCTGAAGTTCTGGATGTAGCCATGTGTTGGTGTACTGGTACCTAACATGGATCTTCTTCTCTCTCTTCAGTGGAAGAATGTCAACTGGATGAAAATAACATGCTGATCCCTATAATAGTTGGAGCAGCCCTTGCTGGTCTTGTTCTAATTGTCTTGATTGCTTACCTGATTGGCAGGAAGAGGAGCCATGCTGGATATCAAACAATTTAATTACTTGCACTAAAATCCAGCATAGATGAAAAGCAATTGCAAGAAGCTGGGGGGAAAAATCCCCCTGCATTTCCCCTGAACTGGTTGATATTGTAAGGCAACATCTTTTCTTGCAAATTGCTTCTTTAAAGTCTGCTTTATTAAATGTGAAATCATCTTGCAGCATTTAACTATGCACAAAAATAACTTCTGAAGATTCTGGTGTTTAATTTTGCTAACTAGTTTTAATATTTACCCACTTAGAAACAAGCTAAAAGTTTTTAAGGGTGCTTTTTTTGAATTGGCGTAAGATCATGTCAGCTGCAGGTTCCAGAGAGGGATGTTGCCAATTCTGACTCAATTTCAGAACTCATAACAAAGGGAAAAGGTTCATTATTTGCACCGCTGCCACTGAGCAATGATGTTAAGTATACTGATGATGTATTTGAAAAGATTAGTAACAACTGACAAAATTGAAATCTAAAATCTGAACTTCACCTTGTCTCTTAGGTGTGTATTTTTTACTAAGCTTTAAACTCAATGCCTGGCACATGCAGGGTGTGAATGACGCAATACTCAAACCTTACAGGAACTCTTTATGATTGGACAACTCCCCTGTTTGATATTTTTGATGCTATGCCAGCTCGTTAGGAGCTGGTACTTTTTTAAAATGGGTGTTATTTTTATTTACTTTTTTTTGTAAAGTGATTTCAGTCTATTCTGTTGGAAGGTTCAGAGAGATCCTGTTACTGCACATGTGTGTACAATATAGATCTCAATCTGCTGATTCTATTGCTTTAAACTTGGCTGGGGGGTTGTACACTTTAAGGATCAGTTCTTATGTATGCATTGCCTGTAACAATGCTAATAAAGACACTTTTTTTTCTGTATTTCTTAGTATTGCTGATCACTCTTAAAACCATTTGTTGACCATTTATTGAGGGCTGAAGTCATGGTTTGGTGATATTTGGGAAGCTTCAAACAATCTTTAGTGTGGAGTTAAACAAGTGCTTAAGTTTTTTCTTTGTGACACAGTGTGTGTGTGTTGGAATCAGGTTCGATTTGCACTTTGTGTTTGCAAACAAGGAAAGCTATGGGTTGGTGGTAACCTGAGACCTGGAGAAGTTAACGCTTCAGACTGCCACTTCCTGCAACATGTCGGTACACCGGTCTGCCTGGCTAAGCCTCACTTTCTGACAATGCTGCTGAGGTTCTTAGTCTAAAGACTCTGTAAATGACATTTCATGTTTGTTTCTGAAGTTGGCCTCTTAGCACAAAGTGGGAAACACACCTCTGCTGAGGGCTGTGTGCCTTGTTATATGCTGGAAGTGAACCTTGGTGTTTAAAGCTTCCCTGACTCCCTTCTGCAGCAAGGCTTTGGTGTTAACAGTACCAGCTCCACAGGGCAGGAACTGGGGCACACCAAAACACTGCACAGAACACTTCTGACCTAGAGAGCCTAATGCAGGGCAGTAAGGCTGCTGTACTTTGGACCAGTGTCCTGTGATGTTAAAGCTATCAATTTTGCTAGTAGTGAATAGTGTTTCCTAGTACCTGCTGACATACAGGAGTATGTTATTGCTACTGTCCTTATATTCAGTACTTGAGGAAAAAGGTGTATGTCTGGTACCATTAAGGATAGGATAGCTCAGAATCATTGTTGACAGTGGTTATTGGTAGTGAGAATTGTTAGACAATAACAGTCTTTAGTTGTCTAGAAGAGCACTCCTCTGCTTCCTCTGAAAAAGGTGATTTTTTTTTCACCCCTGCTACAGAATGAAAAAAAAATCTCAATTTGCAGACTAGGGGGAAGCCATGCTTCACAAGGAATGAAGAGAGCGTGGAGTAAAGTCTGAAAAGGATTGTGCTGTTAAAATGTGAGGTGTTCCACAGTAGTTTGTTGCACAGGGACCATAAAACCCCAGAAAGTGCTCCAGTTTTCTTTTTCCCTTTCCCCAGCTGGAAGGAGAGGATTTGGCCACGAGAGGGCTCTGTTTGGACAAGAAAGCAATTCCCAGACCTCTAGCCCCAGCAGGGCTGGTAGTGGCCCGGTGCCAGTACAGACTTTGGAACTACCCAGTGTCTTCCCCTGTCAAAGAAGTCTGTTGGTGGATATCTTTACAAATGTTTCTCCTCAAATTTTTAGGGACAGGTGTCGGAGAATTGCACTGCAGCTGCTCTATCTCACACAGCATAAACCAACTGTTAGTGAAGATCACTGACTGTTCTCTTGCCCTGCACTTTGCTGTATTTGAGTTCCTGAAGTGAGAGCAGTGAGGAAAAAGATGCTTGTATTCCAGCCACTGGCTGGCAGTGAGGACTCAGATCACATATTTTACTCCCTACACCAAGAAACAGGTTCTGACAATTTAAATTAATTTATTTTGTACAAATGGTAACAGTGTCACAGTTAACACAGTAATACATAATTTTATACATCTGTTTGCTTTTAATATTACAAAATTCCCTGGGACTATTTTTTTTTTAAAGGAGGGTCCTGACATTGATCACATTCTAGTCTGAAGATACCATAATCCTTAAAAAATAAAAACAACACACCACCAACAAACAGTAACAGAACCACCAGTTCCAGTTATCAAATCTGACATACAGTACAAGTGTTAACACACTTGAAAGGCAGGAAAAAATTGGTCAAGTGTCAATTAATTAATGGAAAGCTTAAAGTGTGCTTTAATCAGTGCAAATAGAGGAATGTGTCAATTGCTGTAGTAGCTGACCACCTGATCACATCTGGCACGTTATCCCTGAGAAAGCAACTTCTCCCTGCAAGTCTCTCGGAGTTTGTTGATTGTTGCCATGGATAAGCTTCCAGGATCGGTGAATATTTTCTGAGGGCAAAAGAAGAAAATTCTTAGTTAAAATGCTGGCCTTGGACAGCATGCTAAAATTCTCACATAATTCTCTTAGATGTGAAATCCCTGCTTCAATGTCCATACTGTAAAATTGCTCAGTGCTCTTTGGCTTTCCTGTAACAGGGTAACATCTTCAGCTACTGAGCTGTAAACACACACTAAACCTGCAGCTCATAACAAGTGCAGTAAATGACGCAAAAGCAGCAACAGAAAATCTGGTTTGAATGTGTGTCCAGTTGAGATTATTTTAGATAGCAGGTGGTGGAAAGTGGCATACTTAGAACATATTAAACTGTCCTGGGTAATGTGACAAAACACTGGTGCACTTGTGCAATGCTGGCAGAGGTGAAACCAGTGTCTTCCTACTGCAGAAAATCAGTTTTAATCCCTCATGACACTACCTTTTGCTCCTCTTCTCTACCAGGCTTTCCAGGGGTGTCATGGATATGGATGTAAGAACTTGATGTGTTCTGAATTCCATCACACATCTTCAATTACTTTTTTTCCTTTGTTTACACTTGTTGTTCAAGAACAATACACAGTTGTTTCCATTACTTCACCCAGACCTTCTGAGTAAACAAAACTGTGAAGCAAAGCTACAGGCTTATGCACTTTAAGCTACAGTTCAGGGCACCTCAGTTCTCTGGAGCTGTTAAATGACAGCTCTAGTCATGACACCTTTCTGGTAGAGAAGCGTTCAAACTAAAAACTAAGGTTCTCTTCTGGGGGAGAAGGCATAAAGACACCTCTACTCATACTAATACATGTACTGCTAAAAAAAACCCAAGCCAACAAACACCCAAGTACAAAAGTACACGTTTCAAAGTTACAGAAGAACCTAACCTAAATTCTTCATCTAACTGCCTTCAAAACTGAAACTGAGTAACTAAATGAAAAAAGGTGGGTGATTTTCTAAAAATAGCTGGTGTAAAATTTAACACTTTAAAAAGGGGAGAGGGAAGTCCTTCAAGGACAAGTGTTAGCATCAGCCTCTGAACAGGTGTTCTTAAGGCAGTTAACATTTAATAAAATTCTTATTCTGAACTGTTTATGCAATGGAAAAACCTCTCATATATCTCCCTTCTAAATGAAAGCTGTACCTGTGATTTTTTTCTTGTTCCTTTAATTAAAAGACTTAAAAGTGTCAGTAAGTTACACTCATTTTTCTTCTATATGAATAATGAAAGTTAGTATAAATGACATCCTACTGTGACTGACCTATGCACAGAGATGTGTCAGGAGCATGAAACACTTTGGGGGGCAAACGTCACCATCCAGGACATGGTTTTGTGCACACTGAGCAAATAATGATAGTGGAGTTGACCAAGTGATTTATGACAGATGTGCTCCTGTTACTTGTTTTGGAGATACCACCTTTTATGTTTCCATGAGCCCTGAATCTAATGTTTTATACTGATGTGGCACCCACTGTGTTAATAATTTAAAACAATAATTCTTAGATTGCAGACTGTCATAGCACATTCAACTTCATGGATTTTTGTCTGGAAATGAGAACTGCTGCTACTATCTTGTTCTAAACAGACTGCTGTGTGTTCAGGCACTACAGACATTTATCAGTGCAAGCTTAAAATTCACTTCATGCTTATTCAACACTACCATATTTGCAAGTCATCTGAAAAAGCATAGGATCAATATCCGTAGTTCACTGGAAAAATGGACTAATACTATTTTCTCATCAGACTTCCTGCCTTAACTGGTAAAAAGGAAAAAAAAAATTCCCCGTATGACAGATAATGTGGATGGATTGCTATATATGGAATTAGATAGTAACTATTAAATATATTAATTAAGTGATAATTATTAAATATAAATTATTTAATATATTAATGTATTTATTATAAAGCTTTTTTAAAAACAATCCTAGCAGCTATGTTTCTCCTAACTGTATCCATCTTTTGCTCAGTGAAAAACATATCTAATTTGGAATGACTAAAAGCTGCAGAGAATTTACCTGCATGAAGCTGTGACACTCTGTTACAAATGTTCCTTTGGTGATCTGCTTAAATTTATCACAAATGTCAGGGAAATTCGTGGCTTCCAAAATAAAAGCTTGGTTTTGCTTAATCAATGTTAAGGCCACACGGAAGATGATTTTTGACCCTTCATAGAATAAACAATCCCATATTCGGAGCACAGTCTGCAGGAAAGAAGAGAATTCACATTAGCCTTGATTTCCAGTAAACAATTATTGTAAGGCAGTACAAATGAAATAATTAGGGGTGTAGGGTTTATGTTACCAATTACCTCCACTGGAAGAATGTCAATGAACAAGCATATAAACCAGCGTGACACCACTAGGGTCCACATGACTCCATGTCTTTCCATCAGCTCTGCCACAGCTGGAACTTTCATTTTCACAAGTTCTCCAAGGACTTCCTGATCAGTTTTCAGGCCCAACATTGCAGGACTGTAATAATCTTAAAGAGAAGAAATCAAAACTCAGGAATCTGTGCACATGATCTTTCCATGAAATTGAAGAGAATGTCCTCTGTAGCTGAATGTACAAAGGCATGCTGAGCCTAGGAATCCCCAGGTGAAGGAAATCAACCCACAGCACTAAGATCTCCGCACTGCGGTCATAGAGTGCTGCTCTTTCAGCCAAGGCTGATCCCTCTGCACAAACACTTCATTCATGCCTACTGAAGTATCTTTCAGAGTATTTCTCTCTGATGTTTTCTGGCACTTCATTCTTCCTTCCCAAGGGAGGATTGTCTACATGTTTTTTAACTGCCTGCTTAAACTAAAAAAGCGTTACTAATATTTAAGCAGTTCAATATAACCACCACAATAACCTGTAGCCTTTAGACCAGGTCCAGTCAAACTGGAAGTGCAAATTCCCCAGAGCATCAGCTGTACAGGGGTGCTGGAGGCCAGATACTCCCCATCTTCTAAGTTGTGACCTAGCCATTAAGGCAGGAGTTTTCCACTGTTCTCTGAGCCAAGAAAATCCCACTTCTCATAGAATAATTCTGAAAGGAAGTGAATCCCTCAGGCAACATCTCTTCCTACTTAATTTACCTGCAAGACAGGAACTGAAATAAGACCTACATTCCTGCACTTCTGGTCACTGCAGTAACTGGTAAATTCACAATTAAGAACAACAAGCACTCTGGCTGTCAGTCCACAGCCTGTTTATCAGGGTAAGCATTTCCATTACCAAGGTGCAGGCTGAGTAATGAGCGTCTCAGCTCTATAAACAAGTAGCTTTGGGTATATTTAAAGGAAGAAAAAGATGGTGTTTCAATTCATAAGTATTCATGCCCCAGTATGACACAAGAATTACACTGATGTTTAAGAAATTTGAATTTTGGGTTTATGTGTTGACAGAAACATTTAAGCTGGACTTGGCCACTCCAGTCCTGGGAAGCAACTTTTGATAGTTCACAAGTGCTTTGCTGACAAGACCTATGGTTTTTGTTTGTTTTTTTTATGGAGAGAAACTAGTGGTAATACAAGTGCCTTTCTAGGCCTTTCTTTCCTTCACTGATTCTGGAAAGCTTCAATTCAGGTTTCTCTGTCTTACCTGGTTTCTGCCAATGTCCCCAGTCACACACAGCTTAGGCCAACAGTTCATATAAAAGGTGAAGGAATCAGAGCAAAGTCTTATTTGCCTGAAATAATTCTAATAAAAACTTCCAGTGCCACAGGTAAGTTTAAAAGTATGCCCAAACTATGCAGTACACGTATAACCACTTAAATTTCTGTAATTTCACAAGAGCAGTTTAATATTCCACTCTTTCCTGTGCCAGCGGTTTTCCTGAAGACATTCCGTTCCATGAGCTATTTGTTCTACATTTGTTCTGTCAAAACTCTGGAACATCTACAGGAGTTTTTAATGGTACTACAGAGCATCACAATCAATCTTTAGGAACCTAGCTTTCTGTCTGGGATACTTAGTTCCCCTGAAGAGTGAGGTATAAAACTTCTCTACAGACCTGTGAGTCACTGCCACTCATATATATTCTTTAACCATCTGCCTTTCAATGGCTTGTAGGGAAAGTTCCAACAGTTAAAACACAAATCCCATGGAAAAGTGTATTAAAAACACACCATGACCTCAGAGCTAACACAAACCCCTCTCTTTCTGCATATGTTGCATTAGTGCTATGCTCATTTTTGAGCTGGAATGCAGCAATAGTAACATTAATTAGCTGAGTATATATTTTTAAAAATGCTGATTTAATACACGTGAAATCTAATCATTTCTCAAATAACAAGTAACAGAACAAGCCTTTTCCCTTTCCTATCATTCCTTCTGCTCTCATACATCCACAAACCATTTTTTCCTCTTTATATGTGCTCCTGAAGCACATGCGTACTGAAAACTTCTTCAAGTTACCACTGGCAAATGTCCTCAGGAGGAAGGACAGCAGCCCACTCGCTCTGCTCTCTGCAATCATCTGATACGCTGAAATCAACAGCAGCTGCTATTTTTAATTTGTACGGCAAAGTAAATGTCAGGGTCTCAAGAACACAACCGGACACCTACCCAGCTCTTTGAGAGCTGGGAAGCAAAAAGTTAACAGACAGGCAACATTGATATGTCACTCCACAAATTACAGACGCAGACAGGAAGCTTTGGTGTAAATTAAAATTTCATTCAAGTCTGTTAGATTGTACTGCTGGACAGAAAGAAAAAAGGAACTATTCATCTATCTGGGGCAGCCCCCTGCTGTTCCTCGTGGAGCAGGAGCAGCTCCCATGTGCCCTGGTACACAGCACTGCAATGCTCAGCCCAGCGCTGCTGCAGAACCAGTGGGAGGAGTGATTAACGATTTATGCAAATGTCAATAACTCAGTAGCAGGGGTTTTCAGGATATTAGCTGCTAGCAGTTCACAACAGAAGTTAGGTTAAAAGAATCTGCACTCAAGACATTTTTATGTAATTATTATATGTTTTATGTATATAATACATAATTATTTATGCAATCATTATATGTTAATTATAGTTAATGTGGGTATTCATTATAATTATTACACATAATTAATATGCAATTATAATTTTCTATTTATTTTTCCTGTATATATATATTTTATACATAAATGTATGTAAATAAAATTAGATCATCAAATTAGGAAAGCCACATTTCCAAATCCTTCAGAAACATTCCTGGAGAACCTCATATGTGTGCAAAACTTGCTCACAGATCACTTACAAGGAATACCTTTCACAGTCTACATCTGGTTTCCCTAGGGAAAATGATTTTGTAACTTGGTACAGTGACTCAGTGCTTGGTAACATTCAACCTACATGGCTCTTCTATTCCCTTCCTTCTGGAAATGTCCCCTCAGCAAAAATCCTGCAGCTCTCCCTTGTTGCAAATGCTTCATTGTGTGCCCTACTTTCCTAATATTTTATAATTGGCTGCTCTGCCCAGAAGTCAAAATATCCTTGTTTATAACCAAGTCTATACATGCCTACCACTCTCCCACACCACAAAGCTGTTTTTCCACAAAATATAGCATAGTCAATTATTTTTACTCATCTATCATTGAAACACATTAGCTTTATATTTCTTACATATCTTATATCTTACAAATTATTTGAAATTTCTAGATTTGCATGATCCACATTTAATTAGCATCTTATTTTTCCCCTCTCAATAATCTGGCAAAATACTGAGCAATTGATGACCCAGAACAAACCTGAGTTAGTAACTGCTCCCAATCTGCCACTTACTAATTAAAAAAAGAGTCTAATTATATTGTGTATCTGTTGATCTAGCTGGTTTATAAGAATGTCCTCTTGACGAAGTATCATTCCCCTGAAAAACACACATAGCCAGGTTGTTTCCATTTTTTTCTTCAAACCGTCAAACAGAATTGATAATTTTTAGGTGATCACACACTACCTTATTTTTCATCACATTTTCTGGAAGGCAACAAATGAAATACTGTATTATAAATTATTATTGTATTATTAATTTATTACTAAATTCCAGAAGAATATCTAGATGAAACTCAAGCAGCTTTGCATTTTCAAATGCTTTTGAAAACTGATCCAAGGCTTTCTGTACTTTCCTCTCAGCTTTCCCTCTGTTGCTTACCCATGTGCTTTATCCAGTCTGTTGTTCCGAGTATCTGCCTATGGATTTTGGATGCTTTGCTAAGTTCAGGAGTGCCTGAGAGCGTAATAGGGCAATGTGGGCAGCATCCCACATGGAATTCATCCTGCCATCCTTCCTCATCAAAGTCCTGACCCTGAACAGCAGCGTAGCCCTGTGGCTCTCTCTGCTGAGAGAGATTGGGATCATCAGCTTCTTTTTGGAATCAAGCACCAAACAGGAAAAGCCAGCTTCACCAGCTGCCAGCTACTTTATTGCTACTGTACAACACAGGTGACCACATTAAGGGACTTTTTGCCTTGTTCAAAGGGCTTTTCATTACCAATGCTGCACTGCCTGTGGCATGCAGTCACTGAGCTGGAAGCCTGCCCTGGCAGAGACATTAACACTACATTTCATTGTCTCCCTGTCACAATAGTTAGCACCTCTCTGGATCTTACCAGAATGTCCAAGACTAAGACATAACTGGCTGCTTCTGCTCCAGAACATTAATAAGATTTGCAGGAAAGAAGGATAAAGCTTGTAGGGACTCTATGACCTTGTTCCCTGTTACAAATAGATTAAGAGGTTCCAAAAATAAAAGTTTAAGAAGCAATACTCTTATAGTCTTAAATTATCTCTAGGAGTCAAGAGCTACAGAAGTTAAAAAAAACAAACAACCCCTTCCAGTCTGTTGTGCATATGTCAGGTTAAATATACATATTCCTAGAGGAACTAAATTCATAAGTGTTACAAAAATGCCCAAAACAAGACATCAGCTCTGCTGCTTATCTTACAGCATTTCTATTATTTCAAGAGCCTACACAGCCCAGCCTGGGACAGAATGACTCGTCTCGGAGATGCAAACCAACTGGAAGTTAAAAATTGGCTGGTTGAACTTTTCTCAGTCTACGCAGTGCAAAGTATTTTATTCACAAGAATATGTTTATAATGTCCATGAGAAATGGGGTGGATGTGTGTGTTTGAGATGATGATAATCTCTCTCCTCCCACAGTAGCAGAAATAGTTCATTTTTATACCACCAGGCAACATTCAAGAATATCTCCTTGCTGGAAATACCATTTGCTACCAGACCTCACTGGAATCCAGGAGGGAAACAGAGCAGGCCTAAGGGCTGGCAAGAAAATTCAGAGGTTTCCATGAACAGAATTTAATGAAAAGAACTCAGTTCTACATTTCCTACATCTCAAGTCAAACCCAAAATAGATTCCATCATGTGTAGGGGAATTCCATCCATTTGTAGGGAAAAAAAAGAACATTTAAAACATACTAGTTTTTGTGTCTTTGAAGTATCTACATCATGAGCCTTACATTAAAAGCTGAACAACTACATTTGGGAAGAAATCAGAGAGCCACAACAGGAAAAGGAGGAAACCCAGGAGTACTGCCAATTCTTTTTGCAGTATCAGGACAGAGTGACCCCTGCAGGTGTCCTGGCGAGAGTGATATCCTGCAGATACGTAGTTAAATGGCAAGCTAAAACCTCTTAACTATGTTATTTTTAAAACACAAGTTCCTAGTTTTCCAAGGAACAGAAAAAAAATAAAAAAATTGAACAAATCAAGCAATCCAAAACAGGCTCAGCTATATTTTATCTCTTCCTTCAAACTAAACTGACTAAAAACTTCTGTCCTGGGGTACTGAACTCACACCACAACCAGTATTAGCTGTATCTTTCACAACTGAGCATTTAAGAAAACGTAAGGAAGCCAAAATTATTTTGGATGGCAGAACTATCTTTAAAAAATGGGAATGCAAGCATTTTATAGATACTTATTGGTTGCTATTGAGATTGCACACAAAATTTAGAGTGATATATCTTGAGAAATTACTTACTAGTAACACCTTTCCAGCAACTAAAAGGTAGTGTTTGTTTCTACATAATGCCATCTGCCTGTATTCATCTTCTGCTTCTGGTCCCAAACTCGGAAAATAGATCCCAGGGAGCTGAAAGAACCTTTGGTTTTCCATTTGTATTTCACAGAGCACAATGGGATTCTGAGCAGGTGTAGTAACTACCTGCCATTTGGAAACTGAAGAAGGATGCTTGTTAATTAGAAAGACAATGGAAAGGCAGGCAAAGTTGTCATCCTTCCAGACATTACAGAAGGCAGAGATGAAATACAAAGAAACAAAGACTTCATGTGTAACCCCTCAGAGAAAGAAACTGAACTTAGCAGCATGTTGGAAAACACAAATGCAACTTTCAGACATTCTGGTTCCAGAGAATGAAACTGGCTATGTTAATTATTAATTTACATACCAGCTCTGTTATGTGCTGCTCAGTAGAGACATCTGCATCATTTAAAACTAGTCCAGCTTCAAGTCACAGATACCAAACCACTCTCATATAGCTTAGATATAACTGAGCAAAATACTGTTGGCCAGCTCTCCTCTCTTCCCTCTCTCCCCTCTTGGTATCCGCTACCATTGGAATGGCTAGCAGTTTTTTCACAGTATCACAGAGCTGACACAAACAGACACAGTACACACAGTATTCCCCACTTGGCAGTTTCCAAACAGCCTGGCCTGAGCCTCACTACACCCCATGAATTGTGCCTGTCTAAAGAGTTGCATGCTTTGGAGAAGTCTGCAGCTTATGGGGCTGACGATGGTCCCAGAAGCCAAGGCTTTTAACTCACAAAACCCTTTGGCAGACTTTTATCACCAATTTCCTCAAACCAAGAGGAAATACAAAACAAGCACTAAAAACTACAACTGCTTATCACACTTGTGAGGAAACAAACTTTAAAAATATAATTAAAAAGAAAAGCTTACAACTGTGTAATGAGTCTTAATGACTGATGACTTCAGCTGAATAAGGATTCCTGGATCTGTATTTTTAACTCCTCCACGGGATTAGGAAGAATAGGTATTTTGTCAGTTGACCGCACTGACAAGATTATTCTTAACAGCTCAGCACAAAACACAGCAGTGAGATCCTCTCATGCTTAAGAAGAACCCCAGTGTTATATTTTCATCAACTCTTCACAAGAACATTAGAGTCAGACCATAGGGACCACTGAGCACATTACCTGAGAGTAGGCCAGAAGCACCTTAAAACAGAGCTGGACCAACACATGGTTCTAGTGTGGCACTGCAAGAAGGAAACCATTCTAACAATCTGGTCTGAATAGAAGGGGAATGAAAGCAACAATCCTCTTACTTCAAGCTTGAAGAAGCCAACAAGAGAATTAATTTTATTCTTGAAGCAACAGGTTTTAAAACTGTAAGAGGAACGAGACTTCTCCACTAGCTATAAACTGACAGCTTAGTAAAGCACTCCAGTCTTCTGAACGTGAAGACATGAAATGCAAACAAGGCTGCATTTTCTAAGCACCTCTCTCAAACTAAACACTCCTTGTACATTTATGTAGACAAAAGTTACCACTGTACATGATTTTCTTAATTTCCTTTACTCCCAAAGCAAATCTCCTGACACCAACACATTCTTTATGTTGCCACCTACACTGCATGCGCATTATACTATATTTTGAAACAGTATCAAAGCCTGCTGTCAGTGCTTCTTTCTACTAGGACATATTTTAAAAAAACCAACACTTAATGGAGTTGAACTTTTGAAAAAAACTCTGAATTTTGTAGGATCTTAAATTGCAAATACAATAAATCCAGAGTAAGCACATCTTCGCTCTGAAAAAGCCAAAGCAATCTTCGGATATACTCACTACCGAAGAGAGAGTATATAATCTCTGATTATGACATTAGCAAAACTGAGGTTAGAAAACTGCACCCAGCTCTGATATTTACAATTCAGGCAGAAAGTTGAAAAACTGAAAGGACATGAAAGAAAAGGTTATTAACATCATAACAGGTTAGAAAAACCTGAGTTCTGTAAGGAACCTCTTTATTTGTAGCATTTATGCAAGAAAAATGAAAAGCAAAGTTAACCACTTTATAGAGAAACCACACCAGGCATTGTGGGCTTTTCAATATAATAGGAGAAAGACTTTAAAAAAAGCAATACCTGCAAATTAGGATAACTCAAATTCCAATTAAAAAATATAGCAAGTGTTCTTAATAAGACTGATTTACAGTTTGAATATACTACTAGCAGTGGTGGCAGGGGCGCTCTTTCAAACCAAGTCTTGGATATCCTGACCTGGCCCTGAACACTTCCAGGGACGTGGCACCCACAACTTCTCAGACTGTTTCAATGCCTCACTATCCTCTGAGTGAAGAATTTCCTCCTGACATCTAATCTAAGTGTCCCTGTTTTAATTCACAACCATTCCCCTTTGTCTTATCACTATCTGCTCCTGTAAGACATTGCTCTCCACCTTTTTTTAAAGCTCTCTTTAAGTACTGAAAGGCCACAATGGGAAGAATTACTACTATTTCCTCACCTGGCTTTTTGCATGGAAAGTTAGGTTTCCAGTTACATTTCCAGTTTTTTGAGTCCTGGTATTTAATACACAGATACCTTCAAGCTTATTAATACATGTTATGGGGATTTAAAAGTTAAAATACAAAACTGTATACTGGGATCTGCTTTGAGCAGTATAACCCATCATACATTTATCAGCTGACACGTTATGCTTCTTACTGTCAAAGTGACATATTCAGGAAGGTTCATTTATTAAAATGGTAACAGAACATACAGAGTCCTGGCTGACCATCAGACAGTAACAAAAAATCAAAAAGCTGCTGTGGCTTTGTGCGTTAATTCTGCAGGTAGAACAGCACAGTCCCTTTAGCATGGAGATGACTCTGTCAAAAATATAGTTTCAATAACTCATGTACACACGAGTGCTTTCACAACTCCAGCCATTAGATAAAACTAAAACAACCAAATAAAATTAAAAAAAAGAACATTCCTCCAAGATGGCTACTCTAACAAAATATAAAGCGCAAACTAAGTAAGCCTTGTGCTGCATACTAAGGCTTAGACACTCATTGGTTCTTCCACATAAAAAAAACCAAACACATTCTCTTCTCCCAAACCCACACTTCTGTGTTTATACCACTCTACCTACCTTCCTCCTTTGCATGCAGTCAGGGAATCCTACCTTTGATCAGTCCTAGATGAATTAAGATTTCATTTGGCAAGTTATTTTGCTGATGGCTTTTGAAAGGGATGAAGCTTTGACTTACTGGGTAGATAAACAAGCAAATAGCACTGTCTGCACAGACAGCCAAAGGCTGCAGTCCCACACAGAGCAGTGCCATGGATGGCCTACTGAAGTAAATGCCATGGGTGCTTTTGCTACATGTTTCCTCACAAAAATAAGGCTGATAGCATGGATATTCTTGTCACATACAGCAAACTTCTGTTTCACCCGAAAGTGTAAAAGCTCTATCCAGCCACCTAAAACACACCTACTAAATAAGGAGATTGTTCTTATATTGATGAGGTTTGCAACTGCTGGGAGGGAGGTAGGATACAGAAAGTAAATGAATTATTTCAAATGTATAAATACATGTGTAATGTTTAAGAAAAAATCCCATCAGTTGCTTATTTCCTGCTTGCTCAAGTCTCAGAAATCCCCTAGCAATTCAGATTTGTAAGTAATGAGGATTTCAGGCTTATCATGGTTTCCAAATACAGGCACATGACTCCTTCATTCTACCTTCAGCTTAACAGGACACTTCTTGCTTAATTCCTAGGTATATTCAACTGACCTCTGATGCTCAAACTTTAATGCTTTCATCTTGTCTGGAGGTTAACAATAAAACATGATCAAGTCCCATATTTCAAAACTCTTAATTGTTCATCTGACCACCAAAATGCTCCGGTCTCTGAGTACCAGATGTGATGCTGGAGGCCAGAAGGGCACACCACTGGCTTCAAATGCAGTCCTGCCAATTCACAGACCTGTAGCTGAGTGCTGCCAGAGGAAGAAGCAGCAGCCTAGAACCGATCAATCTGCTGAAATTTTCTGGGTTGATGGTGCTATAAAAAAGCACAGTTGTCAAAACCTACTTTGCAAACATGGTGTCATGCTTGTCACACATAGCCTTGAATGGAGCTTTCCACACCAAAAGCACATGCTTGAGGTGCTCAAGTCTTCTCTCTGAATTGAAATGCTTTTCATCACAACAGTCCCCACCTTAGGCTGCAAATGCAGCTCAGTTTAGGTCTAGCAGTGTTTTTTACCTGCACAACTAAATAAAAATGCTTCCAGTGAAGAGTATCACTCCCTTCGGAGATGCAGATCTGAAAAGATGCAGCTGCCAAGCCATTTCTGCCTTCAGAGGTTCTCTGGCAATACCCAATTAGGGTATTTACATAAATTCAGCCACAAGAAAAAAATAAATACAGGCTCAATTGCAATTAAAAGCAAATAGTCTAAATAGAAATGCTTTACAGCTTAGTACGTACAGCCTTCTGCATTTCCCAAGTGGTCCTTCCCTTCAAACCTGTAAGTTTTTATGATGGGACTCAAAGATTGTTATAACATGAATCACTCAAAAGAGAAGGATATTCAAGAGTTTGATATGTAGCTATGATGACATTCAGTTCAACCATTCATATCTCTTACTGTGCCTAATCTCTGGAGCAACCTGTGGGTCCCAGGCTGATACAATTGCGAGCCAGAGAGCTGAACAAACATGGGAGATATCTGTTATCTCAGCATGCAGGCACTTGCCTTAACCAGCAGTCACTACACTACACACCAGAGTGGCACCTTGCTTTGCACCTCGTGTGCTTGCAGCTAATGCAGTCTAGTACTTTGGTGACTATTTAATCATTAATCATTCAAAACTCTGGTCTTTTAATTTTTTATAAACAACCAGGCCATACACATGGGTAAAAAATTTAGAAGAAGGTGCTAAAAAGTAATGAGACTGAAGAAAGATTGTTAGACTGATTCTTGAAGAATGCTACACCTCATTTAAGATTTTTATTAAGAACACTGGAGAAAAAGAAAAAACTAGTATTTGTTGACAACCCTAAACTAAGAGATACTGACCCATGTCAATACACAACAGTGGAAAGACGGGAGTAAGAGACATGATGACATTTAAAATAACAACAATGTAGAAATAATATTCAGCAAAAAGGTGTTATGAATTCCTAAATGCTGTGGGGAAAGAACATCTTTTGACAATGAGAGAGAAGGAACAGTACATGTATTATGATGGAGATCACAAATCAAGACTAGAGTGCCACCGGGGAAAAAAGGCAAGAGAAATCCTACAGCTTTTCTCTCAAGAATTCTCCACTGGAAAATAGAAGTGTGCCACTGTGATCAGGTTTAAAAAAAAAATAATTGAAAAATCAATTCAAACTGGAACAAGCACACAGAGTAATTACTAGGCTAAAACAGGAACAGAGAAAAGTTCCATGCAAGAGAAGATTTTGACTGAAGGAGCATAGCTATACAAACATACATAACCTCCAAAATTAATTGACTGTATCCTACAAATACATGAAAAATAAGCACAAAAGAGAGGTGGACTTTTCTCACCCCCAGAAGTCATCATTGACACTAGAATAAAAGGATATTAAACTGGCCATGAACGAGGTAGTGCAGAACTCATGAGACCTCTCTTAACCACAGCAGAAGTACTCGACAATTAGTTTTCAGTAAGAGTAACTCTAGTATAATGGTCCAGTAGACTAGTTAGAGTATAGGTTGATACACACAATTGTTTCCAGACTGAGAACCACTGAAGGTAGGAGGAGGGATTATTCCTCTATATATAAGCATAACTGTCATGCTAAAGTGAGACCAAATTGTTGAGTTTTTCTTCTCATAAACTCACCATTTAATCACAAATATGTAAAGTATGACAAGTATACTCCTTTACTTACATACTGAGGTATCACAAAAGGTCCTACATATGCGATGCTTTCTAAAGTAATCTCCCCACTCTTTCCTTAATAGCACAAAAAACTCCCCAGAACTTCTCAACAAGGATCAGAGTGATGAACAGAACAGAAATATCAGAGCTACACTGAGTAAAAACTGCAGGCATTTCCACTCTGAGCTCGAATTGAATCTACAGTGCTTCTTGTGGGCAATGCTGTCTGCTCCAGCCATCTGTCTGAATGAGCCTGGGAATAAAACAAACTTGGTAACACCCAAAATTTCAGTTAAACAAATAATTCTCTTCCCCCTTGCTGTGTTTAAATGATAATCCCTCCAAATCCCCGGCTGAGCAGCTGACAGACAAGAGGCAGAAATGCATGGTCTTGCCCTCAGCAGAAGCAGGAACCTTCTGGCCTCACCCAGCTGTACCCAGCAGTGCTACATTCAGCCAAATGAAAGGCACGCACACAACTCCTCTTACCAGTCAAACAAAGCCTAATTTACTGGCTCTCTCTTCCAGCTGTGTTATCTCCATTTGGATATAACAAAACAATTCAGCCAGAAAACCTTTACTGATGGAGTCCCATTTTCTGTCACTTCCCCAGAATGTTCCCATCTGTCACACTGTACATTTTTCAATCAATGACATTGATCTGTGGCTGGTCTAGTTCATCTGCTGACCAAAAAAACCACTGTCAGCATCGAGGCTCTGGAGCAGCTGTTTAATGTAATTAAACACGTGTGGGCAGGGGAGGAAGCACCCACAGGGACATGGCAGAGGACAGAGAATGGATTTCTAAATTGTCCTAAAGCACCACTGATTTTACTGGCAATGACAGGACACACTCGAAAATGAGGACATGACCTGGAGGCATATTTGGTGCAACAATAGGGGGAAATTACGTATATTCTAATGCAAACAAATCAAGAAAAACAAATCAGCAACCAAACTAATGGAAAAATGTTAGCTTATCAAACTGTTAGCATCCAACAAAACAGACTCCTAGTCTTCCCCCTGAAGATCTGGAAAACATTCAAGATCAACAAGATTTTGAGAAGTACTCTGCTTCCCTAACAAATAATAATAGGGCTTAAAACTGAAATGTGCAATACCTTGCACTGTTAACAGAAAGGCAGTAATTATTTACCTGAGTGAGTTGCTTTATGAATATGGTCTAATTCTTTTTCTCATATATGCACACACAGTATTTCACTGAAATTATTCCAATTATTTTATCTGTCATGCTTTAACTTTTATAAACATAGAAATCAAACTATATAGGAGAGTAGTGGGACTAGAAGGGATAAAAATATTTTTAAAAATCTCAGGGGGCTGGGGGAAAGAACATCAACAACAAGTTTTCTGCTAATAAAGCCTTATATTATTCAATATATTTGTATTTATACTATATGGAATAGTCATGTTGCCCAGTTGGACCCAGGAAAAGTCTTGTTACAGAAAAGTAAAAATATACCTATAACTTGAGTAAATATACACCTCCTTTATACACAGTAATCACATTTCATGTTATGAATTTCTTCCCATGACCAGTGCTACCTGCCTAAGATAAAGTCAACAGCTAAGAGGGAAAAGTAAGAACAACTTTTGCCACAAGTATCAGTAAAGTGTAGAAGGATATATAAAAATGAAGGTTTTCTGATAAAGTGAATTAGGTTCCCTAGCAAGACCAGCAAACATAAAATTCTGACTCTAACTCCTTTGCCTCAAATAAAAGTGTGTAAGACTATTGAAAGGATTAACAGCAAGAGTTTCTGCACATCTCTTCACAATAAACCTGCCTTTTACTGAGTGCCTTATCCCTGACAGTGATGTCAAAGCAGGCATCCACCCAAGCCAGGCAGTGGCAGGTCCTATAGCAGACAGCAGCCCTGTCTCCTACCTGTCTCCTGTTTGCACAGCTTAGAGCTCTCAAGGCTGAACAAAAGCAACAGACAGCTGATTTCTTTAGACTATTTTTACAGCTTGAAAGTAAACTTCAAGGCTGCATAATGTTAAATATTTGCAGACTGATTCAACAACTCATAACATTCGCTGCCTCTCTCTACTCTTTTGGTCTGGAAACAAAGTCCAACCACTGTTTCCACACAAGGAAAATCCAAGTTCCTACATGGTATATTCAATGTAAAAGAATTTCTTACAGTCATCTGAAAGCATGAAAAGAATCTTTCAGCTATTCTTTATTTCTCAAGGTCTTTCTATTCCTATTCTATTTCTATTCTATTCAAATTTGGTTTTTGTTTAATCTTAAACATGAACAGACAGAAGGAAAAGTTAAAGTTTCAATCAACCTTGATGTCCTTAACCACTACCTAGTTGACAGTGTAATACTGAATTCCATCTCCAACCATTTGAGATAAAAATCTATGTAAAAGCAAAACTAGGCCAATAAGGATTAGTCCTTCATTTTCCACTGGTCTTCCAATGAGACCTTCCACCTACATTAAAGTTGTATCTGTAGTCAGACCTGTGCAGTGCTAATGGGAATTCACAATAAAACCATTCTCCCTCTAAAATTAAATCCCAAGAAAAAGCATTTCCAAATGCATTTTCACAGGAGTAAAAAATATAGCTGTGCCTGGTGTCTGCTTCTGGTTTTAAATTACCTCACATGTGCAATGAGGTTCAGCTTATACATGGGGCAAAACTGCTTGTGTGAACACCTCCTGCAAACCCCAGAGATCCAGACAAGGGAATTCAGAAAGCTACTGAACAGACCAGATGAAGATATTGTCTACAACTGGAGAAGAATGCAAAGATAAAAGCCAAACTCCAATATATAAATAAAACTATGTTTTTAACATACCAGGCAAGATTCTTCCAATAAGAGCATCTAGCAACCAAAAGGACTCCTCTTCATTCTTTGTAATAAGAATCAGGTATCCAGCAATGAAGTTCATACCCTGAAATAGAAAGAAGGGTTTTGAGATGCATACATTTATCTTAGGAGTTTCTAGCTTACTTCTTTTGATTAAGGGCTAAAATACTACAGTTCTACAAAGTGTGCATATTAAATCAATTCTAATGAAGAATGTAATGAAGGCTACTGGTTGAGTAACCTGCTCAACCTGCACAACAACAGCTAACAAATATCATTAACAAAGATCAAGGAAAGGAAAATTAAAAGAAAAAGCTTAGCAGTATTTTTGCATTTCAATTTTGCATTTTTTTAAACTCCAAAGCCCTATGCAACTGAAAGCTGCTTGATCAGAACCCAAACACATCTGTATTAGATGAGCACTACAAACACAACAAACCTGCAGGTAGATAGTGAGGCTGCAGGAGGAGGATGTCTGACCCAAACACACCAAGTAAAATGTTGCAGTTCCAGCAGATTTTACACGCTTTTGCTGCTTAATTCATCCAAAGGCTGTGTACAAACCATTTTCTTCTATATTACCTCCAGTACTCCACATATACATATAATAGCACTGATCCTGTGAGGAGACCAGATGTGCTAAGAATGCACACAAGGGTTTTTAAGTGTTCTTCTTTCGTTAGCCCTTTAAACAGTAAAGGTACCAAAATATTTTATTAACAATTGGACATGTAGAAGCTACTATGGTTTACGAGTTTTGTGTTATGTTGTGTATAACCACCTCTATATAGAAACCTGACACTTGCAAGAGTGAGTATTCATAATTCCACCCCTTCTGTTATTATCAAAATATTAAAATTATGTTTTGATAAATACATATTACTGAAAATAATATAAATCACTCATATTTTGAAGAATGGGAGTAAATAATTTCTGTACTAAAACTAACTAAACTAAATTGGGGTACACAAGAAAATAGGTTTTTTTTAGAGACTTCAGTGTAAGTTGAAGTCCCTCTAGGTCTCCTCTCAAGATTTAAAATGATACTGTTCATATTCTTTCAACTTTGGAGTAGCTGTATTTACTACTAAACTTTACTTTTACTTTACTAACTTTCTCAACTAAAATGAGCTATATCTTAGCACACACTTTCTTGCTCAGGAAGCAGAGGAGACAGGAGAGGACTTAATAAGTGAACCAAAACCACATTTTGCTCAGGACAGTGCCTGCTTCTTTAAGATCCTTAAAAACAGATGCTTTTTTTCTTGACTGTCAGACTATCATGAATCAACTTATCTTCTTTGTCCCACAGGAAACTTTACAGTACTTGACAGTGACAACAGCTTTCTTGAGCTGCCATCAAAGCAGTATCAGGTTGAATTTCAAAGAAATTTTCTTCTTACCTGTGCTATCTATACTGGGAGATGGCATTAAATAAATGCTACCAGCCCCCAAGTACATGACGCCACATTAACGCTGGCCTTTCTGTACTTTGAAAAATGTGACAGTGAAAACAAAGGAAATTGAGATCTCATGATGCCTTGTACATACCAAGGACTGTTTGGGGAAACATGGCAGGACGAGGGCAAGGCAAGCTCTCTTCCTCTTGCTCTCCAAAGAAACTACTCTTCATACAACCATGTGTGATAAAATACTTATGTTGCAACTAACAAATGGAACCAAATTGATCAAGCTGTCTACAAGAACATCCACTGAGAAATTCAGAAGGACTTTGAACTGGGGACACCCCCCAGCCTCCCAGGGCCGGTTTACAAACAGAAATATTTTGTGGGTGTGCTTCTAAAACTACACATGCAAATGGACGAGAACAGTTACCATTGGTGAAATGCAGCATTGTTTACAAAACAATAATTACCCACCTGACAATATCCTACTGCTTTATTATGATGCCCATATGCTACCAATACATTGTAGAGTGCATTTTGCAAACACGGATCAGCGGTTTTGCGGAATTTTACATTATCTGGAAATGTTCTGTTCATGTCTAGACAAAAGGGAAAAAGACCAAAATTAAGAGCTGCTCCTTGTCACTTCCCAAAAAAACTTTTACAGGTCTTCTGAAGTACAACTGAAGCTTCACTGTGGTTCACTGAACTGTTGTTTTGGCAGATTAATTTCAAGAAACTGCTTTACCTCCATTTTGGCTAAAAGGGCACTTTCATTCAAGGATAAAATCTATTCCTGGAAAGAATAATCCTATTAGTGTACAGAAACAAATTTCAAGCGGGCCTAAAGAAATTCTCCTGCAGACTGGACTGTTTCCATGTCTGACTGCAAAGGCTTAAATGAAAGCAAACCAGGTATTTAGACTGACAGACAGAAGACACAGCAAATGTGCCAAGTCAAGTGGCATGAAATGAGTTGTGCCTCTAGGAAAGCATATTCTCGTAACAAACCAGATGAACTTTCAACTGACTTACTCAGTGAACTTCTACCAAACAGTAGCAGCCAAAAAAAATCCAGACCTTTTTCCACAGCTGCCGACTTACACTTAAAAATCACTTTTTAAAATTTAACTTTCTCCATTACGTGATCATGAGAAGAGCTGTGTCTTAACTGGTGCAAGATCATCGAGAATGGGAGTGATTTCTGATAACCAAGCAGCAGAGCACATTTCCACATGCTTCAAGCTCAGTGCTTAACCAAGTCAGGAGAATGCAATTACTGACATTTCCAACTATTAATTTCTTTCAGACCAAACATTTATAGTAGGACTCATATCTCCTTACAAAGGTCTAAAAATTAGACATGCAAGTTTGAGACAGTCACCCCAGAGCAGTCCTTCGTTGTTGGAAAGAAATAGGCAGAGTTAATTTTTGGCCTGCTTCACTCCATAAAGAGAGAACCCAAGGTCACTCGCACAGATCTGTGCATCTGATCTTTAAATAGAATTTTTCTCTCCAACTTAAACATCTAAAAGTAACTCTGCAGATTTTCAAAACTCAAGAGTTATTAATAAAATATGAGTAGTTGTTTGGTTTATATTTAACAACAACAAATTGGGTTAAAGTTAAAAACAAACTTCAGCACCTCTGTACAGATCTTCATGTCCTAAGAATTATCATGTTTTATCAGGCCTTTTCTGGCATAAAGGAAGAAGTCTGTTACAGCTCTGACACACAGTTCAGCTGTAAGCAACCAAAGGAAAAAAGCTCCCCAAAATCATAAGTAGTGTAGTCACATGCATGAAGAAATTATCACACTAATCGCTATTTCTTCCTTTTAAAGGAAACAAATCACTTGCAGGAAAATATTTCACTTCACCTCCCATATGAATGAGAAGAAAAACACAAGGAAAAAGACAATTTTTGAGAGGATCTGAACAAGAGACAGTTACAGGATAAATAAATTTCTTTTGTTTCTTCTTGGTAGGAAGTTTATGCAGCATAGTATTTGCATAATCAAATTTTATTATTTATTAAAGTATATGCTGAATGTTACAGAAAAGATTAATGCTGAATTTTAGCCATGGCTCTTCTCCTCAGCTATGCAGAGAAAGTGAGGGGAGAATAAGAAAAGTCCATACATACAAAGCAGGGACTACTCAAGCTGAACTCATCTGTAATTTCACAACCTGAAATTAAGAGAATCAGCTGCAACTTGTTTTCTGATTCCAGAGCAATTTTTTTCCCTACAAGGACTGGGGGAAGCCTTCCCTAGTTTTATGAAGGATTTAAAACTTTCCTTTAGTAACAATACTTTAGTTTAGGGCAAGGGGATGGAGAGAAAAACAAGATACAAGAGCTAAAAGGCTTTACCCTTAATAGAAGATATGAAGCATGGTCTGACAAGCCTACTTGTGCCAGATTATTACTTTGAGCACAAGAGCAGAGGGTCGCATTCCCTCTACATCCTGCCCTTTCTGCTCCATTTGCATGCTCTCCCTCCCCCTCCAGTTCTGAGCCTCCTCTGACCCAAGGTGAGGGAAACTCAACCCACTCCACGGGCACACACGAGCCAATATGTTTTACCATGCTACAAGATGAGGGTGAGATATGACTTGAGGCAAATGGCAGGCACGGGCAAAGGCTGTTCATCTGGCTTCACCACTTACATCTAATTTAATACATCTGTTCCAGGAGAGACATCCAAACACCTCCTTCTCATGCTCTGCACAGCCTACCCTCTGACCTACTGTCCCTCAATCTGCTTTGCTCTTAAATAGACATTACTGTCCAAAGGAACACAGCCTCAAACTAGTCCAGTTTTGGAAAAAAAAAAAATCAAGGTTCTTTTTAAGCAGCAAAATGAACATCAGAATCTTACAGCGCTAAGTGTAAAGATAAATCCAAAAATTATGATTATCCTGTCATTATATGCAGATCTGCTTATAAATAAACTAGTATGGGAGTATAGGACCAGGAAGAAGGTCACAATGAAAAGACTAGTACTCTTTGCAGTAACTTCGGATTAAATCCCAATAGCAATTTTTTGGGCAATCTTTCAGCTCTCTCTGAGATGGCACTTTTATGCTGCTATGAAACAAAACCAACCACCAGCTTTGCTGGTGATTTATCTCTGTGCAGCAACCATGAGAAGCCCATTGGCTTCTTTTCTTCTCTCTCCTGGGTCTGCAGTATTTCTACCTCATTCAGTAACACAAACAGGCAGAACACATTAGCCTCAGTTAATAAAAACAGATGTCTATTTTGGTACCAAGAACCACAGTCACTCATGCTATTTCTGGAGCAAAGAGATTTGAAAGCACAGTCCAGAAAATCAATGCTTTTGGAACCAGACTCATGCTTTTCCTACTTAGGGTACTTTGAACGTCAGGCATCTACAAAACAACCTTCTTCACCTTGCTATCTCATCCTTCCTTTTGGTCCTGATTCCAGCCAGGACAGAGTTGATTTCTACAGTACTTGGGAAGGGGTGTGGCTATAGGGCCTGGAGGTTGTTCCAGCAACCACCTCATCACTGCCAGGGGTCTGGGAAAGGGACTGTCTTCCAGGGAGAAGGGGTTCCATCCAGTGGAGAAAGTGGGAGGGAGCCACCTGGTATTGTCAATTATAATTTGTTTTCTTTCTGTGTGAATTGTTTAATATACCTTTTGTTATTAATATTGCTGCTGTTACTGTTCATTTCGTATCTCAATGATGTTTCCAGTAAATGGTTCTTATCTCAATCTGTGATCTTTGCCTTTTGTCCCTCCAACTGGAGGCTGGGAGAGGAACCCTGGTTTTAGTAGTAGTGCTAAATTGAAGAATACATTTCCTAAACCATGTCACTTTTACTTTCATATCCAAGTATTTCCCACTCAAACACATAGGTGGTCAGTAAATTACACAAGTATTTTTATAACTAACATATCCTACTCCACTTATGGTCATTTCTTTGCCACTGCTACATCCATGACTGCATCTGCTCTGAAGAGCTTCCAGGCAGGTAATTTTTTCTTTTTTTACACAGTAGAAAGTAGAGCAAAAATTCACTACAACTGCCAACTACAAGCACTCAAAAACTCCACTGCAAATCCAGAATAACGAGGTCAGATCATAAATTGCAACATGTAAAAACAGTATACTTAGAGAATATTTTAGATTTCTTATAACTGAGTATTTAGCAGTCATTTTCAAGCTTTTCCCTGCAACACCTAGAACTATAAATTGTTTTGGAGGCTTGGGGGGGTTTGCTTGTTTTAAGTTAAAGCCAAGTTTGTCATTGACTAAAGTCAGAAGAATTGACCCTCACAACCTCCAATACCAAGTAACACTTCAAGAGCTTTCAGCAATCAAGAAAGCCAACAGGGTTAGGATTCCTACAAAAGAGCAATATTGCCACTGTATAAATCTGAGAAGCACATGCATAAAAATTCCAATCTCCTTCATCTCCAAAAGATGCTACCAGAATTAGAGAAATTACAGAAAAGAGTGGTAATGAAAAAGACCACAGATATGAAATGGTTACCATTCATAGCATAAACCCAGGTGGATAAAAGCTCCTTAGTTTAGAGTGAGATGCTTAACAGCATTTTGCAGCACAAATCTGCACAATCATGAGCATGGTAAACAACATGAAAAAGGAGCAACCAGGAGGGGTTTTGTGAATTTTTTTCCCCATCCAGCATTATTAGGTACAAACATACACCATATGTCTTGGCAACTCTCCAAACAGCAGATAACTGGAGACTAGGAAAAACGTTCTAAGGAAGTGTCACTACACACTTTACTCCTCCAATTCTCCCTTCAGCTGTTCTGGTACACCAAAGACCAGATGAGGCAGCTGCCTGGACATGACCTGATAGGGCTCCCCTTACACAGAGCCACAAGAGTTGACAATGCTCTTCCCCTTCCTCTTGCATGGTTAAATGCTTGAAACTCACACGAAAATTCCCAACTTCCACTCACAGTTTCAAAGAAGCTTCTTAGTGCTTTGACAGCAAAATATTTCCTGTCTCCAGTGAAATGGCAATGGCCATTGTTTGAATTACTTTTCTGAACTCATCATTAACTATGATCCAGTCCCCAGTCAGATCCTTATGCCAGCTGTCACACAGCACAGCTCAGGCTCTGGGACTGACTGATAAGTATCAAATCATAGGTTTCACAGCACCTACAATTCCTCCTCGTGAAATGCAATAGTGGAAACACAAATTAGCAGCATGTATGTGCCTGAGCACTTGCAGACACAGACACACTTCGGTCCAAAAGCATGTTTTTTCAATGGAGAGAAAAGACAAGATACAAGAGCTGAAATTCAAAACAGCCTAGCCTAAGGGGAGCTTACTCCAAGGAAGCTACAACTTACAGTCCAGTCTTTTTGCACCCAGCACATAGCCTCTGCATTAGGACAGCCACTTTTTATCTTACAATATCATTTGTCCTACTAAACTTTCCTATAATAGGCCATGAAAAACAAAATGTTGCTGGAATGCATGACCTTTTAAATGTGTATTTAAACTATGACACAAAAATTTAGACACCTGCATTCTTTAAGCTCTTTTTTAATGGTTAGAGTAAGAAGCCTGTTCCCTTCTACATTTTTCTCAAAAAACCAAAAATGTTCAAACAGCAAATACCATATAAAAGTAGCAAAAAAGCTCATCAGTTCAGAATCAGGAAGTTAAAGGGCAAAAGTGGTGAAAGAACAGATTACAGATTTAATTAGCTGAAAGACTTCCATTGCTATTACTAATCAGATTTTTCTTTAAAGATGAGACCATTTCTTTACACAGACTACCTGCCGTTTTTAACCTGATTATACCACATTAAAGACTTTCCCATATGAAAACTAGTTTCAAACATACATTGTTTACAGTAATGGGAAAACAACACTCGAAGAAACAAAAGGAAAGACAGTCAACAATTCACACCGAAAGAATCTTTAGCCAAAGCTCACCATAATATGTGCACAGTCAACAGGAGCACAAGTTCATTAAACACACTAACCAGAAAGGTTCTTTCACCTTAAGTACTTTATTCCTTTCATCCCTCCTATGTCCACATTGGTTCTTCATTTCTGAAGGACTGTGTGAACTCTTCATTATATTATTTCCCCTCCAATAAAATCTTCCATACCATTTTCTTTATCTTTCCCCTCACTTGTTCCATGTTAATTTTCTCTTCTGCAGTATTCCAATCAATGCAGTAGCTCTTCTGAAACTTTATTTCCTCCATAGTTCACAAATAAATCTTTATCATCTCCCAGTATTTTTCCTCCCCGAGAAAAATATTTTTATTTCACTTCAACCTGTGGGGAAAGCCACCTACTGACTCTTCACATCTTTGTCTAGTACTGGAAAAAAGTTGTTTTCAACTCTCTCTTGCAATAATTTTACTCCAACTGAATAGTTTGATGCCTCTCCAGACCTTTCCCAAGATGGACTTTAGAAAGTCGTCTTACTACCTCCTTCCTTATTCATAGTAGGAGCTCTACTGTTTCTTGTTCTGAGCAGGATATAAGCCTGCAGATTTCTGGCAAGTCTCCATATTCATAGGAACATAAAGTTTATGCTCCTAAATACCTTACTAAGGCGTGTAGTCTCAAAAGCCCAAAGTAGTGCTGTTGCAGGGAAAGGCAGAGAAGAAACTCCACATAAACCTAAAGTGTTTGGATGCTTCTCCAACTCAAATAAAAATCCATAAAGCCCAAACTTTAAGTACCTGTGTTTTTGCAAGAGAAAAAAGACAACCTGCCTTTCTAAGCAAATAGGTGCAGGACTGTTCCAGAGCAGAGCCCAACCTCTTGACTTTCTAATTGGCAATTCAGCCATTATCAGCTTTGCCACAAAGGCTCTGCTGTAGCAGGTTTCAGGACAAGTATCAGTTACATCAAACTCCTACTTGTTTGTCCTCACCTGCTGCCTTTTTCCTCCCAGTGGGCCAGCCTAAGTTCTGGTTGCCCTTATACCCTGCCACCAGTATTGGCCACTGATCAGTGATCAATGTTCACAGAAAGCACACATGAAAAGAGACTAATAGACAAGGGGTATTTCACCTCCTACATTTCTCCCAGGGATTTACTTTTAGTGTTTAATATTTCATGCATCAAGTGGATTCCCCCATCTGTTTATGAAATTTTGTTTAAACCAGTTCAAACTTCTAACCCCTGCAGCAACAGGTGCCACAACTCTTCTAAACCTGCAGCATAGCAAATTTCAGTGTCCTTGGTTCTAATGTTACAAGAAACAAATAACAATTGCTCCTCATTCACCCTCTCTGCACCATTTATAATTCATATAAATCTATCAACAGCTTTTTCTTATCAGTCTTCTTACTCAACCTAAAATCCTAGCATAGTTCAACTGCCTCATATGGGCCTCTGTACCAGATCTTCAACCATCCCTGTTGCTTCTCCAGTGTCCTATGGGACAGAATTAAGCAGAAACAGACTCAAAGGCAAGTGTCATGACTCAAAGTTACAACTCTTCAATCACTTAGATGACCCTGTAATGTTTTCTAGTTTAGTCCTTCTCAAATTATTTCTAATCTTCCTTAAAAGCATTCCTTAATGCTTTTAACCACATGATGAACCTGGAAAGATCTGTGCTGCTAAGGAGCTTATGGCTAATCTAATTTAAATGTTATTTCAGCACTTAAACCACTACTACAGAAACATTAAGTTTTCCATGACATAACTTGATCTCTAACACTTAAAGACATAGGATGGATAAATGAGGATAAACAGCATTATCAAGAGAAATAACCTGTTTTGATTGCTTCAAGCAGCTTGGCATTCTTCTCTCCTTCAAGCAGTCTGTGGTAGTACCCAGGGTTTTGTTCCATGTTGGTTTGGGCCCCACTCACAATCATCCAGACCAACGCACGGTGTTCATTGGGGATGCCTTTCCTGATATATCTCTTCACTGCAAAACAAGAAGTTTGGTTTTGTTTGTTCATTCTTAAATAAATAAAAAAAATTCCATCCATATTATTCTTTTTCAAATGAGCAGCCTGAAGTTAAGACATCATAGGAAAACACTTGACTGAAGATTATTTTATTTTCTCTCCTATACTACCATTTTAGGATAAGCTTAGGATTTACTTCTCAACTGCACAGTATATTTTAGATTCACTCCTAAGTTCTTGTCACTCAGACTTCCCTCTCAGATCTTCACACCCAGGTTTTCCTCCCTCCTCTCTTCCCTTGCTAGAATTTTGAATCCTTTCCTTTTCTACTTTCCTGGATGGAGATACAAGCAGCAGTTTCCCTTTGATCTTTGTCCTTTTTCATTCAGACAAGCACTGACTTGACTTTTCCTACATCACCAGTGGCCTCTGACATGATGGCTGTAGCATCAATGGTCACATTTAGCGTAACCCTAGCGCTTCAGCTTAGTGCCTGACCTCTGAAATACAGAAGAAACTGAGGAATATGCCTCCTGTCTGAATGAGCCCTGGAAAGAACTGGAGATGTGAGTGAGCAGCAGATGACTTTTTCCTAGAATAACTGTGGAAGTCTTCTCAAATCTAAAGTAGCTCTTATCTCCTGCATCATTTTCATCATAAGGGTGTGCTTCAGGGGGGTTTTTTAAGCAGATGATTCAGTGTAAATAACTATGATGAAAGAGTACAGGAAGAAGCATCAAGCTAATGACAACAAAAGCGGCTTCCTCCTGGGAATGGTATGAAAAATATTAATAAGGAGTCAATGCTGCTTATGGGTACATAATCCTAAATCAGTGTTACCTTTTCTGACCCAAAAAGACAGTTAAATGTTTGAGATTCTTCTCTTTCCTTTGGGGAGAAGAAAGCGACAAATGAAACAGACATTTTGTACTAAATGAATCATGTTGTATCAATAAAAGCATCAACTTCTCCTCTCAAAATTTTATGGGACTCAAATCTGAGTGAGGATTTTATTCCGCCCACATTCTACCACACACAACATTATCACTACCTAGCCAGGTTTTATTGAATCACACAGTTCTGTAATAAATGCTGCCTAAACTAAAGGCCTGAAAAACAGTAGAGTGAAGCAAGGCTGTACAACCCAGCCAGACACCTTCTCAATACACTCCACCTAATTACAGCTGTATATCCTTTAGGACCCAAAGCTGCTTCCCTCGTGCCACCCAACATAAACATGCACATATAATGAGCATTTCACCCACGTAAAATCTGGTGTTTTCTCTCAAAGAAACATATTTGTAATAAATGCCTGGTCTTCAGGGTACAGTTTTTGTTTAGCTTTTCAATGAGGATTTATATTACAGGTTACAGGAACTCTACAGTTCTAGTTATAAAGTCATCTTAACTACAATCTTCTTTTAGACTGGAAACAATTCACTTGTTTCCATGGTGGTTCAATAACCCCCACTTAATATTTTTTACAAGATTTTGAACTGTAATGCTCAAGAAATCCTGTAAATTGACATAGCAAATACAGGAATGATTATCAAGGATCAGTCCCATTTAAATTAACAAAGAGACATTCAGATGAGTCTAGAAACAAACTTACTGGCTAAAATACTGTATTATCGCATTTTAACACATAATCCCAATGGTATTTTTTTCTGGAACAATTGCAAACTCTGGAAGCACAGCCAACGTTGATATCCAACAATACACATTAAATCCAAGAGAAGCATGGACAAGCCTTTGACAGTAGCACAAGGAGAAAGCAGCCTGCAGCACAGCACATACTCATTATTCCTCAGTGTCATCGTTCTCATGGCAATAGATAGCCAGGGGCTTGTATCACCCTAAGTGACTACTGACCCAGCTCCCTCACTCCCTGAGGAATCCAAAAGCCCTTTACATTGTGCTTTTTTTCCTCACACCATTGTAATACTTGCTAGGATCTGCAAACTGGCATTTAGAAACAGCAAAGTAGTTTTGAAAAGAAGGACAGCTGCAGTTTAATATATATCATTTATATATTTATATAGATCATTCATATATTTAGACAGATATAGATATATCACATTCTATACATAGAATTGTGTTTATCCAAATATATACATATAAATATTTTTAGGCTCTCTTCCACATATCCTTGGGAACTAAGAAGTCCACAACAACAGTTCACACTGTAGAGTATCCTCCCACTGTAACATCTGAGAAGCTTTCCCGGATGAAGTCAGATCATGCATGGGTCTCCACCCACACATCCAATGCCAGTTGTAAACCAAGGTCTTGATCTCAAATGTAGCACTGTTGTGCAGCCCGCAGTACTGCACACAGAATCACTCCCAGAACAATCATATTATGTGGTCTAATTTCTAGAACATACATAGGTAAGAAATATCTTAATGTAAAATTTTTGCCTCTGTTCATTAACAAAATATGAAACAGCAACTGTTAAGAAACCCTCTCCCCCTCTTAATAATTCAATTGCCTCTGACACTTAGTGCTAGTTTCACAAGCTCAGAATCACACTTTATGAATGTGGTTTCCTTTTTACAAGAAAAAACAGCTACCTGATAGGGTAGCAGTCTAACAGTGATGATAAATACCCAAAGTAACTTCAAGATAAAAATATGCAGAAAATAACATCTTTCTAATACTGTACATTACTTATAGTAACAAGATGTAAACATAAGTAATTTCAACCTGCCTGTCCTTGTTTGATGGTAGAATATGAGAATTTTGGAGATTTCTGCTTCAAGGTCAGTATTGTACTGCCTTTTTCCCCCATTAACATTGTTTCACTCTACAGCATAGACACAGTTTATGTAGCAAAAAAAAAAACCCGAACATTTAAAACTGAAAATTATCTCATCTTAAAAATATCAGAAGAGTGTGATTTCAAGAACCATCTGCACTTCTACTTTTTCAGGTACTAAAAATTACTGTTGAATGTTGAGGAAATAAACCTGGGCCCTAGAAGAAAAATTCTATAGAAGAGCTGGAAACAGCATACAAGGAACTGAAAGCTTTATTTCATGAATACGTAACAGAAGAAACAGAGCAGATCAGTGCTGTAAATCTTAAAAGTTCCAGTCAAACTGCCTTTTCTTCCACCAAACCCTGGGTTGGAACAGAAGTGCTCCTGTTATAACCACTGTTTAATACATTTGCTTTTCCCTTTCACTGTATTTTATCAAAGACCAGAAAGTATCTTCTGCTACTGGTCACTTTTGACTAATCCACTAACAACCAAATTCTTTTGTGTAGCATGAATTTGGTCAGAATTCGGATACTTTGACCAATTATGTCAGTGTGTTGCCCACCTGTAAACAAAACAGAGCATAAAGTTGCGTTTTGGTCCCATAAAGATAGAGCTGAATGAAGCAAGGAAAAAAATTGAGAGGATTTCAGTAGTGGCAGAGGGAGAGAGAGAAAGAAGGCAGGTGAAAAACAATGACTATAAACTCTCATGTGCTGTGGAAGCAAGGTGAAGATAAGAGGGGGAAACAAAAAAAATACCAGAAAAATAAGAAAAAGGAAGAAACTGGGGAATGAGTGAAAGGAACTGTCAGCCAAAATTCCCATGACCCACCCTGCCAGCAGGCTGCAATACAGAACAGGATACACTGCTTAATTACCATTGTCAAAACATAGTCTAATTATTTTTCTTTATAGTGGAACAGAATTATATACATACAAACCACCCTGGATATGAGGCAAACCCAGTAGCATGTGAACATGCCACATTTCCAAACTGGAAAATTAACACAGGTCATCACTTCTTCCTGTTCGCCTGGGCAGAAATTATGAGCTTCTCCATGTGTAGACAAATGGGTGTGGAACTACTGAGATACCACACATACACTGTCTCTCATATCTACTCACAGCAGGACACACAACACTGGTTCACAGCTACTGTGTTTGGGGAGGCAGGTCAAATATTCTTCTCAGTTCTAGCTTATGGCAGAGCCAGCAGCTCTGAGCAAAGCTTCATAGCAATGAAGTCAGGTACTGGAGGAGGGAAATTCAGTGAGTAACCAGCAGAGCTTCTGCTATTTGCCCACAAGGTAATCACTTCATAATCATCTTGCAGGATAAAGCACACACCTGCTTACATAATTCCATGTGCATGTCACAGACTTCAATCTTAATACTGAAATGAGAAGGAAAGTATTTAAAAATCAGTAATTGCATAGGTCAGCCGTTCACTCTCCTCCTCTGAAGTATCAGATGAGGCTAATGCAGAAAGCTTTTTGTAATAACTCTGAATCTACACTTCAACTACATTTCCTCAATATTACTTATCCTTGTCATGCTCCCTGGAATTACATGTATACGTGAGAATCCATAGCCTAGAAATCCAGGTATCTTTAGCAGAACTCAGTAACGCTGAAGATGATGCACCAGCCCACAAGGACGTGCAACAGCCTAGAGCCATTGCCTGTGCCCCCTCAGAGGATTTACAGAATCCCAGTTTCCAAAAAGAGCAACCTGCTGGAGACAATCAAAGCCACGTTAAAGGCTGCATCCATTATGTGCCCAGTGGAGCAGCATGACGATTGGTTCTGAAGCCTGGTGGACAAATTGAGAGATTTGGTCAAAATTTTGGCTCCAAAATAAGACCAAAGGCATTCATAGTTAGTATCACAGTAACATTCTGTTTCTAAAATGCTAAAACTGGGAACACAAAGAAAGAGAAATGAAGTGAACTCACAGAAAATGCTAAAAGCTGCCACTGCTACCAATCACACATAAAGAGAAAGGTATGAATCAAAACTGAGATTATTTCTCCTCAACTAGAAAACTAAATTATGCAAAATCTCAAAATCCTCACTAATTCAAAATGGCATGAAGTTTGCACTGCATTCAAACTTGACACCCCAAACAAAAGCATCTTTACATTTCTAAGAAAAAATAATACAGTAGAAGCAGATACTTTCTTCTTAGCAGCATATGATCTAGCAGCTATAGCTCAAACCTACATTTTCTGGAATTTCACACCCTTAAAACAGACATCTGTACACAAAATACACTGTTATATTTAAAATGTCTGACTAGTTATCATCCCATTCCTGGTGCCAGGGAAAAAAACAACCCCAAAACAACAAAACCATCAGAATCATGAGCCAAAGGCTGTGCCTGGAGCACAGTTCTAAATACTTAACCCATGTTACAATATCTGAATAGTCTTTCCTTAGTTTTACTCAATTTTTCCTTAACGTACTTCAGAGAACTTTGCCCAATTCCAGAAGACACCCAAAGAGAAAGCAACCTGATTAGCACCATTTAGACCGAACAGGAAAATTTAGATGCTTATATGAAAACAACCCAGAGAGAGTGGGAGGAAACTCCACCCTTTAGTTTCACAAGATTCCCTAACACCTTCTGACTCTCTCTATTTGTTTCTACCTGTATCTCTTGCAAGAGATAACACATTATTAGACGTTTTCATGCTCTTAGAAGCAGACATTAACACTTCCATCTGCATTTTATCCAATGTTGCATTAGTCCCTGCATTAATCTCACTTTCTTCACTTAGTAAGGCATTTCTCATCAGCTCTCAGCACACACCTTTTTAACTGCATGGTTAATGTCATTTTACAAAAGGAGGATAAGGAGGGCTAGAAAAATCTCAGCAGCCTAAAGAACTGTTAAAGAGGCAGCAACTGAGAGCACTAACATCCTGATCCCTGGGGTTCAAGACAGCATCTTCTACATAATCTCATATCTTTTAAAAGAGAGCACAGAGTACAATACACCCAACAGCTGCAAAACGGCATCTTGGAGTGTCAGTGGCCACAACAGCTGGGTTACAGATGTAACAAGATATTTGTTGCCTGAAGAGGGATTACTCCTTTGGAAGGTTTTAATGAAATCCCTCTAACAACAGCATATCTGCTTATGCATTATTTCTGTTTATACTACTGGCTTTCATTTGAAGACAGAAATAGTATTCAACATTCAAAAACAGAAATCTATTGAACCCTAACATAACACAGTTTTACCTATAATGAGACACAAAGCTCACCTTTTAAACTCTTCTGTATACTGTTATTCCCCTTTAGGAGCTTGGACCATTTTATTGCTCTTCTAGTGAGTACCACTAGGTATCTGGAAAAGAATGCTTCATAGGATGCATAGTCAAAGTCTTCTGGCCTTTCAAACCCATATGGATCAACCCTACAAAATAAAAAGAACTCCTATAATAATGTTTCTACATAACTACAGCTGAAGAAAAATAACAAAAAAAGCAAGCATGCTTTAAATAACTTACAGTTGCTATTTCTAAAAGCAGCTTAAGGCTCCCTCCTCCCAGCAAAAACCTACTTTACACATCCATTTAGCATATCAAAGCTGTTTAAGTAAATTAATTTAAACATGCACTGTTTGCTCAGTTTCACAGATTTCACTGGGTTTTTAAGTAAGGCGTTTTTGGAGCAAAGGACCCATCGTGTACAAAACTGACACAAAATTATGGCCACATAAGTCTGGGAGGTATTTTTCTCCACAACACAGACGAACAGTTGAAAAGTATGAGGTACAGCACAACAGCTCCAATATGGCCTGAATTCTCTTCACAGGCAGTTCTGTGCAGAAAAATGACAACAAAGTACAAGTGTAACAAGTTACAAAGGTTATTTTTAAACTGGCAATTTCTGCATGAAAATATACAACATGGAAAAAGACAAATCCTTGTGTCAATCTGCCTTCTTCATGTGTAGTACCAAAATGCTTATTTTATTATCTTTTACAATTGTTCAGTGTTACAGCACATTATCTCAGGCAGCACAATAATGACAGAGCATCAGAACTCCATGGCTCATTCTGCTCTAATATACCAACTCACCTCGCTAAATTAGATTTATCGCAACTTCCCAGGGTGTTCCATACCTGCAAATTACCACCTGAGTACAGGACATTAATGGGCTTCACAGAAGTTAAACAGGCAGAGGGATCTGCCAGTCAGACAAGGTTTCTAGACAGACTTCAGGATTTAACTTCCCAAAACACTGCCTGTTTCATTCATGAAGAAGGAATCTGGCCATGGAGCAGCATCAGCACAGCCTTGGGAAAACTGGCTCACGGGAGCGTCACAGGTAGTAAAGCATGAATCAGACGAGGAACAATTAAATATTCAGACCCCAAGTTGGTATTACATTGTTGGCTGCTTAGAAGAACACCTTATTATTCATGTACTCCTCAAATCTGACACAAAAACCACAGGTGTAAAAATCAACGATACCGACACAGGTTTCTTTAAAGACATGAAAGACAAGAAGAACATGAAAACTCACACACACAAAACACTCTCACACGTCCACAAACACACATCTCTCATTTACGACTGCGACTGCCCAGGCAGCAAATACAGATTAATTTCATGCTCCACTCCATTCCTAAGGCAGAAAAGGAAAAAAACAAAGAGCGAAGACGCAAGGTTTTAGGGGAGCCCCCTGCTCCGCCTGTCCTGGGGCAGGGAAGGCTGCGGCGGCCGCTCGCTGCCCTCAGCCGCGCCCGGGCCGGTGTGTGGGGGCTTCCCCCGGCCGCGGCCCCCAGCAGGGCCGGCTCCGAGCTCGGGGGGCACAGCTCGCCCTCCCTGCGCGGCCGGCGCCCTCCGAGCCCAGCCCTGTCGGCAGCCCTGTCGGCAGCCCTGTCGGCAGCCCTGTCGGCAGCCCTGTCGGCAGCCCTACCTGTACGCCCAGTCCCGCCCGTCCTCTCGCCCCGCCATCGGCCGCCCCGCTGGCGCCCGGCGGGCGGGCGCTCCCAGGCCGAGCAGCGCCGCGGCCGCGGCCCCGCGCCGGGCTCCGGCTCCCCAGTTCAACTCTCTGCCGCCCTGCGAGGGGCGGGGGCGGCCGCCGGGCCCGCCCCGTGCCCGGGCCGGCAGCGGGCAGGGCACGGCAGGGCAGGGCAGCTCCGCGTCCGCGGGGCCGGCCCGCCTTCCTTGCCCGGCCGCCTTTCCTGCCGGCCCGGCCGGGAGACGCGGATCTGGTGCTAATCCCAGGTTAGATGTGTGCGTTTCACATTTCGCTCACGTCGTGGGGGGGAAAAAAAAAAAAAAAAATCAAATTTTAGCGCTAGGGAAATGTCTCATTAGTACGGGGGGAAAGTGGTTTCAGGTACAGCTCTTCAAACCCAAAGAATTTCCCTATAACCAGGTAGAAGAGGTGGTTGTGTTATTATTTAAGTTTGCTGGCTTAGTTTGGGATTCTTTTTTCTTCCTCAAATCCAAAAATGGTTCTTTTTAATTTCCCTTAATTATTCATTACAGTCAGAATCACAGAATATTCTGGGTTGAAAGATGGACTCACAAGGATCGTAAAAAAGCCCAACTTCTGACCCTGCAGAGGACACCCAAGAGTCACAGCATGTGCCTGAGAGCATTGTCCAAACGCTTCTGTAACTCTGTCAGACTTGGTGCTGCGACCACTTCCCTGGGTGACCTGTTCTAGTGCCCAGCCACCCTCTGGGTGAAGAACCTTTTTCCAGTACACTGAAATATTGCCAACTTCAGCTTCTGCTGATTAGTTCCCACTGTAAACTAACATTCATTTAGATACGATTTAAATAATAGATGCAGATTGGAAAAAAAACGTGGAGTATAATACAGAAAATTATACTAAAAGAAATGGCTTCCCCATTTCCAGAATCCACCTCAAAAATTAACACACTGTTCATGTTAAGAGGTCTTGAACAAAGCCTGAAGCTCACAAGGACTCAGTCCTACCGGATTGCCAGCAGCTGAATTCATAACACCCCGCAAACAGAATGGAAAGAGCAAAATTATATCCCTGCTTGTCCTTTTTCGAACCGAGTTCTGACTTTGCACCCAGCAAAGTGCTTGGAAAATTACAGCTACTGCTGGGGAAACATTATCTTTTTCAGCCAGCAAGTAAGAGTTGCTGCAGACAACAGATGGGATTTCACAAGGAAGATCAACAGTTCTTCCAGCACACTCTTTAGGAAAGCTACCTTTCCTCTGCGGGATCACGGGCAGTCACCCACACAGAAATGTAAAAGTAGCTCCAATGGCAAGGAAAAGAAAATAAAGAGGTTTGTACTTGGTTTAACTGCCATTGCAGTGCTGTGAAAATCTGTGATTGTTCAGCAAAACGTAATTATTACTTTTTTTGTGCGGGGAGCATGGAGGGAATTCTGTGCTTCAGCGGGTATAGATAGGGCTGCTCCTGCAGGAGGACGGTCCTGCTCAAATTACTGTGCGGCATCACGAAGTCGCTCGGGTTCTGGCACAAGTGGAGCGTGATTGCAGCGCAGCCGGGGAGCGCCGGCCGGGGCCGCTGCCAAGCCGGGCTTGAGTCGCCGCCAGCGTTGCCTTGGCGGAGCGTGGGCAGAGGCACGCTCAGCAATCAGCTCTGCCCGGAGAGATGGCCACAGACTCACAGAAAGTCCTTGGCAGAGGTGCGAATAGGAGGCAACGTTGTCCCACGGAAGAAAAGAAGGAAGCCTCAGTTAAGAAGAATATCCTTTTCGCCTCTAAATCCTGAAACCGTAGATTTGCTAGGTAACAGTTATACTTCATCTGTCAACATCAGGCCCTTTGGTGTGTATGCCCTTTAAAATGGATGAATCAAAAGTTCCCTGCAAACAGCAGACTGTTTCTGTGATTAATTAAGGTACATCTGCTGTGCGTCAAGGGTAGCCTTGTCTATAGCACAGTGTACTTTTACTCAAGCCTCAAATGTTATGAACAGTTTCTTTCGGTCTAACACAAACACAACTGTGTGGCTGACTCAGATTTATGCTTGTTACACACAAAAGCTCCCACTAAGAATGCTTAGGTTATTAATTGATTAATGGAAATAATTCCTGAATTTCAGCACAATAATTGGATCCCCATATTTTGTCTGATAGTACAAGCCAGCTCACTGTATTGCAAGAGAGAATACCTTGGTTGTCCTTCCCGGGGTATCAATGCTGCTCTCTTCTGGGCAGATGATACCATGTTGCTTTTAAAGGCATTCAAAGCAACTAAAGTAATAAATCCTTGAATCTGAAAACTGCTTTGGTGGTGTGATCAGCAGAAAAGGATACTATTTACTTTTGATCCTTTACTTCTGGAGGAGCTGGTGACAGTGGCAGAGTGCAAAAGGGTAGGCTCAGCTGACGTTCGGACCAGTGAAGCTCACAGCCTTCCTATCTGCCACCCGGTGCAAAAGGAAATATACCTTACTTAACTTCTCTCCCACCCCCTTTTTGCATATGAACCTTATCCCTGAAGTTTTTATGTTACGGTGAACGTGTGTGGTAGAAATTATCATCGTTCTGCTCCCAGAGTAAAATATTGACTCCCTTAAAATAGTGACTTCCCTTTAAGGGTAGGCATTTAGACATGGTGTTCCCTGCACAGGCAGATGAAGACAGCAGATGAGTGTTTCACAGGCTGAGGCGTTCAGAGCTTTTCTTGTCTCATACCCTGCATTTTAGTGAGCAAGCCTTCCATTCTTGAGTTTGCAGAGCAGTTGCTAAATAATGATACCAGGATGATTGTCAGCCTTATCAGGAATTATTCTGGAGTGGCTTCATGCTTCCTAAAATGTGACATGTGTGCCACGTCACCTATGTCTGATGTATCAGCAGTGCTGAGATGTTGTCCAGTTCCTCATACACCACCCCACAGCCATTGCTACTCTTAAAGCCAGAAGTGGAGAAGGAGCATCAGGAGAAATTCCTTAATAATATTTGTGCTGGAAGTATTGGTTTGGCTGCCTGTGGGAACCATAAGGATTCTTTATCCATGCAAGAATAGAAGAAAATATAGTTATTAGGAAGAAATATCGTTATTATTTATTATTTAAATATATATTTATATTATTTAAATATATATTTATTATTTTGAATATCAGATATGTGTTTTTTTCCCCTGAGGTTCCTTTTTTGCTAGCTTCAGGGAGGCCAAAGAGTAGAAATTGTTAGGGGAAAGAAAAGCACTATAGGACTGAGAGTCCTATAAGGTGTGTGTGAATATGGGTGTACATGGATATAGTGTGCCTAATATTTTTAAAACAGCACGAGTCAATCTGTTCATAAGAAATACCAGTGAGAAACACCATTTCCAGCAAAGGTAGCAGCTCTGCTTTTTTAAATCCACACAGGAATTTAAACTTAAAAAAACCTTAACTTCTTACAAGATGGTTTAATAGCCCCAGTTTAAAAAATATGAATGCAGCAGCATTGAAGAAGAGATAAAAAGATAATTCTCAGTACTGACTGGGTGCTGTAGTATCCTAAGTAAGGGATGAAATTCCCACAGCATACGTGGTTTCCCTAGCTCATGTGATTTTCCGTACAGCCACTCATCTTTCTGTCTGTACTTGGTTAACCATGCCGCACAAGTGTACCCTGCTTCCTTGGAGCTCTACTCTGGCTGGAGCTACTTTCCCATGACCTGAAATAAATCTGCTGCTCCATACTTGGGGAAGATAGTTAAGGTTGAGTAGATTTGGCAGTATAGAATATCCAGTAAGAAGTAAACATTATCTATCTATCTATCTATCTATCTATCTATCTATCTATCTATCTATCTATCTATCTATCTATATCTATATATCACTGCTTGTCTATATTATAACATAGACATAATGTGCTCCAGGACTAGACAACTCATCCAGCTAATGAGGTTAAGGAATGCAACCATCACATCCAGACACCTTTAGTTCCTGTTACAACCAACTACCTACCAAGTTTAGTCAATCCTCATCTACATATGGATTAAGGCTCTCGATCCATAACAAAATGTAATGAAATGCTGAACTTGCTCCATGTTTTTGTCCCAGCAAATTGCATCATGCTTACATAATTGTAGTCTGCAGGCCTGATTAAACCTGTTCACGTGAATTATTCCTGATGGAATGCTGATGCATTCACTGAACTTTAGAACAGACTACATAGCAAGGACACAAATGTATTTTTTAATGTTAATTTACACTATTCCCTAAAGGCTTCACAGCTTCATGTCTATGAAGGTTACTGGCTGTTAGGACAAGTTACATCCCCACGTAGTCTGGGAACCGCCAGTATTTTGATAATTCTCAGTATGACTGTGGCCCTGGGAGTCAAAGCATACTGATAAGAGCATCTATAAAAAGGAGCTCTAAAGCTTGCTGCATAGCACTGCAGCTGCCTGGAGAATCAACATTACCCATGGAAACCTCTGCAGAAAGGTTTCTGCACTCAGTTGCCATCCTCCAGCTGCGTCAGAAGAGAAGGCTCAAGGCTGTAAGTGACAATACTGGAAACAGCAGGGGAAGAGAAATTATATGGTATATAAATTATATGCCCTCGGTGTGAAAAACACAGCAAAATTACATGTCAAAAGTGATATGGGAAAGACACTTAAATATTATTAGCAGGAAGCATTCCTAAGGCAGGGACAAGGGTGTTACCTTAGGAAAAAGGTCAGTAACTATCAGAGATCAGTAACTCAGCAGTGTGGAACTGAGTAGGGCAGGAGAGAAATTAATGAATCTACCTTAGGTCAGGCTGCAACACTGTAATACATGTTTGTTCTTCAACTGACAAAGTGAAGTATTTTCTAGATGGCTTTGTTCCGTTTATCTTGTTTTTCCTTATCTACTTGAATGATCATGAGGGGTGTGCTGAAAGCCTGTTAAATCATGCTGATGATGTTTACTGCCCTGGCTGCATGAGTACAAGGCTTATAACTGAACTTTGAAATTTCATAAGGAGAGATGATAGGCAAGATTAGAGAATATTAACTCCTTACTTGTCCCATCCCCTTTTCTTTCTTATCCCAAACTGTGAAGGTACCCTGACTAACAAATCTGGTAGCTCAAATAACTACTGATTAGGGATGGGGTTTAATTTGGATGTTCTCTGTCTACTATGATTTCACATTTGGTACTAGCTGAGAAAAGGCAAATCTTCTCCTGGCCTTTGATGGCTTCTTCATTAGGATTCCTCCACAAGGACTCTAATTTCAGTTGTCTCTCGAGTAGTATCCCAATTGGTAAGCAACAGGAAGAGTTATCATTACAGGCCTTGAAATACAGTATTTGCATGTAAATACACAGTCTTAGCTGTGAAGAACATTAACTATTTCTCTCTTAGTTGTCCCTATGCAGCAAGGGGTTTCTTTATAAATAATGCATTAAGTAAAAAAAAATTCCTCAAAGTAACAACATGATTTAGTGTAAAGAGAAGAAGGAATATCTACCCACTCAGGAACAGACATCAATTTCACACACGGAATAAGGATGAGTTTCGTAGGGGCACAGATGTGAAGTGTCTGTAATTAAATACTATTTTACAGTGCATACATACAGGGGTATTTAGTTTAAGTTAGATCAGCAAATTCCCTTCCTGTAAACTCCAACTTCCAATTGGAGTGCTGAACTCTGTGAAAGGTAATCTGGTCCCAGGGAGGTTGTTCTTCACCACAGCTTTCCACATGTTTATCCCTTACACATTTTTCAGACTCACGGCCTGAAAGAAAAAGAAGTTTTGTGAAAACCTAAAACTGGGCTTGACAGCAAGAGCGAGTGGAGCTCCTTGGAACTGCAAGGTTATAGCAACAACCATCAGTACAGACATGCCTCAGTATTTACATGGGATCAAGATATCAGCTGAAGTATCATGTTTTTAAATTCCTTTGCAAGGGAAAAAGCTGTGATTGCAACATCTAGGATCAAATTATTACTTTCTTCTGGCTTACTTTGTCAGGTTACAGATGACATCACATGACTAATACTGGAGGAAAAATGTCATTTTAATTTTGTGTTAATTTGCAGGTTAGTGTTCCTATGACAAATTGGTACATTATCAAAATTGAAATAATTTAATTTTTCTTTTTCATATTTCAGGTACTTCTGACACTGTTCTTTCCCATCTTAGAGTAACATATGTATTATCATTAACATATATTCTACTTGTGAAATATATTACATGTGGCTGCTCTGTCTCTCACATGGCATTTCTTTGCTTGTGTTACAAAAAGTAGAGGCAGGGACTATTACTACATTAAAGCAGGCTAGATCATAAATGTGAATGTATACTCACAGTTTAGCTTCACATCTGCATACTCAGGGAAAGTAAATATGAAGGAGCTGCAAGTAGAACAAAAGCAAGTTCAGCCTTCCCTCTGGTAGAAAAAAAATCTGCTGGTGCATTGGATATTGTGCAGAGCAATGCAGAATTTCCCCTCTGCACATTACAGGATCAATTATAGCTCACAGCAAAGCTGCAAGTCTAACATCTTTATGCAAGCTGAGAATCAAATGGTCAGATTCTAGGAAGATGGACACCTTGCTGAGAACTTCCTCAGATTCACCCAGTGCTTCAAAAAAGGAAAAAAAAAGAAGAAAAAAAGAGAAAAAAAAAAGAAAAAGAAAGAAGAAAAAAAAGAAGGGAATCTTGGAAGTCCTCTTCTAGGGAGGACACAGCTTTCAAAGTGCACACAGTTTTCATGAGCATGACTGGGACTTATTCTGTGTGGAAAAACACTGTAGTTCTTTTGATTGCGCTGGCTGTATTTTAGAGTACTGCTGTGCGGTTACTACAAGGGGTGGTCAGAGTTCACAGTGTAGGTTCTAACATGAAACAAATGCAGGATTAGCAAGGTGTTGTATTTCCCACAGCAATGATAGTATGTCCCTGACAATACATTTCATATTCCCAGGAGAGAAAGCTAATGCTGGTCCCTGCAGTCAAGCTTATGTAGTGATAATAAACAGTACTTAAAAACCTCACAGTTGCTGTCAAGGGTCCTCACAAAGGATCATTTGTAAAGAAACAAAAGACAGCTCTGCTGGACTTACTTCCGGGAAGAAGTAACAATTAGGTAACACTTACATAAGAATCAATGTCTGGCTTTAGCTTTTCAATGGTCTGATTTGCTGCTCCAGCACCCTTCAGTACCTTTTGTAAACACATCCTCCTGTGCACTTTTTGGCAACTTGCACTCCCCTGACCCACAGAGCTGTCTGGATCCAGTCTGCATTTAATATCCCTTGCTAAACAGTTTTGAACACTAGTGGAGTAACGTCAAATAACATTTGAGAAATTTGCAGCAGATGATTGCAAGGAGCAAAGCTGTGAGCACTGAAATGTTGACAATAAGAGCATGCAAGATGCTTATCTTTCTGATTTACCACTTACCTTTAATTAAACTAAAAAACCAAGGCATCTTGGATCTCCTCCCTGAACATACATACTGCAATACAGCAATTGTGTTGATGGTCTGTACTATTAAACATGGATAAAAATGTTCAGAAGAGAGAGAATCTGTCTTTGACAAATGTGAGAAGAGATGGGGCAGGACACCACAGAGAACCACTGCATCAGGATTTCTGCAGCTCTAATTTGAAAATGACTATTTTTAGAAGACCTGTTGTACATACCAACAACATTAATGACTGCCAGATGAGACAACCATGTTCCTAAAGCCAGTGACATCATCTGCAGCTCTCAGGATTTAACTAAAGCATATGTTTGGCAAATAGTAATAAAAAGTAACTAATTATTCTTGTTTTCATCAAATTGAATTATGCTTTTATTTTGTCTCTCTTTTCCTTTCAGTAATTAGTCCTGAGAGTAACTTTACAGCCTTTAATTCTTACTATCTAATGGAGTTAATGACTTTTCTACAAAATTCTGACTTTTTGTGATTTGTGTGTGTTACGGACAGAAACCATGATTTCCCGTTGCCTTAATTTTATTGCTATTCTGTGCTTCTTCTAAGATTTTGGGAAGCAAATAATCCCCACAAAGAAACCTGTCTCCCCCATTACTAAATGGTGAGAAAAGCAGAGAAGAAGGCTCTATGATCCTTCAAAGGAGACATGCAAACACATTTGCTATATAGATCCACATTTGTAAGAGAGACATCCTAAGCTAGCCCAGAATAAGGGAGTAATTGCAGGGCAAAATTCCATCTGCCTTTACCAAGGGCATCTTTCTTATCGCTGTTTACTACTAACAAGCTGTTCACTCACAGATCTACCCACAGTCCTGACTGATAATGTTCATAAGTGATAAAGCAGCCTCATTAGAGAAGTTTCCAATTGGTTGTGGTGATTGAGGAATGCAAGTTGAGTGACAAGCAGTGAGGAGTCAGAGAGAGCACTTTGATCTATGCCTGCAGCAGAATAACACCCAAAGAAATCCCAGACACTGTCAATGAATGTCAAAAGGGCCTTGAAGTAAATCACTGAGGATTTGATTGTTGATCTCAGCAAAATACCATCCAGACCTTGTCAGTTGTGGAAAATGGAAAGAAAGAGTCAGAACCTTCAAAATGCAAGGGCTCCAATTAGGCAAAGCCACTTAGCTGTTGGTTCCTGCTCAGTGCAGGTACTGAGCCCACTGCAGACACAACATAAAATTACAGAATCTTAGTGTCACCAAAACCATGGGAATCAAAGAAACTCTCCAACACCATCTTTTAAATATTGGAGAATCAGGCATTACTTTACTCTGGCCAGGGTTGCAATGGAAATCTTTCCCTCCACACATGACAATAGTATCAGAGCATCATTTCTGTTGGCAACGACCTTTAAGATTATTGAGTCCAACCATTAACCCAGCACTGCCAAATCCACCTTTTGCCCTGAAGTGGCAGAACTTTACAGAAATTGGGAGGGGGGGGTGGGGGTGGGGAGGGAGTGGCTCCAAAAATAGTTTGTGTGAGGTGAAGGAGCCAGTGCTCTTCTTAGAGAGATATTGCCAGTGTTGCAGTCTTCCTTTCAATCCTGCACAACCACATCATCTAAATGACAACAAACTGGGATTATTTTTGTCCACAGTAATCTGGAAAAGGAGTTGAAGAATTTCCATCCTATAAAATAAAGAAGTACACTCTGTGCCAAGTGGTAATAGGGCTTTAAGATCTTTGTGATCTGGAACTCCTAAGTCCCTGTGGCAACTTCACTGTCAGCTGAGCCTGGAAGCCCTGTGTGCATCAGGAAAGGCAGAGGTAATGACATAAAAGGTCTTGCAGCAAGGAAAGGAGGTTTAGTCAGCCAAAACTGCTGTGTTTTATCAGCCAAAAAGTGTGCAAAGGGAATGCCCCCAGGCTGGTGAAATATGCTATGGTGTTGCCTCTGCTCCCCTTAGCTTTGCCCATAGGACTCACAAGCTGTTGTGGGGTCAAAGATAAGCTATTAAAAATTAGGAACAAAATAGGGTCTCTGGATTGCTGGAGGGAGGAGTTACCAAGTGCTGCTCTTTGCCAGAAACATGCTCTTCTGGGCATAAATCAAGGTTTCCTCTTTGTTACCACAGCCTTTGCTGTGCATTTCTCCTTCTCTGGTACGGTAGGAAGCTTCCACACTCTTCTGTGCTCCAGAGCTGCTCATTGTCATGGAGAGCAGTCGGGCAGCAGCCCCAGGACAGCTCCTGTCATGGCAGCAGCCCTGCAGCACTGTTGGATGAGCAGCACTGGAGTTGGATGAGCAGGGGGAAAGCCATGGGCAAATACACTCATCTATATGAATGTATATACTCATGTATGTGTCCAGGTTCTAGCAAAACCCACCCATTCCCATGGGCAGTTGGGGGACGGTGGTGACAGTGGCAGAGCAAGAGGAGGCTGGTGTTTGTACAAGGTTTTGGATCAGGGCTGCATTACAGAACACGTCTCTTAGGGTCTTGTGGCTTGTAGAGATGAAGACGATGGCAGAGCTCAGCCCTGGTGCAAATATAAGAGCCTGGCTTGTTTGCTGTGCTTTTGTGGTGTGATAGCTGAGTGCCAGATGTCCTTCTGCCATGCTGGAAATGACAGAGGGGATGCTGCTACCCACTTTGTAGCAGCAGCAGCAGCTGCCTGTCCCTTGTGCTGCCCAGGGCTCCAAGGTGCAGAGGACTTGGCCTTCCTTACCAGGCTCCTCCTGCAGCTGGGGTGGTGGCAGAGAGGAAAATTCCAAGGTATCCAAGGATGAGTGAGTACAGCCCTAGAGCACAGGAGGGGTGGAAAAGCTTTCTCCGATCCCCCCAGTATTTTAGTTCTTTGAGCACCCAATTGTCACCAAATTTGAGATCTGCTGCCAGAATGCAGTAGATGTGTGCATATGTGTAGCTGATCAAAATAGCATGTTCAAAATGTTGGCGTTTTTTTAATGTCTATGAGTGCTTTCTTTAAAAAAAATAGCAGTGAAACTTCAGAAGGGAAAGTTTACTATGTTACTGAAAACTCTCTTTGTTTTCAGGGTTTTCCCAGGAATTAATGAGCAGCTGCATGTTGGAAAGAAATTCTTTCTCGTGAGGCTCTTGGGAAGGCTCAGGAGTCTTTATTGAACAATAACGGGAAAATTTGTCCCAGAGAGCAAGTTCTCTATGTTTCTTGGAAACACATGATTAATGTTCCAGTCTCATTTTGCAGCCCTTGAACAAGACAGAAATGTAAGGGGAAAAGTAGGAAAATGGAAAGATAGAGAGGGAAGCCAGCAATAGGAAATGCATGTGTCACAGGATGAGCTTAGCAGAGTTTCCATGTGAGCAGTGAGGAAAAAATATATATTCTTTTGTCAATTAAAATTACTCTTTGCAACATCTAATTTTTACTTTTGTGAAGCATTTATAATTTTTCTTTTGTGAACTGCTGAATGAATCCAGATGAGTTTTAAATACAAACATGGATTTTGAAAAAATAGATATGAAAAACATATTTTTCTAGAAAGATGCCACTATTCAGTGGGGCCCAGACTCAAAATTCTTGAACTCTAGAGAATTTAACTCATTGTGGCACAGAGATCAGTAACACTGCAAGTCATTGCTTGAGTCTTAATCTTGGACCTTGCTGTGGGATCTTTGGAGTCAGTCACTATGGATATCTCTTAATTCATGTCTGTGTATTACTAAAGACTGTAGGGGGACCAGAAAATGATCAGATGATCATCATGTAATGTTGTTTCACCTCCTGGAAGAGCGGTCTTAGTGATTTTGTGCTGTGGGCTGTGCTTGCTGAAGTGGGTAGTAAAGATCCCTATTTCCATTACAAAGAGTAATGTTTAATGATCAGCTGAAGTATTGATATTACCATCTTCCCTCCTGCCTGGTAAACAGCTGCTCATGCACACAAAACGAAGCATTGTGGGAGAACTCTTGGGTGAAGAGTTAACTCTTAGCTATCATCCTCAGGCAGAATTTGTTTTCTGTACTCCCTTAAGGATGCAGGGCTTTTCCTTGTCAGCAAAGACACATCTCCACATGGCAAACTCGCCATCTGCAGGCCAGTGAGACAACTCGCCAGGGACGGAGAAGAAACAGCCCCACAAACTCAGGGACACCTTGCTTATGGTGGTCTTATGATTTCCTCTTCTTTTGTGCCCCATTTAACAAAAGGAAATCGCTCTCTGGGTGTTATCCCAAAGAAGTTTAGAGCGTCTGTCTCTTGAGCTTAATCCTGTCCCAGTGGATTTCTTAAAAATGTAAAAAAATTAGATTTCATGTTCTTCTGCAGCAGGCTTCTCCTACCCTTATTAACTCATATCTGGTCTCAGCTGCAAGGAGAGAGAACAGCTTCCCAGCCCAGGCCTTAACACCCTCCCCCAGCTACTAAAAATCATCACTCTTTTATCCTATGAAACACGGTTTTGATTAGAACACACTGTTTCATAAGCATATTTTTGCCATGAGAACATGTTTTATTTTTTAAAGATACTAAAACATAGTGTTTCAGGAAGTTGAACTTTCTTTGTCAGGCTGGAAGAATATTAATGGAACACATTTTTCTATTTGAAATAAATCTTAAGGAGGATATTTACCTTATTTCAGTGGTTATTTTGTAGTGCTCTTGAATGTCAGTTGCATCCAATTAATCATAGAAAGTCAAAACCTAAAGAAAATATTTAATTTTCTTAGTAATGTTTCCATTCAGCCCTCAAAAAAAAAAACCCCAAGAGGAAACTGAAGCAACCTCAGTTTCCCCCCCATTTTGAATAAAACTATCTCTAAGCTGAGATGATTTTTCATTTAAACCTGGGTTTCTAAAGAAGAAAGCATACATAAATACCTGATTTTGCATTTCCATCTGCCTAGAGTTGAGCACTGGTGGTATACATTGGAGAGCAGTGTCCACTTATTTTTAAAAAAAATATTTAAAGAAGACTGAACCAAATTTTTAATTCAAAAACTAAGACTCAGTGTTAGCTTGTTGAAAGGGAAGCACCCAGAGGTTGTACCTCTGCCATGTATCTGCTCCCAGGTGAATTCTGAAAACAGGGGACTGAAGTTAATAGAAAATAGTATTCAGACTGGATTTTCACATTGCCTGGAAACATCAGGTAAGCTCTGGGTTGCAGTCAGAAGGGTAGCACATCTGAATACATACACTTGTTGCAAACTGGCTTGATCCAAAGAACTGAAGTGTATAGACACAGTGAGGGGAAGACTCATTCATTCCCCTGACACAGGGGGAGAAGCCAGGCATAGATCAAGACTGATTCTTTTGACATCAGAAAGCCTTACTGCACTGGGGAGGCAAAATCATGACTTAACTGTATTTTCATTATATTTTCTTAGAACCCCATTGGGCTTAAGTATTTGGTTTCATGGGGTACTTAGACAAGTCTGCTTCTTTTAATCCTTAGTTACATCCAGCTTCATACATGCTCCTTCTGGGAATTGTGTTCCCACACAGTTTACACACACCCCTTAGAACAAAGGCCCAGAGCAAGTGTCGGGGGTCTCCCCCAGGGTTTGCTCCTCACAGACTAGCCCCAGGTTTGCCCAAATGCTCTGGCTGAGCAGCAGGCAGGGCTGGAATGCTTGCTGGTCCCACTGGGCTGTCAGTGGCTAACTGTATGTCCATGTCCAAAGGTTTTGTTTTGCTGGAGTTTCCTGTTCTGGGGAGGACAGCATCTGGCAATCTCAGCAGTAAAAGCTGTTTTCCTCAAAGGAGTAGCTGCCTGAGGCCTTTCCATGGTTCTAACATACTGATTTTGTCACCAGATTACTGACTTCTCTTGCCAGCCTTGAACCACAGGTAGCCAAACCTGATCCAGCCCTGTCACAGCACCGGGTTTGTTTCAGGTGTGCATTTAAAAACTGCCCTCCCCAAGCAAAGGCAAGGCAGGCAGTCGTGTCAGGTGGTGCAGCTCTGGCCAGCCACCCCCCTTTATGGGCAGTGTAGGAGGAAGCTGGTCCAACCAACCTGGTCCTTAGCCCATTACTGCTCCTATTTCAGTAGCCAGGGCCACCTCCCCAACACAGTTTTCCCCTTTCCCATATCTCAGGAGCCAGCAGGGAACAAGCTGCAGAAAATGTAATTTGCTGAGCTCTTTTCAAAACCATGCCATTTGTGTAATTAATGTTCCGTATTTTCTACCTATTCCCAGCTGTCACATGAAACTTGGCATGCGCCAGCTCTCTCGTGCATAGGGAAAACAGTTTGTATACTGATGAGACATTTACAGGTGCTGCTTGTCTTTATTTTTTATGCTCCTTCCCTGATAATGACAGAATGAATACAAGGTTATTATTTCATATGCTTTTACTATTTTAATCTTCTGAACACACAAAGAAGACTCAGTGGTACAAATAAGGAACCCTCTGAGGAGGAAAACAGTTTTATTGAGAAATCTGTATGGCATGACAATGGTAGAGACTTTCTTGTCACATTATGTGTGTAATTTAAATTAATTAATAAAGAAGATGTCTTTTGGGAATTTCTGGTCTTCTGCAATAAGTGTCCTGGAGCTTGGAGACAGAGTTGAGAGATATTTGGTGGGACCTTATTTGGGCGTTTGGGTCACTGCTGCCTGCACTGTTCCCATTCCTGAGAAGAAAGATCTCAGTAACTGGGTTAGCAATCCGGAGCTGCCTTTTGATAGTCCATTGTATTGGTACAGATCCCAAGGGGCACGAGGATTTCACTCTGATGGTGTAATTTGACTTCACAAGGTTTCTTGAGAAGGATGTGCTCTAAAGTGTCCAAAAGGTTTCTTTCTTTGATTCCTTCCAGAAGTCTTTGTAAGTACAGTGATGGGAAGGGTTCACCTACTATTTAGATTGCATCTCAACCAGAAACTGCAGCAAATGCTGTTGTTCAGATCAAAATGGTGTGTAGCCTGCAGAAAGTAGTTGAAATTCTTTGTGGTAAAAGCATAGCACTGGCTGCATTCCCTACGGGGGTGCAGGGAGCTGGCTGTCTCTGCACACCAATTCTTTTGCTCACATGCTTTTCTTCTGTAGGTGCAGGGGCAAGTAGGTACCCATGAAACTGCTGCATTTCTGGAATCGAGGGCATTTTATTTAGAAGGGGCTTTGGTTGCCTGCCGTGAGGCATCTTATGAAAGAATCTTGGTTTTCAGAGAGCAAATGCTGAGCACTTTCCCCAAAAATCAGACCTGTGATAAGATACCCCTTTTTGGATATTCGAGGTCACTATCAATTTTTTAAAAGAGAGCCCATGACAGCTATTTGGTGGCTTTTTGAGGATAACCAGTTCAATGTACCATAGATTTTTATGGCTTTATTTCCCAGTGATTTTTTCCCCTGGCAGTACATTTCTGCTGTTGCTTGACAAGCATCACTGAGAGCCTGCTGTAGTGCTTGTTTGCCAAATGAAAATCTCACCATCTTACACAGTTGTTCTTGCATCTACAACTGAGGGCACATTGAAGTTACCACCAAGTACAGTAAAAGGAAGTGTGTAGCAATTCCCTAAACTGTTTCAGGTCTTTCAGGTCAAAAGAGGTAAAATACTGACCTGCTGATTCTTTGGTTATTCAGTATACAAAAAATATTTTAGTTGGCAGGAAAGCAGAGATACCTAGCAAGCTTTCTTCTCTCCCTATTTTTCCTAAATTCTCATCAAGGAGTGAAAAATATTTAAATTCTATAAATAGAAGTTTATAGAAATGAAAAGGAGAAATAAAGCTCACAGGACCTACTAAAATTTGGGAACTGCATTGTGAGTGCAATAGTTAAAATGTTTTTCTGATAATACATAACTCTGTGCTCATTTCTCAGGTAACAGAGATTTACTTTAGTGTTCCAGAGAAACCCCCTGCCCCAAAACCTGTAAGGATCCCGGCTATTACTTGTCAGGTTTCTCTGATCAACCAGACAAACTTCTTTTGGATGGTGTCCATAGTGCACAGGAATAAGAGAATAAATGTTTTCCTACTATTTCTGGCACTATTTTTCCTCTGCTTTCACCACTGCTTGCCTGCATCCCGCTTTACAAATTCAACCATTAGGTGGGGCATTTCTACTGTCAGCAGCCCAGATTTCATCTGCAGCGTATTGTGCCTGGGACAGATGCAGAGTAGTCCTGTGTGCTGGGATATGAGATCTCTTCTGTTCTCTTTAGTGCTTTCTTCTTTTATCAGCTCCAAAATAGTATAAAGGGGGAAACCTGAGTCAAAAAGTACAACTTAAGGTCTCGGTCTCTATCTTTTTTGTCATGTGTGATGTGTTAAAGGTTATCCAACTGAAGAAGGTGCTGATCAATTACTGAGTTATGCACTTCATAGCCAAAAGTGCGCAGTCGTTAATTTTTTTTTTAATTTCACTTGAACAATTTGGAATCAGATACCAGGACAACTGTTTCTTCCTGGTTTTGATGTCTGGGTGAAAGCAGTGACACATTTCCTGACACTGTAGTGGACCAGTTGTTTCTCATGATACAGCACTGGCCTCTGTTCTTCCATGGGGTAAACTTTCATAGGATTTGGGCTTCTTTTGCTGGGAATAGCTATGCTTTATGTGCCCTTTTTAAATCTGAAATTAATGAAAAATGAAAAAAATCAACTTAAAAAAGAAAGAAAAATATCTTTGTTATATAGAGACAATACTCATCCAGCATGGCTGAGCAGCCCTTTCTGAACTGGGGGAGGGGGAGCTCTCCTATGGCCCTCTGAGCTCTCCTATGACCTGAAGTCCCAGAAATATAGGCATCATGAAACTTCATGAAACTTTTGGAGAAAGTGATTGTCTCTTTGCAAACCTGGGATTCTGAGGCCTGGGTTTATCCCAGTCAGCCCCAAACACCTTAATCAAGGACTGTGTTGCTGCAGGAGATGGAGGGAGAGAGAGGCACATCCAGGGGGCAGTTGAACTTGTTCTGAGATTTGACTATGGCCTAATTAGAGAGGACATGAAAAGGTCTGAAGGACTTTACTGATGGCTGGTGCTGGGAGCCTGCCTGTCTTCTCTGCTGCTTCAGTCTCTATGCACCACTAGTTACTGAGTCCCCCTCAGACCTGCTTCTGCAGATGGGATCCTTCAAGTACCCCAGCTCCAGCTCAGTGTCCGGACTCCCCTTAAATGCCTCTTTTATTCAAAAACTTCTGGAAAGCTTCACTTTGGAGACACTAAAGCAATGGACTATGCTTGAAGCAATAATATTGTCATTAATTTTGCTCAGTCTCCTTAAAAAATCTCTTTCCATGAGAGCCCAATTCCATAAAAATATGAAATTTCAAAATTTCTTCATATTCAAATTTCCCACCATAGAGGGACCTTGAAAAACCTTGTCTACCTGGGCTTTGGAGTTTTTTTATATTCCCTGTTTCTGGCCTGGTTGTGATTGTGTATCTGTGTCTATAGCTAAGCCAGGGCCTTAAGAAACCATTACTAAAAAAAATTCCTGTTACATTTAGTATAGGCTGAGGATATAATTTCTCCAGTGACCTTGAGAGATGCTTGCCTTGAGAACTATATTAGTAAAACAGAGGGCTGTAGTCTGGAAAAGGAACAGAACTGCATAGAATTACACCCATTGTCCAGAACCACAAAAGCAGAGATGTGCTGGCAGATGCCTCAAAAGTATCTGTTATTAGGTCAGATAAATTGAAACAGCAGCTAGGAGGGCTCTGTTCACTGCCTCTCCTGTGATGGAGATATGCCTAGAGGATAGCAGGGACAGAAGGGCTCTGCTCCTGGGGGTAAAACATTTATGAAGGACTACTGGACACTGGGAATGAAACTGTTTTGTGTCAGAAAGGGTCTAATAAGAGTTCAAGCCTGGCCATTTGCACACCTGGCACCATTTGCATAGATTAATATATCATTCCTCAAACTAGTTTTCTTTCTGAAATACTCATTTCTGGCATTTCTTTGCTTATCACCAGTGCTAAATTTCCTGCTCACATGGTCTGTAGTGACTTGTTTACTGCAAGGCACACCGGTCTTCTACTGCTCCATCATCACTGGAATTTTTATGGCCTTGCTCTCTTCTTTCCTGAAGGATTAAGTGTGCTAACTCCCAGCATGAAGTGATTTCCTTAAGTGAGGCTTTACCCATAAGGATACATTTAATGCAAATATATGTCAGGTTTTAAGTGTACTTTGGGGAGGGTCATTTGACTTGGATGGATGTTTTATTTTACCAGCAGAGATTGAGGCATGCCGCAACCTAAAAGTTGACCCCCACAAGATGACTCTGCCTGGCTTACCCTGAACACAGGATGCTGGATCTTAGTCTGCTAGTGTTGCATCTCTGTTGAGAAAAGCAAACAAGGCAGGTGTAAAATGAAAGACTTAAGGGCCTCCTGGTGTGAAAGGACAAGCTCTGCTGAGAAGTACCTGCTTAATATTTGTCTAACTTTCTGGCAGAGACAAGAACTTCAATTTGTTACAGAGTTTACAGTTTGTTACAGAAATATTACTATATTCCCAGGTGGGAATAAGGGGCAAAGTCCCCCCCAGTTTCTTTTAAAAGGTTAGGAAAAGAATAATTGAGATGGCTTAAAATTAGAATAATTAAAGTTTAATAAGATTAGTTAAAACTCCCTCTATGACAAGGTGACCTGTCTAGTGGATAAGGGAAAGACTGAGTATATTGTCTAACTCGACCTTAATAAAGCCTTTGGCACTATTTTCCACAGCATTGACCTGGAGGAATTGGCTGCTCGTGGCTAGGATGGGTGAACTGTTTGCTGGCTAAAAAAACAGAGGGATGGCCAGGCCCGGAGGGTGAGGGTGAATGGAGTTGCATCCATCTGGTGTCTGGTCACCTGTGATGTTCCCCAGGACTCAGTACTGGGTCCAATTCTGTTTAATACCTTTATCAATGATCTGGATGTGGGGATTGAGCCTGCTGTGAGTCAGTTCCTGGGTGCCACCAAGCTGGGCAGGAGTGCTGATCTGCTGGAGGGCAGGAAGGCTCTGCAGAGGGGTCTGGACAGGCTGGATCGATGGGCTGAGATCAAGTGGTGTGAGGTTCATCAAGGCAAAGTGCTGGGTCCTGCCTTTGGGTCACAATAACCCCAGGCAGTGCTACAGGACAGAGAGGCTGGAAAGATGCCTGGAAGAAAAGGATCTGGGGGTGAACATGAGGCAGCAGTGCCCAGGTGCCCAAGGAGGGCAGTGGCACCTGGCCTGGATCAGCAATAGTGTGGCCAGCAGGACCAGGGCAGGGGTTGTCCCCCTGCACTCAGCACTGGGGAGGGCACACCTCAAATCCTATGCTCAGTTTTGGGCTTCTTGCTACAAGAAGGACATTGTGGGGCTGGAGCATGTCCAGAGAAGAGCAATGGAGCTGGTGAAGGGTCTGGAGCACAAGTCTGATGAGGATCTGCTGAGGGTGTTTGGCCTAGAGAAAAGGAAATTGAGGAGGGACCTCATCACTCTCTACAACTGCTTGAAAGGAGATTTTAGTGAGGTTTGTGTTGGTCTCTTCTCCCAGGTAACAAGCAATGGACAAGAGGAGATGGCCTCAAGTTGTGCTGGGGGAGGTTTAGATTGGATATTAGGAAAACTTCACCAAAATGAGTGTCAGGGATTGGCACAGGCTGCACAGGGAAATGGAGCCACCATCCCTGGAAGGGTTCAAAAAATATGTGGATGTGATGCTTAGGGACATGGTTTAGTGGTGGACTTGGTGGTGCTGGGTAATGGGTAGACACAATACTCTTAGAAATATTTTCCAGCCACAACAATTCTATGATTCTGTGATATTCCTGTGCAGGCAGAAAAAGCCAGCTAATAGAGAATTTATTATTCAAGTCTGGTGCAAATGCTCCATGCTGTAAGGACTTTTCTCAAATGTGAAATGAAATCATGGACAATAAAAAGTAAATTGTGCTTTTGGCTTAGTACAAAGTGGCCTTTACGGTTCCCAGCTTATAAAAGTTTGGTGGGCGAAGTAAACCCCTGTGTGCAAGGGCAGTGTTGTATCTCCAATAAAATCTATTTTAGTTTTTGAGCACTGGTATGATATACCAATACATTTTTTATTTTGTGACCCTCTGTATGCCAGAAAGCCTAATTCTTGGCAGGTTGGGAAGGAAAATGAAATCAAAGTTTAAGCCTCTTCAGTGGTCAGGAGACATGATGTTCACATTCCCACTTCCTCCCAGCAATGTCCCCAACTGGGCCAGCACTGTTGTCACGTATGTGACTCGTGTGCATTGTGCTGACAAATGGGTTTGATCTCAGCTTGCTGCCAGCCTGTTCTTGTCCTCAGTCTCTCGATGGGAGTGGGTGGGGGCATTCTGCCAGCCTGGGCTTAAGGAACAGCCAGCCCTCAGCTGCAGAGGGTGGTTATGGAGAGCATCATAAAAATGGAAGGGAATTCACTGCCACAGGAAAGCAGGGCCTTGTTTGTATGAACCCTCTCTCCTGCTGAAGTTGAGTCCTTAGGATATGCCTACAGGTTCCTCCACAGTAAGTTTTAATATGAATGTGCTGTTTAAATGCTAGGCTAAACCTGTGTATGGGAGAGCTGGCACTGTGAGATGTCCTGTCTGTCACAGCTTTACAAAGACACCCCAGGCAGCAACCCTGCCCTCCCTTCTCCAGAACAATGTTCATCAAACACAAACCTTTTGCAGAAGATGCTATTATTGTAAACACAAAAATTCATACCCTATTAATAGGATTCAGTGACACTGGCTGCTTTTTACTGCTCTGTTTCACATTGCATTGTAAAATAAAAACTTTCTAAGACTTTAAATGTGAGCTGAGGCACCTGCCTCATGTCTGTGTGCCCCAGCATTTGGAATGGGACAGATGTCCCAGGAAAAGCTGAATTGCTATGTCAAAGTGTTGAGCCCCTCTGGCTTACCTTGTCCTCATGGCCTTTCAGCATTGAGCTTTTTTGAGCTCTTACACTTGTTGCATATTCATTTGCAGTAATTAAGAACCTCTTGAAATGGCATACTTTTACAGCAATAATGCATACAGTGTGTGTGGACAGAGTGCAAATAGCTTCAGAGGAGGTAAAATCACAATTTTTCCAATATTAATATTAATGAGGCTGACCATTTGCATTTGCGGTAAATCCCCTTGTAGCATCAATGTCCTTTGAGGATTTTTCTGCAGATAAATGAAGCATTCTCCTCCTTCCCTCACTACTTCTGCTAACAGTGTCACTCAGTGCAGCAATAGATCAACAGTTCCTGCTAATCTGTGAAAAGGCAGAGCTTAGAACAAGTGCTTTTTGACATAATTAAAACTATACTGCCTACCACTATTCCTGAAAGAAGTACTAGCAGAGTTTCATTAGAACAAGTAAATACAAATAGAGTTCAGCCTGAACAGTTGTCTTTGTTACAAACAAAGCCCATTAGTTAGCAAGGAGAATTTGAAGCAGGGCTGAATTCACGCTGATCTCAAAGCCCTTCTCATATTTAATTTATAAACTGATGATTAATTCAGTGATTAGCTAATTCACTTGCAGTGATTAATTTAATTCATGTCTTCAGGCTAATGTTTAAGAAAGAAAAAAACCCTATCTCTGATAGATGCACTTCAATGTCCTTGTGATTAAAAAATGATAATATAATGCCCTGGAGAAAAAAGGAGAAAAGAAAGATCAAGTGAATCGGTAGCATGATCTGTTGTAAGTTCTTGCCTAAGCTGTAGCTGTAATTTTTAGCTGTGATGTTTAAATGTGTCAGTTACTCTAATGATCAATGGTTTGAAAGCCGAATCTAAGGATCCTTCACTGTAGCTTTCCACTGTGTATTTTGAAAATGGTGTTACTTTGGAGCAGTCCTCCAGCTCTGCTTTTTTCTCACTTCTTTTGCCAGCTGCCTGCCTGCTCCCCTCCCTTTCAGCAGCATCTTTCTCATGCCCCACCAACGTCTTTGACGAGAGTGCTTTGTACTTCTTAAATCCAGGCTGCTTTTCTCTGCTTCCAGTAGAATTTACCTCATCTTTTGATGCAACATGTAATGATGAGGATGATTTGGGGGATTTCTCTGTATCAGACAAACTGGTCTCTTTCGGGGCAACACCGCTTTTACAGTTTATGCCATTGCTTGGCAATGGAGATTGATAGTTTCTGAAATCATCCACAGGGCTCTCCTGTCCTGAGCCATCAATGCTGTGCCTCTCTGATTGAGCTGAAGAGCCTGGCTGGTATTTCTCTCTTCCCTCAGGTTCACTATTCTTTTCTGGACTACCAGCTTTATATGTTGGCTTTTCATCATGTGGTGGTGGCAAATGCTCCTTTTTGGTTGTGGCATTATTTTCTTGAGACTTCACAGGCAAATTTGGGTGTGGGGACTGGCACATCCCAGAAGATGGATCTTTGCTTTTATCTTTTAGAGCATTTGCATTAGTCTTTGTAAAAGTTTCTGATACAGTTTGTGGTTTTTCTCCTCCTGGAATATTTTTCTCAGGCTTCAGTAATTTACTTAATGGAGGTAATGGATGGTTCCCAGAACCTTGGTATTTATCTTTCTCTTTTACAGCCTTTTCTTCAGGTGACCTGGTGTCCTCTCCTGCTGGTTTCTTTTGCTTCCTGTCTCCTGAAGTGCTTTTTTCTTGAGGCTTCAGCACTTCTTTTGAAGAAGGCAGCTTCTCAGAATTTGGATCTCCATCCTTTTCTTTTACATAATTAGTACTAGGCTTCTTAAAACCTGAAGAATCTGATGTTTTTTGCTTTTGTTCTGGAGTAATTTTTTCTTGAGGCTTAACCAATGTTTCTGGTGGTACTGATGGATACTTCCTGGAACTTGGAATTTTGTCTTTCTCTTTTGCAGTATTTGTATCAGGTGTCAGAAAACCTTCAAATCTCATTTGCTGTTTGTCTCCTGGAATATTTTGCTCATCCATTTCTGATTTTCTTGATGGAGGTAGCTGGTGCTTCCCAGAAAACTGCTGCTCAATATCCTCTTTTACTACCTCTGTTTCAGGTGATCCAGTGTCTTCCGCTGCTGGTATCTTTTGCTTCCTCTCTCCTGAAGAACTTCTGTCATGACAATTTGGCACTTTGTTTGAAGAAGGTGACTGGAACTTCTCAGAGATATGTTTAGTCTCTTTTTTGTCTGGCTCAGTTTCAGGCTTTACAAGGTCACCTGGTAACATCTGTTTCTGTGTCTCTAGAGCAGTAATGTCCTCATCAGCCATCTTACTGTCCTGCCTTGCTGTATTTCTTGGTGGCACTGAATAATTGTGGAAGTCTGACTCAAGGTTTTCTAGCTCTTCACTGTCATTTGTATGTTTCATTGGCTCATCTGATGAGTCCAGATGTTTTTTCCTATTATTGCAATAGATGTTTTCATTGCCTGTCATATCATGTTTGTGTTTCACCAAATCTCTTGGAGATGCTAGATGCTCCAAACTCTGTCCAGTATTTTTCACTCCTTGAATGTTAGTATCATTCTCTGATGAAGGTAACTGGGATATTTGAGGACTATGAGCATCATTCTCCTTTGAAGATTTATTATCATAGTCCACAGTATCATTTGGTGTGAATACTTGTTCCTCCTCAAATTTATACAAGACATTTCTCTCTTCTTTCTCCTCTCTCTCCATCCTATCACTTTCATGCTTCATGTCATCATCTGAGGAGAAGAGCTTATCCCTTGTGTATTCAGATATTTTATTTCTGGTTTTTGCATCCTTCTTTTGGTTTGAGACCAATTCAGTTGATGAAGGAATTGGGTTCTCTTCTAGCATATCACATCCATGCTTTTTGGTATAATCTAATATTGGTGTTTGGCTCTTCTCCAAGGGTAATAGGGGATTTCCTGATAGTGTGGTTTTATTGTCATGTTTTCCTGGTTTTGTGGTTGAATGTGAAAGACAGTTCTCAAGTCTCTGACATGAATTTTTCTCTTTGTCTGTAGAGTTTTCATTTTCTGTTGCATGATCTGGAAATCGTGCTTGGTTCTTAAAATCAAACATAGTTTTCTTCTTCCCCATTGTGTCATTCCCACCATCTGTCAGCTCATCTGAAAGGGCGTGTGGATGCTTCTCACAGCCATGGCTGTCATGCTCATGTTCCACAGCACCAGCTCCCTGTCCCACCAGATCAATAGGTGGAAGTGCTGGAGGATTTCCAAGAGTGTGATGGATACTTTGTCCTGCAATCCCACTCATTGATATTGGTAAAGGGATTGACAAGGGTGACTGCCATGCCTCAGTGTCAGACCAGGGCATCTCATCTGCAGTGTCCTCTTTATGCTCAAGGAAAGATTCAGATGGCTTGTGGCAGGTCTCCAGGTCAGTTAAGGAACCCCTTTGCAGGGCTTGGTTGTTTGAGTGATTCATCACTTCATTTGATGAAGATAATTTGTCCTGCCCAAAATCTTCTGAAATAAAGAAACTATGCTTCACAAGGTCACCTGGCAAAGGGCTCAGTATCTTTTCCAAAGAAGAGGTGTCCTCCTCTTCTGCAGCACCAGGCTTTGGCTCCAGGCTCTCATTTGAGAAGAGTGTAGGTTTGTTCTGATTTGCATCTGGAACTGGCATGTCCCCATTGGAAACATTAAAGTTATTTTGTGAGCTAAAATACACTTGAGGAGGCTGAGCCTGCATAGTTTTTAATCCATTTTGCATTTGGCTGTTGAGTGTCTTATTCTCCTCCTCCTCTATGTCTGGGACATCACTATCATTTTTGCTAGAAGACATTTTGTCTTCACTGTGAAATGTTGCTTCTTTTTTGGCTTCCTTTGAACATTTGACTCTAAAATCCAGCGCCTCTATTGGTGTCTTTGTGCCAGATGCTGGTGTTAGGACAGTCAGCTGTCTATCATCCATTGAAGACTCAAGTTCACAAGATGCTGAAAATTTTGGAGAGTAAAATGGCAGAATGTTTTCCAGTACTTTCTGCTCTGGAAAACATTTTTGGCCTGGAAAGAAAAGATCCTTTTCTGGCTCTGTGAGCTCTGTGTCATCTTCATCTGAACAGTATACATACAGAGATATTTCAGGAATCTCTCCTGGCTTAGTATCCTGAGGACTTTGTTCATGGGATTCTTCGGCTGTGCTATAGTCAGGTGAGTCAGAAGGTGGGCTGTCTTCCTTTACAAGTTGCAGAGCATTGGTAATTCCCAATAGTGAAGATGTGTCAGGCCCAGCTGGCATGTTAGTCCTGTCACAGTCTAGACCACATTCAGGTAAGGGAGGAATACAGTTTGCGAGAGCTTTGTTTTTATGCGTAATTGAAGAGTTATCTAGAACAAGATGAAAGTTGGGTCCCTGTTTTGTGGAATCTATTTTAGCCTCAGCACAGTCCTTCGCATCTGACATGGCCTCTGGTGTCACCAGTAACTCTTCTTTGTCCTCCCTGTCCTGTGCTGCATTTGCCAGTGTTTTGTTCTCTCCGTGATCTCTGTTGGATCCCTCCTTTTCCTTCAGTAGTGTGGGGTGACCAAAAGGCTGCTTTGTGGCATTATTTTTCGACCAGCTCCAAGGATGGTTAATTTTGGTAGCCATGCTGAGTCTGGGCACTGGGACCACAGAGCACACTAAATTTTGTGACTCTGGACTCTTTATACCTGTGGCTGTCATTGCTGCCATGCGCAGCACTCTGACCTCAGGCTTATGAATAGCTTTTCTGCTGGGGAAGTTTTTAGTCTTTCTCTCACCTTTGCGCAAGAGTGATGCTTTCACCTCTGCAGCTGTGCAGAGAGTGCTTTGTTCAAACTGCTCCTTCAGTTTGGACAAGACTGAATTCTTGTTGACTATTTTTGGCAAACTGCTGTTTGTTCCCTTCTTTTTCCAGCTGGGAGACTTCTCCTTGGCTTCTTTTTCTTCAGCAGCTAAAAATTTCTTCAGGATGTTCTTCACTGTGTTTTTTCCAGTCACACTACTCCACCTTGCCCTCTCACTGGGTGTTACATCTGCATCCTCCTCCACTCCCTTTCCCTTTCCATCTCCCTTCCTGTCTCTACTTCTGTCCAGCTTGTTACCAGTCCTGCTCACCCACATCTTCTCTTTAATGACCAGTTTGCCAACTTCTCTTCTCTTCTTGGTGTACGGCTCACGATTGTTGTTTAGAAACCTGGACCTCAAGAGCTGAAATCTGGTTGGATATTGAACCCTGATTGGATCTGGACATGGCTGGTTAGAGCTCACCTGGTTTTCTTTACCTTCTGCCCATTTTGTCCTCTTGTTGCTGATCTGTGGATCCCCAGCCACGAGCTCGGTGACGTATAGCAGCAGGCTGCTGAGAACAGCAAAGGCTCCTGGCTCTGTTGCCATCCTATTGAGCTTCTTCTTCAGCACCAGAGGGTCTATAAGCATCTTATTATCTCCACAGAAGTGTGCGCTTTTGGTGCTGTGCAAGAGAAAACATAAATGTCTTTTCAGGTCGTCAACATTGTCACTACCTTCTTACTTTGCTTTAATGGCATGCTGCTACGCATGAAATGGGAAAAAAACCACTTAAATGTAGAACTTCTCAAAGAGAGTTGATGTTAGTGGCCTGTTAAAAAGCATGCAAAGTGCTCAACAAGCTTCATGATGCATGGTGTAGCAGGAGTGTGAGGGCTTTGTCCCACACATCACCACCAGCTCTTTCTTCTGTGTGTTGTGGGCAGTGGAAGCACTTAGGGAAGCAAACAATGCTAGTCGGGGTCATTGCATCTCCTCTGTCCCTCATTTAGAATTACCATGTTCTAAAGCAAGGGCAAACTGAAGGTATTTTCCTTTCCTTCTAGGTAAAATGTAGGCAAAGATAAATACGATGAGATTGCAGTTAGCAGGAAACCATGGTTCTGTCTCTGGTTTATAACCATTAAAACAAAATATCAAGGCTGAGAGGCCCAAATGTTCCACTGATGGCTTTTACTATTGGTAGAGGTTAGAAGTCAGTAGATACCTCCCAAGAATTAAAAAAAAAACCCAAAACAAACAACAACGGGGTTGCTGTTATTTGCTTTTTGATAGCATTCAAATCCCACATCAGGACTATGTTCTTAAATCTGCTTTGTGAAGGCTATCACCACAATAGTAACCCTGGCAATGTCCCTTGACTACAACCTCTTTTAATCTGGAGGAAGAGGGATGGTATGTTGGACCTTTGCTTGTTTGAAGAATCAGGCCCTAGGACAGCTGGGGATTTAGGCAATGCTTTAATTGGTGTGGATCTGTTACTAAATAAAATACTGAACTCAGCACAAAAGCTGGAGCTTGAAGTCAATAACAATAGATGGGTCTAGGAGGGAAGAATCAAGAGGTGTCAGCTTTCTGACACCATGAGAAGCTGGAAGGGTACTTCACCATTCAGTGAAATAGCTTCATGAACAGAACACAGCCTGCATACCCGCAGGGGATTAATTCTGATAAGCAGAAGTGGAATAAAACATTCTTTAAGTCCACATGTAGAAAATGAAGAAAGGCAGCAAAGACACTCATGCTTTAGGGAGTGTCAAGCTCAAAGGTTGGGGAAGGCCCAGCTGTGCCCCAGCAGCTGGCACCCCATGGTCTCTGAAAGAAACTGGACCCGGCCCCTCGGTGCAATATTATGAAGGCTGTTTGCAGAGTGAGGGGCTGGTCCTTGTCCAGTTGGGTTGTGACATTTAGATTCCATTTGGCTGCATTTCAAGTGCACATATTAAAAATTACATCCTTCAGCAGACGGATGCATTTGCCATCTTGAATGGAAGAAAGTCTATTTATAATGACTTTGTGGGTATTTTTAAAGGCCAATAAAAGAAAAATGCCTGACAACTGGCCCATGTCTAATGTGAAAAACAATACCTTGTAGGTTTTGATAGGGAGTGACCACATTTCAGCATTGCACAGGTGGTATCATCCACCCTTTCCCTTACCAAATTGACCACAGCCAAGGAGACAAAGCTTCTATGTTACACCAAGAAGCTCATTTGTCCCAGCTATGGGAATTTTCAGAATAAAGAAAGAACTGGAATTCAGAGTATAATTCACTAAAAATATCCAGCTTCATTCCCTCTACTAGCAAGTCTGCTGATATTTTAACTTCAAGATTGTCATCCCTCTCCTCCCTAACTAGTATCTGGTGTATTCAGAAAAACACGTGGGGCCATCAACCAATGTGCTTTAGGGTCATCTCTGATCTCTCAGAACAGCAGTGGAACCAGATGCCCTGCTTACCCCTCCCTTCAGGACTGCTTTGGAGCTATAAATGGCCACAGTAAAATACAGACTAGTCTTGCTTTCAACATAGCCAAACTACTATTGCCTGTGAAGGGAAGATCAGACCCTCTCTGCTAGGAATATTCACAGTAATTAATCACATATGAGCTATAAAATTCAAACAACTTCGTTAAAATACACTACAAGTGAGCTCTATTCAGGGATTTCCTTTTCCATGTTAGAGTGTTATTACAGGATGCCATCTGAAATGTAGCATTTGTGGGAATACTGCATTGCCTTAAGTACCAAGACATGTTGCATGGGTTGAGTGTTTGATCCATATTCACCAGCCAGCAGCAGAAAATGAACAAACAGCTATGGCACCTATTTAGGGCATCTGCAGTTCTTCCAAGATGACGTCACCTGCAAATGACCATCGTGACCATGTAAATCTGAAATGCATTCTGTGCAAGGGCAGTGGTACAATGATACTGAATTCTGAGACCACCTCAGAAAATGAAGGTAGTGGTAAATCTGCTTTAACCTAGTGTTTGGAAAACAACATGGCTTCCCCTCAAGGAAGGAAGCCTAAGTAAGGGCCTCATGTTTGGGAGCATGACCACCATTCTCAGCAGGCTAAGTCATCATCCCTAATTTTTCCTTACTGTCTTTTCCCAAATTGCATCCTGTGCCTCTTAAACTATGTCATCTATCAATGAAATATAGTCACCTCTGTATCAACTACAAAGTCAGTTCTAATCCCATTGGCAGTATCCAGACAGGTAATCCCCATGCATGGGGGAACCCTGTGCCAGCAGAATTCACTTCCCAGCACTGTGAGCTATGCCATATGATGAGGCAGACACTTGGGCTCCTCCCTGATCCTGCAAAATGGTCTAACATGTACTTTATCTCCCTCTCTTCCTCTGGAGAGGAATTTTGGTTTCCAATCTTTTTAATGTATGTGATGTGCCTCAATGTGCTGCTGGTTTATGGAACTGCTGCTACATGGTTTTCAGTGTCTGGAGGACAGACTGCTTAGTCCTGCAGAGGAGGCAAAGCCACCTTCAAAAGTTTCCTGTCTTCTTGGCCCACAAATACTTAGGATGCATAAGACAGGCTGCTTAGTTACTTATTTATAGGTTCTTTGGGGACACTTATCACAGGCAGCATCAGAGTGGTAACAGCCTAATATGCTAATGAGCAGCAGTGCAACCCTATCCTGCTGGCTGGCCTGTCCCAGAGAAACCTCTGCAGTGGACACCCCTGTGTTGCGAGAGGAGGAGAGCTGAGGTGCCAAGGGAGAGGAGCTGGTACTCTTTCCCAGACCTGCCTGCTGCTTCCTGCACCAGTGCACTCCAAGTTTTCCATTCTGTTAGGGTTCCAGATGCTGCTGAGTAGCAGGGTGTGGTGACATCCCATGGCATTTGCTAAAAGCATACAGTTGTAGGATTTTCTGGTTTAATGTCTCTGGTGTGCAAAAGAGAAGGCCCTGTCTCCTGATCCTGAATTTCATGCTAAGTATCTGATCACCATTTTAGACACTGGCAGCCAAAAGGACTGGCTGTTGCAGGGACAGTGGAATGGGCAGAAGGAAACAACACTACGGAGGCCTCATCAAAAAACAAGAAACAAATTGAAAACACTGTCCAACCTGCAAAAGTTGTCAGAAATCAATGGATTGGTCTGCCTTACTCTTGGTAGGCTCTGGGGAAATGGCCATGAACTGGTGTGTGCAAGGTCCTGCATCTCACAACCTCCCTCATCCCTGGGCATCTCATCACTGCCTGGCTCTGTGAGGTGTTTGGTCCAACAATCTGCCCCTAGGTAAGGAAGACAACCAGGAGCAGCTCTGCCCACTCAAAACAATGCACAGGACTTTTGAGTGTGTTCAGTGAAATGATGGCCAAGGCACTGCTCACTCCAACAGCTGCAGAAAGGGTGCTTTATAGGTTCAGTCTTTTTTTTTCAATGAGATTCTCTTATTGATCTCTGAAACACAACTTGGTCCTGCCCAGGTTAGATAGAAGGTAAAGTGGGAAAAATTATGAATGCTCTTAATATCTGTTGGTGATTATTTTTTCTAAAGGAAGAAGAAAAGCCAAAGTACTAGAGAAAGTCCTACCTTATGCAGAACATTTTCTTCTCTCTTCTCTACAGCTGAATCTATTACAGGAGAGCTAGAGGCATCCTAAACTAGAAGCAATGTTTTCAGAAAGTCTTGGTATTCTCTGGCACCACAAGCTACTGACACAATTGCTGCCTTTGGTTTAACACATCTCCAAAGCAAACAAGAAAGCACCTTGCGAAGCTGCCAAGAGAAAACATGCTAAAACAACAGAGCGAGTGGTAACGCATAGTACGGAAAACCTTTTCATACGGACATTGTCATGCAGGCTGCTATTCCTACTGACAGGCATCACCTGCTCCTGTGTCTGTCACATAACATCCCAGTGACGATTCCAGCAATGGCTTACATGGAAAAAAGCGTAGGAAAGTACTCATGTATTTTTAGCTATCATTTTAAAACACAGGTCAGCAGCTGGAGAAAGACAGGAGAAACCAACACCACGTAGGCAATCACACATGGTAGAAATTAGAAAGTATTACGTGGATCTCACTTTCTGAACTTCTAAGGTAAACCATGAGGTTAAACTTGGGAACAATTTCTGAGCTCACATCTGCGTTATTTCATTGAGGATTCCATATTTGTGCCTGTGCTGCTCTTGGGGGCATTAGGATCTCCTTCATCAAGGCCTACTTTGTGGTATGCAACTTTTAACCCAATCGTAGTTTGCTGGTTTTCTTGAAAAATGAGAAAATAAGAGAAAAAGGAAAAAGGAAAAGAAGGAAAAAAGGGAAAGGGAAAGGAAAAGAAAAAGGAATGAAAAAAGGACAAGAAAAAAATAAAAATTTAAAAAAGAAAAAAAGGAAAAAAGGAAAAAAGGAAAAAGGAAAATAAAAAAGAAAAAAGAAAAATAAAAAAGAAAAAAGAAATGTTGAAGAAGAACTTGGAGAGAAGAGGGGAGATGAAGCCAGGCAAGGAAAGGTGAAAAAGAACAAAAGGTAATAAAGGGAAGGAGAAAAAAAAAGGGAAAAGGTAAAGCAGTAACTTTTCTTCTTGTGGTTTTCGTGGTGTTCAGACTTGTGAAATGTATCACAGCCTAACTGTTGACCTATTACAACTGCTAGAAGACCTCAGCCAAAAATTCTGATACTGATACAGCAACATATAATCTGTTCAATCTAAAAATAAAGACTGATACTAGAAAATAGTGCAAGATTAATTTATTTACAAATATTTCAGCCAGTTATATTTTAGAGAAACTTTTGTTCTGAAGACTGAAGAAGAATAAAACCATAATTCGGAAATTTTAGACACACTGATCAGAAATTTTAGACACACTGATGCTTTGCTGTTCCTTGGAGGTATTTTTAGTGTTGGCTTTTCCTTTTCTGGAAGCTTCTAATGTAACAACACCTTACACCACAGTGCTGATAGAGGGATCAGTGATTCATTAAAAGCTAATCCATGAGACATTAGGTTTACAAGTGTCACAGACACATTAGATTTGAGAACAAGGAGGGACACAGTGGTGAAAGGATTGTCAAATATACAGAGAATACCCCCGTGAGTGGGTACTACCATTAGTTTTGCAAGAAAGCATTAGTTCTGAAAATTAATTTTGTATGTGTAATTACTGGAAACAGCTGTTTAGGAAGTGGTATTATAGCAAGTTAGACTGAAATCAGTCAAAAGACATTTTATTTATTTTTTGCCATTTGAGGTTTAAGCAGCACTCCTTGTATTTAGAAATCCCTACATCTGTAAAAAAACCCATAAATATCACATGTATCTAATCAGTCTAATAATCCTAATCAGTCTAAGAACTCAGCTATCTTCACTTGCACGCGATGTACATAGAGCTCTTCAGACTAACCCAGGGCCACCTCCTTCACTATGAATGCCAGTCAGATATCTACAGGGTTTGATATAGTCTTTATAGAAAGAGAAAATGGCAGAAACTGCTTTACTTTTCCTCCATGGATAGTCGGTAAAGATTCTCGCCCAAGAACTCGAGCCTCTCCCTTTGTTCCAGGTCCTGGTATAAGCCCTTGGGCACCTTGCTCAGGCCGTACACCAGGCCAAACAGGCAGCCGGCGATGGACCCAGTAGCCGCACTCTCCCCTGCAGGATTAAGCACAATTGCAGTGGTCTCTTAGTGTCACCTTCACATACACAACTGAAAACTGCACTGGAGGGAGCATTCCACACTGATGGGAGCATGTTGGGCCAGTCCCAAAGGCTAAGGATGCCTAAGTAAGAGAATGATGCCAAGGCGAGCGCATGGAGATGCCACTGTGGTACGCACTCCTGGGCTGGGTGCTCACTTGGTTTCGGGAAAACCTACCCCAGCAGAGCAGCTCTTGCAGGCAGCCAGCCATTGCTAAGAATAAAGGAGGGAATAATAGTTGCAGAGGTGTCTACTATACAACAAAGGTCCTGGACTGGAGTGTCCCTTCCCTTCTCCCAGCCCAGCCCAGCCCAGCCCAGCCCAGCAGTTTTAGAGCACTGTGCAGTCTTTAAAACAACCAGCCTTGCTGAGGATGAGGAGCACTGATGCTCTGTGACTGTGGGTTTGTACCTGCCAGGGTCTGCAGTGGGGGACTGTGAGCTCTCAACACTGTGTTGGGGCAGGTGAGAGACCTAGAGCCCCTGCAAAGGGCCCACACCATGTAGGGAGGGAGTGGGTGATTCAGTGCTGGGGTCCTGCCCCCCAGCTCTGCTGGCCCTCCCAAAAGTCCAGCAAGATGCAACTGCTAATGAGAAAGTTCTCTCTCACAAATCTGTAGAAGTACTTAATTGTGTGCCTCCAAGTGCTGGATTTTATTTGGCTGGCCCTTGTTTGGGTGCTGTATTATTTTTCTCCCTTACTTGGTTTCATTACATGCAGCTAAAAGGTTGTTTTGCCAAAGGTGCTTGTGCTCTGTCAGGATCTGTCAGCCCTTTAGAAAGTCATGCTGGCTTCCTCCTCACACACCTCTGGAGGAACCATGAGATGTGGATGGAGCAACATTTGAAAAGTGCTGTAATTGGCTCGTGTGGCAGCTGCTGCCAGAAGAATGGGGTTTAGAGGCTAAAACCAGGGGTGACAGTATTACAGACAACATGGCAGATTGGCCAACAGAGGCAGCTGACAGCCAGCGAGGCCCTGGCGAGGAAGCAGGGGTGGGAGGCACAGGGGACCCTCACCTCCGTGGAACATGGAGCGGTTGCAGAGCTCTGTCCAGTCCCCGCCGCAGCCCATCAGGGCATCGTACGCGATCATGGGGGCGTCGTGGCCTCGTCTTCCCCCGCGGCCTTCGGAGCTCCACCGCCTGTACGTCTGTGGGAGAGACGGCACCGTCAGGGCAGGGCACTGGAGCTGCAGGCGTGGGGCATTGGCCAGTCTGCCCTGCTGAGTGGGAATAGCTCCTTGGGCTGGAAAGGGCGGCAGGGGCTGTGCTGGGGCTCCTCTGGTGCGGCGTGGGACGAGCCCCAGCAGCCACTCCAGCAGTCCCGGCGATGCCTGAGGCACCGGTGTAAGCCTGCAGTCCAGCTTAATGCACCAAATTCTTGGAAGGCCAAGAGGCTGGTTTAAGCAAGCCAGAAATGCCAAAAAAGTACATCAAGACAGATTTCAAGTTCACATCCTAGAAATTCCTTATCATATGAAAATTTAAGGTTGGTAAGGACATACTTCGTCAGTCTTCTTCCTGCCTCTGGGAATGTTCTCACTCCTCTTACTGCACATTTGCAAATGTTTCAAATAGTCAAGTTTTCATGGGGGGTGAAAATATTCTGATCCAGTAATTTCTTTAGGGCCTTAGTTTCAGACTATGTAATTCAAGCCCTCTTCTCTGTCTTTTTCTTGCCAAGCCTTTTCTCTCCTCTTCTAAAAGCACTTGTCCAACAAAAGGGAAAATAATTTGCAAATGTAAGAAACAGTTCTTCCTCAGGAGAAGTAAGAAGAAAGAACTCCAAATCCACAGTGAGGCTTGTAAAGGAAAATTGGATTTTCTCTAAAGCAGGTACCTCCAGCCCCAAATCCCCAAATTATCTCAACACTAATAAATGTATAGTTAAAAAATACCTTCCCATTAGAGAAATGGGCAGCTTTATTTCCTGAAGTTTAGCTTACATCATGGCCAGTTGAATGTTGCTGGTTGGCTGGCTCTTGGCTTCTGCAACATGTGTGAAGGGTTTGCCTTTCTCTCTATTCATTTTCACCTGAGCTGTTTCATGCTTGGCTGAAGTTTATCTACACATCCATCAAACACAGAAGAGTTGGACAACAGCTTTACTCTGCTGCTTTTTTTTTTTTTTTCTTTTTTTACAGTCTGGAGAGATTATTTATGCTTTATGTTGTTCTTTGCCCCATGCAAATTTCCAGCCCTGTTGCTGCAGTTTGGATACTGCTAGTGCAATACGGACACACATGCAATGCTACCAAAGGCAGGAGGGCTCAGCACGGAGGGGCTATTCTGGGAGTGCAGCCAGGCAGATCAAGTGTCACTCTGGCTATTCCTCCTCATCCCTGATGCTCTGCACACATCCAATGTCATCCCGCCTTGCTGAAGCAGTTTTACACTGGGGATAGCTATCCTAGGGCTGAACCTGGCAGGACTTAACTGCCCCAAGGCAGCACTTCCCAAACTGCTTCCTTCTCCTTTCAGCTCCAGCATCTTAGTGCAGCCCTGTGCTATGTTGCGGCACAAGCCCAGCTTCCCTTGGGTGGGCCAGCAAAGACCTAGGGCTTGGATGGCATTGTGCCTGCAGAAAGGTGCACCTGGCCAAGCAGGAACATGCATATGGTGCCCTGTGGGCAAGGGTTGTGCCAGATACTGGTGCTTTATTAACTGCACGTGGAAAGGCAACAAGCTGTGCTCCCAAACACGAGGGGACAGCTAGTCTGGAGGGAAGGCAAAGAGAGGGGACAACTGGGGAAAAGACAGGCAGAATGGTCTCCTTCTCCTCATCTATTCTTTCCATAGCTATTAGCACACTAATGAAGTGTCTCGACTTCTGCCAGGCTATGATCTCTGCCTGGCGGGGGATTTTGAGGATCAACCACCATTTCTCCTTTCTTGTTCATCAAAATAAACAGCTCAGTAGGCCAAAACAGTTGGGCTAGGGTAATGAAGGTAAATTTTGTTTTGGCATTAGGAATTCATACAGTTCTCTCTTGAAATGGTCATGGGAAATTATTGTTTGGTTTAATCTCTCCTAAAGCTTTGCTGAGACTCCAGCAGTACTGGAAGGAATATAAAACTAATAGAGAATTCATGGCATTGAATTACTAAAATAAATCTGGAAGGAAATCTATTCTTTATATTTAGAGTGAGCAATTTCTTATTACCCACAGTCAATCAGACTTCCATAGGCACCTTTCACTGCACAGAAAATCACCTAAAGATACACAAAGTGACTTCTCAGCATAGAACTATGCTTAAATAGTCTGGGAAAAAAGGATTGATTTATGGCAAATGGTGACAAGAACCACATACTTATTGTTTAGCTACTAAGCGGAGAGATTTGGGGGGTGCCAGCCCATATCAGGCAGCTGTAATGAGCAAGGAAGAAGACACATGTCTCTTGAGTTAATAAGATATAACCAGCAAAGAAAAAATAATGTACATTATAAAATAGTATCTCATGGAATGTGGTGAAGCACCATCTCTCAAGACACTTTAAACTATCTTGGCACAGCCCAAGTTGGCAGCAAATCAATCACTTGGGATGTTCGTCTTCTGCTCAAAGGACCAAAAACTTGTAGACTGGTTTGGGTTGGAAAGGAACTTTAAAGACCACTGAGTTCCAATCCCCTGCCATGGGCTGGGACACCCTCCACTAAACTTGACCAAATCCAGCTTCTAACACCTGGGGGTATTTTTGTGGGACTCTGGCCACAGCTCCATTAGAGCCTTTTATGAGAGCCCCTGGCAGGACATTTGCCTTTTCCACCCTCAGATAGACATGGCGCATGTTTTGTAGCTGCTTTGGGTGCCAGACCATTAAGCCTGGCTCTCTGCACTGTTTTCTCCCATTGCAGCAAACCCAGGACGGGTGGTAAATGTTTTTTTTTTTTAAGCTAACGTACCTGAGTCAAGGATGGGAGTTGTTTTTTGTCTCTTGAAATTTCAGGGGAAAAAAAATAAATTTCCTGACTACTCTGGCAGTGCAATCAGTTGAAAAATGGTGATGTGTCTCTTTGAAAATACCTCTCTTGGTTCAGAGCCATCACAAGAACTTTCAGAAGTTGCAGTTACCTTTTCTCTCTCCTCTGCATCATAGTTGGCTGGAAAGACAGGTTGATTCTGATTTTCCTCATTGATTTCTCTCTCCTCCAAATAAAACTGCCACTTGGCTTCAAAGTAAAACCAATGCTCTTGATATTCTGAAGGCAAAAGAAATTAATGACGCATTATTTCATTTTGAGAACATTTTCAGTTCTACTTTAACATATTTTAAGGATAATGACAGTATTGACTGACATGAAACCCCAGGTATTTTACAGTAATGTACTGCATATATACTAAGTATAAAGCAGGACATCTAATTGAGAGCAGAGGATGCAATAAAGAAAATACTTTCATAACTTTGTGCTATTTTAATGTCATTTAAGATATATCAAGATAAAATTTTACAACAATTTACTGAAGAGCACTCCAAGGAAAAGATAAAAGTTAACAAAAAGAAAATAATCAATTCTTTGCCAGTTTTTATTCCTTTACTATGATTAAAGATTATCTAAAACGCTTCCACATCCTAAATACAATTTGCCTCCTAGATCAGTTATCAATTTTTTAATTGCATAAATTCTCCAGTATTTCTGTTTTATTTTCATCACATTTATTGTGTAATCATTCAGGAAATATCATCAGATAGGAAAGTCCAAATTTCCCATTTGCATATATTATAATAGATATCAAATGTAGCAAAAGGATAAATAACACACACATCTGCTATTTGTGCCCATAGAAATAAGCCTTTTTTAATAACCATATGTCTTTCTCCCTTTTTTCTGTCACTTTGGGAAGTGATCTCTAATCATGCTTAATGTTCCCCATGTAAATAAACTTAATAAATTTAATTAATTTTCGAGACAATGCTCTGGTTCACCCTTTTTATAAAGAAAAGACACTTATGGACTGTTAAGCACATACACATGCACCTGCCTGCAGAATTGAGGCCTGAGGGAAGCCCTGCCTGGCAAGCTGAAGGGGGTAAGGAGTTAGAGAACACTGAGGTGGCCCAGATGGCTAAATATTCCAAGGCAAACGCAATTTTGGATGGGACTATGGGCGTCAAATAAAATTTAACGTTCCCACTTTTTCCGTCCCTCTCCCCCGCTTGGCTGCTCAGTGGTGCGCGCTGCAGGTGGCTGAGAAGCACTCACACAACCAAACCATTCACCTGAAGGATCTAATCTGATTTTGCTTATTGTCCTAAAATGCCACAGTGGTGACTGTCTTTGGCAATTAAGATCTTTAAGTAGGGGCATTTTTGTAAAAATCCAAGCTGCTTTGTAGGACCTGATACTTTCACAAATTTGTCAGCTGCCAGTGTCCCAGACATTGATGAGCATTCAGTCACATACCCAAGACACCTGGAAATGTCCAGCTGCCCTTTTTCTGAGTCTGTGACCCAGTCTGACCTCATTTCAAAGAAACCAAACTAGAATCCTAAGAAGGGGTGGTGTTTACAAAAACAGAGTGAAAGGGTATTTACAGCCATCAGGCCAAGGACAGCATCTAGATGTATCTACAGTATCCAGAGGAAAACAAAGATAAGCAAAACAAATGTAAACTATCAATACCCACTACAGCAGCTGGTTATGACAGTTTTTAGAAATGTGAGTGACCTGACTGGTCTCTTTCTTTTTTGCTGGCTTTTTGTTTGTTTGTTTGTGTGGGTTTTTTCCCTAATTCCCCCATGACAATAAACCATAAATGCCTCAAAAATTAATGTTTTCTATGTAGCACCTTTACAAACAAGGTGCTTGTTCCACAGTTTCAGAAATAGAGGGATCAAGCAGCTGAAGGAGATTTTTGTTGGGTGGACCTGTAGCACAATCAGAATCCCATGCCACTAACCCTAGCAAGGCTCTGCACTGCCCCCCGAGCCCAGCCGAGGTGATGGCCACATTCAGGTCCATGGAACTATCCAGCCAGTAATTGCAACTGGATATCAGAGAGGGCTGTAGAGTTGAACTCTCTGTGACACAGTTAACAAGCTCTCTGTTTGTTATCCATGGGGGATAATATAGCTAAAATAGGATTTTCTGAAACTGGAGGACTCTGTTTGGCAGGATTTCTTTGCAGCCCATCTCAGCAGCCAAGGAGCTTAACTTTAATGCAGGACACTTTTCCCCACTACCAAAATAGGATGAAGCTCAACAATAAAGGCACTGGCTGGAGGGCATGCCTCAGGAGTCCAGCACACATACCTCCATGCCGAGGGGTCCTGCTCGGGTGGAGTGACAGGGACCTGCTGCAAAGCCACCCAGAGAGACGCCCCGTCATATTAATCCTGCACCTGCTCCTCATGGGTCTCTGCTAAAAAAAATCCTGGTGTGCAATGAGGCACAGATGAAAACACAGGGTCTTTCAGAAAGCCTTTCTGGGGCTCCTTTCAGATTTTAAAGCAGCAGCTTTCCTTCAGGGGTAAGTTTTAATTTCTGAGTGCTCTCAAGTAAAGGTTTCTATTGAGTTCAGTCTTTCTCAACAGCTGCCTCTTAATCTCTTTCCTTGATGTTTCAGTGTAATGATACTCGTCTGTCCATGGCAGGCCTCACCATCACAAACATCACTTCCTGACAAGAGGGGACTTTGCCCCAAAGACCATGTGTGTAGCAATAATAAAGTAGTAGCATCAAGTTCAGTAGCTGGGTGACATTCAGTTGTTTAAAACAAGGATTCAACAGGTTGTATCTTAAATATTTGTTCAGAAAAGCAACAAGCCAAATCTGAATTGTGGTCAAAAGCTAACTCTTGGTCAGGAGGCATCTCCAGGTCAAATTTTCCTGGCAGGATGAGGAGTGTCAGTGATTTTTCTTCTGGAAGATGTTGAACTGCATTAATTGATGGAAGGCAGCTGAATAATTAATCTCAAGAGTCAGTTTGCCTGATTACCTGCTAAATATAATTTCCTTCCTCCCCCCACCCAGCAATCTCTGAAGATTCCCTAAAAATAAAACTGCAGTAGGGCACAGTCACTGTCATTTTGCTTTGTATTTTTGCCACTAATACACCAGTCAAATAACTGGTGGTAGAAGAAGGTGGCACTACCTATGGAGAGCTTACTTCTCTGAGCAGAGAAGGTGGGTGGACAGCCTTTGGAGGGAGGAGGGGATGAAAGCAACAAGATGTAGACATTTCTTCAGTGCCTTTGCAGCTAAACATAGCTTTAGGAAAATAAACCCTTGATCCAGACTCAGTACCTGCCATGTGACGAATGGTCTTCTTACAGTATTCTTCAGCCATCGGCACAACCTTCATCATGTCTCTTCCCCATTGCACAAGGGGTTTCCCTTGTATTGCGTATGCCACGAAGAGAGCTGTGCAAAGGGACCCTAGAAAACCTGGAATTCACAAACAGCAAGGATTACCAGTGTGCATCTGTGCTGGTACCATCCTTTTTGTCCTTGTTTTTCCCCATAAAATCACCAGTGGAATGCCTCATGGCTGTCAGGTAGATTAACAAATGTACACAACCCATCTCCGCCTGTTTGCAATCTGACTTGTGGCATGTCGAGATTATTGGCTAATGACTGCTGCCCACTGGTTTGTGACTTAGCTTACATAGTAGGGAGCTTCTGTTCTCAGTGGTGTAATGTGATAGAAATTGAGGTAGGGGTCAAAAATAAACATCATCTACCAATGGGATACTGAAAATCTTCTAATTGAAGTCACATGGAATAATTGACTTGTACAAAGTGATTAAATTACAAGCTATATCAGCTTGTTTACAGCATCATCCAGCCCAAGAGGAGTGGTCTAACACTATTTCTGGCTCATTTGACTCTAAGGGAACAAATCCATGTCCCCTTAGAGGAAAGAAGAAATTGTCCAAGAAAGACATCCTGGTCTTCTATTTGTAACTTCAACATTGTAAATACTACAAATAATATAACTGTTGATGAGCACTCAACACTTCCATGACACCAGTAAAAGTAGGGCTCATTTCTTATGTTTGTTTGTGTCCTTGGCATTCTGTCAAGGGCAACAAAATCAACCTGGTGCAGTGTGCAAAAGAAGCTGAAGAAAAGCAGTCAGTCATTTAAATAAATCCCAGGTGAGCAAAGTATTCATGCATTTGCTTCTTTCAGTGCATGGGTCCAAAAGCGTTCACTCATGCATAGAGATAATCATGAATTTTGTGTGTTTTGCTGAAGGTAAAACAAAATTATCTTAGGAAGTGACAAGTCTAGATGAGGTGATTACTGATTCCCTCTGCCACAAAACCTGCTGGGCCAGGCCCAAGGTGCATCCAGCTTGAGCCCCGTAGATGTTTTCATAAAAAGTAACAGCCCGTGTAGACCCAGCCCAAAGGGTCTCACCCAGGTAGGCAGCAGCCAGCCCAGATGCCACAAAGATCCTTGAGGGCCACATGTGAGGGTGGCAGCAGAGGGTTTAGAGCATGAATCAAAGAGCTATCAGGGGGCACTGGGACGCCTCAGTCAGAGGGGGCAGAGGCTGGGGTGTGCCCTGAAGGTTTTGCGAGGGCTGGCAGTCCCCTCCTGCCCACTCCCTGTTGCTGTTCCCTGCTCCCCCTGCCCACAGCAGCCCTCACACAGCCTGCTGCTCCCCACTGGGGAAGAAAGCACGCCCCAGCCAAGGTGCCTGCCTCTGCAGGACAGAGTGAACTCCTATGTGGTTTGGCTTCTCCACTCCCCAGAAGATCTAGGCTAGTTTTAGGGGCCAATTTAATTACACAGCTTGATTGATTTTGACAAGACAGCCTCTTTGACTGATCTCCTCTGAACCCATGGACTTCACAGCTGCCTGTAGCAGAGAGGTCTAAGGCTTCACTGTGCATAACATGGGGAAGTTTTTCCTTTGTCTGCTGCTTTCAGTCCCAGCTGACACACTGTTTGGGTTTTTCTGGGTTAAGAGGATCATAACTGGCATTTTCCTGACACGTTTCAGGATGGCAGTGAGGTGCAGGTGGCCCTTCCACCCCTCTCCTTCCTGCCTCCCCTGCTGTGCCACTTTAAGTTTTCCCAGCTGAGAACTCTTTCTGGATGTAATTTCTTGTTGTATGGAAGGTGTGTGACAGCTTGGATCCTCCTTGCTGCCATTTTCTGAGTCTCATAAGCCCTTTCTGACATGACGGACACAGACTACAAGCAGTTTTACGGCTGCTAATGCACCATAGACTTTACATATCAGCCTAATTTTCTGCTTTGTTTTGAACCCTTTCCCCCTAATTTTATGACATACTGATGGCTTTTCTGACTGCTTCATAGCACTGAGGGTGTTGAACATGTCACCATTCATTATGGTTTTATTTATTGCTGTTTAAAGCAGACAGAATGAATACATGTTTGCATAGCATAAAATTATCAAAATGACAGACCTGAATATTAAAAACAACATTAAATCTGCTTATTTAGGTTTTGTTTAGAAAATGTTTCAGATAGTATCCTAACATATGTAGAGTTAGGCTTTTTTGGCTTACTACCTTTACCTACAGTGATTGGATATGACAAAACCTGCCAAGAGAAAAATGTTGTTATCCCCTGAACCATAAATCTGCATGATAACAGTGAGTCATCGAGATATACATGAATCCCAAAATTTGATCAGGGCAACTAACATGAGTATGCTTTGGACAAGGCAGGTTATGTTCAGATATTGGGATTTTAGTAGAGAAACAACTATGCCTGAGGATGCTGTCGGCATAATATACAAGCAAATATATAAGCCTATATAAGTTGTATACACATGTATGTATTAACCAATCAACATTCAAACTGAGGCCTTGAAGCCTGCAAAGCAGAAGTGGTTTAACCAGGGGAGCTCACAGGAGCCATGTCAGTCCCTGCAGAAGAGCAAAGCTGCCTTAGGGGATGTCAGAGTGCAGGCATTACCTGTGGGATGGTTATGTGTCATTCGTCCACATTCAATGCTCACTTCAATGAGTGACTCCAGCCTTTCTGGCTTCCAGTATCGCATCCCCAAACACATGGCTTTTGTGGAAGCTCCAAATCCAGAACCTAAAGTAAAAGGATAACACCAAGCATTTAAAAGGAGACTGATCTCACATAAATATGTTGGTAAAATGTGAGACAAGCACACTTGATTAATTCAGCTCATGTGTGGGAAGGGAACTCCTCAGGGAATGGGAAATTACCATGCAAAATGAGTTACAAGTTTTGAGTTTCTTGTGAGGAATTCTGCTCCTACGTAATCATTCTGTTTTTACAGTTATATTCCAATATAATCAAGTGCTCTGAAGAGCATAGTGGGTTCAGAAAGCCGTCCACTCTCTTGCTCACAGGATTTGCTTGATCCAAACTCTCATCCCATCTTCACTCTTTTTTGGCTGACACTGCTGTTTTACCCACACCAGAAACAGAACTTTGAGAAACAGATACATTTCTCCAAACCTTTATTTTATAGTTGTAAGCACACAATTAAAACACTTTATACGAGCTTCACAGTTCACCTTTCAATTTTAATGCATGTTTCACCAGTTTCTGCTACATACAAAAATAATGTGTCCAAAAGAAACTAAAGGCTACTGAGCCAAATCCTATGAAGTTAAGCAATGTCAGAACTGAAGTTTCCCATACAACCTGAAATTAGTGCTTGTTGTGTGCTACAGCCTACACTTACTGAGCTTAGTGTTGGGAACCTCCACCTCCATGCAGCACAGAGTTTATTTATTGAATAACAAATTCAGAATTTCTTTTAATCCTTAGCACTGAGTGTATGATCCCAAGTGCTCAACTTTTAAACACTTCATTGAATGGAGTTAAACTTACTAATGAATTTCTCTGCAGTACTTATCACAGTAATTTTAGGATCCCAGAAAAGTTTTAATGAGCTTATCTTCACCAGCCACCAGTGAGGTGATTATCTCCTCTTTGCAGCTGGTGAGCCAGTGCCCAAAAAAGCATTAACTCATTGCAGGCAACCACCCTGAGATGGATAGGCTTCGATTTTTGAAAGTACTTGGCATTTTTCAGTGCTGTCTTTGCTCAATCACACTTCCCAGTGACCTTGGGAATAGCTGAGAGCAATCAGTGTTTCTCTTCTTGGCTCCTGGAAGATAAGGGACATATTTATGCTACCTAATTTTAGCCTATGTGAACCTGCATTAGGAGCCCAATCTCCTTGTCTTTCCCGGACAGGCAGCATGGAGAAAGGCTGTATGTCCATTAGAGTGTGTGATGGCATAGTAGGAGCAACCCAGGGGCCAGAGTTTGTATTAAAGCAGCAGATGCTAAGGAGCCAGGGTCAAAGCTTTCAGTCACTTATCTGGAGAAGGGCCCTCAGCTGCTCCACTGGGCTTTGTCTCCTCTGGAGCAAAGCACCAGGGGCTCTTTTGGAACACCTCTTGCCAAGTGGCTCCAGCTCTGATGTCCTAGGTTATGAGTGTGATCCAAGTGGGGTAGTGAGGGTGGCAGTGAGATCTACTTCAAGCCAAAGTGAAGCCTGAGCCAAACTAACATAAACCACCTGCTGGCATTTCCATGTGCAATATCTGAATTTCCCTTTTAGGAAAAGAGTTCTTCTCCCCTGAGAGCAGCTATCCAGGAGCAGATAAAACTGGCTATCCCACAGATCACATAGAAACCTCAAGGAAGAGTCAGGAAGGAAATCCAGTCTTCCAGGGCACCACTCTACTGGGAGAAAATACCTTCTCCTGCTTGCAAGATCAAACTCTTCATTAAACCATCTGAGAGTCTTCACTATGCAAACGTGGTTTCTCCAAAGGACACAGTCCATGCTGGTTATCCAAGAGGGGAGGCTCTTGCACTACACAAAGCTGCTAATTACATGACATCTTTCAGTATATCCGAAATGGAAGATGTACTACAGTAATCTGACTGCTGGTCTGGAGGAGCTTGTCTTTCCCACTTCATTGCATTCCCACAATCTGGGAAGTTCCATTAAAACCTTCTGCAGAATTAGACAAGTGAACTTGGCAACAAAAAATTCTATCCCATGGAGTAATACTAAACCCAGACAGAGCTTCAGGGGGCTGACTCTCATGTCCCACGTCTACCATTTGAACTAATGACACAAGGAACAGCAAGACTAGTCCAAGCAACAGAGGTGACACATGTGACAACATAATGACTGTCCTCCATGATCAGACCAAAGGTAAAACCAACTCATCATGACTGACAATGAAGAGGATTTACTTAGGAAAGAGTAAAAGAGAAGTAAAAGGACATTATCCCTTAGTATTAACTAAACTGCTCACAATTTATCTCCCTGATCCAGGAGGCAGCTGGCTATTAATCTTTCTGCTTAAAAACCCTTCAAGGATTTCCCCTGGGTGAATTTGCCGAGCTCATTTTTGAGCTCACATGAATTGCAGCATCTGAAAATTGGTATTGGAAAATAGTTATGCAGCTTGTGTAGGTGTTGTGTGAAGAAGTCCCTTTTTTAACTTGCTTTGAGCTCATGACCTTCTAGTTTCATTTGAAGTCCCTAGCTGCTGTCCTGGAGGAGACAGTGAACTTTTGCTGTACCTATCCATGTTTCCCAGTTATTTTCCTTTTCATTCATGCACTAAGTTATTCTTTCCTAGTATGTAATACCTCAGTGTGATTTTCTTCACTCTACAACTGTAGAATAACAAAGATTAGGGTAATGGCTGCTAAACTCTGAAGAGGATGTGCCTTTTGTGACTACAGATCATTCTGCAGGAAAACTTAGACCTTAGCACCTTTATCTCCTGTGCACCTGCAGCTTAACCTCTTCAACTTTCCCCTCAACTTTCTGCATTTTTCCTCACACTTTTCCCTCAAGCTCCTCTGCCAATACCACCAGCATAAAGTTCTCAAGTGCTTCTAGGAAGCCCAGAAGTTGCTTCCACAGCTGCAAATAAAGACCTGCTTGGATGCTGCAGTCTCGGCCTGAAATACACGTGGTACAGGCAGAGCCCAGCTATCTGTCCCACCATTTAACTGGCCTTTCACAGTGGCTCCAAAAGCAAATCTCTGGCTCAGGGAGTACTACCTTACTCAGATTTTGGTTCCGTTCTACAACATCAATGATTCTCTTCTGAACAATTTGGAGTTTTGGCAATGGGTCAAAACATTTGTCTCAGAAACAGCAGCATAATATGCATAAAAACTTTAAACAAATGCTTACAAACAGAGGCAATCGCTTAGTGGAGAGAATTTTAGCCTTGTGCTCATCAACGTTGTAATTTGTAAACAAGCTCTTAAAATGGAAGGTGTTGGACAATCTTGGGCAGGTTTTCTGGTGGTCACAGGAATCTCACCAGCCTCTAACATAACACCAGGTATCTGCAAGGAGTGTGGCAATGAGTGTGACATGAGGTGGCAGAGATACATAGGGCAGTTTGACTTAAGGATTCAGTGTGCTGACTAAACCCACAAGAATCTGAGCAGAGAAGCATCCATAAGCAATGCAAAATTACCTAAGACAAGTCCATGAAGGCTGGCATGTGAATTATTGCTGGAAGCAAGATAGAATGCCCCAGCAAATCATCCTTTTGGTTCCAGCCCATCCAAAATATAATCTGCTAGGCATTTAATCCCAGGTGTTCAATGCCTGTGACATGTTTTTGCCTCAAAAAGAATTTTGTGCAAATTCAATTAAAAGTTAATTATGTCCATAGCAGTGTTGGGTCCCATAGAAGACAGAACATCTCCAGGTCCCTGGTTCTTCTGCTCTCAGGATGAAAAAAAGGCTTCCTGAAATGTTCCAGATGCTTACTTGTCAGACCAGATGGAGAAGGTGACTTAGCTGCTAGATCTCAAGGCAGAAATTAATTTTAGATTCTTCTAGCCCAGAGTTTCCCCAAAGCAGATAGTCCATCATGGAAAGCTGGGCAGGAGGACGGCTGAAAGAGAGGTAGCTGCAACACTGCAGTGGACCAGGGAACAGCCATACCCAACTGCTTGTTGAACAATATTAAGAGCTACTTGGTGCCAACAGCAGCTCCCACAATTACTTTCACCAAATTTTATCCACTGTCAGTCACAAGACATGTGACAACTGCCAAAGGGGCACTTTCTCAGATCTGGCTGGCTGATAGCAGGGTGGGAAGAATACACCCTTTTCATTCCCAGAAGCTGTTGTGAGGAACAGGGACGAGTGAGAGATGCTTTTTTTGTTGGAGAAATCTGGCTGCAGAGACCCAGGAACAGCTGTGGCATTGTACCACCGGGTCTTTGCCATGGTGTTGAGTCCATATGCAGTTCTGCAGTGGTTGAGTGTCACCTGCACAGCCAACACCAGTGTGAGCTGACACATTTTATGGCTGTCTGAGTCTCCCTCCTCTGATCATGGGGTGTCTCCACAGGCTTTCAAGATTAATTGCACTGTGTGTGTCTGTGTGTGCACATAGCTGCCTGCTATTTAACTTGAAATGGAAATTTTATTCATTGTAAAAGTAAATTAACATAAAAGGAATGAAAGAGAGGGTCAGGCGCAGGTAAACCAGGCTAGGAATATTAGGGATTATCAACAAAACAATCAGTTGTTAGCAGGGCATTGAAATGGAGAAAAGTCTCAGTTTTCCCTCCAGTGAACGTGATGGTGCTTAAACCAATTTATATGCTTGGCATTTTGTTTCAGATCTGTTGTCACTGAAAAGATCCAAGTCTACAAACGTTTAAAGGAAAAATGGCAGAAAATATTTCTTAAAATAACCATTAAACTCAAGGACAAAGATCTGGACCCCGAGGCACACAGCCAAGGACAAAGGCTCTTTAAATAGATGTTAAAGAGGGAGGGGTTTGCTTACAAGAGGACACAGTGCCCTGCAGAAGGAATTCTTGGCAGATCTCTTGTCATCCTCAGGCAAACATGGAAAAGTTTCAGGGGTAATGGTCTTTGATGTCAAGGGGGAAAAGGAAACAATTTCCATATAGCCACAAACACCAAGAACATGCATTAGTTTAGCCAGGCCCTCTAAAAGGCAAGCAGTACTGTACCCTTTTCGTTGAAGGGAGTGTGCCAAGCGAGAAGGTGGTTGTCTGGTTTTAACTCCCTGCAGCCTTCGATGGTGGCGGGGTCCGGCCGCCTGCCCGAGAGCTTGTCCACAGCATCCACGTAGCGCTTCACCAGCTCCCGGTACAGATCTTCCAAACACCAGTAATCTGCTCACAGGAGGGAAGAGAAGGCTGTTGTGTGAAGGCAGAAGAGCAAAAAACCACAGAAATCATGCAAGCAAGCTCATGGTGCGTTTGAGAAATGTTTCCACTTCCAGTACACCAAGTCATGTTTCTGGCGCTGCTGTCACACTTTTACACAACATGACAGCAGGCTGGAGGGAGAATGGTCTTGATTCTCAGTTCTCATCTTTCTCATCTTTCCCTCCTTTCCTTTCCACATTTAATTCCTTCACTGAAATGATGAAGCATTCTGTTAATGAACAGTAGCTGCCTTTATTTGAGCTCTGTGATGTGAAGTCATTACAGAGACGATCAACTGACAGGTGACAGCAAGTCTGGGTAAAGCCAATCGTGCCTGGCTCAGCCCCTGCCTTTACAGATGTGAATGCAATTTAAAAATTAAAGCCTTTTTTTTTAAATTAACATATTACAGAATCACTTTAAGAGGGATGTATGACTAGATACAAAAGCAAATTAGCAACTTCCTTTCTTTGCTCTGTATGTTATATGTATTTTGTATAAAATATTGTAGGTCTTTCATGCAGGGATCCAAATATCTCATAATATCATAAACAGTGAGGTTTAAAGAAAAATAAAAATCCTAATAAAATATAAAAATTAAAAAAAAAATATAAAAAAATACTATAAAATAATTTTATATTTAAAAGTAGTAAATCCCTACTGCCTGAAGGCAGTTTCCAGCACATAAAATTCTCTCTGTAATAAGTTCACTAACTTCTCTCTGTAATAAGTTCACTAACAATATCTGTTTATAGATTATTTTTACCAAGTCCTACAGTCTTGCCTAAGGAGGAACCTTCCCCCTGTTAAACATAGGCTGTTTCTTCAGAATTGCTGCTTCTCTTGGCTGGTGTTGTCTGACATCGTTCTTGAGGAATCCTGCCTTTGACTTGTGTCAAGGTAAACCTTCCACTGGCAACTATTACAGCTGTCTAATCAGTGCAAACAGAGGCCAGAGGGATTTATCCACTTAGATATTTTCTTCATACTTAGAGAAACCCCATTTAATACTTGGTTGGTTGCACAGGTTGAATGACATAGCAGGGGAAGAAGTCCTTTCAAAAATATCTTAATTTTGTCAGAGATGGTGAATTTTGGAAATCCACAATTTAACTTAAGAGAAAGTTTGAAGTCCCAAAGCAAGAGACATTCTGAAGTACCAGTCATGGAGGCAGGCAAAAAAAGGAGATGAAGGGTAGAACAAAGATTCCTCTTTTACACAAAATAATACCCTACCAGTTCCACTGGCCATCCCACATATACTCCTAAAGAAACATGACACGTTCAAGCTGCCAGCTCTTTCCAGATTTAGGAGTCAGGTGTCACAGTTTATCCAGACAGGAGCAGGGAGCAGGGTTTACTGCCTGGCAGCTCCTGCAGAAACCTTGTCCCCAGAGCACAGAGTCCCTGTGGTCCAGCACCTCCAGACTGTTCAAGCCCACCATGGTTCCCACTCCTGGAGCCAGATTGCTGTCTCAGCCATCAATAGGACAGGTTCTTTCTTTAGAAATGAACTCTTATTGTTTTTTTAACCCATGTGTAAGCAAGAGAGTAAAGCACCAACACTTTTGTTGTTACAGAGATAGCTTCCCTACAGAGATAAGGTTTGATGACGCTGTCCTTGTTCCTCCCTTGTAGGACAGATTCCTCCTGGAAGCAGATGTTTTGTCTGTCCTTGATTGTCAGATCGGGGCACATGGTGGATTTGGGGAGCAGCAGCTCATTCTGCAGCAGTGCACGCAGCCCCGGTTGCTTGTGGCCAGGCCCCTCCTGGGATGTTCTCCATGCAGCTGCCAAAGCGCTGGCCAAAATCCCCTCCCCAGGTGAGAACTGCCTTGGTCTTTAACACAAAGCTGCACCTCACTCTTGGCTGCTGCCTCAGCCTCAGGCTGGGAGCTCCCCCGAGGGCAGTGCCCGACAGTGACAACAGGACTCCATGGCTTTAAGCCGTGGGCAGGTCTGTCCCAGCCTACGAACATCCCACAGCTGCCTGCAGGTGAGCATCCGAGGAATGCTGTGTTATAAGGCAGCCAGGCAAAGAAGATGTGCAGGGAGCAGGACAGTGAATGACAGAGATATTTTTATTGCTGATTTCCCCTCCTTTAGTTTTGGTTTGTTTTTTGTTTTGGTTTGGTTTTTTTTGTTTTTTGTTTTGGGCTGGTAACGTTCCAATATATTCTTTAAAATCTGTTTCCACAGCAGTAAGGGCACAGCCCCAGGGCTGGTGGCAGATGCCTTCAGCCTCACAGACGTTCACTCCTTCAGCTTCTCTCTGTTGACGTGGGTGATTTGGCACCTAGGCTGGGCCATGAGCAAGCCATGGAGCTTTTTTGCACTTCCTGTGTCAGGAGGAGACACTGCCACGGGCAGGAGTGGTTTGTGTTTCCCTTATGGAATACAGGGAGAAAGACTCATTTTATCCCACTCACCAGTGTTGCTGTGAAATGAAGATTTTTTACTAAAATTCCCTACTCCATCTTGCTGTTTCCTTTCCAGCCCATGAAAGCACCTTTTTAAAATGCTTGTTTGATCAGGTCAAAGAAATGAGTGTAGGATAAACACAGTAAATGGAAACGGTAGCTTAAACTTTTTTCTTTAGAGCAATTTACAGGCTGCTATATTTAAGAAAAGAATTATTATTTTACTGTTGGTCTAACTGACTTGATTGCCCAGAAGTTATGATTTTAGTGCGTTCAATAAGCAAGAAACATATGATACGTGTTTAATCATAGCCTATATTCAGAAGTATGCTAGTCATCTTTTTTCTTGATAGGCTGACATCTTGCCCTTATCTTTAGTGTATTAGCTACCCCTTAAACCATTGGTTAGCTAATAGCCAAGTATGAAGTGTCCTACACACTCTTCAACTGATCTCTACCTACTAAATTTAGAGCAGATTGGAAGCAGGCAGATAAAGGAGTGAAACAGTAGCACAAAAGAAATCTCATTGATGTGAAGGATACTTAGCTACATGGGGAGCTTCTGCTACTGGTAGTTATGCAGTGTTTTGAGTTCTAAGAAAAATCAGGAATACTTTTACAGAGATTAAAAAAAAAAAAGAATCATTCTGAAGAGGTAAAATGCTATTGAGATGTCACTGCCTTCTGGTGTACTTTTATGATCTTGCCAGACTCAGAAAGCTCTAGTTTGATGGGTAAGGTGTCAATACAAACACTTCTCATCTTAAAAAGACTACCCCCACCTTAAGAAAAAATGTTCTGAGAACATTCTCAGAATGAATGCTCTCTCTCAAACCGTTGTGATTTTAGAAGACATCTTGATAACTTCCACCATTCTGACAGATTTCATTATAAATACAGTACTTTAGGATACTTTTTGGGCTAAAGACATGGAGCTCTTATAAAAAAAATATGTTTTTGCAGATGCAGCCCTTTGTCTGAGGGGAAGCAAGGAGGAGACAGCACTAGTGCTTTTAGCCTGAACGAGGTACAAAGGTAACTCTACTCCAGCCTGGAGTTCTGGACACAAGCATGTAAAAAATGCACTCAGAAGAGTTCTTATCTGTTACAGAAGGCTCTCTAGTGGCTATAATATTCCCTGATGTATTTTAGCATACAGATAATCTACTTGGCAATTATTTTTGTTATGCTGGACATGTGGTATTGTAGTCTTTAAGCTTTAAGCAACTGTATATCTCTAAGGAAAATATAGGAAGAGCCCCTCCACACTCCAGAAATCAAGACCCCCCCCCCCCCCCCAGTTTGTGAGATGGTCACAGGACTGTGCTCATGGAGCAGCCAAACTAATGCACATTATCATTCACATAAACAGCATTTCTGACATGCTTTCTCATGACTTCCCCAGCAATCAGCCTTATTCTAAGAAACGCAGCTCGACAGTTCTGTTCCTCTGCAGACTTGTTGGCTATTCCCGCCGTACCTACCTGTGATGACAGCCTCAGCTGTAGCCATGTGCATGAGCGTGTTGTCACTTACTGGCCACTTGTCGGGAGAGAGCACCAGGTTCTCAAGCCCTCCAATTTCCTTCAGCTCCTGCTGGATTTTTGCACCGAAGGCATTGTTTTCACGGGAGAAATTGCGATAACCGAGAGCATCCCCGACCCCAGCCAGAACAAGCGCAGCCTTAAATTTATCCATCCCAAAGATACTTTCCAATTTCCTTTTGTCTGAGACAGCCACCGAATCTTGATCTTCCTTTATTCCTTTGCCTTCAACTCAGCTCCCCTGACACTTTATATCAGCCATTGTGTCACACCATGAGCTCTCTCTATAAGGCAAGGACTTCCTTTTCTGGCTCTGCAGATGCCATCTCTTGTCTGGGATCGGACAGAGAGGAAATATTTCATAACCCAGGGATTTTGCAGGGGCTTTGTTCAATGAAACTGTAAGAGCAGACCTGCAAAAGCCTTGTTTCTGCAACCCAGTTTAAAGCAAGCCAGGAGATCCTTAGCCCTACCCAGCCAAAGTAACTCTACACCCAGAAAAACAGATGCCTCCACAGGGGTGCTTATTTATTCAACAACTTGTAAATTAATATTTTTTTCTTCTGCCCATTTCTGATATGCTGAAGTCAGCCTCCCTCTGAGGGACCAGTCAGAAGTGAAGGCTATTATAAAAGCAGTTTTCCAGGCTCTGTACACACTAGAAGGAGTAAGAAATCTAGTGAAATGCCGATGACCTCTCCCATTTCTATTACGCCTGATGGAGATACTTTGTTAACAACTTTCTTGTTCTGTTCCACCTAGTACAAGAATGTTCTGCTAATTCACTGCACCCACTGAGCAAAACACCAACAACTTCAATTCCATGCCTCGCACTCCCTGGCAAATAGTAACTTTTTCCTAAAGCTGATGTCAGTCTACACTTGGACTCTGGAAGGAAACTATTTTGAAAGATGCACTGAAATGGCATCCTGTGAGTCTAATAAAATCCTAACGGCTCACAAATTACTACTACTTTACAGACAGAAATAGAAATGTAAATATAAATGTGGAGAGGTAAACATTGATTGACCTGACTGTAATTTTGATAACTGATACCAGGGGAAAAGTCTTTGTTTTTTGATCTTTTTCAGGGGCAATACTGACTTCTATTCAGATGGAAAAGACCAGCAATATAAAGGATGCATCATCCTAGCACCCAAACCAACAAGCTAAGGAGCATTAAGTTAATCATGGTCTTAGTAATTGACCTGTGTAGAAATACCTCTGTACTTAATGGATTTTCAGGACACACAGAAGCATTGCCATACCTGTTCTACATTAGAAGAAATAAAGTGTCCAAATGGTGAAAGTAGCTTCTGTTAGTACACAGTTTTAAAGACTGGGATCAGTCAACAGATATGCTGGAAAGAACACTGAAAGTGTGTTTCCATTGCTAGAAAGTAACAGCTCCACACTGAAAAAGCCAAAAAAAAAAAAAGGAGAAAAGGAGGGCAATTATGCCCTAGGGACCAGAGGATATACAGGGACAAGTATCAGTGGGCCACAGCCAGCCTGCTCGAGGACTGGCTTGCCACAAGCCCCTGTGTGGGGCAGGGGGAGCAAGCATCATCTCCCACCAGCAGGGCATTTACGCAATACTGAGGTAATCTTAGAGTCACCCCTGCTCTGCCTGTTACCTCACGTTCCACGTGTCTGAAAACAAACACTAAAAATGGAAAACCAAGGCCAGGACAGCTTACAGAACACACCAGGCAGAAGCACTGACGTTGATATCTCTGTTACAGGTCCTTCCACCCCTCTGTGGCACACACCTGTTCTCTATTCCTGCATAGCATCACGGCTGGCAGGCACGTGGGAATTTGAACTTGCAAAGCAAGGACAGGAGGAATCACCTGCTGAGGCACTGTGGTGAGCTACTAAGGGCCTCATCAGATGGAAGGTTCCTCCCTGAAAATGGGCAAAGCTATTCTTAGTTTTCCATTTATCTTTTCCTTCTTAATGTGGCCGGCAGTTGAACTGCCCTTTTGCCTCCCATAGGCTTCCCTCTGTTGAAACACACTCAGCTGCTCAGAACACAGCCCAAATTAGGAACAAGGCTTTAATAAAAAAAACAGAGAAAATTTCAGAGAAGTTCTATTTTTCAACTCTGTAAAACAGAACATGCAGTGAAGACATTTTTATTTACTTTTTTAATTACACATGATCTCCTTTTCATGTGGTACTTCCAGCTACTGTGAGCTTCCTGGGCAGAGGTAGGCTAGACACACTAAGCTACCACTGCTTCCCACAAAGGAGACAATTGTTTGTAAAATATCATACCTATACATCTTAAACAGAGATAAAATACAGTAATTCCTTGAAGATGGGTGACTATTCACAATAGGAAGAAAAAACCCAAAACAAACCTGAGCAGAGCTGGCAAAACTATTTGGTAAATCATATTAAAATGCATCTTTGGTGTCTTTTCATTAGTGTACATACAATGGCTTTCAGATGGGGGGAGTCCATAGAAAAAAGGAATGGGAAGGCAGGACAGAGAAAAGGCTTGTCTGTGTTGGTGGCAACACACTGTTGTTTCAGCTCAACTGCCTTTGAAACCCGAGGTGAGAACATGAAAGAAGCCTTTGGCAAACGGGCTGCTCCTGCCCTCCTCCAGCAGAGGGATGTGCGTGGATGGGCTCCAGGCCCAGGACAGAGCCTGTGCACACTACAGGTGCTGAGCTCTGCTCCCAGTCAAGGAACTGGCAAATGGAGCTGGACTGACATGGTGTCCACACGAGCCCTTTTTAGGTTAAAAGAGGATTACACCCCAAATGCTTCCCCCATGAGTGAGTGAGTGATCCTTTGCCATTTGAAGACGCTCAGCAGAGAAATGCTCTTGATTCCAGGTTCACCCATATCATAGAGTCATATCCTGGAAAAGTAAGGTTGAAACCAAATGGGTGCCAGATTTCTGTCAGAGCTGCATTTTTACAATTCTTGAAGTGAAGGATTGTACTTGAGCATCAGGATCATTCCTTTAAAACACATTCACTGAGATCCAGGAAAAAAACACACTGGTTTTACTCAATTCTTTAACAATGGAGATGAATTATTTCCATACAGCTTTACACCACTGCCTTAAAGGAAGAACACCACAGGATGGACTCCTTCTTTATTGTCTTGATAGAAAGCTGAGGTCATGACATGAAACCTATAGGGCTTGCCAAAAGAGTAGCTCACTGCTTGGAAAAGGAGGCACAAAAAAACCCCCATGGGAATTGATCAAGTATATGCGCAACGAAAGGAAGTATCCCAATACTCAATCAAAATGTGAATGCCCCTAAACTTCCCCAACCCTTCTCATTAAGAGGTGAACATTGCACCCACTTGTCTGAAATACAGTATTTTCTGCATGTGGCTGTAGGGGCAGCTGCAGTTGCAGATCCCTCTGTCAACAGTTTAGAACAAAATATTTCATTTTAGAGGTGTGTCATCTAGTTGTACCCAGCACACTGCAGATAACGAAAGGATCAGAAAACATGTTTTACTGAACAGGTTTATGGTTGTAAAAACATTACACTTTTTCAGAAGGGCTGTGCCTTTTGAGCTAGATGCTGGTTGGCATCAGCTGAGGGAAGTTACTGGTGCCAATACTTTGAAGAAAAAAATGGTCCAAGTATCAATGTCTGCAGCTTCACTGTCATAAGAGAAGGAAGACAACGCTTGTGCAACACCAAAGCAGCCTGTGGTTGGTGAAAGCATTGGAGAAGGATGGCAGCTGGGTGAAAATAGAGGACAACTTACTTATTTTGACTTCAACTTTCAGAAGAGGATTAACTGATCCCTTAAGTTTTAGCTCTCATATTCTCCAGATTCTGTACTGCATTAGTATGTAACTCCGAACTTCATATAAAGTGTTGTTACCAAGTTCTCCTTTCAGTTTAGTTAGACAAAAATTTGGGTGTAGTCTCGGCCAGGATCTTGTAGTGCCCAAGGTATATCTTTTGAGGGACTTTTTACTAAATACCTAGCTTATTCCTTTCATACTGTCTACCCTCTGTTCCAGGTTGCCTCTTTAGGCATTGTAACGATAGGTGAATGCAAACCTCTGAAGGTCTTTGCACAGATTTCTGAGCGTGCTACTTCTCCTACAGAGCTCAGAGCCAGGACTGAGCAACACTTTTCTGCAATCACAGCTCCAATTGCCAGTACAAACTAATGACACAAATTGTGGAGAGTCTGGTGACCAGCAGATACATGCAGTGAATACAGTACTGCAGCTAAACATTTTGAGCCTCCTAAAAGCTTAAGGATGATACAGATGATCAAACCAAATATTTATTAAGGCCATTTAAAAATTAATGAGTTACATCCTTACCCTCTTCTGGCTGATGAAGTAGTAACACAAGAACCTAATAAATGAACCAGAAAACAACAAAAAACCTCCCACTAGACCAAGCAAAAAACTGACAAGAACCATACAGACATCTCAAGTGACTGACTTCAATCCTTTGACAGTCCATTTATTCCTGTATCCACTGCCAAAAAATATACATACGTACGGCTTACTCAGCAGCAAATCTCCCAGGTGCATTGAATGAGCAAATGCCTGCAGGTTTTGCTCTCCTTGGCATGACACACATGATAAATTACATTTAAATTTAGAATTGGCAAGTACAAATCCTATGGCTCAGTTTCAAACCAAACAACTTGGCACCAAGTTTAAAAATACATACAGCATATCTGTGAAGTAATACTGTATGCACTGAACAACTTGAAGACATCTGTACCATTTAGGATTATAAACTGACCAGCCTAGGTGTTACCACTGTATCAGCTTACTTAAAATGGAAGTCAGAGTACCCTGTAAAGTGGAACCGTGGACAGCAGCAAATGATTAAAATATGTAAGAAACTTGTAAGGTGAAAGCAGTTTGCTTTTTTAATTATTTTATTATTATTTTATATATGCTTAAGTATGAAGGTGTTACTTCATGCTATTATATATGGGAATGTAAAAATCACATGTGGTTTAAAAAGGGTAGAAGACCAGGAAGAACAAAAGAAAAAGGAAAAGCATAGCAAACCTCAGAAGCTGGTTGACAAGGATCAGTTACTATCTTTGGAGTATTTTTCCCAGCCTTCCTCTGCTGGAAGCTGTCACCCATGAAGGATCCCCCTGGGGAATGAGGTTTAAAAGTGTGTGTACATATATACATATATGAACTGAATCCTGGGCTAAGCACCTTCCTTCTTGCTCAGATTAACAAGGAAAAAAACCCTCAACCCACATGCATTTTTTATGCTCTATTTATTTTAAAAGGTAGAAGGTTCATCAGAATGATTTGATGGCGCTCTCACCATAAGCAAATGTTTCACAAGCTCTACTGCTATGAATTTTCAGTAACACCACATACCAATAGATTAAGCTACTTCTGGTCAGTTATATTTTATCTATATATTTTAAGTGGCAATTGTGTGAGTAATAAACATTCCACTGCTTCTGGCTAGATAAATGCACTTGATGCTGTAAGATGGTACACATTCTGCAAAGCCTGCGGGACAGATATGGAAACAGTTTGTTTTGGGGAGGAGGCGAAGATAAACCAAATGCAGCTAAAAGAGCGTAACTGCTTCTAGCTCTCTGCTGACTTCTGTAGAATACTTGGAGTTACGTACACAAATGCCCTTCTAAAAAGATGCATTTGGTAATTTGGCATAACCTCAGTGGGTAATTCTGCACAGGAACACCAGGCAGCAGCAGTCTCAGACGCTGACACCTGGTGGCTGGTTGGCCAGGGCTGACACTCACAAAAAAAGACAAATATTCATAACAAATCACTCATTGGGCATTATAACTTGCTTGCTAGGCTCTTACTAAGAGAAAAATCACTAATTTGTTCAAATTTTCTCTCATCCTGCTTTTTAAACGTCATTCACAACTGAAATTTTATCGAGTGTAAGTATGAAGGCCGTCTCTATATGCAGCACGTACACTTGTCCTTGCAGGTTGTGTTGACATAATGAAAGCTGACTGCTAGTATGAAACTCTAAATATTAGAGTTTAAGAGAATATTAAGCTTTTATACTCTGGCAACTACAAAATAAAATAGTCTGATGTCATGCAACACTTCAACGACCCGAACATATAATTTATATAACTTAATGCACTATTTTGTCCAAAATTCTTGCATCTATTCAGCCTTAAATACAGAAAATATATTATGATTATAGCTGTACATACTCTTTAGCAACTCTTCATTTTAACAAACTTTTACAGTGGCTATGACAAACTCATTTTGATGAGGTAGCATTTGCAAGAGCCCTGTGCGAAGACGCACTGAATAGTCTCTGGTAAAACTTTCTTGTGCTTAGACATCGGAAGACACTGATGAGAAACAGAAGACTGACACCTCTGTGCACTTCATAGTCAGTGGCTGGCAAAAGGGGAGAAACAAATGACTCAACAAGTTCAGATTTGGTGAAAACTGGTCCAGTTCCACCAGCCTTGAGATCACTGAAACTGCATTAATTTGCTTTTTTTCCTCCCCTTACATAAATACAATTGAATGCACATCCACAGACATGAATACTTACAATCATTAATATAAAGTCTCCTTACCCCTAACTATTTCTCTACCATGGAAGCCAACTTCTTTGAAGTCTCTGGGCTTATTCACATCTATTTTCCAAGAGAACTGCCAGGAAATGAATTTACAACTATGTTGCATTTAGCTAGAATTTATGATATGTTTCAAGCTACAAAAAAAATCCATATTCCACCGATTCCTTATTAAAAAGAAATAAAACACATAATAGGAGACTAACTGAATTATGATAATTAAACATGAATTATAAAAGCATCTTTGGTTGCTTAATGTCTACTTTAAAATGGCTATTAAAAAAAGCTGGAGTTGCAACACAGCATAGAGCAGCAGCCTGTCCTCAGCAATGCTATTATTACATGTCCAAGCACTTCAAGAAGAAAAATGAGGAAGTCAAATTAATTGGGAGAAAGCAAAAGGCTGGATGTAATCACTGTACACATCTAGGATGTGAAAATTCAAATTTAGCATTTTGGCAGTAAGTTTAAAACAAATAAAACATACTTTCATTTGCTTGGGATTTTTTTACAATTCTGTATTAAGACAGATCCACAGAACTAGCTTTTATAAAAATACAACATACTGCATAAGTTTTATTTATGGATTTAATTTATATACCACAAATACTGCTTTTAATATAAGTACAATATAATACATTTTTATTTATGTAACTGCTGGTGTTCACTTTGGATTATGAACTGAATGGCATGCTGTGCTGTCAAAACTTTAATAAAATGGCCTCTAGTTAAACTTCTCCAAAGTATAAAATCATGCAAAATCTACATCCTATATGATACAACCAGTACAATAATTGAAGCCAATAGCCTACAAACAGCTTGGATCTTCTGAGTTTGTTCTTGAAGTGTCCAAACATCAGTCATCATTTTCTTTAGGCAGAAAGGAGGAATTTCAGTTTTGTCTGCAGAACATCATCACGACCCCTGAAACCAGCACCAAGGTGCAGTAATCAGCTAATAAATCTTCATTACCCAGTGCAGTTCATTTAGTCTGTACCGACAAATCCGGGGTTAGGACGTTTTATGTTTTCCTCCTGTGACTACTGGTCGTGCATATTCCACAAAATCATCTATTAGAACAGGCCACGCTCCTACAGAGAAATCAAGGAATTGAAAAATTAACCTATCATTATCAGCAATAAACTGGTATAAAAGTACAAAGGATTAGAAGCTCATCTTGACATTTTTGACCTAGTCTAGCTTTAACAGGCACAGCATGATAAAACACTTGAAAAAAACACCTAGCTAATAAATTCCACATTTGAATCTCTTGCATCAATAGTTCGTAAGACAATCAAAATGTATTTAAACCACAGAGCTCCATACTACAAATATAAACATTAGTTGATAGCAAAACCACTGCATTCTTATTATAGCCATTCATATCTTAGGACTTATTTCTGCACACATTCCAAACCAGAATTAGTAACAGAGAGTAAACTGCATTTAGGATAGCCAAAATTTTGTACAAAACTTCGTTTCACTCAGGGCTGTAGCGTAACACATTCAAATAATGAATCATGGTGTGCTGTATCTTCTCTTTTCAAATTACAGCAAACCAGTTAACCTTCTTATCACTACTATTCTGGCAATAAGTATGACACTCTACTGGCAGATGAAAATTTAAGGGTAAACAAATTAGGACACGAGGTAACAACATATTCTCTTGTTCATTTAAAGCAGTATTTTAATTCTGCTGTACCAATTTTTGAAGAGATTCAGGTACTGCTTACCTTCTTCATCATAGTTGGACATATCATCTGCAATCATATTCCCAAAATCTAACAAAAGATTCCAAGTATCTTTTGGAATTGATCTTTTATGATGTTCCTGTACAGAGGAATAACAGCACTTTTCAGTCCAAACTACTTTCAAATTCCACAGCAGTATTTTATATTGACATACATACACATACATGGATATACAGAAATACACCTATTGCAAATATTTCTTCACCTTATCTTAAAAAACCAATAACAAAAAAACCCCAACTCTTTCAGAGTTCCAGCTTGCTTCTTTCTTGGGTTGAAATCTTTTAATTTAAGTATTTCTTCTCAACTAAACATTCAGGTTAAATATTTCTTCTTAACTAACACATTTTAATACCAGGTTGTAATTTGCAGATTCTTCTTCAGTTACATCTATATATCTGAATTTGGATGTTTTAAAGTGTATTAAGGCAGTTAAAACATGAAATGTTTTCAGAAGCCCTCTTGATAAAACTGGTACATTATTCAGTGATTCAAATAAATATACTGCCAAAAAATTTAGAAAAAAGCTACTACAGAAAAATATTTCAAAAAGTCTACCTGTTAAGCAGTGGGGGACAAAAATGCAGAAAAAACTTTTTATTTTTCCTAAACTACAGATAAAAAGATAAAATAGAGAAGAAAATCAAGATAAAATATATATTATGTAACTTCATATAGACATGCAAATGCAGAAACATGGATAAGTGAATTGGGTCTTTTACAATAATATTTTTGAATTTCTAAGGTTTAATTTATGCATCTTTACTCCACTGCCCACAGAACTGCACCAGTGATAAAAAAACCGTCAAGATCAGTTCACATCTATTGCCTAAAATATTAATAAAAAAAAAAATCAAGAAATTTTTTTGAAAATGTAAAGTCTCTTAATGTTAAATTCTGGTATGACTGATTTAAGAAGACCAAGTTTCTGCATTAGTACTACAAAAGGCAGAGCATGGTAAAATTCATGGTTGACAATAATCACAGCTGTCTTGAGAATCTGCAGCACCAGTTTCATCTACAATAATGGCTTCCTTTCATGCAGGAACTTTCCTAAGTAGGAGGATGCAGGATTAAGCAAGCAGAACACTATCACTTTGCTGCATTCTTTTGCATTCTTCTAAATTAGAAAATCATAAAGAAGATTTAATTTGGCTTGCTTTCAGACTATTTTATATCAGTTTTCAAAAAGGAAAAAGTTTGAAGGAAACATAGAGATATCCTATCTTCTTATTGGAAGCACACAGCCAACAAAAGCCAGACTACTGTGGAATAAAATAGGCAGTAAGTAATAAAGTACATACTTACCAACAAAAATTTATTCCAAAGATCTAAAAACTTAAACCTTCCCGACAAGACTAAATTCCAGTATGCAATTGCCATTTCTAGATCTGCAAGAGATAAAGCAATATGTATATAATGCAGCGCATTATAAGCAATAAATCCCTTCTGGTTAAACTATTAATGCTACATCTAGTGTATTACGATACAAATAAATTACACTCTTTTAAAATCACTAAAAAAATGGTAAGGAATTGTTTTCTACTCTCCCTGACCCAAAAAGTAGAAGACAAGCAGTAACAGTATAAATTTTGTATTGAACATCCAAGTCAGTAAAACTAAAGTATTTTTGTCACCATCCACCAGTGCCAGATTAAAGCTACTTTCAATCTACAGAAACAGAATACTTAATGATAAATCTCTGCAAATCAAAAAAGAAAACACACATGCACAAACATAGCAAATATTGATAGAAACAAACATTTAAATCCACAGATGTCAAGTCCTCTTAATTTATGACATTTTGGACACACTTAACTTTGAAAGGAATTTAAGGACATGAGGGGATGAAAGGAGTCATTTGTCCCTGGTATTATGAATGTACAGAAGCCCTTACAGCAGTAATTCTCTTCTTCTGGCATCATTCAATAGACAAACACCTACACCCAGTACAGAAAATACAAGTCCAAGAAATCCGTCCTTATTCTACATCATGACCAGTGATCTGAGAGCAGGGTTCAAGGAACTTTCAGCACTGCCACGTACTCCAGCAGAAAGGCAGAAGCATCATTAGATGCAGCTTAAGGATAGAAAGGATGTTCCCTTGGAAGTCGATTTTCATCCTCAGCAGCTCACGACACCTAATGGCTTTGGTGTTTGCTCCCACAGGTAACAGCACTAACTACATGATTACTACTGGGCTACCATAAAATAAGGCACAGCCTTTCTTAAACAACAGAAATATTTCAGCTTGTGTTTTCAGTATAAAGGAAGTGTAAACAGAACATGAAGCCTAAGAGAAAGTATTACGATAGCACATAAAACAGAAGCTCAACCTGAACCTACAAGAAAGAAGAATGGTTTTTGAAATTGTATGTATCACACTACAAACCGAAGAGCACTCTGGTACCTGAAATCAAGAGTGAACTTCTGAAAGAGAAGTTCTAGATTTTAACACAGCCATGCCTCTGGAGTCCCTGTTTCAGACAAGGCTGGGGCCTGGATGAAGTGCAGCAGTTAAGATATAGAGATACGTAATATGCCTCTACCTACCTACACAGGGACAGTGTTTGTGCTACAATGATCAGTGCTCTTCAGTACAGAATTTGAATTATAACCTAATAAACTTCCTTCAATTCTTCCTGTCTATGCCACCACACTGATCTTCCACAAAAAAAAAAAAAATGTAGAAAAGAGTAATTAATAGCACTACTTGCTATTTAGAGATGAAGATTAATTATTCTTACCTGTTATACCAAATGAAAAGCAAAAAGAATGAAAAAGGAAAAACTTAAAAAATCTTAACAGTTTCTAAACTTCACTGTGAAGTAACTGCCTTTGATCCCACTCAGGCTTCTTTATGCAGACTCAATCTCTCCCAAGTAAACCTTGCAAATCTATCATGTGACAACTTTAAGCAAAATGCACTTTGAAGAAATAACACCTTAACAGTTCGAAAAGTTTATACTTCTGATGGAAATATTCCTTGAAAAAAAGAAGAAAGTACAGGTAGGGAAACAAAGATGATTAAAAGTACCACAAAAGAAGAGGTAAAAGAGAAAGAAGAGGTTTTTGTCAAAGTCAGTATTATTTTAAGGTGAACTTGATTATTGCAAAATTGTATTTAATGTGAAATACTGTCTTAAGTTGACATTTGAGGGACACTGTGTACATGTCTGCCAATGAATTCTCCTGCACAAGGTCATGCAGAAATTCTTTGCTATAACATGAAAAATGCATATTCCATTAAGGATGCTGCTCTGTAGTGGATAACAGGTCCACAGTGAATCTACTCTTCCCAATAGGCACAAGGGGGAAAGTTCTTATCTTGATAAAATTTGCTAAATGGGGGGGGGGGAAAAAAAGTCCAGTCTTCCTCATCTGGTTCACTGTAATCCCACAAAACCATGAACTAACACAAGTATTATTTGAACACAAGGACTACGTGGGACTACCACTTTTGGTAGTGGTGCCAGTTTATGCAGTCCTAGAGTACAGGAGAAAACTAGGCCTTGAGGTTTGCCACAGTCTCAGGAGATATGTCTACACTTTTGTTTGAAGACAATTCCCTACCTAGGTTGAAAAATTTGGCACTGGAGAACAAAAAGGAGGATTTTTCTGCTTTAAAGGGAAGATCTAGTTACAGAGTTCAAATTCTATGTTAGCATGCTGACAGTAGTATCAATAAACAGTAATGCTGTGTGTCTGCTACAATTAGTGCTGCACTGATAGATATTGAAAAAAGAGAAAAGCTCTTATGCCATTAGAGTTCTGCATCCTCAAAGGAAGATGCTTTTGCAAGGCAAAAATTCCTCAGGCAGTCTTAGGAATACCTCTTTCAACTCTGCATAGATATGAAGGCATCATTACAATAAGAATCAAACCACAACTATAAAATATGCTGGGTTTTTTTAATCAAAATATATGCTACCCACATCACACACCAATAATGCAAGTTTTATAAATAGAAAAAGACAGATGCATGATCTCTGAAAACACCTAGAAAAAGATCAGTCTAAAAGAGACTTCATTACTAACATCCATGTTCACATTCAAAGCATAAAGTTGCTAAATGGTTAAAGATCATAAAAATACATCATATACTGTACATTATGTAGTTTGAACTTTCTTTTTCAACCCAAAAATATTTTCAGTGCCAATATCTAGCGAGAGTTGCATGTCATGCAGACCCTTAAACAATCAGTTTTTCTCAATCAGAAATAGTACTTTGCATGCAGTAAGAGCTATCCTCAAACATTAAAACCTCATTCTAAACTTGCTTTTAAAAAAACCTCAGCCTCCTCTATCCTGATTGAACAGAAAGCTTGAAGTGCTAACAAACAGCACAATTAATGCAGAATGAGAAATACAGCCTGTGTCTACTTTTTAGATTTGATCAAAGGCTGATCTTGTTAAGAAAGAAAAAAATCATTATTAGGTTGCTGCCAAACAGAGCTTTCTAGTTCTCTGTCTGCCCTACCAACAAGACCTGTTCATGCACTCATGTTTGAAAAGGATAGAATACTATCACTAATTCACCTGAATTACTAATATAACTTTTCAACACTGTATTGAAACTGATGCACAGGTAAGATCAATGGAAATTGATGCCAATCTGTCTCAACAATAGGACTGTTATACCTGCCTGACCAATAAGCATCAAGTGAATACTTGCAAGATTAAGTGAGTTAATAAATTCCTTGTTTCTTCATTTCTGAATGATTTTTAAGTCTTCTTTGGCCTCCAAATTGCTAAGAACACAGACACAAGAATTAGTTTCTTCTCTCCTAATCAGCAAAATAGCAAGAATATGGGATTAAACCTAAAAACACTTAACCGAATTGCCAGAATCTTAGAGCAAAATAGCCTGTAGCTGCAACTGGAAGCTCCCCCACAGAGGATAGTCAGAAGGGAAAAAAAAAAAGTAAGGGGGGAGGGGGGGTGATATAAATGCAGATCATGGCTAAACTTGGGGTCTAGCTGAGCTGGATCCACACATCCCTGTGAAGACGCAAGCAAAGAGTTTCCCAGTGTGCTGTGTTAGGGGACAGATAATGCACAGTGTCAGGCTTAAGTGCCTGTGGTGGACAGGAGGAATGGTAAAGCACAGCACACGGATTTCAGAGGAACACTGCAGGAATCCAGCAGGGTCTGGCTGGGCTCACTGGCTCTGTCTCAGCATCTGCCACGCTCGAGCAGCCTGATTCCATGCAAAATCTTTCATGTTTATCTGTTTATCACCTTAAGCATAAAAACAGATGAACTGCTTTGGAATGCAAGTTAGACTTAGGAGATGGCTGGCTGAACACTAGTTTGAATGCTGCCTAATGAACCAGATTGTAGCCAGTTCAAAAATCCTTCTGCCTCCGCAAATTTCTCCAGGTACCATTCAGATAAACTACAACAGATGACTTAAGGTTGACTGGATATACATTTCCCAAACGAGGTCCAAACATGAGTCAAAGAATCAATGAGGCATTAGTAGTACTGGCAGTTACGCCACACTTTTACTGATCAGAGCACCTCTTCTATACCAAGTTCCTCTTAAACTGCTGGCATTTTCAACATAGAAAATGTGAAAAAATAAAGCAAGAACCACATACACAAACTGAGGTCACTGGAATATCTAAAATACAGCATTCAAAGACCTCTTTCAAAATAAATGCAAAATTCATTTATAGACCTCACTCACCTTCTTCCATGCACTCACTCCTACAAATTCCTATGAATCTAATACTTCATTGAAAGGGGTGGACATATTGATAACTAGGCTGGGGGGAGGGCAGGAGTAAAAAAAGAAAACAAAATGGAAAGAAAAAAATATCCTCTCCTAATGTCTAAAGATCTCTTAAAAGAATCTTGAGATACTGCTATGATAAAAGCCAAAGTTGATGTTGCTTCAATTAAAAAGAGTACATTATACTCATCTGCTTACAGGAGAGGAAACCTCCTTGAAGTCCACATACCGGATGCAAAGATAGTCATTCTTCTGGTCTTGAGGTAATATTTGATTCAAGTCTGAATGCCCTCCTCATCTTTCATCTCTTGCTTGATCCCAGGCAACTGGCAGAGAGAAGGAAGCACAACCTTTTGAGCCAGCAAGCAGACGAAGGGATCACAAAGAAGTGAGGAAGGACCAAATCGGCTTTTTGTTTCCATGTTGGAAGGTGAAGACCATGAAAGAATGCATTAAGCTCCTCCCTGGGACTGAAACAAACTGTAACAAACTCTTGAGCATGTCTTTTTGGGGCTCAAAGGGAGACCCAGTAAGAGAATCACAGCAAGTATCAGGTTAAAAAAACCAACCAAACAAAAAAATAGAGATAGAATTAAGGCCTTCTTTTGAGCTTGAAAGTGCCCTTAGAAATCTGAACTGCTCTGTAGACAACATGACAAAAGACCTATAATCCTATTCTTTAATACACTTACCAACAAGATCTAGGATACAAAATTTCACTCAGACTGCAGTAGAAAAGCTGAACCTTGGGAGCAGAAGGCAGGATAAAACTCTCTATATTTGCACCATGCAAAAATTAAAGATTTGACTATATACAGTAGTAAGACTATAAGAAAGCAGATTAAAGACAGAATCACAGTCATCCATAATAATTCTTTTTAAAGTCTCCTGGCAAACCAGATAACTTGATAATACACCTTCAAAATATAAAGACAAAATGCAAATCAAGTTTAATATATCTAAATGTTGTGTACTCTAGGTCCAACATGCAGCCATTGAGATGGCACTACTGTGTTAAAACTTGGCTGCTTTTTTCCTTAATTCTGTCCACTGCTTACAGAGTCACTGTCCTAATAGTTATAAGCATCCATTGTCTTCTTTGATAATGATCAGATCTATTCAGAAGTATTTGAAAGACACTCGACAGCTGGGTGCTGAGTAACACTGATCAGAACATCATTTTCACTTCAAGAACATCATGGCAGATCTTATGCACTGAGCCTTTGCCTCCTGCATCCATCCTTACACAAGGTATCACCCTGGGGGACTGCTACTATTTTCCCTTCTTTAAACAGCATGTGTCCAGACTGGAGCATTCTACTTGGTAATACTGAGCTAACAAAAGTAAGTGCAAATATTCGAGTTGGATGAGACCATAGCGACAGAAGTCCTGCAGATACAAAGAGAAATAAAAATTCCCTACTGTCGCCACATGAACTGTGGAAAAGAGACTCCTATAAAAGGCAGTCCTATTTCTAGGAATGAGTATCGGTGTACTGAATTCTGTGTCTATTTTAGGGAATGACAGAACAGATGTAACTTAGTTTATTGGAGAGGATTCTTCCTATCTAGCTTGCATTGGTTTTGAGGGGAACTGGAGAAGAATAAGAAATTAAAAAGCAAGGGAAGACAGGCTTTTCCAAAAATAAATGAAACAAAACTACACACAAACTCCTACCCTCCAAGACCACTTTCTTGGAACAAAATCCCCTCTGAATTAGGAAGACAGCTGTGTCAGGTATCATCAAAATTCTTGTATCACCAAAAAACCTTCTAAGGATGGCTTCTGTGCCTTCCCACTCCCCATCTTACAAATGGCAACTGGTGTGATAAAAGGTACTGTGTCCTGCTGATAATAACTCCAGAAAGTCTGGACACACAGATTTTTTTTTTTCCAAGCTATGTTCCAAGCAAAAAGATTTGATGAAAACTGACAGTTATTTCAGACAAAACTTTTAGAAATACAGTCTTCAAGCACCACTGGCTAAAGTGAAGCCAGATATGGTGAAATTCACCTCAGCATGCTGAAGCAATCTCAAACTGCTTCCCACCATGTTTGAAACTTCATAAAGGTCAAAGAAGTTCTGGAAGAACCTCAGGCATTCCCTGCCAAACTGGAGAAAGCAACTCATGCAAGTGGGTCAGTCGTGTATCTAAAACTGCCCAATACTTAAGTAACTCAGGTAATACAACAAAGAAAACTTCTGCTAAATTTGCAACTTAGACAAAACCTCAAAAAAGTCTAACATGATAGAAGACAGGATTAGGACTGAAAATTATTTGGACAAATTGGAAAATCACTTGGAAATAAATAAGAAAGATTGCACTAAAGAGAAGTGCAAAGTCATAGTGCTAGTGGGAATAATCAGTTGCAGAAATATCAGATCAGAAAGATCAGACTTAACTGGATACACTGCAGTGCTGCAGAAACCTAATAGTAAAACAGACTGCACACTGCAGACAGTATCAGACTTAAGCAAACTCAAAAGGATGCAAAAGAAACAGCAAAATACCTAAGACACATGGAAGGCATCTGGCTTGTTTGGGTACTACATGACAAGAGAAAATTAGACTAATTTGATTGCAAAGGAAATGAGAGTTGAAAGACAAAATTCCAGTATCAGAGAGCTAGAAGATAAAATTTATCAGGGTAGTTGGTTTTACTCAGTCCAGAGACTAAGTGAAGACACATGCATAATCACCAATTATGTAAGAAGTTGTTTCTCACTCTAAGGAAATGTATTCTGTGTATTTACTTTAGCTGCCAAAGTATTAAACTAGAAAATTCAGAAACAGACAATTAAGTTATATGCTAGAAAAAGAAGAAAAAAAAATAACAATAGGTTTAAGCAAACACGGAAAAAGATGTATGAAACCTGCCATCAAAAAATTTAAGATTCTATTTTGTGAAGGCAATGACTCTCACACTTGTTCAGCCAGAGGACCAGTACAAATCAGACCTTGAATCTTAATACCTATTGAAACTGAAAAGGCAATTTAGTATATACTGTAGCATACCACAGTGCATTTGGTTAGAAAAGCGTGTGCAAGAATGGGTTTGGTAGATGTTTAGCCTGTGAAGCACAATGGAATACACTATATAAGTATTTCTCTACCTTTTAAATTTAAAGACCATGTGGCATATTAAAAAGGCACCCATAAGTTGCTATTTCCTGGTGTTTTTCAGAGGAGAGGGGACAATAAATAAAGTAGTAACTGTTGCATATCACTTCTTAAAACAGCAGATACAGATTTAAAAAAAAGTAATCTGAAATGATGGAGCAATGAACCTGACTGTCCTGGGGTGACAGGACACCAGACCAGTTGGGGAGAGGGGTCATTTGAATTTTGTTTTCCTGGGGGAACCCCATTTGGAGTTTTCTCCCAGATTTGCCCTAAACTAGGACACTGACTCACAACCAAACCATTGCTGCTTGAACATTTTAGAGGTATTTCACTCATTTCTTATGGTTTCAATATCCCAAGATAACAAACAACAAAAAACCATGACAAATAATGTGTAAGTCAGTTTGCTTATCACAGACACATTTCTGGTCTCTAGCTCTAGTCTCAAGAGTTATTTCTGTTAAAAAAAAAAAATGCCCTAGCACTTGGAGGACCCAACAGAAGGAATTTAATTATGTCTTCTTTTATAAAAGGTTTCTATTAACAATCTGCTAAGAATATGAATTCCTCATTTGTCACTGACACTATGTCAAACTTGCTTAGTTTTCAAATAGGCACATTTAAAGGTCATGTGTATATCCAAGAATCAAACAATATTCTTTTAGCTTAATGATCAGTCCCCTAACCAATGAGTACAATTACCACACTTGGTGATTTAAGCTCCCAGCCAAATAAGAAAAAGCACTGAATACTTCAGACCCTAGAAAAATCACATATTCTGCAACTGAAATTTAGGACAGAATTCCTAGATTATTTTCAATTCATTAATTCAAAACATTCACTTTTATCCTTTACTTAGTGTTAACTTACAGACTTCTCAGTGTCCTCCAAGTTTCAATTCACCAGAAAGACTTTTAAGGCAAGCAGCTTGAGCAGGAGCTAAGCAGCATCCTATGAATGACGACCTAGACAGAGCTAGGCACAGATTTCTACCAGCTCAGATGGTAACAAATCTCTTTATTCAATCTGTTTAACTATCTGGACTTAATCAAAGTAAAGGCTCCAAACTGAGTAAGACAGAAACAGATTTTGAACATGGCCACTATCAATTCCCGTATCTCCTTGGAAATAGGGCACACAGCCATTGCACACAAATACCAAACAATCCTGGAGACAGGGATCACACAGCTGCTGTACAGTTGCTCATTCCAGAAGAAAGTACATAAATGTACACAAAGAAGAGGATGTGAAATAAAAAAACCAAAAAACTAAACCTGTATTAAATGTAGCTGAAGCAACTAAAATTCTCAGCTCATACAGGCACTCCAGTAAAATAACTGGTGGGATCTTCCTCCTTGGTTACAACATACTGCTTCCTTCTGTGATTACTACAAACACCTACCTGTAAATTTAATTTTTTCCTTCACCTCTTTGCTCCACTATGATGGATAATCCCTGTAAAGATTCCATCTCCAAACCTATACAGTGCTAATTTTTATTTGGGTAAACTATCACTGGCTTCCGTCACTCAAAAATGTCACAGTAGTCCATATGTTTGCTCAACAGTCTCTTTCTACTCAACCTATGGTGATCCAAGAAATATGGTGTATCTCCACTGAAGTAAGAGAAGTAGCATCTGCTTATACTTCTTTACTATCTAAAATCATTTTACCAAAACCAGAAAAAATCTGATGAAAAATGCCACCAATATACTGCCATATAAGAACTAAGTACTATGAATTAAGAGACTGTAAATATTATCAAAATGACTAAAATTCCTGAAAATTGAAATCAGCAACAGTTCACATCAATTCATTCCACAGTTTAAGTTTTACTACAATTTTTGCAATTCTTACTTTCTCCTGCTAATAGTTCAACTCTTAGTGCAAGAAGGAACTTTGGTACTTTCTGGCAATAGAACATCTTTTTTACACAACAGAGAAGACAGACTTACAAATGTAAGGACACCCAATACTGAATAAAACAGTACATTCAGTTCCAAATCTGGGTTGGGCTGCCTCCTCTCCTCCACTCTTTATAAAAACTTAGGTGAGAAGCTTTTGAAATGTACTGCCCAAGTTAACGAGCTTCATGTTGGAACGACCCAATTAAAACATGAAGCTATTTGTAGTACTTCTTTAAGTATCCCATCAATTCCAACCTCAGCTGTAACTGACTTAATCTTTCATGCAATTTTAAAGTATTAAGTTTTGTTAATGAAGACTAGCTGAAGGACTAGATTTCTAACCAACCTCAGAGAGCTACTACAAGACCTCCTCATTTTAGTGTCAGTGGCACATGAGCCATGAGTCACAGATGAAATGAAAAAATGAAACTGCTGAAAAAAAATGAAGAAAATTATAAAGTGGCTAAAAGTTGTCCTTAGTTTAAAAAAAAAAAAAAAAAAAAGACACCAGAAAAGATGAGAAAGATTATTCAAATCAAAGAATATGGAACAGACACACCTGGTTGAGGTCTAAATTGATATTTTGCTCTCCTAAGAGTTCTTGAGAAAAACATTTACCAACTTTCCAAGTAAATTAGACACAGATTTAAAGTGGCTATGCTAAAAAAGAAAAAACCCAAACCCTAAAAGAAACAACAAACCACTTCCTCTCCCACACAGCACAAAGGTACAGTGCTATTCTATGTACAAAACATGAATTCCTTCCTACACAGTATCTTCTGAAAATGGACATAAATTTGAAAAGAGTGGACTTCATCTTACTATTTTTTTCATCTATTCACAAACCAGAGATTTTTGATTTAAAGAAAGCAATGGAATTTAAATGATGTGTCAGTTTTACTCCAGCAATAAAAGGCATGGATTGGGATACACCTCAAACTTTATGAAGAATAAAGTTTAATGCTATATGAACTATGCCTACTTTTACTCACTAGTTTTAAACCAAGTCCATAGAACCCTTTTTCTAAACTTTACATAAAAACTTCTTAAAATTTTTAGCTCAGAATAGTAACTCTTTCCCAGTTTTCTCCCTCTTCCTTGAGCTGATATAGACATCTTGGTTCAGTAGTTCTTAAAACACAGAGCTCACTAGCTCAGTATTTAAACAAAAAAAATAAAATTTGTCAGGTCTTGAAGAACTGCAGGAACTTCTTTCAACAGGAGGTGAGAGAATGTCAATATTGGCAGAGAACCACATTAAGTTATCTATACCAAGGGGACATCAAGAAGAGATTAAATGAAAGAAGATGGGAAAGAGAAGTCAGTGAAAGAAATCAATAATGAATTTACTATACAATTGCCAATGAGAATATTGTAGTACTGGAAACATTTGGAACACTGAACACTTCACTGACTGCAGACATTTTCTCATTTTTTTTCTACTTACCTAGACCTTTTTGTCCAGGATTTTTAGCAAAGTTAAAAGTAAACTGATAAAAATCTTTGAACTTTACTGGATCCTTTAGCTCTTGTTCCAGTCTTGGCAATAGAGCTTTTAGCTTTTCTGTGGTGTCACACCTGTTCAAAAGAGATTACATTATTTGTATATATTTAAAGTTTATTCCTACTTTCACCCCACCTTTTTTATGGTGTAGTTTAAGAGCAAACAGGATTCAGTGGTTTAACTTCTTTTCGATCTCTTTATGAACTTCTGAACAGATGCTACTCTGTTCTTAAAGAACACCCAAACCTCACTGAACTCTGTTATTCCTTCCCCTGAGACAGATGCTGTACCACAAGTGTGTGACGTTTTGCTTTAATCTAGATAGACACTGCTTATTCCCTGCTCCCCTGAATAAAGAGCTTCACACTACATTTTTATGGTTCATCTCAACATTTGAGGGCTTTCCAGTTAAAAGAACTATTATTTGCAGTCATTCTCTCCCCATCATAGAGCACTTTAGAATAAAACTGAGGAACAAAATGAGCCTTGAATGATAGCCTGAAGGCTGGCAAACTAACAGCCTGGCACAGGTAAGCTAAGACAGAATCAAGTTCCTGAAATTCCAACAGAAACACATCCCTGAATAACACCACCAAAGCATTTTCAGCGAAAACATGTGAGCTGACAAGACACTTTTAAAGGGAAAGTGTTTCTGCCACAATGAGGCATTAAATGAATATTCAAGGTTTACAACAGGACATTATCAATATCTTGAATAGTACCTAGAAACTCAAAGTGAAACAAACAGGTTTCAAAAGAAGCATCTATCACAACACTGTGTATTTGAAAGTTCTCTGTAGGTAAATGTTTGTATTTATTCTAAAGATTCAAGAAAAATTCTATTAAAGCATGGGTAACTATAACAACATCCTTAAAACACAAATGCAGTTTTAACTGTCTTGCATGGTGGAGATAAAAATGAGTATCTTTCTGGCCTCCAGCAGTACCTGGAGGAGAAAAGAAAGAATTCTGCCAACAGTCTTCAAGTGAGACACTAAGTTTCATTGGGACTTGATCTAGTCAATAAATATACCATCCCATATGCATCCTAAAGATGCTGTGTGATCTAAGCCTCAGGGAATGTCTTTCCATTCAACTGCTCACTTGTGTTCATTGCTAAAAACCACAGACACTGTGCCTCCAAGTATGTAATAAAATCACTCCAAATTCTCAGTAAGTGCTGTGGCAAGCGGGTGCAGCCACATTATGCTCCCAAGAACAGTTGTTCCAAGAACAGGTGGTTTAGCAAAACCTTTTAAATCACTTTTATGGGGAAAAAAAAATAAAAAGGCAACCTTTTATATAATAGTATGAGTACTTAATTCCTATCCATGGTTAGAAAATCATAATTATTCTTGTAATTTCTACCCAAAGATACACAACGGGGCAAAATAAAGCAGTGAACTTCAGATGGTATCAAAAGTAATTTCATCATAATTTTATAAAAAGAAAAGTTTAAAAAGAAATCAATAACTGATGAGGTCAGTAACATCAGACTGCTACAATCTCTGCTCAAGAAACAACCACATTTCCTAAAGCTGGTCTGTCTTAGAAATGTATTGATAAGGTGCCATTCTAAGACCAAAAGAAATTGTTTAGCTATAAAAACCAGGAACAAGTAATAAACTGTACTTATCCACCCATTTAATGCAACCTGTTAAAAAGAGTAATTTGTCATCTCTAAATATTAGAAATGCTGCTCCTCTTGCAAAGAAAAGTTATACACAAAATATATTTTATGATGATAGATGCTTGACTTCTTTGGTAAACAGAGGCAACATTCAAAGTTTACTATCCAGAATAGCTCCATAATCCAGGAAAGAAATTTTTATCAGTTACATCACAGTTGGACCAATCTTTTCTACTACCAATATCCTCATTTTTATTTCAATTCCTCATAGATATTTTATACAAATGAAGTATCTAGTATAAAAGAAAGAAAAGTATGTGTGGTAAAATGGACAAGAAGAAATATGGGTCCATTTGCTGGTGGCAACATTAAGGGAAAGAATTGAAGGCTCTCTTCTCTTTTCCTATTTCTTTTCTGCTTCAACACTGACTGTTTTTCCCCCTCATACAACCCCAGTGACTTTCAATTTTTAACAGCAGGAAGTCCAACTCAAATCCTTAACACAAATATGCATATGCTTACTATGAACTATATAAAAAGATAGGTGAATCCATCTACTCCCTTGCTGTACAGGTAGAAATTGTTTTGCTTCCCCCCTACTGTTGTCATTAAGGCTTTGCAGTAAAGCACCAGTTCAAGGATGACAAAACACTACAAGCATTTTCCACCTGTTAAGTTTGGCACAACAGCTTTTTAAAGCTTCACACAATTTAACTGATAATGTTTTGAACAGAAACACGGTTCTGGCCTTACATTATAAACTATGAAGAAATGGATACTTACCCCAACTCTGTCATGCCGTCAACAAATTCCTTTTTACTAAATTCACACTGAGTAGCTGCCCTGAATTTCCATGCCACAACCAGAACACTGATACTGGCTGGGTCCAGGCTTAAATCATCACAGAACTGCTGAATCCCATCAATGCCAATTTTATTTTCATCTTGTGGGTCTGCACAAAATACAAAGAGGAGAATTATAATTATTTACAAAACATACTAACAATTGTGTTAGCTCTGATGTGCTGCATAATACAGGTATACATTTTTTCATAATCTTCACAAATGTTTTCACTTGAAGTCTAGATATTTTTAAAAGAGAATCAATAAACAGATTACTTAATCTGTAAACTTATAGAGAAATTGGTTTGCCCCTTTTCCTGAAGTTATCTGCTAACATCAACTAAATAATTTTGTTTTCCCTTCACAATCCTCTATAAGACTTGAATTAACTCAGGAGATGCTGCCTACATTTAGAAACAGGCTGATAAACACATCAAAATGTGCAGCATATTTATATTGGTCAGCATGTATTAAGCTTAAAAAAAAAAAGAAAAAGCAACCCAAACCCCAATTAGATTTCTTTTTCCTGATAGTGACATATGGGTATCCACTACATCCACTTAAAGACCACATTTAAACATTTTGGGGGTTTAATTCTCTGTCAGGGAAATCACTAGAACATTGTTCAAACAATGCCTTAGCATATATAGTATAGTCTATAATGCCTATAGCATATATAGTCTTCAGCTAATTAATACAATTTAGTACAAGCAAAACACAGTATTTTACCAGTATTCAACCTTTTTGAATGTTGGTAGATGCCTTATAATAATTCTGTAACAAAATTCTCTCCCAAAAAAGCCCCCAAACAAACAACTCCCTGCATGTAAACTTAAGACTGGAGAAGAAAAAAAACAATTGAAAACAAAAGAAGATAAACCTACACCTACAGTTTTCAAAGCCTGAGATTTTACAAACCACAAAACTGTCTTTCCAAGCTTTTGAGAGGACGACATTCCTGTATCATAAGCTGGGCTATGTAGAAAAGCATCTCTTGAGTAGATTTACTACTAACTTCTTAAACTGATACCATTTCCAACCATGCTGTTTTTAAGTCCTGACCCCAGAATTTGATTAAAAAAAAAATCAAGCCTAGATAAAACCTTTTGAATTTTATTTTAATTCTTAAGCTAAGATCTCTTTTACTTTCCCAGCCAATACTACAGTGAAAGAAATCGTAAATTCCAGAGAGAACATTAATTTGGCAAACAGACTTACATCTATTAAACCAAGAATTTCACCTAAGGTATAATTCAGGGACCTTTGATCCCAAATAACAAGTAAATGTATCTATTCAACTAGTTCTAAGACATGTAAAGCATATTTAATATGTATTTGGGGAGTAATTGAAGAACTGAAGATGAGATATGCACCGTCTTGAAATCAGTGGAAAAATTCTGCTGGATTTCAACGAGGACTTTTCAACCCTATCATATTTCACATCATCCAGGCAACTAGTAACAAAATGCAATTGTTGTTTTGACAGAGTTGCCGGATAAATAGGTAGGAAAACAAAGAAAAAAACAGCACAGAAAAAGACATTTCAGATTTCAAGTATAGTGCACTATCTTACAGGCTTTGTAGAACAAAGGAATCCCTTATTGCTGAGGGGCCAGTGACTCAAGTCTAAGCCAGATATGAATCAAGGAAAGGTGCTTAACCAAAACTTTTATAGTCTTCTGTCAAATCTTGTCAAAGTTTTTAATGTTTACAGCTTCAGTGTTTAAGTGCCACAACTACAAAAGTGTGCTGCTAACTAAAACACTGACTTAAAATGGCTAGACTTGCTTTCACAAAAGTCAGATGGTGCAGTTTGCCACTGCTAGAAATCTGTAAGTAACAACATTTGTGATAATCTTCTTCCATTTTAGATATTCTTAACAGCATTTATGAATTTGAATCATATATTCTTGACCCTGCAATCTCCAAGACTCAAATTAAAGGAGCAAACAAAAGATTCATATACGTATATGTACTATTATATATATATATATAAGCATGTGTATATATGCTATATGTATGCTACATATATGTATGTGGATATACACATAGGCATATATAAAGCAAAACATGGTTATCTGAATTTTGTCTCTGGGTTTTTGTTTTCAGAAGGAAATACTATAGCACTGCTGCCTCTTTGTCTCTACACAATTCATTACCACACAATACTGAACTATTAAAGAATCCCTGTACTTAAAATAGAACAGATTATGTAAAGAACAAAAATGATAGAAACAGCAATGTAAAAAAAGGATAAAGTGTACACAAGGCAAACCATATATTTAAATTAGAAAAGTACATAAAATCATAGCAGAGTGGTTAAGGGTTTGTGTTTTCAAACACAAGATGTATGGATTTCAACAGGAGCTAGCAATGATTCCAGGCCACACTGCTCCAACATGAGCAATGCACATGCATGTCAAATGGCCACCAACTCAGCAAGCTCTGTCACCTGGATCACATACATTCTTATATTTAAATGCCTATCTTTTTTGTTGTTGTTCTTTTACCAACAATGTAAAATGAAACTTGGAAAGGAAGCAGCTCTGCCTTTAATCTACTTTTGTGTGGTTTTCCCTCCAAGCCTCTCTGAAAAGGCACATTACTTTTGCTGTAATATGCCAGCATGAAGGAATTAAATAATGATGTAGTTTCTAGTTTTTGAGTTTTCTTATCTGTTTTGTCACACTCCTAGCTGTAATGTTATCTGAAATAATTTTTATTTTAATATATAGAAATATTATAGAAATATTACTGTCTCTGAACAGAATTCTCCCAAATGCTAGTATAAGAACAGTATGTATTATTTTCCCATGGAAAGGCCATCATACAGATTTAAGAGCAGCTACTGGCAAAAATTCACATAAGTTGCATAATAAACTTTGCTACCATATTTGACAGCTGGCACTTTTTCCTCACTATTAATTTCCTACTTTCAAAGCCTACAGAAATCTCTACAGAAGTTGTGTACAGATCATTAAGAACATTTAAAACCTCCTTTCATTCTTATCATATTACTATAAACACATAGTGAGAAGCAAAAGCTAGCAAGCTTTATTTAAAATTCCTTAAAACTGGTAGAGTGAAAAGCAGAAAAACTCCTCACACAACATAACGTAGAAAAAACAAAATTCACAACAACAACAACATGCCCAAGCTCACCAACAAAAAACGCCCCAGAAAACTAAACCTTACCTTTGTATCGATTATACAATTGTTCTAATTTCTTCTTGTCTACTGAATTTTTCATGGATTCTTTGTAGTACAAGTCTGGATTCTGGAAGTAGTTGTCTGTTGCCACTTCTAGTTTCCATTCATTCTGTGTTAAGCAGTATATAGCAGTCCTTTCACCAGCCTGGGTAAATGCCATAAACTGGCGGACCTTGTCCTTCTGGGACGATTTAAGCTTATGCTTTGGGATGCAAAAGAAGCAGGAAAGCCAATGAAGCTAATCCAGAAGTTTGTTTCAGCATTCTACTACTAATGCCTATCTTTTAAAGGTTTTAGTTTTCTTGTTGATGACAACTTTCACTTCAGAATTACAGGAAGACAAAGCCTTGTTCTTCTGCAGTTAAATAGACAGCATTTTCTTCTGAAAATTGAAATGACAGCATCTATATGTACATTTTTAGCAGCACATATTCTGTCAGTAACAAACTTGTATTTCTGCTTTATTGCTCACATATGCTGACGTTTTTTCTGTTCTGTAACAGCAGTAAACACAAGTTTCGTCATATTACAATATGGTTATCTTCTGAAAGATATGCCTAGTGGTTATAAAAAACAGAAATTAAAAAGGTGCAACTTACAGATTCTCAAATTCTGTGTAAGTCCTTCATACATGGAGAAAAATACCCAAGAGTTTTCCTAATATTTTCTTAGCAACAATTAACAGGGCGAAGTTTAATCATTTTAAGTCATTTGAAAAAGGCAGAAGCATCTCTCATATAATTATAAAACATTGCCAACAGAAGACATAAGGCAAAAATAAAATAGATGAAGTGACAAATCGGAGTCTACTGAATGTTACAATGAAACTATAGGATGAATTAAAATTTTAATCACATTTACAGCAAACTTTGAAAAATATATTTTTACTACTAACACATTAAACAACAAAAAAGCCTATTGCAGTGGTCTACAGGAACTAATATGATGTTTCTCTCAATTGCAGCAACCATATTGAGAAAATATCCCTAAATTCTGGAACACCCAAGAGGTAGGAATGGGCATTTTACAGGGAGAAAATTTGCTAGCAACATATTTCAACATTATTCTTAACATGAAGTAAAAGGCGATAGCCTAAATCAAATTCTGCTTTTTGTTATATTCTGTACTTTCCAATTTTGTTAAGCCATACTTAACACATGTTATGGGGCCAACAATTAAGCTGAAGAATTTGTATAAATTCCCCACTACAGCTTAAATCGTCAGGTATAATGGAAAATTTACGGGTCTCTTATAAGAGAACTGAAGCCTGATCCAGTGAGCAGTAAACACGAGACCATCTTTCAGTTTACTTTTTTATCGCCTGTACCCATATGAACATCTTGACTATAGATGGTCCTGAGATAAGAAACACATCATGTAAACAAGATAAGGATTTTGGGTTTTCCGACAAGATTTTTCAATTTAATAGAAGAAGAAACACGCTGGGTTTCTTTTTACATAAGAAATACGTACCGTGGGAGGAAAACCATGCAAAATGTAACTACTACATACTTTGGTAAGTAAATAATCAATACGCCTTTGGCTGCAAGCTCCAGCCTGCCTCCAAATTTTCATAAGGGTTTAGCTAGGGAAGACTCTGCACCGAGACTCTGCACTTCTGGGCAACAAACTTAGAGATAATCACTTCAACACAGAGGACTCTTCCAAGAACGCCAAAGCAAACCTCACGTCCTCTTTCAAGCCTAGTTAACGCCAGGCACTTACGGCAATTTTTTAACTTCATTTCTAGCGAAATGAAACAGCAAAATTATTTGAAGCGATCAGAAACAAACTGCAGCCCGCTACCCTGCCACGTAGCACGGTTCCTACCGCCCATCCGCGGCCAGAGCCCTGCAGCGGGAGGGCACCGCGCACCTTCCCTGGGGGCCGGCCCGGCCCTGGGGCGCCTGTCCCAGCGTGAGCCCTCGCTGATGGCAGCCGAACAAGGATGCGCACCTCGCATCCAGGCACAGCTCAGGCACGTTTCTGGAGCCCGCTCCCAGCGCTAATGACCCCGTACCGCACACCCCAGGGAAGCGCTGAAGCTGCTGCAGAGGCACCAGGAGAGCCCTTCCTTCCCAAAACCGGACCGACCCCGCCACCCCGATCCAATAAGGGAATTTGTACCGCACCTTTCCCACCGCCTCAGGCTGCACCTGCCGCGTCCCGCGGCGGGGAAGGGGCCGGTGGGAGCGAGGGACTCGCAGTTGCAGTGACCTGCCCCGCCAGCCCCAATCCCAAAAAAGGGAAAGGTACGCGCTGAGCCGGCTGCCTGCGCTCGAAATACCCGCGGCGGGGCCCGGCCCCCTCCCTTCCCCCACCGCCCCCGGTGACCTTCCCCGCTCCTGGCCCGGCGGAGGAGGCGGCGGGAGAGCGACTCCGCAAGGGGGGTGCGCGTCCCCGCGCCGCACGTCCCCCCCGCCTGGCCCCTCCCCGGCCAGGGCAACCGGACTCGGCGCGGCGGGAAGCCCGGGGGCGCTAGGCTCGCCAGCCCGGGGGGTGCCTGGGGGTTGTTCGAGGCTCCCCCTCCCCGGTTTCGCCGCCTCCCCTCCCCCCCCGGCTCGCACAACCTACCATTTTATCACCGGCGCTCCCACCAACTTCACCGCCCGGCGCCGCCTCCCGCGCAGGCGCGCACCGGCCCGCCCGCGCCGCCTCCCGCCGGGGAGCGCTCCGGGCGCGGGCCGCAGAGGCGGAGCACGGGGTCGCGGGAGTGCGGAGCCCGCAGCGCTGCCGGGGGGGGCGGCGGCGGCGGCCGCGGCGCTGGGACAGCTGCGGGGCCGCGGCTCCGACTACAACTCCCGGCGTGCGGCGAGAAGCCGCCCTGACGTTTCCCGCCGCGAGGCGGCGCTCGGAGCGCGGGTCCCGCCCGGCTGCGCTCCAAGGCGCCGCCCCGGCGCTCGGGCACCGGCGCGGGGCGAGGGGCGGCCGCAAGGACGGGGCTGCTCCGTGCCCTCGGCCAGGGGCCGCCGCCCACTTACACCCCTGCTCGCCGCCCTGCGATCTCGCCCTTCCCTCCCCGCCGCTGCGGGCCTTCCTCCGTCCCTCAGGTGAGCGTCGCTGCCGAGAGCGCCGGGCGGGGCGGCCGCCTCTTTTCCCCCGTCACTCCGCCGCCATGAGGGAGGGGGAGCCGGGCCGGTGGCCCCCGCGCTCCACTTACCTCCTTCTGTTGTCCCCTTGTGCCCCGCCGTCCGCCCGGCCTGCCGCAGGGAGCGGACGGGAGCTGCCGTGGCGCTCAGGTGGGACCGCACCGGGGCGGAGGTGCCGGGCGGGCACGGCCCGGCTGCCCTGCGGCTCCCGGGGAGGAGTGGGATTGGGAAAGGGGGCGACTGGAGAACCCACAGATGTGGAAGGATCTCGCAAGAGGGGTCTGGAGGCAGGGTCCGGTATTAAGAGCTTGATGAAATCTGGTGTTACAGTGTCGTGTTCAGAAGGAAAAAGGGGGAAGATGAGCTGCCATCCAGCAGGAAGTAAATGCTACTTAAATAAGGACTCCAAACAACAGTAGTTCCCTCCGATTTGATACTTACTGGCTGCCAATGGAGAGGAGTGGTTTTTTGGTGGTTTGTTTGTTTGTTTGTTTGGGTTTTTTTTATTGTTGTTTTTGGGAGGGGGTTTGGGGTTTTTTTGCGCTCAGCATCACATCATTTATTTTGGTATGTGAGATCGTTATTCCTTTAAGAGCTTTTGAGCACTGCCCCAGGTGTCGCTCCTCTAAACAGTTTTCGCTAGCCAAGTAAAAAGCCCTGAAACAAAACTGTCCCATGTGTGAACCACAGTGCGAAGTTTGCATGGCCCAACAGTGAGTGAACTTAGCTGGTGTAAATCTCTGCTCAAAGTTTAGTTATGTGGTTTGGTGTACCATATAAGACATGCAGTACTTTTCTATTCACCTTGAATATACAATGGATGTTTTCTTCTTCCTCTTTCTTGCAGAAATAGGTTGTAATACATACTTAGCAAAATCCCTGCCCCAAGCCTACTAAACAGGAAGAGCATTATATATATATATATGAAGAAATATTTCCTTTAATTTCACTCTAGAACTTTTCCAGGTGGTGGAGATTGTTATTTTCCCGATTCCTTAAAGTAGTAAGCCCCACAGCTTTATCAAAGTTGTGAAATGTTTGTACTTTATTATTTTATTGGCATTAGACTGATTTTTTTATTTTATTGTTTTATAGACGTTAGACTGATGTGATATGCTTTTGCTACTTTGATTGCACTTTCAGTTCTAAATTTTAAGTATTTTAGCTCTTTGTGTTGTTAAACCCTAATCCACAGTCAAATATGGGTAACTAAATACTTTGGCTTGCATTTCATGCATTGAAAAAAGAAATAAACCAACCCATAGACAGATTTTCTCATTTTTCTCTGAAACAGAGATGGGAGGGCATTTAAAAAATGAAGGTAGTGCATGACTATGCTTGCCATATTTCCTTGCCACGGAATCACAGAATGGCCTGGGTTGGAAGGGATTGTAATGACCAGTGACTCCAACCCCTCTGCTGTGGCCAGGGACATCTATTAGACCAGGCTGCTCAGAGCTCATTCTATGTATTGATGTCTGTCTTAGATATCTGGGATTGTGACTGCTACTGCCTTGTAGGAAAAGAAGATTTTCTCTTAGGCAGACTGCTTCCAGATGGCTGTCCATGTGTTGGTTCCTGATTAAGGCTGCTGGCCCAATGATCAAGACTGTAACTAAATTTTTAGGGAAATGCCTGCTGTTTTGATGATCTATTAACGTGTTCTGTGAGATGTGAGTTTTTAGAATGCCATGTACAGAATTTTGTATATTCTTATGTGTAACTTTGTGGTATAAGGGGTTTTTTTTGAGAGTTTTTGTTTGGATTTTTTTAAAAGAAAATATAGGTATTTTGTGCAAAAATGTCAGTAGTTCCTTCTAGGTTCTGAGTGGAGGAAATTAGCTTTTAAATTCTATCCTGTTTGGTGTTAAAATTAAATACAGCAGTTTAAGTATAGATCTTCCAAGTAGTTGCTGGGAAATGAACTTATGAATTAATTGATTTAGTGTTTTTAAAATTTACTTTAAAATCTTGAACATCCCTAATAGATTTTGAAGCAAAGTACCTCTAGGCCTGCAGCCTTTCAGGTGAAGGAGGTCTTTGATCCAAACTAGTAGCACTCAGAAGTCCAAGTTTTGCTGTTCTTTCTTCCACAATTATGATTTATAACGTAATCTGATTCAGATAAGCAGATAAGTTTTTTATTATTCTGTGTGTAGTTGAGTTTGTTAATTCTTCTGAGACTTTATAAATAACAAATGATTATGGTACAATGTTTTAGGATAGGCTTGAGAAGAGACGGGAGATTTACGTATAGCTAAGAATAATGAGTTCTAGTGCTGGGTTGAAATGCAGCCTATGACATCATGGCCTGGTATTTTTAAAGGCTTTTCTTTCATGTGAGAAGTGCAGATGAGTACCATGTGAAGTGACTAAGCTTTCCAGTCACTTCTTTTAAAACAAGATGTTATCTAGGAAATAGTCAAGGGGAAAGCAATCTATCAGTAACCTCAGACTATTTCTTGGTTTTCATAAATGTTGGGTGAAGAAGCCTATATGTATTCTGTTAAAGCTTGTGGTGCAGGAGGCAGTCTTGGATTTATTTTCTACGTTTGTTTGATCTAATGGCCCAACATTACCATCTTTGATAACTGATTGGTACTGTCTTGCAGCCTGGTGTGCATACTGGAGATGGAGAAACCATGTAGCAGAAAGCTTTGAGCAGCTGTGGATTATCAGTTTCTCCCAAGAGCAATATACAGTGAAGAATGAAGGCGACCGGATTTATTTCCCTGTGGACGTTGGTTTCGCTGCCTTGTGGCCCCTTAGCAAACCCTGCAGAACGTGAAGATGTAGTGAAGCATGCAATAAAGCTGCACCGTGGGAAAGGAGCTGTTATCACTCAGAGGAAGCAGTGGGTGTTGGAGAGCTGCAGAAAATTGTCTGGTCTTCTTCGCCAAAAGAATGTTGTTCTCAACAAACTAAAAAATGCCATAAGAGCAGTTGAGAAGGATGCAGGACTGTCTGATGAAGAGAAACTTTTTCAGGTGCACACCTTCGAAATTTTCCAGAAGGAGCTAAATGAAAGTGAAAACTCAGTATTTCAGGCAATCCATGGCCTCCAGAGAGCTCTACAGGGTGATTACAAAGATGTGGTAAATATGAAAGAAAGCAGTAGACAGAGACTGGAGGCCTTGAGAGAAGCTGCAATTAAGGTTGGTTTCCCCATGTTTGTTACTAGAGGATTCATATCCTACTTATGATTTTAACTTTATTATGGTACAGTTTCAGTCTGTTTTAATAAAAAAGTATCTACATCAAACTTGCAATATTTACTGTTTAATGAAGTATTTGTTTTCATTAGTAAATTTACAACTAGTATAGAGCTTAAAGCTTACTAGCAGTCAATAGTTCTTATCACAAAGCTAAGCTTAATCATAAGACCTATGGCAAATATAATGTTAAAGGGAGGGGAATAAGAAGAGTGAATCAGTGCACATAGCATGCTTGCACTAGACAAGCCAGTGGCACTAGCTGAGTGGAAATAATGCCATCAAATGATGAAATACTGTTTGAAAAAAAACCTGTTTTTTCCATTTTAAATGAGAATTGCTCAGCTGAAGTCCACAGTTAGAACAAGTTGCTGCCTTTCATTTCCATGTTTGTATAGGTATGGGTAAAATCAACATGCTAAACAGTAGGTGACTAGATTTTTAAACTCATTATTGCACTTCTAGCCTAAGAAGTGCAGGTTTGAAAAGCAGTGCTTCCAAGAAAGAGTCAGCTGAAAAATTTGCCAAGAAAAAGCACAGCTGAGTAACAGTCGAACACAAATACTTCATGGAAAGTTTGAGTTCCCATGTCCCATTAGGTTGAGCACAATCTGCCACTGTTTTCTGGACTGGGTAGTGCTCAGATTGTGGACTGAAAGTCTTCCATTGAGAGAAAATGTAATTTAATGTATTTGGTATTTAAATTGTTATTTTCCTTTCTCTACCCCTCAACTACTGAAGGAATATATTAAGAATTTTCTTTGTTTTCTGTCTTCCAAAAGAAGAGGCTGCCCATGCACAAGGGAGTGAGAGAAGGAACAAAAATGTAGTTGGCATTTAGCATTTGAATTGTGAGAGTCTCTGAAGGGCAATTGTGATAAGAAATTTGCAGATCTTGACAGGTGAAGACAGAAATTATGTGCAGGAAAGGTGTTCATTGAATTGTGCCAGGATAGGCTGATGGAAGTAGAAGTTAGGATGTAAACTTAGCAGAATGGAGTGACTGTGCAGTGGAAATGAAGACTGAATTACAACAAATTTGAATAGAGAGTAATTTGGTTCTAGATGTATTCCAATGAACTGCTTTATATGACCTGTATATTGATACTTTATGGTAGTGTCAGCCGCTGCTGCATAGAAATGTCATAGAAATTGTCATGAGCTTCACTTGATTTTCCACCTTTTTTCGTACTCAGAGTCTGTGAAATAACAGCAGTGAGGCTGTCCAGAACCTTCTTTCCCATTTACCTAATTCTTGGTAATGTTACTATAAAATAATGAACAAACTTATCCTTGAACTTGAGAATACTGCTTCTCCTAGTAGGAGGCCCTTGTGTACAGTGATGTGTTTTATGGGTGTGTCCTGATGAAAGTTTACTTTTGCAGAAGTGGATTGTGCAGGCTTTTTTTGTAATATCAAAATATTTACTTGAGTGAGCAATCTTTTGCACCTTCCTTTTTATGCCATGCATGTGATTATTTAAACAGTATTTGTGGTTCTAACCTTATAATTATTGTATAAAGGGAAGCAAAGGATATGGAAAAATGCATGCCAAAAAGATGAAAATTGCGTGGGATACATTTGTTTTGGACTTGTTCTTACTTCATAAGACACACTTTAGGTCCAACTTTGTCCCAGTTTCATTTTTCACTGTAATGATTATTTTGTTGGTACATATAGACATAGAATGTCTATTTTTTAAACAGTGACTGAATGGAAAATACAGTTAACTGTAGGGGGCGCTGGACTCTTCCCTTAATTTTATTTCTGTCGAGTTGAAGTGCTTGGAAGTCATTAGTGCTGGGATATGTATGTATGTCTGATGCATTTCTTGATGCTTCTGCTGCTGTGGAAAGATGTAATGGAATCATTCACAGTGTGGGGCAGGGGGAAGTAAGAAAGAAGCACTGAAGATGGTTTCTGCCTTCTTTTGCTCCAGGATCATGTTTGGAAGTTCAGGAAAAAGCAGTCACATCTTACCTACTTTTTAATTAGCTTCTAATTTCTTGGATGCCTTCTAATCAGACATGGGTGGAAAAAATAAATTACAAGTATGGCAAAGGTGCAACCTCTTCTGCGTGTGCTTTTGTCATCTCTGATTAAATAGCAGAGAGCAACAGCAACGCTGCATTCTGAATCAGTATTGCCCCAAAGTCTTACTTAATCTTACTTTATTTTGCTCATGCGTTTTTAGGTGCTCCTGTTAAGTGCACAATCCTTATCTGTATTACTTTGCTTAAGAGGTTGCTTGGTATGTACCTTGTGATCAAGTGTCTCCAGTCCCAGGCTGAGTTGCAGAACAGTGTTTGTAGTGTGATGCACTCCTGTGTAGCATGTAGCAGGTTGTTTGAATTAACCTGTGCTTTTTATGGACACCACTGCCTGTGGTTGTCCCAGTCTACTGCTGTCACACTTGTCTCTTGATGGAAACAGATGCCGCTTTAATAGACGACAAAACCCTTTATCTCCATTAATTGAAGGAACGTGCAGCTAAACTCTGATTTTTTCAATGCTTTTCTACCTTGCTATTCAGGGAAAGTTAACTTCTTTGAAATTAGAGAATTATTTTTTATGTGGTTTGCGTCTAGCTCTGTTCAGCCTGTTTGTCTTGGCCAACAGAAAGGACTGAAATGGGCTCCTTGCACCCAAAGCCTCTACCATTTTTGAGGAGAAACAATCTAACTGTTATCAATTTCATCTTGTGTTCTAAGTTGTTGCTGAATTAACAGAGAATCTGCAGCTCATATGGGGGCTGTTTTTTATATCTTTCAAGCAATGTCTGCTAGCAGAGAGCAACAGATAGGAAATGTTTTTCCTTGAGGCTGTATGAGAGTGACTGTGTCTCCTACTTACATGTTGCATAAGAACCAGTTGTTGATATTGAGCCAAACACATTAATAGTTAGATTCTTCCCAGCTCCAGTTATTTTGGGATCTGGGTAACTTTCACCATGAGGGTGTAACTATGATAGTTCTAAACACCAACAGACACCAGCACTGTGTTTTCGTCACAATCAGAGGCATTCATCTGACTGTCAGGATTTTAAAAGGGTTCGTTACAGTTACTGGTTGTACTGAACATATTCTTGTCTTGGCATCAAGAAATTGATTAAATTTTGTGCATGTTCTTGCAGGTTCCAGGGGAAAAAATGTCCATCTGCAAATGTGTGGAGGAGGAGACACTCCAGTTATTTAAGCATAGGTGTTTAGTACCATTTTATAAGCTCAGGTTATTGAAGATATCTATGGAGGGTAGGCAGATAAAACACACAACCTATGGGAGACCTATGTTCTCTGATTTCTACCTGGGAGTGGCAGGGCATCTGGAGACAGAAACTTGTATTTTCTGGGAATTCAGTCAGACCTATAGATTGCTTGCATTCTTTTTTTCCCTTTTTCCCCACTTTTTAATAATACTGGCTCTCTAAAAGAGCAGAAGAAGGGTCTCTCTCATCCAAGTATTCTCAGAATAGAGACTTGTGAAGGAAAGAATCTTTTTTTCTCCCCAAAGGATCAAGTTGTTCTCTGTCAATACACTAAGTATTCTGTTTGGTTACTGTCGTGGTAACTATGTAAAAGGTGTTAGGCCCAGTTGTGAGTAAATTAAGCTTTTTAGTTCTCTTTTCGAACCTGAAACATAACTTTATCAGGGAACTTACTGAAATATTTAAATACCATATCAAACCATATTAGCGTATTTTCTCTTTTTACTTCAGAAACCTAGTAATTTCAGAAGTTGTCAGTGCAAGTTGATAAGAGGCCCAAACTGAAATAGGGTGAAAAGTCACATGTTTTAATTCTGATAGGAAAAATGCTTTTTGGGAAACATGAACAGGAAGCTTGGCTAGAGTGATTGGCTGCTCATCTCTTCCCCAGCTCTTTTTCTCTTCCCGTTTCCAAAGTTACTGTAATTTTTGAAAACCATAAACGGACCTCTTCCTATGTTTATAAAAGGGCTTATGAAGTTAAGATTCATTGTGCTTCATTGTCTAATTTGTTTGTTTGTTGTAGATTAGATAGTATAGCTATGCTTTCAAGGTATTATGCTTCCTTTCAAAAGCACAAAGTTCTGACCTTTATTTGGCTCTGAAATGTTTGCTAGAGTTTCTCAAAGTAAATCCTTTCTTGTATTTTTGTATTTTGTATTTTCTGGATCATAACTTTGGGTCAGGTCTAGTGTTTAATGTAATAGAAAAGGCAGTTGGTGGATATTTTGATTGGTTCTTGTTTTTCTTGCCCACTTATGCAATGAAAATTGGCACAAGAAAAAGCAATTTTTAAATATCTTCATGACGTCTATATTGCTTTTGTTATTCCACTGATAAAATGTTTTGTGTCAAAAGAAGCACACATTTATGTCAAATTTTTTTCTGCTCAGAGGCCTGACAAGACTTTATCTGTGTGTTGTAAAATTCAACAGGAAGAAATGGAATATGTTGAACTCCTAGCAGCAGAAAAACACCAGGTTGAAGCCCTTAAGAATATGCAGCACCAAAACAAAAGCTTGTCGATGCTTGATGAAATTCTGGAAGATGTCAGGAAGGCAGCTGATAGATTGGAAGAGGAAATAGAAGAGCATGCCTTTGATGACAACAAATCTGTAAGTGATGCTTTAGATTCAGTCATTTCATTGGAGTGCATTTATTTATAGTTGGTGTTTACACTGTGTGTTTCTCTTGTGTTATATAGTTGTTAGGATTTTAGTGATTGTTAAAGAGTGAGCAAACAGGAGTAATTGCTCATTTTTGCTAGTGATTTCTGTGGTTTTGATTTGAAAGTCCTCCCTGCAGCTGCCGCTTTGACGTGGACAGGTGCGGTACATCTCAGTGATACAGCCCCTGAGATCTCTGTGGTGGTGGGGATCATGATGGTTGGACTTGGCAGGATATGGAGTCACCATGTTAAGTGTTGTCTCCACTTTTTAATTTTCTTGAGAAAGTTACAGGAGAGCAAGAATCCTTGCAGTTGGTTTTCACAGTCTGCAAAAAGATATATTGTTCAAAGGAAAGATGTGAAATGTGTTGGTGATGTTACTTTCTTCCATTTCTGACTTCTGTGTTTTGTGCCTTGGCCTACCTGCACTGATACTTGTTTTTATGTTGCATGATGGGACAGTATCCTTCAGGTAAGGCTATGTGTCTCAGGAATACGTGACTTTATTCTAGTGTTTCATTTTGCCATCCTCAAATAGACTCCCTAAATTTGCCCTGTTTGCATAAACACAGGTTACAGTTTATTTGGGAGTTTTTTGTTATTTCCAGGTTGACTCCCGAGGTGAGCATAGCTCTTGAGTTCTGCTGAGGAGGCAAAAAACAGTTTCTCTGTAGCAGAGAGCGTCAAGCTGTGTGTTGTTTTTTGGTTTTGTTTTTTGCTTGTTTGGCTTTGTTGTTGTTGGTTTTTGTTTGTTTTTGTTTGGTTGGGTTGTTTTTGTTTTTTTTTTTTTGTAGCTGCGCTCAAATAGAGAGAAAGCGAAAGCAGCTTTTTTATTTGGCGGCTGTGCCGGGGCAGCCGCACCTGGCAGCGGGCGGGCCGGGCCGGGCGGGGCCGGCGGGAGCGCCCTCTCCTGTCCCGCCGGGAAGAACGGCCCAGCCCGAGCCGGAGCCGCCTCTGCACCTGGGCACTGCCGCAACGCCAGCGCAGCCTTCTCCTGCCGGCAGCTCCTTGCTCTTCTGCTTGTAGCTCCATCCGCGAGAGAAGAGCAATCATTAAGTGCAGTCTGGAGGACTGTGTGCTTCTCCATCATTGCGAGGAACATAATTTTAAACTTAAACAGTGGGATTTTGGAATAGAGAACTTTAATACAGTAATCAATATTCTGAAAAAGATACACAAACTTCTCTTAAAATATAGCCAAATAGTGAAGTGTAGCAGGAAAAAGTGAAAAAAAAAAAAAAATCTGCACTACAACGTGTGTTCATAAATTGCAGCTCTGAGAAATAAAATCCTGAAAATAACTAGGTAGAAACAGTTCTTATAATCTCTCCTTCAAATTTACAGGATGGTGACCTTTTATTGATTTAGAATTCTGTCTTTAGTTCAGATTATTGTGAACTGAATATCACTTTGTAATCTCTGATTGATTTTATTCAAGGTAATAAAATGATACTTTTAAAGACATCAAGTTTTGATAAAGAGAGTGAAATATTCTTAGAGAAAAAACCTGCAGTATTTTTAGTTGGTGTCAACAAGTTCTGTAGAAACTTCAAGCACAGCTAAATAGTCTTTCCCTTTTTATGATATGCTTGAATGATTCCCCTTTTTTGTTTCTTTGATTATTTGTTTTCTTAAAGGTAAGAGGTGTAAACTTTGAAGCAGTTTTAAGGGTAGAAGAAGATGAAGCCAACTCCAAAAGAAATGCTTCAAAAAGAGAAGTAGAAGATGACTTAGGTCTTAGTATGCTTATTGATTCTCAGAACAATCAGTATATCCTTACTAAACCCAGAGATTCAACCATTCCTCGTGCTGATCATCATTTCATAAAGGTAATAATTTTAGAGACATTTTTATCATTTGCTTTTAAATTTAGTCCCACTAGTTTGCATGTCAGTTCTACTTAGTTGGAGTGAGTATAGTTTCAGAATTTGTCTCTCTGAAGTTATCCCAGTGTTCATGACTCCTCCATCTATGGTGATTCAGCCATGTGTTCCCTACTCTTAGGTTTCCCTTTACAACACTGATCATGATGCCACCTGAATCTTCTCTGTTTTTATTCGGTTTCTCTTGTTGCACCTTTGGGGTACTGTCCCTTCTCTCAGACTACAAAGTGTTAAAGCTACTGCTGTGCTTAATAAGCCACTTGCATATTGCCAGTAGAGAGAATTTACCTGGTCTGGTGATGAAAAAAGGGATACTAGAAAATACATAGACGTGATAGAGTTTTGATTGTATTCATACTTCATACAGAATAACTGGATTGGGATTTTTGTTTTAGTTATAAAACCTAAAACAGTTATGTTTTACCATCTTGTTTTAATGCAAGGTGTCATTCCACCCAGGAATTTGCCTGTTTTCTATAATATATTTAAAATATCTATAAATTGACTTATAGTCCCCCAGTGATTTAAGGTCAGTACCTCATCTGCTTCATCTGAAAAACTGATGTGCTTATACCTGCAAAACAGCACTGAGGTTAATGTACAGAAGTTTTGTTTCCTTTTCACAGGAAATAATCTACATTTAATTTTACAGTTCTATTTATCTTTTGAAAGATAATAGTCTTCAATTTCATCCCAAATTTATGTGTCCTTTATATTAATGCCTTTGTAAATCTTATGTATTTAGGATATTGTGACAATAGGAATGTTGTCTTTGCCGTGTGGCTGGCTGTGCACAACAATAGGATTGCCAACCATGTTTGGATATATCATCTGTGGAGTACTCCTAGGACCCTCAGGACTAAATAGTATCAAGGTAAGTGTGCAAGTTACTTCATGACTCTTTTAATTTGTTGAAATCTTTAAAAGTAGTTTTAAAAGAATACACCTCAAATGTATTTAAAAAAAAGATATCCCCAAACCTGAACCTTTACAAGAGGAGGGCTTCAAATATGATGTCTTTGAATCATTTTGTTTTCAATCCTTTTTCCTCCTGTAAAATTGACAAGTGTTAAAAGTGAAAACTGGAGGTTGTTTGTTGTGGAAATTTTATGTAACGTTCTTTTTTTTTCTTTCTTTCTGTTTGATTTTAATCATAAAGCATCACAATTGGGAGCCAAATTATTTAAATTACATAAAATATACAGAAACTTGGAAAAAGTCAGTGTTGACAGTGGAGGAAGCATTTAAAACAAATAGTTCCCAAAGAACATAGCTTGGCTTTCTAGACAGTTATTTTGTACCTCTGTAGTGCTTTCATCCATTCTAGTCCCCCTATTCCTTTCCCAGTAAGTACCCTGCCCACATTCCTGAAGTCTTTTGAACCTTTTTAGCTTCATCACGTGTACCCTGATTACTGGCTCCTGCGAAACCGTGAGCTGTGGTTGGCTGGACATGTTTTGATTAGTGCTCTGGTGTGCATTAACAGATTGTTTAGCCAGCAGGCAAAACAGAACACATGCTAGGGCTGCATGGTAATGTCTGCTTAAGTTGCATGTGTCTGTTGCATTGATATCAATGAAACCACTTGGAACTTACTGTCTTTGCAACATCTGCTCCTACATGGGCTTCTGTTGAAAATGATTGTTGAGCTCAAAAGTAGGGATTAGTAGAAATTATAGGATTTTGTTGATCTTGTATTGGAAGAAATTAAATAATCTCAGCCTCTGTGTTATACATAATTTCTGAGTTGAGAATGTCTGGAAAGTTTGACCACTTAGACTGAGAAACAATTCAGTAAGCCTGGCATGAGAAAGAGACCAAACAACAAATTTTCAAGATACTCACATTGAAGGAGATGATGTGGTCAGAAGAGATACAAGAGAAGTTTCTTTAGGACAGTTTAAGTGACTTGCCTTTTTCTTGTGCACCTGTGATTAAACATTATTCACTAGGATAATACTCACGTTGACTGGGTCTCTTGTGTTTGGTCTGTTCTCCATTTCCTAAAAAAGTTGAATGTCTGAGGAACTGAGAAGGCAGGCATATTCTAATCTGGTAGAAAAGATGCATGTTTCTATAATTGATGATAAACCTTGTTTTCTTCTACTCTGGCTTGTATATACATAGAAAAGAAATACTAGATTTTTAAAATAGAATAGACTATTTCAGTCAACTGCCTGAACACTTCAGCGCTGACCAAAAGTTAAAGCATATTTTTAAGGGTGTTGTCCAAATGCCTCTTAAACACTAACAAGCTTGAGGCATCAATCAGCTCTTTAGGAAGCCTCTTCCAGGGTTTGACCACCATCTCAGTAAAGAAATGCTTCTTAATGTCCAGTCTGAACCTCTCCTGGGGCAGCTTTGAACCATTCCTACTCATCCTGTCAATGCATACCAGTGAGAAGAACTCAGCACCTCCCTCTCCACTTCCCCTTTTCAGGAAGCTGTAGAGAATGATGACGTTGTCGCTCATCCTGCTTTTCTCCAAGCTAGGCAAACCCAGAGTCCTTAGCTGTTCCTCACAGGGCATTCCTTCCAGCCTTCCATCAGCTTTGCCCTCTTCTGGATTCATTCAAGAACCTTCATATCTTCCTTCCACAGTAGGGCCCAGAACTGCACAGTGCTCCAGGTGAGGCCTGTGAGGCCTGAGACCATTCAACACTGAATACGGCAGGATAATTTTGAGTGGCTGGTGATGCTCTCTTTGATGCCCCCCAGGACAGGCTTTGCCCTCTGGGCTGCCAGCGCTCTCTGCTGACTCACACTGAGCCTGCTGCCCACCAGCACCCCCAGATCCCCTTCTGCAGGGCTGCTCTTGAGCCACTCCTCTCTAGTCCATACTTGTGGCTGGCATTACCCCATCCTAGGTGGATCAGAATCCAGCATTTTGAATGGTTAAATAATTTCCTCCCATTAATCATCGCCTAATGCTCCAATGTGTATCTACATCCCTCTGCAAGGCATCTTGTTCCTCAAGAAAGTCAAAAGCACCTCCCGGTCTGTTACCACCAGCAAACTTGCTAGTGGTGCATTCAACTCCTGCATCCTGATCACTGATGTATATATGTATCTATTGAACAGAACTGTCCTGAGACCTAAACCCTGAGGGTACACCAGCTGCCAGCTAGGGGTATCCCCATTTTTCTGTTGTGATGAGGAATACAGCCTTCTTGCTGTTGGATCCTTCTCGCTGTAGCACAAAGGCTGGTAATTGTGCTGGTCTGAGAGATGGATGTGTGGAGCCTGAAGGATGGAGAACAGAACAGCAACCACAGTCTAGCAGAAAGATTATACCAATAGACCAATAAAATAACTAGCAAGAAGTAGCTTCTGGAATGCAAGCCTTGGAGACTTAATAGTACATGTATAAAACATAACCTATTTTTTTTCAACCAGCAAGTAAGCTTACTCTTAAGGAAACTTCCCAGTCTGACCGTTGACAAAGCTCTCTGCCTTCTTCACCTCTGTGCCTGTGGTTATCCCAAAGGTTGGTAGTTCACTGACACTTGTTGCAGGCTTCCACTGAGAGTTCAGTGTCCATCTCAATCTGCAGCTTGCCAGCCAATCTACTTGGATCAGATGTGTTCCGTGACACTTACCAAGATGTTCATGTTGGGTAACCAGCACTCTCCCACCAAATTATCGCCTAGTATCAGCCAGGTGATGGGAAAAATAATTGCACTCCAGAGGTGCTCTGGGAACTTCTGAAGTCATATGAGCACCAAGTGAACTACCTGTGGAAACAGAATCAATTTGTTTTGTAGTGTACTTACAATTTTGTGTTGTAAGTCTACTGCTGTGCACTGATTTTTTTTTTTTTTTTTCCCCTAAGTCTATTGTACAGGTAGAGACATTAGGAGAGTTTGGTGTGTTCTTCACTCTCTTTCTAGTTGGCCTGGAATTTTCTCCTGAAAGATTAAGAAAGGTATTTTTTATATTTCTGCATTAATGGATTTAATTGCTAATTACTGAAAGTGCATATTTCAGTTATATTTTAGATTTTTACACATTCTCTACAATACACTGCTGTAGCTTTGTACATTTTTGAAAAGACAAATGTGACATTTGCTTCTGCACTTTGGAAAGAACAGAATGCATTATTTATTCAGTGTCTCAAAAAACCCTACATTTACTCCCTATTTTAGTGAAATAGTTTGATTACTAGAAAAATCTCTCACAGTTTGACAATCCATCTCTGCTTTATTTTAACATGCAGAAATGTGCAGTTGCTGTTACGGAGTGTCAGTGATGTTTACCATTCCTGTTATAAAAAAATCAGAAAGTTTAAATACTGCATACTGAATTGATAATATGTACTCTACTGGCTAATAAACTGATTGAGCAAGTATGTTAACAGAGGAATATTAAAGGATGTGGCCATCAGAATTCAGCAAAAACTACAAGTTTCTTTTGGTCTTAATTTTAAAAAAAAAGTTATAAACCACCTAGAATTTTAATAATGGAAAGTATGGCTACAAATATGTGAAAAACTGTATTATATATGCAAAGAATTGCACTGTGTGATCTGTTCCTAAATTGATGGTTGTGAGTTTATGATACTAGAAAAGCTTTAATTGAAGTTTGTTACAATTTATGACCATTTAGCTTAATCTGCTATTTCTAGTCCATCTAATGTCCAAGATAAAAATCAGTAATTCAAGGGATCCTAAACTGCAGTAAATTACTGCTTCAGAATTGCTTGTGCACTAGTTTGGAGCAGGTTACGGGTATTGGTGACTGCCTTTGCCACACCCATTTATTCTGCATCTTAGAATCACATCACATAACTGGTCTTCCATTTGATAATTTTAATGTATTTCAACTCATACTGGACCATTTGGCCCTTAATTTGTCCATGAGCTTTGGGAAATTCACCTGTTTTCTGGAAGGGAGTCTTTTGGGGTGGAATATCTACTCAGTGGAATAAGTTGGGAGTTTTAGCTGATCTAGTGTGACAGGCCATTACTCTGTGCCCCAGTACTCCAGCCCCAAATCACACATCTTTAACTGCTTGTTTACAATGAAAAATATTAGCAGTGAGAAAAGTGTCACAGGAACTTGTTTTTTTCCCAAGGTATGGAAAATATCTTTGCAAGGACCCTGCTACATGACAGTTCTGATGATTGCCTTTGGTTTACTATGGGGGCACTTGCTCCAAATTAGACCAACACAGAGCGTCTTCATTTCTACTTGTTTGTCTTTGTCAAGCACACCACTGGTATCCAGATTTCTTGCAGGTAGTGTTCGAGGAGATAAAGAAGGTAAATATGACTTTAAATATAGACTACTATAGTATCTAATAAAATTTGAAAGAAGTTGACTTTGTAATATAAGAGAAGCTAGTTAAAAAACCAAAACAAAACCTGCTCTTAAGCCTGATTGCAATCATCCTTGTTTAATACTGGCCATTGTTGTGTGTATTCTTGCTAGGAAGTGTACTTGATTTGTACATAGCTAGTCCTTTTTGGGCAAAGACAGTGTAGTACACAATCAGTGCTCTCCATTGAGAACTGACTTTACTGAGTGTCTGGAATCCTTGAACTTTTTCAGAGGTTACCAGACTAGCCTGCTGCTACATGTCATCAGGGCAGAAAGGTTAATGTAAAAAATTCACATCCTTCTTCAGGAAACAGAAACCAGTTCAGATGGTCTTTCATAGCTAACAGCTCTTCAAATAAGGACCTTCAAGGGCCATATTTCTAGCTTCTCAAATACGCCTAAGTTTTTTCCTTTTGAAAGTTTTGACATCATGCTTTCTTCCAAATCTCCCTCATTCAAATTGTGTTAGAGTGCTCCTCACCCTCTAGAATATTCATTCTAATGCCAAAATTCAAGGTGTATATTTTACACATGCTGGCTTGAATGTGTGTCTTCAGAATAAAGCCTGTATACTCTCAGTAGAGGAATTTCACTAAATGTGTAACTAGTGCTTAACTGCTAAGCAAAGTCTATGTTTTTGTTTTGTAACAGATGTTTCATATGAATATTTTGTTTTTATTTTAATATGTCTTTATAGGTACATTTTAATTTACCTATTAGTGGGGGGAAAAAAAGTCCTAAGACTGCTTTGAATGACCTTCAGCCCATTAAGAGCTATATTGGGCTTCCATTTGATTAAGCCTTTTCTAGATTTCTGAGTGTTTGCAAGCATTCATAGTTTCTGATGACTGTTTCCATGACCACTTTGCTGATGTACAGGGGATATTGACTACAGCAGCGTACTGCTTGGCATGTTGGTGATGCAGGATGTGCAGCTTGGTTTATTTATAGCTGTCATGCCTACACTTATTCAAGCAGGAGTGAGCACATATTCCAGGTAAAAAAAAAAAAATCATTGTATGGATCTTCTCCCTGCCCCTTGCAATTAGTATGTAGATTGCCAATATGAATTTGAAAGCACCACATTAAACGTCAATTCCATGGAAAATAGGCCCTCTGTTCAGTGAGGTTTACTTTACTGTTCCTACTTGTTGTGAAGCAGAAACCTGTAGTAGTCATAAAAAAGCAGTTGTATGAAAATAATCTCTTTGCTGTAACTTCTTTAGTCCTGTGTGGTAATTAAAACTTTTAGTGAAAGTTTTTTACTGTAAAAAGAAATGTTAATTTCTTCACTTTCTTTATTCCTGCAGGGCATGTTTTTGTCAAAGACTAAGTGATAGTATTATTGTGCCTAATGGCTTGCCTTGAAGATCAGTCAGTGAAAATCAAATCAACATGGAAGTAAATTTTAGACTGTAAAAGAGGTTTCTGGGCACTCTGCAGATTTAGTCTTAATCTTGTTTACTAATATATCTAAATACCTTCCTGTAGCTACTCAGTTTTGAGCATTTATGGAATTGGGTATTTTCATTTATGGGGAACCTGGTTGGGAAGTATGAGAGCCCTTGAAAGAAACTTTTTGTTTGTTCTTCTCTTCCAGTGTTTTCAAGGAAATTCTGAGAATACTGATATTGATTGGCCAAATTCTGTTTTCTCTGGCTGCTGTTTTTCTTCTATGTCTTGTTATAAAGACTTATCTCATAGGACCATATTACCGCAAGTTGCACACAGAAAGCAAAGGAAATAAAGAAATTCTCATTCTAGGAATAACTGCGTTCACCTTCCTTATGTTAACGGTAATCCTTTAAATTGATAAAACATTTTTATACATGTGGTAGTTTACTTCGTCAGTATCACAAAAGCCATCACTCTTAGTGTTATTGCATATACACATGCCTCTGTAATTATTTGGTTTTAAATTGTTTTAAAACAACCCCCAAATGTGCAGATGATTCCTGCGTTATAGCACAAATGAGTAAGAACAGATACAATTTGAATGTGAATCAGCTGAAATTTTGCTGTTAGCTTTTAATAGAGCCAGTTTAGGAATCATGATCTGAGTTTTAATTGTGGGCTACTTCATGCATTTGAAAATAATTCAGGATGGGTTTTGAGATGCTGATAATGACATTTTTAACATTTGCTCTCAAGTTTCTTCTTAATAGCAAATTCTCAACAATGTTTTTATTATAAAATAATTTTCTTTTTGTGTGAGAGACACATTTTGGGATAAAGTTAAGAAAGTAGAGAAATGACTTAAGGTTTCTAGATTTTGATTAACGCTATTGGGTGTGTTTCATTTTCCCATGCATTCTCCTTTTTTGTTTCTATCTCACATTTCAGCTTTCTGAAAAACTATACTGCTGGGAGAGCAGAATGTGACAGTTGCTTGATAACACTGTGGGTTTGACACTCCATTATCCTGAATGTACAGATTGTTACATCCCCTGAGAATAATTAAGCCAAAAAGTTCCTGTGCCTGTTTTCTGTTTGCTTAGTTACTACAGTCCAACAGGAAAAGCTGACCTTCTTCAGGAAGAAGTTTAAAAAGAAGCTATTTAGAGAGACCATAGCTTTAGTTAGTGACTTCTATTGAATAATTTTAAAATGCCATTGCTCTAAACAGCAATTCATTTTTCAAGTATGTCCTCTAATGAGAGAAGAAACAAAACTGGTTTCTCATTTTTACTTTCTAACAAACATTACACTTGTAGAACAACTTTAATAAAAAACAGCAAAGAAACCACTGAAGTTGTGTAAAATATGCTATCTAGAAGCAATTTTACTTTAATTAAAACGGTGGCCTACATAAAATTTGGCTTCTTGTACCCAAATTGCATTTCAAATATACAAGGAGTTTGTCTATGTGACTTTTCACAATACATGTGTGTACACAAAGATCGGGGGGAGAATATGTTTGAGTTTGTTGGATTTATACTGCAAGCCCAGAAGGCTTCTTCAGCATTTTCAAATTTCTTTTTTTTTCAAGTTGATGAATAATTCATCAAAGAGAATGGTAAAAAGGATACTTCAGGTAACATCAGTGAACCAGTTGAGATGCTTGATATTCACTGACACTTACAGATTCATTATAGTAATGGTACAAGTTATCATTTGAACACACAAACTTAAAAAAAAATAAAGTAAAAAAGTGCTTGGTTGTTGAGTTGAATAGGTGAACAAACAAATCTTCTGGAAAACCAATCTTAATTGGTATAGCTACTGTACTTTGTTAGGAATACAAACATAGGATGAGTGACTGCAGTCTAAGCTGAAAAAAATGTTATGTATCTTTGGAAAGGTTACATTAAGGTTTTTGGGTGCCAGGTAGGAAAACAATTAAACTGTCATGGATTCTGCAAAGATCTTTCTCCTTGGAATGCCAAGCCTAAATATTGAAGGAGGTTGTATAACTAGTCTGCAAACACAAAATTTTCTGTACTGGTATAATTCTAAAAGAGCTTTTGAATCTGTAGAGGAGCAATAAGAGAGTGCCTATTTTAGTGTCCTTAACCAAAGACAACTCTGTGGTTCCATTTAGAAAATTTAAGATACATTTTTAAATAAAATAATTTAACTCACTGTCTAGCATTGTGAGTTACTCTGCAGTACTCATTCTTTCCAATACACAAAAAAGAGTCTAGGGATGATATGGTGTTCCTGTCTCATGCATACAGTTACTTATTACATGCTTCAGTGTTGGCTTCAGTTAGGATTCTGGGATCCAGCTAAGATTGTTCTGTATTTGGATTAATGAGTAACACAGCACGTGTAATGCTCGTTATATATAAACTTGATCTATTTTGCTTGGTTCCTGTGTTTGAAAAATCTCAGATGATTAATTAAACAAGAATTACCATTTCCCTGCTGATAAGGGCAAATTCTGTATGGGAGAACAGGAGGGAAGATGAGACAGAAGAGGTTCCTATACTGCAGTGCGAGTAAGCAATTTTCATACAAGGAGTATCATGTCAGTTGAGAAGCTTTGAGTATGGTTGTGACTTCTGAGCATTTCTGAACTTGAGTCATTTGGATAACACTGCAACTTGTTATACCTGCAGATATTTTAGTAAGACTTGGAGCTTAAGATACCCTTTCTGTTCCCAGTATTCTCAATTATTTAATTATTATTTATATTATATCTATATAAAAATAAAAAAAAATTATATAATTATTTAATTATTAAAATACAATTATTTAATTGTACTTCCTCTCCCTTTTATCCTTCAACTAGTTAGGCAGATCAGGGCTGGGAGGTGGGGATTGTATCAAGTGCCAATCCTGTAATAGTTTAGATGACACTGTGACAAAGTTGTTTGTCTTTGAATCATGTACCTTGTCTTCAGAAACAAAGGCTCAGTAGATCATTATTATACTTCCAGCAGCTCCTTTTCAAGCTTTGAGTTATGCAGATAGTGATTTGATTGTTTGTTTGTTTATTTGCTTTAACTGGTGAACTGTTCTCCTAAATTGCAACGTAAGGAACATATCTAACTAAAGGTTTTAAACATGACCATTCAGGATCAGTGGAAATGGCTAACTGGTAGTTGTAATATATTGCAAGATGTTTACCACGATGAGCTGAAGTATATGTCAGCCTGAGCATTCACTGGTGTAGTGTTGCTTTTTCATATTCTATGTGTATGGAAACATTACAAGAAAGATTGTTTTAAACACTGTCCTGATAATGAAGTGCTGTATTGAAAACCTGCAGGACAACAGTAGTCAGTTTTTCTGCTTTTAAAAACTGAAATTCTGTAATGTTATAAGGGGAATGGAAAAATATAAAACTTGACTTGACAAGAAAGACAGCAGTTACATTTACATGTTTATAGGATTGTGCCTACACATGGGGAAAAAGTGGCTTCTAGTTTCACTGCCTGATGGTTGACCTGGGATGGTGGTAGCAGGTGGAGGCAAATTGCCAGTTTGCTTTATATACTGAAAAGAAAATACTATGATGTTATTGCAGTACTTTACATAGGAAAATGTATGAGGTTTTTCTGCAGTGTCTCATGGATATAATTACTAGTATTGGAATATCATTCTTTGCTTGCCTGAAGTACTTCTCAGTGGCTTATAACCTGCTTATGAACTCTTTTCTATCAATTAAAAGAAGATTAAGGAAGAACTGTAATCTCAAATATTTTAGTTAATTATTTCATAAAATACCATTGAGATAGACGGTTTACAAGGTTCACTTAAAATTGTTCCAGTTTCCATTACAGCTTCACTTTCTTGAAATGCAAGCTTAAAATTCACTTCTTTACTCTTGAGCAGATTTAAGTTACTAAAGACTGAAGTTCTAATACCTTTATTTCCACCAAAATTTTATTTAATTTTACTGGCTTACCATATTCATTAAGCTTCTGTGATGATTAAAGAGTAGCAATAAGATAGACATCATTAGAGAATATAAGCAAAACAACTCCTGAACAGATGGTTGAGATTTGCCCAGAACATGTTATAGCAGTAATGTTTATTTCTTTATTTATTGATGTGGTAGAACATTTGAACATAAAAATCCAATATTGTAGTGAAAGCAAAGCAATCCTTTCTGAATTGGAGTAAAATGGAATGCTAGAATACAATTGACAACTAAGTTGTGAAAAACATGTGAATTGACAAAATTTTTCATGTCATTTTGGCTTATAAAAGGTTTCTGTAATGTAAGAGTTGAGAAGAGGACAGTGCAAAGCCCAGGGATTAGTAATGGCTAAAGCCCTGTTTGGTGAAAGCTGAACATTAGAAGTGATGCAAGCAGAGAGGGAATACTAAATGCTCAATACTTCCCAAGTTTTGCTTATGTAAAAAACCCTGCTGCGAATGCCTTCTTGCCAATAAAGCAAGTCCTCTCCAGTACGTGTGTGCCCATACATTATATATAACAAACCCTGATGCTACACTTATAGCTGAGGAAATGTGTCCACTTGTAGGTAATACTATGGGACAACTGGCAACCAGGGTGGGAATTGCAAAAGGAATTTCTGTATAAAGGTACATATGAAAGGTTGGACTCGATGATCTCAAAGGTCTTTTCCAACCTAGTTGATTCTGTAAATCTGAAGATTAAATTGGAGGAGGGAAGAGAGTAGATGAAGATGATGTAACTCTTGGTCCTTTTCTTGCTCTCTGATACACTTTCCACTTTCCTGTATATAGAGAGACCTATGGATTTTGTAGAGCTGAAGTTGTGTAGTACCCAGAGACTAGACAAGAAATAGTAAAACTTGCCTATTTTTTTTACTAGGCCCTTGAGCTCATTCTTGGTTTGCCATAAACTGAAGGAATGTAATTCAGTTTTTATGTTGTGGGACCAAATTCCCAGTTAGACATGCAGTTTGCTCCAGTTATGTCTGATGCTTTCTGAACAAACATGTTTCTTTCATGCTCAAATTGCTCCTTGCTTTAAGAGTGATTCTCACAACAGTGCAGTATCATGCAATTCTGGTACAAGATATGCTGCATCTCCTCCTTTATGATAATCTAATCCTGTCCAAGGGAATGTTTAAAATATTAGCTATAAAAGTTTTGATGCGGAGGTCTGTTACAGCTGATAGCACTTAAGTGTGGAAAGATTATAGCTTAGTAGTAAAAATAATTCCAATTTTATTTGAATAAGCTATATTGGATCTTAATCATCCACAGGAGACTGTGACTTTTAAAACAACTAATGTATGATTGAGAAGAACTTAAATGTTTCCTATTCATAACTGTTTCCTTAATTTTATTCATCTCCTGGTGATTTTAAAGTCCTTCATGTATATATATTGCCCTCTTCCCTCCTGCAACTTTGAATTGTTCTAAAAAGCACTGAAATTCCTTCTGTTAAAATGAGAATAACATTATCTTGTTTGCTTTGCATGATCAGCAGTCAATTATATTAGTTAACAGAACCAATTTCTTACATTAAACATCTTGCAATAAATTAGTGCTATCACAAATGCAGTTCTGTGATAAGCATTCAGACATTATTATTACCTCAATATGCAAAGGTCTTGGGCATATTTTTAGGTGGCATTTTATGCACAGTGTGGAGACTTGTTTATTGTGTCTTTTGAACTCCTCCATTAGGTTCACATTGCCTGAATTTTTGTTTAATATCTTACAGTAAAACACCATTCAAGATACGATGAATGGTGTCCCTAAATGTACTACAGTGTATTCTTGCTTAATCTAAATTAGAATAAAAATAAGTAGTTTGTTTTAAATGTTCTATTAATATTAATAACATTTTCCTATCTCAGCAAGATGACCATCTGCAGGTGCGTGATTTTGAAGTAATTATTTTAAAACATGCTTTATACTATACCATACATTAGAAGTGCAGTTAGCTTTTTTTGTATTCCAAGCATTGCCTTAAGCAGTTGCTTTGTGTTTTGTTTAGTCTCTTTACATGTGTTTCATCTCTTCTTCTAGTACTGCATTAAAATATTAAAAAAGAATGAAGCAGTCTGAATTCCTTCAAGCAGTCATTGAGCTTCATTTCAGCAGTTTACTTTACACACTTAAATGAATCCCTGTTCAGTAAAGCACACAGGCACATTTGAACCAAATTTACAATAATAAAATGTAGTTTATTCCAGGGACTTCTGCTAGATTAAGAATCTTCTCCCAAATATAAGCTTGGATTTTCATTTCTTCCTTCTTGTTTGACAGCTAGAAAATACCTTGTAGTTACTGCTTTATTTCACGGCCTCAATGCATTATGTAATCCTGACTTCAAAGCTGTCATAGTCTCTCTCTGACTCGTGAAATCAGATGCGGTCCTTAAGGGTCACACAAAGCATTGCAATGTAGATTAAGAAATTGATTTTAGTTTTTGTGGGAAAGGAGGTAACATAAAGGGAGAAACTAGATTTATGAGTCTTCTGTATAAATACAATACTGCAGAACATTGAAATACGTACACTGTATTCTGTTTGTTGTTGAACTTGCATAAAGCCATTGTAATATCCTGCGTTTGGTATAATGTAAAGTTTTATAGTTTCATTGTGAAATGGTATATAAAGTCACTCAGCAGTAGATTCTCTGTTATTCCTTAACAGATCACAGAGCTGTTGGATGTTTCAATGGAGCTGGGATGCTTCTTAGCTGGAGCTCTGATCTCTTCTCAGGGTCACATGGTTACTGAGGAGATTATGTGCTGTATTGAACCAATACGTGACTTTCTTGCCATCATTTTCTTTGCATCTATAGGTAACTTCCAAGAAATCTTACTCTAAAATATTTGATATTTATATGTAATATTAAATAATGTTACAGCTATACTATATAAAATATATGTAATATATAAAAACATTGTTTACAATGTGGTTGAGGAGAAAAAAACGGTGTCTATAATGTTAGGAGAGGAGATAGGTTTTATTTTGTTCAAATACTGTACTGTTAATTGACCACAACATTGGTTTGCCTTTGCTACTACTTTTAAATGCAACATTCAGTTTCAGAAGCTATTTCAATGTTGTACTCCCAGCTCTTGGTTTAGTGTCAATATTTCAATGTTAATTCTGAAATAATCCTACTTCAAACATGTAACTAAATACTTTTAAGAGAAAAAAAGCCTTGGTTTGGTTATTGATTCATTGGGGGTTTTTTGAATGTTCTTTTGACTTTCCAGCAGCTGTAATTGATAATAAAATTGTATTACTATTTTGAGTCAATTGATAGAGTAGATTTCAGATCTTTGTGACTTGGTTTTCTATAGAAGCAGAATGTCATAATATCATATTTTTTACAGTTTGTTTCTTTAGAAATTTAGTTGGGAGCGTGTGATCTGTATGTTCTCAATGCAGGAAAAAAATAATTGAAAAAGATGTATCTCAGAGACTACTTGAATGCCAACTGAAATGCAGCATTGAGGTATGAGGGAGTAACTCATTATGCTTGATATCCAAAAGGAGTTAACTCAGAATACGTACAGTAAATCAGTAACTTCCTTTTGAGCTGCTGCATTCTCTAGCTGTCTGTGCACCAGTCCAACCTCCAACTCATGTTGACTCAGAAAGTCTTAGGGGTTGGGCTTGGATTTTTTCAACACCACCCTTGCTTTTTCTTCTGCTGTTAAGTTTTTTATTGTTCTTTTTATTTCCATAAATTTATTCAGATAACAGTAAAGTCCTACAATCAGCATAATTTTAATGTTTTTCCTTATATAGCTGTTTGATACTCATTGTTTCATAACAGAAACTAAAACTGGTGGCTGTCAAAACAAAAATTAAATACCTAGGCTTGCCAGTCTTAATTTTATTTTCTTTTTTTTTTAATCCAGCCTATGATAATAACTTCTGGTGAAGACTGAGATCATTTAATAATAAATGCATGTATTTGAATAACTTATTTTTTAATAATGGAAGGAAAGTTGTGAGCTCTGATGAAACTTGGGCCCATATAACTGACAAACTTGGATGAGTAATTGCTAAATGCTCACAGATGTAAGTTGTTTATGTGTTTCAGTAAAGATGGTGATGGAATGGATAGTGTTATCGGGGATAGAAAGCATGACAAGTGATTATAAGCCCAAAGTTAATTTTAAAAGGGACTGAACAAAAATACTGTCCTACACTCTTGTGGCTGCATAAATTAAGACTAGAGATAAGATTTTACTAGAGTAAAAGAAAATAGCAAGACCTCAGTTGGCATGCTAGCAGCACACCATACAGCCTACATTGTACTCTAAGGAAATTATTTTAGTCGCTCTGCTACACAATTTAAAAAAAAAAATCCTTTTAACAAATGTTGCCATTATAATTGCAAGAAGGGGAGAAAAGAAAATTGCCTAACAAATTGGTGTGATTTTACAGAAAATGGACATTATGTCTGCCTCAGAAGAAAATCAGCTAAAAAACTAGAACTATGTTATAGGCCTCAGACCAAATGTGATAGTGCTTGCTTGTTAAAAAGAAACCCCAAACAACAACAAAAAACCCTCCAAAACCAACAAAAGAAGAAGACCCAAAACCATATAAACCTCCCAAGCTCAAACAAAATCCCCTTCCTCCCCAAATAAAAATTATCCCCTGCTCCCCCCTTTACTTTCAGTTACTTTTAAATTTTGTACTTAACAAGAAGTTCTGTGGGATGGCAAGGAGGTAGGTTTTGAAAGGCATGATGTGATGTTGCAAAGAAAATATGAGTAGAACAAGAAGTATTCCTTAATTTTTCTTCTTACTAGATTTCTTTTTAAAGACTTCTTGCTTGCTCTCTACTTACATATGTACACATGCAAATTATATGTATGTATAAATATATAGAGGTCTACTGTGTGAAATTATGTAAAAGCCACAGGGAAAGATTCTTCTTAAAGACAAGGTTGGTTTGTTACTATACACAGCAAGCACCTTATAGAGAGCAGAAACACTTGAGATCCTGAGGAATACTACTGCAGTAGTGTAATTTCTGGTCCCTTTAGAAAAAACGTACAAATGGAAAAAAATTATCTTAATTGAAAAGTGACTGTGAGTATGTCATTTGGAAAAGTTCATTCCTATTTTGCTTGTCTTAAATGCCTGCTTTTCTGTTCTTACTACAGAAACCTAAAAGCTGAGCTGAATAGTACTTGTTAATGTAATATCCATAGCAGTGGACCTGCCCTTAACTTGACCTGTGCAATGGTACTGCTTTCAAATTTGCGCTTGGGTGCATTTGTGGCAATAATTTGCAGTTAGGCATTAACAGCTGCACTTTGAGTTACTCTATCTGTACATTCATTTAGACCTCTGGTGTTCTTCAAGGTTCCTGGCACTCTTTATGCCATCTGCTGAGGTTAGAGAGTTTCTGTTAGTCTCTGTCCTCACTGGTAGTTTTGAGAGAACATCTTGACAAATCTATTAGAGCTACATTTTGGGCACTTTCTTTCTTATTTGTTTTTGTACCTAGTACACATATCTTTACCCATGCAACATTTGATCTAGTTTTGATTACTTTTTGGAAAGATGGAAGGCATCTTCACATAGATTGTTTGACTGTTTTAAAAAAGCTCAGTTTTTTTTTTTTTTTAGTCTACATGTGGAGTATAGAGCTTGAAAGTGGGCATCAAAACCCTCTCTGCCACTGGTGAGGTAATAGCTTACTTCCAGTGACTGAGAAGTTGTGTGTTTTCAATGTGCTGTACACCTGCCAGGTTCCATGTTTCCCTTCTGGGTTACTTCTATGGTAAGTGTTGGACCTTGAATGCAAGGCGCTGGAAACCCTTTAACAGCTCAGTCTTTTTCTTCAGAGGATGGGTGATGCTGACACTGCCAGCACCACCACTGTCCAGAACAAACACGCACACAGAGATTGTCCAATGAGCCTCTTAACATTTCTGTTGAATCTGAGAAAATCAAAGGAGGATCCCAGCTGGAATTTGTTAGGTGGCATGCATTGCCTTCTCCTTATCCGTCCTGCTCTAATGCTTTGTTTTTCTGCATAGAGCACAATGAAACTTCGAGGTTTCATGCTTTCAGAACTGACAGTAGAATCAAAAGGACTTTCCCCTTTGCAGAAAGATTAAGAAGATTGCCTTTCCCCTCTGCTGCTTAATGATCTATCCAGGGCTGTAGCATTTATTGCATTTGCTGGCTATGATCTTAGGTTCATTAAGACTCCTTGTGGAGACAGCATCACATTGCATAGCTAATGTGATTTTTCTGAGTGGTCCTGTCTTGAGGATGTGTCAGAATTAATTCTGCTGTCTCCAGTTTGACCCACAGAGTTCTGATTTTTGTAGCCTTGTTTGCCATCAAGGATCTCCAAGATGGCTTTTTTTGATGTTGGCTCTAACCAGGATGTGGTCAAGACATTTGGATCTTCACGTGCTGTTTAGAAGAAACTATCCAGCAGATCGGTAGAATCCGTCTAATTGAGGAAAGAGGGAGTTTACTTGTTAAGAAAAAAGTACTTCTAAAAAGATTGTGTAAAGTCTTGCCTGTAATTTTCCACAGAATACATACCAACTTCTACCAGTGAACTGTGCTTTTTGGCTTGACAGTGATGCCCCCCAAGGCCTCTGTTCCAGCTCCTTGTGAACACTGCTTTGAGCTGAAGTCTGGTAGCTCGTGGTCAGCTCTGTAAAAGCGGACCTAAGTGTTATCCTAGCTGTTGACTGCTGGCCAACGTGGTATGTGCTGATGACACTGCTGAAGTTTTTGAGTTATTTGAAGTGTTTCTTCCATGTTAGAGAATGATTTCAAAATTACTCCTGAGCTTAGTCAAATCAAAATCATTGCAATAATTGGCTGTATTCATGTCATATTCTGCCTATTAAATGAATCATTCTGATGGTGCTTGTGTTGTCAGGAAAGCGTCATGTGCTTGTATAGGAGTCTGATAGCACTTCTGGCCTTACCCTGGGTTTTCATCTAGGAATGTGGCAAAGGTCTGTAGTAACTATAAAAATACCTTATGATAGGATTCATTTCCTTAAAAAAAAGTCTGATTTCTGAGATGTTGATTTGTCTGCTCAGAATAGTGTATGTGAGAGGTTTAGGCTTGTTTTCACCTTGCAGACACTCTCCTCCAAAGGATTGGTATAGAAATCTGCTGTAGTTTTGTGCTTCGGCTCTTTGGAATATGGCAGTAATCTCCACACTGGGCAGCTGTTCAAATGGACTTCAGACTGCCTGTGTGCTCTAGAACTGAACACATAGCGCCATCAGTAATGATGAGAGCACTAGGCTTTATTTATAGCCTTCCCTGGAAACCCTCAGTTCTAGATCTGGCAGACTTGTCACTCTTATCAAAGATGCCATTGCTATGGGATGTATTTCTCTAATTGCTTTTATGTATTTTCTGAGGTCAGCCTAAAGCTGACTGAGTGCATAATGTACAGTGAAAACAGAGAAGCTACTTGCCCTTTCCACATGCATCTGTGCATATGTGTGGATTTCTTTTTTTGGTGTGGTTTTCATCTCTTATTCTGCTGTCTCGCTTCTTACTTTGTCTTTTGCATTTGTGCTTCAGTAGTTGGAAGGAAATGAAGAAATAAAACTGGGTGTGTGGGTGCTGACTGGGTGGCACTTGTGTAAAGATCTCTGATGTAATTGAAGAAGGTTTCCATCAGCAATTGAATGTGCATACAGACAAAACCCTGTGAAGTTACTGTAAGTCTGGAAGAGATGACGACTTGGTTCTCTACAGCTCATCTGGCTCTGCAGCACCTACAGGGAGGGAAAATTGGTAGAACCTTGTCCTGCACTAAAATAAGAAGTTATTTACAGCATTGATTTACATGCCTTATGCTTTAGAAAGCTAAATTCCTGTCCTTCATCATAAATAACTGCATTGGAGAAATGCCAAGTATTGAGTTTGTCGGGAACACCACATTCAATTTCACTTTTTAGAAGGTTTTATGAAAAAGAAACGTGCTTCCGAAGACATGCAGCTGTGTTTGCCTACACAAGTTCCTCTTGCTTCAGGAGATAAAAATGGACTTAGTTTGTAAGATTATTCCTCAGTGACTCTAGGACTTCTCCAACAAATATTTCTTTTTCTTATGTTTAATATTTACAGGATTTAGTTTTATGTTTCTGAGTTCTTTGTGGTTCTTGTTACCTTTCTTTATATATTACCAAGTTAAAATGACCAAATATTGCATAAAATCTCAAAGACAATCTACTCCAACAAAAGAAACCCCATCAATATCATAACTGGGTATTTCTATAATTCCTTAACTGTTAGACCATGCTCAGGGGTTTCTGGCTTTACCTGATTCCAGTCTAAGTGACTTTTCAAGTTCAGATGACTTTCAGTGTTTGGAAGCGAGGGTCATAGAATGAAAACAGTTTGGATTTCTGTTATAGCTGTAGTCTATGCAAATACTGAGTATCATGTTCCTCCCACTGTGATAGTCCATTACCATATCATAAAAACAAATTAAGTGACCAGCAGAATATTACAATGACTGTGCATAACAATGGAATTATTTTCTTGCAGGATTTTTATAGCTTTCATTAGATGTGTGTTTCAGTTCAGATTTTGTATTGTTGACTGGTGTGGAAGACAGAAGGCTTTAGAAATGAAAGTACTTGTGCATCAGTCATATGTAACTTAATTCAGTTGTGAGTATTGCCTGTGCTAAACCTCCCCAAAGGAAAAAAGGGCTGGATATTGCGGGGAATGCTTTTGTGATCAAGTAGGTAGTTAGGGCTTTAGTGATCAAGTGGTTGGTTGGTAAGTTAAGGCTTTTTATTTGATTGGTTCTGAGAATACAGTCTTGCAATTAAAATATATTATTAACCCAGAAAATTACCATAGTAAGATATTGGCCTCAAACTGTGTGTTATTGTTTTCTTTCCTTCTAGGACTTCATGTTTTTCCCACGTTTGTAATATATGAACTCACAGTCTTGCTATTCCTTACACTGTCTGTCGTCATAATGAAGGTATTTTCTTTTATACTTTCAAAAAATACTTTAATCTTCAATAATCTAAGTAATCTTTGTGCTGCATGCCCTAAAGAAAATTCTGTGCAAGAACTGAACATTTGATATATAACAGAGAATATTACTGCAAACATGTATTTGGAGGAATCAGAATTAGAATACAGTTTGATACAACATTCTTCAGGTATTTAAAAAGAAAGTTATTTCATGTTAAAAGTAAGTTGCACGTGGCAAAGCATCTATTTCTCTAGTTTGGGATTTGTGACAGTTATCAAGTGTTTTATTATAGTAAAGAAGATGCTACTTTTTACTGTGCAATTTACATTAGTCTCTTTTGACATTATTACAGAAGACACACTTGGAAGTCCATTATTTTATGTTATGTCCAAAATTATTCTATTTGATGCTATATATCTTACAGAGATAGTACTATTTTATTTATTGCACTTCTTTATTTAAACAAACAAACAAAACAAGCCCACAATAACTCAAAAAACCTGTTTATAAAGTTTGTCTTGGCAGTGCTTGTCCTTTCTTTGATTCTTCCAAAGACCAGCCAATATATCAAGTGGATTGTCTCAGCAGGACTGGCACAAGTCAGTGAATTCTCTTTTGTTCTGGGAAGTAGAGCACGCAGAGCAGGGATCATATCTCGGGAGGTAAGCTGTTCTGTGATTATTAACTTCATTTTTTGCACCTGAATAACTTACACTGCAATACAAAATCCCAGTATTTGAAATACCAATACACTCCAATTTTGTGGCACCTCTCAACTCTAAAAAGTTGAATCAACCCATACAAATGGATACTTGAATCTCCCTGACAGGATTCTAAGTGCTGGTTTTCATTTGTTTCATATTGTACTTTAATTTAAATAGCTTAATTATAAATGCTTTAACTTCTCTCACTCGAGTAGGTGAACAGGAGTTGCAGATAGCACCCAAGTCACAAAGACTGAGAGGCCTTTGCTTTTAAAATATTGATACAGTTATTGGAAGAGAGGTATAGGAGAGTACAGGACAGAGAGAATATAGGATTTGAAGAAGGAAATACCAGTAAATAAGAACTAGAGAGTAGATACTGTGAAAATTGCCATAACATTTAAACAAGCAAATAAACTTGTAATCACTTTAACCTGTAAAGTTTGTTCATTTTAAATCTTCCATAGAAGAAACAACCAATGTTTTTGGTAGTCATGAAAAAAGTCCCCCAGGAAAGAAGCCCTAAACTTAGTTTATACTGAATCTGTGAGAATGTTACTTTTATTTGGAAGATGAAGTCTGATTTATGAAATTAAGTAAATTATGGCTATAGAGATACAGCAACTGACCTCACTTTTTAGTACTAGCTGCTTTATCCTCTGATTCTGCTCACAAAAAATGCTCTACTGGTGCTCCAAGGTTTTCATTATTTGAGCAAGTGGACTGCATAGTGTTGGAACCAATTCCAAATAAAGCACATGCAAAAAACTTACACAGTGCAGTTCACTTGTAGGTAAAGGTGATTCACTTGCATGTTCACTCCTTCATATAATTAAGAGTTACAAATATCGCATGTTTGCACAGAGTTTCAAGATACCTGTATGTGATCACAGAACCAGTTTAGGGGCCCACCCACTGAGCTTGGAAGCTTTTAGACTTTCATTTTTTTCTGCTCTCACACGATTATCTACTGTATAGGTTTGTATACCTCTGAGATTTCCTAAACTCATTCTTTTGCTTGAGACCTCAAAACTACTTCCTGCCACTGTTTCCCAAGACTTATTCAGACTACATAGTTAGGATATTTTTTTTTTCAGATGTACAGTATGACTTAAAGAGATTTTATAAGTGAACTAGCAGTGAACTTTGCCATTATATCATTAAACCAGAATAGTTTAGAGTGGCGGTGGGTTTGGTATTTTTTGATTGATTGCTTGGGGGTCTTCTTGGTTTGGTTTGTTTGTTTGGGGATTTTAGGGTTTTTTTTTAAATAAAGTGATAATTGGCCTTTGACTTTTTAACAGACACTGAATATTCAAAACTGATCACTTCACATAAAAACAGCTGTTCTTCTATAAGCTCATAAAGATGTTTTTGAAATTGTATCTTCACACCAGGTAAACAGGTAATCAGATGATTTGAGCATGCACTTGTTTGCTTTTGTAGCAATATGCAATGTTGTTTAGGAAGACAAGTGAAATCTCTTGAAAACATGGTCTAGAAGAGTCTAATCTCCTCACACTTCTGTATATTTCTTTGTATTACCATGTAGCCAAGAGAGTAATGGCTTTTATTTGCCTTTTGCAGGTCTATCTTCTTATTCTGAGTGTTACTACTCTAAGCCTTTTACTTGCCCCTGCCCTGTGGAGAGCTGCAATTATGAAATGTGTTCCGAGACCTGAAAGACGCTCAAGTACTTGATCAAGATATGCACAAGTAGAAGAATATGTCCTCTTGCAAGGAAAACACCTTCATTGTTCATTGTATTTCTATGCACTCAGAAAACAAGACCTGTTGAGTAGTCAGTCCTCTTAACAAGCACTTGGTTATAAGCCTTATACTGACCTTAAAACAAAATTCAATACTGAAAAATAATTGCGTCATTTGATTTGCACACCTTTTACAAAATTTACTTTAACTCTGACAGATTGGAATCTGCTAGAATATTTGTTTCTGATCCAATCTGTTACTCAAAGCATAAATTATTTTTTTAAAATATAGCATCATGCAAACTATGTTGATTATTTTTTTGCCTGAATGTGCCTTTTAATTTTCATCCTGTTAATGCTGGTTCATCACCAGATTTTGTTCAAAAAGGAAAAAAAGGTGTATATATATATATATATTATGGTGCCTATGGTATCTTCTTTCACTAAATGACTTGAGTCATTTTCACATTTAGGATTTTAATATAGCAGTATAAAATTAATTACAAAAGAAATTTCTAATGGTGAATAAAAGAGTGATCTTCTACACAAAGAAAAGGTTTAACTGTTTAGCATCAGTTCCAAGCATATAATTACATATTCCAAATCATGCAGCCAGTACTGCATGATATTTTATTCCAAATTGCAGCATATAATGTATTTTCTTATAGTGGTATATTTTGTGTTAGTTCTTGTATTTATTTCCATATTTGACTAAAAACTGACAGTAAGAAAGGGCATAACTTATGTTTGCAGACTGACAGTTGTTACCCGTTCTTGTTGCTAAATGCTGCTACAGTAATGGTTTACAGGGATGTTTTCTTTTAAATCAAAAAGAAATGTAGTAAAACTGGGAAGTGTAATTTCCATTAGATGTGAAAAATAGCACTTCTGTAACCTTGGAAGTTGGATCTTAGTTGACACTATTCTAGATTTGTAATTATTTTAAGTAAATTAACTTGCAGAAAATTAGAAAAGCAGACTGGATGTGTATTTGCAACCTCATGACCTTTTAAGTTACCTTTACATTGAATAAATTGTTAGTCTTTTTAAAATACCATGATATTTTAGAAAACTGTTTTGAATGTGATTTTAAATGTGTTTTTTCTTTAAAATGTTGTATTTAGTGAGATAGGTCTTGTAAAAACCCATTATTTAAGTGTCATAGAGAAAGCTTACTCATAGGCTATAGTCTACTCTGACAAAGCATTTAAGCGTCATCTTGAGGTTTATCTGATAAAACCAATACCATTTAAGATACATTAACACTTCAGTCAGTATTGCAGTGTCATCTGAAATAACATTGATACCCACAAAATGGTTTGAAAAATGCATGTTACAAGGTTTAATTGCCAATTAAAATGAAAATTGTCCTCCAAGCAGCAAAACAAAGCTTTGGATGGATTTTTGTGCTGTATACCTCTTTCCCCTGTAGCAGCCTCAGTTTCTTCAGTGTTTTCTCTGACATCTGCTGGGCTTGTCCAAATGAAACTTGGATTAGTCTGGAGTGTGTATGTACTGGTGGGACAGGGTAGAGATCATCATATTTGAGTTCTTGCTCACTGAATTTGGGGCTTTCCCTCTAGGCATAATACTTCATAAAGATTGGAGAAATGTATGGCAATTCCACCTCCCCTCAAATGGTTTCAAAAGTTGTTGCAAAACAGACAAATACAGAGCAAAAAACTGCCCTATAAATAAAATATTTTTTAATAAAATGAATCTGTAACAGAAAAGAAACTCAAAACTGATTTTCTGGTGTATTTCAGTATTTTTATTAAAAATAGAGGAGCAATTCAAGTTCCATGGTTCCATTTAACAGTCTACTAGCTCAGATGTTTTATTCTTTTCCAGGTACCTCAAAACAAAATTTGTTTCTTGACTGTCCTATCCAGTAGACAGTATCCTCTGTCTACTGACCTAGCTCATTGTTTCTTCATGAAATACAAGCATCTCTCTGGAATACTTCATTTTGGCTTTGAAAGATGCTTAATTTCATGTGTAGTTTGCCACCTGTTTCAAGGGGAAAAATGTATGACAGGTCATGGTAGAGACTTCTGTATGATTTCTATTATGTGACTTAGTTAGCCCTTGCAGCAATTATATGATGTATTGCACTGTGGGGAGTAAAACTTATCTAAATAAATTGCTGTGGGTAGTTGTAGTTCTCTAGAAAACTCTTTAAAAGTTAGGAAGACCAGGAAACACTGATGGCTTGTGTCTCTTAAAAGAAAGAAAATATTTTTTAATATCTTTTAAAAGATTTAGGTGAAAAGCTCTTTTGGTACCATGTTCAAAAAAGGAAAGCAAGCAGCTAGATACCTTACTGGTTGCCTCATCTCAGCTCTCTCCCAAATAAACTTTGTCATGGTGTAGGAATGGTATTCCCCAATTTAGTGCTCTCACCAAAACCATGCTGTCAGTTGTTTCCCCTCTCCCCCCAGCTGGAAGAACAAAAGGCAAAGATTATGGGTTGAGATAAGCACCATTTACTGGAAACAGCAATGAGAGAAGAAAACAGTAACAGCAACAATAACAAAAGTGTACAAAGAGGACCCCCAGACAGCAGTTCCCCAGCCTGCCACAGCCAAAGGGGCCACCTTTCTTCCTGGAAGTAAGAGAGGGAGCCCCTTTCCCTGCCTCTGCCAGTGAGGTAGGATGGTATAGAATAATGAGGTACACGTGCCCACACCACTCCAGTTTCCACCCCCTCATGCCTACTGTGAAGAAAGCTCTGTCCTGGCTAAAACCAGGACAACTTGGCTAGGCTTTAGGAGAACTGAGGGAAGAGAAATAGCCTCGTGTGAGTACCAGTGTCCTGTCCCTCTTTATTGACACAGACTTGGGTTGCCTGGTTCAATATTAGATATATGTGCAAATTAGTAATCTTAATAGATATATAGTAAGTTTGTTTACAATCAGACATTTGAGATTGCCTCATAGATATATGGAGGTATATTGAGATACTGTAAATGTTTCCTGAAATGCAAATAATGGCTCCATGCATAATTTCATGTCCAAATGGGGTAGTCTCATGATATGATCTTAGGATAGAAACAACAGACATTATTACTGAATGATCACTCATTCCTGTATGGAAAATGGGGAGAATATTGCATAACCAGCCCACTTAGATATAATTGCAGCTTTTTGGAAACCTTATGCTTGTACTGTTGAATATTCTGTTTCTGTGTCAAGCAGATAAAATTAAAGCAGAAGTTCCAGAAGCCCTGAAAGGAAAATCTACTGATTTGTTGAAGGTTTTTTGAAAAACAAAAGGTCTTTTTCTGGAAATTCTTGTTCCAGCTTGTTGGACAATGGTTCTACCTCATTCATTAACTAATGATCAGCATCATTTGAATACAGAAACACTGATACAGAGTAGAAACTTCATTAAGTGATGAGAAGGTATTCCTGTGGTCAAACTGAACTTAAGGGAGTGAGAAGGAATGTCTGCTTTGTGCTTGACTTGCAGTTCATTCAGCTAACATATTTTGGGGTTGAGATTTGTTTTTTGCGGGGTTTTTTTTTTTGGTTGATTTATTTTGTAGGTGGGCTTAGCTGTGCTTGTTTGGCATGGCTTTCTGAAAATTTGAGTTCTTGTGTGTTACCCCTTAATTGCTATCCTTGATAATTCTGTGAAGGTAAAGGAGCCAAAGTAGTGTAAAAGCTGGTAGTGTGGGCTGTGCTTTGTGAGCCATTTCCCTGGCCCTGGGGTCAGATTGGTATATATGGACCCACAACCAACCTACTTGCGGCTTATCCCGTACAAAGCAGGTGGCTCCAGTTTGTCAGTAGGAAGGTACTTGTGGGAGCTGGTTTCCTGAAACTGTGACTGATGTAGGTTTAGCATGGCTCAAGTATGTGGTGATAGTGGACTAAGTCCATGGGACTACTTAACTTTTTAAAAGCTGTAAGAATTTATACTTCCCGTAATTCTCTAATATAAGGAAAAGCATCCTCACAAAGCCTTGTACTTCACTTGTTTTATGATTGGACATCCTAAGCTTTGCAGGCAGAAGGATGTGGGGGGGCCTTGTGTGACAGGATATTGCTGTACAATGATGCTTGATGGAGGGACTGAGAAATCTAGTGTGGTCTTGCCTCTTGGAACGAGCCCAGGAACAATCTAACCACAAAAGCACTCCTGGGGTTAGTGTAGGGAAGGAATCCATAGTTCTGCTCTGTCCTGGCAATGTTCCAGCATGTGGGCAGTGCCAAAGGTGGAGGAAACAGGATCCCTGAATGACAAGAGGCAAGCCACACTAAGTGTTACTGTTTTGTGGGTAATGCAATGGCTTGTAAGGAGCAGCAAGGTATCAGACGTCCATTGTCTGACCTGACAACGAGGAAGCCATCACAACTACTGCAGGGAGGAGGAAGAACACTGACATGCCCCTAAGACTGAGAGATGTGGAGCCCACTCAACCACTAAAGGCAGAAGGGAAAGGTATTCCTCTACCAGCTTTGCTTCTTAGCCCAGGAGATTTGCTTCTTGGGTTCTCCCACCACCTCTGTTGAGTTGTTACCACTGCTGGGTTGGACTTACTGACACCTTAAGGACAGCGGGAGTAGGAAAACCTTCTGCTTGCTGGAGACAACAAACTGGACAATGGCGTGACAGGAGTGACTTAGAGAGAACTGATCCTCCCTTGGGGGACAAAACCTAGATCAGAAGGTAATAAAATTTTCAAAGTTATGCTACCAAGCTGTATGTTTTATTTCCTAAAATAGAGTAGAAATTTGAGAATTGGGAGATGGTACCTCCTGACATGGCCAGATGCTGATAAGGTGGTCAGGTGGCATTAGGTCTTTAATTAAGTCACGAGTTTGTACACATCGCAGTGTTCAGATTGCATGGCTCCCTGTTTGCTTGCATTTTCTCTGGCAATTCTTGAAGCTTTCTGCCTATACACTAGATAACCTCTTGAGACGATTTCCTTGCGTCTGTCATGCAGTCCTGCCACGCTGATGCTGTTTAAACTTATGATCTGTTCTGCTTTTCGTGCACCCTCAAAAGAGAGGCATTCCCCCGAGAACTGTGAAGTGGAATAGCCTTCCAACACTACGACACAAACGAAATCCTAAATCTCCAAAATACCTGAAAAAGGTGTGCTCAGAGATTAGAGAAGTGTTGAAAGTTTTTCTCGCCGGTACAAATACTTCAAATTAGTTGTGAACAGCACTCGGCTAAAGAAAAAAAACCAAACACTATCCAAGAGTTGGGCGTGTTTGGGCAGTTAGTATGTATCAAAATAAGTTCTAACAAACTAGGACACTCCTTGTTTGTGCTTGTTCTGTTGACTCGCAAGTGTTTTTCCTACTAGAATTAATGTAAAACAAAAGAGCGGGAGGTGGGTGGGTAGGGATGTGAGATACATAGACGGTTTGAACCCTCGGGCACAGTATATATGACCTGGAGGGTGGAGAGCAGCACTATCTACTGGAGATGTCTTTCAGGAAGCATTTTTTTTTCTGCAGCTGGCTTATGGGTTTTGTGTGGGAAAGTTTTTGCTGCTTTCTGAAAAGTTGTAGAGTTACAAATACATTTTCATTATCACCTTCTTTCTTCGATGTCCACTGCCGTTAAGCTTAATCAAGAGGAATGAAGAAATGGGGTAATAACCCTAGAGCAGCACGTTGGGGGGGGGGGGGGGGGAGGTATTGTTTATTAGAAACTCCTAAGACTGCTATTTATCAGGAAAATGAACTTAGTGTTTAATTGTTATTGTAAAGCACAACAATTCAATGTCTTAAAAAAAAAAAAAGGTGTAAAAGTGAATGCGAATCTCGTCGACTCGTTAAATGCATCTTCTCCAGCACTCTCTGCTGGATATGTCAGCTGCTGCAATGTAGTGGTTCTGTGGTCGTGTGTTCTATTCCCAGCTAGTCTTCTTTCCCAGGAAGCAGCATGATTTTAGCGAAAGAACGAGCCTTTTACTTCCTGCTCCCCTCTTCACTGCGTTATGAGGAGCCTTGCACCGTGCAGGCTTGATCTTACGTGCAGAACTGTGTACAGTCCCTCCCCATCAATCAGCCTTGCATCCACCCCTATGAGCAACACGACTCTTGAGCTTTCCCGGCTTTCCCGCAGTTTCCACTATAGCGGCTCTGCCTTTGTAGCCCCCCAGCAACGCTGCAGGTTCTGGGTTGTTTGTGGTTTTTTTCCCCAAAATTTAGGGGACAATGATGTAATTACATCACACAACCCTCGCTAACATGCTCTGTTCCTGCGGTCGTCATTGCACGCAGAGGCTGCACAGCCCCGAGGTGCTTTAGTTTTGGGCGCAAGGTTAAGAGATGCAATCGCCCCAAGGAAAACCATGGCTTGGATTATCACAAAATCCCTAATTTTAGCAACGATCGCTGCAAGCGAAACTTTGCTCGAGTAACGGCCGGACAAAACGCGATGAGGAAGCACCGGCAGCAGGATGTTGTGGCAACGCAACCGCACGGCCCTGCCCCGCCGGGTCCCGCTCCGCGCCGGCAGCGCGACCGCGCCCGCGGGCACCGCTCGGCACCGCGGGCGGGCGGGGAGTCGGAAGAAGGCGCGAAAATCCCGCGCATGCTCCATCCGCGGCTCCCTCCGCGCCTTGGAGCGGCGGGCGGGCGGGTTGGCTTGGCCGCTCCGCGTGTGCCCGTGCGAGGCGCGCCGCGCCCGTGACGTCAGCGCGCAGCGTCAGGGGGACGCACAAAAGTGTAAGTTTCAATTTTTTTTTTTTTTTATTTCATAAAAAAAAAAATAAAAAGAAAAAAAGAAGGGACGGGGAAGAGTGGCGGGGTCGCGGGTGCAGGGTCCGTGGGAAGAGGGGGGGATGGCTGCGCTCGCTCGTCCCCGCTCGTTTACCCGCATCGCCCCCATTCCCGCGGGCAGCCCCTCGGCGGTAGCGGCGCCGGGCAGGTGTGCGGGGCCGCGGCGTGCGGGGGCGACCGGCCGGGAGCCCGGCGGGCTGGCGGCCGGCGGGGGCAGAGGCGCGCTGGGAAGTGACAGCCCGCCGGGGGAGACCCTCTTCCCCCACCGCCTCTTCTCCCTGCACCCCCTCCCCCGGAGCGCGGGGGGGGGAAGGCGGTCCCTGCCGGTGCCCTCTCCTCCCTCCTTGCTTCCCTCCCCTGTTCCCGGGCTGCCGATGTCGGTGTCCCGCCGCCTCCCCCCGCCCCTGCCCCCTCCCGCCAGGCCCGCGCAGCCGCCGCACATGTGCAGTCGGGCGCCTCCGCAGCGGCAGCAGCAGAAGCGGCGGCAGCAGCGCGGCGGCGGCGGGCGGGGGGTGCTCCCGCTCCGCGCTCCGTGTCCCTGTCTCGGGGCGGCGGCGGGGGATGGAGCCGGCTCTCTCTGCCTTCGGCCGCTCAGGTGCGGGCAGCCCGCGCCCGAGGATGGGAGCACCGGGGGTTGCGGGGGGCGGAGGCGGGGGGCGGCGCGGGGGGGGGGTGGGGGCCGGGGGGGGTGGGGACGGCGGGGACGCGCACTCCGCCCGCCGCCCCTTCCCCCCGCGGCCGCCGGCGGTGCCGCCGGGCGCGTCCCCCCTTGCCCGCGCCCCCGCCGCCGAGGCGATTAGCGCGGCCCCTCGCTGCCGGGGGGAGGCGGCGCGGGGCTCTGGGCTCTGCCCGGGCGGTGAGGCCCCGGTCGGGGGGCGCGGGCGGGCGCGGGGTGCCCGAGGCGCAGGGGCGGCCGCCGGTCTGTGCCGCCCGGTGCGGTCGCGGCCCGTCCGCCTGCGAGGAGGAGGAGAAAAGCGGGGCTGGAAGGCCCCGGGGGGAGCTGCCCCTGGGGCCTACTTGTGCCTGCTGCTGGAAATGGGGGTGGGGAGGAGGAGGCCGTGATCGCTGCCCGCGCCCAGCGCTCGGTGTTTGAAGGGGCGCAGCTGGACAGGGACCGGCCTCGCGTGGGATCGGGCACGGGCTGGGGGAAGGGCTCTCGCTGCCGGGGCGCAGCTCAGCCCCGCCGTCGGGAAAAGACTGCCCCCCACACGTGAGCGTGGGGCTCAGGGGACGAAAAGGTGGTTATGGGAAACTTTCCCGTTTTTAAAAACGTGTTTTTTTCAAAAAGAAACCTAAATTGTACTTTGTAGTAGTCAATAATTTCCATTGTAAAAACTTTCCCTCCTTTCATTTTTTTTTTTTTATAGCTGGTGCTGTCTTTGCTTTCTGCTTTCCAGAAAATAGCATTGTCCCTGTGTCCTGCAGCCATCAAGATTTTAAAACGATTGGTTTTTAGTCTTTGGTAACATGGCAAAAGATGTAAGTATATTTGTAGCATATAAAATGTAGAAGCATAGAATGTTTTTATTAACAAAAGCAAATGGGGTCGTGCTTTATAATAGCTGGCATTGATGAATACGTGGAACTTTATCTATACTGTGCATCAAGTCTAGGCTGTTTTCCTGTAGACAGTGTAAACCAGCTTCAGTTCTGCTGCCATTTTTTCAGAGTGATTAATTTTGAGAATTCCCTATGCTAATAACAGCACTTGGGCCGTTGTCATTATGTGCATTCATATTGAACACTAAAACAGCTTGGGTTTGGATTGGATTGAAAAAACCCAGCAAGCGTTGTTCAGATGGCGGGGCTGTCGTTGCCTACTGCTGTCAACTAATGTTGCCTTTCTTGAGTTCAAGAAGGCATCAGAGATTTGAAGGAAGATGGTTCATCTTCCATATGTGTTCATTGTTTATCTCTGTCTACCAAAAGATGCCCGTTAGTGTCTGTAAAAACAGGCTTTGGGAACTTTCACCACAGATTTCCATTACTGCTGTCGTTAAGGGTGGCGGATTTGATTCTGTGACCTGCCTCATGGAGCTTGTTTGCTCTTCACCCCTTCCAGTACTTAATAAAAAAAAATTCAATTTATTCTGCCTTTAAGGTGTCAGTCATTGTTCATGCCTATTATAATTGGGCTTTCATCTTTTCTTATTGAAAAGAAGACAATATACTAGCCTGTATTCAAATTAGAATATATCTCCCCTTCAAAAAAACCCAAAACCCCCCAAAAACAATGGCATGCAAGCTAAAGAAGAATGATACAACTCACTGGTTAAACAGCAGGTTGCAACCTAATGTGGAATATTGCAGCTTTCAAATAGTGGGAATTTCCATCAGTGAGTGGTTTAAAAATTTAATCTTTTAGGGAATTTTAGTAGTTTAACTGAAAAACATCTTAATGTGCGGAAAAGCAACCAGACATACGTAGTCACTCAAAGCTTGCCTGGAAGAGATAAGGGTGGCCAAGTACATTACAGATAGCAGAGTTCAGGGAATGATAGGCCATATAAGCGGGAAGAAAACGAAAGTGGAGTGTTAGACTAGAAGATGGTTTGAAACAGTTCAAAGTAATTGAGATACTAAAGTACATTTGTTTAATATTAGCTTTTGGGAGAGAGATCAGCTAAGTGAAGAGTTGCTAGCACCTGGAAATACAGATGAATTTCCTACTAGAGCTAAGTGAGAGTTAAACATTTAAGAACAAACCTTATTTTTGAAAGATCTAGTTTATTCTAGTGAAGAGCGTAGTTAAGGAAGAAAGGAAGGAATAACCTATCTCACAGTAAACTTAAGAAATAGGAGAAGGTGCTACAGATAGGAAAAGAAGTTGCTTTTTGGTATCTTTGTAAAGAAGTAATAAACTGAATTTGAAAGAATGAATATCTAGGTCAGGTTTTAGATAAAATTTTAAGAGTTCTTGAGCACTGGAACAGGGTAGCTAGAAAGGGTATGAAATCTTAACTGAATATTGTCTAACCTGTTCTTAAAAACATCTACATATACTTCAAGCCTGCCTCAGGGAAGAAATATGAACTGCTTACCTTTTAGCAGACTGTACCCACCATTACATGACATCTAGAATGTGTACTGAGTGTGACACCGTAATGTGTTGGGAAATTTTAAATTTCTAGGTCTGAATATGGGCCCTATGAATTGTGGTTTAATGCTATAACATAGAGATGTTAATTGGTATAACACTTCTTTAATTTTCAGAAGGGAAGATATTTCCATATTTTTGTTCAAAGTCCAAGTTCTTTTTCAAGCAGAATAATGGAATTAAGCATGACACAGACAGTAGCACTAAATTTCTGGGCACTGAGTCTCTGAAAACCTGTGTTGCTGTAAATTTAAACATTCTGATGTGAAAATATTGCTGTGATTAATGGCTTGTGGTTCTGCCATGTCACCCATCAAGTGCTCTAACTGTCTGTGAGATGTACTGGTGAAGAAGATGGCATAGTTGATGATTGCTCCTGCCTCTTCCTTCCCTTTTTCTCAGCAGAGCTGAGATGGCTAAACTGTGGCTGTGCTGCTGCAATCCTAAGTCTGGGCTTCAGGTGGCATTTCCATGGCCAGGGATGTTCAGAGCGCTCCAGCCAGGGAGTGCAGGGATGATGTGCATCCCGCTGGTGTCCTGTGCTGCTGGGCCAGTGTGCTGTGGTGACAGTGGAGCAGGGAGCCCTGCCTGCTGAAGGGGAGGGTGTGGGGACAGTGCACCACAACAGAACACGCTCCTACTTAATGCTTCTCCCTGCCTGCTGCAGTAGAGCACTTTTCCTTTTATTGCTCCCTTCCAGTTCTTCTGATGCCGCTTTTTAAAACCTATAATTTGATAAGACCTGCTGGAAGAGTCAAATACTTGTAAGTATTTGCAGACCTGAGACTTTACTGGATAATTGAACAAATGGGGGAGTGTGATGGAGAGTACTGACAAACCCAGTGAAATGTTTTTGTAAAGTATTAAAGAATTGCAAAAGTAGTGATCAAGCTACCAAAATAATGTTTATGAACTATATGATCCAGGTCTAAATTCTGTGAAGTATGACTTTAAAATGTATCTCTCTAATGCTTTTCAGAGTGTACAGTTGAGAAAATAAGCAGCAAAACATTGATTTTAATTTTTTTTTTCATTTATATTTTGGGGTTTTATGTGAAATAGTTTGATTTTCCTCAGCAGTAGTCAGGAAGCTATGAGGTGGGGGAAAAAAATACATTCATATGTAGCACCTAAATTAAGAGCCTGCAGGTGGAGTTTAAATGCATAATCACAATGCTGTAGCTGGGTAACTTGACAAACAATAATGTAAAAAGAAATACTAGCTTGTGAAGGTTAAAGTATCCATGGGTATATCAATTTATGTTTTGGGTAGGGGATCTGAAGTGCAGTAAAGATAAAGGGCAAAAAAAAAGGAGCACTCATTTTCCAGTGTGATCTGGTAATAGCAATAAGCACAGCCATTTTTGAATTTAGGAGCACTGTGTGAAACTGAGAAGCAATTCTAACAGAATCAGGCAGACGTTGTATATCACTTTCAATTCAGGACATCTTAGTTTCTAGAAAGGCTTTACTCTTTGTGCAATTTAAAGAAACAATGGAAAAATACACGTGGACAGGAGAACAGCAGTTGCCATATCTCAAGGACTCGTGTACCTTGAGAGTGGGATCATTGCATTGCTTTTCAGAGTCTGGATGACAAGTTGAGATCAGGAGTTTTTGGTACAGTTTTACACCTACATTTGCAATGTGTGGGAAATTTCTTGGTCCTTGCATATGGGCAGTCTCCAGAAACTTCATCTTAGTCAGAACTCCTCTTTCTGGTTAATCAGTATCACTCTGAGTTTGCCTTGTCTCCTGTGAACTCTTCCACTACTTAAAAAATGTGGCATCTTCCAGGCAAGAGCTGAAGGAGCCAAATGTACAGCCAATAGGCAGGATTGAATGAAGTAGAAGGAATTAATGTAGCAAGAAACAAATTTGATAGATTTTTTTTTTCCAGCTCCCAGTGTAAGACTGAGCACTGCTTGCTGGCCACTTTTATATTCAATTATATGTTGAGAATTATCTGTAAATTAAGATGATAAATACTTTTTTTTAGTAGCATTGGTTAACATACTTTCCACCACTAAATTACCAGCTTCTGTAACAAGGCTGAAGATCCAACTTGTGGGGCGACCATGTTTCTCCCCTCAGTTACTTCTGTCACTGCTGAACTGCTGAGGCCTCTCAAGGAACCATAAGGAAAGAGATGCTTGTGGATCTTTTCTCCAGCACTCAGTGGAGGAAAGAGGTAGCAGGAGCAGTGGAGTCTATTGTCTGCCGAATTTCTGTACTCTTAATACAACCACTTGCAGGAACTGGATCTGTTATTGAGGATAATGCATGGTGTTACAGTAAATATTGAAGAGAAAAAGGCTAGACAAAAGGAATGAGTATGGTTCCTTCTGATCTCCAAAATTACACTTACCAGAACAGATGAGTCATGTAAATGAAATATTCTTATCTAGTCCTGTTGTTTGTGATTGTTTGTTTTTCACCATTAGTGGATGGACTGCTTCAAGCTGTTTAAAAAACAAATTGTGCACAGAGAACTTGAAAATGAAAAAAAATTTCAAAAACGTTTTGAACTGACACACCACTGTGTTAGCCTTTAGAGTTTCTCACAGGCTAAAATACCTTTCTTGAGAGCTGTTCTTGAGTTAGTGTTTCATAGGTAACTGATTGTGTTGGCTTTGAAACTGCTTGTTCTAAAATTAGATTTTTTAATTTATTTTTAAAAATTATATTCTACTGTTACCTTTTGCTTGAATTATGAGGGATTCTTCTCTTTATGCCTGGTTTGTAGAAAAGTTACTGTATCTCTTTAGATTTTTATGGTACTTTAATGAATCTTACTGAATAGTAGATAAGGCACATCTATCCAGTTTTGCAGAGGAAGCCCCGTGTTTGAGGCTTCCACATGGGCTTTCCACATGGAAGAACATGTGGAAATATGAGGACACACCATAAAAAGTGTAAAAAGTTCATCACCTGATCTAACATTACTTTTTAAGAGCTGTACAGATGTGGGAATTAACGCTGGTGGTTTATTTTAGTTGAGTATTCAGAATACATTCAGGTATGTAGCTTAATCTAGTGGATTTATTTCACAGTATTAGTAAATATTTTGCTCAAAGAATATTAAAAAAATTAAAAAACCCACAGCAAACTGGCTTCTTCACACAGTTTTACTGGATAGATTAATATGGCTGCTGTTTTTGTGGAAGGTCAAAATCTATGCTTTTGTATTAATTTTTTGCCAGAATACCACAAAGGCTGTACTTTTTAATAACTTCCGTGTTATGTTTCTACATCAATCTTGAGTAAGGCTAAAAAAGTTAAGCTTGGGATGGATTAAAAACAACAACCCAGTGGGAGTAGGAAAAACACTTTATTTTGAATTTTTTATGTGATGCACTTTCAATCCCTAGAAAGTATTGAGAAGTCTTCAAATCATTTTTCAGACTTTCCTTAAAATACCAGCATGAATTTCTCCTTTTATGTTTATTTTTGGGTTATGTACTGGAAATTTCATTGAGGCGGGCTAGAGAAGTTAAGTCTTTGAGGAATCTCAAGCGGTCATGCACCTTCTTTGATATCATTTTAGTTCAGTAGCTTAATCTACTTCTGTTTGCCTTTAGTGAGTTCTAACATGTCCAGAAGTTTGCAAACTAACGATCAAATAATATTACGAAATTAGCTCATCTAAAAAGGCATCTCTGTTTGGGATTTTGGATGTTGCTGATTTTTTTTAATTTGCTTTTTCAAACAAGGCAGGAGGAAAGTGATCTTTAAGCTCTCTTTTATACATTGTTTTATACATACAGATATGCAGTCAAAGCTGTTTTTCCCCTGTGTTGGTTTTTGTTATAAAATCAGGAAACAGCAGCTCAGAAGTTGCCTGTCACATTGCCAATTTATTTGTCTAAATGAAGTATTTTCTTGTAGTCTGTAAGTGTTACTTATTAATTAAACTTTACTGGTTGTATGTGCCAGTTAGTGACAGTGGCTTTATATAGGTATGTTGCAGTATTTTACTGAATAACTACACTGTGATGGCAACAGGCTCAGCAAAAGTGCAGATTTTGGAAGTTAAGTTACGCTGGGGATCAATTGTTTTAATGTTTGCGTTTGATTGTGTGGATATCTATTAATGGAGATTTATTATGGCTAATTAGGAGTGGGAAGAAGATGGATCAGTCTTTACTAAATGTTGTCTCTATGAGGACAGTTCTCAGATAGCAGACAACCTGATTTTAAGGATGGACAGTGGTCCATGTTCCCCAAAAATGCTTCTGGCTACTTGTTTTGTGTTACATTACGTTTGCTAAGTGTTCCAGAATTGCATTATTTGTTACACAGACTTGGTTGAAAGTTGTACCGTGGGCCACTCTAGCCTTGTAATACACTGATAAGGAGGTTGGTGAGGCAAATGGTTCTGGAAGGGTCCTTTGTAATGTTATTTGTTGATTTCAGCTGTGGTTCACACAGCTGGTGAACAAGCTGCTCTAAAGTCTTGGGTTTGGCTGGAAAAATAAGTCTCTTACGGTCAGATCTAGAATGGTTGCAGGATGTAGTTGTGGAAGTGGCTGCTGCTGGTACCTCCACATATGAGTATTTAGTCCTGGAAGATACTAATGACTATTTTATTTTCTGATTATTTTATGGTAATAAAACCATAAAATTTTTGTGGTAAAAGTGGAAAAGCGGTGCTTTGATGTCATATTCACCACTAGGAGTCTCGTATTCAATTCTGCTTCGTTCTTACAGCTTCACAGTTAGTTTTGGGGACGTCAGCTTTAAGTTTTGAAGGGGTTATAGCACTTGAGCAATTGAATTACTGTAAGAAACAACACTGTGGAATGACTTGTGACTCTTGAGGTGTTTTTGATCTGTTGGCTGCTTAGACAGGACCACCACGTGACTTGTCTTCAAAGTGAGTTTTTAGTTTAATTTTTGCTGAATTCTGGATGTGTTGCTCTTGTCAGAAAGAGCAGCCAAGAAGCTAGCGGTCATGACATATTCTGCAAAAAAGACCTTGGGTGTAATTTTGTGTATTGCTCAGTGTCCAGCTTACCTGCAGGATCAGCAGAGCCTGTTTTCAGATGAATGACAATGTTTGACTGAGCTTCTCACCTGTATTTAGCTTTTTGCCTTCACAATTCTGTGGTATCCAGACCTTTATTTTAGTGCTTTGACTATGCCTTGTTAGTTAAGGTGCTACAAATTCAAATGTACTTCTTGGGAAGCTCATTTCTGTGGTTTAGCTCATTGCTGAGTGGTTGGCAGACACATTAATCTTGAAGATACTGCCATGAACTGAGGATGTGATATGATTATCTCTGTTTCAGAAAAAGGCTACTGAAACAATAAAACAACACATCTGAGAATTTTGAGCAATCAGATTTCTGTAGCCCAACTTCAAAAATTTTTATGTTGTTTATACAGTAAAGAATAGATCTCACTGGCTTAATTTTCAAAATGAAATCCAAATATTTTAAATTTAAGAACTTTTCGCCCTTTTCTACAATATTCCTTTACTTGATATCTTGATTGCCTTTTAATTTTTGCAAAAAATGAAATGGATGTCTCATAAAAATAATCTTTTGCAGTTGCAGAATAATTCATTCCCATAGCACATTTGCTCTGGTCCCTGGATGATGGGGAAAGTAGTTTATCATCTTGTTATAAATGATATTTGCATATGGATAGGGGTGAAAGAAAAATAAAGGTTGTTTAAGCAGTCTTAAAATAAGATTTCTGATTATAAGCTTTATCCAGTTTAACTTTGTAACTTTGCTTATTTTCTGTTGCTTCCTGATATTGAAATAAGGCAAACAAAAAAAGGAACTCTGCATTGTCAATAAAGTGACCCATAGTAAAATTGCATAGCACAGAGCCATTAGACATGTTGCCTTTAAAATGCCTGGGGATCATCATGGATTGAGTTGGGTGCAGTTTGGCACAAGATGGGTGGTTGTTTGCTGGTAGGCTTTGCAAATGCCTGTAGACAGCAGAGGCACCATCCTGGTCATGGAACTGTGGAATTGTTACGGTTGGAAAAGACCTCCAAGGTCAAGAAGTCCAGCCATCAACCCATCAGCACCAATGCCTCTGACAAGCTCTGGGTGGAAATGCTTTTCTTTCCCAATTCCTCCATTTTCTGATTCTGTTGTCGCTGCTTCTTTCCTAATTTATTTTGAACTTCTCTGTCTGAGTCCCAGCTTATTTCCCCTTTCAGTTGTAGTTTAGATTGTATTCATTTTCCCACTTTCCATGTTCTTCCCTTCTCCTCACAGGATTTGATCTCATTGTTCCATTAAAGCTCTCTTAGGTTCTCATCATTTGTATTGCCTATACTTTTTCAGCGACTCACAGTTTCTCTACCTCAACTCCTAATTCTGCCATCTTCCATCTGATTTTTCAGTTCATTTTTTGTGTCTTTCCCAGCCAGTCCCAAAATAGTCTCTATTTCACACTGTCCCATTCTGACTCCCATTCTTTAACCATTCTTGTATTTTTGGCACCTGTATGTCTTTGTCAAGCCCAGTCCTGTGCCTCCATACCCTATGGGGCTTAATCTTCTGTTAACAACTGAATGTTTCTTTTCTGAGAAACAACCTTGTAGCAGGTACCTCTGTTTCCATATATCTCTACCTTTTTTGCTCTTCCTCAGCACTTTTTCAGGTAGTTTTCTTAAAATTGGCTCATTACTTAGAAGCAGGGTAGAAGAGGTATTTCTGTGGCACAATAGCACCCTTCTCTTCCCCATACTTATTTGAAGTAGTGTCAGACAACATGCATCTCGGGTTAAATCTGATATATGTAGCATATGTACTCATTCAGCCTTGTTTTTGTCAGATAAACTTCTTGCTTTTATAGGTTCTTTGTCCTTTAGTCCAAACTCACCTTGCATATTTTCCTGTTTAGTTTAAAGGTTTAGTGAATAATTTGATGCCAGTTTTTGTTAAGAAATTGAATTCCAAGGCTGGAAAGCTGTGGAAGAAATTACATTTTTGTTGTAAGGATGTTGATTTTCTAGTGCATAACTTCAGAGACTGCAAATAGTAGCTTGCTAGTAAGATACTAAATTATTCTCTCATAATCTCTAAGGACTTTTCAATAACTGAAATTCTCTGCATCTTAAGAAAATTTTGTTTGTGATTAACTTCAGTCCCAACAAAAAGATACTTCCCAGTTTACTGATTTTCAGGCTGAGGGCACTTGTAGTGCTTTTCAGTTTTCACTTGTAAACAAAACAGAAATAGACTTCCCAGTCCTTAGGACTGCCGATGATCTCATAGCAGGCCAAAGCTAACTTTAGTTGACTTTTTATATGTTTAGCCCTTCAGTTCATTTCTTTTCCTCAGGAGCTCTGAACAAAGAGCTGAGAGCAAACTTCAGTGATGGTTGGGATCTCCACTCCACCACAGCTTCCACAGTTCAAATTCCCAGATCTACTAATTTGTCCAGTGGGCTTTACCCTCCTTTCTGATGATCTGTGGGAAGATATTAAGTTATTACAGTTTAGATGCTACGTTGGATGTCAAAAGCTATTTTTTAAAATCATTGTTGCCTTTGTTGTAGTGTGTGAAGAATGAAGGCTGTATCTGTATCTGTTGCTTTTTCAGGATTTCACAGGTTTCTTTTTGTAGAGAAGTAGACATAGCCAATGTGTGTCTTCAAAGAGGAAAACTTTGCTGAATTATGACATTGCACTCACTTACTGAGCTTTCAAATTCAGATACTAAGAGCATTATTATTTCAAGCAGCCCCAGGATCACCATCAAAGGGTGTAACGCATCTTGAGACTGAAAATCATGAGAAGATAAGAAGAAACTGTGTAATGCAAAAAGAACACAAAGGAAAATAGTGAAAATCCAAATAACTTGTTATGAGTAACTTGATTAGGCCTAAATACTAAGTGCATTTTCTTATTAGAAAATAGAATTTCCTTGATGTCTGAACCCTTCCTGGCAGAAAGTTACCTTTCCATTGGGGAAAACCCAATCCTTTTTCCTGTGTGGGTTTTTTTGGGGGGTGAGGTGTGGGGAGGAGAGTTGGTTTTAGTGGTGTTTTGTGTTTGTTTTCTTTTTTATGGTTCATTGTGAATCTGTGATTATAATATATGGAATGGAAGTCACATTTTCCTCTATTTTCTTTCTTTCTTTTGGGTGCTATGCTACATAGATCCCGAAGTAATCCTGGTGCTTCCTCCAAAATAACCTGGCTTGAAAAATAATGAGAATGTTCTCAAAATGCACACTGAGAGATGTTTTGTCTAGTGTTTCCATTTCAGAACAAATACACCAGAATTCTGTATGGGATGGAAGTTTTGCTTCTTGGTTTTCTTTGACCAAAACTTGTCCCTTCAACCAGAGATAAGTTTTGCTAACCTTAGAATTAAAAGTGTATCCAGGAGAGTGAAGAGCATACTGGGGCTGGAATAACAGAATTTCCACTAGAATTGAGTTGTCACTATGAATAATAGCAGCTGGAGGTGGTATTTAGCTGTGATATTAATTCCAGGTATCTTTCCTGGAGTCTTTCTGGGCATGTGTTTACAAATGAGTTGAATATTTACGTGCCATTTTAACTGCTAGAGATGAACCTTTAGTAAGACACTGGTAGAAAGGTAGTGCAACTGCAACTTGTATATTGGTCATTAGTACTGTGGTCCCTGAGGGGATTCTTCTTGTTACTTGGTGATTGCTCTTCTCTGAATTTGCCCAAATTATTTTCTTTTATTGATTGTGATGTATTTTCCCAAATGTTCTCTAGTTTTTCAGTGACTTAAGTAATTTCAGTCACACAAAAGCATTGTTTAGGGCATGTATCAATAACCTGAGCCTTTGTAATGCTAGATTAAATTATGGTTTTTGGGGTTGCATATTGTTTTGGGTAATATTTTTTCACTGTATGTTTTAATTATGCAGAAGAAGACAGATTATTTGATACTATGATGTTGGTTCATTTACTTAAAATGAATAGAAAAGATTCTACAGGAGATGTTCTAATTTGAAAAAAATAGGAAATGGAAGGGACCAATAATTCCAATAAGTACTTGATTACTGAATTGCCTCATTTTCCAATAACTGAAATAATGATTTGCATTAATACCTGAATTTGCTGAATATCACAGCTTAAATATTTGGTTTTGGAATATCACTGTAACTGACGTGCACTTGGTGCAGGTTTGCATTTGTGTACTAAACCAATGAATGGATTTAATAATTCAAAATCATTAAATTCATGTGCTTAAAAGAAAAACATTGCAGATTAAGGTAGCCATTTTCTTGGTGGTTTTCCGATCAAAACCACAATATATTAAATGCTTTCCCAGTCTCCTTTATAATCTTTATTTATCCTCATGGAAAAAAGAATTTGCAGGTGTCCTGCGTACAAGTCTCCCTCTGCTGTGGAACACAAACTTAAGTACCACATTGAAAGAAATTATGATAATGAGACTGCACTTCCTGCCTGGTTTAACTCTTCTGTTATGAAATTTAGGTAGAATGGGAGTATTAGGTAAAACTTAGCCAAAAATTCTCCTTCATATTTTCCCACAGGGTTTTAGTGTTCTGGAATGTCATGCTGCCGTAGTGTAGCTAATAACCTCTGTACACAAGACTGATCTCAATATTGATGAGTATACCTTTTTCTTTGGATGTGTCTGATGTTGTCTTTTGCCTTTCTGATTTATGTAGTTAAGTGTGATAAAGAGTGAGGCTTATGAAGAGTTCTAGTGCCTGGGAATAGGGTGCTAAAACCATGATTTGTTTGAGTGAGTCTTAGAAATACCGGCTGTGGGCAGGAAGGATGACAGGGCAGTGTTCCGAAACAACTGAAGAGTTGTTGCAGCCTCCCTAAAACTGTGTTACTGTGTTACTTTTTAGGATGGGGGAATGGAGGACAGAACTGCCACAGGCTCTTCATTCTATCCATCATTTCTATTGTCTGCTCACTTATTTCCTCTGTGCAACCAGCTCTGTACTGGACCACAGGCCACTGTCCTTTATGCCTCCCTTAGCAAAATTTGTCTTCTGTGTAATTCCAGCCTGTCTCCTATGCTCCATCATCTTCTCTCCCCATTCACTGAGGAGAGAAAGTTTCCTGTTTCTTAGAGTTCCCTGTCTTTGGTAAGAAATCCTTGGTCTGATACACCTGAATAATAATGGCTCCACAGCATCATCTAGTGGCTTCCTTGTTTGCCAGACTTCTGGCAGATCTCAACTAGGTCTCTTCAGGTAGACTTCTAAGGGAAAAGCTTTGCTGCTGACTGACAGCAAAACACTTGATTCTTGCTCACGGTTGTTAGTAGCTTGCAGCTGTGCAAAATGCAGCTCAGGACTTTGCAGCCTCTGGAGCACCATGTGCTACACAGTGGTTAAGTGCAGGTATTGACTAACTTGATATTTCTAAATGGAAACAGTGTGTCCTGTGCTGATTAATTTTTTCTGAAACTGTTTTTCTGCAGATACAAAGAAATTACTGCATCCTGTTCTCTATTCATAAATTAATAATAATTTGAAAAGTAATCACTATTGTGAGGTTTCTCAAGGATGGTGATGACTTTGTAAACCTTATGTCACCCTATAGCTTTTTTCACTTAAGAGGTTTGTATTCTGATCTTTAAAGAAATAATAATTGAAAAGCTCAAGATATTTCTTACTAACGGTATTTTTCATAATTAAAATGGCCCAGGCACTCTCCACTACCTGTACTGTTTTTGCTGTAATGTTTTCGCCTTATGTATTAGGTGAATAGCATCTACAAAGAGAAGATTGTAGTTGCAGGTGTCAGTGGTTAAGGTTAGAAGAGTGTTCAGCTGTCTGTTAAAACAATGTATACACACTGTAAGGGCTTAGGACACAAATAGCAAAGTAGGTGTAAACTGATTTTCTGCTTGCTCTTAAAGAATATGGTGTTCATAAAATCAAGACCTTAAAATTTGACAAGTACTATACCCCAAACAGTACATAGTGTGACAAAATGAGAGTGGTAGCAGTAGAGGCTACTGGTAAGATACCTTTCATCTTTACCAATAAAAGGCTGTTTGTGTTTGTAAATTTAATAAAAGTTGCTTTCTTTAACAGGCTGGACTAATTGAAGCCAATGGAGAGCTTAAGGTGTTTATAGACCAAAACCTAAGTCCTGGAAAAGGTAAGAACACAATTCTTAGTAAGACTCTCCATTTCTTAATTTTTAGTTGTAATGCATTTTAGTGGCTTTAAACTGCTTTCTTAGCATAGATTTTGTAAAGTTTTTCTTAAGTTATATGATCAGTAAGAAAACCGTAGATTTGCTGTTGTATATAATGGTCTTAAAACTTGGGTGCAGTTCAGTGCTGGCTTGTCCCATATGTGATGTCCTTAGTGTGGCTTGTGTTTAAGTGTAAAGACAAGGATGTTCTGAAACATCTTTGGGGCGCTGTGTTTTAGCAAATGGGAAAAGAATGCAGGAGGGTGGAAGTTTAAAATGGGTTATTACAGTTTTTATGATAGTGCATCCACTCTGCTGCAAGCTTATCTCGAAATATATTGTGAACAGAACTGTTTTGGACTTGCAGATAATGCCTGTGCATGTATGATAATGTAATGTCATTAAGCAATTTAACAAAAGACAAGATATTAATTTGAACTTGAATTTGATGCATGAGTTAAAAAACAGAGGCTTCCTAAACATTTGGGGAGTTAGGAGCTGCACTTTCCCAGTTAGCATAGTTGGGGGTAAAACCAGAAGTGACGCTGAAGTTCTGGACATGTGTGTCATGTAGCCTCTTCCGTAAACTGATTATGCTACATTTGATGACTACGTTTCATGTATTCTCACAGGAGGGCTGTTTCCATAGCAAGACTTTAGGACTCTTCCATAATTCCAGTAAAATATATTCCTGTCAGTTTATGCATTCTGCTGGTGACAGTTGTTTATCAGGTTAATAATTTTCTCCAGCATGTTAACCTGCTCTTTATAAATAACAACTGAGTATCTTAACAGTATATACTAATTTGACAGGCCAACTAGCCACTGTTTCCTAGGTTGCTCATCAGATGTGCTCTTTGTCCCCTGTGTTTTCCTTATTGTATCCTTTGAGCCTGATTGATTGCTTTCATCAGCTTTCTTGAATACATGTGACTAAAACTGTGTGTGTGACTCCTAAGTGAAGTGTCAGTCATTTTTCTGTGCAACATCATGTTTGGTTCGTAGGCATCTCACAACATATTTTGGTGAAATGGCCATTTTCCTTTGTTGCTTCCAAATAATGGCAGTCTGCTTTATTCTTTTGTGTGACAGATGTCCTTTGATAGGCTGTGTGAAGTAAGGTGAAATTTATATTGGGACAGTAATTTACTTACCGTCTTACAAACCTTACTGTTGACTAATCTACTGGTTTTAAGCATTGTTGGAATACTGCAGTACTCCTGGATTAACCTGTAGACCAGTTCAGGTGAACTCCTTTAGTATTACTGCTTTAGTATTTTATATACTGTTTCAAGAAACCCATTTAACTTTTGTCACCGCCACTAGGTACAGCAAGTATTTTATTGGCATCTCACTAGACTCTGTCTTGGACATTTCCTTGTCTAAAATACATGTTGCTTTACTAAAGTGGGCTATTCCACTAATCTGTCCTGTTCTGCATTTGGTGGAGAGGGCACTGAGGGTCAGTAAAGACATATATTAACTGGTGTATTTCCATAACCACAGTTACACCCCCCTGAGCTAAAGTGTGCAAGTAGGTACCTGATCCTTAACAGCTGTACCATATGTCCTAACCCTGTGGGCAGTAAAAGTGGTGGTTTTTTTTTTCAGGGCGGATACTTGAGGATGATACATTTTGCACCCACACAGGTGTCTAGACCTTTGTTACAGTCAGTGGGGATCTAGTCAAAACAGTGCAGTCTAGACAGCAAGAACTGGAAGTATGATTCTTCCATTATCACATAACTCTTTAAGTAGAAAAATTGGAGGCCATTTCGTTGTGTATAGGATTTTGTAAATGAATTCAGGTTATTAAATTGTTTATTATAGCCCTGCACTTTGTCCAGTTTGAGAGTTGAGCTCTATTCTCAATGTATAACACAGCAAACTGAACTAGCCTCAGTCAATTTCTGCATCTCATTGCTTTTAGGGGAGTTCTGTGAAGTTAATAGGCAGCAACTAATTCTTAATAATGAGAAGAAACGACTATTTCTCTTGGCTTCATCAGTTTGTGGATTTTGTCTCTAGCTTGTCTGTGTTTTATGTACATGCTCTGTGGTCTTAATCAGAACTTAAACTTGCAAATATTTGTCACTAAAGAACTCAGATATGTATCAGAATTTATTCACTAAAGTGATACTTTTTCCTTTGCCACTTTTTATAATTTTTATGGGGTTTTGTGCAGTCTTTAAACTTTGACAACTACACACAAAAGTACTATGCTCTTTCTATGAGCAGCTGTCTGCATTGCATGTGCTGTCCTCTGCTTTTTAAAATCTCTGCAAAATTTCTCTTAATTTCACAATGGAGAGGATTCAGTCCAGAACAATCATGGAGTAACTTTCCATAGGATAGCAGAAGTGTATCTGGTATACTTTTTATGGTGAATTGAAGATGGTTAGGAAAAAGGCTTTACGTTCTTACCTGGTGGTCATCTTTAAAAGGGTTTTTTTGTGTTTTTGTTTGTTTGTTTCTGTTTTTTGTTTTGTTGGGTTTTTTTCCTTCATCTTCCCCTTTGGATTTGTATTTTTTAAAAGAAAGGAGTCTTTTCTGGAAGTTGCAAGTCAATCACAAGAGGAGATTGAGAGTACATTGCATGATTGATATTGGTTATGGGATCAAATCTCCCTACTGTGTAAGATGAGTGGTTTGTTCAGCCCAATCTGCTGCCCTTGACAACAGTAATTGGGCAGGCTCTTGAGGGAGAATGCAGGAGCCTGGCTACTTTTTCAAGTTCATTCTTCTTATGTTCCTACAGCACTCAAAGTCATTGAATTAGTAATAACATTCCATCATAGTTTTGGAAAAGTCCAGCTTTGAGACTCAGTGAATTGGGAATGGAAAATCCAACAAGAAATCTGTTTCTTGCTGTAGTTTCTACTTGCTGCTAGCCAGATGTGAAAGGAGGAGGAGTTCAGCTGTCAGAGGAATAAAGGTTTTAGGGGGATGCTAGAGGACAAAAAATGGCTTGTGTGCTGGGTCATAAGGACATGCTTGCACTAACAGGGTCAAAGAGAAAGTGCAGAATATTATTAGTGAAATGGTTCTGTAACATCATTGTCAGCAGTCTATAAGGTATGTGACTAAGTGGTAGATACATGACTCAACTATGAAAAGATAAGCATAGATTTACTTTTCTGGCCAGAACAGGTTATGATGCAAAAATTCTCACAGCCTAAACAGCTTTGTTGCAATGCTTTCACAGTAGGCTGTGAATGAGCTTCTGTAAATTTTTAATCTGCACTGGCAGAAATATGGTAACTGGATAAGTTCTTTTCAGACTTGACTTTTGGTGGTAGGGTTATGTTGCTGTTGATTCTTAGATGAATAATGAAGAGGGGACATCACCATCTTGCTGAACAGTTATGCTGAACAATCTCTTGCTCAAAAAGTCCTAAAGATTTGGAATCGTAGAGAGAGGGTATGTTAGAGAACAATCTCTGTATGCAAGTCTTATCCATACATTCATTCCCTGACTGTTCATTAATGTCTGCTGTCAGAAACAGGTTACCAATGTAGAGAACATTTTTACTTCAGCAAATGGGGACATGCTTCCAGTAGCTCATTTTGGAGAGATTGGTCTCGGTCAGGAACTCCAGATTAGGGTTTTTGTTTTAAAGCAGAGACTGACTTTATTTATTTTAAGAGGAGACAGTATGTAAAAAAACCCAAAACAAAACCACAACAAGCCTCACAAAGCCAAACAACAACCCCACAAAATTTGTTTATAATGAGTAATGCATGCGATTTTGAATAAATTAGTCATGAACATAAAATACCATTCTAGAAAATGCTCTAAAAAATTATTTCCTCAAAACTATCTCTAGTGTGAAACAAGAGGTATCAACCTATATATATGGTAGAAATGAGATGGCAGCTTGTGTTTTCTCCAGTGCTTGTGCAGTCTCCAGAAAAGGTTGCCTGTAAATTTGGCCATGTTTTCTGAGTATTTCCATTACTGGAGTGTAACATTCCATATAGCCCTGAAAAAACATGTGACTGTGAAAGGTTTGTTTTACTTGGTAACTAGGTAGGTGGTTTCTAACTGGCTAATTAATATTGAGAGTTAGCAAGTACATATGGTTTGGAAAGATAGAAAGAACTTTTAAAAGGGGCTGAACTAGTAAAACTTCCTCCTGAATTTGTGTGTTCTATTGGTATTTGGCAATAATTTAGAAACCGAGAAATTTTGCTGTTTCTGGATGTTAATTTTGAAGAAAACCATCACATTCTGGTCCTTGCCATATTCAGATGAGTGTTAAGTATTAAATAGAACACTATTCAATTCTAATCCTTACCCTCACTTGTGGAGAAATTTGGATGAAAGAAATAATTTTGCTTCAGATGGGTGTGAGGGAAAAGGTAACCAGTGGTATTAATATTGTTTTGAAATTAAAGCCCTTAGTTTAAAAATTACTCAGAAAGTTGGATCTTCTCTTATGCCAGTAGGTGGCATTATTGGTATGTAACCAGAAAATGCTTGTAAGGTATGTCTCTAGATACTTTCACCACTTAAAAAAAATATTTCACATTTTATAGGTTAATTGTATTTACATTTCAGATTTTAAAAAATTGAAGTCAAACATGTAGCATTTTAAGGTGTGTTTAGACTCATTTCAACACTGCCTAACTATAAGATTGTTTTGTTCTTTTTATTCATGTGACAAGAAACTTGTAGTGTAATGTTATTGTTACTTTTACTTGAAAATTTATACTCTGATTTTTAACAGTGGCTGAAATTGTTCCTCTGGAATAGAACTAGAGATCAATTTCAGAATCCATGAATTATGCTTCCGCTAACAGATTTCATGCTTGAAATTCATATAAAATGCATGTGTATTACTGCAGCGGAGGTAAATCCAATTATTATTGTCTGAAGTCAAGCTAAGGAAATAAAATTATTTCTGGAAGTAGAAATGGAATTTTGGAAAGCCTAAAAGTAGACCCCAGTTTATTTCAGCACAGACTGGGAAAAGCTGGTTCATAATAGCTGAACTGTTACTAGTCACGTCTAAGGATAGTAAGAATCGCATAGAAGTCTGAATTGATGTAAGCAGTTACTGAGTACTACACACTGGGAGAGATGGATGTCTGTAAAAAGGCTCGGAATTGCTGTATAAGGATGTTTGTTGTCTTAACAGGATGGTGTAGCTTGTTCAGTAAGTAGAGGTGATTTTAATTGACATGGCACACAACTGGAGACAATCATCTGTGTGTTGTCACCCAGATACCCTCAAAAAGAATTCAGTGTTTTCTGAAAATTAGCATAAAACTAGCTAATAAAATAGCCTAAAATATCTATGATGTTTGCCACAGAGACATTAACAACTGCAATGTCACAGGAGTGGCATGTGAGGAACCGTCTCCCAGGTATAATTACCACCTCTATTGTATGACAAAGCTTAGTTTGTTAGAGACTGTGTTAAAAGGGAACTGAATTGCTTTTCTGTTGACTGCTGTCTTTTCCACAAGTAAAGAAAACATAAAGGCAGATTACTTCAGAAAATGGTGGAGTATCTAGAATGAATGGGATTTCTGCTCCTGAGGCAAGGAGTACCTCAGCCCATCCTCTCTAACCTGAACACCAAATTCAAAGGCAGTACTATTTCAAGAACTGGAGGAGTCAGCTTTTCTGGAGGTCTACCTCACTGTCTGCAGAGGGCACTCGCTTCTTTGATTTTAGATATACTGTGTCTTTTTTCTGTGTCATCTTAAGTTATTTTAAATGTTCTTAATTAACTGTACCACCTACCCTTTAAACTGCCAAAATTCTGCAAGGGATTTTTTCTTTTTGGTAAAACTCTTTGGTTTGTTTTTATATGCAAGCAAAGGTCCAGTTAGCCAGTAAACCAAAGAGCGCACTTACTTGTTTGTAGACAGATAAATAACAGATTTTGTTAGAGTGCTGCTTCTTGTGATCTGCAAATTTTTTTTGCCATTACTCCTCGATTCCACTTTCATCATTATCTTATATTTGGAGGTATTCTTGAACATTGTACTGATGAAGTTCTATTTCCCTTTAGGCTTAATGATTGCTTAGAAGTTACTAATAATAGTTTTCCAAACATTTGGGACACTGAAAATGGAAGAGCAGTAGTAGTAGTTATATCCTTCTGTATACATTGTTTTTTCTGCTCTACATGGCACTTTCCTGAAGTCTTTAAGGAAAAAAAAAAAGATGTGTCAGTACTAGCAGTATTAATAATTTGTTTTGAAAAGGAGGAAGAGTTGGTGCCAGCAAAACTGTTTGCAAACTTGTGGTTTTAATTTTTACATGCTGTTATGTACGCTGTATGTTGTCCGCAAATACAGGATTATTGGGATTGCAGTGAACGCTGAGTAACAGTAAATAAGAAATTAGTAGTGAGATTTGTTTGAGAAACTGAGCTGTCAGTCACTTGCAAATCTAAGTTGATAAAATTACTTCTGGTTGTACTTCACAAAAACCCCCCATATATTATGAGCCTTTGAAAATGCAGATGATTATGAGTAAAGTGTTGCATGTGAGGCAAATGAGAAAATAGAATGCACTTGGGCAGAGACGTTGAAAATATCCTCTTTAAAAAAATTATTTTTTTCTGTATAATTGAGCAGTTACACTCTTTTGTATTTTGTATGATAGCTTTTCTAAGTTGACTTTGACTTTGCTTTCAACTGTGATGTTCGTGTCACTATTCTTTCACTTACATTTATGTTTCCTTGCCAATCAGTTTGTGCTGTACCGAAAGATGAACCTTGGAGTTTCTGTTTAGAGCCACATTGGTTCAGTTGCATGAATTAACTCTGGTACAGCACTACAGGGAATTTTAGTGTAATTAAAAAAATTAAAGACACAGAGTGGTTGCTCTTCCCTTCACATGGATGTTTTAGTTGCCAGATACCTATTTCTGTTCAGAAAATAAAATTATTAATAATAGGAGGCTGGAGGTCATCTAATAAACCTTACCTTCAAAGCAGGGTCAGCTCTGACGCACAGAGCCTTCAGTTCTTCAATTTTTCTGTGTATCACCAAGGAACCTCCTATGCAGCTGTTGCTGTGCACTGCCTTTGGCATTTTTCCTTGGTTGGAATTTGCTATGCAACAGCTTGTGACTGTTCCCTCTTTTCCTTTTGTTGTATCCTCTGTCATCTCTATAACTTCCATTTAATATTAGAAGGCAGTGATTTCTGCAAATAACACTCCTTGCTCCACCTTAACCTTCTCTTCCAGAGGCTGCACACAACCAACCTCCCTGAGCTCCTTGTGTAGGATATACTCCAGTACCTGAGGCACACTGGTGTCTTCCTGCTGCATTCTCTCCTGTTTGCTAATGCCTGCCTCTCATGCATCGTGGGCCCCAAAACTGAACAGAGGTATCCAGGGACAGTGTAAGGAGTGCTGAAAGAAAAGGGAATAATCACTTATTGTTGTATGCTTCCAAATGCAGCCTGGGATGTGTTTTAAGTCTTTATTAGCATAGGGGGAGCATCTCTGGGTCACACATAGCTTATTGTTTGCCCAAGGCCCCCTGATGCTTTCCTGAGCATCTGCTTCTTAACCACTGACCCCAACCTCTGCTCTTGTGTGGACTTAGTTGGCACAACATTTTTGTCTTCATTGACTGTGTAAAATTTTTTAATAAACAGCATAAACAATTACTTTATTTTTAAACATACCATAATAATTAAGTCTCTTGAGTGAATCTGAAGAGTACAGGGTCTCATGGGAGTATTGTTCTTTATGAAGTTGTCCTACTGAAGTAATATTTGGAAGTTATCGTAGGAAAAAACTCACAACATGAATGGGTAGCACTCATTGTCAGAAAATTGTCTCTGAATTCTTAAAGGAGCTAGCAATGTACTTCTATGTAACTCAGTATGTGTTTAATTGATATAGTACCAGAAGGAAAGATAGCCACATAGCCTTCACCAGTTTGTGAAGGGCTGAGATAGTGGCAGGTGTGTAAGTCAGACTTCTGACTTACTGACTTCTGCAGTGGAGTGGCAGCTTGGTTGAATGTGTAGCAGAGAAGCAGTGCATGTGTGGACAGATGTGACAATGGTCTTCAACAGGGCTTTTCTAGAAGGAGGGAAAAGGGAGGGTCTGCAGTTACTTCTTTTCAAAGTCATGCTTTGAAAGAGTAAACAGCCATGTGGATAAGGATTATCTAATCAGAGTGATGTCCTTGGATTTCTTAAAAATAATAAAAAAAATTTATTATCAAGGTCCTTAATCAGCCTGTTAAGTTAAGGTGAGATAGAATGGGATGGTCCTCACATGGGTTAATAATTGGTGAAAACTGAACTTGGTACAATGAGTATCCCAAGTGAGCTATTAGCACTGAAGGAAGATCATGAAGTCATCATAGGTTGTATTAATGAAAATGTGGTATCATTGTTTGGTGGGGAATAAGCACATTGAATTTTGAGAATTCCCAAGAAGCAGGGAATAAAGTAGTAAACGAGACATAAATAACAACCGCATTCCATGGTCATGACTACTGTATGGATGCCTGTCATGCAAAAGAAAGGTCAGGAGAGCTAGAAAACATGGGCAGCAATGACCATCAGAGTAGGGGAGGGCTGGTTAAAGCATGGTGCTCATAATGCCAAGGTTGGGAGTTTGATCCCTGTATGGGCCATTCGCTCAAGAGTTGGAATTGATGATCCTTGTGAGTCCCTTCTAACTCAGAATATTCTGTGATTCTGAGAAGATGATCAAATAGATGAGGCGTCTTGACCTTGGAAAGCAGTTACAACTCCTCTTTTATGCTGGAAATATAGTCTTCAGATTGCACTGATTTTTTTTTTTTAAAGCATTGAGAAGAAGTTTAAAAAAGAGCCTTCCAGGAAGCTGAGAAGAAGCTACACAACTACTAGCCAGGGTGGATTATATTGATTTATTGTATTCCACAGAGAGGATGAACAAACACAGTTCAGGTCATGATAGTGATGAGTGTACTTGAAGGGACAGGAAGGTATAACAGACTTATATTACAACCTGGATAGCTGCTGACTTTCTGAAAGAGCACTGGGAAGCTGGTTAATAATGGAAGCAGGACATGCTGCTGCATCCTGTTTGGGAATAGATTGATCACTGAGAGTAAATTCTTATGTGAAGCCATCACTTTGACATGGTGTAGTAGTAGCAGCTAGGAAATATAAGTCTTCTGGAGAGCAAGGGCTTAAAGAAGATTTGAATTGTCCTCAACTTCCTGTAGACTTCCTGAATGTGTAAAGAGGGATGATAGACATCAAGAACCAGTTATAACCCTCCTGATACAACCCTTGTAAAAATGCTTATTTATTGCTTCTGTACTGGGACAGTGGGAAAAAGAGAGAGGAATGAGAGTTGTCCAAGTCCTTCTGACCCCACTGACGTTTTTAAAAGTTATCTCAGACAAACAACCTAAAATTTGGCTAAATTTGCCAACCAACTTGACAGTTGATTTGGCAAAAAAAAAGGTCTCCAGTATTTTAAGACTAATTTGTTCATTATTTTCTTACTGTAGTCAGTCTTTGTTGCTTCTTTTTTTCTTTGCTCTGTTTTGTTGTTGGTTGGGGAGCTTTTTGTTTTGAATTGGTGGGTTTGGGGTTCTTTCCTCTAAACTATATCATGGAACATCAAACTGCTGGCAGGTACCCGGGTTGTTATTTTTGTAGATGGCTTATCTTTTTCATGCCTTAGGACTTGCTTTATCTACCAGTGCTGATTGTGTATAGGTTACAAACAGGGAGAGAGAGAACAACCTTTCCTGCAGGGTTGGTCTGCTGAGTTGCATGTATTTTTCTGAAATAATGGATTCTTGAGGATGTTTGTTCTTTAATTCCCTGCCTTCAGTTGGGAGGGGACACTTAGAGGAAAGTTGGGAATATTGTCTTGGAAAAGGCCTGTTCCAGCCAAATATTATCTCCTGTAGATCAGTATGTCTCAGAAGATTATGGCATATATATATATATATATATATATATATATATATAGCATTGGGCATGTTTGTCAAGTGGTACTGAAAAAGATTTCAATAGCCGCAAAGGATAGGGGTAGAAGAAGAGAGGATTATACTTTTTGTCAACTGCTGGTTGCCTCTACTGTGCTATAAGGGAAAAATTGGAATGCAAGGAATTAAAACATACTCATATGAAAACACTGACCTGTAAGATTACATAGAAGAAAGTTTGAGAGAATATACTGTGAATCTTAATTTCTTTTTTTGCTGCAAGTTTGTAAATGCTACATTAATATTGAGACTACATGTTTCAGGGCTAGTTTCCATTAATATGCCTTTGCTAAAACTATACAGTATGCTGACCTGAAGCTCTCTACTTGTATTTGTTTTAGGGGTTGTTTCTCTATTGGCTGTTCATCCTTCTACAGTAAATACGATTGGAAAACAGCTCCTGCCAAAAACATTCGGACAGTCTAATGTCAACATTGCACAACAAGTGGTAAGGAGACTTCGTTGGGCTTTTTTCGTTTGTTTCCTTGTTTGTGAGATGTGGAATTTCTTTGGTTGATGGGGTTTTTTGGTTTGTTTTGGGTTTTTTGTTTGTGTGTTTTGTTTGTTTGGTTATTTATTTACTTTTATTGCCATTGTTTACAAGTAGTGCAAATCTGATGTAGCCTGGTGGTCTGTATCTTCATAGGCAGATTATCTAGACTTAGGTTAAAAAAAAACAATGTATTGCATAAAGAAGTTCAAATATGACTCTCAAGTCAAGATGAGGTTATCTCACTGTTCAGGTGGGTTTCTTTTGTTAGTCTTGCCATTTAAAATCAGTGTCTCTTTCAGATTCTGCTGTGAAATCTGGCATAGGGAAATGTAAATGAAGTCCATAAACATGTTTTTATGGAGATTTGAGCTAGGTGAAATAAAATTGAAAACATGACTATATTTTAGTGCTTAATTTAAATATTCTTTTTCTTGAAATACTTACTTTGAGCTTTGTGTGAGAGATATGAAATTAGATGTTTCAAAGAATCTTATAATGCAATAGTTAATACATAAGTTATGGTAATTCTTGCAGTAATCAAAATTAAAATTCAGTGATCTGAGTAGAATTGGTCTTAATCTTCTGGAAAACAACTGTGGCACATAAACATCTGAACTAGAGTATCTTATATTTGTGTTTTCTTCTTGAAAGCAGTAGATTTTGAATGTAGAGTAGGTTTTATCCAGACTTCTCTGTCTCACTCTAGAAATGAGCCTGTGAATTTGTGCACACTTCTTTTCTTCCTTTGTAGTGTTGAGTATTTTGGGGCTCTCCTGAGTGCAGTAGAGGTTCAGGGGTTTGCTGCTGCCAGTTTGTTTTTTCTGCAGCTGTAATTCCTCTCCTCCTCACTCCCTGTCCCTGTACTGGTTTGGCTTTCATCTTTTTGCAGAGTGATACAAATTGTAGATGTGGCACAGTGCTGGGGCGGCTCATGGAATTAGTAAGGTAGGGAATTAGAGGGTGGGACTCTCGGCAAGCAAGGTGTTAAATCACCTCTTGCAGTCTTCTGCCACTGCATCCTAGGGAATAGAAACCAGCTTTCTTCAGTTCTCCATGTAGTCTCTTTGAATAGACCATATTCAGCCACATGGGTGGTTTTCACACTCTTTGGAGACGTTCGGTGAGCCAGGCCAGTTGGTATCAGAACTGATAGTATTTTTTTGGTGGGGAGAAAGTAAGCAGGTTGACATCCTGTGCCAGCATTCCCCACCCTCATGCTGTTTCCTACAATTATAAGTTTTGTCTATGAAAAGCTGTAGAGGAGATTTGGCTTTTCATAAGAGACAGAAACATTTAAAGTATGGTAGAATGCTGCTGGAAAGGAGTACCTAAGACACTCTAGCTGTCAGAAGCCAATGTAACAAATTTATATATTTAACTGCTCAGAGAGGTAGCATAATATAAAGAGAATATTTGGTAAAAAAACAGCTGTTTGTCTTCCCAGACAGCTGAAATCAGGGACATCCAACAGTCACTAGACTACCTTTGGCACCTCCTATATAACTTTCACACATGAAATGTTTCATTTTCAGTTTTTGTACTTTGCTCTTGTTGAGACTAAACTGTTGAAGTTGTCCCAAGGAAGAAAAATTAAGTTTTGCTGCTCAGACATAATGTAACTGCAGGGAAATACTGCAAGCTTGTGGGTTGAGGTTTGTTTGATGGTTTTTTTTCATTTACCTGATATCTGGGAGATGCACCAGCTGTTTCCACTGGGAGGTAAATGTACCCCAAAAAAGTAGGCATATCTTTCTACAGAAGAGTAATCTATATGGTAGAATTTTTTCCCCCTAAATCCATATTACATTTGAAACAATTCAGAGATAAAAAACATCACCTGCAAAAGTGGGTGTTTTGTTTAGCTAGTTTCAGAGGTAGGAGGGCACAGTTGTGTGTGCTAATATATGTATTATTACTTATGATCAAATTAACGCATCTTCAGGAAGATTCACACAGAGGTTGGAAGACTGTGATTAGCCAAGTGTGTGCTCTTAACATGTTTGCAATGAAATGGGTTTGCCTAATTTGATGTCACTCAATGCAATGATGAGTAAAGTTCGCCTTTATTCTTTCTCACCTCTAACTTAGTAGTTTTTACCCTAGTGATAGGCTGACACCAGGAGAGATGGCTCTTGCAAAAGCTCTGCATTTTCTCTCTGGTTTTACTGATTTTCAGATTTTCTTGCATTCATATTTTAACTGTAAATTACTGCAGCAACTACTCCTTATACATAATTTTGTAAGATAGGGGTGTTTTTTTTCCTCCTTTTTCACCCCTCATTTTCCTTGGAGGGAGAGAGTGTGTATGTGTATGTTTTGATCTTGTCTAAGTTAGTGTTGAACAGTGTTAAGAAATCCAGCAAGCATGAAAACCTGATTTAAGGAGGTTAAAATATAAACACTCATAACTTAGGGTGTGCTCTAATTATATTAACTATACTTGGAAGTTTTTTATGCTAGAGTGTACAAATTAAGAGATATATCTTTAATTAAGATTAAGATATGAATTAAGAGATTCATCTAAGAGAAGTATGTAAAGTACTAGTGTTAGGATAGTTTCAGTCATTTCAATTGTGTCACTTACAAATGTCTTGGAATTCTTACCATTTTCCAAATAATTTTATCTTTACCGTAGGTTATTGGTACACCTCAGAGACCTTCAGCGCAAAATACTATCCTGGTAGGAAGTCCACATACACCTAACACACATTTTGCATCACAGAACCAGACTGGAGATTCTTCACCTTGGTCTGCTGGGTGAGCAAAATGAAAGCTAAGAAAGGATTAATAAAGTATTGGAACTTTTGTTTTAAATGTTATGCTATAGTGTATGCACTCCTCAGGCTAGCAGTGTGGGAAAGTCTTTTCCTTTTCATCAGGGGCACTTCACCACTGAAGTCTGTTGTACTAAAATAGGGAGTAGTCACACAATAACAAGTACCTCTTAATTTCTTGTATAAGAATGCAGAATATTTTCTGTAAGCTCTGGTAGATATTCTGACATTACTAACATTTAGAGAATTTAGCTCTTAAAAGGACACAGGAATTTGTCTGACTTGATCCTATGATTTCTCTTATGCTGGTGTATTTTCAGAAGAATATGGTATATTTCTGATTGAACAAGGGTATCCCAGAGTGTCATGTGAAATAAGAATGTAGTCCTTTTGAGAAAAAGTATTAAATACAAGGAATGCATTCTTTTGGTGTGGTTTTTTCATGTGGCTTGTTTTTAAGGGCATCTTGTTAAATGTAGTTGCTTTAAGACTAAATTTATTATCAGTGGCCTGTTACACATAAATAGATTTCTGCTTTGGAATTATACAGTGAAATGAGATGTAAGAATCGAGACTTCCCCTTGCTGAAACTAATTTTGTTGATACTTGTATTTTTCCTCTAGTTACAAGGAAGTTTCTATTTAAAAACTTTGCAAAGCAGAAAACCATGTTATGCTGCTTGTATCTTGTAACTTTGAAGTTCTAATAGCAATTTCATATACTGTATAACTTCAAATCTGTGTTACAGGAATAGTGTAATGTTCAGTGAGTTCAACCAATACCAGACTTCGTCTGTTCAGTCAGTATCAGTATCACACTGCATAGAAAATGCTCAATCTATGTGCTACTTTAAATTAAAAATAAAAATTTTAAAAAAGGACAAAAAAGTCTTCTCCTGTGATTCAGTTTCAATGTTTTAGTATTTATTCTCTTACCTTTTCTTGTCTTGAAGTTTGGAATGTTTTCTTTATTGACTTCTTCAAGGAATATCCTTGTTAATTTATTGTCTGCTACTGGAGACATTTCAGGCCAGGTTGGATAGAGCTTTGGGCAACCTCACTGGGTTGAAGATACCCTGGCTCAATGCAGGGGGGGTTGAACTAGATGACCTTTAAAGACTGCTTCCAACCCAAACTATTCTATGATTTTGTGATTCTACTGGAGTTAGCACAGTTGGCAAAAGAATAAATTTATATTGTGTTTCACGTCAAGACAGTAGAATTGTTTGTAAATACTGTAAATTGTAGGGAAAAAAATGTAGGAGGGAAGGTTGGGAAGGTATAAGAAGCAGAAGAAATGGAAAGGCTTGGGTTTTTTACAGCAGTGTGCCTGTATTTGAAAAAGAGACATCAAATATTCCAAAGTTTAAATCTTCTTAAAATATATATTATACATATATTTAGGAAGCGGAACAAAAAAGGCGAGAAGAATGGCAAGGGTTTACGTCATTTCTCTATGAAGGTTTGTGAGAAGGTACAAAGAAAAGGAACCACCTCATACAATGAGGTGGCAGACGAGTTGGTTGCAGAATTCACTACCACTGATAATCACATTTCACCAAATGAATCAGTAAGTATATGGGAAGTCAATTACATGTGAACTGAATGGGGAAAGAGAAAATTTTTTTTGAGATTTTTCTGGTTTTCCTACTGCTAAATGAAACAGTTCAGATATTAACTGAGTTTACCCATTTGCTGTAATATGTTTATTTTCAAATATTTTTGACACAGGTATATTTTTGATTAATGCAATGTGTCTACAGCAGGCTTATGACCAGAAGAATATTAGACGACGTGTCTATGATGCCTTAAATGTCCTTATGGCCATGAACATTATCTCTAAGGAGAAAAAGGAAATCAAATGGATTGGTCTACCTACTAACTCGGCTCAGGAATGTCAGAATTTGGAGGTATATGCATTTGGAAGTTGACAATGGATTTGTATTTGAGTAAATGTTTACAGCTTTAATATGTTAATAAATATATAAATATAGTATATATACTATATATAAATTATTAATATATGATAATGAATATAAAATAAATGTTTAATATGTTCTGATACAATATGTGCCTATAATATGCCTGTAATCTTCTGAGATAGCAACATAGAATATGTCCCAACAAGAATATGGTCCTCTTTGACTCTTTTTATTTTTTATATACTGAACACACACTCTTCAACTTCCAGATTGTTCAAATGTGTCTTCGTTTAATTCTTCTATGTCAAAGAAACAGTTTTTACAGTACATGTGCAGTGGTTCTGAGTGGAAGGTAGTAAAAAATTAATGTGTATTTCCAACATTGCAGTAGTGGTACTCAGGAGCCGGGAAGATTTGTTTTCTCCAGATGCCAAACAGACAGTAGATCTGTGATGATAGATGTTGCATGTGGGTCAGTACAGATAGGCATCTCCATTGCTGCAGGCCTTAGCTTTTTGTGACAATTCTCTTATGTGAGTATGTCAGACTTTCTTATTGCATGCCTTGGGAAAGAAGTGAAATGCTTTATACTGAAACAGATTCATAAGTTCTGACAGGATTTTTTTACTATCCTGGGATTTGCAAGATAATAAAGTTACTGAGGTTTACTGAAGTAAATTCACTTCATCAGAACAGAGTGAGATGTATTTATTCTTAATAAGTCTAAATTTCCTTCGGCAGGACAAAAATCAATATAGAAGGTGTCAAAGTGAGGGGGAAATTGGAACAAAAGCGTTTTGGAGCTTTACTACAATGGGATAATTCTAATTTTTGTTTGATTCTGATAATTGATTTTTCATTTAATACTATAATTGCTATCTAGATAAAGATAATATAGGGTGTCTAATCATGAACTGAGATTTATTTGAATATCATCCCAAGTGAGCGTGGTTAGTTGAGAGAATGATAATTGGGGTGTAATTAATAAGGCGAGTATGGAAGGTGAGGTGGTTTCAAGATGACAGTGCTGTGTGCTGAACAGGGAATGAGCTAATTGGAGGGATTTTAAAAGTAGATCTCCTTGGATCTGTCATACAAAGTATGGCATTGCCAACAACGTTGGAGCAAAAGAAAAAAGTGTGGCTCATCCAGCTGGATTTGATGTGATGACTGATAATGTGCTAAAGAAGAGTAGGATAATATTAGTACTGAAGTAAAAAAAAGCAGGTTAGAATGTAATAATGCATAGTGAAGGTTCATGCATTTAAGATGGGAGCAGTAGTATCTTCTGATTAAAAGAGAAAACTAGTTAATTGGCTGTCACAAGAGGAGGAGAGAGTTCTGTTAACCATTAAATAATTAAACCACAGGTGTAATACAGTGAGTTTCTGAAAGCTAATTTTAATTTGTAAAATTTTCACATCTAATAAAGTTTATTTTGGTATTCTATCTGATACTGTTTAGCTTCATCCTTACACTGTTGAAAATCATGCCAGAGAGTTTATAAGGAATATAGGAGTTTGAGGGCTTCCTTATCAACTGCTTGTTGTTATAAATATTCTTGAACTTGTCCTTTGTGTGTAAATTAGAATGTTAGACTTGGTAAAATATGGCCTGATAATGCAAAAACAAGAGTGTTTGGAGCAATTAATAAGGTATGTAAGGCAGTGCAGTTTATGTGTATGTGATGGGAAAAAAGTCTCAAGTGAGTTTTGAGTTTTTTGGAGAGAAGCAGTTATATATCACACTATATTTACCAGAAATAATTTAGGTGATGTAATCACAAAGTGCTTCAAGACCCTTTGAGTTTGCTTTATGACAAACTCTCTTTTTTTACTGTGCCAGGTAACCGAGCACTGCCAGCAGATTCTGTCACCTTGTCACCTAAATCTGATTGTCTGTCATTAGAGTAACAGTCTGTCAATTTAATCCCTGTGGGAATCTGCTGGGAAGCTTTTACTAAGAAAGCTGCATATTTCCTAGGTTTTTGTCTCTTACCTTTTTGTTATTATTTAGCACATATTAAATCCTGTGAGGCCTTAACCTTGGGCTCCATAGCAGCTTCATGTCTTTAACTATCTCTCATGGATCCAATTCCTCCAATATCAATAGACTTTATGTCAAATGGATCCTTCTTGTTGATCTTTGCCTCTTTGAGAGACTTCCAATAACCTTTTGGTTATAAGGTTATAACCTTATATAGGTTTATATAGGAATAAATTCTGTTTGCAAAGATGTTTTTATCTTCTTCACAGGTAGTTTTATTTTATTCCCCAGGCTTATAGTTCTGCTTTCTGTTAGTTTCCATAGGTAATACTGATGTGTCTTGATAGTTAAGTCTCTAAATTATGTGTAGAACCTTAATGATTGATTGCTGCATCTCCTACTTCCAGTTCTCTGGTATTGAAATGATTTTAAAGGGAGAAAATGTTGACATAAAACGCTACTTAAAACCAACAAACTGACCAGACCTTTTTATCTGTCTTAAGGTGGAGAAACAGAGAAGAATCGAAAGAATAAAGCAAAAACAGTCTCAGCTACAAGAACTCATTCTACAGGTACAGTCAAGGTACTCTTGTCTATAGGGCAAGGTAACTTATATCTGTATTCCTCTTGTTTTATCCCAATCTGAGGGATGGGAAACTTCTAGGAAGACTAGAAGTAAATTTCAGGATAAGGTGTATGCAGCTTTATTTAACACTGTAGTTTAGCTGGGACCATGCTGTTGGCCTTTGCTGTTGGGGATGCCATCAACCTTCTGTCGGTTATGATGAATTTGTTCAGAGTTCCAAGTAAAAGTTTAAACAAGGTTTATGCTGATAGGAGAAGTATTGCATATCATACTCTCTGAATTTTTCAATTCAGTTCAAGAACTGAACTAGATACAGGTAGCTAGAATTTTCTTCTGTGCTAGCATCCATAGATAAAATTATATGACTGCAGAAGTTGTCTGTGATAGTGCTCTGCATTGTGCCTCTCTGGAGACTCGCGGTCACTGGTGTGTACATGGCTGGACCCCTGAGAAACAGTGGCTGGACTCCTTCCCAGATTTCCCTTACTACATTTGGTGAAGCAGTAGTCTATTTCCCAAGTCACTGTGCTGCTGATCCACAGAAATGTATTCCTGGGTAGTTGTGTTGTCTACTCAGAAGGAATGAGAATCTCAGGGATGCAGAAATAAAGTACAGACAGCTGCCTGATTTTTATGAGTTTCTGTGTTGGCTTTGGATTTTGGTCTTAATTCTTGTTTATTTCATTTGATTTCATGACCAGAAAAAATATCTTTTTTTGTTTGGTTGCTTACTGTATGATTTATAACTTGAGTTTCTATGGTTTTTAATTATTCAAATTGCAAGTTTTTAAAATGGGAGCATTCCATTGCAAAAAGCAATTTTGGTAAGATGTTAAAGTCACTAATTTTAAATGGGTAATTCAGAAACCTTGGTATTCAAATCCCAAACATTAACTTTTTTAGCCTGTAATTCATTTCATTATTAGCATTAAGGAGTATTTTTTGGAAAACAAATGGAGAGGAAATAGGATGCTTTGCAAAAATTTATTTTCCCAGTCATCATTCTCTCTCCATTCTGCCAGGGATATGTCCAAGGAACTGTCCTGATGTAGTTAGTAGAATGTGCATGCTTTTTTTCCCTCAGTAAAGTTTTACTGTGTTGACTTTTTTAATACTCTGATCTCTGACTCTTCTTGCATCTTAACATGCAGGAATATGGTAAACACTCCTTTTCTGCATTTATTTGCTGCAACCATTGCTGAAATCCTTAGGAATTTTGTTAACGTGATCCTAGAAGCTTCATTCATACTTTGATATCACTGTTGCTTTTTCTAGCAAATTGCCTTTAAGAACCTCGTCCAGCGAAACCGTCAAGCAGAACAGCAGGCAAACCGACCTCCACCTTCCAATTCTGTCATCCATCTGCCATTTATCATTGTGAACACCAGCAAGAAGACAGTGATCGACTGCAGTATTTCAAATGACAAGTAAGCTAACAAAGTTTTCCATCTGGCTTTTGGTAGAGCTCAGAGTTCATATAGATGTTCATGTAGATTCGTTAAAGATTAAATACAAACTGAATTTACTTGTGCCTTTTGTATATTGAGAAACATGCACTTCAGGCAGCTGTTTTATATACCCTTTTAATAAATAGACTAATTGATTCACATTTGGTAAGTTATTTAAGACTTGCAATCTAGAGATACCAGGCATCTCCCTTGACATTTTATGTCATACTTAACCAAGCAGTGTTTTCCTTTGGCTTTAACACCATTAAATGCAGCCAGCGGAATTGAAAATGGATTTTGCTTTCAGGACTGCTGTTCTCCACTTTTAGTTCAAAAATCTGCATTTTTCATCAGCTAAATAAAAACTGAATGTAAGCAGTCACAAGCAAATACATAAATCTTGAAAAATTTGATTGCTTAATGTGATGTGTCACTAACACTCAACACTGTAAAGCTTTTAAAATGCTGCAGTTCCTAAAAATTGAAAGGTAGTTAAAATTACTGAAGTTAATTAAAATATTTTTTCTTCTCCAGGTTTGAATATCTATTTAATTTTGACAATACTTTTGAAATTCATGATGATATAGAAGTACTGAAACGAATGGGAATGGCTTGTGGGCTAGAATCTGGAAGCTGTTCAGCAGAGGACCTAAAAATTGCAAGGAGTTTGGTTCCTAAAGCTCTGGAACCATATGTGACAGGTTAGTTACTCCAGAAAGAGTTGGTATTTTTCCTCCTTAATATGACTCTGAAAAATCATGAAAATATCTTAGATCAGTTAATTTCCACTGGTTTGTGGTAAAGATTTCTATCAAGTTCTCAAATTTATCTGCTTTTTAGTGTTCCTTAACATAATGATTGATAAAGAATGGACTCTTGCTCTTTGCAAAACATTTTGCGTCAAGCCACATAAGTAGATATTTGAAGCGTGTAATTCTTTTAAGAGACTCTTTTAAGAGAACAGTATTTGTTTGAATCACTTGTAAAGGCAAAAGGTAGTAAGTGCAAGCATATGAAGTCATCTGTCTTCTTTAAAACAAATGGGATTTTTAAATGTATTTTGAAATTTTGTTGTTGCTTGCACTAGCCTTTTTTAAAATTATACTGTTTTGGATATAGTACATAAATATATTTTGTTGTTTGGACTGCAAGGTTCCTTTTCTGGATTTTAAAGGATTAAGCATTTCCTTTAAAGGAAAATATGTGTGTTTGGAAGGATTCCTGAAATGCTTGTTGTTTGTTTTACAGAAATGGCTCAGGGATCAATCAGCAGTGTATATGTCACATCTTCATCAGGTTCTGCATCAAACGGCACAAGATTTTCAGCCAGGTGAGATGAAATTTTCACTTAGTTTTTAAAATCTGGGGTCATCAAATAAATTTGGATATTAAATGCTTTATGAAGCAAATTCTGTTTTGATTAAATGTGCTGTGGATATGCGTTTTGTGTTTATTCTTAGATGTCACTTCAGTGGTGGTTCTCAGCAGTGTTCCTGTAATCATGGAAAGGTGTTAGAGTGGTGTTACGCTTGAACTTGTTTTTTGTTTTTTTGTTTGGGGGTTTTTCCTAGTGTAGTTTGTGACAAGAAAACAGATACTTCTCTAAAGTTACAGTATTGGAAAAATTACTTCTTGATCATTAGTGTCTATCTAACTTTAAGAAAGATTTTGATCTTTGGGTTTTAAACAGCAATCAGAAGCTGGTAGGTAGCGTGTTAAACCATAACTAGTATTCAGCTTTGTTACTAGTTTTTTACCTGCTGTATTAATCAAAAAGATGTCCTTCTCTGAGCTCCACAAGGTTTTAAAATGAGTCAGATATTCAGCAGTTGGTTTCTGTGATCTCTGAGGTCTTTTCTAGCCTAATTGATTCTCTGATCATTGAAACGTTTGACATTCGTAACAAATGCTTGAAATAAGTTCTGCATGTTTTGTGCAAGGTAACTGAAGCTTGAGTGAGAATTCTGCCAAAATATCTTTAGAGATGCTGAACAGTACCTAAAATCTGTGTTTTCAAGTAAGTTTCCTTCTGTGGTAATGAGCATGGAATAGTGAAAAAGAGCACCATGTGTTTTTAAGACTCTGAAATTTGAATAGACCACTGTTAGCCAGAGACCAATAGAAAACCAGAGGCCAACTGAGGTTCATTATTTTGGTGAGAGTACAAGAATTTCTACCATTTCCATTTCTCAGGAGTTTGGAAAACAGCAGTGACAAATTATGTTTAATTATAGGATGTATATGAATATTCATGGCAATACAAGTTGTGCTGCCAAGGCACATAAAGGCTGTACATTTATTTAACAAGGTCTCTAAAGAAAGTTTGCAGAAGTCTGAAGATGCTGCTACCAATACCTTCATCCCAGTTTCTTTGTCTTACTTACTAGGATACTCAGGTTATGAAATCCAGTTCTATTTTTATCAAAAAGAGAGGAGTTTGGGTTTGTACTTTCCAAGTTTACAAAAGCACAAGAATAATATCTTTTGTTTTGTTTTCTTTGCTTTTCGCAGATAATTATGGCAGACCTATTGTAAGTCATCTGAATACAGCTAGGCAGATATCTTAGTAACTTGCTGCTGAATAAGTGTGCAGAACAGCAGAAATTCTTGAAAGTGTCTCACTGGATATGTTTTTCCTGTGAGCTGATGGGGTGTACCCCTGCAGTTTCATTCAGCATGATAGACTATTGAATTGGCTCCATACAGCAACAAGTGTGCATGGTTGAATATGTGCATTAGCTGGATTAGCATTTAAAAAGTTACTAGCAAACATATTTTTGAAAGGAATTTTTATATGATTAATGTCTCTTTCAAGGGAGATGCTATAGAGATAAGGGAGATACGTTTTGTTATTTGAAATTGTGGCCAAGTTTAATAGTTTACTGAACTATTTAGAAAGTCAGCAATTAAATAGATTGGCAAAGTAGCAAGTAATAATGGAGCTAGGAGTTTTCTGGCCCTATTAAAATAAAATACTGCACAATGAGAAGAAAATTAAAAATACAGCATGTGACAGTTTGCTATATAATATCAATGAGTTAAGGAAAATCTATTAATTCCTCAATTCTCCAGGTCTTTGAATCAGGATGAGAGATTCTGAAAGACGTGATTCACTTGCAAAGGTCCAGTGCTACACAGAAATACCAAAGAGCTTAGCTTTAACCTTAACACTAAATGTACTTTAGAAGAACCCTGAAAAACATATTTATAACGTGCCTGTGAGAAGGTTTAATCTTTATATTAAACCTAATGAAAGAAACCTAATAAGAACCACTTCAAAATTACTTGAGACCATTTCAGCTCTTTGGAGACAGCTTGGACATACACTAAAGACAGTTTAAAAGTGGCATGTCAGATTCATTAAAGGAATGGACTAGATATGGGAGAGATCATGAAGCAATGCCAACTGGCTTTTTTTTTTTTTGCTTTTTTTTTTTTCAGTGACTTTTCCAATGGTGGAGATGGGATGTTGGCTACAAGTTCCAATGGATCTCAGTACAGTGGCTCCAGAGTTGAAACACCAGTTTCTTATGTTGGGGATGACGATGATGATGACGATGATTTTAATGAAAATGATGATGACGACTGATGCCCTTTGCTTGTAGACTATTTTTTGTTAAAATTCAGCAGGCTTCAGGAATAAATTGTTCTAGGGAGAAGTGTCTCAAATTACTTTGCCCCATCCCCCAAGGAGAATATTGGTAAGCAGTTCTGAGTTTAGAAATTGCACCTCTGATAAGCAAACAAGGATTGTTTTATGTAGGATATTTTTAAATGTGGTGTGGATGTGTGTTTTTGATACCAGTGTGTTAATGCAGAGCCTTTATTTACTCTTGTTTTAGGGGTTTTTGGTTTGTTGGTTGTTTTTTGTTTGGGATTTCTTTTTTACTTGAAGGAAAAAGAATTTTGCCCCAAATGTTCTTTCAAAGTTTGCTAAAGAAAATGTAGACACATCATTGAGAAATAAAATACTATCCTTCTGTGGAAAATGAATACACTGAATGGCAATTTATTTGGAGTGTATTTTGATTATGCCACTTTTTGAGGGATAGTGAGCTAATGTAGTAGTGTTTTTTGTTAATCATGCAGTGTCCAAAGAACCAAACAAGAAAGATACGTCCTACTTTTATTACATGTTAAATTCCAGGAATGTTGTTATGAACTTATTTTCCCTTAAATTATATCTAACATTATGATTCCATCAAGTTTATATACTTTTCACTGTATGTTGGGACATATGAATAACAAAGTTTTTGGCAAATGTTTACTGCCAGTTGGTGCAGCTATATAAAATGTCTTGAAGGTTTGGAATGATTTATTGCTTATGGTAAAATTTGCCTGATTTCTTACAGGCAGTCTTTGGAAACTTTTTATTATATAGTTGTTTACATACTTATAAGTCTATCATATAAAGACATGTACTGAAACAAATGTTTGTATTTGTTTCATAAGCATCTTCCTGTAATCTATTATAAAGTTGAAATTAAATATAGAGAATGTTTTAAGTTTTTTAACTCAAAATTTGTCAATCATTTTTAATAGTTCATTTTTATAAAAGGAATTTCAGGGCAGGTGGTAGTCTTTTTAAATTTATTCACAAACAATTAACTGCACAAATACTGTCAGCTGCCTATTCTAAGACAGTAGTCTTTTTATTGAAACACAAATAAACTTTTCTGTAATATTTTATGGAATATAAAGAGACTATAATTGTTTGACTTGTTTAACCTTGGCACTGTTAGTTTTTATTAATAAAACGCGCATGGGCATTTTTAACAAGCTCTGTGGTTTTTCTAATTCTAGGATTATTTTAGAACATTTCACTTCTCGTCACAAGACCTAGAATTAGCTGTCTTGGGATGTTGCATCTGTGCTACAGAGGGCCCAGAGTTTTTGCTTTGATTTAGTAATTTGCCCTTAGAGCTCCTGATAACTTAGGATGCAAAAGGCAGTAACTTACCTGGTATATTCTCTTCTTTCACACCTCCTTATTTCATCCATGTTGCTCCTCAGGTCAATCTTAGTACTCCAATCTAGCTTCTGTTTAAAATCCCATGCCTAATGTCTTAACTTTTCATCCCATACTCCTCAGTCCTAGCTTTCTGTCATATATTCCTATGTCCTCAGGAAAGGTTTTAATCTACTTTGCATGTACTTCCTCCTTAAACCGTTTTGTTAGATCACATCCTCTGCTGTCACCTGCGAGAGTGTACTGAACTGGCTCAGTCACTGCAGGCTACTGTCACAGGCAGGATTTGATACTTCCACAAAGCCCAGGGTGTCCCTGCAAAGTATTAATAACTGTGCTGGCTGTGGTAAGGGCTGCTGGATGCACACTTAAACCCTGTGGTAAATGTGAAATGTGTTACATAGTTGTGTTTTTTTTTTCTTGAAAGGATTATGCATAGACAAATCTGCTGTGGGAAGGTGGGGCTCAACATGGAACAGCTGATATATACCCTGAAGGTTTTCAAATTCTATCAGACCTTGTAACACGAGTGAACCTGGCAAATTACCTTGTGGGAGTGGGGAAAGATCTGGGGGAGAGGAGACTAGTTGAACGTTGTGCTTCTCAGTGAAGAGGCCATTCTCTGCAGTGCTAATGCCTAAGCACAGGGTTCTTGTTGTGGATGAGAAGGTTGCTTCAAATTGCCTTTGATGTTGAATGGCAGTTCAGTTTGCAGAGGAACTTTGATTATTCCAGTTTCCTGTTGTGTTCTCCAGTGTATGATCCAAGATTTACCTGCAAAGAGTGAGTAGAGGGATGTTAGGGAAGAAAGGCTGAAAGAATCTGACCGTTTTCTTTTGGTTCTTAGTGGCAGAATAGTCCTCAGATAAGATAAGGTCATGGTGGGGGTGAAAATGTGACTAAACAAACATTTTTAAAATGTTTTTTCTTTTGCTTGGTGATGAATCTGAAATGGAATTTGATAATTTAAGCATTGGGGTGGTTTGGGGGAAATTATTTTTTATTATATTTCTGGTTGAACTTGATGATCTTTAAAGATTTTCTTCTTAACAATTCTGTGATTCTGTATAACCTTTGTTTTGGGAGGACTTTCTAGTAATGGCAGCAATCACTAATGAGAGAAAGTCTACAGACTTTTTAAATAGTTAGCTTGATTTTGAGCAGTCACTTGGTTAAAGTGTTCGGGTGAAAGAGGAGGGAAAAAAAAAAAAAAGACAAAAGAGACCAAAGGCAAGGGGCCAGGTTGAGGTGAGGAAAGGAAATTTGAAGAAGCAGATGGAGAGAAGCAGTAAAAAAAGAACAGAATAAAAACCAGGGTCTTTACAGAGGAACATAAAAAGAGAAGAAGGTGTAAATTGGAAAGAATGAGAAAACAAAAGACTAGTCAAAAAAAGAGTAGTAGTAGAAACTTATTTTAAAAAAAGGAAGGTAGAGAAACACATGTTTAATAATGTCAGGCATAGCATGAAAGGAACTGGAAAGTGAAAGATAACTTTAAACTGTATAGGTCCAATCTCTGAAAAAAGTGGTTGCACATATACAGATGGAAAATGAAGATTAAGTGCAGGAACAGAACGTAACAGGAAATTGTGACAGGAAATTGTTGAGGAAATCTATGGGAGAAAGTACTGTAGGGAGATAAAAACTAGAATTCAGTATAAGAAAGATTAAATGACGGTAAAGGGCTCAGTTTGGGGTAAAATGTGGCAAGAAAGGAATGTCCTTTTAATTCCTTTTCTTAGCCAGCACATTTTCATGATGTGAAGAAGAGGAAAAGAGGAAGAGTTGCAAAGTGCGTATTTATGCCTTTGTAATGGTCTTGCAGATAAGTCCTGGGAGCAGTGTGTATCTTTTGTGCTTTCTAAAGTGTTACTGTGTGGATGCTAACTCTGAAACAGAGAGCTTGTGAAACTGCAGGCCATATAGCTTCTCAGTCTTGCCTGAGAAGCTGGCCTGGGAAATTCATGGGGAAGATTTAAAACAATCCTCAGAGACAGAAAACAGCCTTGCAGGTGTTGTCTGTCCCTTGTTTTCTTTGCAGGAGAAGGTCAGGGGGTGGTGTGCCCCACTGACCAATGATGGTGATGTAGTAGTTTGCTAACCAATAAGAGTTTCCTTTCTGTACTTTCCACATATCAGTCTATAAAACAAACCTGAAGTAATAAACTACGAGACATTCTCCTGATTGACTCCATGAGAGTCTGTGTTGCTCAACCTTGCCGTTCCTAATAGAGCGACATTACTGAGCTTTGAAAACTGATTATTTTGACATATATAACAAGGATTTCTTGAACTGTTTCACAAATAATCTGTTTTGTTTTTCCCATAGGAATTTGTCTTAACCAAAGAGAAGCAGTTAAGACTTCAGAAAATTACGGGTTTTGGTTTGATTTTTTTTTTTTTTCTTTTAACTTTCCTTCAATCAAAGGTGGCAACTGTTGCAGAGAGAAAAAATAAATGTAGCTGATAGGGTACTGACTCTTCAGGGATACCCATTTATTTATTTGAATGAAAGGATGAATCTTTAAGGATTTTCATTTGAATGAAAGGATGTACTGTCACGAATCTCCTCATTTCTTAATCAGTGACTACATAGGTTGTAAAATCTTCATTATTAATGAGAAGTCTGAAAATTGGATGCTACTTTAATATAGAAAGGGAAAAAGTTAAAACCAAAAAACCAAAACCAACCAACAAGATATAACACTACTGGAATGTTCACCAGTATAAAGGACAGCATATACAGTTTTTCACAGATAGATTACTGTTTACTGTAGGGATTTCCTTTCTCTTGTCTGCTTACGAGAAGTGTAGTAGGACACTAAGTGTACTCTTTACGACTACATTGAGTTAACAACTTGTCACCACTTCTCAGCCCGGTCTGCTTCCAGAAAGATGATGCTACTATCACACACACTTAATTGTTGAAGCCTTAATTGTCATTCATTTATCAGGAAAAGCAAAAGATGAGCCAGCACATTGAGAGCAGCCTTTTTGTGTTGTTACTTTCTAAATTTAGGATTTAAGGTTTTTCCTGGGTTTTTTCAATAAGCAGCAATGCATGGATGTTTCTGACTTCAGGCGTTTGGTTACTCTGGAAATTCCTGTCTGGCATGACGATGGTTCTCACCTAGCACCATCTGCCTCTAACTCAGAACTTTATCAACAATGGGAGAAAATCATGCTGATTATTGATGCACAGTTTAGCTGTGGTAAAGGCACAACGTTCTGATTTGGAAGAGAATAAAGAAGAGAGGCTGGTGTTAATTGAAAGTCTCCCATGTAATACCATTACAGGTGCTTTTCTTTGTTCTGCCATGACCTTTTTTGGATGTTTTCGACATGTTGAAATCCAAACTTAGGCTGAAAATTTTGATCTTCTTTTATCATGTTGCTGTGTACACATAATAATACATTGCTATAAATAGTACAGTTTCATCAGCCCTATCTGGTCAGAATATCTGCGTTATAGCATGTTAAAAAGACAGAAAGGTTGCAGACTTCAGGCAAGATTCCTGTTCTTTATTCATGTAAACTTGAGAGAATTTATTAGAAATAAAGCAGAGCATTAAGTACATATTCTTAAAACAGGCAACTCCAATAATTAATGTTGGGCAACTTCTGATGCTGATTTTTAATGAACCTTAGAATAGTTCTTACAGACTAAATAATGCTACAGTGCCAGTTTTTGAAGTGTGAAAAAGAAAAATGTGTCAAAGATGTGAGGAAATCCTGTCCAAATGTGTGTGGTCTAGACAGCTTGAGATCAGCCCTGAACCTTGTATTAGAAAATCTGTTGAAAGAAACAGCTAGAAGAAAATTAGAAGCCTGGAAGATTAATTGTTAATGACAAAGTACAGAATAGGTTTTATCAAATGAATATGGGAGGAGATTGCAAATGTTTAGCTGATTAAGGAAACAATGGCTATGCTTCAGCATACTTAAACCTTTTTAATTTCATTGCATTCTGATTTTAAATATGTTTTACAATACCTCCAGATTGTATGTTAAGGGGTTATGAATTACTTACTGCTGAATCATTTTTGTGGCACTGTCACTGAACAGCTGCATCAAGTAAGATTTTACTCCTGTTTAACAATTTCTTCAAAACCCAGAAGAAAATTAAAAAATACTCTGAAGTAGTACTGGTAAGAAAAGAAGTAAACAATGAAGAGGAGAGATAAACGTGAATTGTTTGGCAAGCAGGTCATATCCAAAAATGTTACGGTTAAATTCCACATCTTGAGAAGAAAGAATCCAAGGTACACTTACAGGAGGAAAGACTATGCTGGAAACACAAGATCCTAAAAATGATCCAGGCATCAAGGTAGATTATAACTGTGTATGTCTCCTACACTGTTTTGTGAGGAATTAGCTAATCTGAGTTTGGATGTGTAGGTAAAACTAATAATGGATTGGAAAATGGTGTTACATACAGATACAGTGAGACCAGAAGTGAGCAGCTGCGTATTTGTTAGCATCGTCATTTCAAAAGGATATTGGAAAAATCAGAAAAACTCAGAAAAAAAGCCCTTCCCCCAGTTATTTGATTCCTAAAGTCAAGATCTATTACTGTGAAGTTTAAGGAAGTCTTATTTTGGCGTGTTTAATAAAAAGGGGGGAAATGGAGAGATTAGTGGATTTGTGTCAGGTCACACAAAAATATACCATTTCAAGGGGCTCATCAATATCTGGGGGAAAAGTGACAATTTAAGAACTGGAACTTGAAATCAGAGTAATTAAAATGAATTACCCAGTTGATGATAGTAATAAACCCCTGGAACATATTTTTATTGGAATGATGACATTCCCACACTGGTAATAGTAGGACTACATGTAAATATACACATTCATGAATGTTGTTATCCCACATGTTTCTCCAGAATTCAGTTCTTTCTCAGAGGTGTCACAGGATCCTGAAAAAGGGAATTTTCAGCCCAATTTCTGCTCTTAATAAGTTCGGCGCATCCATAGTTATCACTCTGGTAAAAAAAAAAATAATTAGAAGAAAAGTGAAAAGTCTTCATTCCCCGTGAGAAGAGTCTTTCAAATCAAATTGAAGAAAAGGGCACCTGTTCTTTCATCCACATATTTATTTTACTTTAAACAAAACAATCTTGTTTGAGTTTGAGATTTTGTGCCTGAAAGAAATGAAGCTTGTGAAGGGAGCTTAGGTGCACAGCAGAAAATATTTTCTGCAAGCATTATTGATGTAGCTGTTACTTTACATCCAATTACTGAAAGTAGCACATGGTTAGACAGCTTTATTTGTTGCAGAATCAATTTCTGCTTGACTTTTATTACAGGTAAGAGATTAAAACCAGCTCTGTGAAATGGTGGGAGGAATTCCCGAGTGCAATAGCAGTGACATCATATGAGACCATTAAGCGAAGACTCAATTATTAATATCTAGTACTTGGCAATTCTGAAAGGTAGAGGAGCATTTGAACTTGCTGTAGTCTCATAGCCATAGCACAAAGTCCTTTAAGCTTCAAGGTGCTTGTATTCAGTGTTTTTCTCCACTGTTATTTTAGTAACAGACATTAGGACTTTACACTTCAGTAATTTACCACTGCCATGAATGTTGATAAGAAGGAGGTGTGGAAAGTGCATCTCAGAGCAACTGTTGTGTTTCTGTTCTCTTCACACTGATCTTCAGGAGTTTTAACACCTTTAGCGGATAAGTCTGGAAACTAAAAATTATTGGATATAAAAATTCACGGTGTTAATGTATTACTTTCATGGCCTATTTTGCATTCCCCATGCCTTTTCTTCTGGCTAGCCTTGCTGTTACACAGTTGGTAGGAAAAAAGGGCAGAGCCTGGCACTGTGCAGAGCCACTGTGTGGTCTCTGATACTGCCTTCCTGGCCCCTCCACTGCTCCAGAGGCCTGGACTAACACCCACCCCCATCCTAGTTGATCTAAACTCAGGAATTTGCATTTGCTTGCAATTCATTCTTAAATATGCTGCTTCAGATTTTCATGTAGCTTGATGGGTTTTTTTCCCTGTTCGCGTGGTGTGGTCTAATCAAATACTGCTACTGAATATATGTATAATAGGTGTATATGATTATACCTAGGTATACATATATATATATATATTTATATATGTTCTTGAATGTATGTGTATCTCTCTCTCAAGGAATTGTATTCTTGGAGTGAAAGTGCTCGAAAGACTGATAAACGTGTCTGGTTTCAAATTTGAAAACAAAGCTTTTAAATCAATTCCTTCACATGCTTTGTGCTAATGTTAGCTCCTGCATAGTAATAATTATTGCCATGTGTATACAACTGTTAGTCTGTAAGGCTTGTCCGTCTCTGACACTAAATTAATTAACTGTGACTACACAGTACCTTGCAGCTGCTGCTGTACAGCTGGCACTGGTGGCTGGGGTCCCTCAGTCTCCAGGGTGAAGGTGATGAAGCTAGAGAGCTCTTAGAGGAGATGTCTCTCTTCATTTCTCCCCTCTCATTGCTGACATTTCCTGCTTCTTGGCCTCCTTCCCCTGGATTCAGTTGCTTTTTAGCTTGTTTAACTTTTGCTAGTCATGCTTCTTGTGCCTTGGGCAGGATGCCCGGCCTGTTTTTCATCCCATGTGCTTATTTTGGTCTGTATCTTGTAACTTTTGTCATTTGTATGCCTCCAAAGTGCTGCTGTGCTCACTAGATGACTCATTTGTACATAGTGTTGAGTTGTGCCATGCAGTTATTAGTATTACAAACTATTTGCTTGATGGGCATTCTGCTATTTAAGTGTGCTTGCATTTGGGGTTTGGGCAGACTAATATTAACTACACTTTTCTGCTTCAGCTACACTAGCCACAAGCCTTGCTCTTTGCTGTTACTATTTCTGATTTCAGTAAAGAAAGAGAATAATCTCAGATGGCTAGAAGTTCAAGCAGCATTTAAATTCAGGATGGCAATCTTTGCACATAGAAGATCAGATTTGGTGGATCTTTTTTTGATGTCAGAACACATCATTGTTTGGTCAGTACAGGGATGCTTCCCTTTATCCCATCTCGGGTCTTTCTGTGAAGCTCTGGTCTAGGCTGTTGTTCTGAAGCTGTAGCTTTGCAGGCACACAATCCATAGGGAATTTGTTCAGCATATTCCTGTGCTGTGGTTGTAGGGCTGACTGGAATGTGAGCTTGTGCCGCTGCATTGCAAGTCGAGCAGAGAGTAGAGCACCAAGGGAAGAGTTCTTGGTTTTCTTGGAAATATTTAAATGTTCTGTTTGTAAACAACATTTAACCAAACTTGAACTGAGTTACTGTTTTATTATGAAAAGTATTTTATTGTTTTCCGTGTTATTTTGGAAAGATGCACAGGGGGAGACCTGTGTTCCAAAAAGTATACAAAATTGATTTTCATTGTCTCTTAGAAGAAAGGCAAATTTACTGTAAAATTCGCTGTAAAAATTGAAACAGAAGAGGCCAGGGGAAAAAAAAAGGTTTTATATTAGGAAGCATTTTCTTACTGGTTTTGAAATGCAGAATTTTTCTAAGAAAGGCTCAAATATCATTTTTGGATTTGAAGATGAAATATTCCCCCCCTCCAGCTGGATTCTGTCTACAAGCTGTCTGGCTGAATGTTGCTGTAGTACAAGAGGTGATCTTTTACATTTTCTCACTTTCTGAAATGTCCAGGCAGTGAAGGTGTAAAATAATTTCTGCTCCTGAAGATGTTTTTTTTTGGTGTGTGCAGTGTTTATTCTCTGGCTGGAACATCCTGGACTTCAGGTAACATTAATATACTATACAGACACAACAATTCTGTCTCTTTGTATTGCATGTGATTCAGTCAGACTTCTCAAAGTTTAGGTTCACTTAAAGATTTAGTGTTATTTCAGCATCTTTCAGATTACTCCAAGTAACCCAAAACTCATCATTGCAATATGGGGCTATTCTGCTGGGTAAAACAATGAAAACCATCACAAAAACAACAAACACAACAACAAAACACCAAACAAATAAAACCCCAAAACAAGTTACAACCTCTAGTTAAATGAACCATTTCTTGGATGTAGCTGGATGTTACAGTCTTACCAGTCATTTTTATTACGTTATATACATAGAGGTAAGTGGTACAGTGAAATCTGTGAGCTAGAGGACAGATTTCAAGTTCACTTCTTTTGCAGTCATTGATATGTCAACTAAAAAAAATCTGACTCAGCTGACTAGTGCAAAAAGCCAATGCCTTGGGATACAGATAATTTTAATGCATTTTTATACATCCTATACAACAGAGATTGAAAATGTAATTACTTGCTAGTATTTCAGAATATTGATTGCCTTTTCAAGCTATCTAATTTCTCAATAGCCAGGATTTAGTATCATACATCAATTATTTTTTATGGTTTGAAAAGTGATTGAAAATAATCGTTTGAGTCTATACTTAATGTTCTTTGAAGGAACAGCTGCACCTTTTGGGGGAAACTTGTTTTGTACAAATACTTGCATGAAGGCAACAGCATCCTGTAGCCATGAAATATTAAGTTATGTACATTGAGATAATCTTCATCTTTACACACAGAGAGTAGGATCTTGATTTTTAGCTCTATAGGCCATCTTGCAGTAGGAAATGTCTCTGCACTGTAATTTATATGGGAACCATAGTGAGAAAATAAATATCAATGAATGTGATAAGTTTACTCTTCATACATCTTTCAGAAGTGTCCCTGTTGCTGCTCAGTCTTCTATTTTCAGTTTAAATTCCACTTTTCCTTCATACGGATCATGAACATTATCAAAGGTAATTCCAGCTCCAATGATTTTGCACACTATTTTAAGTTCTACATTCCTTGTAATGTTGAGAAATTTCACAGCTACCAAGGGATTGCTGTAGCTGGGCTAGGAGAAGAAATGAAAAAAACAAATTAAAAAAAACCCCAGAAAATACTTAAATTTTACACTTATAGTTTAAAAATGAGGTCTTGGAAATAGCCTCTTTGGTTCTCATAGGATAGCAAAGATGGTCCACATGTTTCACCTTACATAAATAGAAAGAAAAGTTAAATACAGGAGCACCCACCTGAGCCTTTTTCCCGTAGTAGGGGAAGTAGTGCAGGTTGAAGGTGCCATTCACGGGGTAGTAGTCCACCTCCAGCGGGCGAGACTCCTCACCCTGATTGTAAAACAAGAAAGGAAGAAGCTCTGTTGGTGAGGAAACAGCCAGCCCAAGGCAAGGGTTTTAGGGCTGTTAAGTGTGTGTTAAAGCTCAAGTTCAGCAGGCTGTTTAGCACCAGCCTTATTTTTCAAGTAAAAGTGGGAATCTCCCGCTGTTACTATTGCCAAGAAAAGCAGGCAAGTGTCCTTTGGTAGCAGCTGGGAATTCGGTGAGTTGGACTTGCTGAGAGCATGAGGGAGCTGTGCTGAGGTGTGAACATCACTACAGGGAGCTGAAAGCGAACAGCTAATGTTCTCTGCAGCCTGAAAATGCAAATTTTCAGGTGACTTAAAATGAAGCAAACTTGGAGGTTTTTCCTTAGCATGTCATCTGGTGCAAGAGCTTGAAAACTGAGAATATTCCAAGTATTCGGGATCTGATTTTCAGAGCTGCAAGGGTATTTTTTCTGGTCACCACTGCACTTTCTTGCTCTCAAAGCTGCAGTGCTTGAAACGTGTGAGACCCAGACCTCAAACCCTTACCACATATGTGCAGTTCACCCTTGGTGCAGTGCCATTGCCAGGGTAAAACTTGATGATCTGAAAAAGAAAACACATTTGGTCATCTTGGAAATTGTTTTGAGATAAAACCGGGCAATCAATTATTTGAGAGCTGAGCTTCAAAGGATGCTTAGTATGTTCTTGTGGAAGGTTTTCTCAAACAAAGCGTCTCATTTATGTAGGTGGAAATCTGTAGTGGCTGGATATTTAGGAAGCAGGACATGGCATTACCTGGGATGAGCACTGCTGATAGGGTCTAGCCTGGCCAGAGCAAGTAGCATTGCACCTCCTGCAAGTCCAGCTCATTTACGCACCCATACCACCTGTCCTTGCTGATGCCCAGGCAGCCAGTGGTCTCCTAAAGCTGTTAATTGTATGTCAGTAAAGGAAAAGCTGAATATCCATGCTTTTGATCTTATCCTTCTTAGAAAACCTTGGTTTTGGCAGAAAAACCCTTGGATTAGTTTGATCCTACAGAGCTAGAGAGGTTGCATCCTGTAGAGGCAAAAGTGAAAGGGGGTGAAGCCCCCTGGTCACTATTCACATCTTATCCCTGCTGGGCATGGCACCCAGTCTTGCTAAAGAAGGCATTTTTGGGAAAAACTTGTTTCACCAGACAGAGGCAGGGGTGCAGCTCCCCTCCCAGTTAGGGCTTGCACAGATTTTTGGAAATACCTAAGGTGCAAGCCAAACAAAAAATGCAGTGTTTTTTTTTATCAGAAACTGGAGGGGAATTTGAGCCCTTCACTTTCTACCCAAACTGAATCAGAGGGCTCATAATTTTACCCAAAACCAAATATAAAGTGTGTATGCCTTTGTCTACATCCTGAAAAAAAAAATTAAAACATTGAAAATTCCCTTTATTCCTTTCCAAAAAACGTATTGATGGTTTTCCCTGAGAAAAGTATCCTCCAGATTTGAATTTTGGCTTTATAGGTTCTTCTAAATATTTTCTTTGCTTCCTGGAGAAATAAGATATCACCTCTCTGAAAGCATATCAGTTATTGTCACATCCTGATGCCTCAGCTGAAGGCACAGGAATGTGGTATTGCAGGATGAAACTTTCGGTGCTAGTTTGGGATGAGAGCCCTACAGAGGCACTAACTGAGCTAAACTGAACTGAACTGAACTGAGCTATAGAGAGTCACTTCAGAGATCACTGCCCTCTATTACTTTTGTAGGAATGCTGAAAAAGTTTGGACTTCCCTGGTAACTCCAGAGGTCTGTCAGGGAAAAAGACATGATTTTTGATTCTCAGTAGAAAGCAGAGTTTAGAACCCACAGCAGCAAAGACACAGCAGCTCCCCAGCAGAGACTCCAGCTACTCTTAGTTTTTTTCTGCTCAGCACCTTGAACTTGTACTTACCCTGTTCATTTTTATAATAAAACAGGGCTTTCCTTCTGGAAATCCAAAAGTTGGGTCTGTGATGCCGGAGCAGTTTTGAAGCATGTCTGAGGTAAATTTGCAGGATAGTTTTGTTTTATTCGGGCCATCAAAGGTGTCCTGGATGAAGTATGTATTATTGGTGCAGTTGATGTTCAGATGCTGAGCAGCTGGTGTATATGCTAGATGTGTGAAGGAAGAAAGAAAAAAAAACCAACCCTCTGAAGCTTTTCATATGCAAATTATACATCCCAACATCAGGCCAGAGATTCTATCATGGGAGATTGTACTTCAAGTGAAGTTGGGATTAGATGGAACAAGGAAAGTTTAAACTGTTTAGGGCTTTGGTTCAGTTTTGTTATGTTTTTAGTTTTTTAATATCCAACCAAAGCAAATTAAAAGAGATTGAATTGAGTTAATGCTGGCAGTTTGTGTTGATAGTTCCATATAAAGTCAGTTTCAAATAAAATATTTTCTCAATATGTGTGTGAGAAACATGAAGAATTATGATATTAAGGCTCAATAGGAATATAAACGTGTTAAGACATGAACAGGCAATTGGAGCACATAACCTACTTTGAGTATTCTCTGGAGACACCATGCTTTATGAGATTTATTATGGCATTTTGATGTTTGTAGTCACAGACAAATTAATTAGATTAATTTAGATGAGACTAATTTTGAAGACGTATTGTCCTCTCTCTTCCATCAGACTTTCTATTGGTCTATTTTATTAAGACAGTTTAGGATTAAACAAAGTAAAAGCCCTGAAGCAGAGCCTGGATTTTAATAGAAGTGTACATATGCTTGATTTATAGATTCATGAGGTGATTTGCTCATCCCTTTCAGAAGATGCACTTTCCAGTCAAAATCTGTGGTTTGGGAAGGGCAAATGTAAAATGGAAGCACTGACCTAAAGTCCTTAGACCTAGAATGGGAAATAAGGCAGCACCTTTTTCCAGTATTATGCAAGAAGTTTAGTTTTTACCTGTCAGAAAAGTGTGAAGAGTTGTCACTAAACCTTCCCAGGTTTTGTTGTCAGATACGTTGTAATAAATCTGTAGTCCTCTATCCCCATACACATCAGGTCGTAAGGTTACGCCTTCGCAAGGAAGAAAATGGAAGACAAAGCAGAGGAGAGTTGCCAGGCACAGATTTGTTTATTTAAATTGACAGTAGCAATTATGCTGCATCAAGACTCATTTTAAGTGTGTAAGATCCTCCAGCCTTTTTTGGGGAGGATTTAACCATATACAGAAATCACCTCAGCTGTGAGTTGTTCAACCAAAACCCTAAAGCTTTGTGCTGCTGCCGAATTATTTTCTTTTCACATCTATCCATGCTGTTACAAGAAGAGCTTGTAAAATCATTCCAGCAATTGCACTGGATTTCCCCAGGACTTGTTAGCAATAACAGTCACGTCAGGTTAAAGAAACAGATCATACGGCAGCACGAGAAACAACTTTTGAAAAAGCCACACATAATATGTCACAGGAATTGTTTTCCCAGCAAACACCAAACTTGCTGAATACTGGGAGTGGAAACTTCAAAATAAAGTATCTGACAGAATAATTTTTAGGGCTATTTTTTTTTCCCCTCCCATTTTGGAAACAAGCCATTGGGGTGTGAAGTTTTATCAGTGTACTGATCTGAGGGTCTCTGATCATCTCCCCTATCTCTTTTCATGTCCCACAAATCTGTATTCCTGTATTTGTCTTATTTTTACTTCCTTGACTACTGGCACAGCACATCCTGCTGACAAGGATCTGCTCTCGCAGGGACTTTCCATGGTGCTGGGCAAGCATGGAAATACCCACCCCAGGCTGTTCACCCCATCACCTCTACATCTTGCTGGACACCCCAAAGCCCTCTGGTGCTTGGGGATTTGGAGTAGAACCTAGGACTTCCCCAGGGACTGACCCCTGCCCATGGGGAGAGAAGGTGACCTGCTACAGGCAGACTGATCACCCGAAGAGCAAGATGAATAAATGAATATATATATAATTCATATTACTTATTCATAAATGTATGGATATATAAGTATATTAATATATCAATACATAAATAAATGTACCAGATTTTTTTTTTAAAGCCTGAAAGTGTTTTCAGGCAGAGGTTAAACTTTGCAGGGATTGTCTGGGCAGAATTGACCTGATTTATTCCATGTTGGTCTCCCCACAGCCCTGGGCTCTGCCAATGCCTCTCAGCCCAGGGCAGCCCCACGCAGCTGCTACGGAACCCTGGCAGTACCTGGGGATTTCAGCTGGTCTTGGTAATCCGGCTCGTACGGATTAATCGTCCTCATTAAACAATAAATGGAGAGTGCAAACAGCCCCGACATCACCACGTAGAAAGCCAGGTAGTAGAGGCTGATCCACACTGTGGAAAAGAATAAGGGCAGAATTTCAAATTTTGAGCAAGGCTGTGCAGTGCTCTCTCTGAAGCCAGGATGATCCTGGCAGCAGCAGCTATCTCCTTTCCACCCTTGTCCCCTGGGAAGTTCTCCCTGTAAAGGGACAGGTGCTTTGGACCATTTTCTCTACACTCAAAAAATATTCTTAGAGAAAAAAATTGTATAGTTCTACAGGGATTTTTGAAGGAGTTGGTGCTGAGCTCAGATTATTTGAAGTTTAAAGGTTATGTGGCATCTTGAAGTAATTTCACATACTAAGACCATTTATCTACTTACTACACGTGGGCTAAGTGACACGGATGATGAGGTATTTCTTTGACAAACCCATGTTGCTCCTTGTGTTATTTGGATGACAGATGACAGTACTTCAGGAATTTTGGTTTTAGACCCGTGTCATTTCACTGCCGTACACAGCTGAAATCATCAACAGCAAAATGTGCCATCTTGCTACTTAATTCTGCTGTGAGATAATGAAAGATTATTGGTGTGTTTTTGTCTGTATGTTCATAAGGTGCCTTACACATGACTGGTGCTGTACAAGCAGCCAGTGGTTGTTTTGGAGGGGTGCTATTAGAAACCTCTACTTGTAATCACAGGTGCCTTGTAGCACCTTCTTCTACCAGCTTGAAAGGCTCACATTTCAATTGTATTGTCTGTAAAATTCTGGTTTAGGAGCAGCCAATAAACTACATGCACAGGCAGGAAAAAATCACCTGGAAACTTGCAGCTACTCCTACAGTCTGTGGGAAGAGTATGGATATTCCTTACAATGGTCCTGGCTACTCTTCCCAGAATGTAGATCATAATACAGATCATCACTGTAGACACAAGTTTGACTGTAGGAAGGGAGGCTCAGCTGAAATACTTGCTTTTGTAAAATACATGCTGGTGTGAAATACCTGCTGGTATGAAATACATGTTGGTATAAAGTACATGCTAGCATGCAGTGGTAAGATACAAGATCTACTGAGCAGACAATAATTCAGAAAGGAATTTCAGAAAAATTAAACTTGTTTCCAAAGAATTGGACAAACTCGCCAATTAAGCAAATTTCTCCATGTACCTGAACCCCCTTTTAATTAGCCATGTCAAAACCACACTATGACCATCACCCCTAGCTATTAATAAGTTTCCTGTTCATGTGTTAATTTTTCTCCTTTTGAAGTATTTGGTTGAAAACCACTTTGAAATCATGCATTTGCAGGAACTACATGGATCAGTGTTTTGATCTACTTGATCCAGCTCATAGAGCTGCCCAAAAAGTGGCTTAGAAGTACATATGAGAACTGCTAGCTTCAACATACCTACACTGTGTCCCACTCATTAGGACAACACCTTCCCCCACACAGTTTTTAGGTCTGCCAGAAGGAAGAGAAGGCTCTTGCAGGTGAACACCTACCCCAGTTAATTAAGGACCTTCCCATGAAGAGCTTTGTTTCTGGATTCCAGACGAAACGACGGAAATCTGCCATACGTTCGCTGCAGGTCTTCTTTTCATTTAAAGTTGCCATTTTCTCAGAAAAGTTCCCAAAAATGCGTCCTCCTTGGAAACTAAGGAATTCAACTGCTGCCCAGACAGTCGACCAAGAAAAAGACTTTGGGTTTTATACCTTCTTCTCCACTGAAGGTCACTGAGATTGCTTCCTTCGCCAATGAAAGCCCCTGCTCACCACTATCAACCTTTATAAAGGGTGTTGATAACGCTGGCAAGGGAAAGTTTGTTCCTATCAAATGCCCTTCTCCTTTCTCTTGACTGCCTTAGCAGGTCAGCAGAGTTACGCATTTTGCCAAGAGCCCGTAGTGTTTGCGACAGACTCTGTGTGATAGCTGTTATCAGAGCAGATAAAGCAACAGAGAACTTGTTTCTCTCTGGGCTTTCTTTTTTTACCTTTTTTTCCAAGTAACCTGCAAGTAGTAGATACAGTTCTCCTACTCCAATGTGCAGCCATTTGTTGGGACATAGGCTATTGCAGGGTGGATGGTTAGACTATAAGTAATTGCTTTTTAAATATGCGACTACTTTTGGAAGCTGTTTGTAAGCAGATGGAAGACAAGAAGGTGGTTGGGATTTACTAAGGGTGCACCACATCCACCACAAGTGGACTGGATGGCAAACATGGAGGATTTCCATTTCCACATCACCCAGTTAGACATCTGCAGAGCTGGTGGGAAGCTGTGCTTTGGCTTGGAAAGACCAAGGAATAGTTGGCAGCTGTATGACAGCTGGGACTCAGCATGTGGGCATCCAGCTTCAACCAGTGGTGCCCCTGAGGGGCCAGTACTGCTACTGGGACACAGCCCAACTCAGTCAAGCCAGACTCGTAGAATCACAGAATGGTTTGGGTGGGAAGAGACCATAAAGATTACCTAGTTCCAGCCCACCTTGCCAAGGACAGGGACACTTTCCACTAGACCAGATTGCTCAGAGATCCATTCAGCCTGGCCTTGAACACTTACAGGGATGGAGCACCCACTCTGGGCAATCAGTTTCATTGTCTCACCACCTTCACAGCAAATAATTTCTTCCTAACATCTGATCTACACCTGCTCTCCTTCAGCTTAAGGCCATTATCCCTTGTCCCTGAGCATGAAATAGGTCTCCCCTGTTTCATATCACAAAAAACCCTGATGGGCTGCCCTCCCCTCTTCCAAATACCTGACCTGGGAATGCATGCAAAAATATTAATTATGTCTTCAGTGAGATCCAAGTGGCAGCATGAAGGGCTCAGAGGGGACACTGGTCTGTGTTCTGCATGCTGTGAATGTGGACAGCCTGCTCCCAAGCCATGTCACCTTCATGGACTTGTCCCCTGTCCCTCCTCTGTTTTGCAGCAACAGAGACCGTGAAGAGAGAAGGGCAGAGCATCAAGAGCAGAACCTCCATAAGTACAAGAGTTCTGAGTGTAGATGTTTCCCATTGCAAATCTGGGAATTTCCCACCACCTTACAAACAAGCTGACTTGGAACTTTGTGAATTGCCAGATGCTTGGCATGGCTGAGCCATGGGCAGCATCCATGTGCAGCTGTGACAAATCTGGGATTATCCTGGAAAGTTTGCACATGAGTGAGAATGAATGCTGCCTGCCTGAAGTGCTTTATCAAGGTAGGATGGAGCAATTGCTATTCTATGGGCTCTGTCGAAGGGCTCCTGGACGCTGCAGTAATTTGTAAGGACACTTGTTACTGACCAGTGGGCAACTCTTCATGGCCCCACAGAAGGGCTGGTCTAAACTCATTCTTGATTTATAGTCCATTAGGATTCACCCAGTGTCCCCTTTCCTCATCTGCCCCTACAGGGCTGCCCATCAGTGTCCATCCCTGCCACACTACCGTGGCATTGTGGCTACTGCAGCCAGCCCTGGTCCCATTGCAGTGCCAGTCCCTTGACCCAAAGACATTTGTTGTGTTCAGTGTACCCCAAACTGCTCGAAGAGGGACTAATGTTTGCTTTCCTTGGCCACATTTTAATGCCTGCACCACTGACCTTGAGCTGGCCACTGAAGGCAAGGACAGCTGAGAGGGAAGGTCACACAGGAGAGAGGGAAGGTTGCTCAGGAACAAGGAGTGTAACAAGGCTGCAGGTGAGGCTGTGGCCTGGCTTCCCCCCCTGCACAGTCCAGCCATGGTGGTGGACAGGGCTAGGCAGGATCCATTGCACTTTTTCTCTCTTGCTGACCAAGGCACCAGCAAGACAAAGCCTGGGCTCAGGGAGACCAAGAGGCTCCAAAAGAAACCAATGGAGAATATGTTTGCAAGGTCCCAGTCACCCAGTCAGCACTGGGTGAACTTAGAGCAGTTCAAGCTGGTATGGCATGTAAGGAGCCTGGGATAAAGCCAGGCCTGGTGTGCCAGTGGAGTGTTTGTGTCCCGAGCCAGCTGAATGATATGTACAAACAGGGAGGTGAAGCCCCTTCCTCTTTCCATGGTTTGCATAATTAGCAGCTTGAGCAATAAGCCTGAAGGCCACTTTTGCAGCACTGTGCCTAAAAGGTTAGATCCAGGTTGAGACATTATCCCTTGGAGATGTTGTCCTAAGCAGACCTGTGTGCCAGCACTCCCTGGCACACCAGGCCTGGCTTTATCCCAGGCTCCTTACATGCCATACCAGCTTGAACTGCTCTAAGTTCACCCAGCGCTGACTGGGAACTCGGTGTCAATGTTAATAAAACATTAACTTTGTTTACTCATGATAAGGGCATTTACAGATTCCTCCCTCTTGTGGGGGCTGTGCAGGAGGTGGTGGTGGTGGTGGTGGGGAATGCCAGGAGGGACAGGTCACTGCCTGAAGCCTCACTGGAGTACTGCCAGCACTGTGGTGGGGGTCAGCCTGCTGGGTGGTTCCATGATGCCGCCTCTCCAAGCACCATGATTTCAGCCTGTCTCCCAAGGGAGGTGCTCACCCCAGGATGCCTTGGCAACTCCCCAGTGTGCAGCACGGACTGCATGGAGGAGAATACATCCTGGTATAACAAGATGTGGGGGAAGATCCCATGGGCTTCCTCCCTCTTGTACCTGGGGGTTGTACACTAGGCTGGCATTGGAAGTTCATCTTTCTTCCATGGTAGAAATGAGGTTTATGCCTTTGCCTTTGGCCCATGAATGTCTACTGTATTAAAAAGTCAGAAAGTGACTGGACATGTCAGGCTTTCTCTGCCTTTGTCATGGAGAGGGAAAAAATTTCTCTTGAAAGTTTTCTGAAATAAAAAATTTCACATGTAAGAGAATCCCAGTCCCTCAGATGATGTGGCACAGTGAAGGAACACTCTTTGCAACCAGCTTTCTATCTAGTTTCAGAGTTTGAGATGTGATTTTTTTGTGTGTGTGTTATGTTTTCTTCCTTTGAAGCATTGTGTTTCACTAATAATTCCTCTCATTTGCATCTCTCCTGTGTTTTACAGTTTGACAGAAGAAAACACACTGGCATTTTTTAAAGCTAGGGAGCACAATTATGCTGTATTTGAAATAAAGACATCTGATCTGCAGCCTGAGCAATTCAGAGAAGCAAAACAGGGAAAACATCTCAGAGCTGAACTGAACCGATGCTCCCACTGTTTTCAGCCTCAGGAAAAGCAGTAAGAGCAAGAAAGGGTATTGGCAATTGTGCTGTGCTGGGTTTATGATAACACAGCATGATCAGGCAGTGGAAAAGGCAAAGCAGCCTCTCTTCAGGGCTTGGCTGGTCTCTGTTTTTCTGTCCTGCTCTTCTTTGTCAAGGGCTGCAGACCCTGCCATGAGCCTAGTCAGATCCCTCTACACCCCCTCTGCCTCCTGGGAATCCAAAGGAAATTACTGCTATGAAAAACTGCTGAACTGAATGCAAAAATAAACTTAGTGAAGCCCAGTGGTGTTTCTTTCAGATATGATTTAGTGCCAAAGCCTGCTGTTTTGGGGCAACTTACTACTGCTTGTGGTGTCTCTCAGATGATGGCAAATGACAGGTTCCTTGGGAACATTAAATATCCCATGGGACATCTCCAGCAGTTCTGACCTCATCCTCTTCCTCTGAAGGGGTATCTCTATCTGCACAGATTATCACAGGCCATAGAGTTTCAGGTGGTGAAAATAAGCCACGTGTCCAACTGAATGCCCATCTGCAAAGCTGCACCCTGGCTCTCGTTACACTCAAAATCTTGTTTGTGGACAAAAGCGATGATCATCAAGTAAAGGCAAGAATTTATTGATACCACAAATGAAATTTTAAGGGTCTAATCATTATTAGTCCAAATCTAGCTGTTACAGGAAAGAATAACACAGTAAAAACCATACACAAATTTTCAGCCTCTGCACTTTTTTCTTGATTTTGCATTCCCCCATCCACTGCATCTTGGAGTCCTAAGGTGGTGGGGCATTGTAGGTGGCAGGGACAGAGACATCCCTCAAGTGGCTCAGCCTTCAGTCCTGGGCTTCTCCCAGCCTTACCTCACCCTGGTTGTTGTGGCACGGTCACCCTGTGAGATATTGCTCCCCTCTACCGTTTGCTCCTTCCTTTATGCCTCCCTGCTTCAAAGACTGTTGAGATACTGCTTAGCCAAGCTATTAATAATTTATTAACTCTTCAGTCTTCCTAAGCCAGTTACCTTAAACTCTGTTACTGACATTTTCTTTTGAACTCCTCCCAGTTTGTCAGTGGCTTGGGGGTAATCAGGTGTCCAAAATTGAATGGTGTTCAAGATGTGGCCTCACCAGCCTCAAATCCTCTAAAATCCATGGCAATGTTCATACTGGCTTAAGTTTACTTTGGGATCTGGCCTGAAGAGAGTACTGCTTTGTCAGCTTGGTAGCATGATGTCTCAGCATGAGCCACCCAAAATTACATATGGATTTTTCTTTTTTGACACAGCCCTATTAAGTTGCAAATTCACGTGTATTTCGAGTATGTAACCTGGTGTCAGCTGAAGTGGACACTCACTGACCGTGATGGAACCTTGCCAGACCCAGTGAGAACACGACTGGGTTTTTTTGTCACAAATTCAGAACCTGGTCCCCAGCAGCCACTGAAAGCTCCTGTCCTGCCCAATACCATAGGGAGCCTAACTAAGGCAAGGAAGCCTGGAGCCGTCAGGGTTTGGCTGCACACAGCAGGTTTGCAAAGCCTTTGGCTGTGTTGTTTGGACCTTAACTCTGCATCAGACTGTGCAGGGAAAGGTCAGCTCCAGCCAGGTGAGAAATCAATACCAGGGAAAAGCATTGTCTCAAGCTGTGGGTGTTAAAATGCTGCTGGGAAAATCTGCTTTTACAGATGCCCCTCCTCATTGAAAATTTCCTTCAAATATGCATGGCTGATTCCCCCACTGATGTCAGTCTGATTAAGATCATATTTGTTATGAGCTAAATCCCCCATAGGCCTTATTTCCCCTACAGACAACAATAAAATAAATAAATAAATAAACAAACAAATAAATAAATAAATAAATAAATATTTAACGGAATTTATATATATATATATTCATTTTTTTTCCCAGACTGATATCAGGAAGCAAGGCCTGGAAAGTGTAGAATTATCTTCCAGTATAATCACAGAGGCTGCTCAGCTGTTAATGAGCTCACTTTAGCATGCAGACATCCTCAGACATCTTTTTACACTCCTTGTCCCTCTGGAGCTGCTCAGCTGTCCTCCTGGCTTTGTTACAACAAACCAATACTCTTTTTATTGATGTGGTTCCTGTCACTGCATAAAAAGATATTTGGTTGAATGAAGTCTTCTGAGCTATCAAAAAGCATATGGAATTGTGCTATGGTATAAAAATCTAATTTTTTTCCCAAAGACTCAATTCTCACCAGCTCTCACTATGGCAGGGATGACAGTGGGGTTGTGTGGTGCTGTCCTGCACCCAGACAAGCAGCAGCAGCAGCAGCAGTGCTGACGTGCAGCCACCACAGCATCCCTCTGGGGCTGCCCATGAGGATGGAGTGCAGGGGGATCAACCCCCAGGGTCCTCTGTGGTGACCTGCACATTACTGCACAGCTCTAGAGACCATGGCCAATCTCACTTTGCACATCCCTAGAACAGGCCATCATGTTAAGGGGCATTTTTAAATTATTTAAATGTCTAAATGATTCAGCAAAAACAATGCATTCAGTCTCCATCCAGGGGCAGAAATATCTACCTTATTCCAGTAAATGTTGGTAAGTGGGGGAAAATGATGGAGACTTTTCCTGATAGAATGACTGTAAGTGCTAAGATCCTCAAGAGAAAAGGAACTGGGAGAAATGTGAGGACAAGGGCTGAGAACAAGATTTTAGTATCAAATTATCTCTGTGTTGTACCTACTTGTACAGCCATTATACCACCAGCCTAAGCTACACCGTCTTCTGAGAAAATCTTTAGCAACCTGGCATTGAATAGGTACATGGTTAAAGATTAAATACTTCTACTTTGGCTACTAAGATACAGGACTTAAAAAACTGAGTCTTCAGAGAGACATGGTGAACAGTTTTAACAGAGATATTGTTAATTCAAATGGTGTCTGAATCAACTTTTCAAAGGAAGACCAGAAATTAGAAAAAATTATATAGAAATTATAGAAAAAATACATAAAACTAAGTGTTTCTCTGGAACAGGTTAGGAGCATTTATGGCACTTTCATGTTTAGCTGTCATCTTGCTGAGATTGGAACATCTCAGAATATGGCTATGCATTAGAATTTCAGTATCAGTACATCTTTATATTGATCTGAGTGCCTGGGATCAACATCCATAATGGATAATGAAGCTCATGATCTCAAGGCACCTTTATGAAATACCATTATTTAGAATTTACTATTGCTATAAGCAGAAATCGTGGAGATACTTGTGAATGCCAGGCCTGGGTCTCAAAATATATTCCAGTTGTTAAGAAACTTGTTCTGATCCTAAGCTATAATACTGGCTCAAAGATGTATGTTGCAATTATAAGTTGCTGTGAATATGTAGCTAGATTTTTCTTTCCTAGAAATAAGTATTGATTGGTGGATTTGGCAGGGTGCGTGGCAAAAATCACCAACCACGGCACAAAACAATGAACCTGCTTCTGATGTGACATGTACAGCATTGCCAGAAAGCCAAACTTGAACCTGAAACCCTCAAGTGAAGAGCGAAAACAACTGGTTCAGCCTTCAATCTACCCCAATGACTTCAAAGACCCTGTTTGAAACTCATGACACAGAGTTCAATAAAAATCCCACTCCCCCCACCACTCATCCTCCACTCCTGCTGGGTAGGACTTTTCTTGCCGAGGGTATTCAGTGAAGTGAGAGACATCTGTGTAATGACAGTTCTCAGAAAACTGCTGTTATCATGGGAAAAAAACAAACAAAGAGAAGGAAAGGGAGAGATCACAGTTCATTGGCGTCTTTTAAGCAAAAGAGCCTAATTTATCTTTTTAAATAGTTTATACAAACGGCAATCAGCCAGAGGCACACAGAGCCATGGCAAGTTTACAGGTTGGGGGGGACACAGACACAGCAGGCATTCATGAGACTGGTCAGAAACTTATTTTGGACATGGCCGTGTTTGATATGTCTGGAAAGGCTTTTTCCAACCCTAAAACACACATGTCCAGAAATTGATTTTATCTAGCATTTTTATTTTCCTCTCTGGACAGATTTTCATGATGTTCTAAAATTCAATTCCAATCTCTCTTCTTCAGCTGTGACAACAATAGCATCCTTCAGTGCCCCAGGACAACAGAGCTGAGCAGGTTATTCCTTCCCATGGCCCCAGGACAGCAGCACCCTCTTAAGTGTGGGGGTACAGGGCAGAAGGTCTCACTGATGATCTTTGATTTCTGTGCCCCTGTAAACAGCTGCTTTTTCTTGACTCAGTAAAGTCACTGTAAATGCCAATACTGCAAAATGCAGTTATTGATATGTGAATCGTTAGCTCTGAGGATGGGTAACGTGATATGGAGACTTTCAGTAAGAGGTCACAGGACCTGAGCTGAGGCCAAAGTACTCTTGGGGACACATAGTTGGGCTCCAAAGCTGGGCATGGGATGCTGCTGGGTGGGTGCAAAGGCTGTCAGCTTCTCCTGCAAAGGATGGCTGGGGTCTGAAGCTCCATAATATTTTGCTGCTTCCCTGCAATCTCCCAAAACTACCGCACCTGAGACTATTTCCAAGCCCTCTTATGTCCCAGTGACCCTGTTTACCTCAGCGCACTTAACTGACACTTTTTTCTAACCCTGGTCTGTTTCCATAGAGGTGTTTCTGCTGCTGGACTGGGGGAGGCAGTGTCTGGCCATTGCTGAGTAGATGGAGAGAATGTTCCCCTGACCTTTGGGGCAGCAATCTGGCCTGCAGCCCTGACTGGAGCTGTAGGGGCAGGGCTGGGGGCTGCAGCCTCTCCTCACATGCCTGTTCTTCAGGCAGTGCAGAGCCACAGGGACACTTCCCCAGGGCCCCCTCTCAGCAAGAAACACCCTGATTACACTGATCCCGGTACACTCATGTGGCCAAAAATTTGGGGAAATGTGGGTTATTTCTGATTTCACACACATCCTCAGGGACCTAGAGCTCTGGCACTGAGACCTGGATGAAGCTGATGAGTTTTGAAAGAGAAAGAAAAGCTTTCAATGCACCTTGAGGATAGCAAAGAATGCAGTTTTGCTGCCTGATGAAGTTGTTCATGCTTTCTCTTCTCTTTCAGTTGCTCTGTTTCTCTCCTGCATTTCATCTTCTATTTTCTTGCCTCTCCATGCTGCTTTTACAGCTGCTCAGAGATCCTGCTGCTCATCTGGTGTTCTCTCCCATCACATCTCCCACTGGTCTCTGCCTGCCTCCAGCTGTGTCTTGTGCTGCTGCCAGTGGGGTGCTTCTGACAGGGGCAACTGGCCTTGTTCCTGGACACAGCAACCATCCTCACATCACACCTTGTTGTTGTTGGTTGCTGCTTTTGGGGATTTCCACCTCAGTCACATGAGCTGTTCCAGGGGCAGTCAGAGCCCAGACCATAAAGCAAATATATATAAATATAAATACCTGTGCTAAGTGGGCAGTTTTCCCCATAAGCTGCCACCCAAAAGCCCTGCACAGAGGATGTGCTTGTGCTCAGCAAGTGAGAAAATGCTTGCTATGCTTATGATGGAAAGTGCTTGTTGTCTAGGTGCCTGAAAAACATGGGCTCACTAAAACTTTGTCTTATTTAGGAAGTAATCTAAAATAATTTTTGGAAGTACCCAGAATGTTCCTAGTTGAATATCTATATCCCCAACAGGGCACTGCAGGAGTCACTTACAGATACCAGCTCTCATCCAGAGCCGCTGCATCCCCTGCACATACTGGACAGAAGCAGGGTAGCTCTGTGTATCTGTACACACCCATTGCTGATTCCCGTGTGCTGTCATTCCACTGAAATGCCAAAAGTCCAGCTGTTTGGATCCTGTATTGCTGGAGGTATGGGAGGGGGATTATGGATTTGGGCTGACATCACTTCTATTTATGTCCACAAGGAATGCATGCACATGTGTCTGGACCTCCCTAAAGATTTCTACAAATACATTTATAAATCGATGTCATTTCAGCCAGCCAGCCAGGAGGATCAATATTCACTCAGTGTCCTGAACAGCACTGATCCCCCTCATACCTGAACCATAGGGACTAAAAGCTGAGCATGTGTGGTAGCTGTTAGAAGCTGTCTTTCAAGCTATATGTTTTAAGGATGCACATGTGCAATTGCCCTGATCTGAAGGTTTAAGGGATAACTTGGTTATATCTTCCTCCTAGACAGTGAGAATGGATGAGGTAGCAGGCTGTAACCTACTGTCACATCTGTTACCAGGTATTGTGCTTCCAGACCAACAGCACTAGTGAGAAGGTTCAGGGTGAAGAACAGCAGATGGAGAAACCTGTCAGGTAATTTTTTTCAACATGGGAGTAATAGCTGCTGTGGGAGGACCCACCAACAAAATCAGAAAATCAGACCTGCTTCTGGAGGTGAGGACCTGCCTGTACAGGTGACCTCAGCACAGAGCAGGGAGAAGAGAGGTACTGGTGTGTTTGACCCTTAATTATTGGTCACCTCACAGAAAGGACATGATTGATAGAAGAAAAAATCTACATACTTATTAAAAATTGTACAGTCATTTTTACATTGAAGCTGTTTTTAGTGCTACTTAGGGGACTTTACTGTCATAAAGCTGGGGAAATTGAATTTCTCTGGAGCTAGGTGTGAAGTACTGAGTATCAACGTTTTATGTGCTCATGCCCTTCTTGGGAACTTTATCCACAGCTTTTCCATTCAGTTGCAAATAGCTGCTGAAACTGTAAGCTATGAGCTCACTGTACAAAGACTGGGTAGAGTTTCTTGGCGTGTGTTGTATAGGTGAGGAGTAGGGGCAGCCAAGGTGCCTTTCTTTAGCCTCCAGTGAAGCGTGAAGCCATATGGAAAGGGTATGGAAGAGCTTTTCAGGGACAGTACTGAAGGCATAGCTTCTCAGCATCCCTCCCTTTTGGCTCTCAGGGTTGATCTTTAAGAGACTTTCCTGTTTCCAAACCAATACAGTCAGTCAATAATGTCAATCTGAATATTTGAGGAGCAACCTGAGCAGGGCATATAAGATGTCACCAATGCATGTATAGGGTGCCAAATGAGCTGAACATAATCATGTGTCCTTTGGGCCCAGGAGTGGGGCTTGGAGGCTGGAATGAAGGGACAGCCTTCCCAGCACACATACCCTGGATACAAATTACCTTTTGGGTTTTTTTGTACCAATGGTTTGCAGGAAATCTCATAACAACAATGTGGATTTTTCCCCAGCTTAAGCAGCTGCACCCTGTGGGGATTGCGGATCTAACACCCAGCAGACAGGGAACTGCTCTGCATCTTGAGACGGCTCTCCCAGCAAGAAACAAGAGGGGACCCCTCTGGCCTCATCAAGCCCCACTGTGTGCCACGGGGTTGGGAGCCCTGGAGCTGGTTGCTCAATCCCTATGCTCAAGCAGCCACTGCAGGCTGGGCTGGGAGTGAGAGGCAGCGTGTCTGGGTGTAAGATACGGACCCAACTGACTCCAAGGGATAAGCAGACTGACTTTTATCATCTGAACCGGTGGTGGTGACCCTCTTTTCAATTGGTCTGTGTCTTTCTCAGCCCAGGTGACCTTGGAGCCTACAAACAAAAGGTCTCTGCCAAGGCAGCCCACAAATCATCTGCATATTGTGTGTATAGGTATTTTTCTATCCTTTGAAGCTTCTGCCTGACAGGATCACTTGCTGCCCTGTGCTGCTTGGATTAGAAGAGACAGCTGGCAACTGCTCCCTTCTGGCTTTCTTACTGCCATTTATGCTCTTTTTGATCTCCCTCAAGCCACCCCCTCTCATCTCTTCAAACAGAAGAGCCCCCCTGGATTTATTGGTTTCTGGTACAGAGGCTTTTCAGTAACTTTGATTATCCTCACTGATGATGCGCTGGTGCACCAGGAGCATCTTCACATCTTTTCCAGTTCTTCTGTAGCTTTGTGGATGTGGGGAGAAGCACAGAGTATCCAGCTTAAGAAACATCTGCCCCTAAAATCAATGTGTCTGTTCACTGCAATATTACTGGTGCCTGTCGGTCATGTACAGAGCAGAAAGCAGGAAGCATCCAGCAGGGGCAGACAGATATTCAATCCCATTAAATCCCAATAAATAAATGATGCATTGCCTAGCAGGGCAATTTGGGCTATCAGATGTCCTTTCATTATAAGGGAGTGTAAAGCCTTCTCTCCTGCTGGGAGAAGGTCTCCCTGCAAGCAGCACTAACATGCCTGTGGGGTATCAGCAGCCTCTATGTGTCACTTTGCTCAGTTCTGATGGGAAACTTCACCTCTCGCCTCCTATACCTCCATAATTTCTCTAGATGAGTTTCAATTTTTCAGGACATTGATGAAATATTGTGACACAATTCATCATATTTTTCTTCTATTCAAGAAACCACCCATTATGTCACAACTTTTTCTCAACATATTCTGTATGGACTGTGTAGAGAAGAAAAGCCATCCTTCTCTGTACAGTGGGTAAACTGAGAAACACAATCCATGACAAGAGAGGAAGGAAACTTACTTTTTACTAGATATCTCTTTTCTGGAAGTGCTTGGTTGTAAGATCTCAGAAACTGATTCTTGTAGGGTTCAGTGCCAGGGTTGCCCCCTGAACACTGTCTATTAAAGCTGTTCACAGAAGATCAAAACTGATTTTGTAGATGAAAGAAAACTGAGCTGGACTGAACTACTCCAGGACACCCATCTGTTTGTGAACCAACTGGAAAGCTGGACAGGAAGTTCATCTACGTGCAGACTTGATGTTGTCTGTGTGAAAGGTCCATCTGGGTTTTTGAAGCTAACACTCCTTAGACAAGCTGTTCCATGATGAACAGAGTCAGCAGATGCTGTTTCCCATTTTTCTCTCTCTGTATAACGTCTCTGGTGCTTCCCAATGTGATTGACCTGTCCTTGAAACCCTTCTGCAGTGAAAGTATTTACTCCCTCTCCCTTCATGGTCCCTTGTTTTTCCCCCAGATATGTTAACCTTGAGATTGCCAGCCCTCTGCAAAGTGTGATTATGTTTGGCCACTGGGTTGAGGTGTTATTACAGGAATAGACAATGCAATTGCATAAGTTCCAGCTTCAAGAGAAACAAGGATAAAAATCCCATGGAGAGAACAAAAAGGAGAAAAATAACCTTGTTTAAGAAACCTCCATGCATTCATTGGTTAAAATGAGCCTTCCCAGGCGACTTCCACTTGGAAGAACATCTCTGCACTGAAGACAGGGTTATCACACTAGGCCAGACCTTCAGATGTTCTATTAACAGATACTTTATCTGCATACGAGCTGATAACCTCCAAAAGAAAAGGGCCTAACAATTCTACATAACATGGAGACTTTTAAAAAGCATGTGTTTGGTGCCTCTGATGCCAGTTTTGGAGTGCAAAAGAATGGTAGGCATATCGCTTAGTGTGACCTCAATTTCAAAGGGACCAAATCTCTTCCAGGTTTCAACAGGCAGATCAGCTGCATGGAGGAGTTTCATTTGTAGCTGCACATGCAAATCCCTGTACTTTATTTACCTCACCAAACCCAAGCCCTCAACCCCTGCATAGTGTGGATGTGCCTGTGTAGATGTCTCACCTAGTCCTACACCAGAGACTGTCACAGCTCCTCTCAGGGGGATGTCAGGCCTCCCCAGAATGCATGGCTTTGTCTTCTCTGCTCTGTAAATGTGAGTCTGGAACCAGGGTCCAAAAGAGAAGAGCATTTCTGCAGAAAGAAGAGCTCACCTTCTCAGTGACTGACATCTCTGCTTTCACCCAGGAAAAAGGGAAGGAGATCTCAGGTTTCTTCTGATACAGGATGAAGACTAAATTTTTCCGTGCAACTGATTCTTGCTTAGAGGCCTTAGAGCCTCTTTTTTCAGTGGTGCCTTTTAGAGGCACATAATGTATTAAACTAAGGTTTTCTAAAGGAATGAGATATCACCCCAGATAGTCTTAGAGCTCCTAACTGGCAACCTAAGCAAGCCAGCATTATTTATAAATGAAACCAAAGTAATTGATAGCAGCAATACAGACTTGGTATCCAGTTTCTCTGTCTGAAATTTCTGGCACTGCTGTACTCAGCACTGCAACTCAAAGCTGGCTGCCACAGGGTATTTAGTGATCTAATAAGCAATATTAATTTTATTTTCTTTGAGTATTTGCTATCTATTTGTGTAGCATACTTGCAGTACTTAGGGATTTGAGGTATTTTTGCTCCTCTGGAGAACTCTTGCTCCAGTTTGTCTTGCTTGTTTCTCAACTTCCAGACCACTTTCTTACATGACAGATGCTTGCCAGTTTTTCCCCTTTCATGATCTGTATTATGAATAGAGGGATTTATTATGTCTTTCATTTATTCCTTTACTCTGTTCCAGACTCCAAGTGATGGCCTAATGATTTTCCTGGCAAGAAGACCTGTCTGTCTCCTAGGATTTTAAAAGAGAAATGTATTTACTTCAATGACTTTAAGGTGATTCCTGTCTGGCTGCGTGGAAGGTTGATGAGAGGGTTTTTTAGAAGACAATGACTGCATATATGAAGCATTTATTAAAAGTGCATTTCATAACCTGTGGCATGCACTGTTTACACTATGCCAGAGCCTCTGGACCATGATTCAAAATCATTGCTTCAGCCAACATCTATGGGCTAGCAGCCACCACTACATTTTGTATTTGCCCTGTGGAGGACAGGCAGGGCAATGATTCCCATTTTGAAGCTCACAGTAACTTTGCTGTTGGGCCTGCCCACTCATTTGAAGACTGCCACCACATGAAGGTCATGCCGGTTCAGAAACTTCATCCGCTGTCACCGGTGCCTGTAGGAGCTGCTTCTGCTTTGGCCAGTGCTGGATTGAAACAAAATCAGTTTCAGGAAAGAGTTTCAGGAAATAGATGTTCATCACTGTGACCAGTGGAGCAACCAAAATCCCCCAAACAATCTGTTACAATCAAAGACAATAGTAAATCATTCGTGGCCTTGAGGCAGGTCAGTTGCAATTACAGAGAAGCAATGCAGAAGATGAAAAGCAGATAAGGGAAGAGATGGAGCATGATCAGAAGCAGTTAATAATCAGATAGAAGGTACAATTAAGAGTGACTGTTCTGTGATGCCAAGTGGAGGAGGGGAGATAATTCAATTCCAGTTGCACTGCCAGAGTACCACAACACTCTGCCTTGCATTTATTTAGACAGCAGAAGAGCACTACCAAATACACATCATCATTATAGAAAGAAGCACTCATTTCTCTCTTATTTACTGTGCAATTAAATAAAAAGTTATCTTTTATTTGTCAAGTCACTGTAAGGTTTGGGTCAGTTTACGTCTAGCTGAAAACACAGTTGCTATTTGAGGAGTTAAAACATCAGAGCATTTATTACCTGTCCCCCACATGCATCTTCCTAAATCATTCCTCTAGCATCCTCCTTCCCTGCCAAGGTCTTGTCTTGGCCTCTTGTCCCATATGACGCTTGGTCCCTCATGCCTGTGCCTGCCCTAGCACATGTGCACCCTAAACATCTCAGGGTCTCCATCACAGCCACTTGTGTTACGTGCTCTGAGCTGAAGTCCAGGAGGCTCTCTTTGGACAGGGTTCAAAAATTTTTACTGAAACAGCTCTCAGAAAGCACTCACAGGCAGCATGGCTGCTTCAGCCACATTTCCAGATGAGAAAATCAAAATTGAAACCTCTTGAGTGAGCAGCACCGAGTTAAGATTTTCATGTCCCATTTCCTTGGGTTAAGCCTTTCTAAAGCAGACTCTGGTCCTTTTTATCTTCACATGAGAAATCAGTACATGTTAGGTGCTGCACGTACAGCAAATAAGCAGCAGACTAATTCTACGTGAAAAGAAGTTTCCACAAACAGCTGTCATATATAAATAGATGAAGGGGTAATATTTTGAGTAAAGACCTGTGTCCTTGCTTGGTAAGGGAAATGTCGGATGCTGTGTAGGAGAACATTTTTAATAAAATAAGAAAATTGTGTCTTATAAATCAGCAAGCAGCTTCTAGTTAAAAATGAAAAGTCTAAGTAAGAAGTAAAAAATGTAACAAAATATTCTAGGAAGGAATTTTTTCCTGTTAAATGCTTCATGTTTTTATTTATGTCCACTATAGTTGAAAGGACAATACAAAGGAAGACGTAGATGTCCAAAGCAGAGCTGAACACCCAAATGCATGCACATAAAGAATTTGCTCATAATTAAAAGTCTCTGAAGGCTGGGTTAGATTAAGCTTTGCTGTCAACAGGTGGTCATAATCTTCCAGACTGGTGAAGACAGTTTTGTTCAAATGTATGGAAATCCTCTAGATTTATATGGATTCTGTAGTAATGTCGTGGTTTTAAACCAGTAACTAAAAAAAAGATTATTTATTTCTTGCTGTGAGATATGGATTAGAACAAGAGCAAAACAGGCATAAAACTTAAAAGGAATAAAGAAAGTTTATTAACAAACTACAATAATAAGAACACCAGAATAAACTTCCAGAAAACCCCTTTTTATCCTCTACTACTCACTATTCCTTTGTTTACATGACAACAGACAAAAACTTTGGAACTTTGATGGTTAAAACAGTCCTAATTCCTGCTACAGTCTTTTCACCTCACCAGTCTTTGTAGAGAAACAGAAGTCTCTTTCTGTTAATTTATGGAGTTTCTCACAAGAAAACTACTTCTGTTATGGTTTCTTATTGCCCTGATGTCAGCTGCCCAGAACTGCTGTTATCAGAGTTCACTCCATCACTCTGAGGTGTGTATGGGCCATGAGTCTAGGGATGGCATTTTAAGGATGAGTTATTCAAAGGCAAAAGTCTTTTTCATCTGTCTCTGTGAGCTTCACTAGAAAACAGGTTTTCTCACTGCCCCCCAAGGCTTCAAATTTTCACTTCACTGTTTCCAGCACTTCACTGTATCACAATCACCCTACTTTTTACTCAAAATTTATGCTTTGAACACTCTATTCCTCCCTATATACTGTCATGAATTAAAGGAGTTTTTTCAAGACTTTATTGTCCATTTCCATAGCTTCAACAGAAAGGTATTTTCATATTCATTCATATTTTCAAGGTATATCAGCTCACAAATGCATCTTCTTATTCTCTACTTTTTCTGAAACTTAATTCTTTTCTTTACTGTCTCTGATAGTTTTATAAAGTCTCTTTACATGTTGATCAGTCTCTTTTTCTCTCTCTGATAAAAGGATTAATCTGCAAGTCTCATCTGGGAAATGAAAAGTTTAAAATCTTGCCCAGGCTTTGTAGATGGTTCTGTGATCTCTGCCAGTGAAGGAGCTGGAGCTGTCTTCGATGAAAGATTCCTCATGGCTGCTCTGGAAAGTGTAGTCGCTGCTTTAGCCCGCTGCAGGTCCAGAGCTTTTTCTCCTTCTTTACTCGGCAGTCCCCAGTAAATTCCGTCACTGCAGCCGAGCCAGGGACCGGCCTGGCCCGGCCAGAGCCCGGGGCAAGCCCCGCAGGCCCCATCTCCCGGCCGGGAGCCGCTGGGCCCAGCCCAGCCCCAGCCGGGCCGCATGGCCTGGGCAGGGAACGGGAGGCCAGCCGAAGCTCTGTTACCTTTCACAGCCAGAAAACAAAGAGAACTAAAGTGCCTTGACTTTACATCTTAAGGTAGGGTTCACAAGTTGATCTCAGTTTTCAATGGTCAAAACTGCTGTCAGTTCCCAGTAATGACTGATAATTGGTCAGGAGAAAAAAACTCCCATCAGTCACCAGCAACTTTAACTTCCTTAGCTCTCAAAACCACCTTAAAGGTAAAGTTACCCCATGACAAGTAATTAAAAATATTGAATGTTTATGTTCAGAAAGAACTACATAAATAAATCCGAATGTTTTGTATTTTTATTTGGCTTCTTCCAAAAGCTGTTTGTATTATAGCGGGAAGCTTGGTCTCATCTCTTGTTTTATTCCTATGGTTCATACAGCTTTAATGTAATTTTTCAAATTAAATGCTTTTTCCCTAGTGAGCTGGAAAGGCCTTGTGTTTATCTTAGATAACAACTACATACATGAGCAAGTCAGCCCCATTTTCATTCATTTATAGTAGAAGAGAGGAGAAATATTAGAGTATTAGAGGAGGGTGACCTGACATAAGCATAGAATTTAACCTCCAGTTCAAACCACAGTAAACTGGATGTTTCTCCATGAGCTGAAGAACCTTCAAATTCTGTCCAAATTTAATTCAGACCTCTGAAAGAGAGGCAGTCCAGGGTCTTTTTAACAGAGCATATGGAGTTAGGTCTTTCCCACAGCATTTCAAATGTTGAGCACACTGAGGAGGGACCATGTAGAGTGGTTTATACCCCGCAATGTACTTTCAGTTCCAACCCCTATGCTGATTCTCCTCACCCTAAAAGACTATGGCATTTCATACTGAGTACTCAAGACCATCTTAAAATGGCCAAAGGAACAGAAGGAATTTGTCTTTGCAGGTTGGATTTTGTGGTCACCGTTTCAGATGTAACACAGAAACATCTCAAGTTGGAAGGAACCCACAAGGATCACCAACTACAGCTCCTTGCAGGACTACCTAAAACCAAACCGTACGACCAAGAGCAGATGTTGCTCAACCTTTGGCAGGCTTGCTGCTCTAACTAAGGGGGAGCCTGTTCCGAGGCCTGACCACCCTCTCAAAGAAGAACCTTTTCCTAATCCAAACTTTCCCAACAGCTTCATTCCATTTCCTTGTGTCCTATAGTTGAGCAGCAGAGAGAGATCAGTACTTCCTCCTCTGCTGATGCCCTTGAGGAAATTTTGGACTGTGACAAGGTCACCCCTCAGCCTTGTCTTCTTCCAGCTGAACAAACCAAGTGACCTCAGCAACTCCTCCTGAGTCTGGCACTCAAGGCTGTTCACCTTGGTCACCCTCCTCTAATACTCTAATATTTCTCCTCTCTTCTACTACAAATGAATGAAAATGGGGCTGGGTTTCTGCCTAGAGGTGCTTGTGCCAGAGACATGTTCCAAAGGCATGCAGGAGAGCAAAGTTCTTGTATTTCTGTATCTCACCCCAGTCAAGGGTTACTGAGGACCTGAATCAATGTGTGCCTGATGCTAATGGTGAGTCCAAACCATTGTCCTGTCACTCTCAGATATCTGCTCATAACAAGGCAAGTATAAGATTTGAGGAAATAATTGCCAGCAGCTTGCAGAGAGGTTTTTCCGTGTGCTGATATTAAATAACTTTCACATTAAAACCACAGTTTATGAGTGACTTCTGTTGGTGCTCCAGCTTAGTTTGTCTCTGAGTTCAGGAGACCTGTGTTCAGTCTGAATCCTGAACACCATCAATACCTCCCTTATTTTGTTCTCACCTGTGTGAAGTTCTGGTTTCCAAAGCTTTAGGCTTACCTCATTTCATTTTGCTAATCTGAAGTGTGCCAAATTATGACATCATGTAAAAAAGCTCTAGTACAGAGAAAGGGCCAGAATCAAAATCTTGAATTATCCTAAGTGTACTGTCAGAATAGAGAGCCCTTGGAACTGATGCCACTTCCCTGATGCATGCCATCACACTTAGCAGGAATTTGGATGCAAAGGAAATTAAAATAAAAGCAGATTCGGTTTAGGACATAAATGCTCTTGAGTTACTAAAAAGTGACATTGGAAAAGTGCATCTTTAACCTACAATCAGGAAGCCGTCCATGGACAAGAGCCAAGTGAGTCAGTAAACTTCGTTATTACTAAAGGAGTTGTACTGAGAGAAGAATGCCTTTAACTTGAAAGAGCCCAAATTTAAATTTAACAGTGAAATGAAGGCCCTTTTGAAAGTTTTATGAAAGGGCAAAGCAGTAAGAACTTGTTGCACTTGAAATAAGCTGGTATATATTGACAGTGGTGATCACATCTACTGACTAATTTGGACTTTTATGTAAGTATTATTTAAAATGTAGGCCAAACATAGCATGTTTGAGTTCTGGCTATTCAAATGCAGAAAGCAGTTATTTTAAACTAGGTTTAGTCCCCTTTCTGTCTTGTGCAGCCCAACAGATGCAGAGATCCACAAATCTGCACCCTTCCCCAAAATCAGAGTTCTTTTTTTTTTTTTTAAGATTCAGGCAATTCAGTTGAACTCAATGATCTCAGTGGTATTTTCCAACCCAAATGATTCTGTGATTCTAATTCTGAATCACTGCAAGGTCCCAGTTCCAAGATTGGCTGGTTTGTTCTTCTTAACTGCTCAATGTGTATCTTCTGTTATGTGTTCATAGCTTTTGTGTGGGTGAGGTTTTGGTTTGCACAGATGTTCAGGAAATGGCTATTCTCTGAAATAACATGTATATTGATGAGCAAACAATAGTATATGGGGTATGTCCAATTGTTATTTGAGTTAGTCTTCAATTTTTTTTTTTTTCCCAGGCAAGGTGCAGAGACATAGGGGCAGGAGCATGTATGTTTGTGTAATGCAGGCGGAAAGTTTGGGTTTGGGAACCATCAGGTTATTTCTTATATTAAATTGTATCCTTAGGATTAATTATAGAAACAAATATACGTGTAGAGCTTAGGATAAATTAATAAAGAAAAAGTCAAAATAAATTCAAAATTTTACAGTTAAAAGAAATTGTATTTGATCTGAGGCCAGCTAAGGACTTATGATTTGGCTCATGTTTTTATGAATCTAACATTTATCCAGCATTAACATAATCCAACACATTTGTAATGGGACATGTGAGTATGCCTGTGCAGATACTTAAATAGAAATAGATATGCCTATATAAGGGAGTTATGGCAGTGTGACAGTTTTAGCTGTGTGAAGTTACATTTAATTCACTAGGCAGTTTTGAAGCCTCATCTGCACCCTGTCCCACTTACCAGTATCCTCAGGGTCTAGTGCGGACGCTTCAAACTCCTGACACTTTCAAATTGCTGCTGCCATAGGGGCTGAACAAGCAAAGCCCTCCCATTATCATGAGCTCTCAGAAAATGTTTCTCTTCCAAAGAGAGATTTTTCACTGACTCCATCTCCACGATGCTTTTCTGCCTGTCCTCACAGCCTTTCCCATCCTTGCCAGTGGCTCAGGCAGCAGGGCAATATAGTGTCCTTTCCTTGGAATGACAACATGCTACAAAACCAGGATTGAAGGCTCTGTGCAAATGGAAATGGAGATTCCCACCTTTATAGCTCTGATCTTCTGACAGTTGGCACAGCTCCTAACACCAAGGTACCACTGCTCGTGGAAAAGCAGCTGTAAGCAATTGTCAGGGAAGTCAGAAACTTACCAGTTAGCTTCCAGACTCTTTTGCATTCTGGTACCTCTGTTGTAAGGCAGATGGCTCTGTAGTAAGGCAGTGAAAACTGTCCTTAGCATAGTTTAAGTATCTTTACAAAGAAGTACCTTTTTCTGCCACCATCTGCTATATGCATCATACCCTTTAGATCCTGCTGGGAGATGGTACATGGTCTGGATGACACATCTGGATGCCTCCAGGCCTTTGCCACAGTCCAGTAGTGCAGGCATTTGCCCAGTCACACTAATAAAACTTTATTACTTCACTTCAAACAGTCCTTTCTGTATAGATTGTGAAAATAAAAAGCTTATGAGATTAGAGGACCCAATTCTGCACTGATCTGTGTTCAAGGGGCATTTATATATTTTACACACCCTCTGAAGACCATTGGCCAGCTTGAAGTCAGAAGAATTTGCGACTTGGTTTGAGGGATCTGCCTTCCTCACAGTACAGTAAAGTTGATGTGGTGTGCCCATGGAAGTCAAAGGGATAAATTTTAGGGCAGGACATTAAGCAGGTGTCTACTAGGTTGCTATTTTTGAGACTTTTCAGCATGTATTTCAATGGCTTCATTGATAACAAAAATAATTTCAAAAATAACACTTTCAGATTTAACCTGAAAAATGTATATAGAAAATCAAGATGTTACACAACTGTGTGCTAATCAATCTGTTTTACCAACTCAGAGTTTCACAGAAGATGGGAAGATACAGCAAAACATAATAATAAAGACATACTGCTGACATGGCATAACAGTTATTTATGAAAATTGGATAATATCCATGTTGCTCTTGGAAAGAGAAAGGTATGTGAATATTAGCATAAATAAATATTCAGCATTGTATTCTGCTGAAAGTGGCCAACATATTTTTCTAAAAGTTCCTTGCATTATTTGCACAACAAATCCACTAGGCAAAGAAAGAAAATATGTTTGAAGAGGACTTATAAAAAAAAAAATAGGTTTATTGCAGCTTTATTTTCCTTGTCAACATACACAAAATCTCAATTCACAGATAAGCAATCATGGTCTTGTAAATCCTCAGGAAAAAGGGCCAGAAACTTGTGAATCATCTGTTGCTCTTGCATTTATGCTGGAACCAAGCAGATGCAGCATCTAAGGAACTCAGCCTGGGAAATGATATCTTGATCAAAATCTGGGAAGGACCTGCAAAGGACCTTGGAGGCAAACTTGTAAAGGCTACTTACCACCTTAAGTCCCCACTAGCTGGAATGAACTGTCATGTGGGTGGGCAAAGTTACTGTAATATCAAATGTAAACCACCACGCATGGTCTGTGAGGCAAAAGGAATATCCCATTTATCACCGTATCTGTTTACTGCAGTCACCTCATCTCCAAATACAATCTATTTTTTCCATTAGAAGTCTATGAAATCAAGCATGAATCTGGGCTCCATTTGCATTTATGTTTGCAGCTGTTTCAGTGTATCCAGCCCACAGTTTCACCTCTCACTCTACATTTTCCCCACCCATATTTCAGTGACTTTTTTTTCACCGAGGCTGAGAAAATGTGATAGGGAGACAGATGTCCTGGACTCATTCTATTCCTCTTGTGTATCTGCTTTCGTACATCCACAGGCAAAGAGTATCTCTGTGTGGTGTAGTTTGTTTGATGAGAAGGAAGAGAACAGGTAACTAAAAGGGGGCTCTCTTCAGTGTCTGCACATGGAAAGTCCACAACTCCTCCTATGCCACGGCATTTTGTCACATTTTGAGCTGACTCCCCTGTGCAGAGCTTTATTCCAGGATAGCAGAAAGTTCTCCACAGAGGCCAAGCAAGACTGAAGAGCTTTGATTTTGTCCTGCTCCTTCAGGAGCATCCCCTTGACCTCTGCACTAAACTCATCTGGTGACTTGAGGACTCTATCTGTGGGTGTGAACAGACAGGAAAGGATCTTATCACTGAGGATGCAAGCCTTGCAATACCAGTTTAACTCTTGGTCATTTTAATCCAGTCTCAACATCTGTTTATGGCTTAGATATTCTCAGTTTAGGGAGGTTTCTCTTGGTTTCTTTTGTGTGCTGTCCTTTCCTGTTGAAAATACTGCTTTTATGGTCTAACCACGCCAGGCACAGGGACTCTGCTGCTTAAATGAGAGCCCTGTGTTCAGGAGAAGTGTCTATGGCTGATACCCAAAGGAAACAAAACAATTAGGGGGAGAAGAAACACAAAAGTGGTAAGTGCTTCCTAGACTGAGTTTATTTCTATTATTGGCATCAAAATGTCATAATTTCACAGAATACTTTGGACAATGAGGTCAAAAGTAAATAGAGGAAGACATGTAACATATTCCACTTAACCATTCTGAATATGAGGGCCTCAGAGCTGTAAAAACAAAAAGATGTGGAAGGGCCAGGGAAGGAGAATACTTCTAAAAATCTCCAAATAAAGTTTTCTGCCATGCTTTTCTCCTTTGTGAAATACTTTGGGCTGCAATGGCTCTACATCTTTCATCTTCTTCTTGTATGTCTAAACATCCCTGGCAGCAAGCCATAGTCCATCACCTGGGCAGTCAAATACCCTTGGCAGCAAGTCATGGTCCACCAGCTACTTTGAACTATTTTTTCATTATTGACAGCATAGCATTTTACAAAACAAAGTACATGTAAGACTCTGAACTGCTGCTGGAAGTGTCTTAGCCCTGACGGTAGAGAACGCATTTTAACACCTGTCACCATTTTTAATCTCAACCCTACATCTCCTCTTTATGTCCTCAAGCAGCCCATGTCACCATATGCACCATTAATTCTGGTACTTTCAAGTCAAGCAGAAGAAATAAACTAGGCTGTAGCCCTTCCTTTGTGCTGCCATAATGAACCAAGCTAGGCATTGGGAAGACGGAGTGCTGACATTTTAACTTTCAATGGAAGAATTTCTTTCCCACAAAGGTATCAACAGGGAATGGAGGATCATCCTCCCTTTTAAAAGTAAAGGCCAGGTTCCTCAGCTGTTTTTGAGCCAGCATGGGTACAGCCACAAGTGGGATGGCGTAGAGGTGACTCTTACAGGGCTGAAGGTGCAGCTGAGCTAAGTGGCCACTTAAGCCCCTGCTCTAGCTGAACAACCTTGGATCTGACACTCAGAACCCACCTGTTGTTTGCATGACCTCTACTGTCTCCAGCTAAATTCCAGTGATTCATCTCATTCACTGCCTTATTCTGTCAAGTATCCAGGAATCCTCATCCCCCCAGCATCACACAATTTCCTGCAGGAGGACCCAGCCTCCAAGTCAAGTTTTATGTTCTTTCTTCTGTTACACCTTCACATCTTTATTAAATCCTGAACACAAGCACAGTTTTAAGAATTGATAAGCTGCTTCTGTTATGTGTGAAAGAAATGATGCAGTTGTGATCTTTTCAATGGATATGAGTGCTGTGAAAATGCTGAAACACTGGACTACAGTAAGAGCCTGCCATCTTATTCCCCTCTAAATAGGTAGGTGGTCCCTAAGGACCCTCTGAGAGGGAGAAAGAGACTCACTCCACAGTACTGGTATACCTCTCCATGGCTGGTAGATTTTCTTCTAGAACAAGCTTCAAAGGTTGACCCACCTGTCTCTGCTCACCTCTGCCTCTTCTCTCTTCTTCCCAGCTGAGCCACCCTACCACATTCTACAGACTTCGCTGTTCTCCTTATCAAGACATTTTTGATTCAGAGGGAAGAAACTCAGTGCATGTCAGAATATGGTTCTAATTCCATATTTCATTGTCTGGAGTTTATGAAGAGTACAGTGAGTTCTTGAAGCTAAAGGAGTACATCAGTAAAACAATTAGGAGATCGGTTTGACAAATGTTGCGGTACATTACAGCTCTTGAAGGGTTGTCAGTGTGGAACTTGGCTCTTGACTCTCCTCATTTTCCATTAAACTTGTAAAACTGCCTGTCAAGGGAAAGGAGAACTTTGTAAGTGAGTCTTTAAAACTCAACCAAGCAAAGCTGCTCAGAATATATGGAGGAAACAACCTTGCCTGGATGGGACAAGAGAGGTGCAAGGAGCTCTTTTCCCTCACTGAGACTGTACTGCACATTGCCCTTGACTTTGTGTCACTACAGCAGACAAGGATGGAGGGTACCAACTGACATGAGAAAATGTACAGGGTGTCCACTTACTTCTGGGCTTAAAAACTTAAAAAAAACTTAATTTGAAGGGATAGTATAATATATATGTGTATACATATATATATATATACATATATATATGTATATATGTATGTATATATATATAATATATATAATATATATGCTATCAAAGGAGTTTTTTAAGAGCTAGGAAAAAATAATTAATCAAACTTTATGTTAACTATTGCAAAGTGTAATTGAAATTATGCCTCTTATAAAAACTTCATTACTATATCTGCATTCCAGATTGATTTAGTCTTTTGGTGATGGCATAGTTTTGAAATTTAAGAGGCATTTTCCAGAGTAGTTTCCTCATGCATTACAAAAACTGATGATCTGTTCCTGTTTGGGCTGGTATAAATACCTCTGTGTAGACATTTCTACCCATATACAAATTCATGTAACTATTCACAATACCAACCAAGGGTTTTTGTTTTTTCCTTCAGTCATGCTTCTGTTGTGTTATTGTTGGTACCTTTCAAACACACCTTTATTAATCATGTTGCAGAGGTACATATGCAGCTTATATAAACTTAAGCTCTATCAGTATGACAATATTTCAAAAACAGGTACTTCTCTGAAAACCTTTTCTTTACTTCAGTTCTCAGAGATTTGTTGTCTTGATATGGTTATGAGCTACAGCATAAGAATGGTCTCCAGTACCTTATCCACACTTTTCATTATCCAGCTTTATTAACAAATAAATAACACAGTAGCTTTTGTTATAATGTAGCAAGGGTTTGCTTGTTGTTATGTTGGGGTGGTTTTGTAAGGGCAACATACCTGCCCTCAGGTATATTCTCCTGTCACTTTAAATATACCTGACATTTAACTTGACTTTTATTCTGCTCTTTTCAGTTTGCCTCTTGCTCCCATTGGGGTATCCCATGTCTTCACAGAGCTCACATGGAGCTCCTTGTCACAACATGTTGTGAATATTAAATGTTTATAGAATTCAAAAACTGACTGCACAAATCAGTGAAAAGTGTACTGAAGGCAATTAAAGAATTTAAAGCTGCTTTTGACAAACATATACCACGAATGAATGTATCATTCACTTTTTTCTGATGCCTATGCTGTAAATAGCCTTACCTTTTCAAGTCCCTTTTAAAGAGGTCAGGTAGAGTCTTTTAAATCTTGTGCTAATAAAACACACCCTGGATACTGACTGGCACCAGGAATCAGATTTTTTGAAGATAATTGCCCAGAAATTGTCTTTTAATAACCATATTTTAGTCAAATATTCAGTGGCCATTTATCTCAACGTCAGGGTGACTTCTGTTGTTCCTTTGCGACTTCCTGCATGATTCCCTTCTACTGCTCAGCTGAACTAAGGCAATGCACTTCTCAAGGGATTGTACCAGTAACCATGCCAATAAATACTATTTATATCCTATGAACCAAGGAAATTTACTTGTCTTGCTGTCATGACCCTGTGTGACTGGGCAAGCCAGCTTATTAAGCATCCTGAATTTTGCCTCAGCAATGATTGGCTGCTGGGCATTCAAATAATGAGAGGAGGAGACAGTTCCCAGACTTTTTGAGGAATACAGTAGTCCAAGTACTGTGGTGAAGAGTTAAGTGCATTAAGCTGCTTCCCACTGGTAGTCTCTGTGACTGATTTCTGAGCCTGTACCTGACCCTTTACAGAGAAACAGTGTAAATTATAATAGTACAGAAGAGATGAAGTAAGTAGCTGGGAGTCAGTAAGTAGCTGAATTGTTTGGACACAATCCTGTGCAATATGTTCTACAATGATCTTGCTTGTTCTAATATGATCTTGCTCGATCAGGGAGGTTGGGCCAGGTGATCCACTGTGGTCCCTTCCAACCTGTGATTATGTGAATATTGCCCAGTCATTGTGCATCACCCTTGAAGAAAGATGTGCCCCACAGTGTGATGACACAGAGGCTAGAGGCAAGCAAAGGGAAATGTCTTCTAGCTTAGTAAACATGAGCTGAAAAGAAAACAGATTGATCACGTTCAAAATAAAGAAGAAAATACTTCAGGAACAGAGGATCAAAATCTCATGAGTGACCAACCTCAGTTCCAAAGAATGCACTATCATAGTGATGACCTGTAGGAAAAAAGGCAAAAATGCTTCAAACCTGCAGTGTGCCACAGTAAAAGAGAAGAAGAAATCAAGGGCATGATGGAGGCTTTCAGGCTTAGTGCTGATAAAGCACTTTTTGGGTGAGAATGCAGACATTATCTTGACAAATATGCCACAAACACACATATTACAAGAACTCTTAGCAGCCCTTGCCAGCCTAACCCTGAAGTGTGGGAACTCCTTTTGGGCAAAAATCCAGCAAATTATTTAATTTTGATATTTGAACAAGGTACATGAGCCAGGCATCTGAGAAACAAAGATCTTAAGAATACTAATAAGGAAAATTCAGGTCCAAGTTACACATCAAAATAGTGGAAAACCCACAATTTTTTTGCTTTGGAGATATTCAGGAACATAACTATAAAAAGAAGTACTATCACACACCTGTTGTACAGCATTCTCATTGGTATCATGTAGTGATACATAGATCCTTCCTCAATTTCACTGAAGTGGGGGGGACTCAAAAAATTACAGTAAAAGCTCCCACTGTTAGTTTTTAAGTATGTAAGCTCCATTTCAACACATTTTTAACGTGCTAGTATGCTCCTGCTCCCACTGCCCTCAGTAACAGCAATAGTGATAGCAGTAATAGAATTGTGCCTGCCAGCTTTGTGATGGCCACATGCTTTATGACCAGATATACACTCCCTAAACCCCAGAACATCAGTGATCTTACCTCCAGACTGGTCCTAGTGGTACACCTCAGGTGGTCTCCCTTTATTTTGGCTTCTCATTTGCCATTGCTGTACCTGATGCTAACCCATACTTGCAGCTGTCCTCTCCATGTCAAGACTTTTCCTCTAAAAGACCCTATTAATGTGTAGACATCCAGACAGATTTGCTTCATTGCAATGCTTTGGCCTGAGGAATCACTTACCTTATCAAACATCTTGGTAGTCTGACATGATCTAGCTTTGATGAATCATAACGTAGCTGAACTCATTTTTCTCTTACCCCTAAGAATTTTCTCCGTCGAATTAAAAGGGCATGGAGTTGCTGTTCCTCTCCTTCCCTCTCCCTCCCTCTGCCTTCTTAGAATGTTTAGAAGGTTTCCTGTTCTCCAACAAACTCCAATAATAGTGCTTCAACCCCATCTTCACTGATTTATCAGAAGTGTTGTTCAGGACTTGACATGATAGATACCAATTTTTCAGCATTTGGGGTGTGATTTTCTGGGACTTGTCACAGGAAATAGTCTAATTTATGCTTCCACTTCACATCTGCTAATATAGTTTTTACATTATCTTGCTTACTTTATGCTCTCTGTAAATACCCTCACCTTAATTTTTTTCTTTTCACTAAAACTGAGGCAATGTATTTATTCAATATTTGGAACAGCCTTCATCTCATCTCTGGCATTTAGCCACCACATATCTTGCTTCTTTGAATCACTTGTATTTATGTAGTTGAAGAATTCTTTGTTACCTGTTATCCCTTTCCTTGCAACATCTGGTTCAGCTAGATTTTTATCCATTCTTTTTCTCTGATCCTGCAGTTTCCAACCCAGCAACCTGTACTTTTCCTATTTCCTGTAGGTTCATTAATTTTCAGGATCTATCCACTAGCTCCGCAATTATTCTTGATCTATTCCAACCTCTTTTATGGGATGTAAGTGCTATACAGGATTTTCCATTTTGGATTTAGAGTAAGTCCATGATTCTTCCAAGCTCGAATGCTAGGTCCATGCAGCCTCACCAATCATTTTTCATAGTTTCTTAATGTTTGCCCTCTGATATCCAGGACTGTAGGATATTCTTGTAGATTCATTCTTGGTTCTAAAGAAATTTGCAGCAAATAATGTTAATCATTCATCAAAGGTTATTTTCTCTAATCAAATTATTTTTAAAGGATTTATAATATCCTTATATTTTACTGAAAAGAATTGTAGAACAGCTTCCCTTTAGGCTGTTGAGTCTGATCAGTCACTGCTGATAGATAAAAAGTTTATTGGCCATCAGACCCAATGATACATGCTGTGTATGGTCTTTGTCTTGTAGCTGTCTAGGGAATTGAAGTCTTTCCCAACCCTGTTGTTGTTTACTGTTGATGAAAACTTCTATTCATAGCCAACCCCAAACCCCAGTCTTTACCAGATTTTGGGGCATTTGTATCAGTCTTATCCACTACCACTTTCAAACAAATTTCTTATTTGTACCATCACCATCTCTGTTTTCTCAATCTATTGCTTCATTAATTTCTATTAAAAATGAGTAATTAATAATACAAATACTACCTCTACCCTATTTTTTCTCCCTTTTTCTAGCTCTTTGGGTTAGAGGATGCAAAGAGAAAAAGTGGATTTGTGTTTGGCCTTAGCTTCTGGCTTATTTATCTTCATAGTCTGCAGGGGTAGAACCTGAGAAAGTTGTCTCTTTCCACTTAACCATTTCCTGGGGAAATCTGCCAAAGACTGAAGAACTTAAATACATTTATACATATACATTTAGAGGCTGTAACAAGAATGTTGTTGGAGAAAAACAAGAATGTTAAGTGGAGTTGTGCTTTTTGCAAGAGGGAGAACATGATATAAGCAAAGCACTTGGCAGCCTATGAAAAACATTTTCCACAATATTATGTTCTCTGCTACAGGGAAGTCAGGCAAAAGGAACAGTGGACCCCAAAACAGCACAGTGCCTTTGATTATTTCTTTTCAGTTGTTGCTAGACTCTGCCGCAGGAAGAAGTCACACAACCCTGTGGCCAGTAACACTAGAAGCAACAGCTGGCAGTTCCTGGGAAGCAGCAGGACAAGAGTCAGAATCTGCAGAAGGAATAAAAACTGAGACATTGAAGTTGAGAAATTAATAGACACCATGTAAGAGAAAGAACAGCCCTGCAGCATCTCTTGACTATTGACCTTTCCTGTCTTAGCCTACACCTGCCTTAACCTATGTCTCTGAGACGCCAGCTTTTGTAATGTAATTAGTATTTCTGGTTGCTGTTGTATTCTATTTCTGATTTCCATATATAAATATATTTTTTTAAGGCAAGAAGAAAGCTGAAAGGAAAGTTTGGGACAATTCTGGTCTTCACCAGCTGTCAAATTGGCCATGAAGAAATCCAGAAGTGACGCCGAGGCTGAGACACGGGTACGGCATATAACGAATTAAGCAGCTGACGGCTGCACAAGGAAAGACCCGGTCCGCTCTTCCCCCGAGGGCCGGCACCGGCAGCTGCGGGGAGCGGGGCCGGGTCCGGGTGTGTCCCCCGGCGGCGGGGGCAGCGCCGCTCGCCCCGCCCCGGCCCCGGCCCCGCGGGGCGGACCCGCCGCTCCCCGGGCAGCGCCGGCCGCCGAGCCGAGCCGAGCGGGGCGAGCCGCCCGCGGGAGGTGATGGCCCCGCCGCCCGCCCCCGCCGTGTCGGGCCCGCTGGCCGTGCTGGACCCCACAGGTGAGCCCGGCACCTGCCCCGCCGGGTGCGTGAGCCCCGGGATGCGGCGGGGCAGCCGGCGGCGGGGCTGGACGGCCGGGCTGCCCCGGGCTCGGCCGGCGGGACGGGAGGGCGCGGGCAGGGGCTGTACCCGGGCTGTACCCCGGCTGTACCCGGTCTGTACCCGGGCTGTGCCCCGGCTGTACCTGGGCTGTACCCGGGCTGTACCCGGGCTATGCTCTGGCTGTGCCCCGCAGAGCGGCGGCGCAGGGGGAGCTCAGCCCGAGGTACCCAGTGCGCGCCGCCTCTCATCCTCGCTCGCCGAGGTGTTTAAAAATACCGGTTCTTTAGAGCTTTCAGCTGCGCTCGGTGGATCCCTGTGCTGGAGGTTTAACATTCGGAGGAATAGCTTGGTACGGGACGAGGACAGGAAATTGCTTGGTACGGGACGAGGATAGGAAATTAATGTGGGAGCCATCATCGTGCTGGCCCGTGGCTGTGCTGGAGGAGGCGGGGGTGGCTGCAGGGCTGGGGACAGGTGTTGGGTTAGTTTCCTTCCTCCCGGTTCTCTTGATTGAATGGCTTGTGTTTACCGCGTACGTCCTGAAATACGAACACACAGGCAAAAGAAAGGTCAAGTATTTCCTTATTCCAGCGGAATTTGTTAAAGTTTAGAAAATACAGAACTTAATGCTGGGAATTACTCTGTGTAGCCTTGGAAAGGATAAGCAGAGACTTTGCTATGCACTCAAGGATCTTAACAGCTGGATGAAAAATGTATCAGATCCGAATTTATGTCTCAAACTTGGAAGAAAAATTATGTTGGTGTGGAAAATGTGGCCATGGAAGATGCGCTTAAAACACTTTCAGGTAGTCACTGGAAAAAGAAGAATCTGTATGCCAGCTTTAAACTAGTAATTAGCTGCTCATTAAATTATTTATCGGTGAAACAATTGCTGCCAATACAATGAGGTCATTGTGATACTGCATGGCATCACTTACTATAGCCATTCTACATAGCATATGAGGGCTTGTGAGATTGCTTTTTCATTTTGTTCAGTATGGATATTTTGTAGTAGAATTGTAAACTGTTTCCCCTGGTCTTGAGCACTCGTAGAATCTTACTCAATAAATTAATAATAAAGGTAAGAGATGGGCCTGATAAAAGCTGCTGTCTTGTGGCTTGAAATGAGTGCTGTTGCATCTGCTTTAATTAGTCCAGCAGTCTGGACAAGTCAAGCATTTAATCAAAAAAGGGAAAGTAATCACCAACAGCAGGTGTGAGTATCTCTTTTAAGCATCTCAATCCGTCACATTTAATTTTGGGAGGCAATGTAGGATTAACTCAATTTCACTGGCATGAAACAGTTTTTAAAATACACAGAACTGTAGTTGAGAGAGAGATGGCACTGAAGTGAGCATTGCAGTAATTAAAAAATTATAATCTAGCTCTAAAAATCTCCTAAAAATCTTCTCAATAGCAGCAAAACAGAGGATACCTTTGATACTAAGGTTTGTCCATGGTGAATTTCCACTTAAATTATCTTCTTCTGTGTGCTTAATGCCACTCTCTGAAATTTGTCACAATTTTTAGTAGTATCCATTACATAATAAAATTGATCACCATAACTAGATCAAAGAAGGTATGGAATTACGTAGTGCTAATATTCAGCAAATGTGATTGTAATCCCAGCTAACTGCTACATCCTACAGCAACCTTTTTCCTCACCAAAAATTATGCCACACTTTTTAACTTTATGATGTCTGAAGATAGATTTTAAAAGAAGTAATGAAGTTAGCAAAGTAAAGTTTCTTTGGTCTAAATGTAGATTTTTTTTTTGGTTCAGCTGCAGATTGTATGGAGGTTTTCCAAGGTGGAGAGATGCTGTTTCGTTCTATTCTTTCTTTCCCTTGGTCCCTGGACACATTCTGTACCATGGACATATTTCATCATTAATTAGTTCATTCTCCTTTTAAGCTCACTCTTTGCTCAAATCCAGACCCTACTATTTATCATTAGACCCACCACTTTGCAATCTCATGCATACCCTCCCCACAAAACTATTCATTTTCCCATAGTTTTCCTACAAATTTAATTTAGACCCCACCCATTGCAAACAGAGCATTGTAATACAATTTTGTTTTCTGCAGCTGATGAACAGAGAGAAGTTTTTTTTCTGAGTGCAGCAGAGTGTGGTCTTCAGCAGGCACTTTTCTTTTTGCTCTCTGGAGGGTGATCTAAATTTCCCTCCTCACGGGCCTTTCTCTGTCCCAAGGAGGCGGCAGTCTGGTGTCTCTCTCACTTGTCTGGTGGCGTTTTCTCACCTTCCACTGCAGAAGCAGGGCTCAAACAGATACCTTTCCTGAGAGGTATTTAGTGAGCAAAGCAGAGAGTGTTTTCTGTGACTGTTCCTTTTTGTGCACAGTTTAGGTCTGCGCCAGGCAAAGCACAAGCCAGTCATGTGGAAGTTCTGTCACCTCTCTAATTTATCTGTAGTGCCTATTGCTGCAGTTAATACTGCAAAAACCTCAGTGCCCAAGACTCAGTCAATACTTCACTGGCCAAAACTGCTGAAGAATATTGACAATAGATGCTAATAACATACTCATACCCTCACTTGACCCCAGCCTCAAGCTAATGCTAATAAGGATGACAATGTTTCTTCCTACAAGCTTGAGTTTTGGTATGCTAAATATAAGAATTTTAAGTTATAATTAAAGTGCATTAAGGTCCAGACTAGGAGTTTAATAATATTCATACCAAATCATTGTTAAAGAAGTTGAAGGTATGTCAAAATATTTCTGATAGTTAAATTATTCTGAGAGTTAATTTCAGTACTGAAAAACTGGAAATGAATAGCCTCCATTAACTGTTTCCTGCACTCCAGGAACATTGGTTTTGGAAGAAAATTCAGGCTACAAATATTGACTGCAATGTTTCCTCTGCTCTTAATTTAACTGTTATTCTTGTATATGGCCAGCCTTCAGTTGAAGGCTTGCCACAGAGTGTCAGGGAAGAAGACTGGGCCAGGCACACTGCCTGAGCTGGAGACAGGGCTTCTGAGTCTGGCATTGGGGTTTGGCTGGCAGGTACATTAAAAGCGGATCCAAATAAACTGCATGGGAACAACTACAAACAGCAGAAAGCAAAGGCTTGAAAAATCTTGGGACACAGCACGACTGAAATTGCAAAAGGAAGTTAATAGTGGGAACCCTTTGCAGCTGTAACTTCTGAAGATATTAAGGTGCTTTGCAAATATTATATAGGCCTCCCAGTATGATGGTGGCTTATATGCATGTAATTATACTTATTTTGATAGAGCAAAGATTTTTATTGTTGTGGCTAAGGAAAGCCAAACAGCCATGATAAAAACCAATTTAGGCCTGATTTCTACCCATCTCTGAGCATGTGAAAGTCTTTGAGAATAAGTCCTTGCATGTGCCAGCCTCTTCTCCAGAAAGAGCATTTCTTTGCTGCTGCATGTATCTCTCTTAGGGGTGGAGTTCACAGCTAACAACATGGTTATTTATCAGAGTTTCCAAACTGGACTAAGAAAAAGGGGAGATACAATTGGCTATTTGCCTCTATTTTGAGATGCAAGTGGTAAAAGATCAATAAATATGAGGGTTGGAGAGTATTGCATTCATAAATTTCTTCTGGCATGTGTAAGTTTCAATGTCAAAATGTAGTTCATACCAGAAAATGTCCCTACCTATAATGACATCTTCTTCTATTCTGTCACTAAATCCACATCAGATTTACTCCAATTACAAACAAGAGCATGCTTGTCCTGAGACATTTTCCAGCAAACTTAGTCAGGGCCATCAAGCTCATTATTCATAATCAGAACTCAGGAGGGTGGGTTGGACCCATAGTTTATCTCCATCCAATATTATCAGCCCTTACCAGTAGAGGTGCTACCCTGAGGAAAATGTGGAGGCTTGGCTCCTCAGGCACTTTTCAGTGGTTTCAAGAAGTCTTGGCTGAGGAGCATTTGCCCCACTGGCTTTGGGAAGGTTTGTGTTCCAATGGCCCTTTAGAGTATGTCTACATTGCAGCTGCAGTTTCATATCAGTGGATATGAGCACACATACCCAACCCAATTTTAGTCTATCTGTCTTGACCATCATAAAACCATAGAAGAATTCAGGTAGGAAGGCACCTCAGTTGCAATTCTAACCTCCTGCTCAAAGCTGGGTTAACTATGAGGTCAGGCCAGGTTGTTTAGTGCTTTTCCTGCTTAAATCTTGACAACCTCCAAAGTTGGAGAGGGCACAAGTTCTTTTGGAAACCGGTTCCAATGTTTGACTGTCCTAATGTTGTGGGTTTTTTCCTCCTTATACCCAGTCTGAGACACTTCTTTGTATTTCAGTTTGTCTGCTGTCGTTTTTCCTCCTGCTGTGCACCATTACGAAAAGTCTGGGTCTGTTCTCTTGACAACAACTCAAAGGAATTGGAATACTGCAATTAGCCCTGCCAAAAGTCATCTCATCTCTGGGCTGAGCAAGCCCTATTCCCTCAGCCTCTTCTCACGCAGAGAGTACCAGCCCCTAACCTTCTCTGCAGTTCCCTGTTGAATTCACTGTTGTTAATTTACGTATTTCCCTGTACTGAGGGCCCAAAACTGAGTGTAATATTGTGTAAAAAGTGCTGAATAGATAGGTGTAGTTGCTCCTCTGATCTACTAATGATGCTCCTGTTAGGACAGCCCAGGATTCTGTTGCACAGGGCATTAGGGCACACTGCTGGTTCATGATCAGCTCATCATCTACCAATACTCCCAGGTCTTTTCCAGCAGAGCTGCTTTGCAGCCTGTCAGCCCCCTTACCTGTATCATTGCAATGCATTATTCCTTCCTTTGCTCAGGAGTTGGCATCATGTTAAAAACCTTGCTAGAATTAAGGCAAAAGACATCAAATGTTCCTCAAGTCCAGTCTTTTTGCTGTAGCTGGCACCTAGGCTGGTCAGACATGACTTGGCTCTGGTAAATCTATCCTGACTGTTGCCAGTTACCTTTTCCTTCTGTACCCAGAAATGTCTTGCAAGAGGACTTACTCCACCTTTTTGGTCCCAGCATTCCAGGAACCAAAGTGAAGTTGGTTGGTTTATAATTCCCTGAATCTTCATTTCAGCCTTTTTAAAAAACAGGTGGAGCATTTGCCTTTCTTCAGTTTGTCAGATTCCTTAATCTCCATGACTTTTCAGAGATGATAAGGTATGGCAAGGGCATCAGATATTATTTACAACCTGGTAGATATATTTAATGAAGCATTTTAGTTTGCAGGAATGACAGCTGATTTGGGGAGCTGCACATCTGAAATCTAGTTTTCCCTCTTGGCCATGTGAGCTGGCTTCACTGAAAGAATTGTCTTCAGCTCCACACACTTGGTGAAAAAATGGTTGCTAACAAAGAAACTCTCTGCTTCCATGTGCCCAGTGACCCTCCATGGATTAACATGGAATTGCCAGAGAAAGACAGCAGAGACTTGGGCTGGAGAAGAGGTGTTTGGCAAGTCTTAGGAATTATTTCTTTATCTTTAGCAGGAGGACTTTGCCATGCAGGTGAAAGAGACTTGTGTAAGCTCAAAAGATGGTATTTGTCTTTAGGAAAGTTGCTTGTATTTCATACTAAAAGACTGGAATAACTTTGACTGTTGTTCTGCTAGAGAAATGTCAGCAAACACAGCTTGTTATTATAAATTCATTTTTCTTCTGATTGAAATTATTTGACTTGGTTTGCAAACATCACTAATCTAGTCTGGCTTTTGAACTATAAACATTTAACTGAGTTACATGACTTGAAAACGGCCACAGAACTCAAGTGACTCATTGCAAATGGCTTCTGCTTGTGTTTTCTCTTTTCTGCATTTCCCCTGCTTTTGCTTCCAGCAGTGCCCCCAGAGCCTGACCCATGCAAGCCTGCCTTCCCCTCTCACCTCCTCCTTCCTGCTGAGGGCTGCTGCCTCCAGTCTTCAGTGCAACATCACCATCTCTGCCTCGTCCTGAGGCTGGGCAGTCAGGCCACAGAGGGAGAGAGACTGGCCCTGCTGTGGCCAGGCTGTGCTCTCTCAGGAGCTCCATCCTGCCCAGGCGCAGTGCATGGTCCCATGGCATCGCATGGCCCAGTGCTGCTCCTGCCAAAGTGAGAACACCAAAAATGGGGACCACAGTTTGATTCACTTGGGTGTCTTTTGTTAGCTAGAGTCATGTATTGATGGGTTTTTAAAGTCAGTCTTACATAAGTCTCCGCTATGGGCTGGGGCCCTGGTGTGAGTAACCTCTGGCTGCAAACTGGAGGTGAGTGTGCTGGTTTTCACTTTGGGGTATCTGGATCCAAATCCCAGTAAAAGAGAAAGGATTTCACTGAGCAGCCACTGTTAGAAAAGTCTCATGTATCATTACCTGATAAACTCTATTACAGCTTTGCTTCAAGGATACAGATTTCTTACCCCAGTAAATATGGAGAGCACATTCATTTTCATGATAGCATGCAGAGTGCCTGCTAATCCTGTTTAAAATATTCATTTTTATGTTCAGGCCAGGTAGAGTCAAATTGGCACTTCACACAGGTAAGAATTTAAGGCCTGCAGGATCTCGCCAGTGTGAACAACAGCTATAAATGTTACTGAAGACAAGGCATAATTATAATTGTCACTGACTTACAATTCAGTTTAATAAAAACTTATCTCATGCCTGTACCCAATGTGTGTGCATTAAGCTATACTCTAGCTAACTCTGCGGGTTTTAATTCCTTCTGTTGTCTGGCAGCAATTTTCCTTAGTGGGAGATCAACAGAGGGTAATCTACAGAGAACATTAACAAAAGAAAATCTTTCATTTTGTATTTGTTCTGCCATGATTGTAATGAAAAGCTCTTTTTCTTCCCTCCCCCCCCCCCCCCCATTCCCTACAGGACAGTTTGCAAAAAGGAAGAAGACTTCACTTTGGTTCACAGTTGCACTGCTGGTGGTGTCTGTTTTCATATTGACCATAGGTCTGGCAGCTACCACACGAACAGAAAATGTTACTGTGGGAGGCTACTACCCAGGCATTGTTGTAAGTAAAAAACACATTTTGGAATATTAGGTACATCCAAACAAATTATCAGCTGTAAATGGGAAGCTCTGATAGATTGAAATAAAAGAAAAAAAGACCATTAGTCCTGTGTCATTTCACAGGAGAGAGATGCTGCTTTGTTTTGATTTTGTTCTAGGCAGGGGGGTAAACTATTTTTCTGAAGTGCCCTGAAGCGGGGGCTTTTAGGGGTAGAGGGAGGCCAAGGTTGCAGTGCACTGCACTGTGCTGGGCTCAGGAACCCACTCCATTGGTGGTGGGTGTCTGTGTGACTGGACAGTAGGCATGGGACAGATTTGAACAACCTTTTAGAAGTTTCCTGCTTTGATGGAAGGAAGAGCCATTCTGCTTGTGTCTGTGTGCCAGGAATTGTGCTGTGTCCATGGCAGGGAAAGCCCTGCAAATGGACACGTGGAGGCTTCTCCCTAACATCCTTCCGTGCAGGCTTGCTGCCAGTTCTCTCATACAAGGTCCTGTTTCCAAAACCCTGAGTCTTGTCTTTGCCTTGGGAACAGACTGCTTAAAAGCATTCCTGCAGTGGGCACAAGGTTCGAGCTCTGCCTGCTTTGCCCTGTGGTGCCTCTGTGACTTCTGGGGCAGAGTAACCCTGCGAGCCCCTTGCTCGTTCAACCCCCAGGCCCTTTCTGATCTCAGGAGAAGGGATTGCTTATATCCCAAATTGTCAATGCTGGAGAAAAAACCCCAAAAAACCAACTAACAAACAAAACCAACAACCCTCCCCCCCCCCCCCCCCCCCGCCCCAAAAACAAAAAAATCCACCAAACAACAACAACAAAAACCCCAACAAAAACAAGAATGAAAAACAAACAAACAAACAAAAAAAACCTGGGCTGAATTTTAAATATGAGGAGTGTGGACAGAAGATAGAGAAGGGCTGAGTCAGCCATGGGGAAGTAGGGGCTGCAAGGTGAAGAAACAAATTCACACTACTTAGGTGTGTGGCTCCACTACTGCCAATGTCGCAAGGTACCATAATTTCTTGCTCTCTATGGAATGAAATGCCCAGGGAAGAGTGATATGTATCTTCTAACACTGTGCATACACCATTAATAATTTGTGAGTTAGAATTGTTCCTCCTAAACAATTCCTCTTACATCTTAGTGTTATGTTGAGAACAAGGCTTGCAGGAAGATAATTTTAGGATAATGATCTATAAAGAGTGGTGTTTTAAAAATAGAACAAAAAGCAGTTCCAAAAATATGACCTTAAAAGAATGATGTTTCCTTTCATTACCTTAAAATTGATAGATTAATACTGATAAAGGTCTCTTCTTCTTCCAAAATTTGACATACAATCTTTTGTAAGACCATGTAATTTACATTCATCCCTAGAAAGAAGTTTCATTTATAAACTGCTGTTTTTAACAAGTGCAATAATAAACCTATGTGCACAAAAGAGCATTTAGTTTCTTGTAATAATAACATGTCTACTTACTCGTCTGATAAATATCACCTGCTAAAATATTTTTTGAGAGTCGTTTTTTTTCATTAATAACCAAACAGAAAAGCAAGACTTTATTAGAATACTTTGGAAACAAAACCTTTTATTAAAATATTCCCTTTCGAAATATTATTGAAACCAAATAATTTTCATAAAATTCAGAATTCTTTTTGTGCACACCTGGTGGATTATTGAAGTAACTGAGAAACAGTAATAGGTAATTGCCAATGTAAATGTCATCAAGATATTAAATATCACAATCATTTAACAAGAATTAAAAGTGCTGTGCAAATCTTTCATGGTATCTTGCCAAAAGCCTGGTCAGAGGTGTGTGACAGCACTGTTGTGTTTCTGCCTCATTGCCAGAAGTGACTGACTCCAGTGCAGCATTGGCAGACGGACTGTCATAGAATCGTGGGATGGTTTGGGATGGCAGGGCCTTTAAAGGTTATCTCAACTCCTCTGCCATGGACAGGGACATCTTCCACTAGACCAGGTTATCAAAGCCCCATCCAACCTGGCCTTGTACACTTCCAGGAATGGGGCACTCGCAAGTTCTGTGGGCAACCTATTCTAGTTCCACCACCTTCACAGTAAGGAATTTCTTCCTAATATCTAATCTAAACCTACCTTCTTTCAGTTTGAAGGCATTGCCTTTTGTCCTATCTCGTCATGTTTTCTTGTAGGGCACCTCTAGGAATTGGAAAGCAGTAATTGGGTCTCCTTGGAGCCTTCTCTTCTCCAGGCTTAACAACCCAAACTGCCTCATCCTGCCCTCATAGGAGAGGTGCTCCAGCCCTCTCATCATCTTTGCGGTGTGTATATATATATATATATATCACATTTATATATATCTCCAGGAGGTGGGGTCTCACCAGAACAGAGTAGAGGGGCAGAATCCCCTCTCACCATCACCTCTTTCAGAATGTGCTGAATAGCCCTCGAAAGGTGCTTCTCTTCTCTGCTGACAGTAGAGGGAGCTTAGAAAACCAGTAAACCCTGATCTCAGACTTTTAGATACCTAAACCAGGGGAGTGAATTTGTCACTACATATTTAACTGCTGGGCTCAGAGAAAAGCAAGAATATGAGGACAGACTGTTTATTTCATTTAAAAATAAGGTCTAGTTCTTGTAGACTTCAGTAGTAAAATATTAATTTCACAGCTGGTAGACGAATTGAAACCTCCACTGACCATGGGTAAGAAAGTCTGGTTTTAAAAACCATGCAGAATTAACCCTGTCTTGAGGACACCTATGAAGATGAATAACACTATCCACTGGTATAGATTTACTTGTTTCTAGAGGTATTTACAGAACAGGTTTTCAGGGTTAGATCCATAATACACTTTGGCTTCTGCCAAGTTCCTGTAGGTTCAAGAAGGGTTAAGTGCCTTAATTTCCCTGCAAATGTGGTCACTTGTAATTTGTTTTGAAAAAAAATCTTTTTTTCTAAATACATCTAGGTATTACCTGAACTTATGCATCCAAAGCAATTGAACATAAAATATTTCTGTGTGTAGATGAGTTAATATAATGTTATGCTTTGGAAGGTGTCTGCATTTAGTATATTACTGCTTGAGCATCTGTTTGGACTGCATTTTTGGAATGGTCTGCAAGGACAGAGTTGGAACTGCTTCAGCCTCATTTCCTTATTGATATTGTTAATACTTAAATATTTAATGTCACTTCTATGTGACTACTTACTTAATATTTTTGTTCGCTATTTTTATATTCTTTCAACAGGGTCCAGTTGTCTCAGCACCATACTGACATGGACTCCCAGAGCTCCCAAAGAGCCTGTTGTCTAAGCAGACAAAAAACTAATTCATATGACCTTAAAACAATCTCAGTAATGCTGTGGCTTTCATCATGATCTCTATGGCTCTATTCCTTCGCATTTAATTGCTATTGTTTTGGTTTTGGTCATTCTTTTTATTCACATCGATATTACTCATTTTGTGTTCCTCCATCAGCCATAAATGAGGCTTTATGGATTGCTCCTGTTGGAATGAAAAATGGGGCTTGGAACCAGATGTAATTTTGATGTAGTTATCTTAATTTACAAAGTTGCTGTCCCCTGAACAGAGTGTCCTTGCTCACAGTTCCAAGTATCTCTAGTATTTAGCTGTCAGCATGGATGCACTTGCCCACTCTTTCAAAGTCTCTGCTTTTAGTCCTTGTGCCTCCCTTTCACTTAAATTTTCCCAAAGCACTCAAGAGCAAATCTCCTTTCCCTACATTCTTGAAAGCAAGTGACGGATTCCTCTTGTGATACTGAGCGAGCAAAGTGCTTGCAGGGGATTTGCTTTCTGCTGTGAGCAGTTGTGCATAACAGCAAGGAATTTACGGGCATTGCTTAAGCCCTTGGCTGGGACATGTAGTCCTTAAAAACTTAATTTGTGCTTGGAGGAGAGGCTCTGAGCTCGGTTCAGAGGCCTCATTACAGAGAGGGGCTGGAACTGTGAATTCAAGGAGTTTCTACTGCTCCAAACCTTCATGTGCCCATCATAAGGAGGAGGCTTTTCCTACCACCCCAATGTTGAAACAACACTGGAACATTAAGGCCAGCTTACTTGAGTGTCTCTTCCTCCCCCATCTCTCCTGTGACGCTTAGCGATGCAGCTGACTGTACTGGTCTTTTTAGCATTTTAGCAAGGATTTTTTTCTGGGTTCTGTGATAGTGTCTACTCATTAAAATCAAACCAGTGTAACTAAGGGTTTGAACTTTGGGGAGCACATACATTTTTTTGAGAAAAAATGTCTGCAGTAGCCTAAAGCTTTGTAATTTTCAAAAATTATGATGTGTGGACTAAATGTAAGTGGTTTTTTCTCTGACTTTACCTAGCTTTTCCTTACAGTGTGTAAAACTATACGTGACAGTAGTCAGGTTATAGATGCGTGTCTGTATAGACTTCTGTTTACTACATGACATATTTTGCACTGAACTATCAAAAAGCTGCAGTCCTGGCCATTTCCCATTACATTATATGACTTATGTCCAACAGTAACTTCCACCTTTTCCCTTGACCTGCCCCCATTTATCCCATCTGTGTGGTGTATTAGCTCAGATATCACTGTATGTATTGGTATGTTGTCCAGATAAGCTGATCTCATGTATTTCTGTTGGTTTTGTTCTTTGCCTTAGCTTGGCTTTGGATCTTTCCTAGGGATTGTTGGCATCTACCTGGTAGAAAACAGAAGACAAATAGTAAGTAACAGCCTTTTAAATTTTTTCCTTTTCTTTTTTTTTATTTTTTTAAACAGACTGTATCAAATATGAAAAGCAGGGATTTCCAGTTAACTTAAAACTGCTTCATCTGCCTCAAAATGTCAGTCATTTTTTTCACCACTTCTGAGAAGTTTTAGAGAAGCATGAATGGGCCAGTAAGTTCCTTTGTACAAGGCAAAGGAAAATTGTTTCACTGAATTTGCTTTCCTCCTGGTTTAGTGAGTTGAACTGACTGAGGGTAGAATCACTTAAGTACCAGAGCTTGGCCAGGACCATGTAACTGGGAAAAGGATAGGAAGAGAGCAAAATAGCAGTTTGAGCAGCAACAAGCTGCATGATCATCTAGCAGATGATCTCATCCTGTGCAGGAAGTTTAAGTCAGGAACACTTTCCTGAAACTGTATGTGTTAAGTAGAAGGAAAAAATCTAGAGCTCTTGCTATCAATATTGCCTGGCTGTCAGACAGGATCTGAGATACCATGTGATTTGTTTGCAGATTTAGCTTGGCTTCCCAAATCCTTTGCTTTTATTTACGTGAAGAAGTCATAGAAAGTCCTTGGGGCATCTGGGTAAAGGAAGGTCTAAGAAGGAGGAAGGAATTTGTAGAAATTCTTAACAATTTCCTTCCCCTCTTTGCAAAAAGTAACAGTCTTGATTGAGTAACAGGATGTCCAATGGGAACTTGACAGGAGACTGATTATAGACAAGCATCATGAAATATGACTAATTTCATAATGCAGAGCTTTCACTGGTATAAATCAAAAGTGGTGTTGAGCTCAGAGGAGGAACTGATGGATTTAGCTTTCATTTTACTGACAAGAAACTACTTTACTTACAAGTAGTCATAATATCACACCTTCACAGTATCACTCTTTTTTTGCATTACCTGCAAGTGTCAGTAGTGTATTTGCAAGAATTCCCTTGCTTTTAACTTCTGTTTCTAGCTGGGTTTCACAAAGAAAAAAGATTTATAAAGCTGTGATAATTGTCTCTGTCTTTTTCCGTACCTCATTCCATTTTTTGAATATGTTAACCAATTTCAGGCAAATTCAGGAGGGAGGTAGAGACTTCTAAGGTGTGCAATTCCATGGGTGTGTAGAGGAGAGAATTACAACTTATTTCCCCCATAGTGGTAAAGGCTGCAATGTCAGTTCACCACTGTTTAAAAGTAGAGAATCCAAATGGGGCATGTGAGACAAAAATCTGCAGTAGGTCAGGTGTCATTAAATTTTCTACTAACAAAACAGCTTAATTAAGAACTATTGCTCCTGATTTCTGCATCAGAGGCCAGGATGAACAGCACATTCCAAATTGCAGGCTCAGTGCTACACAGATGAAAATAGCTTTATCTTCCACAGATTCATGCTACCTTACTAACAGGCATAACATTCTAGGTTTGTTTGATTTTTCACTTTTCTTCTAGTCTGCCATGTGGTTTTCTATGCTTCTGTCCTTAGGAAAAGTAAAATGTCTGAAAAAGCCATGAGGTGTGTAAGCAGCAGTTAAAGTATGTATTCCTGGATATGTTGTGTCATTTACACAAGGACTGTGGAGACATAAGTGTCCAATATGCTTGGGATTAGTGCCTGCTTGCATTTCCCAGCATGGAACCAGGAATACTGCTTTCAGCTTATAACATTTACAGATGATTTGGCTGTTGGGAAGATTGGGGAACAAAGAGAATAACTAGAAAGTTTAATTATGCTTCTTGTCTTAAGAACAACCCACAGTGGGTCTTTTAACACTGTCTTTTCTGAGGCTGAGCAGATGGTTTTTAAAGGTGGAAATGAGATTGAAAGGGTTTACAACAGAAAGCTGTAGTTATTCCCTGGGACATAACTGAATATATTTGTTTGGGAGAGTTTAGGGCAGCTTTAGCAAATATGCAGCCATCAGTAAAGGCTTATGTAAGCACAGAAATGTAGCATAAATGTTATATTCCTGTACCTAAAAATTATATGTATTGCATCAGGGCAAAAGGGAGTGGAAAGGAAAAGAAATTGCTTACTCAGTTGATTCTATTTTAACTAGACTACCTTTGAGCAGTTACTGCAGTATAATTTGAATTTAACCCAGGGTAGCTCTGACAATTATCTGCCCCTGTAATGACTCAATACTTCATTTCTTATTTATTTTTATTTTTAAATTGAAAATGAATGCAAATTCAATTGCACGAGGGAAAAAAAGTCTATTTCAATTTGACCATTCTACTTAAATCTATTTCTCTTTTTGTCTTGAAGTCCCATTTCAGTATTACCCATCCATTTTAAGTCCAGGTTCTTTCATGGTTGATGAAATGCTAAATGCAATATAAAATATATAATGATTAGCAGAACCAGTACAGCAAAACCCCAGCACTCAGTAACTGATGAGCATGGAGTTTGAGAAAGAACAAAAGCACGGTTAGGCAGAGTGGGCAATGGTTTGTTCTTAAAACATGACATTAATAATGTTGCACTTCTTTGACCTCCTTCTTGGCATCCCAGAGCCCACAGTGGGAGTTCAATGTGCTGACCAAGGTATAACCCTTAATTCAAAGGAACTGCTGCTTGAAGAAGCAGGCTCTGCTTCATTGATTAGCATGATTTCACTTCAGCTCTTAGCATTTGTGCTTGGCTCTGATATGCAAAGCTTGGCACCAGTAGAAGAAAATCTCCCTTTGACTAAAGATTTGCACTGGTTTGGTATGTTTCTAATGGACAAACAGAAGGCATTTCAAACATAATGTGTTGCTGTCCCTTTTTGCCTCTCCTGCACTCTGCAGAGCAGCTATGGATTGAAGAGCGGTGTACAGCTCTATGATGTTTCATTCCAAAGGCACACTTAGTCCAGCCAGATGGGTGAAAAACATGATACTGCTTAAGTCAGATGGGTTTGATTGTAAGACATGAAGTGTTCTCACTTGTTTGCTCACTTGCCATCTCCTCACATTGCAGTACAGAGTATTTCCAGTTAGGAAATGAGATGCTGAAATTACATATAGAAGTGGGGAAGGCTGGGTGTGCAGGGGGCTCCTGGCAGCAGAGTTGAGCTGAGAGCAGTGAGTAGTGCTGAGAGAGTGCTCTAACAGGTTTCTCCTCAGAAAGTATGTGAAGGTGGCACGAGCTTGCACCGAGAAATGAATCACTCCATAAATGTGCAATGTTGATATGACACCATGCATGCAGCTTTAGCTAACCCAATGGATACAGCAAGCAGTGGCTCACAGTTTCCACTCACACGTCTCTCCAACGCCAGCCTCACCAAGCCATGCTGCTTGCAAGGCTGAAAATGAGCACCCTGAAGCTGTGGTGCCTACCAGAGCGAGGGGGAGATTCAAGGGCAGCATAATAGCTGAATATTTTTGAATTTTGAATATTTTGAATTTTGAATATTTGCAATATCACAGTGCTGCCTGCAAGAGCTCCACTGGGGCAATGGGAGGTATGACAGCAGCCCAGCTGCGGCAGAGAGCGGGCAGGAGGGGCATGGGAGGAGATACAGGAGAAAAAAGGACACAAGGAAGATGGGGAGGGGTCATTGGAGCAAGAGTGACCCTTCATGAGATAGTGAGTAAGCACAAACCTTGGCACTTAGGATGGAAGCAGTTGTGTGCAGCAGGTCTGACACCCAAAGTCATCCACTGCTGAGTCTTCCTCATGTTTTCTTCATGCTAACAAATATTTGATTTTCTCACTGACTATGTTTAGGATATACTCAGATATGAACCTAGTGCTCGGCCTGGTCCTTGACTTGTTCAGAGAGATGGAGGCAGTGCTTCCAACAAAGCAGAATTTGAAAACATAAGGAAAGTACAAACATGGAGCTCTGCACACAGAAAAGGCAAAGCTATTTATTCAGGCTCCTCAAGGGAGGATGCTAAGTTTAGGTCCCTTAATACTTGCTTCCCAACCTGTGTCAACAAGAGTTAGATTTCAAATGAAGTGTTGAAAAGATACTATAGCTGAAGTTGGAGAAACAAAGCAATAATTTTCTCTTGTGTTGTCAGTTGATAGACTTCCCTGACAACACAAGCATCCCTGTTTTGCACTGACATTGTGTGAGGTAGTATTTTAAATCTCTGATCATTTTCTTGACACCACACTTTACATTTGTTTCAGAAAAGAGGACTTCTTGAAGCAGTTACATGTGTGAGCCAGCTTTCAGAAGAGCCAAACCTCTTTCACTTTTTTCAAAACCAATATATCTTGTAAATTATGTCCATAAGAAAATGCCCACTGGGCATTTTATGAAAAGGTAATGGTTATCAATATATACAGCTCCCCCCAAAATACTGGTATATATTCACCTAATTAGCTCTGTTCGAACACGTTCTGTTTCATTTGCTGTTTGCAAATCAAACATTCTAGAAGAAATTAGCTTTAGTGCAGATTTTGATCAAAGATACTAATTTCTGATTGATTTCATACCACATATTAGGCTAATTAAAGCAGCTTATTTTAATAAAAAAGACCACTAAAATTCTATAGATCCCCTGAGAATATCTTTGATGTTCCTGTGCAAATAAATGGAAGAAACCTTTACTGTTGCAGGGGAAATGCAGAAAATGTAAAGGCAATTTTTTGTAATTACCAAGGTATTATTTCTCTCTTAAACTCAAGTTTCTGACAAAATTAACAGCACTTCTTTCTTTCAGTATTAGTTTTCTGTATGCTCATAATTCACACAGTTCAGAGAAACACAATTAATGCTGAGGTAAAAGCATTAATAATGGAAGAAATTAGTAATCATCCTCCTCTTGTTTAGCACCTTTAAAACAATTGAAACAGAAAAGACCTACTAATACATTTTCAGGCATAAATGTGTGCTGGGTTTTGTGGTGTGATCTAACTGTACATTTCAGAAACAGACAAGATTTATATAAAGGTAATCAGAATAGGTTGACACTGACACTTGAATGAGCTTGAGTGGCTCCTTTTTATGTATCTGCGTTTTTTTCAATATATAACACCATCTCATTACCTGTTAAGTGCAAGCAGCTTATTCTTTGAGAATGTCTTCCTGCTCTCATGACTAGCTCTTCAAGACTGTAATGAGGTGCTCTTCAGAGGCATCTTGTTCTTTCCTTAGGTTCTGGAAGAGATCTTGAAGGATGGTTTAAACTAGATTCTGGAGTTTTAGTTACTTGAAGTGTGGCAAGAAAAATCCTGTGTTAAGTGACAATTATATTTCTCTTCTGTAATATTGAGGCTATTATAAAAGATATAATACTATAATTCTGTCTGGTTTCAAGTTGAGAGCAGAGCAGACTATGTATAGATGGCCCATAGGCATGATGGTGTAGTCCTGGGTATTAGCTGCCTTATTTTGCAGGAATCAGCTTTGAGACCCCTTTTTAACCCTTTCTGGAAGAGATTTGGAATGTCCTAATGGTCTACCGTGGTCTGTCCATGGTAGGTCTGGGAAATCTGTGTTATTCCCTGTAATGCAGGAGAATATTCCACAAGAACAGGAGATATTTTGAAGGCTAAGTTATTTCAACTGCAGAGGAGGAGAATAGGTGATATATCGGCAGGTATGAAAGCAACATCCAAAATGAAGACAAGTAAAATTAAAAGAAGGAAGTTCTGTGGGAAAGTAAAATGTAAATAAGTGGGAAAGTTGTTTCTAATAGTATAATATTAGAGATTTTATTTTGCTATTATTAGTGTTATATAGTCCATAAATAAAGACTAAGTAAAATACTTTGTATTTCTTTTTGCAGGCAGTTCTTTGACCTTGTGCATTTAATGTGAGGATTTCCAATTTATAATAAATCTGAATACTCACTGACACAAAGAGCGCTTTTCTCTTCCGTCCTTTGCTTCTTCCTATATCTTGCTGCTTCCTTCTGCTCCTCTTCCCTGCCCTGGCTAAAAATACTCTCCACTGGTTAAGTGAGTAAAAAGGCTCACAGCCAAGTGAGCATCAGACACAGCAAAACTTAACTGATGGGGCTGCATGGGTATGGGTAGAGAGGAATCCATGGAAGGAGGAAACAAGATTTGTCCCTCTTGCTAGGAATAATCTGTTATATCAACTCACTATGGTGTGAAACCATCATCTAAGTGTTGTCAGTGAGTTAAATGCCTGAAGATAGATAGCATAAATTTCCCAGCAGTGTTTGAGAATTCTGAAGTTCAAGGACTTAAAAGACAAAAATAGTCTTTCACTGTGTGAATTACCAAAGGAAGTGTGGGAGGTCTTTCAGCTCTTCCCTGATCTAGTTCCTTATGGATTGGCATTTCATATTACATGTCTACAGGTGTACGCTTTCAGATTTTACCAGTGAAGATTCATCAGCTAGACATGCAAATGTTTATTTATATATAAATATTATAATATAGAAATGTACTGTGACATTATAACCATATAACCCGTAATATATGCTCACACATGTATGTATTTACAGCTGACATGTCCTGGAAAATACCTATAATTATGACATAGAAGTCTATGCCACTGTGCCACTGACATTATGTCTTTATTGTGCCAAATGCTTTTTACACTCTTTATAGATGTGTGTGCCAGGTTATTTCAGCTGGTAAAGCTGTGATGGAAAGCACAGTCATATCTGCAGCAATCCTCGTGCTCCATCATCAGGGCTCTGTCTGTCTGACATGGCTACAGAGATGCCACCAAGTACCTCCACCTACAGCCTAGCACTGTAGTTCCTTCTCTCCCACAGCCCTATGCTGGTCCACTGGTACCAGTCCCAGGTCTTACCCACCTCCAGTTTCTCACCTCATTGGAAGAAAGAAACGGAATATTGGTTACAAAGGGGAGAAATTCTGAAAGAGAATTTTTCATTTCTATCTGGAGTGCTTCCTTGGCAACAAGAATTACTTTAGTTTGCTTCTGGAAGCTTAAATTCTATAGAAACAGAAAGAAGATGCATACCTATATGAATGAAATTGAATGGTGAATTTCCACCACCAGAGCTTATTTTTAATACTGCAGTCTTTAAAGGCTGTCACCATTCTTTTGAGACAGAGACTCAAGCCACAAAGCCAGTTTAAGTTCTCTGTCTTATTAAGTGGCAGTCTTTTGGGATGTGGTTCCTTTCAGATCTTGCTTGGGAACAGCACACAGGATTAAGTGCATAATAAGGCACTTTTTAACTGCCAGTTTGTTTTCTTGTGCTGTTTATGTAATGAAAGTGTTTCTGTTGCACAGTTGAGAACAAAAGTAAACCTTATGACCCATGAAATGTGTTTGTGGAACAGTAAAGATGTCAATTACTCTTCCTAGCAAGCAGGAACATGGGATAGAAAGTCTCAGTGAGGAATCTGATACAAGTTCTGGTTCTTCATGGTGAAGAAGGTGAGGTGGGTGTACCCTGTGGAAAGGACAGGGAGTTTCTGAATCTCTTGTTGAAGAATTAGTGCAACTTAAATAGCTGAGCATCCATGGTGGACAGATAGAGTCTTCCAGACTCTGCAGGTAGAATTTCACTACATGAAAACTTGTAATTTATACATTTCTATAAAGAGTGTGTGTGTGTGTCTTAAGAAACCAATGAAGTCACTGTAGAGGGAAAGAGGATTTGTGAAAACAGAGACTTTGGTGTAAAAACAGTCCTTGCTCCTAAAACAGTCAGCTCTGACAGTCTTGATATATGTAAATTCCACAGTTTTTTACCAGGAAGCATAAACTTTTATGACACATGATATGCTATGTATTTTTGGTTTATTGTTCTCATATCGCTCTGAACAGCTGTTTGAGTGATGAAATGACCTTGTTTCAGCTTAAGCAATAAAAGAACATCTCTAAAAGGAAATATGTGATGAATTCCTATAATGTCAGCACTGTTGATAAGTGAATATAAATTTATTTCAATTTTACTCCCTTTCCTGTAATTCTGTATTTAGCTTTTTCTTCTGGACTGAATTTGATGTCCTTAAATGTGTAAAAATTGTTAACTGTTCTTATCTAAGTGCTTTTATTGATGTTTGCAAAGGGGAATTCTTACCAGTTTGACGTGCCTGATGGACTAAGGCTTGATTAAGCTGCTTCCAAAACCATTAGCATTTCTCCAGCTGTGAGATCTAGATGATTTTTTTTTCTCTTTTCTGTATAAAGGTGGCCAGAGAGTGGCACTATCTGGAAAAGCACACTAGACTGAGCTGCCCTGAGAAGCCCCAGTGCTGCCCTGTGTAACAGTAAGAGCCTGAAACAGAGGGGAAGGGGGTTGATCATACACTCAGCACCTAATTTAATGGGATGGAAGAAAAGTAGAGCAGCTATTTAAAAAAAAAACTCTCTAAAAAGAGCAAAAACAAAGGTGGAGCAGAGCATATGCAGTGTACCTCCTTGAAGAAGAGAAGGTCAGCTAGTCAAGTGGTTGGATCAATTCAGACTTGGGACAAAATACAGCAGCACTGTTTGAATGAGCTGAGTAAAGTTGAGATGTGCTGCTGCTAGAAGAAAACTGCAGTAATGGTTACTGGGATGATCTGAGGTTCTTAGGTCTGGAGGCTTAAAAGAGCACTGATGATAAAGCTAAGCCTGCACCAGGAAAAATTACTTTTTTTTGTTTCCTTCTGTTTCTTGTCTTAGAAAATGTAGAGCAAGTATAGTTCAGTCTCTTTTTTTTTTTTTTTTAAATTGTTTTAGTAATATTTGTTGGACTCCAGTGAAGTCTCAGATTCTATCAAAATCCCAGGAGACTTGATAGTGCATCATCAGTGGTGGCATTTTTAACTGAATCAAGGCAAGCATTTTACTCATCATGAATGAATTATCTTGAATTTAATATGGGTTCATTTACACATATATCATATTCATTCTCTGATTGCAATGTAATGGTGACTCCAGTTTCAAAGTCTTAAGTGCCCAGAAACTGCTTGATACAGGTTTTTTATCCTGTAGATTGGTCATTCTAGTAAAGATTTGCTTGTAAAACAATTTGAAAGCATTTCCTAGCTATTCTGTGTCTGGTTTTGTAGCTGATATTAGATTATGACAGAAGAAAAAATGTATTAATTAGGTAACCTTTCCCAGTAATTTTGTTTCATGTTTCATAATGGCTATTGATTTAATTCCCACCAATCTTTCTTTGCTTGAAGATAAAAATGTAAGAAAATTTGTCTTTATTTCATATAACATTTTTCACAGAAACTGTATTTTCCTATGTTTTATCAAGTTAGAAAAGAAAGATAAGATGAATTACAGAAAGAGTAAAGCAAATGTAATGGTAGAGGTTAAAGATTAATGCTCAAGACAACATTTCTAGAGGGTGAAAACAGCAGAGAGACCTAGACCAGGGAACTATTAGTTAGCACACAAGGTTTTATTTGGACAGTATAATGTTAAGGCAAGATGTTTCCATGCTACTTTTCTAGGGACAGTTTTGGACTATGGGTTTTCATGCCCTAAAGGGAAATAGCAAGCAAAGGTGGCTGTGTGAGCCTCCTGTCATGGGACACGTGTCAGTGTGGTCAGATGCTGAATTCCCCCATCCCCATAACTGTCACAGCAAATGGCACAAGGAAAGTCCCCAGCAACTCCAGCAGTCTGTTCATCTGACCAGGAAGGAAGTAGTCCCTGTCCTAGAGATGTCTGTGTGTGCCTTTAGGAGCTGCAGTAAGCAGACTCAGAACCTGTGCTCCCTTTCTTTTCTTATTCAACTGTGCTGTGTAAACCTTCTTGGGCTGGGGGAGAGCCAGGACCCCTAAGTCACCCCCCTGCACATTTTCCATCTTTGGATACTTCTGCAGTCCCCTGCTATCGTGTGTAGCCTAAATGATGAATTATCTACAAAAGCTGAGCACCAATACCACTGGAAGAGGAGAAAGCAATGCGCCTACTTTTTTACTGACGCCTACATGTGATAAAAATTACACTAAGGTGTAACAGAAGATGTTGCAAATCCTGCCTTTTACAGTTTTGCCCTTCAGGATGTGGGGCAAGGAAAAAAGAATAAATTTTCCAAACAAAAAATGCTACTTTGATTTTGAAAGTGGATTTTGATCTTGTTTTTTCTCTTTGGCATAATAATTTATACCTCTAATGTGGTTTCTGTATTCTTTCCCCTTTGTTTATCTAATTAATTCAACCTTTTTATGCATGTGAGGTTGCTTAAATTTCTCATGGGACTTCTCTCCTGCCTGTGTTACACCAACTGGCCTTTTCATGTTGCTATTTTTCCTAATTATCCCTGACATGATACTGGGAAACAGCAGACTTCTTCACAGGCAGTAAAACAAATGTCTCCTTGACCACAAACAACAGAATAACCCCAGTCCTTATGATTTATTCATTACAGCTAAAACCTAGCTTTTACTTTGATAATCTCTAGGACTGTAAATTATATTGAACAGGTGAAACAATCTATTAGTTGCTGTCAGCACTTCTGCCTCCTTCCCTTCTGTCGTGGCTCCATGGTGTCACCTTCTCATTTGCACTGAATCTAGTGCTCATCTCCCTCTGCAGTCTTCTAATTTAACTCATTTGAGAGAATAAGTAGTTTCTGCCTATGGAGTGAATTTCACTGAATTTCCTGTGTGTTTGGGTAAGCACAGGAGCTGAGATGAAGGAATGCAGCCCTTTGGGACAGAGAGCAGGAGAAAGGGCTGAACAGCAGGGAACCAAACTAAGGATTGGAGGAGAAGCCCTTTGAGTTGGGCAATCACATAGGCTCATGTCTATGCCCTGAGGTGCTGTTAATAACAGAGAGAGGGAAGGAAATCTGAATCAAAGATCTTTGCTGATAATATTGAACAACATATGACTGGACTTGCTGAATTCAACAGTGAAAATGCCATAGTTTTCTAACTTGGTAATTTGATCTAAGGATGAGACTTAATCTAAACACCTGACAACACAGAATCACAGGATGGTTTAGGTTGGGAGGGACCTTAAAGAGAAGATCACCTAGTTCCAACTTCCCTGTCATGGACAGGGATACCTTATGCTAGGCCAAGTTGCTCAAACCCCATCCAACCCGGTCTTGGACAGTTCCAGGGATGTGACATCCACAGTTTCTTTGGGCAACCTATTCCAGTGCGTCACCACCTTCACAGTAAGGAATTTCTTTCTAATACCTAATCTAAATTTTCCCTCTTTTCATTTGAAGCCATTTCCCCTTGTCCTCTCACTACATGCCCTTATGAAAAGTCCCTCTCCAGCTTTTTGTAGGGTTCCTTTAGGAACTGGAATGCATAGTTTGGGCAGTCATGAAAGTCTTTCACCATTATGAATTCTTGTCATTGTAACCAGTGCACAGCTATGACTGGAGTTGGCATTAATGAATAATAAACATGATGTAATCCCATCTCCTGTGGTGTGACAACCCTCCAGCAGAGCCTCAATTACAGCCACACCATTATTCAAGAACCAGCCTGTGGAAAGGGTATGTTGTCAGGCCATAAATTGTGGAGCATATTACCTGGTGTAGTGAGAGACCTCCTAATTAACTCAGTTGTGAAAACTGTAGAGAGTCTTGCCTATGCTTCATTTTCATCACTGCAGCAAAACATGTGTCCCAAGGACAGGGAAAGGAATTGGCTGTTGTGTGAGAAGGGGCCACACAGGACAGGGCATTCCAAATTAGAGAAAATTAACTCACAATTTAAGTACTGATATACAGGCCCATTTCACAAGACTGCCAGTGCTTAGTTGACAGCAGCATCTGAAATACAATGCAATGCAATAAATTTAATTGTCTTAATTTTGTGGACTATTAATCTATAGACCCACTGAGGTACCATGGTAACAGATGTACCTCCTGGCTGAGATTGGTTGTTCCAGCTCGCTGGTTGCACCAGGGTGAAAAATCATTCTCTGTTTTGGATTTGTGATAAGAGTTTTCATAAACTTCTATTCTTACATAATCCTCCCCACTGAAAAAAGTGCAGCAGATTTATTTAAGCCTATATTTCTGATCTTGGGGACATGGGGAAATCAAACCAGTAAAAAGGCCCGTAGAATTAAACTGTAATTTGGGGAATGTAATATTAGGGGCAGCCCGCAACAACTGCCCCATGCATTTCTTTTCCAAATACTTGAACCCGTGTGGGAATAAAAAAGGACTTTACAAACCCGTGGCATAACATTTACACTTTCATAACAACATAACATAACACAACACAACGCAACACAACATTTATCCTTTTGCAAAGACAACTTTCTAGAGCAAAAAATACTGAGTGACAGTGGTTCTCAGTTTGCATCAGTTGGGGTAATTCTGATTCTTTCTCTGCCTGGAAAAGAATCCCTGAGATACTTGATGAACAGCACAATGCTTGGAGACAAGCATGAGCAAAGTATGCAGTAGTAGTCATTTAGCATGAGCAAAGTATGCAGTAGTAGTCATTTAGCATGAGCAAAGTGAGTCTGTTAGTAATGTAGTGCAATGTAAATTGCATCCAGTACCGAGGTGATTTTGAAAACAAAAAATCCACACATTTTTCAGTCTCAGATCTACTTGGTCTAAATCAAGAGAATGAGGCATCTCACATAGCTAGAAGTGATTGTCATTACCTGAGAAGTTGAGCTTTTTGGTTGGGGATAGCTAAAGGCTAAATCAGAATCATGAGGAAGCCAAGGATGTGCCAGGATTGAGAGTCTAGCTAGCTCCCAGAATACTGCACAGGGATGCTGGAAACAGCCAGAGAGGTGCCAGCCTGTAGGCACCATGTGCTTGTGCTGAGGAGCAATGTGGTGTTCTGTGGCTCTGCTGGCAGGTGTTGGCTGCAGGTCTCTGCGTGTCACGCAGCAGGGACGTGGCACCATCAGCGTGTGATTCAGCACACAGCATGCCTGGGGACCTGAGGTGCAGATTTGTGTGCAGTGTGTGCGTGAGAGCGTGGCTGCAGCTGGCGTGGCCTCGTCACACTGCTTCTTGGGTCTGGTCTCTGGACAGCTCTAAACTCCAAAAATGGGAATTGTTGTGGGAGACTTAGCTGCCAGCTCCCTGTGCCAGGTGCACTTCTGGCGGCTGAACAGGAGTCTGTGCCCAGCATCCCTGGCCACTGTGTGTCCCCTGCTGCCTTCACTAGTCTCGCTTGTGCAGGAGGGTGACAGTGCAGGCAGTGGTGCTGTATGCCTGCTGAAGGACAGGAGGTTGTCCAAGACAGGTGAATTCTGAGAAAAAAAATGCGTATCTTTTCTGAAAGAAGGCCGTGTGCAAGAATTTAGCAGTCCAGCCTTTCGCTAGTTTTGCATTTTTGAGTGTTTTCATAGTTCTGTGACACAGCTGAAAATAGATTACAGCTCTTCAGTTAATATTGTGTACAAAAGTCCCTCATTCCACCTGCTATTGTGATAAACAACTACCTTTTGAGTTTGTACACAGTACAGTTTTCAGTGTTTACTATCTGGTTTTATGTAAATAATCAAATTATTGTGTTCTATAGAAGAACAAGGAGTAAAAGTGTTCTGATGGCACCAGCTGTAGAGAAGCCTGGCTTCACACCAGTGGAACACCAAGAGCAGAGCTGTTTCTTGAATAACTGTTCAAATATATTGCTATAAATAATGAATAGTTGTCCTGACAAAACATAAAACTGTTGAAAATGGAGATAAGATGATGTGATGGATTAGTATTTTTTTTTTAAAGTGCTATTTCTTTTACCTGTCAGCAAACATTCTCTATCTTTAATTGAACTGCATTGCTTCTCTTTCTAGACAGTCCTAGGTTTGTGAACTCGCTGCTCCAGCAATCACCTACTACTCAGGAAAATTAGCTTTTGAATTTACAACAGCTCTTCATTTGGTTGTCTTGCCAATTCTCAGAAATAATTAATTTTGTACTTGGTTTTTTATGTTTCTCACATTCTTAATAAGCAATGAGAAATTTGAGAGAGGATATAAATCTCTAATTTTATTTAAAGGAATTTTTTTTAGTGGTGCTCTTGTATTATTGCTTCTTTTATCATTCAAATATATATAAGGCAATTTAAGTCAAAAAGCTCTCAGTGACATGTTCTCCCACTTTGGTATCATGATAAATATTACTTCAGTCAAGAAATTATATTGGTTCTAAAGGGACTGCTCACTGAAGTAGTTGCTCATAGTCATGAGTAAGAACAACAGGCTCTGGCTGTAAACCTTAGACTTGCACACAACTCCTTGGAAGGGTAGATCACCAGCATGACTGAGGAGTGCAAAGCCAACTCCATAGCTCCTTTCTATACTGTGATTTACTGCACCTTTATACGTGGTCTCCTAAGGCTATATGGTGATACTGAAAGGCCAGCACACTCATTAGGTGATTTAAGCTATCTCAATGAGTGGAAAATGTTGGTTTGGGGGTTGTAGATCATCAATAAATTGTTCATGTGTGAAATGAAAAGCCACCCTGAGGTCAGCTTCCAGTAAATTCATCTTGAGCTCAGGCAATTTGGAAACACCTGGCTTAGCCCACTAATTATTTGATTGACTGCTATGACTTGAAAAACAAGATAGAGGTATCAAACGATAATGGCTTAATCAGAACTTCTAAACACTGCTGCTTTTTCAAATAAAGAGATCAGGATCAGTAGCAAATGCAGCTGCCACAGGGCAGCACAGCCCACTCCTCTGCAGTGATAGGAGTCCACAGCCTTCTCAATCTGATAAATTGCATGCCAAGATCTTTAGACAGCCAGATTTATGAGACTTGACCTTCCACACACTGGAGAGCCCCAGGACAGCAGAGGTTGAAGGGTGATGCAGCTAACAGGGTTTTCCTAGGGTTTCAGCAAGATGGAGCTGGCTGCAGGGGGAATGCAGCAGTTTCCCAAGATCAGCCAGCACCATCAATCTTAGCCACATTTGTGTGCCCCTTTTCTCCCCATGCTGAGGATTCCAATTCCACAGCAATTCCTGTGGCAGTGCTGACTCACCTCTGATTGCATGAGACACGAGCTAAGGGGAGATTAAAGGAGTGTGTCAGCATTGTGATTCTTCTGCTTTTAAGTTGTACTTTTTGCCAGTTCTCCAAGAGCTCTTATCTCCAAGTGGGTGATATTGCTTTGACTTGTGCATCCAAGCTATGGGCTTACATGGTTGTAGCTTCTTACTTGCCCAATATTTTTGAGAAAATCACCAATGCTGCATCCCCTGGAAGCACTATTAACATTGTACTGTTCTTAACACAAGATAAAGAGTCCATTTTTCAAGTGAGTCAGCCATGCCTTACAAATTTGTGAAAATGGCATCTAGGTAATGCAGATTTTATATAGGCAAATGGATTTATGAGCTGTGTGGCTATAATTTTGGTAATCTGTACCTGGACATTTCAGGAATACATCTTGTGAAGGAGCATTTAATGAGTAAATGTTGGTAAGTAACAAAAAAGTTCTACATTCTTAACTGAATCCCTTTTCCATGTGCTCTATCAATAAAAGAATGCTGTTCTGACAGTTTTCAAGAAAAAATTTTAATCTCTTATTGTTATTAATTATAACTTAATACACTTGTAAAGTACAATCAACCTGTCATAAGGGTGTTTCAAAGGGTTCTTCTTGTGACTATGCCTGAGAAATGCCAGAGATATGAGAAGTATGCATTACATTACATTGAAAAACATAGCCTGCAGAGAATGCAGGTTAGGTTCACCTTATACCCTGCAGGAACCCACTCCTTCAAACTCGGGGTGCTGTCCTCAACATCACAAAATCCTCTAAGCAGGGAGAGGAAGGACTGTCAGCATCTGTCCCTCATCTGATGGCACTGGGGGTAACAAACCCAGGGGAACACCTTGCCAAGTGTATAGTTGGTCTTTCAGGGCTTCATCTCACCTGGCTCACAGCACTGGACCCTTCAGATGTGACCTCAGAAGGAGCCAGCATCATCTCAGAAGTGTGTGCCAACAGCACACTGGTGGAGAGGCATTCCATATTCTTTCCAAGTCCTGTTGCTGTCTCCAGAGTGAGTTGGGCAGGAAGCTGAAGGTGTCTGGGGCTGTTCTAGCCCTGTAGCTGCTGTCAGAGCTGCAGCACAGCGAGCAGGGGCTCAGCATGCCCAGCCTGCACAGCCTTTTCCCCCAAGCCCTCCATACCACCTCTGCTTGTGCCAGAGTTGTGCTCCAGCCCTGCACCATCCGCAGTCCTGTTCAGAGAGAATCAATGAATGTGCTTAATGAATGAAGCAGTTTGGGAGATGGAACGAGATCTGAAGCTATGGCTGGTAGGTTGATGAAGATATTGTGCAGTCTGTGCTGCAGCTGGGACACTCACTGGGCTCTGCTGTGCTCTGCTCTGCCCACTCTGACACTGAGGGGCTATCTGGAAACCCCAACAAGGGCAGGGCCAAGGCAGCACACCCCAGCTGTTCTGCATGTAGCAGTCCTCTGAATCTCTGATTTAGTTGTGCTATTTGGGATGATAAAATATTTCTGATTGTTCACAGGCTAGTTATTAACTTACTACAGATGTTTTTATCTATTGATGTGAAATACTACCACGTAGTAAAGCTCTAAAGATTTATGTGAGCCAACGGGAGCATGACTTTTTGCCATGTCCTTATAGAAGCACTGCTGTTTTATTAAGTAAATTGATTGGGAAGAAATCAGCATTGAATTTAACTCTTGCAGCTGACCTAACTTTCTCTTGAAAGATTTAAACTTTTCTAGTAGGCTTGATGGTCTGTCAACTCAGCATCAAAAATTTCTGCCTTTTTACGAATCTATGACTGTCATCCTGACACACTGATCTAAAGTGAATTACAGCAGCGGAAACCATCATTTCAGAATACTAGAAAAACTAGTGTAATTGCTTTACTTAAAGAATTATAATGAAAAGATTGCTCAGTCTGTTTTTCTCTTCTCAGTTGGTGGCCTCCATCGTGTTTATCAGCTTTGGCGTTGTAGCAGCCTTCTGCTGTGCAATCGTTGATGGAGTGTTCGCAGCACGACACATAGTAAGTACAGTGATTTTGTCATCTTTCAATTTTGATTATTTATGTCATTTCTAGCAGGAAAGTATTTTCCTTTTGTTTACGTTTAGCAGTATATTAAGGTTTTTGATAGTTTTTGGTGGAGATTCCAAACAGAAAGGTGATATAAAATGATGTCAGGAAACGCATGCTGAAAGGTATATCTGCTTAGAAAAGGAAGACATTTCAACCACTACCATTTGTTTCCTATTGCACAGTCTTTGTGGGCACAGTAAGGATTTGGAATGCACCCAGTGAGGAGCATCAGAAGATCTGATGGGATTTGAATGTGCTAGTTTATGTTAGAAATGTGTTTGCTGTTCTATCTTTTGTGATAGAATACCTAGAAATAGTCTAAAATAATACCTAAATAGTATATAAATAATCTAAAAGAATACCTAAAAATAGTCTAAACCCTAGCTTTTAATTGAGCTTTGATTTCCAAAATTATCAAGAAATAAGTAGTCATATGTGTTAACAGACAATAGAGGTCAGATGTAGTATGCTGAATAATATGGCAAGTGGGATGGTACACAAGCCTCTCTCTGCTGTGAAATACCATGGGCCTGCTCATCTTTCTGCTTATGTTCATTGAGTGGTAGCATAACTCCACTGGCATCAGTGAGACCCTACTTGAATTTCAGTTAGCCAATACCTCAGAATAATTAGGCTTTAGATCACTTGGAGTATAAAGTTATAAACTGATTTATATTTTACTGTTACTGAAGAGGGCTTTAAACCCAATGTGGGTTTCAGACCCTCATGTGCATTGCAGTGCACAAGACAAAAGACATCTATTGGTATAAAAAACTGAGGTGTTCAATGTGAGCATGGATAAATGCTCTGGATTGTACTCATGTTTTGTGCTATACAGACCCTGCAGGATGCCAAAGTTGCCTGTTTTTTCCTTGGATTTACCCTGTAGTTGGTCTGGATGACACCTGGTTTAACCGTCCCTGATTAGCGTAGGCCCAGAGAACCTTTCCATGGGAGCTGCTTAACAGAGGAGAGGAGCAAATTCCTATTTAGATTCCTTACTCCAGAAAATTCAGTGGTTGTGACCTGGAAAACCACTGCCTCTCATTGAATTTTTGGATCTGTCCTGAAGCGGCTGAGGGAACAGGAGTTGTTTAGTCTGGACAAGCAGAGGTTATTTAGCTGCAAGGAGATTATAGTGAGGTGAAGGTCAATCTCTTCTGCTATGTCCCAGTTGATAAGGAATGGCCTTAAGCTGAGCCAGGGGAGGTTCAGATTGGGTACTGAGAGAGTGGTTAAGCATTGGAGAAAGTTGCCCAGGAAGTGGTGGAGTCATCATTTCTGGAAGTGCTCAAGAGGCATCTGGATGTGTCACTTAGAGTATGGTGTAGAGGTGATTTGGGGTTGATGGTTGGACTGGATGATCCTGAAGGTCTCTTACAACCTTGATGATTCTGTGATTCTGTAATTTCCCAGGAACCCAACTTATTTCTGTCCTGCTTTAAAGTGATCATTAGGAAGTGTTCAGATGGCACTTGTACAGCCTTACACCCTGTAATAGCAGTGCAGCTGTGCAGCCACAGCCCCCCACTGCTGGGATAGACACAGCTTCTCTGAGGCCAGGTTCTGTGTCAGGGGACAGTGTGTCCTCAGTCTCAAGCACAGACACAGGCATCACTCCTCACACCTTTCTAGGTGCTTTCAGTAGGAGAACACCAAGGCACAAAGTCATTGCAGTGACCCAAGGAAAGAACATCTTCCAATCTGGGGTGCGGTTCTGTGTCTGGTGAAGTCAGTGACTGGATATGACTGCATCCCCTGTGCAGGGCTGGAAGGGGCTGGTCACCATCCAGCCATTCCCCAGAGTGCTGGAGATGTACAACCCAAGAACGTGATCCTGCTTCAGACACCTCACGACAAGCTTCATGGCAATCCACGACCAGTTGTTTACATCTGGGCCTAGTTCTGTTTGTCACATCTGTATCTTGCTGTCCCCTTCACCTGTTACAGAGTAAAGAAATACTTAGTAGCACCATTTGTTGGAAAGCTAATTTGCACCTCAGCATGATCACACCCACTGCAACTCATTCTCCTCTAATAAGGAACTTGATAGGATCAGGTGAATTAAAGGTGTACATCACCAAGTTTCTCTGACTAACACACCTCAGAAAGTTGGTAGGGATGATAGCATAAGAGAGATCCCAATTTAATCTACAGTAATGGTGGGGCCTTATCAAAAGAACATGTGCCATGGAGACTATGGTGTCACTGCCACTGTGTTACATCCTCTTCGCATCCCAGCTCATTTCCTTCAGGAAGAGCGGCAACACCACGCCCAGTCCGCTCCCTACAGGCAGTACCAGCCTTTTTCAGACCTGGGTTGTGCCCTTTTTGTCCCCTGCCTTTGGGGCAAAACTACTTAAGAGTTGGACTAAACTGTCCTCCAGCCAGGGAAAGGACAAACTCCTGCCATGTCAGAGTGGGTGCCTAGTCTACACTAAAGCCATAAAATTCTTGTGAAAAATGGTAGCTGAAGACAAGCAGTCTTCAGACTGACTACAAATACAACATCTTTCACAACAACTCAGAATAAGAAATGTGTCCCCTTTTTCATTTTGTTTTTAGCTTCATTTGAGTTGGGAAGGATGTGAAGAGGACAAATCACATAATTACAAATTTTTCTTAGTATGTGCCTGCAGTGGAATGGAGGCAATTACTGTTGCACATTTTCTCCTGCTCTTATAAAACTGTGAATAGAATAATAAAATACTTTTCTCTGGCTTATTTCCTTCCCAAGAAGGCATGAAATTGACAAAAATTCTCCCAGGAAATGAATGCATTTCAGAAAAGAGATACTTAAATTATTTAAGACTTACTTTGCTTTATGGAAAGCTATGGATCTGGATCTGGACACCATTTATAAAAATAAAACCACTGATTAAAAATAATTGATTTAAAATAGCAATGTCTTATTTAAAAAATAATGCAGATATAATTCACCTTAAAGAAAACAACAACTAAACTGGAATCAAGTGAAATAAATCAAAGTTGAAATTAAAGTACAGCGATGTTATTTCAGAAAAATATGGTGATTAAAGGAATTTATGTGCATTTGTGTGTTTGTTTCAGACATTTTGTTATTTAGTGGATGAGAATAATCCAGTTATTCTATTGGAGATCATTCAACAACCTCCTCTCACCACAGATACTCATTCTCTGCAGTAGCTATGACCTATTCATGACTGCCTTGACCATTACCACATGATCTTTAGCTTTGCAGTTGTGCTCCAACAAGAACCTAAAACAGCCAGCAGCAAGAATTACAGGTATGAAGTGAAGAAAATTGTCTTTTCCAACAAGGTTTATTCTGTGATTCTGTGAAGGAAAAGCTGGATGCTGTGGAAGGCAGAGTTGCTTGTCCATTGTGAGATCTAAAATGCACACCAAACCAAGCAGTGTTAAGTTGTTCCTCTCCTCTTCTGCAAAGCCACTTCTGTGTAACATTGATTTAATTTAATTTTAAACTGACCTAGTTTCTTCCTCATGATAGCGATGGCTTAAGGAATTAATTATAGTAGAATATATCATCAGGTGCTAAGCCCTGAAATGAACCTGAGAATGAACCTAGCTGAACTAGAGGATACTGAAACACTCCTAGATTCAGATCTTCACCCATACAGTTTAAGTGCAGCTTGTGGACTGCTGAAGTATATCAGCTGGGTAATTACCTACTGATTTGGTAGTTTAGAAATTAAACTTGAGATATTTGCTTTCTCTTTATATATGTTAATGCAAGATACTGTTTAATAAGACAGGCATTATGTAAATTCACCTTCTGTGAGGCACAGAGACAAGGCGATGGGAAAATGGAGTCTTTGATCTGGGGGATGCTCATGCAAATTGAGCTCTGGTTTCTAGAACTCCAAAGCTGCTGTATTAAGTAATGCAAAGTTGGCAGCCTCAGCCCAGTGAACAAATAGCTACATTATAGACACATTCTATGTGATGAAGATCTGCTGATTTCCATGTTAAGAAGGGTTCCCTGGCAGAGACATGGAGACCCCTGCCCAGCAGTGACCTGTGGGCTCCCGAGGCCTGAGGCAGAGGATGCTGGTGCTGTATGTGTGTGGAGGCAGAGAATCTTGCCACAGCTTTCCCCTGGAGGGACGTCCCTTGAATGGGCTGTGGTAAGCTTATCTCAACCCTCTCCTGCAGAGATACCTCTTAGATAGGACAATTCTCCTTGTCATGGTGAGGGCTCCAGCTATCCCACCATGCCTTGATGCCTGTGTTAGTTCTTTGTAAGCCATTGGTTTTTCCCCCTTGGTACCACCCTTGCTTTCCCCCATAAAGACCCCATCCTCTGGCCAGTTCAGAGGGGAGCCATAGTTCCTGGCCACCCTTTGCAGAGCTGCTGGACAAGAAAGGCTAAAATCACCATACAACACTCCTCTCTGTGTCGGCCTGGGATAACCTCGCAAGCAGAGCTGAAATCACTGAGCTGGAACTCACCGAGATCATCACTTGCAGCCACAGGCTGCACCTTGCTGAGGTTACCCAGTGGCCAGAGGATGGCCTGAGACCCCTAGAAAGCTGTCTCTCGGGAGACCTCTCTCTGGGAAGATCATGGCATCCCAGGTTGGACCAATGGATCTGCCTGGCTACCACACATGTGTCCTCAGGAGCCGGCAGCAGCATCCAGAGGTTGCACATGCAGTCACCAAGGATGTCAATCCCCTTCCCATCTTTGGAGCTTCTCATGCAGGGTACAGACACTCAGGCAAGGACAGTGGCAGGGGTGACTGGCAATGTTGCTGGCCACTGCTGCATTCTACTGCAGGGTGACTCCATATGCCCATGGTATGTAACACAGGCCAGTCTTGCATGCTACAGGCCAGATGCTCTAAAAATCCATTTGAAAATGTTCTGAGCAAGCCTGTTGGCTTTCCCATTGAAGAAGAGAACAAATAGTTGTATTTTATATCTAACAAAGTTGTTACCTTGACAACTGGTGGTAGAAAACACAACTCAAAGAATAATTTCTCCCTGGAATTAAGTTAGGTGGATTCTCTGGAGAACAACACTAAATGCATTTTATGTTCTTCATGTTGCCACATGAGACAAAATTACACCTAATTACTTTAAATTCTATTTCCATCCTGTATGACTCATTAATATAATAGCGTGGCATAGCACATACCAAAAAAAGCATCAAAAGTGGCGTGTCCAGCGGGTCAGGGGAGGTGATCTGCCCCTCTGCTCTGCTTTGGTGAGACCCCATCTGGAGTGCTGCATCCAGCTCTGGAGTCCTCATCAGCAGAGAAAGGACATGGATCCCTTGGATCAAGTCCAGAGAAGGGCCACAAAGATGATCAGAGAGAGGGAGCACCATTCCTATGAAGATAGGCTGAAATAGCTGTGGTTGTTTAGCCTGGTGAGGTGAAGGCTCCATGGAAACCAGACTGGGACCATCCAGTTCCTAAAGGGGCCTGTAAGAAAGATAGAGACAAAATTTTTAGCAGGGCCTGTTTTGATAGGACAAGGGATCATGGTTTTAAACTAAAAGAAGGTTGATTTAGATTAGATATAAGGAAGAAGTTTTTTACAATGAGGATGGTAAAACACTGAAACAGATTGCCCAGAGAGGTGGTAGGTGTCCCATTCCTGGAAACATTCAAGGTCAGTTTGGACAGGATTCTGAGCAGCCTGGTCTAGCTGAAGATGTCCATTGCTATTAGATGTGCTTTAAAGGTCTCTTCCAACCCAAACTATTCTGTGATTCTGTGAAAGGTTTTGCAGTTGTATTTTTCTTTTTTTCTTTTTTTTTAGCAGAGTGAGTACTAAACATTTAAAACTGAAAACTAGCACTAGTTCAGTAGTGATTTTTATGCTGATGGTCCACCAAGATAAAATTGTTTCATTGGTGAACTTGCTAAATACAGAGTGCTTAAGTTTGCAACCATTACATTTTGATGCCAATGGTGAACTATCCCACAGTATTAATTCTAGTATTAGACCTTGCATTCAACACTGAAATGGGAAGCACAGATTGCATTCCTGCAGTACCAGTCATTTACAGGGTGGATTAATTCTTTTTTAGGAACTTAGTTCAAGGGTTGGAGCAAAGGAGGATTCTTGCAAACAGCTTAAGCCCATCTGCCAAGATTTCTCTTTTGTACTGCAAGACAACCCCATTCACACATTCAAATGCAGTTGACTGTATTGTAAATCAAAGGGAAAATACTTTGAAAAAGAGTTTTCCTGGAGGGCCTGAAAAGCTTGGAGCCTGAGCTACTATCATTTTTGTTCTTGTTACTCATATATATTTTCCCTGAGAAGCACATTACAGCTTGGGAGTGCCCAGTCCTGTGAAAGGTAAGTTAGTCAGAGGTACATAAGTCAAAAGCCTCACAACAGAAGTCAGAAGGAAATCTAGTAGAAGAAAAGGTACTGACATTACAGAAGAGTTTCAGACCACCTCCACAAGCTATTTTGAAACCAGATGTGAACTACACATATAATACTAAGCTGTGTTGGTGTGAGCAAGGTGCTGGGGCTGTGTGGAGTTTGTCCTCTGGCTTTTATTTGGCAATATAGGAATAGCCTGTGGGACCAGTGTTAGATTACTGATTCCAGCTCTGGTATTTCTTGGTGCTTTGCCAAAACCTTATTGACTTGGAAAGAGTTTGGAGAAGAAAAATCTGAAATCTGAAGTGGTAACTTTTAGAAAAAGTGCACAGAAGTTTGATTTATTTCATTTAACATAGAAAAGGTCAACAGGTAAATTGACCATGGTCTTTCTAAGGTATCTTTGTAGTCAAAAGTTATCTGATAGCAGAGGACTTTTAGTCTCTCACAAAAACAAAAGAAATGTAGTGAGTTGAAGTCAATGCTAAAGAGATTCAAACCATGGAGCAGACATGGTTTTGAAAATAAGGAATTATGGAAGCAGCTTTGTCAATGTTAAGGATAATTCTCCATCACTGAAATATTTTTGTGTAATCTTATGAAGCATATCCAGAAGTTATGAACTGAAGTATATGTCTTGGGATGAAATGATTTAGCCTTTGTTACTCAGGAGGTCATTCTAGAGCAGGGTCTTCAAGGAAGGCTCCTGTGAACTATTATTTCTCTCAGGTAGAAACTCTTTTACCTCTTGTAAAACTTGTCTGTGTGGTGCAAGGACCTGTTCTCTGCTGGAAAATGTTTAGGATGTGATAGATTAAAAACACTTGGAAACTATTTATCAAGATTTCTGATCTAGGTTCGCTGGTCTTCAAATCAACAGAGGGCATGCAATCTTTAACGAGAGCATAACTTAAATAGTATCTCTACTAAAACTGCTATTCCTCACATACTAGATAATGTACAAGACAACCTAGTGATGAATACATTCAATATATTAATATATATATATATATATATATGAGTACATATATATTTAATATATTGGATGCATCCAGGGACTTGTCAGCAAAACTGCCATCTTGCTAATGTTTTCTGGTCTAGAACACAGATACAGGGTTTTTTTGCAGTAAGATATTCCTCTGTTTCCAGACAGGTAAGTATTACAGATATAGCCTGAATATACTGACATCACAGAGGAGCTGATAGTATGAATTATTTTGGTTGCCAGATATTTTGCAGTAAAAAAAAATAATGGCAACTTTTCTTCTTTTTTTTTTTTTTTTTTTTTTTTTTTTGAGAGCCTCTTATGATTCCCCCTTGATTTTTGCAGAGCCTCTGACACTGGCAGGGACAAAGCCCCCAGTTTATACAGCGCTTTTATTTATTTATTTTTTAAATCCCTGAAATTCCTTTCAGGTTTAGCCAAATTGCAAATTCTTTAAAATCTCTTTTTTCCTTTCCTGCTGTGACTTGTTCTCCTGAGGGGAAAGGGCTGGTACTGTGCCAACCAAACAGAAATGTCTAAACCATTCGGCACCACACACACTGTTTGGATACCAAAGAGGAATTCACTTGTTGATGAGAAGGGAAGAGAGAGGTTCCGTGTTCCTTTCCCATCTGCCCCACTGTGCAGGAAAAATACCTTCACTGCTGACAAAACCAAGGATTGGTCCCTGGCTCCCTGACATAAACACTGGTCCATTGGCTTCCCTCTCCGAGATGTAACAGCCCACACTGACATCTCTCATTAATGTCATTGCTTTGCTCGTTCAAAATGCAGCAAAGCAGCTTTGAGGGAAGAGTTCTGTGAAGATGCAGTAAAACCATCTTACTACAATTACATGAAATAGGGAGGGAGGAAGGAAGACTACTCTTGTATTTTAAGTTGGGAGTTCGTACTGTGGGGAAATGTTAAGGGAATGACCCATGCATTTGAATATTTGAAAGCTAATGGTTAAATGCCACTGCCATTTAGTTGCATGATCCTGTTGCACAGCAACCACAATGTCAGTGTACAACTGGGCAGAATTTTTAGTAGCAATCTGGCATTCCAAATTTCATTTGGCTCTGAAAATTAAATTATTTTCTTTGAGCTTTGCTTCTAGTGTACTTAGATAGGCATGAATTCCATTGACTATATCATAAATCAACTCCAGAAATAAGGAAATAAGATAGGGAAATTCTACACATTTTACTGATTTTAATAATATGAGATGTGAGAAAGTGAGAAGGATTTGATCCAAATTTAAAATTACTCTGGTATTTTAGTTCCCACAGATTATAGTCTTCTGCATTTGTACATAGATTATTGGCTTCTGCATCTGTGTGACTTATATACATCCAAAAACTGGGTGAGTGGCAGAGACGGTGAAAATTGTTTAGCCATGTAGAATAGCAGCTTGGGTCAGGGGAGTTGTATTATCTATTTCCATCTTTACTTTGTTGCTTTGCAAAACATGGGCCATGATGGAATTTATGCAAAGCATACAAAGCAAGTTAATCCTTGGAAAGGTGTGTGACTGGGGCAAAGGGCTTGCAGTCAGTTCTGAAAAGCATAATCTACTTCATTCTGATGTGCTGCCAGCAGAAGATAATTTCCTTTATTGTTTCCTATTCTCAGAAATGTTTCTATATTAACAACAGACATTTCTTTTCTATGAAAAAAATTCAAAGCTTCTACACAGACAGAGGGATAGAAAGTAACCACCTGCAGACTTCAGATTGCAGCAAAAATACTTCATCATTTTTTCATCACTTCTCAAAGAAAAAACATTGTTTTCAGTTGCCCAGTGCAGAAACTAATGGCATAGGAAAAAAAAAAAAGGAAAAGGCACTGTTTATTCACATGGATCTGAAATCTTTAAATTTTATTAGAGTAAAAATTAAGGGTGTTTCAGTATGCTGCAATTTGCCCTAGCAAAGGGTTTTAATTGCTTCACCTTTAAGAAGAAAGCATGATTAGTATAAATAATCATATCATGGAACAGGATTTCTCTTTCTGTGGGTGGATGATTGTTCAGTTGCATATAATGCTCAGGGAAAGTGTGTTCCCAGGTATTCAATGAAGTTTTGATTGATGATTATTTATTAATCTGTTAATAGATTATATTGTTAAGAGCTTATTAAAAGGTGTTGCATCACTGTTGCTAGATTATGGAACTTCATACTTGTAATATATTTATTTAGTCTTTTATGATAAATTCCAAGAAGGTAACATACTTAAGAAACTTTTTTTACCAGATCTGCCTAGAATTTTCTTATATGGCTCAGCGCAGTTCTCTCCACATTCCCAGCCATCAGTATATCCAGTGACATTTTTTCCTCTGGAGCACTGAACACCATGTATTTCAACACTTCTGATCTTCTGAAATGCATGTGAGCTTCAAAATGGCAAGCCAGTGGAGGTAGGGAAAAGCTAATTGTATCTGAGCAGTCTGGGCGTTCATGAAAAATTTCACTAATTGTTTAGACTATATTACTTTTAAAACTCATGTTTTTCATTCCTCTTGAGGTTTCTCTTGTGGATTTTTTCCTCTCTTACATTTTGGGTCCTAGTCCTGCAGTTCCTCTCTTTTTGGATGAGGCCTGCCAGCCTGGCCCATGTGTGTCAGTAGGGGTCTTCCTGTTACAGGAATGATAGGGAGTTTTGTTGAAAAATTGCTGGGCATAAACTGCTTTCTGCTCAATACCTAATATAAAAATGTCATGCATTAAGTTGTTATTACATCACTTAAATTATAATAGGGATATGTTGTGTCATGCCCTGAAAATTAAAATCAACACTGTAATGTTAATTAAGCCTCCAGCATTTTATTTGTAGATGTAGATATTAAATATATTTATATATTGCTCAATTAGGTGTATTTAGTGCAGCCTCTTTTCCTTCCCTTTGCTATAAAATAAATCCAAAAGAGCATTATAAATTAAACCCCTGCACATTTCAGTCAGCAGGATATTCAGTGTTTCAGATGTCTGAAGACTAATGTCTTTCAAAATGACATTTCTTGCAGTAGTATACTTAGAGATTTATATGAGATTAGTGCAGTTGGTTAAGGCATGGTGCTCATAATTCAGGTTTGATCCCTGTGTGGGATGATTCCATTCAGTTAAGATTTGGAATTGATAATCCTTGAGGGTCCATTCCAACTCAGAATATTCTGTGGTTCAGTGATTTCTTACATAATCTGATAGAGTTAAGGCAATAGGAAGGAGATAGAGCAGTTTTCCATGTATTTGAGTTACGTTACCAGAAACAGAATATAAACAGTTCTTGCATTCTTGTGGAAATGTTAATTCCTCACACGGCACAACATCATTACAATCAAGACAGAGCAATCAGTTCATGTAACAAACCCTATAATCAAAGTAATGTAATCAATGCAACTAATCAACTATAATAAGCAATTAAATACCTAACTGCATCAAGCAATAACTAAAATAACAGCCTTGAATAGTATCAGCTAATTTCATCATTAGAAACTTATGTAAAAGCCAGTGGTAAGTCTAAGTTTTTAACTACACAGCGTAGCTATTGCAGGTATTATGGGAAGGTCTATAGTCTCATCCTGAGAGATCTTGGCTAGCAAGGCTTGAGTAAAGAAAAGCAGACCTATTCCTGAGCCAGGCTTGGATTTGCTGTACTAAGGGAGGAGCAGGCTTCCTCTCTGGAGCCTTGTGTGGCCTTATCCCCAGAGCAGGCAGCCACCGTGTCATGCAGCACCTCCGCACACACCGCTTTCCTTCCCACCACCAGCCTGAGCCTGAGCCTGAGCTGAGTGTCAGCTAAAGGTGCTGCAGCCTCTGAACCTCCTTGGGAACGTGCAGGGGAGTCAGCTCCCTTTTCTTTTGCCTGTTCTGCTGCACTCCATCTGCTTGTGAGGGCTCACGGGCCTTTCCTCCTTCGTGCTACTGAGAGTGTGGCCAAAAGTCACTGAGAAAAAATCAGCTGTATGAAGAGGTCTTAGCCTCTCCTAATAGATCTGTATCCCTCCAAGAACTGACCTGTCAGTCCTCATCAGGAAGCATTCTGTCTGTGCCCACTGTCCCACAATGGGGCAGCTCCAGCATTTGGAGCTTTTCCATTTGACTGTAGCAGCACTGCAAGAGCACAATCTTCACCAAAATAAAGAAGGGTAACACTAAGGCTACCACTGCAAAGTATTTACATAAAAACCAGTGAGGAAATATAAAGTGAGACAGAACTATATATGTGTGTTTTTCAGCCATGACAGTGTACAGGTATTCTGAATATTTACTGGCTTGAAAGACCTGAAATGATTATGTACTGCTACCAAGTATTAAGAGAAGAGGATTCTGTAGGATCCAGTCTTTCACATAAAATAGAAATCCTAAGAAGAGCCCCTGGAAAGCACAATGTGAAGTAAATCTGGTTTGTGAGAGTTAAGTTTTAAGCCCCACCAGCTGCTTTTCCTATTTTCAGCATTGAAGTTGGGTTGTTTCAGCATAGCAGACAAAATAGGCAGGGTCCCTAGGCTGGAGTGCAGCATTTTTGGAAGAAGATTAGCTCTTAAGTTCATGCAAGGCAGACGTAGAAGCTCAAGAAAGGGTAAGTGCTGTCCGGAATCTGCAGTGGAATTGCTGTCATGGCATGACCTCACCCAAAGAATGTAACCAGATACGGTGGCGGCTGCCTCTGAAGTGCTTAAACAACACTGGGAATGTATTATTTGCACCAGGGGATCACTAATGTGCTGTAGTTACAGTAGTAGTATGGCATGGACAGAAGCATGTATGTCTCTGCTTCGCTTTGAGGGGTTTGATCAACTGTACATTTGGGAATGCTTGACTCCTAAGGCAAGGGCAGTATGTGTAGAAGCTGAATTAAAGCACACTAGCCATGTCTGCACTTTAGGTAACTTGGAAACCTAATTCTACAGCTTAAAGTTTTGAAATATACTTTCCTAATTATTGGTTAAATTTTGAAAAAAAATAGCAAAAAAATTGAAAACATTCTATTCCTGACAGTCTGGCCCATTACAGCCCTTGGCAGTATTGTGACCTTGGGGCTGGGCTGCAGCACTCTCACAGGACTGTGGGAGCCCAGAAATGGCACGCTTCTTTTTTGGCACACACCCTTCCAAATCCCACACAGCATGTGCTATGCACACCCTGACAGCCTAGGGCTTTCCATGTCAGTAGTGAAGGTGATGCTGTCAAGAGGACAAGACATCAGGAAAAGTAGAAAACCACCACTAGTATCACAGAGGAGGAAAACGGCTGAAATGCAGAAATGGAAAGGCCTGGAGGTCCACTTGATGAAGTGAAACTGAACTGACACATTTGGATTCAAAAGCTGATTATGACCTTGGTGGCTATGAAATGAAACTTGTTAATAATTCTAGAAAAGACTGTCTTGGTGCATGGTCAAAAGGTGAAATAGGAAGGGATTATTGTAGAATGGTAAAATTATTTAGGCTGGAAAAGACCTTTAAGATGATCAAGTTCAACAAAACTTAACACTTCCAAATCCAGTAGCACATTCAATTTTCTGATCATAACTGTACTTTCCCAACTTACTTAATTTTAAATTAAAAAAAAAAAAATTGTTTTTGTTTTACAGTTTCTGTCTTTCAATCATCTCTCCATAATATCCATGACTTTATTTTCTAGCACCTGAACTTCCTTTCAGGGTCACAGTGGTTTTTAAACCTGAGGTTTTATAGCAACCACAACATTCCAAATAGCTTTCAGCCAAATGCTTACAGGCAATTTATTATATGGGTTGAATTTCTTTCTGAATAAGAGAGGTGGAGATGCAATGGCAGCGTATTTAGAATCCCTGGCCACTGACTGAAAGAGTACATCCTGGCAAAGGGCAGGAGCTGATGCCTGGCACTCCCATAAGAGCTGTCTCAGATATTGAAAGGTGAGAAGAGAAGCCCACTGAGCCCCAAGGTGGTGGTGGGCAGCCCAGGACACTGGCCTGTCCAAGGAGACAACGTTTCCTGTGGGAGCACATGATCTGTCCTGCCCAAAGGCTCCTGGCACACAGTGAGCAGTGACCCCTCTCTTCCTCTCTGTCCAGCTGCTGTCTGAAATAGAGAGGTTTCTATGGTATTACTAATATAATAATGTATTGTATGGTATAACTAATACTAATGGTATTAGGTGCAGAAATACATTTTAATGAGGCATATCAGGAATATTATGTTAATAACTATATGTAAACAAATAGCTTACAAAACAAACTGTATATTACTGTATGTATACAAAAATTTGATATCTCATGAATTATGAGTAAGTCATTCTGTTGCACTATCAGGAAGTTAAAGATTCTATAACAACACAAGAGAAGATACAGGTCTTTAGGAAACTAGCCATTTTAAAATTGTTATTTTTATTAGCTAGTTTTCTAGGTGAGTTCAAGAATTGGAAATACGGACTTGGAGATTTCAGGAGGTACTGTTTCTTCTTTTTCTATATAACAGTGAAATTCTGCAACCTAAGTTGTTTTCTGAAAGCCATTTCTGCCTCAGAAATTACAAACTGAAAACTGAATTGCAGGCTTATCTGCCAGTGAGTAAAATCCCAAAACACTTTTCAAAAAAATCCACCCTTATTTCTGATTCTAGAGGGGTATGGTCATGTGCTCTATGTGGGAATCACAAGGCTGGGGAGAAAACTGAGATATAAAATTATTTGTTCTTCAAAGCTGACGCCCCCTCACTGCAGTATTGATGATACTGGCCTTGGATTCAGAAGTTCCTAAAGTCAAACTGGCCAGAGCCAATATGGAAACTGTTCATAAAAGTTTTTTAAATGGACATATTTAATTTGTTTATGGTTAAAAGCACAAAGATTTTTGTATTAATCATTTCTGTGAATCCCTAGTATTTTCTAGCATTCTTCCTCAAGGGAGAAACCCTTCTCATTGGGAATACTGTTGAAAAAGATGGGGAAACAGCCCTTGGTCAGAGAGAGACAGGAATTACAAAAGACCTGTAGCATTTCCTCTCATTGTTTGTACAGGGTAGGATCCAACCAACTTTAGCTTGGGCCCCCAAACAGTGATCCAGTCTGCCTGCTTTCCCAGGCTCCTAATATGTTTGCCCCTTTTTTTAGGAGCTTCTTTTATCTTTGGTCTGAAAGCTCTCAGGTTTGTGTGCTCCCATGTGCCATGTGCTCTCAGCCAGAGTGGGACAGACACAGATACCTGTGCTCCATCTAGCCCTCCAGAGGAGCATAAAAGCTAATTGCTGATAACTTCTTTTTGTTCATATTTGCATGCCTGTTTTCAGAAAGTTAGCAGAGTGTGATCTTGAAGGGAATTATAATCTCCAGAACACCCAGCTGTTGGCACAAAGCTGAACTGGCAACGAAGGGTGTTGTTTCAGTTTGTTTTTAGGATTAAACTTGAAAAATCTTGGCAGCTATCCCTCTCCTATTCATTGCTAGCTTTGCTGTAGATGAAAACAACTGAAAACAGAAAATTAAAACTTGATGCTAATGAGACACTGAAAACATTATTCTGGTTTTGGACTCCTCAGTTTTATCTGTACTCATCTTACACATGTGACCAGGATGGTTTCTTGCTCCCCAGGCCAACTGGCATGGTGAAGCCCACGTCCCCACTCTCAAAGTCTCTTGGAATGTAAATGGCAATGTCCAAATTACTTACTGGGAATGGTTCTTGGCCCATACTAATTTACAAACCATGCCCAGAAATTATTTTGGAAGAGTAATAGTTTGCCCAGGCCAAAGCCATCACCAGCACAGTCTAATAATTTAATGGGTTTGATGTTCAAGTTTCAGCCCTGGGAACATTCCCTGGCACTGATTAATCTACACCTCTCTCGATGCAGCTATGGAAGCTAAGACTAAATAAATACTGAAATTGAAAAAAAAAAAATAGCCCTCACTGTATAATTTTTTCAATAAGATATTAGCCATGTTTTGTAAAGTATGGCATACATTTCAGTCAATACAGTTTAAGCTATATCTCTGTTTTCAGCTTACACATAAGGGAGATGGAATTTTCCCTGTTATCCAAAATATATCTGTTCTCAAAGGAAACTGCCATAGAAAATCTTCTTTCCATACCTCAGCTAAGAGCCTTTCAACCTCCCCACAGACATTTTATCAAATCCACCAAAGATACTGTTAAAAGAATACTTTTCTTACACAAAAAGCATACAACAATGCTCCCACCATCAAAGAGAATGTGGGGTTTCTATTGTATGCTCTTAAAAGAAAGCAATCAGCTTTCTTTTTTTTTCCGAAACCCTCTATATTTGAACCAAACCCTCTCTTCATTGGCATAAAGCCTTGCCTCTTGTCCATCTGTCACTCTCAGGTTTTAATCCACATGCTAGAAAACTATTGAAATAAAAAATTCAAGAAGAGGGAAAGCTACAGTTTGTCATGTAGGGTTCAAGGCTGAGCAGTTCTGACTTAGTCTGAAATTAAAGGGAAGTACTGGATGTTATGAGTTTTGGGTTTTGTTCTTACACATCTGAAAATTTTCTGAACTTAGCTTGATGGCATTCTGACTGTACCTGCTCAGTATCCACAAACACACTCAAATGTAGTTAGCTAAGGAAGCCAGTGCTCAGCTTTCTAGTGTTCAGAAGGATTGAATAGAACCTGTCCATTTTTCCTTTGCATCAATAAATAAACAAACCAAATAACACAATGACATTTTTATAGAGAATTCTTCCTCTTTTTTACCAGCTGACATATTTTGTCCTCTGTGTGTATCAGCAGAGCTTTAACCAACAGAACTTTCCCACCTGCCCATTTCCACTTAAAGGGGCTTACTCAAAGAAGCAGAGAAAGGGAAAGCATTATTTATTATATATTAATGTTACATATTAGTGGGAGGTATTGCCTAGCTCTGTTTTAGTAATAGTGGTTGAGGAAGTTCTTGGAATCAAAGGATATTAAATTAGTTAAAAAGAATATTGTTGCTATATACTTTAAGAGTTACTCTTAATAGATCAAATGTATATACATACACACACATATATAGCATTTAAAAGTAACTCTGTCTCAACCACAATTGCTGTAAGCAGTAAATCAAGAAGAATCAAGGACTGGTAGGTACATACTATATTCGTACACAGTCTGTTGTGAGCAATGTGAAGTATTTTAAGACCAGTCTGTCAGGAATACTTTTATAGCTTTAAAGTATGTCTCATTTGCCTTTGGTATTAGACACTCCTATAAAGTCCAGCGGGTGCTTATGTGGTGTGACATACTGTTGGATAACTTTCAAACACTTTTTAATATCTATGTGGTGCCCTATTCATATAAACACCTTAGTGGACAGACAGACAGACCACAGCACCTGTGTGGCATGAAAATGGAAGCTTTTACCAATGCAACCTTTTGGCATCCCCAGTGTACCTTTACTTAAAAGCTGTGCGCTTTAGGTGTTGAATTCTCTAGGTGTCTGGACAAGGCCAATGTTATCTAATCTTTGTTATTTTTGTTCACTTGATCATCACTCATTTATTTGGTTGCACATAGGGATGCATTTAGAAAATGGACTGAATGCAGAAGGCTGGCTGTACTAGTGCAGTAGGCTTGCTGTTCAAAATTAGGTGCATGAAGGAAGGTGATCGTTTGCCATGATTGTGCATGCAAATGTAATAATTGTATTCACTGTGGCTGCTTCCAAGACACAGCTCTGACCTTTTTACTGCACAGCAATATCAAGCCATAATAGGTGGTATAGATAAGTCAACCAACTCTTACCTCAGAGAACAGTGCTCCTTCCAGTCACAAGCACACTTGGATGACAGGTGTGCTTGTATTCTCCATCAAGACCAAACCAATAAAAGAAACAATTTATTTTTCAAGAGGAAGAAGGTCTAAGAGGTAGAAAAACTGTGTAAGGCAAGAGGTCAGGGCCAAAAGTGTCTTCCTGTACTTGATGGAGGCAGATTAGACAGCTCTCTCACTGCCTTTAAGAAGGAAGATATAGTGGTGTCTGGGGGCAGTATCTTAGCATTCAGGGTCAGACTCAGCCTCATAGTGTGACGTGGTAGTGTCACTCATCAGCAACCTGTAGTAAGATATGAATGCCCCAAAGGTAAGGCCAGGGAACATCTGTCTCCAGGTGCTAAGGTATATCTGCTAAACTCATAACCTGTGATACTTTGAGAGAACTTGTTGATCTGCTCATATCCTGACATAGACTCTGACCCTCTTCACAGAATCAGAGTTGATGAGACTGGGCAGAAACTCTGGAGATTTCTAATCAACCGCCTGTGCTTAGAGCAGTGTCAGCTAGTACAGGTGGCTCAGAACTGTGTCCAGTTTGACTATCTCCAAGGATGGAGACTCCACAACCACTCTGGGAAACCTGTTCCAGTGTTTAATCACCCATAGAATAAAAAAACGGTTTCTTCTTATGTTTAAATGGAATTTCCCATATTTCAGTTTGTGCCCACTGCATCTCATTTTTCTGGAAACTTCTAAGAGAATTGTGGCTCAATCTTCTTCACTTCCCCATCAGGTATTTATCCATACTGATAAGGTACATGGCAACCTTCTCTTGTCTAGGCTGAACAGTCCCAGCTCTGCTTCTCTTATGACAGGTATTCCAGTCAGTTAATTCACAGACCATGTCTGGGGTCGCTCTCATACTGGGGAGCCCAGCAGTTTACCCAATATTCCAGATGTGTCTCAGTGTTAGGAGGAAGGATCACCTTCCTGGGCCTGCTGGTGGTGCTCTTTGTAATGCAGTCAAGGATACAGCTGGCTTTTCTTGCCACAAGGACACACTGCTGGCTCATATTTAACTTGCTACCTACCAGGACGCTCTGTAAAGCTGCTCTCCAGCCAGTCAGGCCCCAGTCATTTCTGGTGCATGGGATTATTCCTCCCCAGGAGCAGAATTTGACATCTTCCTGTACTGAACTTGTTTAGGTTCCTGCAGGCCATTTCTCCAGCCCAGGTCACTCTGAACAATGACATGGTCCTGTGGTGTTTCAGCCACTCATCCCAGTTTTGTATCATCTGCTAGCACTGTACCCATCATCCAGTTCAGTAATTGAGATGTTACACAATATTGTCCCCTGGGGTAGACAACTATTAAGTCACCTCTGGCTGGACTTCATGTCACTGCTCCCAACACTACAACCTCAGCAGTTCTGCCAGCTTTCAGTCCACCTGGCTTGACCTTTATTTAGCCCATATTTCATCAGCTCATCTGTGAGAATGAGACACTGCCAGAGGGATTAGTGAAGATAAAGATCCAGAAGCAGATGAGCAAGAAGTTCCACTCATCCACCAAGCCAGTCACATCCTTGTAGAAGGTCAACAGGTGGGTCAGACATGACTCTCCCTTTGTAAATCCATGCTGACTAGTCCAAATCACTTTTGTGTCTTTGAGATGCTTGGAAATTGTTTCCAAGATTATTTGCTCCACCCTTCCCATCAGTGTATCGTTCCCTTGATTGTCTTTCTTGTCATCCTTGAAGACAGACTGTATCTCCATTCTGTTTAAATGTTCCAATCCCCCCTTTAGCAAGGGTAATTCTTTCTTGTGCCAGATTTTCTCACTGGTTTCCACTGTAGACCAAGGCAAAGAAGGCACTGAATACTTAGATCTTATGATCTTTTTGTACTGTGTTGCCTGCCTTATTCAGTAATGTGCACGTATTTTCCTGATTTCTCTTTTGCTGCTAATACACTCAACAGAAGCCCTTCTTCCTGCCCTTTACAACCCTTGCTGGACTGAATTCCAAGTGAGCTTTGGCATTCCATCTGTGCATACTCATATAATTTTTCTATTTTCCTCCCTGGTGATTTCCCCTTTATTGCGCTTCTCATAGACTTCCTATTCATGCCTGAGTTACATCTGGAACTCCTTGTTTATCCACACAGGCCTCATGCTGCCTTTGCTTGATTCCTGCTAGATGGGATGAACTGTTCCTCAGTTTGGAGGAGATGAACCTTGAATATCAACCCACTTTCCTGGACCTCATTGCTTTCCAGGGCTGCATCCCATAGAATTCTTCCAAACATAAAAATGACATGAAAAGTCAAAGTCTCCTTTCTTCAAGTCCAGAGTTGGGATCCTGCTCCATCCTCTCCAGATTCTGAACCCCACCACATCATTAGGGGCAAGGCTGCCCCTGACCTTCACATCCCTGAGCAATCTTTCCTTGTTTGTAACTATGAAGTCCAGCAGAGATCCTCTCCTTGTCAGCTCCTTGTTCTGGCAGAGATATTGCAATCCTCTTTGAGATATTGCAGATCTGTCCCTGAAAGTCATGGCTAAAGGCTAATGCTTTCCCAGGACTGTGGAAGAATGTTGACCTTGTTCAAGACACGGCATGCTGTTCATGTGGTATTTGCGTTTCCTGTAGACAAAAAAAAACCTACTGAAGTATTCTTTCTTACACTTGTGTAGTATAAATAAATATTTTTGGATGCAGGAAGCTAACCTTTCTCTAACCCCTGAGAGCTGGTGTCCAAACTTGCTTAAGCTTGCTGGAGTAATCAGAAAGGCAAACAAGCTGATGGAGGAACTTTATTCATTGATCTATCTGCATTCCTGCCAAACTCTGCATTTTAACTAATTATGTACTTTGGATCAGCAGATTTATACAGTTCACACTTCATTATCCAACAAGCAATGCTCTGCTTGTGATCTGAAGTAGTGCAGATCTTTCTGCAAAATCCAGATTATTCCTGGATGGATCTTAAATATTTAAATTTCAGTGAAAGTTAATCAGTGAAGATTTCTGTTAGCAACACAAATAGTCCTTTGTTTGTAAGTTGGCATGGAAAGAGGGGATGGCAGATAGTGTTTCCATCTTCTGTCTTGGATCTGGTCTGACTGATATACTGAGGAGCAATGAGCATTTGAGTGCTTTCACAGAATCACTAGGTTGGAAGAGACCTTTAAGATCATTGAGTCCAGCTCATGCCCTAACATCTCAACTAAATCATTGCACCAATGCCACATCCAGTCTTTTTTAAACACATCCAGGGATGGTGACTCTACCACCTCCCCAGGCAGACCATTCCAGTACTTTATCACTCCTTACATAAAAATCTTTTTCCTAATATCCAACCTATATTTCCCTTGATGCAGCTTTAGACTGTGTCTTCTTGTTCTGTCAGTTGCTGCTTGGAGAAAGAGACCAACCCCACCTGACTACAGCCACCTCTCAGGGAGTTGTAGAGAGTGATAAGGTCACCCCTGAGTCTCCTTTTCTCCAGCCTAAACAACCCCAACTCCTTCAGCCGTTCCTCACAGGGTTTGTGTTCCAAACCCCTCACCAGCCTCGTTGCCTCCTCTGGACACGCTCCAGTGTCTCAACGTCCTTCCCAAACTGAGGGGCCCAGAACTGGACACAGCACTCCAGGTGTGGCCTCACCAGTGCTGAGTACAAGGGGAGAATGACCCCCCTGCTCCTGCTGGCCACACCATTCCTGATCCAGGCCAGGAGCCATTGGCTTTCTTGGCCACCAGGGCACAGGGCTGGCTCATGTCCAGCCAGCTGTCAGCAGTACCCCCAGGTCCCTTTCCACCTGAGCACTGTCCAGCCACACCATCCCCAGCCTGTAGCACTGCAGGGGGTTATTGTGGCCAAAATGCAAGACTCAGCACTTGGACTTATTAAATGTCATCTTATTGGACTCTTCCCATCCATCCAACCCTTCCAGGTCTCTCTGCAGAGCCCTCCTCCCTCCCAACAGATCGACACATGCTCCCAGCTCTTCACATTTTGAAAGCACAGATCAGGACTAGATAAGTGACAAAAAGTTGGAAAAGCCAACATAAGTAATTCCAACACTGCTTTGGGGTAGACACTGGATCACAGAGGACTCAAGTTGTCAAATCCTTGCAAAACAAACATGGTCTAGTCCTGAAAGTAACTGAGGTATGCACCCTCCAGCTTTCAAAATGGGTGTTTGCCAAGGTCAGAAACACACATTTTCCATCTGGCCAAGGATATTTCATTGTGTTCTTCCTTTATATCAGTTTGTGGGAACTGTTACAAGCAAAATATGAAATATGAGCAGTGAATGCATCTTTTGCAATAGCATAAATGGAAAATAAGGCAAAACCAAGCAATGTAAATTGCTTTCTCTTTATGCCTTAATTTCTTCATTATTCATTGTTTTACTTCTGGAGTTCGGAGTGTGTGTTATAAGTGGAATATCCAAACTATTATCTATTTTACTTTGTTCTCACCATGGACACTGTGAAAATTCTTTAAAAAGAAAGTCCCATATCTTGAAAACAATCTGCAAAGTAAATATTGGTTCTTAGGTAAGAAACTGTACCAGCAAAAAGAGTGACTGGACCATTCTCAGAGCAGTACTATTTGACGTCAAGTGTGGTTAAATGACATCAAGTGGTTAAATGCCAGAGGTGATGTACTTTAGAGAAAAATAGGTGAAAGCAACATAGCTTAGTGGTAGAGTGACGGTGGAAAATACAGCCCTGAGGAGAGCCATTCTAGAAAGAACATGCCAACATAGGGGGTGTGAGCTGTTTACTCAAGTGACTGCATTGCTTTACCTCCACAGAGCTGTAAGCATCCACATGGGGACGTGGGACATGGTGCCTTCCCTTCCTCCAAACCAATCACTTTTTTTGGCTGCTTTTCTCTTTACAGGAACCCAGACCTCTGTATAACAAAAGATGCCAGTTTTATTCCAGTGGAATAGGATTCCTGTATGATGCCTACCAGACTGAGGTAAACAAACTCACCTCATCATGTGTTCGTTTCTGCTGTGCTAGGGAGGAGGGAGGGAGGTGTTTGAGAGCATGTCTGTGCACATAGATCGTGGGTAGATAGAAACCCTACTGTTTTTCTCCCACAAGTGACTCCCTGCTTGTCCAGGCCTCTGATGATTCCAAATCACTACAGTCAGTAAGGTTTTGAGTCATCATCAGTGTTTGTATCCAGTACATTACTCTGGGACAGGAATTTTTCCTAGTCCATCTATGCTGCAGAGTAACTGTCTGGAATGTGTTTGTCACATTGGCATCTTCCTCTGAGAAGGCTTTTGTAGACTCCAAGTGGAATAAGAAATATCTAAATTAATCCATTTGTATCATTCAGAAGACTTCAAATCTCTGTATTTATCCAGCACAGGCTAAGAACATCAGTGGTTTGAATGAAACATTTTTACTGTCTCAATGACATTGTCATGGTCAGAAAAGTGGCCGTATCCAAATGGCTATCTTCCTAAGAAGTTCAGATTTTGTTTCTTTTCCTATTTTATTATTGTGTTAAATTGGTGGGAGAGAATAGAAAAGCAAAATGGAGAGCAGCTAAACAGTGATATAACTTTCAAGAAGCCAGTTGTTCTTCATCACTATGCCTGCCATGGCTAAGTAAAGGTGTATGGGGAATGTTACCACTAATATTTCTAGAAAGCTTAGTAAACTATACTACCAAATTTAGCAGCTCCTTAAATCCTGCTGCTAGGGCATCCTGTTGTTGATTCCAGAAAATGTATGACAAAAATGTTTCACTGATCTCCTCATGTAAAGACTGACCCAGACAAACCTCTGCAGTGTGACAACACCCTTTCCTGTAAGATTTACTCCTTCCTCTTCTAAAGTGTGTATGCACATGGCCTGAGAAATGCTTCTGACTCCTGTAATAAGCATGTAGTTGGCGTCACACTGACCACAACTCCTTGCAGGTGACCCCAGCCTCAGGCTTCTGGTCAGACAGTTTTCCACAGCTCTGTTGATTCTGGGAATGTCTAAACTTGGGCACCCAGAACTCCTTCCTCTATTCTGGAAAAAAAACAAACCACATATCTTTTAAAATTCTAATAACATTCTTGTCTTGTTGTTCACTGATTTAGAGTTAGGGTATGCTAATTCAGAGTTAAGGATCTGTGGCATTTATACTTGGCTTTTGCTTTTCCAAAGGTAGCCAGCTAGTGAGCAGGAGACATGCTCTGCATGTCAGACAAACACTTAACTAGGAAAGCAGATTATTTACTGGCTGCAAGTTTCTTTTTGATTGATATCTCTCACCTGTAAGTGGTCTCTGGCTCATTTGGTGTGCCTATTTCAGTTGTCTTTGCTCAAAGCAGAAAGAATTTTATTTTCTTGTAATTACCATGAGAGGAGAACATATCTTCAATTGGTGCCTTGGGGATAATCAATCACAAATGTCCAGGACATGAAAAAAGCTGTGTGTCTGGTCGCTGAAATGAAATAATAGGTCTTGACATGCAGAATACCTACAAATGGCCTGTTTCTACCACCCTTGCTCACACCACACACTGTTTTGTTTATTTTGGTTTATTCACTGTTCTCCTGAAAAGGAGTGTCTTGTTCTATGCATGTTTTAAAAATGCAGTGATAAAAATAGAGAACTACTGTAACTTCCTTGGCCAAGAATATGTGTCTTGTAGTGTAGAAGCAGCTAAGAACATGTTTAAGATCATGTTAATCTCCCTGTTTTGCACTTCTAGCCTTCTCCAATAAAACAGACAGACTGGCCTTGTTATTGTTTGTAGAGGGAAAAACTACTTTTATTTCCTAGTGGTCCCCAAGTCATGCATCAGAACAAACCACATTTTAACAGCCCATTCCATCTCATAAAGCCCTCCTATCCCAATCACGCATGTGTAATGGGAAAAGGGTATTTTAACTCTGTAGGTCCTAGGCCATTTTCACCACATACAGGAGGTCAAAACCAAAGTCTGACAATACACTGAATGCAAAAGCATAGGGCATCCCACAAAATGGCTGAGGTGGCACACTGTGCTCCAGGATTGGTTTTCAGCCTTCTTTGGGATGTAGCCAGGTGGGATGGTTCAGTCACTGCCTTGATAAAGCTGATGCAGTCAGTGGCAGTATGTGCTCCTCTTCTGCAGTAAACTGCAGCTCAGGCTGACAGCTGCAGCTGAATGTGACTTCAGGCCTACAAAGCCCTTAGGTTACACTCCAGTAAGTTCAGACACAATGGAGCAATGGTGATGGAACAAGGCCCTGTCTTTGTGACAAGTGGGATGTGTCTGTATCAAATTGTGAGCTCCATTTCCAGACTGCAACCTAGACTGAGACTGTCCTTTCATAACCTACCGTTTCAGGATAGAAGAGCTGATTTGTATGAGATACTAACCACAGGTACAGCCTTGTCCTGAGCAGCAAAGCAATCCCAAGGAATAATTTTAATCTCCTTCTGACTTTAGTTTTGTCACCCATCATCCACTGCTTGATCAAATCCTGCTAAGGACAAGTGTGACAAGTCTGAGGCCAGTTGTGAGATGAACTTCCTCTGTTGCTGAGTGTGTGTGTTTAAGGCTTTCCTTTTTGCTGGAAACAAGCACGTGAGGAGTACAGACTCATCAACAGTGACAGTTTTCATACTAAAATGATACACAGATACAGAACTTAGGAAGTGAGAAACATCTGGTTTAACATCTCTTGTGGACACTATTCCATACAGTAACACGTTTGTGGCTCAGCCAGAGCTGTCTGATAAACTGATAAATCAAAAGCAGGCATGTATTCCTAAGCATGCTCCTACTTATTCATTATGAAGGGTTTTCCATTCAATAATACATTTTAATTGCATTTTGTGAATAAAATAGTTCTCAGTGGTTATGGTTTGGTTTTTTTTTTCCTATCAAATAGAAGCTATAGAAAGAATGTATTTTCTGACTGCTAGCTTTTAAAACCTGACAGCTCTCCAGAATTTCAAAGTCAATAAGCTAAAACCCTCAGGGAAAAAAAAAAAAAAAAGAAAAAAAAAGCCTTACTTATTAAATATTTCAATTGGTCTGTAGTGCCAAATAGAAGTGATTAATTCTTACCACACTTAAGGAGTCATTAAAATGATTTTGTGTCTGGATGGAGAGTGGCTTACATGTGCCTGCCTTTATTGTTCTAACATCTGTCCATCCCTGCAATTTCTCCTCACATAAATAAACCTTTTCAGTTTTGTATTCAAGAGCCTGCAATAAATGGTACTCATTTGCTGGAGTGCTTGGATCTTTTCTGAGTTATTCTGTTTGTGGGTTTGAAGATTGTTCTTGCTGTTGTTCATAATTATTTCCTTCTTCAGGAGGGTTTCACTGAAAGGGGAGAGCTCCCATTTATTGGGAGCTGTTCAGATAAATTGGCTCCCTTGCCATTTCCCCACTATAACAGATTGGTTCTCTTATCCACTTAAGTGCTTGCTGTAGTGTAGTGTATTTCTCCAGACCCGTGGTCAGTTCATCACAGCTGTAGAGATCTGAGGCTCATGACTGCACACTCTGGGTCTCAGCAGAATAGCACCAGGCAGTGCAGCAAAGTGCTTGAAAACTCTGGCAGCCCTGGCTGCAGGCTGGTGCTGGGAGCTCTGGGCTTCACGGTGCAAATACCCTCACACTCAGGGGCTGTTGTCCTGGCTAAAACTCCTGTGAGCTCAGGGATGTCCTTCTGGCTTCCAGTCATGAGTTTTGGAACCTCAGGATCTTTCTGCACAACAGGTAATACAACTTGACAATGTTGTAGTAGCTTTTTTTTTTTTTTTTTTTGTGGTCAGTGCAGTACAATGATTCACACAACATTGAAACATTAAGCATAAAAGTAATTCTGCTTTTTTGGCAGGTGACATGTCATACCTTAAACAGCAAGTGCCAGCTGAAAGTGAAGAGTAACACATGCTATTGCTGTGATCTGTACAACTGTGAGAAGTAAGTACTTGTGTGCATTCCATGGCCTCTGAGAAATTCTTGATAGGTTGTCCTTATTCATAAATGGTAGGGCCTGAAGAAGTAACACAAGGAGCTTGTATACTGAGAAATCCAATTCCTCTGCAATTTAAGTCCTGATGCCAGCATGAAGTAGGTCAAGAGTTGTTCATTAGTGTGCTGTGTGATCAAAACTGATCACTCTGTTACATTCCTGTTCAGATATATGTTGGTATGGCAATGCATCTTCCCATTAGATTTACTGAATCTTCTGCTGGGCTCACCCTTTGCACATCTCACTGTTATAGAATGACAGAATGGTGTTGGTTGGAAGGGACTTCCAAGACCATCTAGTTCATTCTCCCCTGCCATGGGCTGGGACACCTTCCACTGGACCAGGCTGCTCAGAGCCTCATCCAGTCTGGCCTTGAACACTTCCACTAATAGCACATCCACAAGTTCTCTGGGCAATCTGTTCCAGTGTCTCACCATCCTCACAGTGAGGAATCTCTTCCTAATATCTAAATCTTCCCTGTTTTGTTTAAAACCATTCTCTCTTGTCTTATCTCCACCTGCCCTTGTATATCATCTTACCATGCACTCTCATGCAACCTCTGCAACCACTACAGTTCAGCCACAGGCACTTTTCCTTCTTTCCCCCCTGTGTATTTCTCATCTTTCTTCCTTCCTACATCTATCTGATTTTGGTTTTGCCTCCTCTTCACATGCTAGCAGCCCTGAATAACCCCAGTCCTCTGTAAGACTTGGCTAGTGTGATGCCAGACATAAACACTTTAGGCATGGGGCAACAAGGTGAGAACAATCAAACTTCTATAAAAGGCTTCTGCATGAAAAAGTAACTCTTAGCCAGATGATATCTCAGCTAGAGAAGTAAAATGACATTTGAGACTAGAGGGAAGTGATTTATGCATGCATATTTCTTATGTAGATGGGAGACACAAAGTGAATGAAGATTTATGGAGTGGATTAAAATCCTCTGTAGAGTCTTTTGCTTAAGTAAGAAATGTTAAATCTGTACATGATAGAGGTATACAAAAGAGGTAGGAAAGGTAGAGAATGCTCAACTTTGGTACCTTTTCTATGACAGACAGATGATGGAACATCATATTTGCAATGCAGTATGTATATATTGAGAGTGTTTCCTTCCCTGGTATGCTGCTCATGCCTGCATGTTAACACTGAAACAAGCAGCCCAACTCAACACAGAAAAGAGCAAGGGTGTTAAAGGGGTGAAAGTATTTGAAGTTGTCAAAAAAAGTGACTTAAACTGTTGCTTAAAGTATAAAGTAACCACAAGGAGAGATGAGGCATATTTTCCCTTTCAGATGGAGATCCTCAGTACCATTTTTCTAAGACATTGAGTTTGTCTGAAACACTTGGGACTGATCACTGCTGTGACATTATTCAATGATATAATTAAATGTGTGTGTTCTACTATTGTCAACATTCTACAGTGGACAGCAAGATCTTATGCCACTGGCATAGACAAATCCAGGGTAAATAAGCAGTCACACTTCTCAGGAGACTTGGCAATTCCAGTTCACAGGATGGCTAGAGAGAAGTAGGAGGAGGTACAGGCCCCAAAAGTGATTTTTTTATCAGCCATGGAATAGACTGATATGAAGGCAGGGTTGCAAATCTGATTTTCTCAGCCTTATGGCAGCTGAAGCTGTAGATTTATTTAGTTAAGATGGGCTCATAGCAGGGCCCAGGTGAACTCAACAGTAGTGGTTCTTCAGTGCCAGAGCTATGAGCTGAAGCTATTGATTGGATATTTCCAGAAGTTACTGTGCCTGGCTTGGTTCTTCTCAGAAATGTTGTGGACTGCTCTGCAGAGCTTTCTCTAACCACACATGTACATGTACTGGGGATGGAGGAACAGAAGAGTGAACACAAACTGCTCACTTCTGGTTTCCACCATAATCTGATGGCAATTTGGCAATTTCCTAACAGTGGAAAAACAGGCTTGGCATTTAAAAAAATCTTTCTAACTCAAATAGCTGCCCTAGGAGCTCATTAGTGGTCTCATATTAAGGCAGGTACTGGAAAGAATTGCAGGAACCTGTGGTTTCAAATTTGGCAGTAGGATATTTCTGGCTTTTGGCAAGGCACTGAGGTGTAACTTCACCACATGCCTGATCTACAATAACCAATGTGGCATAGAAATATGAACAAAGATTTCTGGATAGTGCAATCCTGAGTGTAAAGACATCTTTATACTGTACTGTGTTTCATTAATTTGGAACCACGGACACCATAAACAAATGTAGCGAGCTGGCAATATCTCTCTTCCTGTGGTTGAATTAATGCTTAAGCAACTTGCCTTCCCCAGTTTCTGAGATGCCAGCAGATTTCTAGGTGAGCTGAGAAGAAAAGCAAAGCTAAGCAAGCTTTATCTGGTAGCTAAATGACAAGGGCAGCATCCATATACCGAGATTATGTCTCTGCTTAGAGACACTGAACAAAAAATAAAGAAGGGTCCATGCTGGTAACCACCACCAATCAGCCAAACTAGGGCTGGTATTAGTTGGATTACATTTGATGCTGGTCTTAGCAGAGCCAGTTTTTCAGCAGGGCTTTCTCCAGTTGTTCTGAGCAGTTTTGGTGAGAGCATGGATGTAGTACTTTGCCAAAGACAAAAGCAAGCAGGAAGGAGTCAGATGTTGTAGTGCTCTGCATTATGTGCAAAACCATTCTTGCCCCAGTGATGCTGACTGCATTCTCTTTCAGTTCAGACCAGTCCTCCAGCTACTATGAATTTCTCGGTGTGAGCAGCTGTCAGGATGTGCTTCACCTGTACAGACTGTTGTGGTCCTCCACAGTCCTCAACATCATCGGCTTGTTTCTGGGGATTATCACAGCAGCCATTCTTGGGGCATTTAAAGACATGGTAAGGCTCACAGTATTTTGCCTTATGTGAGGGCTTTCTGCTTGTTGGCATTATCAAATTAGTTAAGGACGTATAAATGTACAAAGGAGATGCTTTAAATGTGTTTCCTGGAGTTGCTGTGGGAGTCTGGAGTGTTGTGAGTCACTGCAGAAGATGAGTGTAACCCAGATTCTTGTTAATAGCTCCTTTGGGGCAGATTAGAATGAAACAACGCTGAATGGTCAGTGCTCTTAAATAAACAGTGTAGGGTTTATTATAGAACAATTTGGTTGCAAAGAAAAGAGGTATGGAGCCGTTTCGGTGGTTATTATCTATAGTGACACAACAACACAAAAGCATTGCAATAGAAAAGCACAACATCACCCAAGGACACACACAAGGAAAAAAAGGGAGAGAGAAAATTCAAGAGTGTGAGGATCTCACCACCCACAAGTGACAAGACTTGGTTGCTGCACAGTCTTGGTTAAAGTGGTGGTGGCTGACCACATCTGTCTGGTGGTGGAGGAAATCCCCAGAACACAACAACTATTGGGTCTATGTTCACTGTGGTTCAAGAGGGAATGCTCAGGTACCTCCCCCTGGGTGGGGAGCTTGATGTAATAATGTGAATCACCTTCTAAGACAACACAGCTGCCCATCCTAAGCAGCAGTTCAGTAAGTTAAGTCTCATCAGCAGAGATAAACATGTTGAGGTCACAGGCAAATATCCTGAATTCCCTGGTACTTCCCCAGGGGGAGGAAGCCCCACAACTCAGTGGTCTGTGCAAGGGAGCACAGCATAGCATGACAAGGGGCACAATCCTCTCCACTGGATCCACAACCACATTCATCCTGTGCCTTATCAGATCAGAGGTTTAGCCACTACACACCCAAAAGTTCACCTCCTCCATCTCAACGCAGCACCCTGGGGTCTCAACAAAGGTGGGGATGTTTTGAGTCATTGTCCCTTAACAATTCAGCTTCTTTCATGGGTTTATACCTTTAGGCAAAGCTGTTGCCAGCTGTTCACAGCTAAGTGGGTCAAGCCCAATCAAATACAGGAATGGACGAAAACAAACCTCAACAGTGTGAACAAATGCTGGCAATTCATTTAGCGGCATATTTTTTTCCCCTTCTAATTCATTGCTGAATGTGTGGGTCGGCGCTGGAGTCTGAGGATGCTAGTTTGTAGCTAACATGTGAGTCAAGGCCTATGTGTGATTGTTCAACACTTCAACATCCTGTTTTGTTTCACTAAGGAATGCCACCTTCTAACTGCTCCCTGTGGTGTTGTGCTGATGTGCCCCACAGCATTCAGAAGAGACTGTGTGGTGGGAGGGATTCTCCAATGAAGTCCCTCATTTGATTGGGTTTACTGACACGTTAAAGGGTGAAGTTGTTCTTCCTGGGATTATCACTGTCAGTGGCCATGTTTACTAAAGCAATGCCTAAAGACCAAGAAAGGGGCTCACTATTTCCTAGGCTCTCAGGTGAGTGGTAGAACTAAATAGGCAGAGGCTTGGAGATGGAGGTGAAATGCAGGAACCAAAGGGAGGTGTGATAGCAGCACAGGTCTTCTTAGATCCATGACATGTCTGGTCACTGTTGCAGAGGAGGAAACTGAATAGAAAGATGGGTAAAATGAATAAAAAGAGAGAGAGCAGGGAAGAGAAGGCAAGAGAGATAGCGAAGATGTACATCAGGACAGGAGGGGGGAACAGACTGGCAGGAAGGGGCTGCTCAGAACTGGCATCCAGTAAGCTAAGGACCCAGTCAGACTGGAGGCTGTCCAGGCCCAGCTCTGACCACCCAGCATTCCTTAGGAAACATGCCCAGGCTATCTACAACATGTGTTGAGTGCTTAAAATCATGCTTAAAATAGAGCAGGGCCATATGAGTTGATTGAAATTCACCTTTGTTAAGAGTTGCAACATTTCCTGGAAATATTCCTTTATCCAGCTTAAGCCAAACAAGCGCACTGAGCTATCAATTGTAAGAAATGTGCAGCTGAGGTCTCCTTTTTGCAGGGGACTCCTGCAAGGAGTTGATGATAACAGCTTGCACCCAGCCACTAAAGAGTTGCAGCTGCCCAAAGGGAGCAAAAGCAGTTTTCCCATCTTAATTCATCCTCTCCCTGTGAGAGGAACTGAAGGGGAACAGAAACAACCACAGTGGGAAACAAGGGGAAGAGCAGCTTTCATGTGGAGTGAAGGCAGCTCTCATCTCCAGTAAGTTTTTGGGAGAGCACTGCAGCTTAGTGCTGCTATAAATGTTTTTCTCCTGCCTAGCAGATGGGTGTAAGTGCAGCTGTGGGAAGCGTGCAGAGAGCCAACCCGAGTCCACCTAGTGTGTCTTGCTCAAAGCTAAGCTTACATGAGATTTGGGCTGATGCTTTGATACAGCTCTGTGCTTTGCTTTCTGCATTGCTTGTGAGGAGCACCAAGCCAAGGAGATGTTCCTGGGAGAACTGCAGTCTCCATGATCTGGCACATTCCCTTTCTGGGAGGCAGAGTCTGGTCTGGCTCCTCTGACTGGGTGGCATAAAAGCATGGGGGGAAATTGCAGCAGCAGTGGATGTGCAACTTGACCCCAAGCTTAGCTGGAGTGAGTCTGTCAGGGCTCCAGCTAAAAACCTCATCTGAATAAGCTGTTCAGTGTCTCCACTGAGTGAGAGCAGAAAAAGGATGTCATAGTCCAAGGGAAAGATGAGTTTGTGCCAGTCACCTCAGCTACACTTGTAAAAGTCTTACTAAAGCACCAATCCAAAATGAAATGTTTGCTCCTTGCTCCTGCCTGTGCTTTTCAGGGTTCTTTTGAGTTAGTACCAGAGATAATTTTCTAATCTGCTTCTCCCTTTCCTCACAAAAGGAGTAACTCTTGGAGGAAGACAGGGGCCAAGAAAACATCAAGCAGAAGAGGAAAAGAAAGGGGCATGGGACTGAAATAAAAAGAGCAAAAAAGCCCATTAAAATATGTGAGAGAACTATTTGCTTTGCTTTAAGATTTCACCTTCTCACATAAACGCTCACTGGCATTTTTCAGAGAGAGCTGCAAAGCCCCCTGAAATGCCTCACAGCATTGCTTTGGGATTGACTTCCAGAATACACAAGGCCAGGCTGACCAGTCAAACAAAAAACATCATGTTTATCTCTGGGGAATGCTGGCAGCCAAACCATGTTACAAAGCGGGGAGTTTGCAAAACAGTGCCCTTTCCTTTAAACCCATCATATTTCCTGGACAGAAAAAAAAGTGTTTTGGTTGTTTCGGCTTTTCTTTCTTGTGACAAATCCCTGGCACGCTCCCTGTGGTTTTGCTGCCTGCCTGAGGGCTGTGCTGGCTCAGTGGGAATTATTTCATTCTCTCCTGACCCCCAAGGTGTCAGCTCAGTGGCTGCTGTGTTGCCCATGGGGCTGCTCTCTGTGGTGTGCAGGATGCTGGGGGAGCTGCAGTGCTTACAACAGGAACCCTCCTTTTAAGATCTACAGCATGCTTGGATATAGGACATGGAAGCAGTTCCCTTAAAGTCACCTCTGAAAAGCAGATTTAGATATTACATCAATAGATGTAAGAGCCAATAGATATAATAGCCAAAGTACCCAAAATGATAACGCACTGTGATCATTTCTTAGAGAAGTTGCAGCTAAAGAATTACATGGAAAATTTCACTTGCTGATGCTGAGTTAATCTAGCAACTTCCTTCCCTGCCCTGGTATTCATTTGATGCCTTCTGGATGTTTTTCTGACACACTTTGCCAAGGAATCTGCCTGCCCTGAGTTTAGAGCTGCATTAATCTGAATTACTGATATTCCTGAGGGGAGCATGGTGGGGTGGGAAGGGGATGCCTTTTAAAATGTTTATTAATTAGTCTCCTTCTTGCAGTCCTTAAAGGAATTTAAACAGATGAAATAGCATTGCTTTATCCCCTCTCCTCTTCCCTCACCCTGCTCTAAAAAGGAAAGCAAAACTAACCCCTAATTGCTGAGCTACTTGGCACACATTTATGTCTTAGCACTCTTGCAACTAAAGGTGCAGTCTGATGTAAAAAGTAGATGGAGGTCAGACATAAATTCTCTGATAGGTCTGTTTGAAGCCAGTGAGCTGACACTGTCAGCACTCCCTGGCTAGTTCATAGCTCCTTATCAATTTGACTTGGGTGTTGGTGCAGTTTAGAACGTCTTAACCTACCCTTGTATTTTAGGTGAGTAATTTGACACAGAGTAATTACTGGAATACTTGATAAAAGCATCCAACCCACTTCAATAACTGCAAATTGTTGCTGGCCCTGGGCTGAGACCAGACAGCATGTTAATAAGGTGCTTTGATTAGTGTATGTGGCATGGATGATTCCCCAAATTTGTCTTCTAGGACTCTTGAGATGTTCATCCTTAGCAATTAGAGAGCCCTGCTCTATGGGTGGATGGAATGTGAGAGGACTGAGAGAGGTTCCCAAGAGAAGAAGCCAAAGGGGGTCAAACAATGGCACCCAAAGAGACCCACACCAGGAAGTTGGTGACAGATGCAGAACATCTGCATCTGTATTCCACATCTGTGGATAAAGCAAGTGTTTCGTGACTCATTTATGTCAGAGGGATCTGATTTCATCCCTCCTCTGAGGGAGGAAGGGCACACTCTGGGGCTGTGGCACTGGCCCCAAACCTTTGGGTGTGAAGCAAGCAGGTTACCTGTTCCTCCCTGCTCCTGAGGCACTGTCTTTACATCTCTCCCCACCATATCCACCCAGCAGGGCAGGTAGAAATCTGGGTACCTTGCAGATGAGAGTGTTTTGAGGAGGGTGCCTTGAAGATGAGAGTCTTGCCTTATCCCATGAAATAAGCCCTCTGCCTTTGATCCCAGTCTTTCTCCATGCCAGCTCCTGAAATGCCAAATTTCTTCACGAAACTAAGGCCTAGGTTTTTCAGTAACCTCATGTGGTACATCAGTGACCTAGATTATGTTTTCCATGTACAAATACCATTAATATACCTCTTTCCCAATCACAGAGAGATCTCACACTGTCTCCAGAAGATGTAGTAGTTTGTATCTCCCACTGATAAATTTGAAAGGAAATTTAAAAAAAAAAAAAAATCCTGGCTGCTGGTTTCAGCATTTGTATGGCAACTACCATATTTTATTATTTCAGTGAAAAGAAAATTCCATGCTCTCATGTGGAGGAATCTGCTAACAAAAACAAAGGAAATAAAAGAAACCACTGGATTTATCTTATGAAAATATTCCACAAAGCTTTGTTGCTCTGCTGTCCTTCACAAATTGTTATATGGCATAGGGTTTTAGGGTTTAACACAAACCCTTTTTCACATTTAGCATTTGGGTTTTTTCCCTGACCACGATTTTTTAGCTGGTTTAATGTGAGTTATTACTTCTTCCTGCAAACTTCATTTTGCATTGTAATTAAAAGACATGCCAATAAAGCCATAAGAGAAGGATTTTCTGCAGTAGGGATGAGGTAAGCACACTGATGCTGGTGAACCAACAGCAAACTCTATTTTCCAAGTGAGAGTGAGCTGTGAAAGAGGAGCAACTGGTCTGGAAAGGGAGATCTAGGTAAATCTGTGTAGGAAAGCAGAGAAAAAAGACTTGAGGGCATCAGGTAGTTGCTGCTGGAAGAAGTCTGCAGCAAATGGTGAAGGACTTGGTGTTTGGTGCTGGATGAATAGGAAGAGGCAGCCAAAGCTCTGTGCTGTGCTCTTCAGGGTGTCTCAGATCTGGAGCCCTGCCAGTGCTTCTGTAACTGTTGCTAGGGAAGCACCAGCAGCCTTTTTCCAAGGGAAAAAGGTTAAAATAGCTGTGTATTTTTACTCAGACAATTAATTCCGGATACACCCTCCTCTCATTCTGTCTGCTCCATGGTTTTCTGTACTACTGGTATTGTGTTGGAAAATAGAAAGTTGTTAAATTGTCTTGTTTCTTGTGTTAGGAGCAGTTCCTGCTTCAGCCCCCTCTACATTGTACTGATGTATTGCTGTCTTCTGTGCTCAACAGGTACCTCTGTCCCAAATTGCTTTCAGTGCTGCACCTCCTCCTCAGATCCTGTACAATCCTGCCCAGCAGATCCTGACATACGCTGGGTTCTGTCCTTCCACGGCAACCATTTCTACATATCCATCCTACCCATTACCTCTTCAGGTACAGTACAAGAACACACCCTTCTCACACCATCAGAAAAGCACAAGCTGCTATTTGCTCAGTACAAACTTTGCAGATCTTAGCTGGATCCCAGCTCCCAGGTTTGTCTGTGGGATGATTTAGTCTATGCCTTGTTTTCTGGTCTGTTCTCAGACCTCAGGCTTCCTCTGGTTGTGCTTTGGACTCTTACCTGCTGATGAGGTAAAAGTAGCCAAGAGTAGAGAGAGAAGGGGATAGAAACACATGAAATTAAGCTGAAAATATTCAGGTAAGTAGTCATGAGGATCCATTATGGATCCAGGATTCAGTCCTGTGTCCACTGAGAAACAAATACATTGCATTTACTCCAAATTCTTATCTGCACTCCAAAAGAAACACAGTTATTTCCCCTAGATTTCTACTTTTTCAAATAAGTGTGTTCATTTATCTTCCTTCCTCTTCATGACATTGAGGGAGACACCACCAGCTATCCTCAAGTCAGGAGAGGTTAGTAAGAAACACTGGAATCCACTGGGATGTTTACTAACAAACAATGGGAAAACTTAACTCTATTCCTGAGGAAAAAACATAAAAGCAAGCCACCTCCCTGTATGTATGAACTCATTATGTTACAGTTTGGAGAGAAGTAATTTCTGCATCAGTATATGAATTGAAAAAATCATAATAAATATATTCAAAGGTACAAATTGTGAATGAATGATTAGGAGCAGCCAAAAGCTTAACTGTCATCTATAGCTTGAAAACTGTGGGCTGAATCCATGGGACTGCAGGTCTGAGGTCTTCATGTTCCATTTAAGTACTTTAAGCTACTGGATTCAGGCCTTCACAAGGCCTGCTCAGATGCAGCCCTTAATCCCAGTCTGGGTCTGGGATTCATCTGACTGAGCACAGGGGCTGTTGGCATGTAGGGATCTAGAATGATAACTGCTCGATAGTGAGATCAAGTAGCCACCTGTCCCCTGCTGCTGCTCTGAGAGGGCCCAGGTTCAGGTCCCATTGTCTCCAGATTACATCTGTGTGGACATCTGGGATATCCCATGGTATCCCAAAAGGGCTGGACACTTAGATGTGGGAAACTGAATTAAGTTTTAGCTGTCCACAGAGTATAGAAGACCCTGCCTGAGCTGGTCTACCCTTTAGAGTCACCAGTGGATTATCTCAGGCTAAAGGTGTATGACATTCATTCCTGGACCTCTGCTGAATCCAGTATCTCACTGAATAAATGCTTGCCAGAGAGGCAAAGTTTATAAAAGAAATCAGCCATATGTCAAAAAGGAAGGTTTATAGCAGGAATGCATTTTGAAAAGATGTAACCAGCATTTATTTTGTTTACTGTGATATGTGCCAACAAAATAATACATCCCTCATTGGTACAGTTTAGCCACAACTGATCTTGGTAACAAGCCTGCCAGCTGGGCAGGTAATGGTCCTGATTAGATAGGCAGGGACTGGTGATGACAGCAGTTATGGGTTGTGCCTGTTATTCCTGCTAGAGAAGAACTCACTACAGAAACAATTCCAGGCAAACAGATGGAAGCAGTGGTTGCAGTTTGAGAGAGGAGGGAAGCAATAACTCCAAAATAAATAAAACCCCAATCCAACCCAAACCCACAACAACTGGAGGTTTGGAGCTGATGTATCTACCAGGACTGTCGGTATACCTGCACTGCCTCAGAGAGTTAAAGGGCAGAAATAAGCCTTCCTGTTGGGATGCCCCCATTCTCACTCACTAAGTCACCGTGTGGTACAAATGCAGGACAACATTTTCTTTGCCAAGGTTTGACCCAGGGCAGCAGCCCCTGCTCACATGGAGCCACATAGAAGAAGCAAACACCTTGGCATGGGGTCTGCCAGCCTTGGACAGCTCTGAGATGCCATTGTCCAAGGGCCAGCCTTGGTCTTGGCCTTCTATATTGTGGCTATTAATGTTTTTAGCAGTAGGGAATATCACTTGCCCAGATTTTTCATTTCCTTTGAAAAAGATCCATGATTACTTTATCTTGTTTTTAAATTCCAGGCACTTTAAGTTCACCTAAAGTCTGAACCTGAGGGGGTTGAGCCCAAGTCTTCAGCTGAAGCCCATAGACAGGCATGTGCTAGCATATGAGAGGAGTAAAATCCTCACCCTCTGGAAATCAGTCACAAAACTTGGTTAAAGCAGTAGTAGGATTTTATCCTGAATATTATTCCCTACATGCATTCTTTTCTTTTAACGAACCCTGCTTCTTCCTGAAGATGGGCTACTTCCAAAGCTCTATTTATTTTTCATGCCTTTTTCAGCTAAAGCCCCATCACAGCTGACTACCAAAGAGGGAGACACGTGCCTACCTGTAAAATTTTCTCTTAAGAAGAATCTGCATTTGGCAAAGGAGCAAGACCTTGCATTTATGCAAGTATTATAGCAGAGATTAATTACAACTGAGGTAATTTAAATTTCACAGCGATGCCTGGAAACGAGCAGCCACACGTAACCTAATCAGTCAGGCAGGTGCTGTGCCTCACCCAGGAAGCCAAGCATCTTTTCCTGCAGAAATTCCTGTTCTGCTCTATTGCCTAGCTGTCTACACAATGTCTATTAAAAATTACTTGGCTTACAGATGGAATCTTTCTTGTTTCACTAGACACCATCATTGTTACAGTTAAGCAGGTGCTTTGGAACTAAATTTAATGTTGTGCTGTGATGCATGAGAAATTTAATCATGGGGCTTATTATGTAACACATGGCAAACAACACCAAACTGCAATGGGGTTGTACTCCTTTACTGAAGAAGTTATTTCTCTTTGTCTCATACAGCCTGCCAGCAATTTTCCAGGAACATCATCTACTGACATTTCTTTATCAGAAGAAACCCAGCCTCCTTCTCAATCCAGCTCCAGCTATGGTCTTCCCCCAAATGCTCCAGCCCTCTATACACCAACCTACTGCTTGCCTGGAGAAAAGCCTCCACCATATGCACCGTAGAACAAATAATTTATTTTAGTGGCTGGTAGTCTTTTATTTTATTTTATAGAAACCTCTGGAATCTGTGCTGTGCAGGCACTAGGCTTCCCAAAGGAACCCAGCACAGCATGTGCTACTGCCACTCCGCTTGTACCCACATCTCCTGTGAGCAGGGCAGAGCCCTGGAACTCCAGGGACAGGAACATCACCACTCAGTTTGCCTCAGTCAGATGTAGTAGAACCTTCTGGCTACTGTAAGCATGAGATGTTTCCCTCTCAGTCCACTGCAGAATTGATTTTCTTCAAGAGGAAAAATGAAGAAAACACTCTGGATATGTGTTCTGCTTTCATAAACCAGTATCAAAGGGTTTTAGTCTGTGTTGTCTGAGCTCTCAGAGTCAATCATTTTGGGTAGCAAGAGTTTGTTTGCTTGTAGTGTTTGATAACTCTTCTGGTGAAAGTGTTGTACCAATAAAGCGTGGCAATTATTTTACAATAAAATTCACAGTGTATATTTATACTACACCTAAGGCTGTGTATATTTGGAAGGAAAGGAAAATAAAAGAACAGAGGAAGAAGTACCCTACCAAATAGTCTCCCTTTTCAAGTTTCAGATAGAAAGGTTAATTCTATTGGGACTGTTTTAGCTGAACTTCATGCCAGTCTAGCCTGCATAGTAAAATGTCATGTTAATGCACTAAAAATACCATTTCCAGATGTGTATTTTAGGCTACACTTTAGTGTTCAAATTAATTCCTTTCTAGTCAAAAGAGCACCACAACCAAAACCATCTTAGGTTGAATGCCTCTTATTTATTTTTAAGTTAATCCAAGACCTAATGCAGGTATTTTACAATGACTGAAACAGAGTGAATGAAGGGGCCTAATTCCTTTTTTAAGTTGCTTATTTTCTCCTCAGGCTGAGCAATACCTTTGCTCGGTGCCATTGACAGGAAAAAAAGCCATTTTCCTGTTGTGTGCACCCTGCTTCCTCACCATGCACCACATTAGCTGGGATTCCTTTTAGCACGCACCTGCCATATTTTGGGACAGGGGTACTCACAGCCAGCATGAAATCCCATCTGAATGCTGCATCCCTTCACTGCATTGTGCTCCTGCAGGAAGGGTGTTGCATGCTTCATAGATCTTACAGTCTAGACAGCAATGAAGCTCTAGAAATTTCCTGAAATGCCAAAAACAGGGAACGGAAGGTATTTCTCATTTACATTTTAAGCAGCTGCTCTGTATTATGAAGATATTGAAAAAAACTATATAAACAAAACCAGCTTACTTGACAGTTTCCTTTGAAAGGAAGTGACACCATCAGACCTGCTGAAAATAGAAAAAAGATTATCATCCTTTTGCATAACGCTTTGTAAGTTTCAAGAAATATCTGTTAATTCATATGTTTTACCTCTATGCATAAAAAGCAGATTCAGTACTGATACACATGAGAGATTAATTTATGTGGACCATTAAAGCCACCTTTTGTTCAGTTAAGGTTTTTCTGAGATGCAAAGTTTTAGTGAGCAGTGATGAGCTGTATTGTTGACAAGGTGAGTTACAAGAATGTGGCTGAGAGAAATTAAACATTAATTTAATGCATACAAAATGCTTAATTCTTGTGGAAATAGATGCTGTGAAACGCACGGTCACTCTGATTATGAAATAAGTGAAGTTACACATCTACTTCTTTTTACTTGCTAGGAATACTACCAGGGGAACCACCTGGGTTCATTTTGGGGGCTCAAAGTCCAGAACAGACTTGATCCCTTTGGGCTGAGCACCTAGGCTAACTGAACAAGTATGAAATCAATGTTTCTCTTGGGTTGAAGCAAGTGACTGAGAAGGAATGAAGGAATGTTTATTGCAGCTACCTCTTCCTCCAGACCTTTCTCCAGTATGGTACTGAGGTAGGGTATGAAAAAAATTCACCTTTATACTACCCCCACCCCCCCCCCCCACATACTTCCCCACCTCTTTTGTCATTCTCCAGCCTGAGAAATTCTGGGTTTCTCTTCTAGACCACATTTTGACTCAAGGGTGCATTGTGGTCTATGCAAAATATCTTCACATACATGCACACATATGCAAAGTCCAGGAGCAATTTCTGCTCTGAATTAGAAAATTAAATGTCCTTGTACATGTGACGTTTAGTATGGAACTGCAGAGTACCATAACATACCACAGGACTCACATTTCCAGGACCCAAAATAATTCTGGCCTCATAAATAGTGTCACTTACATTAACACAAAGGTCAGACATGTTTGTGATTCATTTATGCCACATGGTAGTTTTTTGGGAACTACCACAGAGATTTTACAAAAATACCAGACATGAAACTATTTTGCTAGCATATTTAATTTGAAAAGAACAAAGTAAGACAGGGCTTGTTTCATCTTCTTTGTTTAAAAATAAGTGTCTTCCGAGTCTGTATTTTTTTCCAGTGGAGTTTTTCCAAGTTTAATAGATGGGAAATTTTTGTGGTTAAATCCCAGCTGGCAGCCTGGCCCCAGGCAGCCACTCACTCACTTTCTGTCCCTGGGACTGGGGAGAGAGTCAGAGGGGTAAAAGTGAGAAACTTGTGGGCTGAAATGGAGACAGTTTAATAGGTAAAGGAAAATCTGCACACACCAGAAAAACAGAACAAGGAATTCATCCACCACTTCCTGTGAACAGGCAGGTGCTCAGACATCTCCAGGAAAGCTAGGCAACGTTCCATGAAGCAGTGACTTGTGACTTGGGAAGACAAAGACCATCACTCTGAGTGTCCCTTCCCTTCCCCTTTTGTCCCCCAGCTTTATGTGCTGATCATGAGGCCATATGGTGTGGGATATGCCTCTGGTCACTTGGGACCAGCTGTCCCATCTGTGTCCCTTCCCAACTCCTTGTGCACCCCCATGCCCAGCGCTGGTGGTTGGGGTGAGAAACAGAAAAGGTCTTGACACTGTGCAAGCCCTGCTCAGCAATGGCTAAAACATCCCAGAGTTACCAACATTGTTTGCAGCACAAACCTAAACTACAGCCCCATACCGGCTACTGTGAAGAATATTAATAAAAACAAGCACAGAGTTCTATTTCAGTAAAGGACTAAAATAGCTATTAAAAACATACAGAAAATAAAACACTGCAGTGTGGACATTTCATTAAACAGAGTATCTTCAAGATTTCCAGCTCTTACTGAAGAAACAAATCTAATCTTTCTTGGGTACTCCATCAAATCACAAATTGATCCAGTGTCATCAGCTGTAACATAAAGCAACTTCAGGAACAAGGTGGTTTCCCTTGCTCAGCTGAAAAAAGCAAAAACATAGAACTGTTCCTTGGTTTTCCTCTCCATGCACAGTCTGCCACTAAGGTAGAGGGAAATTTCCTTTCAAACTTGTGTCTGACCTGAAGTAGATCCTTCTCCAAGTATAAATGAGTAGGTTGGTTGAAAGTGATAAAGTTCTGTTCTTTTCTGCCTTATTGCATTACTGCTAATTGATTTGCTCATGATAAGAAGCTATGATGCCATGTCTAACTGCAAATAGGGTACCTTCCTCTTCCCTGATAAACAAAGCACGGATCCTTGCCAGAAAATATGCTTGGAACAGTCTTCCCCTTCTTTCCTCTTTTCCTCTGGGACAGTTGTATCTTCACAGTTGGGTCACAGATGTCACCGCACGTGAGGATTATTAGACTAATGTGTCATCTCCTTATCTGCTTAGGGAAAATAACATGACTGGCCAAGAATAATTTATAAACAACCTTGTAGAATTAGACATTTTTCATGCTGATCCTCTGAAGGGTGGTGTAACATTAGCCACCCAGTACTTGGATTTTGCACCACAGCATATACCACTATTACTCAGTTTATTTATTTGATGCAAGACAAAGACCAAATAAAACAAGATTTAAGTGACTCAAGACAGGCTAGGCAAAGCCCATCCCAACTTCAGAAGGATAGCTGAAAAGCTGAACACACTTTATGGCTCTAAAACCTTTACTGCATAAACCCCCACAGATATTCTCACCTCATGCAGTTCAGCCTGGCTAACTCTCACAGCTCAAGCCTCTCTGCTCCCACTAGGCTCACAGTGAAAGAGCCAGCCTAAGAATGCAGCAGCAAAAACATGTCATCACCAGATAATATTCCCCAATTCTCAACACCTCATCATTTGCTCCAGCAGCTATTGACACAAAAGCCGTATGGCTTTCAACTTATTGAGTCTTTTCTTCTAAATGTTTCCTGCTGACCCAACTTCATTTTCCATTTTCTGTTGACCAAGAGTTTTTCTAAAGGTCACAACAGAGTCTTCTTTCTGTGGTACCAGAAAGAGAAACTCTAGCAGTAAGAATAGCAGCCACCATTTGCTCTGCAGCTGAGAAGATATGAAATACTGATGTAAGCATTAAAAACCCCCAACCTCAAACTAAAATTAAAAAAAATTAAAAAAAAAATCCAAACCAAAAAAGCAGCCCTTTTCCCTCCCCCCAGTGTAACCTCCACATCATGTACAGTCCAAGTCATTGTCTCCAAATACCAGAACACAGAATAATCTCAGTACAGGTAAATTAAAAACTTGTATGTAAATATTTTATTCTCTCATGTTTTGCAAATCAGAAAGCAGTGTTTGGTAATAAAAAATAATACAGAATTATTATTTTTCTTCCAGTCCACACTCATGTAGGTTTCCCACATTACAGATGAAACTGTCTCTTACAGTCTAAAGATAGCATTCACTTTCAGTATATTCTGTACTTTTGACTTATTTAATATTAGTCTTCTGAACTATTTACAAATATATTACAACCTTTAAACCTCAAAGCAAAGAGTATTTCAATAATCAGTCTGACATAAGGATCAGTAGCTTCTACGTAACTTCAGTGTTTAAGAGAAACTATACACGCAGTGCGGTAGATCTGAATAATTTATATCTTTTAAAAAAAGAAAAGCACTGAAAGTTTCTGAGTATAAAACTTTCGCATTGCAGGGGTACCTACTGACCCTCCTGGACTGGAGGACAGGAATGTGAGGTGATATCACTGTGCTTGTAGAGAGCCTCATCTAAGTCCAGTGCCGTGTTGCTCAGCTTGAGGGTCATGCAGCCGTGGTAGGACGCGGTGACTGGAGTGGAAGTGACAGGAACGTCTGTTGGAAAGGGGAGATATTTATCTCTGACAGCTGCTTTTAAATAAATACCTGCCCTACCTAGGCTCATTGGCTCTCACTTCAATGAATTCAAGCTCACCTCTTTCCATGCTAGGGGTTCTACCTCCCTCTGCCCAGGAGTGAGGAAAACACCATCTGTCCTGGTGCACAAAAGCCCTTCTCCCAGGCTGAACCCTTTCTCAGCTGTTCTGTATCTCGCGCAAGGTCTCCAGACGTGATGAAACCACGAAACCTTGTGCTGCACAGCAGCAAGGCTTCACTGCAGTGGCACAATGTGCTCACACAGCTCCATGTTTTCCCCCCTCCATCTCCAGACCCTCTGCTTTGTTATTGGAGCAGACATTAGACCTTCCCCTAAAGTTCTTTCTCTTCAAAATAGCTTCCAAAAGATTATAGGAAGAATTTTATGACAGGAAAGCATTTCCCATATGCAACCTCTAGCACTTGCTGGACTCATCTTTACCACAATTTTGCTGCGTATGAGCACAGGAAGGTTGCTGGCCTTCATCAGAAAGGTGCTGGAATGCATCAGTTGAATTGGTCAGACTAATGAGACTAAATTTTACTGTGGAGATCCACACTGATGTTCTTTTAATCAGTTTACCAGGGGCAGAAAACAGATGGCAAGGAAGAAGACAATAAGTACAATCCAATAGACTAGAGGAAATTAGTCAGTCGAACTACTAACTTCTGTAATATCATATGCACCCTGACCGTAAACAAACAAAAAACCCCACACACTAACATAACAACAAGAAAACCTACATGAGCTCTGTCCTCTACCTTTCCCCAAAGGTCATTAGTTTATTTACAACCCAAAGCTGAGCCAATCAAACTGGTTGTGCAATGGAAAATAATGAACGCCTAAAAGAATATTTAACTTCACAGTGATTCAGGTAGCTAAATAAGTCACTTATATTTGCATCGAAGCAAGGACAACTAGAACAATAGGTTGTCCTGTTGACCCAAGATTATATGAAATTTAAAGTGTTCTGCCTGGAGATATGCAGGGCTGATGTGATCAGACACAGCTCAGACAGAATCTATGACTGAGTGAGAGAGAGAACATTTGTGGGAGATCTGTAAGCCACAAAGAAATACTAAAAATATTTTCAGCTTCCTAGATGAGAAGTACCATTACTCAGTAGTTGTTTTAACTAATGATGTTATCTATTTCCCATTCCTCCACATTTACCAAAGTTTATCTGCAAAGTCTGCTTAAAGGAATGCAGCCTCTCTGTTGTAATACCTCAGATAAATGTAAACTAAATTTTGAGTCAGAAGTTGAAGTTCTGTCTTCACAGCTTGAAGACTCCTCTAAGGAACGAAGCAGATTGCTGTTACATGTGCCACAGGGCTGGCTGAAACACAGTGTGTGCTTTCAGATGGATTTGTTAGAGATTAAAAAAATATTTTTTTTCTTTGTGTTGTAGCTGTAAATCAGATGAAATACTTCATTTTCTGTTTTGACTAGAAATGGATCTGTCCAAAATGTGGTCATGTAAAGATTTTAACTTATTTAAATTTAGTTTAAATTTTCATTTAAACTTTGTAAAAGTTTAAAGGTTCTTTCACCTGGTGGAATGCATGTTTCCTGAAAAATCACCTATGCATCACATAATTTAGGATTTACCAGAACTGAAAAGCCTATAGAAAATGTAATAAATGCCTACACGTTCCCTCTTATCTGTTGCAACTCCTGCATTTCTTCCACATTTGCAACACTAGCTGTGCTTAGGATGAGATATATTTCATATTTGGATCCAGAATTCTTTCTTTATTTGTGCAAATGGAATAAAGACTTGAAGTTTGACCACTATACGGTTTTTTCCACACGGTATGGAAGTATGGAAAAACTGAAAACTACGTAATGTTTTCAAAATCTGAATGAGCCAATCTCACTTAGATCTGACCATTCACTATCGTTACTTAGCCCAAAGTTATTAATCCAGCTGAAGTGCTGAAATGTTTATTTATTTGGCAAATGACAGGGTTTCTCAGTGCTGGGTTCCTCTCAATGGCAAAAGCAGAGTGCTGGCAGGAATCCCCGTTGCTAATCAAAGCAGATCAAAGAGGGGATAGTAGCTAAACCTACAGCAGCCAGCTGAGTCTGAGCTGCCACAGCCATGGTATCTCACACTTAGTTCTGGCAAATTAAAACCAGCCCTGCACTCAGCACAGGTAGTCTGAGCAAACCACAGAGAACTTGGGACAGTGACAGAATGGGATAATTTTCTGAGCTGTGGAAATCTCTGCTGTGCATCCAAGAGCTGCTTAAAAGAAAGCAGGCAACCTCTCCAGCCTGTGCAATGGCCAGCTTACATAATTCAATCTGGGACTGGAAAATGCTGTGTTTGGGATTTCAGCTCTGCTCCTGCCAGAGGATGTGGCCTCCCCCTTTCAGGTGTGACTGAGAGCCATTTGCAACATCAGCATAAAACCTCTGTGAACTCTTGCTCACGGTGGAGACAGCCAAGTGTCCTAGCTCATGTGGCACCTCAGCCTGACTGCTTCAGCAGCTACCAAGGGGCCAACATTTGTACCTCTCCCTTGCTTGGGCAAGTAAGGGCAAGATTTTGCTTAGCTGCTGGCATCATGTGTATCAGAGACATAAGTGTTCCTTTAATAGCATTCCTCAGCAGAAGGGACTGATAAACCAGTTCAGGCAGAACAAGAAACAAACTCCCAAACCTGGCCAAAACTCACGATTCAGATGAAAGTTTGATTTTACAGGTTTAGAAAAGAGGAGCAAACTGACCTCCCAGAAGAAACCCCTCTGTTCCTGAAAAGCCAAAGAAACTATCAGTGGTGTTAACCCCTTGGTTCTGCCCTACATGACCTCTGCTGGGAGGCAGTCAATTAACTGTGTCGTGCTGTGACCAGTTCAAAGAGAGCATCAGCCAGGGAGAATCACCACTCTGGGCTTGACAAGTTTCAGGGAAAACAACTTGAGGCCCCACAGCTTCATTACATTAATGAACCAGCAGTCCAGCTCCTATGGATTTTACCAGGTTTAAGATAATAACACAGTTTACAGCAATCCTTCAGATTAAATCATTCCTGTTGTTGAACAAGCAAAACCCCCTCTATTTTTGCCTCCAGCTGCCCTGAGAAGGACACAATCATTCAAGGAAAATGGAACCCCAGATCCATTATGTTCCTGCACTGCAGACAAAGCCTGCTCAAGCAGAAACAAAGGAGTCTCACAGCTTGAACAGAAGCAGTTTTCCTGACTCCCAGCTTACCAAGGCAAGTTGGAAGTCTGTGGTCCATAGTACAAAACTGGAGGCTCACCTGGCAATCCTCCCACGTATGTCTTCGTTGACTGCAAAGAGCTCTCCAAGATAGACAGACTATCTTCCAATTCAGAGCTGCCTAGTTCACTCTCTCCTGCTACCCCATCTACCCTCAGGGATAAGTGATCTTTCTGGAGGAGGATGTCTACAGAGTGTTCCTTCTTATCACAGAGATTTATTGCCAGTCTGGACACAACTGTATTCTCCAAGGCCACGATGATAAACTGAACAACAGGGGAAAGAAAGAAAAACAGGCAGTGAGCAGAAAAATACCTAGCTACACTTACCCTGTACCAGGATGAGCCCAATGTGCCCTTTATTACAAATATTTTGCAGAGCCTCCAGAGAATTAGGCTTATTACTATTGCTGATTGTGTTCTGAGTTCATTGCACAGATGAAAAACCAGTGAACCAGCGGGACTAATTCTTGAAATCATGTTTTGTCAGAGAGAGTTCTTAGTGGGTCTTGCTGAAGTCATTACATTGCACTGGAACTAAACCAACAGAAACAACTATAAATGAAAACTGGCTCATGGGAGTTAGTGAAATACTCCCTGGTTTACCCCTGTGGAATGCCATAGCCCTTTGTTATGAATGCCATTAAATAGTAGCTTCAACACTCCACCAAAACTGGTCTTTCCCAGCATCTTTCCCACACCTAAAGCCTGTCTCTTGGCTACTTTGGGACACTTACTGATAAGCGAGAATAGAAATCCCTGGTTTATGGCACTAAACAGTTTCTGTGCCAGGAAAATAAAAAAAAAAAAGCCTGCATTCAAGAGAGCAGTTCTGTCTTTTACCTAAGCCACATTTGTCAAGAGCTCTCCATTAGCATCTGACACACACCTGTAAGGCAGAACTTCAGGCAAGCACTGTTGTTTCAGACCATGCTCTGAACAGGTGGGACAAACAACGAGGCAGGCAGCAAACCTGACAACTGTTTTTGAAACTGACTTCCAGTTACCAGGAAACAGCAAGGAAACTTCTCTACAAAAATACTTGTTTGTACCTGTTGTTTCAGTTTCTTTGTGGAGTGATAGTCAATCAGAGATAGTGATAAAGGGACAGATGCTTCTTCTGTAACCAGGGCAAACAGCACACCAGTGTCTGTTGCTGGCTGAATTACAGCATTTACTTCAATTTCCCAATTTGTCTTGGTTTCATTTCCAGAAGAAGGTTGTACTGCAGAAAAATAAATTCATAGGACAATGTGTTAAATGGGTAAGCTGTTCAGTTCCTCCCTGGAGAAGAGCATAGGTAGATGAGCATCTGGAGGGACTGTCACATTTTTTTATTAAAAAAAAAAAAAAAAAATCATTCCAAAGCACCTGAACATAAAACTGGACAAGAAAATGGCATCAGATTCCTCTTGTTACCTTATGCATTCTGCTGCTTTTCAGAATTCAAAGGATAACATTAAGCTTTTTTTTTATCACAAAGAGTTATTTTGTTATAGTCCCATGGCTGCCAATCTGACACATTCAAAGAACTGCTGCAAGATAGGTCAATCAAAAACCAATTTTTGAACCAGTCTGCCCAAAGATTGTTGAGAAATCTAAGTTGAAATTTGACATGCTGGAAACATTTCTATGAAAGCCTGTATTAAACTAAAAAACTGTATAAGCATACTACACTCAAATTCTTCCTGATCACCAGTCTCTCAGAAGTGTGGCGTGTTTTATTTTACCTGTTGAACCCTGAATTAAACTTTCTGGTATCTTCTTACTGCCTCAGTGCCCTTATAATTTAAAAGGTAATGCAGGCTGCAAAGAAAGATCTCAGTCCTGCTCCTGCAACCTCTCTCACATATTGAAATACAGTGATCCATTCCTTATTAAGCTTACCACTGCAAAGCAAAAAAAAAAAAAAAAAAAAAGAGAATAATTGTTTGAAAAAAATGCAGGTGCTGAGGCCTTATCTTGGCTGAGTCCTGTCATCTCTACCTCTTCACCTGCACTTCAGATGCTCCCTTGTCTTCACTTTGCAACTTTTGAATCCATGTGCTAAGTAATATGACAGACATCTGGTACTCCCTAATTAACCATGGCATGGCAGAAAAATGTACACAACACTGAACAGATGGCTCTCGCAGAGCAGGATTTAAACACCACACTGAAATAGATGGTCTGCATTGGTGTGGATTCAGAAATACTGATAGTTGATTACACAGATAAGCAAACTTAATAATCTAGAACAATGAAAGGTGTCTTTCTGAGTACTACATTAGTATGGACAAGTTTGATTTGAAGCCTATTATTACTGTATGCCAATTTCATTGGCTTCTATCAGAGATATGCTTAGTGCATTTGTCCCAAGTGTAAGTAATGACACCCCATGATTAAAAGTGAATCCAAGACAATAGACAATATTATTTTTTCTGTCTATCATGACCTCAAAATACAGCAGTATGGCTTGCAGATCTCTCTGTTGAGCAGAAAACAATGGTAAGGACCAGAAGCACCTAAGCTGCTGACAGAGAGATGTAAAGACTCTAAGGCTGAGGATGAGCTGGAGGCAGTCTGGGTGTGAAATGTATTACTGGAGCTACACAGAAACCACCTAATCCGTGCTGGGCATATTTGCACTGGTTTGAGCTATCATATATAGGCCCTCCTTCACAGGAGAAGAGCCACAAGTTTAGTCTTTTCTGCACCAATCCACAGTGAAATTTGGCATACATCTAAGTGTTACACCATTTGTTAGCCAGGTATGATTAATGGCAGGACAACAGGCCAGAAATAAAAATCCCAGCCTACTTACTGTAAGTAAGATTAAACACAGCAAAACCTCGGCCAGGATAGAAAGACCCTCGTCCTGCTACAGCAAAGCACTGCATCTTTTCGTTCATCTTTATGGTCTCCTGGATAGAGGTGTCCTCCCCATTCAGCCAGTTCCACGCTCGCATGCAACCATCCAGCCGAGGGTTTATCTAGGAAGATAAAGCAGTATCTTATGTCTCAAACTACTGTTCAGTGAAGAGGGATTGTGTGCAAAGGAATACTGAGTAATACTATGATACCAAACAGTAGAAACAATTTTGACTTGTTATGCACATGCAAACCAATAGGCTGCAACCCCAAACCTGCAACCCCAAGCAAGTGAGTGGTCAGTATTTCCCCAGAAAATTCCCCTGAGCTCAGCCTGTTTCCACAGGCCACAAGGGCACTAGCTAGTGCAGGTGCTGATTTGATTGTATTGATTCTGTAAGCTCCTCTATATGTTGCCCATCATTAGTACAACTTATTTCTAAAGTTCTGTAGCCAAAGCTCTGTAATTCTGCATTGCAAATGCTGGAGGCTAACTTATGGCTGAAAATCCCAATCCTTTTTGTCATTGCAAACACCCTGACACACAAGACAGACATTGGAGCTGATCATGGTATAAGTTTTTAGGTTCTGGCTCAAGGAGGGGCACCTGCACCATAAGACCAGCACACCGTTCTGTACACACCTTATTCCTTCCAGCTTCTAGTTACGCTGTCCTGTACCAAACATCAGCATTAAAATGTGAGTCAGTGTGTAAAGAGAAGGCTCCTTGCAAAGTCTCTAAACCAGCACCACTCCCCCTGTTTAACTGAAGGAGAGAGAATTAAGTGTCTGAGCCAGGATAAAAACCTGAGGAGTTTCTGGCTCTCAATCCTAGATTCTGACTACGCCCTGAAGCTTACTGTTTCTGACATGCAGTGGCCCTGAATGACTTCTTGTGAGGCACAGGAGCTGTGAGGCTCAGATGCTGCACTCCCAGTCACAGTGCCACAAGCTCATCACCTCATTTAGGAAAAAATAGATGCAAATTTGGATTTCAAGGTGCCAACTTTGCTTGTGGTGGACATTCAAACCAGCCTGAGCAGCAGCTATTCCAGAAACACAGCAATCATCCAATCTCACCCAAGCACCCAAAAGAATAACTTTTATTCATGTTCTGTATCTACTTCAGTTAGGAGGAAATAAAGAAAAATAAGCTTCTGTTTTTCCTTGTGTCTCACTAAACAGGAACAGCAAACTGTAACATGTTATACATGAAGCACAAAGTTTGGTCGCAACACAAAACATGCCACTGATGTTGGTTCCAGATTCCCCTGAGCCACTCATGCTCTCCAAGCCAGCAGGACCACTCTGCATTCTGTCACGTGCTCCAGTTTTGCTGTGCCCTAACTCTGCAGGTGGGATACATCTCATCCAAACTTACCAATCAAAAAATCTGGAGTCTCAACTTTGCTGGTTTAGGCTCCTGCTATAGTCAATGGATAGAAAGCTGTATCCAGAAGGTGATCATACACCTGTTTCAGGGAAGGTGAACTGCTCTCAGGAATGACCTACATTACCCCAAGAGAAGATGAAATCAAGCCCTTCAGGCATGCAAAGGAATACAAGTTATCATGCTATACTTACTGGTAGAATAAGATCCTTTGTTTTGAAAGGAATGCCTCCTACTGTCAAATTCAGCTGATACACTCCCTTGTCTAGTGTAAACAGGTCCCCTGAGACAGCTATTTTCATAACTGCATCCCTGTTGACCTTTATAATCAAATTTCTTTCGAGTTCCTCAACAGAGATCTGAAAAAGCAAAATTGCAAATTGAATAATTCAGTATGAAAAGAACTTAGTATCTGCAGCCTCAGCTACAGGACAGACCCCAGAGAAATCCCCAAGACAAAGAAATATTTTCGGTCCCCAAACCTCTTTGTTCACCTTTTAAGTTACATTCCATCTTGATATGTAAATCTGCTCTACAAAGCAGTCTGTGATTACTCTTAATAGTGAAGAGACTCCAGCTACTTCAGAGCAGTTACATGTGAAAAATGCGACTGGATTAAATACATGACTTTTGTAGGTTGTTTTATGCAAAATGTAAATGAAATCATGGCTTAATAATGAGAAACTTCCTATTGCAGCTGCAGGTGAAAGGAAAAGCTGGAAAGACAAACAAGATGTCTTTTGTTGGATCAGTGGAAGATAACGCAGAAGACTCCCTGATCCAGTCTTTGAATACCAACCCCTGCAAAAAGCACAACAGAGGATGTAATTCTTGAGAGGGTAATAAAAATGTGTAATAGGCAATAACTTTTCTCTCAAAAAAGCATATGCAAATTTTCCCTCCATGTCTCTGAAAAGCTACTTCTAGGAAGATTCTATTACCACTGAAATTTTAAAAAATCTCATAAGTTTGATTATAATCAGACTGCATAGACAGGCACTATAAAGCTTCTGTGGAGGGAGAGGAGGTGTAAGTCCAAAGCTGAAGCATCAGACTGATGAACAGCAGATGAGATTCTGTTGCCTTGGGACATGGGTCCCACCACCAACAGGGTTTTCTGTGGCTGTAGCAGAAGACAATCCCAATCCTCCTGCAGAGAAGAAAGGAACACACCTCCACTATTTCATAATCTTCCCACTCTATGACAGATACTCCACCTACTCATTCTTCATCTCTACAGCTCTGTCCCCTGGGACACCCAGATGCTGCTTCCATCAGTGAGCTGCTGTACAGACAGAGCCCATTATCTGTTTCAGAGGATGTTTAGACACGTCCTTCCCTCTCCCTGCTAGCAGGCCGGGTCCTGAGCACCTTTCTCTGCGTTTTGCAGTCCCAAAACTGCTCTTACCAGCCATTCTCAGCTCTTGCTCTGTGGCTGTAACACAAAGGAGGACAGGGTTGAGCAGGTTTGTACCTGGCACTCCCTTTGGATTGCTGTCTTCAGTAATGAAGATAAAGTGAATTCGATAGTTGAAAAGATTATTCAGAGACTTTCTTCTTCTCATGAACCTTTTTCCTTCTCTTGTGGATTCCAGTACAATCTGGTTCATATCGCTACAGCACTGTTTACACCTGGTGTGCTGTCCTGTGCCATATCCTACAGGACATGAACTTATTTGTCTGCAGCTTGCTTGTTTAAAGTAGCACCTACACCTCCAGACTGCATTCCATGGAGACACACAAGCCAGTCTCAAACAGGCTTTTTTTGGATATTGGATGGCTGCAAAGCTCATTCAGTGTGTGGGAACATAAGCCCACAGGTCCTGGCAGCAACAGCTGAGCTACACGGGCTGTGTAGCCAAAAACTCACACAGACACCTCTGCTCAGTGTCGTGGTCACCACTGCCCCAATGGTCTGGGCTCTTGGGCCACAAGGAGCTGGCACAGACCATCTCCCTGCTCCTGGCACAGACAGTGGGCAGACAAAGCACATGGGAATTGGGAAAAGCTGGCAGCAGCAGTGCCCATACTGTGAAGAAATACTGCTACTTACAGGGTCACCAGAAATCAAGGGCCTTCTAAAATTTTATTAGATTGCATAGCAAGTAATAACATAAAAATTAAAAAAAGAAAAAAAATCTGAGTTCTTAGCTGCATCTGATCTTTAATACAAGCAAACTCAAATTAGTGAAGACTTCCATAAGAGAAGGGGCTAATCCCTGTGGGAATTCTCAACAGATTCCAGTTTAGGAAATTACATTCTGCTTACTTTACAATGCCCTCTGGCTGTTTAAGCTCCTGCTTCTTATAGTCAAAACTTAATTGCTGGTGCCCCACCATAACATATAAACCAAAAGAGGAAGCTCTTCAGTAGTTAGCATCCTGATCCAGTTCCCCACTCTCGTGGCAAGGAGAAGCTACTTGCTGCCTGCCACCATGGCTTAGGGACACTCAGGAGGACAGTTCTCATAGCTAAAGGTTCTCATATGGTTAGCCATAAGGCATTCAGCTTTGTGTTTTGGATTCATGTCCAGGATAGCTCATAGCACATAGCCAGCCTGTCCACTGTTTGCTGAAAAGCAAGTGGACAGCACAGAAAAGGGACAGAGCTACAGTCAGCTGCAGGGTTAGAACCAAATACCAATCTTGTGATTGCTTAACTTTCAGCCCTGACATTTAACAGTGCAGGTAAGTTATTATTTTTGCTAACCAGACTGTGTCCTCAGAGCAGTACTGAACTGAACACTGAAAATAAGACAAAATGATGGCTGTTTTTGGAAATGAAAAACAAACAGAAAGCGAGTGCATTCTCTACTATCATAATTTCATATGTGCCACTTCATCCAGCTGGGTTACACACAAATAACCACATTAAAATTTTTTCCTGAGGTTTGCTTGTTTGTGTTTTCAATGCTGGTTCAATGCTCATTTCAAAATATCTTAGGAAGGATTAACACCAGCGAAAATACCTAGGCAGAAATATTGGCCTGAAGTTTTGAAAATGCCATTGTATTTCCATTAAAGTATGCAACTTTTGCTCAAGAGATGGGAACACTGCTTGAGCTTTTTCATATATTTTGCTTTTAAATACTTGTTGTTTTTCCATCCATTGAAAGTCAAATACTAAAACTGCTGTTTTCTCATGACCCATAGGAAGTTCTCTCCAGTATCCAAAGACCTCTGATTAATATCTATCAAAACTAAGGGCTTGATTCTGTGCATACTGAAGTCCAGACTAAAGCTCACAACTGCACTTAAACCTGGACTGTGACGTCTGGAGATTGTTGGGGCTGTGCTTTATGGAAAGCGATGTGGCAAAGTACACACAAGTCCATGCTTACATGTTTTGTAATAGGAGACAGTAAAAAGAAATCCTTAAACAGGATTTCCTAAATTAAAAACCATGCCAGACAAAGAAAAACAGAGAAATGCAGGAGGAGATAAAATGTAGGAACATATTTATAGTTGTATCAGTCACCCATATAGATTAAATTGCATTTAGAGGTGTGTGACACTAGATGTCAAGCAGAAGAGAGACAAGTATCTCTAGGGTGAAAGCCAGAGATAAGAAAATACAGCAGAAAAAGGAGAAATCAGCAGCTCCCCAGCAAACCAGGCAAGGTCCCAGGTCTCAAAGGTGTAAACTATGAAATCAAGAGACTAAAGGCTCTTTCCTCCTGCTGCTGTTCATCCGTGAGTAAATCCTTGTGCTTTGGGGCAGTATCAGCACTGCACTGTGTCACTTTGGGAGGCAGTCACCAGAATTATGGCCATTGACCTGCTCCAGGCACACATTCCTGTGCCAGCACTGCATGCTGCTCTCTCCTCCACTCGTGCCATCATCCTATCTATGCCTCTGGCAGCTGCCCAGCCCTCATGCAGGGCAGCACCACTGGCTGCAGGGACACCTCTGCCTCCACCCCATCAGTGTGGCTCCTGCCCCGCACAGCACCCACAGCTTGGTCTGTACTGTCCCAAAAAGGCTCAGGGAAGAATTTCTGAGGGAATCACACAATCCCTCAGAAAATGTGCAGGGTACATTGCTGCAGCCACTCAGCCAGGCAATTTCTTGGTTAGGATGATACCTGGGGATAAGAGCCCTGACACTGATAGCTGGCAGGAAATATTTAACTCTTGCCTAACCATGACACTTACTTTTATCACACTGCCTTTCTCCCTGAAGAAAGGAAACACATTTCAGCTGTGTCCCCTCAAACTAATATGGGGTAGTTTGTAATTACCTCATAATGAGTAATTACCTCATAACAAGTATGTTAGCTCCTGTGTTAAATGAATTAACTTGGTAACTGCTGATTTTTGTGACTCCCAAGTCACCCCAGTGGCATCCACTCTGCTTTTGACATCTTCTGTCACCATCCTCTCTTTGCAGACAATTACAATTTGTCATATTTCAGATTAGCAGAACTACTCTTACCATAAAATTCAGTAAGTACTGGCTTGAAGCTATTCTTATATGTAAAGATACAGCATGTCACATATTTTATCTACAGCTTCACTGAACCTCTCCAGTTCTCCATTTGGAATCTAAAATTATTTCACTGACATTAAAGGAACTGAACCAAACATCACCTCATCTGCTGGAAACATTACCAAATGTCAGTAGTTGATAGTGAATGTATTCAAGAACTTCTTCATTTATTAATTAGAAACAAATTTTTCCCTACCTTGTTTTTTTCTTTAATGTATAATTTTGAGTTGTTATATACTAAAAAATGTAAACCAGAAAATGATTCACAGTTACCAGTATCTGCATTTGTCTCAAATGTGAGTTAGCTGTGAACTTCCCACCTGCTCCCCAAGAGGCTCATCATCTTAAAAGTTAAAAGAACTAATTAAGTAAGAAAAAATTAAAAGAGAGGAAAAGGCAGAAGTGAGAAAGCATGTATAAACTGCTCATCTAGTGTAGATCATACTGCAGGATGCTTTTCATGATCCTGGCACAAATGGCAACAACCATAACACTCCCAAAATCAGCAGTCGATGTTCTGTGAGATGCCAAGAAGAACATGAATCCTGACAATCTCATGAGATTGCTAGGATTATGGTAACAATAAAAAGATGCTTTAGGGGTTAAAGTGGTGGTGCTGGGTTGACAGTTGGCCTTGATGATGTTAGAGGTCTCTTAAAATCTTTTTTGGAATTCTATGATTCTAGAATAGACCCCAGTATCTTTACAAGGGAAGCAGTTTATTTTGTATATCAACAGGCCTGAAGATTTTATAAAAAATATCCTGTACCGTAAGAGATTTGTCAAGGCCTCAGAAAATCTGAGGCCTGTGACTAAACAAATGAATGAATAAACAAAAGCAACCACCCCCCCCCACACACACACCAAACACACTTGGAAACTGTCTTAAAAGAACAGATGCAGAGTTCCTTCCCTCTTACTCACTTCTAGCCCTCATGCAGAGGGCATCTTCTTGAGCTGACATGAAGTCATCCTAGCCCTACTGCATCTCAAAGGCACTGTTTGTGCAAGTGGTTGCTCTGGTTGTGCAAATTAGAGATGCAGTCTATATTACAATGGATATAAAGTATAATTCAATTTATTAAGACAAATATCCCCTTCTCACCTTAGAATGTATAGCATACTGGCATTATCCATTAATTGATAGATAGGTTGGAAAAGCATTTTCCCATGAATACACGAAGTCTATCTGCACCTTGATGAGTACATCCCAAACGAGCCAAGAAGGAGTAAGGCCTCGGCAGGGGTCTGGACTCACCGTTTGCCACATGCCATGGCTGATAAGCGGTCCGGTGCTGGTCACGCGGCCGATGCCATTGTATTTCAGCTGCAGCTCTAGCCGTCCTTTGCGCAAAGCCAACACTATCCATGTGCTGTCTTGATGGCCTCCAGCAAAGAAAAGGATACCTTCAGGATCAAAGGTTCTAAAGTCGAACTCAGCCACAAGTCTGACCGCACAGGTGCCAAGAAATAAATTAGTTATGCAGAGTTCAAAAACCACAGAGTACTTTCCATACAGATAGCATCAATTCTAGCAGCTCTAAAGCTCTAAAACATTCTAGCTTTTAATGCAGTCCTGAAAGCCTTAAGATGTAAATACAGCTTTTAAAACATCATTAAGAATAAAGATCACAATACTATATTTCAGTAATTATCCTAACAGCCCTGTGGTCAAGGCTGCCTTTCTTAATTACTGGTTTAGGTAATGTTTAGCCTTACGGGACTTCATAATCCAAGCAAATAATGATGAATGTAGGGTAAATTACTATTGTAACAACTTCCTTGCATGCATCAGAGCCAGTCAAAGCGTTTCACTGTCATTCTAAATTGTCCTCACCTCGTCAGTTGTTTCCTTTTGAAGCGCAGCCTGATAACAGGAGTGCCGCTGAACATCCTCCCCAGGTGCAAGGATTTAACACTCCTTCCAACAGCAAAAGGCACACATGGTATGATGTTCTATAATCAAAACATATTTCTGAGTGCTTATTCTCCTCATGCAGCAGAAAGAGAATCAGAGAGTGCAGTAAAGTAAAGGTCTGTTTGCAGTTACTGTAATAAACACTGACATACCTCACATGTATTCATGTCCTGGGAAAGTTTCACTCCCCCTCTGCCGTCACAATGACAGGTGTAACTCCCTGGTGAGTTGACACAGGTCTGCTCACAGAGCTTTTCTTCGCATTCATCTATATCTACACAAGACCAGCAAAGAAGAAGAAACTGAGTTTTTTTAAACGTGATGGAACTGAGAGAATGGCCTGAAGTTGTGTCAACGAAGGTTTAGGTTGGATATTACAAAAAGGTTCTTCACCCAGAGGTGGTTGGGCACTGGAACAGGTTCTCCAGGGAAGTGGTCACAGCACCAAGCATGACAGAGTTCAAGAAGTGTTTGGACAATGGTCCTGGGCACGTGGTGTGACTCTTGGGAATGGTGCTGTGCAGGGCTGGGAGTTGGACTCTATCCTTGGATCCTTGTGGGCCCCTTCCAACTTAGCTTATTCTGCAAAATTTATTTTCACAGATAGATTCCAGCTGCCCAAAGATACATAGCAAGTCAGTGGGAAGGCTGGAAGCAGAACTCAACTACTTGTCTGCTGGAGCAGAGCCCTAGGCTTTCACTTCTAGACAAGATTCCACCCTTCAGGCCCCTTCTGCTATGCCTGTACTGACTGGCTCCTGCTCCTTGCAGTCAGGGACTGCACATAAAACCTGAGTTTCTCATTCACTGTTTTCTTTCCTTTTTATTTCATCTATTTTTTATCTTCTTCACAAACATGTGCAGGAAAGCAAACTGTGACAGCCCACGGGGATCTCTTCAGGCAGAGTTTAGCACTTAATGCCGAACAGAACCGGTTGGAGTGTGATTGGAATCATTACGTTAACTTAGACGAAAGGCAGGGAGCAATGCTGGTTTTGGAATACTTTCAAAACTTACTCTGTTGAGAAAGCTTGCAGCAGTGTAGCCAGCAGAACTGTGCATGGTTCCAGTATATATTAAGTTCCTAGTTCAGAGTAATAGCACAAGACAGGTTTTGAAAAAAGAGCTACTGCTTTGTAACTTTTCTTGTCCTATGAAGAGAGACAGCAACATGCACAGATGCTTCTGAGTTTTCACCAGATCTTGCACTTGTTGAAATTTCAAGAAATCTCAGTACTTTTGCTCATACAGCTTGATTCAAGTCATCAATGATGACTGCAGACTCACTGAACTCAAAGATGCCAGCAAGCTCGATGAACTCAAAGGTGACCGCAAACTGCAAACTCACTCCCAGCCAGAGAAAGGGAACATAACTCCAGTGTGTAAGCAAGATTAAAAAAAGAAATAGCCTGAAACTAAATTCCTGGGGTTCTACAGATTTAAATTATGTAATAAATGCTAACATTTTTGTTGAGCTTACCCTGACAAGTTTTTCTCACATCATCGTACTTGTAGCCTGCATCGCAAAGGCATTCATACGAGCTTATTAAATTTTTACAATGAGCTTCTCCACAGATGTCTGCTGATGCTGTGCATTCATCTATGTCTGCAAAACAAGCAATTAAACAACACGACTTCAGAGGAGTATAATCACATCACTGTTCACATGGAGTGATCCCTGCATAATTTTGGAAACTGAAAGAATCGGTATCTTTAAGAATCTACTTTTAGGGTTAGCTAGCTATAAGAAGTGACTTCAGGCTTCAAAATTAGTTGGTCTTTTTTAGCTTAAGCCATTAACCACGGTTGGAAAAAGCAATGCAAAATTAAACAGGAAAAAAACCTGTAAAACAAAACAACTACCAGAAAACAAAAACGCCCCTCCAATCAGGGGGGCTGAAACTGCAGGTTAAAAAAAAGCAACAGGCAAAAACTTAGGAGCAGCAGCATGAATTTTACCAAAACACTGAAGGAGCACTCAGCTTGTGGCGCTTCAGAGATTTCTGTTCTGTGTCCTCAGACAGGCAAACAATAAATTTTCATATATTCACAAAGCTAAAATCTAAATCTGCTAGTCTGCAGTGGCAAAGGAGAATTGAAGCAGCCCAATTTGTCACAGAGGACAAGCCATGCCAGAGAGCTGTGGAGCTTCACCATAAAACAATGAACTGGAACTGGCAGCCCATAAAAAAATCTGTTTTCCTCACATGTTAACTAAAACCTTGCAGAATCTCAGTGTTGACAAAACATTTGCAGTATACCGAGAGTTAAATATTTACTTTTGCTTTCTAGTATGTGTTAAAACTACAATTACACACTGCTCTTGTTGATTTTCCCACGTTTGAGTGAATTGGCTGAGTACCCTATGTAGCTTAGGCTGCAAATCACAACAAGAGGGAACATTTGTGTGTATGCTCATGATGACAGGAACAAACATAAGAAAAGTCAAAATGCAATGATAAATCTGAGCTATCAATAACCACACCTGACAGTAATCCCAGCAGCTGGAAGGTCACACGTTGAAGCTACAGAATGCTTAAATAGTAGTGCTCACAGTGCTCTAGGAGACAGTACTAGGGTATGGAACAAATGTACATACACAGGAAAACAAACACATATGTGAGCCCCTTGCCATCCACCTGTCCATGCTGCTGGCAGCAGAGGACAATTCAAAAGTGAAGTTGGCGCTTCTAAATTGCTGCTCCCGTTAGGAAGGGATGCCATGTAATCTACACAGTCATTACTCTTTTGAGTGAAAGTGACATAGAAACAAAATCTTGCTCTTTTTCTTTTTGCTGGTAGCATTAATAAGCTGTTCAGATCATGTATGCAAATTGTTTAGAAATATGTCATCACATCTATCCCTAAGAGATATATACCTGTTTTTCCATAAGATGAACGTAACTTTAACAAGCCACCTGTTGTTGAGTTATTGAGTATGTCTCAGCATGCAGCTTCTTAACACTTATAAAATCTCAGTTGCTTAAGTTCTGGTTATGTAAATTCATAGTTTCAATCAGAAACTTCAGGTCCTCACTTTCTGTTCTCAGCTGGTATGTAAAATAGCTGCCAAACTTCTCTAGGGCCTTTCTACACCTATTAATATTGAGTTTCAGTGAATTTGAAATAGCTATCTGTATCTATCTGAATGCATTAGCTGCTGCACACATCCAAATCCAAAAAAATAAAATAAGAAACACACAAAAGAAAAACAAATGGCTCACATACTACAACACTGTGAGACTGGAAAGAATCATAACAACACATCAGGCCAGCACTTCCTCCTGTCAATGTCAGGATATGAGGACTGATCAACTAAACCAATTTAGCACAATCCAAGCCACAAATCCTCCATGAATCACGCCTGTGCTATGCTTTTGAGAGCATCATGGTCCAACTGCTGACAAGCCCAGGCATGTAGGCTGGCTGGAGCACCCAGCACAACCCCAGTGGAGGGGCTCGTGGGGAGTAGAGGAGCTACCAGCAAGTTTCTGCTGGGCTAAGGAGCAGACCAGGACTGCTCAGGGCAACCCAGCTCTCCAAAATAGAGACACAAGTCACAAAGCATCCCCCCTGAAGCAAACTGAGAGTCCCAGGAAAGCTTACCTTCACATATTTTGCTGTCTTTAAGAGCATAACCACTGTAGCAGGAGCACCGGTAGCTGCCTAGCTTGTTGAGGCAGAGCTGGTTACAGCCACCATTCTGTGTTCTGCATTCATCAATATCTACATCAAAAGAATGAAAGTGAAAGCTCATCTGTAAATAATCTACAAGGTGAGAGTGGAATAGGCGTTGGAATGGAGAAAGACCAAACAAGAAACAGTATTAGAGATGCAACACAGTCATAACAAAAAGCACAAACATTTCATTCAAACTTCATGCATATAAGCTAAAGTTTGTTTAACTTACAAAAAAAAAAAAAAGGGGGAAGGGAGAGAGAAGGATCTGTAACAGAATATCTCCTTCACAGCTCTGAGAATACATAGAAGTATCTTTAGTAACTCTGAAGGCAAAGAAGCCCGTTTGCAGAAGCAAACTACTTATGTATTTTATATCATAATTAAGTACTAAAATTATGCTATGGCCAGTAAGTTCAGGACAAAAGCTTTAAATAAAACAGAAACACTATATTGTTACTACAGAACTCATGAGAACACAGGAAGTTTCAAGTTCACACCTGCTGAACATTGTGAGCTTAACTGTGCCCCACTGAAGTTGGCAGCAAAAGCCTGTAAAATCCAGCAGAGCCTAAGTTTCACCCTCAATCTACCCTACCTGCTCATTATGTCTTGCTTGTCTATGGGATTCCAGAGTTAGCTGATGGGTAGAACAGCATGTCATGGCATTTTATTAGAAAATAAGAAAATATGTTTCAGACTGATCCGTGTCTGAGCTCTCAAAGCCAACTGGATACTGACTGGTCTGCTTTCTGAACTGATTAGATAACATGCTTGAGTGATCCTATAAACCCATCACAATATTTACATGAGAAGGAAAGGCCTGGATCTCCTGCTGCCTTGGTCGCCACAATTCTGGACTGTCTGAATACAATTTCTAGTCATTACTTACTATTGGCAAGCAAAAAAGCAGTGGCCCTGAGAGGAAGCCTTGCAGGCAGAAGGAAAAAACACAAATAAACCAGAAAACAAAAGGAAGGAAGATAACTTGTAGAGAAAGCTCTGTGGACAGCTGGAACATCTTGCACAAATAATTTCTGTCTGAAATTCTCTTTTGAAGTGATGGAAATACACCAATGGAATATGTGGAATAAAGTGGACATGGAATAAAGTCCTACTAGCAAGGAGGCTTTAACAGACTAATTTTATCAGTCTGTGTGTCATCAGACTCAGACCTCAGCTTGCTGACTGAAGGTCGCTGTTCCCACTGCAGGGATGCTAGGATGGGAATATGGGTCAGCTTCTCTGGCTCTATGCTCTGTGAACACCAGGGTTCACAGCAGCAGCTGATGCATTCTGCTTGAAAAGCCACTACTACTCTATTTCTGCTGCTGCTTTCAGAGGGGTAGAGCAGAAAGCTGGAGAGCAACTTCTTGGATTACCTTGCCAAGACCAAGATGAACTCCACTAGAGTCACATAAAAATGTTGATGTGAAAAAACTGCCTGTTTCCCAGACGAGTAAAATGTGTGTAATCCAGTTCAATTCTGTGACTTTTGAATTGTGCAGCACAGTATCAGTGACCATTTGAGAACACAACAAAACCCAAAATACCTTTGTTACAGGAATAAAAGATAATGAAACCAAATTACCTTTTTCACATTTTTTTCCCTGCCAGCCATGCTTGCATTCACAGTAGAAATCCCCCTTGAGATCCTCGCATTTGACAGTCCCTTCTTCATGACAAGGATTGGGAGAACACTGGTTTGGCAAATCTGATTTAAACAAGAAATAAAAAAACCAAAACAAAACAGAACAATACACTGAAGTCACTGACAAGCAGGTGTTTCTCTCTCATTAGAAGATGGGAAGCTTGAACAGTATTGGGGAATAACTCAAAAATACTTGCAGCTGGCAAAACTATAAGCTAATTCTTAGCTCTCACATGCCAAACAAGGTGTGCCAGGAATTTTGCAGTTGAAGTGGAATTCACTTCATTGCAAAAGGGAGTGAGCTACCACCCCCATATCTGAAAGACACATTCTGAAACAACTCAAAGTAGCTTATTTTTCTACTCTCACTCATTTTTGAGGAAAAAAAAAAAAAGAGCAGCATCAACTAAAGTACTCAAGAAAGGATGAGTACTCTTTTCAATTGTTTTTGGTAGTTCAGCTGAGGATCTTACCAGGGCTGATAGATTTCTGGCAAGCAAGTTTATAAATGAAATTTTTTGTTATATCTTTTCTATTACATAGAATGAAAATAAAAAATCAATACCCATATATCAACAGCCAAGGAACAGCAAATCATTAATCCAGTTTACAAAGAGCACAGTGTTCCTATGGGGATGTTTAATCCAGATTCCAGGATTTGGCAATGAGTTTTTTCATTGGAAAGAGGCAGGGGAGTAGTAACCACACTTTGGAAATGATCGAAGGAATAAATCACAAAGTATCATGTAACTACTCACCAGCTGTAATCACCTGTCCAAATTTACCTATCCACTTACCTGAACAACACCCAGGGACAGCACTTCACAGAGGTAGCTAAAGGAAGGATGAGAGAATACCCTTGTTTCCACAAAAAGTGAGTTTTTATCTATCATGTACTAGTAACCTGCTAGCACCAGTGTTCTAGACCAGTGGTCCTCAAATACAGGAATGTGTTAACTGTTTCCACAGCTTCAACCAGAAGGAACAGTGCAGAAGCTCATTCTGCAGATTGCAAATCTCACCAGTTCAAGAGCCTTTCTCTTCATGTATTTCCTCACAGCATTTGAAAGTGCCCAGTGTGTACACATTAAGGGAGCAGCAGCAGCAAAGACTTGCACTGGTTTCCATGCACTGGTTCTGCTGAGTCCAGTACAGACTCTTGATATTCTGAAATAATGGCTTTGTAGCATGGCAGGGAAGATTTTAGGAGAGGAACTGTTCATAGATTAGCAGCCCCATCCTCAAACTGAGAAAAGTTTAGACTCCTACTTTTGTCAGGATTATTCTACTTCTACATGTCTCTTCTTAGCTTCCTCTGTGTGATCCTGAAAGTCACTGTCGTGACTTTGTGCTTGGAAAGAACTTTAACACTTCTGTGAGTGCAGGCAGTAGCAGCTCTATTTGATGTCTCATAAAGCACTGAACAGCAGTTTTGTTTGCAGTGACTGTTCCAGATTTCAGCCTCAGGTGGTTGAGGTTGGCAGGCATCTCTGGAGGTCCCTTGTGCGACCTCCCTGCTCAAGCAGGGCCACCTACAGCCAGTTGCTCAGGACCACAGCCAGAAGGCTTTTGATTATCCCAGGGATGGTGACTCCACAAGCTCCCTGGGCCACTTCTGCCAGTTCTGGTTCACTCTCACAGTAAAAAAGTGTTTCCCAATGTTCAGATGAAACCTTCCAGATGTGCAGAGCTGGGGCAAAGCCACAGCCAAAGAGGCCAGGCCACACAAAACAAAACACAACTACATGGGCTGTCTTAACATCCACCCACCAGAACACCTCCCAGTAAATCACTGCCCAGCTGACACACTGCTGGAGGTGGAGGAGCTGGGGAAGGAGAGGCCAGGTTAAGGTGGCCATGAACCACAATAGAGCAAGTCTGCTCAGGATGTTCCTTTTCCTAGACAGATCAGAATATGTACATTAAACAAAATGCTTTAGGTATAGTAAGCCAAGTATTTTTTTTTTTAGCAGCATATACTAAGCCTCCTAAATATGGCAGTGTTTTCAGTCATTTGATAAGCAAATCAAGTCAACATGGTTATACACAACTTATCTGATGTACCCACAAGTTTCTGATTCTTCCCCTCAAACTGGATTCTGACATGCCTTGCAGAGCCAGATGGCAGTAACACTGCCCAGCAGGGTAACAACCCATGGTATAATCCATGGATATCAGCCACAGAGATTTCTATCACATCACCACTGTGCTGATGGTTTGCTCCCTCTTATGAGAGTTTAAGAACATAAGACACACTCTTATACTCTTCTGGTGGCTTCACAGTTTGAAGCCATTCTCCTGTCTTCATAGAAGGTGCTCCTGATTGAAACCATTGCAAAAGGAAAAAAAGGAGCTTTTGTTTCCATTCATTTACATGACAGATTTTAGTAAAGCTGTTAAAAGTGCTGAGCATGACCTTTTCATGTGCTTTGAGCTGTGTCTGATAGCACCTATGAAGCTCATAAGTGCAGGCAGAGACTAGAACTACCAATTCCATCTTTGAAATCTGTATGGAAACAAGAATATGCTTATGCCCACTGACTGTCACTTTCAGTTCATTACTTTGTTTTGTGAATTTATTTTTTGATACTTTGATACAAAATGGTTCTTACTGAAACTTCATCAAATGCTAGGCTGCAAATGATATTGCACTCAGTAATTTAATAGTAAAAAGCAGGCACTTGTGACCTAACAAAAATCTCATTGTGTTTTTTAAGGCCATGTGAAGCTTCACTTTGCAAAAGTCCTGTAGAGTTTTCCACAGCCTTGCAGAACCAAATCCTTATTTCCTAGATGACCTGCAGGATCTCTTTTAGAAAAAGATCCAGATATGCAAAGAAAAGTATAGGTATCTAAGTGTAAAGTAAGCATCTATCTGCAAAGCAATTATAAATACTCATTGCAGTCAGTGGAGACAGTACAGTAAACAGAGTCTGTAGAGGGTCTCAGGTTTCCCCAGAGCAGACAGTTTGGTTGGGGAAATCCTTCTAGAACCAGAGGAGATTAACTCTCTGTTACCCCTGATGGGAATACTGCTCATGTAAGCACCCATGCTGGAAATACCTGCTTACACACTGTATTGAATCCTCTGAACCTGGAGATGAATCCTAGCTATAACTTGACCTCAAGAGTTTATGAAAGTAGGAATCCTCACATATTCTGTCTAAGATGTCTAATCACTGTCATACTTAAAATTTCTACCCTATTTCCAGCATAAACTAGTGCAGTTAATCACCCTCCAGCCCTTAGGCTGCTCAGTGTCTTTGTACACCAAGTTAAAAGAACCTTCTACTACCCGGTTTTGAGAAGAGAAAGGCTGTTAAGAAACAAAGTTTAGAAGTGTCTTGCAGGCACAAACCCATAGAGCTACATATTCTTTTGGCACCATCTGTGAAAAATTAAGAGACATGCTAGAATTGGCCAAGCACAAAGCCTGTCATTCTTCCAAGTGTGTTTCAGACTCCTTCTCTGTTACTTCTCCTGTGAATTGATGATGGCTAGCCAAAACTCAGCCTTTTTAAAAAGCTTTTAATATTTTAATGGGGGAAAATATTATCATTTTCTTTCCAAATCATTGCATCTGCAATGGGCAGAAATCCCTGAAAACAATTATTCAGCTTTTATTTGTTCAGATTTTTTTATCACTACCCTTTAGACTCTCATTTCCACTGATCAGCTGTTTGGAACAAGTGTTCCTAGTCGTTATCACCATTTTCAGCAGAAACTCCTGCCTCTTTGCTGTGCCACATGCACAAGTAAATGTAAGCATTCAGCCTCACATCCCACTCTGGACTAGCTGGCATACTGCAGCCAACACAGGTACCACAGGTCTGAGAATTCCCAGTTCGAGGGACCCAACTTCCATGAGTGATACTGCTGCAATATGTGAGGGAAAGTCTTCACATACCACTAATTAACCTTGGAATTCACTCTTAAAAAAGGTTGTTCTAATGCAGTTTATAAATGTGAAAAGTTGACTAAATACTGATCCTGCTTTGGAAGCACTTGTATGAACACATGATTAATTAAACTTATAATTAAACTTAAATCACAATAAAAGGCTGAAACCCAGGGCTAAAAAGAAAATAAATATACATACATCTATTTTTTACCATATTTGAACAGCTCACAGGACATATTTAGAATACTTATGCAGTTTTCTACCTTTAGCACTGCTAAGCTTTAAAAGGCAACTAGAAAGGTATTAGAAGAATTCATTAAATTCTCTTCTCTAGTGCTAGTGAAGGACAAAAAACCCCTCACCCTCTACAAAGTTATCAGTTTGGCTTCCAAACTGATTTGAGGTTTTAAAGGTAGCAATATTCAAACACAGTCGCATAATACATGAACCTGTTCTCTTAATGTAAAGAAGGCTGACACAAGCCTGATTTGACTTTAAACTTTTCTTGAGGTTCCTTGAGGAACCAAAGCTAGCATTCAAGAGAACAGAAAACGAGGGGCCAAACATAGTGTACAGCCTTATGGTACCTCCTATTTCTTGTCCCTCTTGCTTCTCGTAATATTCAAACCTTGGGAAACTGGTGGGAAAGAAACTTGCACCATAAAATATCAAAGCACTAAAACATGACAGCAAGATGGCATTAGGTTATAAAATGGGAAAGATTTTGTTTAGTGATATAGAGTCTTAAGCCTGGAGAATAGGAAGAGCAGTATTGAAATATTACCAAAAATAGAGATGGCTGACCTAGTCCCACACCTTCTGATAGAAAGAGAGAACATTTAACTACAATATAACAACCAAAAATGCTTACTATGAACACATGTAAGGAAATCTGGATTTCTTGTATACGGAGACCCATATTTCTTAATACAAGCTGAAAAACAGAAAATGAAATTGTTATTGTTACTGTGGTAAGGGACAGCTGTTCAAAGCACACAAAATGATACCTGGCCTGCAAGGATTTGGAAGGTGGATGCAAAATCTATCCAATATTATCCTCTCCCAGATGCCTTAAAATTCTGAAGTTCATTAAAATATTTTCACTTTGATGTACAGCAGTTAAAAGCCATTTAAAGAGGATGATCACTTAACCAGGCACTACTACAATTCTAAAACTGTGGTAAGTAACTACTCCAATTTGACCAACGGAACTTCTTAAAATATCTGAAAAGCACATGTTTTTTTCTCCCACTGTGGCATTTGTGATCTAAAGTACAACATGTTAAACACTAATAGAAAACAGTATGATGCCATGGCTATGACACAGTCAATAGAATAAGAGTAGTTCAATCAGGCACCTTTTTTTCCTTTTTTTTAAAGGAGATTAGTTAATAACTAAATTAAAAAGGGGAAAAGGTAGAAAACTACAAATTATGTCATAACACTGCAAGTCACAGATATATATGCAACATCAAGATTTTAACATGGAGAAAACACAGAAAGCATCTCTCTCTGCAAATCTAGGCGTAAGTAAAAAGACACACCTCAAAATACAATAAGGAACATAAAGTCTATCTGAAAAGCTAGCAATACATGTTTATTGCAATCAGATTTCTATTGCTGTCCTTAGCAGAGACTTCAGCTGTGACAAACTGCAGTGTTAGGCATATACCAGCACTCCCACAAAGTGAAAATAAAAGCTGCAACTCACCTAAGTATTTCGGGTAAAAATATTCCTGTAGAAGGGGAAAAAAAAACAAAAGCAAAGATTTACTGAATCATATTTGCGTCTATTGTCATGCTATTTAAGAGCTGCTGTTACTTTAGTGGTTTTGTTTAACAGTTCCAAATACCTGATTTCCTTTTATTCAGAACAAGAAGCAGCACAGTATTATACATGTATTATGTCATTTGAAAAGGAAAAAAAACATTAGCTCATCTCAATGTATTTTTTGATGTCAGCTAATCTGGTCAGTGCCTGAGCATGAATACACCCTCCAAGAGATAAAGCTGCTGATGGCATGAGATAGGGAAAGGAATTGGAATCTAGGGGCAAAACCCTAGAGGGAAGGGTACAGGATCGTGGAGTCACCCTGTGCCTCCTCAAAGGCATTCTGCTGATGCCATGGCCAGCACCTGAGCACCACACCCACTAGAAAAAGTACCTTTTGCTCTTGCAAGGAGCACCCTGCAACACAAACAGTGCCCATTGCTGTACCACCCACACATCACATTCTGGATACTCAAAGAAGGGAGCAATGACACTTTGCAAGAGGGAGAAAAATTGATACCCATGACTCTAAAACCAGACTGCAAAGGACATTGCCATTTCTCCTGTGCTACATGGTCATGCATTACTGTTCCCTACTTTCCATCAACAAAGTGTAGCCATACAGTGAGAGCAGCATCATTTTGCTGATGTGCTGTGACTCTAACCTTGCATGGTAGAATAGTCAGCCTGGTGAGGCCTTGCAAGTCATAGGGCTGCTTGCACCAACCCAGGGAAACAGCAGAAAAATGCAGTTGTGCTGCATGGAAGAATGGGAGATTGGCTGAAGCTGACAATTGCATCACATTATTAACAAAATACAAAACTTCATGGCCAGGAAATAAGCACTTTTTTTCCAGCTTCATGCTGGTTTTCATAATATATAAGTCACTAATTCAAGTGCTTTTGAAATGGTAATTTGGGCATTAAATGAGGAAAACTTATGAATTGTATCAGTGCTTAATTTTTATTTGTTTAAATAAACCACTTCTCAGCGAACAGTGAAAGCATATGCACAGTATAATTATCTTTTATGTAAGAGGAGCAATTTCCATATAACACTATCTTCAGTGACATTAGGACAATAAATACCCTGTATTTGACAAAATTGAATTGGTCTATACAATGTGCAAGAGAAGAAACTATTTTATCTTCTCTTTTTACTGCAGATGCTTGGATTGGATCTATACAGGCATGTATAAACAACAGAGACAGGCACACACCATGATTCAGTTTGATCTGGACTGTCCAGTGCAATCAATGATGCTGCTGTCATTTACCAGAAGAATCAATTGCTTCTGGCAAATATGCTCCAGTTACTGAAATGCACCAGCCTAAATTATGAAAGCATCATCAAAGAATTAGAAGCAGCAACTTATGTTAATTTTCAATTCTGACATGAGGGCGATATGCTTGGCATCTTTTGGGGTTGAGCTTTGAAACATTTCTTCAGCTTGAAATGTAGTGATGAGCTCAGAACCCACTATGGTCCTTGTTCCCTCCCTTTTTATTTTTTTTTAAGGTTTAGTTTGGAAAAGACAAGTCAAAAAATGCAGTCAAAATAAAAACAAATCTAAGCAGTCTAAGCATTTAGATGTGCACCCATTTGTGCTATAACCACAAACTGAATTTCAACCAGCACTTGAGGAGAAAAAGATAGGGGCATGTAATAAAATATTCCAAACATTTATTTCATTATTTCCCCTTTATTCCATGTACTTCACAAGAATGTGCAGATGTATTTAACCACCAACAGGATAATCCAGACTCTGGCAAGAACAACTGTTTTGGCACTCACAGGACAATGAATAGGAGCTTTCATATTCAAGGCTATCAGCCTAATTGCTCCATGTCAGTGGTGGCAAAGGCATTTTCTCCTTGACCTCTGATGAATGAGTTGAGTGCTAGAAAAGTGGTATAGAATTTACTTTCGTAAAAGTAACTTCCAAATTCAAACTGACTGTGTATTGATTCAATGCCAGTTGAACAGCAGATAAGTGAAACTCCAAGGTATTGTACCACCCCAAGCTTCATTCCACAAAGTATGTAGCCAAGTGATTTAAACAGGAGGCTATTAATAGAAATTTAACTCTTCTTTCCCTGTCCTTCTCATTTGCTTATGTTATACAAAAGCACTTGCTGATCAGTAGCACTTCTCCAGGTTTACAGAACCTGCTGATACTATCATTCTAAAATAAAGACACACATTCATAAGTTCTAACATTATTTATTCTTGTATGTTTAGCTTTTAATTTTTTCCATACTCAATTTTTCTTACAGTTGGCTTCTGTAAATACAATGACAATGTGTTTACATTCAGAGAAAAGAAGAATGAAGAATGAGATCTTACACCTCAAGAAAATGAACCTGCTTAAACTGCAGTCCCTTTTCAAAAACTGATGAGAAATTTTCTCAGTTAAAAATTCAAGCTGCACCTAACCTGATACAGATACTGATTATTTCTCACTTGAGCACTCAACCCTTCAATATTTTTTCATAGATATCTATGATGTACTAAGGTACTTAGTACCTGTGATGTACTAAGGTTTAATGACCCCCAGATGTCAGGGAAAATGAAAATCCTATGCAGGGTTAGGTCCCTGTTAAAAGTGTGCAACTAACCTTCCTTCTGCTAGAAATCCTCAATTGTATTTTCAGGATTCTACAAAAATGCCAAAAGAAATGCTTTGAGGCTTGCTAAGGACGAGTTGGCAAAGATTCTCTGTTACTATTTTTCTGATTTCTCAACAAGCCACCTTCAATTTCAGGCTCAATAAACTTCTCACCATCCAGAAAGTCATACACTGTTCACAGGATCAAAACACAGGAAGTTATTTAACTGTTACCACTAGGGTGGCAAAAATCACCACAGAATTATGTAAGTGTTAAATTTTCAGCTCAGATTCTTACAAAAAAGGTCAGCATTTAAGTGTGGTCAGGCCTTCCCCTTTAGATTTACTTCCTAATTACTGCTGACAATAAAAGCAGGAGCAATTGGCTTTTTAAATAAAAAGCAATAAAAAAATTCATGTTGGACATAAACATCCTCTGGACAGGCTGCTGCACAGATGCTGACCTCACCAAGCTCTCTAACCCACCTGTCCAGAAGTAATGTCCCAGTGCAGGCAAAAGGAAGACAAAGGCTGCAGAAGCTCCCACCTCCACAAGAGGTTAAACATCACAAATGTGGCTTCAAGAATTCCAACATCTCTGACTGTTCCCACCAAGAAAACTTCAATGTATTTCCACCTCTCTTCTTTGTGACCCACCAAACTTTCTGTCTGTCTGGTTTCCACGTGTCAAGCAGTATGGCTGGGATGGCAGAAGCTACAATAGTCAAGGACACTGGCAGCCTGTGGTGCCCTGAATGATCCTTTTGTAAATGACATCTTTTATCTGCTGCCACTACAGGTCAAACACGTAGTGTGACCTAGACACCAGAGTTGTAGCTCACCCGTGAGTTACATGCCATGTGCCACCCGAAGTACAGCTCAGCAGAGATCTTGGGTAAAGAGGAAGAAACAGGAGAGACTGGGAAGTGCCTGACATCTGCACATCTCCACCCTTTCAGTGAGGTGGAAAGCACGGCATCAGGCCAGTCTCCAGGCAGGTCCTGGCTTGCTAGTTTCAGCTCAGTTTCACAGACCTTTCTCTTGCTGCCCAGGAGACAGAACCGTGCATTAACAGAAAAGATTTAAGCTCTACAGCCCACAACCCTTTCACACAAATATATGTACATGCTAGAAGTAAGTCTTCTGATGCATTAAATGCAATTATTTGCTTGCACAACAGTGTTGCAAGATCTAAGTGTAACACTGTTGTGGAAACAAAAATGCATGCTTTTGTTTCAAGGTAGAGCAACACCAAACATGGGCATAAGAATTCTGTGTCATGGGGCTAAGGTGCTCCTCTCCCACCTGCAGCTAAAGTTTACTATTACCCCGATAAAACAGCCACTCAACACTTAGTCTGGATACCTAGGAGAGCAAAATTCTAAAAGTGCCCTCAAAAAAACTAACCCAAGCAAACAACCCCCAAAACTCTAGCTTGCTCATTTTTAAGTGTTTGGCTTTTTCCCCTCCAAATGATAAGAGCAGTTTATCTGGGGCCACCCCCACAATCGCATTGAAACAACTGAGGAGAACAGCAACATTCACACTGTGGAGTGGAAGGGGCAGAAACACCTAGCCTCCCTCCCAAAGGAAACCTACATTGTGACTGGGGTCACCATCTATATTCAACTCCATGGCCAAAGTCCATAGTGGTACAATCCAGAAGTTTGTGTAATTACACTGGGTATGCATTAGCCCTGCTGCATTTTTAGAGAAGATGGAAAAACACCAAATCAGAACAGGCGTTAACATGAGTCACTGTATAAAAATAGCCCTTCTGAAAACAACAATGACCCTGTCGACACCAGGAAAATGTTCTCACTGTTGCTTTACTTGAAAGTAATTGGTAACACTGGAGATCTCAGAAAAAAGGCCTGCTTACTGCTTCTGTTTATTTTGCTTGAGTGCCAGGTCAGGTAAGACTGTAAGGCACGGAATGAAAATCGTGTTTGAGCTCTAGAGGCCACAAATAAAAGACGTAGTTTGTAGGAAGGTTGCTTGTGTTTCTGGACATCTGGCTCTTGGTGGCCCTGCTTGGGCAAGGAGGGACCAAAAGGCCTCCAGAGGTGCCTGCTAACCTCAACCAGTCTGTGATTCTGTCACTGCAGCCTACTGCCACTAACTAGCACTGGAGCGTTTCACTGGCTTGTGTTAGCAACGGTGATTTCTAAAAAGCACTTTCTTAGTTACCTAGTTACAACTAAGAGAGTAGCAACAACTCCCACATTATGCCCTTTCCTCATTTCCATATAATGACTCTCCCTTTTCCTCTTTCCTTCAGGGCTGAATGTTTGTCTTGGACATGGCCAGACCTCATTTATAAATGTTCTTCATGTTTCCACACTATGGGCTTGCATTATCCTTGAAGAAATTACTGCTACCAGCCATAATTGGCTATAACTCAGTCTTTGCCAGTTTTTAACTGTTACAGCCTGAGAATGCAAATCTCACTAATGCTCAAGAACTGTTCTCCTTTTTTTAAAATCTCATCCCTAGGCTTTAGGTGCATAGCAAATCTCACACTGCACTGTTGGGCCCTTCCACCTATATCAGGGCATTAAGCAGTTCTGCAATTCAGAATTTTAAATATGTAGAACCAGTAGCTATAGAATTTATGCTCAAATGAATGCCATGTTGCCTGAACAAGCTCTCCTTCTCATCATGAGGAATCCATCATTCAGCCAGGTTAATTTCCTTCCTATTTTGCTTTGTGGCAATCTGTACTCTCTATATGAAGAGCAAAGAGAAGCTCTCTCCACAATTTGGCAATTGAGGCATTAGAGAAGCAAGTAGGTCACATTAGAATCCAAAAGCAGCCTCCAAGTCTCATCTCCTACCACCCAAGTTACAGCTGCTTAGGGTAGTTTTTAGGTTTTTTGTCCATTTGTCAAGTATCCACTTCACACTGTCCAGCTATTCAGGTGCACAAAGACTGGGATTTCCCCTTCTACCAAGCTGTTGAACTTTCCAAAATAGAAGCATTCAGGACCATACTCTCCAGCATGACATCTTCCATAGAGACTAGGTACCTCTGCAGAATCCTTAAGTCTGAAATAAAACCCCTCTATTTGTCATAACTTCCTTTGCTCTGTTCTGGACAGCAAGACTGTTTCCCAACAGCTTACTGAGGTGCCACTTCAGCAAAAATCGTTTCTCTGCAATGAGGAAATACCCACCAATTACTGGAATGCACAATTAAAGGGGAGAAAAAAAAATACTGAAAGGAAAGACAACAAAAAAGTTTGCATATGTCACAGATACTTCACATTTTGTGAAGGTGCAGGGGGCACAGGGATATGATTTCTACAGGTGGTCTGAGGCAGGGTTTGATTAGACAGTGAACAGTGAAATTGATATAACTGATGCCAAATACTTCAACAACAATAATTTGTAGTGTGATTCCAATTGGTTGCATGTGCTTTTAAGTTATTCTGATAGAAACCTGATCACAAATGCCCTGATGTTTCCTCCACTGCTTCAGAACTGAAAGGTTACTTTACCTCCAGCTGCAATAATGTGCAAGGTCTCAATTTGATGACAAATTTTCACTCAATGTTGCTTGTTTGAATCCTTCCTTGATGCAAGAGTTACAGTATTTGTATGTGGGTAAACTAACACTCAGATAGTTTAGTCAAATTCAGGAAAAAAGAATCTGACAAAACACATAGCATAAGTAAAAGGCTGTCTCTCCAACAACATTATATTCACGCTGTAATTATTTTAGCCATATTTGAAACAGAACATGTCATATATCCCACCAAACATGACTTAAATATCTACGATTTCTCATAGGTTTTGTGACATTTTATCACTGAAATTTTCCCCTCCTGAGTAATGTAATCACACTGTTTCTTTGGCTCTTGTTTATCTGCAGAGGCTGCAACTCATACTAACAGCACTCAATCACATTAAGGCATTTAAGGATTTGGACTCAGAGGGCACAGGCAAATAAGGAATAGGGAAGCGACATCTTAGATGACACCAGGCCTTTGTGACAGAATCTGATCTCATACTTCCCTGTTCATTACTTTAAAAATTAAGTAACTTTTGCTTTTCTGTTCATGTCCTAAATATTTTCTGGAATTGAACTAGAATTCCCTGTTCCAGGAATCAGCCAAATATGGTAGCTTTCCTGGTGCATGTGTTTCTGGGCAGTGCAAGCATGACCCGTTCTCCATTTATCTCTTCATTTATGTACCCTTCTTCCTGGCAGGTATGTAGAGTGAAGACAACACCAACACTTATTCCCCTCCCTGGGTATCCTCCTTACTTCCCAGCTTTGCTCTTCTTCTAGCTCCCACTGCTGGTGCTCAAAGGAGTATAAGTAAAAATAAGTAAATTTCTTCACAGATGTCCATGCGTGGGGAGCCTATAGAAGAGCAGATGTAACAAAACTGTGATGACAGCAAAGATACAGAAGGGAAACATGCTGAAAAACTTCAATCAGATTCTCCAAGGCCTGGTTGTTCATTCATTGCTTTGACAGGCTGAGCTGTGACAACCATTTGTGTTTCTATTCCAGCTCCTGTCTTTCCCATCCTAACCTCAGGCTGTCCTTTCCATTGTGTCAATCCCCACTGGACTGGGGAATGGGTCCAGCTGCAAAAATTACCATTTTTCTCTGCAGGCTACTTTTCTTTAGGTTAAGTTGGTTTAATTGGTCCGTGCAGTCACCCAAATTGCTGTGCAAGAAGGGTGAAAAGAACAGGTAAAGGAGTTGCTTATCTCTGCTAGATCAGCTGAATCCCCAGTGTGAAACCAAAGCATGAAAAGTAATGTGAGGGGAGAAGTAAACCTTGTTGCTCTGTTACTTCTCAGTTTCTTCCTAATCTGTGGTAGTGCCTCCATCCTTATTCTTCATACTTAATGGAAAGTGACTGCTTGTAATTCATGAAGCTCACTCAGAGTATGGAACACATATCAATCACAGCTGCCAATTTATACACATTCAATGTTTGTCTTACCTGATTCTCAAGCAGCTGCACTAAAAAATTGTATTAATTCCCAGTAGGCTGCTCCTTTTTTTTTATAATTAAAAAAAAATAAATTAAATGAGCTCATGGCCACAAAACTGTTTTCTTAAATTTTAATTGTCTTTATTCCCCTCTCACGTATTTACATAAAACTTATTGTACTGCTCTAGAAAACTGACTTACCCTAACTTCATCACTTTTTTCATTATCATCAATCTTGAAACCAGTATAAATCCCCCACTTCAGTTTGTCATTCTTAGCACCTTTCTCCACCCTATCTTCAAACAGCCCCTCAGCATAATACTGGTCCCTTTTGTCTTCTCTTGCTCCTTCCCTCCTGCTGCACAGGCCATTTAGAGTATACTTCTTCTGTGATGTGGTGTGTCAGTATTTCCAGCCTATTCTGAATTTTTGGGCTGCTGTCCCATGAGTGGAAACTGATACAGATGAGGTAGGTATGAGTCCAGCAGAGCTGATGAAGTTGTGTCTGCTTCCACGAAAAGCAAATTTGGCTCACTCTTCTCAATAACTTTTGAAAAACCAGCATTTAGTCAATAAATGCATAACCTACTTCCTAAGGCAGGCAGGGAATAAATATCCCCATATTTTCTTTCTCAAAAGCTATTCAGCAGGTACCACTGTGCCTGGGAATCCATTCTTCCATGCACTGAGTCCAAGCAGGTTAAAGCATCAGCACAGAGTTTTCAATAACTCTTTCTCTGCACCAACAAGAAGAGATAAAGAAATTTATACCAGCTATTAATCTAGCCCTTTCTCCATGCTCTGCCAAAATGTCAAAACAAATCAGTATATTGAGAAGAACTGTCACAGCAAATAAAACTAGATTCTTGCCTGGATCTAGGAAGGAATATTCTATACAGGGATGATGACATCTGTATCTAAAGATGATACCAGTATTTTTCATGTCTAGACTACACAACATTCACTAAATTACTTGAAGAAATTTTACACTGCTTTTTCTCCCAGTAGCTCCTCTCTTCCCTCTACATGCCTTCATACTTTCCTGATTAATATTTACAAGTGTGTCTCTACATTGTTATTCTTAGAAATAACATCTAAACATTGCCTGACAAGCATGCCTCCTAAAAGATCAGAATGAAGATTGGATGACCCTAGTCCATGGATGAAGCTCATCTATGTTATCAAGACATCATGTAATGGAACACATAAAAAATAAAACCAAGTGAGCCATCAACACACTGAAAACAAATCAAACTGACCCTAATCACACCCTATACATTGCTTCATCTGCATTTCAGCTTCTCAATAAACCCAGCCTTGCAGAAAGAATGCTGACATTGCTGGATGTTTAGTTAGGATCAGTAATTTTCAAGAGAAGATTGTTAAAAGCCCCCAAAAACTTGGACTGGTGTCACTGCTGTCCTTGCCATGAGCAGGAGAGAGAAGTAGATTCTTCTTCAGTCCTAAGTTACGCTGTGATTGTCTGCCAGTGTTTTGTGTATCTGACAAGCGGTAGATTTTAATAACATTTTGGATGCAAGTCCCTCAAAAAACAGAATTTTCACATGTCTGCCTATGAATCAGATGTCCATTCTGCACGCACATGGAAACCAGCTGGCTTTCCACAGGGCTCTACTGAGGGCCAAATCCATAAACAGTAAACACAGGTGGCCAGGCTGACCTACATCAGCGTTTCTGGTGTGCCTAACAGTTTTCAATGCATTCAGCACAGGAATTTTAATGGTGAGCTGCAGGAAGAGCAGTAATTCTTCAGCAGTAACAACAGCAAGCAAGATGTGCAGGGACAGATGCTCTACTATGGTACCAAAGGATAAGAGGCTGCATTCAAGCGTCTTCCCTATGCTGAGCCTTTCAAAACAGAGAAACTCCTTGCACAAGGACACTTTCTTCTTCAGTGAAATACAATGTTTCTGAGAAGATCAGGATCTACACTCCCTTCTGCCCTTTGTTTTACATGCTTGGATGGCCAGATTTTTAGGACTGGTCAACCAAATTCCAGAGTAGTTTATCAGTCACTTAACAAGCTGTAATACCTTGACTGCATACCAAGGTCAAATATTTCTGCAGTGCTGCTTTTATAAGGCCTTGTCAACATCTTAAATAAGATAACATTCTTATCTCTGTATCCAAGATACTTTGCAACTTCATCCCATCTATCACACTTAGCATATATTTTGAATAGATCACATTTAGAAACAGTCTGCATACCTCCCATCAAGATGTTTTCTATCCTCCTTTTTTTTACCTCCGTATTATCTTTAAATTTTCCTGTTTGGCACCTCTAGCATAAATGAAATTATGAAACAGGAACCACCCCAGAATTCTGCAGCAATGTTTAAGGATGTTATAATCAGCTTCATAAAAAAGGTAGGCTGCAAGACTCATTAATCCAGACTACTTGCTTTTACCATGTATAGTCATACAAGTGGCACAGACTGACTTTTGTCCTGCCTCTTAAAAAAAAACAAACAAAAAAAACAATCTAAAACTGTTTCAATTGATCTTCCTTCCTCTAGTCTGAGCGAGCTGATATTTATATTTTCCGTAACATAGAAGACAAAAGCTGCACTGCCCTGCACATGAATGGCTCTTGGGCCCCGCCTGATACACTATTCTTAGCAGCTGATGTCAGTAATCCCACATGTGAAGAAACCCACATTCAGGTTTCAGAGAATGTGCATCTTCTGCTGACTGCCTGCAGATGTTGCTTTGAAAAGCTGAGCACTGAAACAATGGAAGGCACAGAAAAAGGGTGCTCTGGTACAGGTATGTGACACTATTTCATTTACTGATCTGCCCAGGAAATAGGTATCTTTCTGTAAAATTCTTGGCTAGATGTTACAATTGGCTGCATAAAGATATGGCTTTACCTGGGAAGCATCACGTGAGCTACATCACAGCCTTGCTTCATTTTACCTCAACTTCTGGAACTGTTTTATTGAATCAGTTAATGCAATTTCCTATCACATATTTAGGTCTTGAAATTAGGCCTTGAAATTCTTCTCACACCACCACAGGATAGTCAAGAATGGCAAGGTTGGTAAGGAAGACTCATACATTTCATTAGCATCTAATGGAGGGGAAAAGGGAAGAGGGACAACACTTTTGGTCTGACATCACAAGCCTTCCTTGAGGCTGACCCAAGAAGCATCACGATTGATTAACTAATCTGAACCTAACTTTCAGTTGTCAAGGCTGCATGACCTGTTCCCATGGGACAGAAAACAGCCAAATGCCTTCACAGATGCTCAGCTGGTGCTTTAAAGCCTAAAACCTGGGAGATGCAACAGGACTGCACTGCTGAGTTTGTCATGGCTTGCCTGCATAGCCTCACAAGCTCACAAGGGTTTTTTTTTGCTGTAGCAAACAAATGCTGTAGCTGTTTCTTTCTGCTACAACCTAGGTAGTTAATCCCTGTGACCAGGTTCAGCAGGCATATGTAGAAATTTCAGCCCTAAACTACAAGGAATCATCTTCTGCCAGCAGAAATCTCTACACTTCCCTGGTCAGTAAAAGCTCACTTTACCAGCATGGATAGCTGCAGCCTGGCAATATGCTGAAGCATGACTGCAGTTACTGTAGTTCTTCAAAAAGCTTGGTGTTGTTTACAACAGTTTTTGGCTTTCCTAAGTCAGGTCTGTCTCAACTAGCTTCCTTCTCCTGTCGGTCACTAGGACTGGATGTACAGCATGGCATCAGTGAAATGACAGCACAACTCCCTACTGCTTAAAATACACTTCCATTGTGAATTAATACTCTGTCCATGAAATCCACAGGTGCTGCTGGAGGAATAGTCACCTATGCATTACAAAACAGTGAAGTCTTCCAGTGCAGAGCAGCATCAGCTCCCATCCATAACCTCTGCCACCACGCATTAGAAAGCTGCTACTTAGCAGTAGCTGCTGCTTTCACGTCACATACTGATTGCAAAAGGGACAGGAAGGGCCATAAACCCCCCTGATTTATTACTGTACACTTGCTTCTCAATTAAATTGAAGCAAAATAAAGCAAGAAGTAGGGCATACTCCACTTAACAAGCAACTTCAAAGCTCTTGGTAGGTTTGTGTTAAAAAAGGTAGGATCTTATGTTACTGCAGATCTAAGTGTCCTGGTGTAGAAGGACATGTTAGGGGGCACAGACATGAGAAATCCATCCAACCTTTCTTCAGGTTCTCAGAATGGAGTGAAACCTAGCAGCAATAGCAAAGGAAGTGCGCCAAAAAATCAAAATCACTTGCAATGACAGAAAGCCAGCACTGTCCTACAAAACACACAAAGCACGAGGGTATCTTAAAGAATTTATATTATATGTGAAAATTTTTTAAACCAGAATTGTTTCACTATTGTCATTTCAGTAGAAGAACTGTGTATTCTTTACAATTTACAAAAATCAGTACCAAACACTGTTAAAAACTCCTGACATATTTGTACACTATCCTACCCTTAAACTGATCTATCAATGCATTGCCTTTGGCTTTCTTGGCCAGCAGCCAGCTAGTAAAAGTAGTGACCTTAGATCACCTTTGTTCCAGAAGGCTACAAAAATCACACTCATCATAGCTTTCCCTGTAGTCACTGCTGTGTAATGAATATTTACATTGCGTTTAAAGTTATAGTACTCAACAAGAATATGGAAGTAGTTGTGCCAGCCACTCTCACCCCATTACAGTTATCCACATTCTGAAGTAGCTCCGTTTTTGCAGAAGAGAAGCAAACACATGCAAGTGTGACTACACATACACATAAAAGGTGTAACATTAAACGCCACCTGGGAAAGTGTTCCATATTAATCTTGAAAATAAAGATTGCCAAAAATCTACTTTGCTTTTGCTGTACTTACTACTGCCTTGTGACAGCAAGCTACTGCACTGTCTATCCAGTGCTGAGGCTGCTAATGAAGCACACATGTCAAGACTTGCCTTACTGAAGCATAAAACATCTCCTCTGCCGAGTCCCTCCCTCGCCTGTGGTTTGTGTCTCTGTGTACACACACACATGCTTGCTTGCTCTCTCTCCCTCTCTGTCCTATCTTCTCCCTGGAGCATCATACCATTAACAGGAACATGCTGTGCAGAACTGAGCTTCGGTTTGAACACCAAGAAAATGTACTTCCCACTACTAAATCAATGCCAGATAGTCTTTGCAATGAGAAGAGCCTATCCAAAACAGTGTTAAGAGGAGGTGTAAAGTGACTGGAGGAGTAAGCCAAGCTTAGTGAAGCATCCACATGCTGCTTGAAGTGGGAAGACTGAAGTGAATGTCAGCCTTGATAAGACTGAAAAAGACAGCTCTGCATGCGGTGTGCAGTCTGTAACTATGTGAATCCACAGTGTTAGAAGTACAGCAGTACTTCCCATGTAGGTGCTCTCCTGCTGTATTAGTGACAGGTCCTGAACCAACTGATTCTAAGGCGTTGACCAAGCCGAACTGGGCCCCGAGGATTTAAGACACAGAACATTCTGAGAAGCCAAATTGTGACAGATGCTGCAACACTACACAGATTTTAAATATGTCTGGGATGGGAAGCTGGAGGGAAGAGCAGGGATGGTAAGGTATCCAGACAAAGAAGCTGTATCATTATGATGCACCGGTCTTGCTTCATGGCTTTAAACCATGGGTGAACAGGATCCTTCCACTCTCCAGAGACAGTCCTGCCAGCCGGTGCCAGGCTGGGCTGCTCACCCAGACCCCGCTCGCCTTGGCGTTCCTGATGCACAGCCCTGACACTGCCCTTGCTCAGGCTGAGCACCAGTGTGTCTTCCAGTCATTCACCCAATGGCCCTGGGTCCTCCTCCTCCCGATGCCTTTCCCAGCTGTGCCGGTAGCTGGCATCCAGCCGCGGATAGAGGGTGGGCGGGAGCGCAGAGCCGGACACCCCCCCAAATCTCCGCGGCGGCTCTGCGTCCTTACCGTCTCTGGGTCATTCTCAAACACCTCCCGGGCCTCCTCCTTGCTGCAGTGCTCCTCCACGCACTCCCTCTCCAGGTGTCCTTGCTTGGTCTCCTCGAAGATCTGGTAGGCTCGCCGCTGCCTCTGCCGCAGGAACTGGGCAGCTTCCGGGGCTCGCAGCAGCACGGCTGGGCAGCCGAGGGGGAGGCCAGGAGCAGGACGAGGAGGAGGAGAGGAGCAGGAGGAAGGGCAGGCAGCGGTGAACAGCTGAGCCCGCCTGGTCTCCCCGGATCCCCCGACCCCCACCCCGCGCCCCAGACCGCCCCTGCGGGGGGCACCGAGCGCTCTCCCTGCTCGGGGAGCCGCCCGTGGGTGCCCGCGGCCTCACCCGCATCCCCCTGCCCCCCCGCAGCCGCGAAGCTGCGCATCCCCCCGCACCGCAGCCCGCTCCGGCGGCACAGCCCGCAGCCGCGCACCCGCAGGGCGGCGGGGGATGCTCGGCGGCGTGTGCGGAGGGACGAATCCCCCCGCGGTACTCACTCTGCGAGGAGTCCGCAGCCAGCAGGACGAGCAGCAGCGCGGCCCCGAGGGGCACCGCGGGATGCGGCATCACGATGCGGCGGTGGCCGGGGCCGGGGCGGGGGCCGGGGCCGGGGTCGGGGCGGGGACCGGGTCCGGGGTCGGGGCCGGGCGCTGGCGGCTCGGCGGGAGCGGAGCGGGAGCGGCGAGGGCGGCGAGCGCGCTGCTAGTGCTGGAGCGCGGCGGCGGAGCCCGGCGGGGGAGCCGCGGAGCCGCTCTCCCGCCCTGCCCAATCCTCAGAAGGCAGCGCCGAGCCGCGCTGGGACACACCTCGCTGCGGAGCGGCCGCCGGCCCGGCCCCGCGTACCTGCCCGGCCGGCCGTGCCGAGCGGAGGGGGCGGTCACGGGGAGCCGGGCCGATGGGCGGCCAGATGGACGTGGGGAGCGGGCGGGGAGACTGCGCCCTCACCTCCAGGCACATCTCTTTAATAGCTCCGGGGCTCATGGCTAGGAAGGGAGAAGCTGGCACCAAACCCAACCCAGTTCTGCCGTAAATTAGGAACTTGGGTTCTCCCCACACACCAACACAGGTTTTCGTCAGAAATGCGTTTTCAGTTTGTTCCAGCATTTTAGGATGAGCTTCCCAGGAAATGTCGCTTATTACCAATATGTTGCAAGCCATGCTTTACTGTCCTTTGTCCATCTGTAGTTACACAGGACACTTCCACTGTGGAAAACCCTGTTGGCTGTAACCTAGAGCTGTAGGGTCAGAGCTCAGAGCTGCACTTAGGGTATCAATGCCACTCCTTTAAAGCCACCCCTTTTATCTGTACTGCTCTGTCGAAGGGTCAATGTGACTGATAGCTCCAGTAACATCATATCTATACATTCTTCAAGAAAACTTCACTGACATAATTTGTTTCAGAAAAAGAACTTCTCTAGTTTAACTTTGTTATTTAGGTGTATCTAATACAGACTTTGTGTCTCCACAATAATTACTGCAAATATAACAATTGTAAACAATGTATTCATATCACATGTAGTTGAAGTAAAGTAGGTGAAAACAGAAGAGCCAGCCTCATTCAAAGCAACTGTCCCTAGTCTGGTATCTTCTGTCTGACAACAGCCAATAGTAGAGACACAGGTAAGAGACAAAAAAAAATATATAAACCACCATTTACTGGCCTTTTCTTTCTGTTTTCAGCTTGTGAAGTGCAGAGGAAAAACTCTCAGGTGAAAACTATATCCACTGCAACCCTAACAGCCAGAAATGTACCACTTCTCTATGACTTTGTCAAATAGCTTTTTGATCTCTTGATACCTCTGGCCTCCAGGAGTGGTGGGAGGGTCTCAAATTTGCACAAAGGCTAGACAGAAACTTTTTCTCACTAGTTTTAAATGCAGTGTTTAATAATTTTACAGGGTACTTGAATTTTTGTCATCTGAGAAATAGTGAATGATCGTGTCCTATTTGTTTTCACCGTAATGGTTTATAGACCTCTCTCATTTTTGAGATTTCTGAACCATCCTTTTTCCTGAACTATGGAGCTTTGGTCTCTTACTTGTTTCCAAACCCTTTTGAACTGGTATTGCTCAAAGGAGTAGGGCTTCCAGTCCCTGTTGCTTTTTCCTGTCCTTTGGCACATCCATTTTTTGTGCTAGCATGCAGCAAACCCAATCAGAATAATCCAAGAAAAATTAATTTTGTTTCAGATCAGCTCCCCCACTGAGCTGCTGAACAGCTGCACAAACACCAAAATGGAGAGGCTTTCAGGGGTAACAGCAAGTTAAGCTTGTAAGTAAGCAGGCAAAGGAGGTTGGGCCTAATGTCATCAGCAAAGCTGGCCAAAATGGTTGCTGCAGCTAGAGCTGAAGGTAGCCTAGGACTGGCTGCCACTTTGTGTCCCCCTGCCCACATCCACAGATGTGGCTGTGCCATTTCAGCTCAGTCAGCTGGCAGGTGACTTTTTTTTGGTGTATGTGTATTTTCTACCACGTTACTGTGCTGAACCAGCTCAGTGGCAGCATGAAGTGTGGAGTGGGATTGCAGCAGTAAATCCATAGTCTGTTCTGGGATTGCAGCCTGAGCCTCTCAAACAGAAGCCATTCCCCATCTTTTCATCCTGCCCTGTACATTTTCTATTTATACTTCTTTTCAGACAATGTGGACAAAACTACAAGCAATATTCAAGATACAATTTTATAGCAATAGTGTCCTGCTTCTTTCTTCTGGTTTTTCCTTACAATTTTCAAACATTGCACGGGTCACTTCTTGACCTCTTCTTTCCAAAGAGCCATGAACAAGAGATCTGAGATCACTTTCCTGAGTGGAAAACACTTTTCTGAGTGATGATTTACCAGTGAAGGTGAGGGTAGTCTTTCATGGGTGTGTCACTTTGTGTGTCTGTATATTAAATTTCGCTTGTCATTTATTACCCTGTCACATTAAGATGGTACCAAGCGATACAGCCAAGCCAACTGAACAGCTTTTTGCTGCCAAAACAGGTTGTCCCACTCTACCCTCTTTCTATGCTTCCACTTCATCCCTGGATGTACAATCTTTGTACACTTTTGTCACTGATGTGACCTCTCCGCAAGTCAATTCAACTCACTAAGCCAAGATAAAAGTTGGGGTTTTTTGCTAAAAGTCTTTTGATATTCTTGATTACCAGTTAAAGATTTGTCTGTTCAGATGAATTTTGTATTATCTGCCAACTGACGTCATGGCATTAAGCTTCTCCATAAAATTTCTGAAGATGTTGAGCAGCAGAGATTTTTGTGGGTTCTGGAAACTGCATTATATTGTGTAATCTAATGATGAGTTTTCTTTCAGATGTTTTTTTGTCCTTTTCTGTTTATCCCATATGATCACACTTTGAGAGCACATGGTAAAAGACCAGCTCAATTTTTTTTTCTTTAAATCCAAATATCTACTATTATCAGAACCATCCTTATCTAAATAAATATCACTCCTTGAATCTCAAATAGGTTTGCAAAACAAGACATCCTTCTTGGTATGCAATGCTGATTCTTCTCCAACATATCATTCAGTTCACCAGTTCTATTCTTTATTATGTTTTCCAGCAAGTTACTTGGCAAAGACATCAAACACTGATTTTGGTGAGCTCACAAGTCTTTTCAATAGTTGTATTTTCCACCTTCCATTCTTCTAGCATGGTAGCATTTCAGGCAGATTTAAGCAATGAACTGAATTAAGCAACAGTTTAATTTTCTTCAGAATTCATGTTGTGGGTTTTTTTTTGTTGTTATCTGGTCTCAGCTGTCCCAGTAATATCTTAGGGAACATGAAAAACAGGATAGAGAAATAATGCTGAAAATATTAAAACAATTTTGTACTTTCAGCATGTTCCATTGTAGACTCTGTTCTGATTTTAGAGTAAGCTAGACACAGAGGTTTCCAAATATAAATATGAACCTGTAGGATTAGTTTCCAGTGGTTTTTAGATACTAACTAGAAATATATGCCAAATTTAACAAGTTTTGAGAGAAATGACTAAAAATACAACTAGAAGGTGTTTGTTAAGGACCAAAAAATCTAAAAGTGATTCATTGGTTACCAGACCTTGAGAAATTTACTCCAAATTCCAATTAATGTCCTTTGGTTTCTTTTCCTTAATTAATCCCAACAGAAATCAGTGCGTAGTGTGTAGCCAAGCTGCACAGGTGTAGCAGGAGAGGGTTTAACTGAGCAAAGTTCCTTTAGGTTCCTGTAACTAACTAAATTTGTAATTTGTCACCAAACTGCAAAATGAAATATAGGTATATAGTATATAGGTATATATCAGGTATATAAGTATATAAGAATATAAGTATATAGGCCTCACAACTTTGGAGTTGAAGAAGAAGGACAATGAAGCAGGTGAAGGAGCACAAATCATATGAGGAGCTGCCGAGGGGGCTGGGGTTGCTTAACTTGGAGTAAAAAGGGCTCAGGGAACACCTACAACCACAATTACCTGAAAGGAGGCTGCAGTGAGGTGGAGGTCAGTCTCTTCTCCCAGCTAACAAAACACATGACAAGAAGAAATGGCCTCAAGTTGTGCCAGGGGAAGTTGAGATTGGATATTGGGAAAAATTTCTTCACTGTAAGAACAGTCTGGCATTGGCACAGGCTGCCCAGGGAAATAGCAGAATCATCATCCCTGAAAGTGGTCAAAAAAATATGTGGGTGTGGCACTTGGGGACGTGGTTTAGTGGTGGACTTGGAAGTGCTGGGTTATCAGGATCTGATGATCTTAGAGTTTTTTCCCAACCTAAACAATTCTATGATTTCACATATTCATTGAGGACAGTTGAAGGGAAGCCTGCCCTTCCTTCCTTCCATCGGCCCTCTAGCCAGGGACACTATGAGGTGCACTGTTCTTGACTTCTGCTCATCTGTGTAAAGTACTTTTTTGACCCCAAGGTAAAACTGGTTAGACATGTCCTACGGATTGTCCCGCACTGCCGAAGTATCTCAGATTTTAGAGTAAGCGACTGTTTCACATGCTCATTCCACATGCATTTCCTGTTATTTTTCCTTTGAAAGTATTCCTAAGATGTCATTTCTATTTTTTTTTTTTTTTTTTTTTATTCTATGAGTAGGGAGAAGTAGAAGGCTATAAGATTGCATCAGAATATTAGGAAATTAAATGATTGTAGAAGGCAACATACTTAACCAGAAAATCCATCTGAGAGTAAGAGAGCTGATTCCATGATCCTTGACCTCAATGCAGTACAGGCTGGCCATATGCCAAATATACTCAGCACATTAAGATTTGGAACTTGCTGCTTAGTGTCAACTATAATTCATGGGCTGATGCTAAGAAATAAACTGGAAGTTTCAAGGACGAGGAAGTTCTGAACTGTCATCTTGTTCTCTCCATGCCTGTCTTGGTTCCAGGTGAATGAGATTTCCTATCATTACAGGCTAAAATGGTGGCTGAAAATGGCTTTCTAGGTACTAGCAAAACCAAATTGCTTATCTGGGCAGTGGCACACCATCTGCAGCAAGCAAAACAAGCAAACTCCTGGGCAGAATGCACCACTGCCATCCACGGGTGAACTCTCAGACTAAATGGCACCGACCAACAGCATCAGACCTCCTGCCACAGCCCACAGGACATCACGGCTCCTGGTGATGTATGTTTATTACATACCTCTGCAGGACATTGAAGGGTTGAGGTGGGGATGCAGGACCAGAGGGTCTGTTTTCTGTGCAGTCTGGGTCATCACTAAGCACTTGGTGGCAGGAAACCCAATGGGGCTATTGTATTTATCATGACAAGATGCTGTGGAGAAGAAGAAACTAGAAGAGAATCTTCCATAACTGACTCTGCTTTCTGCTTCTTACTCCCTTTGAAAAGAATAGCTTTGCTTTACTCTGTTTTTAAAGCAGCCTCTGTACCTCTGGGATCCAAGCATTAGATTGTGAAGTTGACTGCATTGTGGAGGAAGCCCAGCTCCTTTTATCCCACTCTTGCCTTTGCAGTCTGTTATCCAGTGGAACTCAGTTAAATTCAGTTGTAATAGATTTCTTGCTTGATGATTAAGAGCCCACTGCACCATCACTAAAAGTTTCTCTAGTGTCTCTTTATGCTGCCATTTTGCATTAGAATTTTATAGAGGTTTAAGTTATCTTGATTTTCACCCACATGTGACAAGGCAAAGAAGGGAGCTCACAAACTGGAACTACTGTGGGCAGACAGACCACAGATAACTCTAGAATACCCCTGACAAGTAATTTACATCAAAAAAGTAGAAACCCAGATATCCTATTGTCTACACACACACAGACACACACACACACAGAGGAGTCTTGATTGCATGGAAAAATCACACAAAAATTCCTTACCGAAACAGCATCATTTTGAAGACCTGAGAATTTCTAATTTTGTTTCACTCAAAGATGAAAAAGCTCCTGTAGCAGTGTGTGTAGCTTGCCCAGGTGGACCTCAGTTAATTAGACAAAGTATGGGTTCCCACACCAAAAATTTAAGATTCCTTCTTGTCATCAGCAGGATTTGAACACAGACTGCAAGACAGGAACCTTTAATGGTACCAATGCAATCCCTGCTGCTTGGGAAATCTGTTCGGTTCATCCATCTGGACCTTCTCCTAATGTGCCTCTGCCACAGATGAGCTGGAGCTTTTTTGCACAGCCTGCACTTTCCATTCTAAAAATTCAACAGAGTTTTGAACATGTCAGCTTCATTTAATGCCTGGCTGTAAAGTGAGTCAAAATAAATTAAAACTGTAAAGTATTTGTGATGATGAGAATTGAAAGTTGGAAGGTAACAAAAACTGGATGTGAGCCTTCCAAGAACATTTCCAGGCACTCAGCATGGTGCTGGATAGTCATGCAGCTCTACTGAAGGACATTACTAACAGATATGTGAAACCTCATTCAAAGACACACATTGATGTAGAATGGAGGTGGTGATGGAAAAGAGTGTCAGAAGGATGAGAAACTGCAACTAAAAGCTATTAGAAGCCATACTTAAATTCAGGGATAAATATGAAAAACTACTTTCTCCTCTTCCAAATATAAGTCCTTCTTGGAGCCACAACAAACATATGTCTTAGTTTAGATCAGGCTAATATTTTTGTGTGAGAATGTGAAATTTCATTCAGAGGTCTTTAATAATGTCAATGGCATAAAATTCCTGTTCTCTGGTGTGTTCAAGTTAAACATTTTCTAATAAAAACAATAACAGAAAAGGTGCCCTTATACTGCACAATTCTTTTGAGTGATTAGCATATATTAACTCAAGAAGAAAAGGGTTAACTTTCAAACATGCTTAATTCTAGTGATGATGAAATGGATGAGAAGAATAAGTAAATGTAGATTAGAGACAGAAAGAAAGACTTGGGTAAAGAAAGGGTAAAAAATTGAGCTGAATGCATGGAGAGAAATGTAGAAGAAAGGTTGTTCATCTTTCATACATGTCATTTACTCAAAAAGGAATTTCATAAAAGGCTCTGTAATTAATGTCTCTCTTCAATAAGTGATCCAAACTCTATTTTTTGACAGTGATGCATTATGATGGAGAGAGAAGGAGAAAAGCTTCTTTTCCTGCAGGTCATGCCTGTGTCCATATGCTGAATTGAAGGACCAGAGGAATAACCTTTGCAAGGGACCAATTTCTCTTCAGGGTCATCAGCTTTCCTCCTGGATGCTCTGCAGCTGAGACGACTAAATCTTGCTTTGAAGCATTGCACCAACATGCATGCTTATGTTTCTTCTTCTGTTTTCTCTGATGTCCTCAGCCCAGTGGAGGTGTGCTGATTTAAAACAAGGGCACCCTGATGGTGAGGAAATTATCGTGACCCACGAGATTGTCAGGAAAGAGTTGAGAGAAAATGCAGAGTCAGCAGATAGAGCCCAGTTCTGACTTACACTGAGGACAAGAGTTCAAGAAACCTGAATTCCAAACCAGACTCTGAGCAGGAATGAACTTTTGAGTGGTGTAAGTGGTTTCATAAACATTGGTGGTGGATGGGATTTGTGTTTTATTATTGGTGTATCAATAATACATGAGGTCATCATGGCTTCCTTTCCTATGCATTCCACATGTGCTTGTGTCCTAGGGAATTTTTAGTTGCTTGAATAAAGCCTAAAATAAATATAAATAAATTCAAGGGTGACAGGAGGAGGAGAAGAATATTGCAGAAAAACTGTAAGAACAAATATAAGCCCACATAATGTGTTCTATCCTACAAAACCTCACTAGGAATGATATAAACACCACAATGGCAAGTAGAGCTGCTAAGACGTTCCTTGAGTTGGAGCTGTCTCTGCAAGGCAGGAGACAGAGTACTGATACCCATTGCTGCCTTTCAAAAGGGCTTCTTAGCAGAAGACCATGATGTGTTCTTTATCATTCTCATTAACTCAAAGCAATAAACCCTATAGCTTAAAAAATTATTTGTGGATTGAAAAAACAATTAGCTTATTTCAAGTCAATGGCTAAACTCCCAGCTGTATAATAATATAATGTGACAGTGAGAGGCAAAACCAGAGTTTTAATGAAATGTAGCTCCTGCCAATGCTTTGAGCACTTAGAGGGAAGCCTGCTCTGAAACAGCCTCAATGCATCAGTCGGGGTTTGGAAGAAGGGAGAAGAGCTGTCACTGTAGAGCAGCTCTCAAACCCTGATCCCTGGGGCAAGCTACTGATGGTTGGGAAGAGTTGCCTGGTTACAAGGAGCTGCCGCCTTCTCATTTCCAGCTGTTAAACTGCATTAGAAGGAGCTGAATAATACCAGAATAGAAACCTAGCTTATAATTTGTGGTTTAATGTAAAAAATGTAAAAAAATAAAAATTAAATGAAAAAAAAAAAATAGGAGACATTTTATGGCATCTCTAAATTTTTTAGGACGTGAGTCTTTGCAGCAGAGTTCTAGCAGGTCCATGCTGCAAAATGGAAACAGAGATTTCTGTAATCTTTTATTGATCAGCTTCCTGTTCCAACAAGATTTGCCAGTGGAGTGCTGTAACCTCTAGTGTGTGTAAAGGATGGGGAAAAGGTAATAGCAGAGGGGATTTTAACAGAGCAGAACAAGAAATAGACATAACCAAGAAAACAAAAACTCTTTTTCTGGAAAGTGTATGCAAATATATGTATTAAAATATCAACATTTATATTTCATTTTTGAATGGAAAATACAATATCTAATGTGCTGATTTCTTCATGCAAATGGAAATGTGTACATTTACCTATCCGTAATAACAATAACAGTAACAATAACAATAACTATAACAATAACAATAATAATAATAATAATAATAATAACAGCAATGGTTGGAGTTTAATTCTAAAACGTGTGTTCTGCTTTCTTTTCTAGAATGGAAAGTCTAGCTGACCAGTTTGAGGGGGACTGAGATGTGAATGAGACCTGTTAATATCTCTGTGAGAGACAAAGAAAAATGGAAGTGTGGGTCAGGCCAGAGCAGAGGGTTATCCCACCAGAAGATATCATCATTGAGAGAAGGAGTTTCCAGATATGTTGTTGGGCAACCTGTAGTGACCACCATGAAGTTTCCATCTTCAAAAGCTGGAAGTAAGGAAAATTCCTGCAAAAACCCAAAGCAGCAAATGAAAAGGAGGTGTGAGCCATCCTCTGAAGTCCTGGGAACAAAAGGTGGCACTGATGTGGGCTTTGGCAGGGAAGGCAGTCATGGGGCCTGCTTATGTTCTTTCAAAGGGTTGTAAGCAACAGAAAGAAAGTATCAGCTTTGGTTGAAATTTTAAAAAATCATAGTTCAATGTTCTGCTTTTGGCTGGGGTAGAGTTAATATCCTTTATAGGAACAGCCATTATGGGGCTATGGCTGTAAGAGTGTTGGTACCTTGGGATGTTTTAGCCATTGCTGAGCAGGGCTTGCACAGTGCCAAGGCCTTGTGCCTCTCACCCCACCCACCAGTCAGAGGCTGGGGGTGCACAAGGAGATGGGAGGGGACACAGCTGGGACAGTGGACCCCAAGTGAGCAGAGGGAATATCCCACACCATATGGTGTCATGACCAGTGTATAAAGCTGGGGGAAGAAAAAGGAAGGGGATTGTATGGATTAATAGTGTTTATCTTCTCACGTCACCATTACACATGATGTTGCTAGCCTTTCCTGGGTTGACTGGATATTTGCCTGCCCATGGGAAGTGGTGGATGAGTTCCTTGTTCTGCTTTGCTCACATGTGTGGCTTTTGCTTTCCCTGTTAATCTTTGCCTCAACCCACAAGTTTCTCACTTTTACCTTTCTGGTTCTCTCCCCTGTCCCACAGGAGAAGAGCGAGTGAGCAGCTGTGTGGGGCTGGAGTTTGTTGGAGTCTGGAATACAGAGTGTGTGCCCTTGTTTCTGATACTTAGTTCTAAGATCCAGATAAACACTGAATTTCATATAATATGAAAATCATGAGCATGTATTCATGGTGATACATGAAAACAAATGTTGAAGTTAGATAGAAAAAGCTAAAAGTGTAAGTGTGTAGATTAGAAAGTTTTTTTAAATCACTGGGTGAAAAAGTTAGTTTAGAGAACAGGAGACAAGATGGAGGATTTAGGGTGTTGTCCCTTGTCCCTTCTTCTTTCTTCTTCATGTTCTTCTCCTAGAGGTTTTTGGGTAATAGTAAGTGATTGGATAGAAAATGCCGCAGTGCATCACAGAGGTGATGGGTCTTTGGGTCATCAAGAAAAATAATATACGTCTCTATTGTTGATTGGGTAAAAATAGGTATAAAGATAAAAGAACTGCGTATTTCGGGGCCATTTTGTGCATCAGGCATGAAGTGTGCCACAAGGCTTTGTTTGTACCATCAGAAGAAAGAAATGTACCAGATTGCAAAGATTAAGCTTGTGCAGCCAGTCTGGAGAGACCTGCCAAGTTCTGTGATGACCTTTTAATAAACACGAGAAACAAGATTCTAACAAGCTCAGGAGTTTTCTTCAAATCATAAGAACTGAGATAAGCAGGGCTCCCCACGAGGGAAGATCCCAAAATAATTCAGTGCAAAGGAGGCTGAGAAATCCAAGAATAAAAAGAAAAATACAGAAGAGATGCAGCAGAAACAGAGAAACAGAAAAAGGATTTTTTAGAGAAAAGTTACTGAGTTCAACCATGGCATTCAGAAACATGGTATTTTAACCAGGAATATTAGGGAGGGAGAGGGATATCTAGGTGAAATATGACTTCCCATTACAGATTGCTCTGAAAGATATGGTAGTGTCACAATACATTGCTAGTGAGAGCTGATTTTGAGCCTGTGTTGTGGTAATTTTATCAAATACCAAAACCTTCTAACACTGGTACTTAAAATGGGCAAGAAATATGTAAAGCAAATATGTTTCATTCATGTGCAATCTGATCCTCACTAAATGTACCAAAATTCTCTTCTCTACAAGAAATCTTTTGTGTATAAGGAAGACGGTGATAACGTGAAAACAAAAAACAGGAGGCACACAAAAACAAAATCAGTCTGTACCCCCATCCATAGAGGCATATAAATATGCAAATATATGTATCTCCATAGCCATGCATGTATTGCCGTGTCCCAACATCCTCCAAACATGAATCAGTTAAGCTTCTAACAACAGTCTTCTGAGACAGGAAGGTATTATTCCTGTTTACAGATTAAAAAGCAGAAGTCTCAGGGAAGTTCAAATGTAAAACCCAGGAAGAGTTGGAATTGACTTTATTTTTTAAATTCCAGTGTGGGGGGTTTGTGTCCAAGATTTAAGATATCATAATTTCATTTTATTGTTTGACTTGATTTCAAAATTTCTATGACAAAGAGAGAAAAATCATGGAATAGAATAGTGTTCAAATAAAAGGAGAAAATTATTGTTTCCTTTTAAATTGAAAGAGGGAAAATCTTTCATCTTAGCTTGTATCATAGTGGTAATTTAAAAATGAAGTGCTGATTCTTCAAAAAGAAATTTTGTTTTTCTATCATTGATGCCAGCTGGGTCTGCAAGCTCTACCACAGGAAGAGATGAATAAGTGGTTGAGAAAACCTGAATGGATTACACTTGGACCACAGTAATTAAAGCCCTTCTTGTATCTTAAGGACTGGAACCAGAAAAACAATGATCCAAGAGACACAGTCCAGCACCATTGCATTTTGGTGTGGGCAGTCCAGTGCATAATAAAAACTCAGCAGCACCTTGCTTTGAATGGGATCAATGGGGCAAAGCAGGTCTGGAGGGGCAGCAACCCCTTTTACAGGGGCAAATAAATCCACCCCCACTGCAGGACACAGGCAGGGGCTTTCTTAAGCCTGTGGTGCAGACTCCTTGTCCCTGAGGAGTGCACCTTTACTTCACCATGTTGTGAAGCAATGGAGATGATGGAGAGACCTGTGATCCTGTGGTGTACAGAGAGGATGCTCAGGAGGGAATATGGTGTCTCCTACATTAGCCTCCTTCAGAATTTTTTATGATGTTTTATACATTACATAATGTACAATATAGAGTGACTGTATATGGTATACAACACCTATCTGAACACTGGATACTGGCCTCTGCTGCAGATTCTTCTCTAGATTTACTCAGAGATTATTTGTATTGACTCTCTTCAAAGGAAACCCGGTCACCAAGTTGTTGCTCTTTGTCTGTAATCACTTTGCTTTCATCTATGGTTTGGCACCAGCTGCATGTAATTACAGTTTGATTCTAAGTTATTTGACCAGAACTTCAAATTCTAAGTCACAGAAATTACACATTGGTTATAACTAAAAAAAAGCAATGACAAGTATTCTGTTAAGAAAATGGTGTTAGGCAGAATACTCCTAAGTCAAACTTATTGCAAGAAAAATACCTTAATATCTGAAAAAAACCCTCAAAATAAAATAGACAGAAACTTAAAATGTTACCTGGCTGTAAAATTAAGTTCAGCTGTTTTCTTACTAGAGCTTCTCAGTTCTTAATTTTATTGTGTGCAGTGTTTATATATTGTGCTCTAGAAATATTTTATTGCATAAATGGTTGGCTTAAGGGAGGGAGTAAAGTGTGGGAAAAAACCCCAACAAATAATCCAGTGTATTTAAGGATTTCAGCCTGTATATACACTGCAAGGAGGATTCCAACAGTGTGGCTTTCTATATGCCAGGTGCATTTGCTGCCTGGAAACGAAGCTCAGCTTTCCACAGCACTTGCCACTCCGTTGAAACTAGAAATCTTCAGTATGCCCATCACATGTGCAGACACCAGCTCTTAGGGCAAGTGTAGTAAATGCAAAGGAATGCAGATTTTGGTGATGAAGCCATCTAAACCTCACATGCAGCATCCTGAAGCAGTAGACTTGCTGTGTGTGGGCGGAACGAGTTAAGTACCAGTACCACGAGCAGAGGAGCTGCCCTCGCTGCGCAGTGGTGGGTTTGCAGCAAGGCCAGCCAGTGCAAGGCACTTGATGGGACATGGAGGGGAAAGATGCTGTACCAGCTGCACTGCTGCTGTCCTGCAGCACCACACTTCAACCTTCAGTTAGAAAAGGGCACATGAGTCCAAAACTTTGTGCTGGGTGTCAAACATAAAACCCTGTGGCAATGTCGCTGGTGTGACTCCTGCACATGTGTTAACCCATAGCACAGGAGCTCATGTGTGGCCCCATGTGCACACATCCCACACAGCTATACAGACTCTGCACACGGTGAAGGTGATTGCCCTCAGCAGTGCTTCAGGTGTCTCAGCTCAAAGCTGTGGCTGCATCCTGGGTGCCATGCAAGGAGACATTAAATCTGGGCCCAGAACCTCCCCAAGCAGCAGCACACACTTACCTGGGGGGCAGAGGCATAGAACCTCCTACAGCCCTCTCCATCCTTCTCTGTGTGCCCAGATATCTCCAGACAGATCCTGTTGCTTGAAACCCATGGATGGGAGCCACAGAGGAGCTGCAGCACAAGTTGTTCCCATGTGATGTTCCCTGAACCCCGGTCTTGTCTCCCCGTCTCTTGCTGCAGTGCCCCTGTAGCACTCCCTGGGGGTAAATGGAGGGGCTCCTCTGATGCTCACCCAGCTCCTCCTGCTGTGCCTGGGAGTGCTGTCTCCACCCCAAAAATTCTCCCTCCAAGTACACAAGTGCACTGCCTTCTTCCTTCCCTGAGTTCAGCTTTTAATATGCATCCCTATAGCGTTGTGCAGCTTCTGACAGGGGCTGATAAGCAGATTGCTACTTTTGTTTCTTTAAAGGCAAAAAAGTAATGCAAATTACATTCACTGTGGGTTTTGATATGTGTGGCTTGATGCTTATCAGCTCAATTATACTGCAGGGAAAGGAATGGCAGGATTGTTCTCTTAGTCCTACAAGGCATTTAACAAGGAAAACCTAAACTCTTTGTGTTACAATCAAGTGTAACTGGGGCCTTCACAATTCCAGAAGTAAGGTTGGTTCTCTGGCCAAATTAAAGAAAGTGGAGAATTGCCAAGGGAAAACGTTTTTGTCCGGTTTAGCTTATCTGATGTTACCAGCATGTAGTGATACATTATCATAGAGAGATATTTCCTCTGTTAAACATAGAAGCAAGAGTAAGGATGGATAAACAATGCATGCAAACAAACCCCGAGTGTTTAATTATTTTAGCTTACCATGGTGGGAAGCAGGGGTGGAGGGGGAAGGAGATAAAATTAAGCATTCCTCAAAGAACCCAGCTACTGCTTTCTATGTAGGAATTGTCTCCATCAGAGAAGGAAGCCTGAAGCACAGAGCAAGTGGCTGTCCAGCAGACAAAAGGTCTTGCAGAGCCCCAGTCTGTTGCAAAAGAGGAGCCCTCTGAGCAAGGTTGTGGGGCATGAGTCAGGGTGACCCAGATCTCATGGCCTGGGAAATGCAAAGGAGGAATGAAACATTTTGCCTGCTTTTAGATGTGTCTGGAGCAGATATTTGTGTCTGATCCACTCACTTCAGGCTTTCCTCATGACAAGCAGAGGGATGCAGATACTGGTAAGGGCATGGCTCATCTGACACTTATTTCAGGTGTCTGGTTTGGGATTAAATGATTCTCACCCTGAATACATTATACATTGGTTAAAAGGAGGCTATTCCATACTAGATGTCTATGTTATATATATCAATATTTCATTGAAAGAACCCATAGGCCACCACAAGATTTCCTTGTGGCGGTTGCCATCAGCAGTCATTGCTGACCACAGGGATCTGTATGGTTTTGCACACCCAACAGGCAAAGAAAGGGAAGGAAACCAGAAACCTTCCTCTCTATGAATAAGATCCTAACCCTTCAAAACAAATGAGTGAAGTTGCACTGCAACAAGGAGGAGTAACAAGGCTTGTCTACTCAGTTAATGCAGTTTCACAGGCACTTATCCCTTTAATGTTGAATCCCATAGTTGAAGTATTTAAATAATTCCAGTGCATCCCAGACCAGAAGTCTCTGAGCAAATCAGAACTTACAGAAAAATGTCAAAGAGAAAGTATATGGTACAGTAAATGTTGCTAATTACCACTATAAACCAGCCTTTATGCAGCAGTTTTGCTGCAGAACTGTTTATTAGGATAAATTTTAATAAGACTTTTAAATTTTAAAAAGATAACATACAAAGGACCAGAGGGATTTTCCATTATGAAGGGCTAGTATATGTTAGTGTGGCTGAGATGGGGTTTTGTGTGGTAGCACCCCATTACCACCATACCTAGAAGATGAGGAGCAGAGCTTTGGCTGAATGTCCAGAACAAGTTCTGGGTTGTGAAATCTGTGTGAGGGAGCAATGACAGCTCAGCTGACCTTCAGGTCTGGCTCAGGTAAGGCAGTGTCAGCACACTGCCTCCCGTCCTACTGCTTGGAGGGTAAACCATGAATGTGGGTGTCATTTCCTCACTGATACTCTGCAGGCCACTGGATCCTTTTTGCACATAAAAATGTATTTGACATGCTACAATACAGCTCCTGACTATACCTTTTCCAGTTAAATTGTGCAGGGTGAGACACAGCCTCTTCCAACAGCATATTTTGGTTCATAAACTAGGACATTCATTGGCACAGCAGCAAAAAACGTGTTTGCTAACCCTTATGTACAACAAACAGGTGTTGATGGCAAAAACATGTTGTGTAGAAGGTCCCAAGTGACCACAAGGCTGAACAGAGAGCTGTAGAGTTGTCTCATTCCCTGCCAGCAGTCCTAGGATGTCATCCAAAATTACCTGTGGCTTCTCGAGTTTAGTTCAGTTGGAGCTGAGAATCAGCAAGACAAGTGTGTGTAAGCACCTATGTATGCAGAAGCAAAATAAGTGACATATTGAAGACTGTATCTTGGTAGCCTCCATGTAAGTCCAGGGGAACACCATAAAAAAACCACATATTTAAGCATGTGTACATTTTCCAGTAGCCACTTGAGAGCCTCAGTTTTAATTCATGATGCTGACAGTCTTGATTCAGAATGACATCAACCAACACTGTCTGTCAGAAACTGGTGCTTTGGATTTCACTACTTTGTCTCACAGTGATGTGGAGCAATATCTTATGGGGCTTTCTGTACTAGATCCAGTCCAGACAAGCTATCAAGTGTGTGTTACTTCAGGTGTGTAGAAAGTCATTTGTGCATCTTGATTTGAGGTAGACTGCTTATATTCTTTTGTGGTGTGGAGCTGTACATCTACATTCATGAGTGGGAACCAGATGCTGAACAAGAGTTGAGAACATCAATGCCTTTGTAAAATTAAACCTCTAAGTCAAGCAGTGGATATTTTCCTCCAGATAATCCTCTAAACTAAAAATTTTAAAGAAAGAAACCAGCCGAATCTTGAATCTAGGTGTGGTCTAATGAAATTTTAATCAGCAACAAATATTCCTATTTCATGAGAATGAAATAAGACAGGGAGAGTATGGTGAAATCAGCAGAAAGTATCTCTAATCCTAAATTTCTTAAAACTCATTTAAAAAATAATGACTCAGTGACATAAAAGCCTAGTCTAAGCAGTCTCTTGTTCTCTTTCTTTAACTAATTTCTAGAAATTAAGCTAGAACAAGCCCCAAGTATAAAAGGCTCCAAAGCTCACAGGAATTGTTGGAAGTTTCCAATAGGCTGTGGTGGGATTCATCTGAATAGGACAAAAAGATAGGATAAACAGTAGATGGACATTTTTCCTTGTGTGCTTGTAGGCATGTCCATGTACCATCTAAAACTGAGTCTTGTAGACACCAACAGTTGTGTGGGTGTGAGAAGAGAGAGAACTAAGCCAAGCAAGCCAACAGAGAAGCTGTTCACCATTTCTGTGGAGATAAGGTACTTGCTCCCACATGGAAACAGCTCATCCCCACATACCGTGCTCCACCTGCCAGGCGCAGTGTCACTGTAGTTCACAACATCAGTTCAGAGCTCTTGTGAAGCTAGGAGAGGGGCATGGACTATCGTCTGCTTTAAATGTATTTGCACACTGCACAGTGAATTTCAATAGGTGATTTCATGGATCCAGCTATAATATCTGCAGGAATTCTCAAGACCATGCCATGCCCAGCAGTCTGGCTGCTTCCACCTGTTGACCTAACAGTGGCACAGGCAGTGGTAGCAGAAAGCCCAAACTGGGTCAGACTTTGCTATTGTTTCCTCATCTGTGGGAAGTGTACAGAGGGCTGAGACTGGAATCAAAAGGTCTACAGTGGGGAAAATAAAAAAAGCCTAAAGGGATGCAGAGTGGTTTGAAAGACTTCAAGTTTGTTTACATCCGCTTATTTTTCGTTTTTCCTTATTCTCTGGTACTTCAAGAGTAGTGTAGCAAGAAACATCTTACAGTGGAAAGGTTAGGCCAGTCATGGAAAGATATACACTGAACAAGGTTCTGGCATCAAATAAAGGTCTTCCTACCACAAGCAACACTAGCATGGTCAGGGTTAATTTCATGTGTGGGATTCAAACCTATGCAGCCTGTTTTGAATCAAAGGGCCTTTTGGCTCCCTGCAATTAAAAATGATTGAATTTTTCATCAGCCCTGTTTATACTTACACATACTTGTCTGGTTAAAATGTGGGAGTTTTGTGGGTCATTTGTGTTCTGTCTCTGTGACTGTGGCATATTTTTAAAAAAAACCAACCTGAAATGTCAACAATATCAAGAGGAGACAACAGTGACTGTCTGAGATTACTCTAAGCGCTCTCTTTCTTACAGAGGAAGAAAAAAAAAGTTTATATTTACTTTTATATATATACACATATATATACTTAAGGCATTCTTATTATAGGATTATAATTATATTAATTATAATAATATATAATTATATATTATATTATGAATTTATAATTAATAAATTATAGGATAACTTATGAAGTCTTTCAGGAATTCTGTACTGTTCAGACAATTTTCATTGTCATTGGGGGGAAACAGCAAAGTTTGGTACCTTGCTGAGGAATGTTTGTGCCTTTAGCATCTCCCGAAGACTCATCTGCAGTCATATTGTACACCACAGTGATCCATTCTGCAGGTCACTTCAAGCCTAGTTCTGATTTTAATGGGAATAATGGCAGTTCTAAATACTCTCTTTTGGAGCAAGTGAATGCAGCACATTCATTTCAGTTGACAAAAGTTAAGTATATGTAATATTTTCCTTCTGAAAATAAATGGAAATATCTTTAAAAATGAGCCTAAAATAGATATTTACATAAAAGACTGCTCCTTATGTTTTTCCAATTTGTATTCATTTTGGCTCCTTCAACAGCAGCTATTGGTGATGAAGTAGTTGAAAAAGAGCATAAGTCATTGAATCAGAGTTAAATCACGTAGCACCATGACCCATATATTCCTATTAGGTGACTTGCTACACTTGCATGGTTCCAAGTCGAAAGGAATGTGTGCTTCTCTGGGAACATATAGCTTGGAAAAAGCATATATGTGATAATAACAAAAAAGTATCCAGCTGAACATGGAAAGACATACCTGCGAGTAACTGCTGCTGTACTTTTTCTCAAAATACATCTATTTATCATAAATTTTCATGTCTGTGCAAGCATATTAAGAAATATTGGGTGATGTGGTAGTTATTGGAATCATTACAAAACCAACAAACCTGAGGAGAAAGCCAGTTTTTCAACATTCTATTTACTATAGAGGACAAGCAATAGAATACACTGGTAAAATTTTGAAGCTTCACAGTTACAGTGAGTAAGCACTCAGTAAGAAAAGCACCGTTTTGCAGCAGGTTTCAATTACACCCATAGTGGATTTCAGGGCAGTTACATCAGCTCCTATATGCTGGGTAAATCAAGAGACTGATCAGCATGGATGAATTGTGCAAATAGAAGCTTGTGCTTCCTCTCTCAGTAATTTCACCTCCATTTTCTTCTGTGAACACACAGATTTCTCAAGAAGCAGTCAGTGTTTTCAAAATAAGCCCGTAATGAACTGTAGGCAGGTTTTGCTTGTTCAGTGATCCGGCTGCTGATGAAATTATCTTCCCTGAGAACCCAGGAGTCTGTGATCATGTTGGCTGTTTTCAGTTGTCTGTTCAGAATTATGTTAAATTCTTGCCTTATGCAGGCACAATTTCTATTGCACTATTCAACAGAAAAAAAATACCAGCAACACAAACATTTTCCCAGTTCAATCACTAAGAGGCAGACTGCTGTTTGGAAGTATGTTTTAAATGGGAAGAGGAAGAGACTTCACGAAAGATTATGTTGTTTTATGATACTTTAAAAGCAAACTGAGAATTGGAAAAAAATCTGCAGGATAAATATGGCCTCTATAAGCTTTTAAAAACTGGGTTTATACTGGGGTCCTCTAGGACTACAATTATAAAATCAGCAAGCCAAATACCATGATCAATTGCTTGTGTAGACATAATCTCTCCACCTCCTTTCCAGGCCTTCTCTGTCTCAACAGCCATTCCTGAAAAACCTCAGCAGTGACTGCCTGCACGTTTTTGTAGACAAGCAAGGAATCTCCCTGTGATGGTCTGAACATCCCAGTGATCTATTTCATTCTGCAGTTTGACTCGGGGGAGCAAGCTTCCTCTGAGGCAAGAGGCAAGGGAGGACGAAGTGTAGCTCCAAAATGATGTGGTAGGAAAAGGTGAATGCAGAGATGTTTTAAGCAGATCTGAGGGGACTGGTGTGTGTGGCTGTGGTGGAGGGTGCCTGAGAAGATGGTGAGCTTGTCAAGCTGCCCAAGCTGGGAATTGTTGTTGACTTCACCAGTGCTGGCAGGTGCAGCAATGGGGGCTCACGTGGTCGCAGGAGCCATAAGATGCCTGCGAGGAGAAGGTGCTGCAGCCACAGGAAGACTCTTTGGCTGTACCCCTTTTGCCTTGTCTTCCCCTTCTGCTCTCAGCAAACCTGGCGGTGAGGAGAAGCCTGCAGGAGCTGCAGACAATGTCTGCAGCTGAGGTGGAGGCAGGCAGGGCAGATTCTGCTGCCCACCAAGTGTCTAAGGCCATGGGCCACACATGGAGCTCACAGCAGATCTGCTTCCAAATGTGGGAAGAGGTGGGTGGGATGAAATTGCCTCCCTGAAGGGTCCCAGGTCTGGTGGACAGCACAGTCCTTGTGTGAGCACTGTGAGGGCAAGGGGCTGGTGGACATACAGGGCTCCCAGTGGTTAGAGAGGCTGGGAAAAGAAGTTCTCTGGGAGCTGGGATAGAGGGCTGGCTTTGCTGGAGCAGCAGGATAGGGGTGCTGCAACCCACAGAGCTAACAAAGGGGAGCACGCTGAAAGAGCTTCAGTCAATTGAGGACTACAGTGATCTGTCAAAAAGAAGGACAAATCCCCATCCCATCATTGCATGGCTGGCCAAAAACTTCAGAAAAATTCAGTGCAATTTCCTTTCCAGAAGAAAATGTTGTTTTGAAGTAAGCCTGTGCACTTCACAGATGTGCCAGTATACCGGCTGACACAGCTTCTATTCCAAAAGAAGAATATATTATTTCTTTTTGATAGGAGGTCAAATAAAGAAGGGAATGGACTGAAACCAAATTCCAGTATATTTGTTATTTCCAAGCTCCTAATTCAGAAACACAGTGTTGCACAACATTTTTTGCGATTTCATCCATGATTGTTCTCTGAGGGATCAACATTACAAGACACACTCATGTGGACTGCCTGGGCAAATATCTCCTTAAAAATTCCATGAGGATGAAGAACAAGACTTTCTGGAAATCACTCAGTTCAAAACACTGTCCAGATTCCATTTGAAGAAAAAGACATGTACACTAATCAAGCACACAGAGAAACTTCCAGACTTCGATGGCAAATCTCATTTTTCTTTTACTTCTGCTCTCAGATAGGAAGACTGCTGTGCTCTTAAAAACCCTGTAAGCACCAATACTTCCTCCTCCCTCTGTCCCCCAACAGGATCTTCTGGTTTTAGCTTCCCACTTTGGGATTTTCATAGCTATTCCACTCAAGAGAAAAGGGCAGAGGGTCAGCTAGAGCCCTGTACTGCCTGCACACTTCATGTTTAGCGGAGTTCTGGACTGCTCTGCACAGCTCTCTGCTGCATGAGCCTGACCTAGAGAGCCTTAAGCAGCACAAATGTGACCTGAGTTCTTGAGTGATCCTTGAGTCCTCCAGTATCCTGATACATGGTCCTTGTCAGTTTAGCTGAGAAGAACCATCCTCTAAATCCTGCTTCTGTAAAAGCAAAACCAGAGCTCCACCCTTTCCAGCCCACACTGCTGCAGCCAGGTGTGCATGGTGTCAGGCAGCACAGCTGGCAGGGTTGCATGAGCAACTACAGGTGACACGGGAAGGAACTGGGAAAAGGCTGGGAGTCTTGGGAAAGACACAGTAATATTCCTTTGGTTTAGAGTTCTAGTTTAGTCTGGTTTAGAGTTCTAATTGTCTTCCCTCATCTCAGTCTTTCTAGTGTTTTTTTTTTTTTTTAATAGTGATTTATGAATTCATCTATACACAGGATAGCCAATAAGCATGGCTATAAAAATAAAACAAAGTGAAAGAAAAGGCAGTGCAGAGGTTGGAACGGTACCTGGAGTTACAGCAGTAGGATGCAAAAGGTCACAAAAGAAAAAGAAATCCACGTGAAAACAGATTTTGTTGACCCTTCTGTTGCCAGAACCAGCTTGGTTTATTTTCTGGGACTTCTTTCACTCTTTTTATAACTTTCCAGACTGGCTAAATTTCTCAATACTCTTCAAATTCAAAAGCAAACTGTGGCTATAGTAGCACATCTGTCTCAGCAGTCACAGAATCACACACTCCTGTTTTCCCTTCCAGCACCACCAAGCACTCCTAAGTCACAAAGCTGAGGTTATTGCTTGAAGTTTTGCACCTTTCAGCCTGTGCATGCCTGGGACCTTGCAACATGAGGATGTCAGCTGCAAAATACCCACCAAAACAAAAATGGCTTGAGGCATCATTGTCATGGACTGTGGGTCATCTGTGTCAAACAGATCGAGGGTGAAAAATGTTACCAAACCAGAACATCGCCCCTAGCCCCAGGTGAAGGGGAGGTTGGAACTCTCACAAGTTGTGGGAAACAAACTACAGAGAGCCTGGGGCAGGATCTGTACCTCTTCTGAGTAGCTGCTCTCCACTGTAGTCACAAGCTGTCCTGAATTCACCTGCATTTAAACCTACTGCAAAAAGATATCCTGAAACAACAGCAGTTTTGGAGCAGTGTTTATAGAGAGTACCCACAAAGTGTTGGAGCAGCAGTACCTAAAGGGAAATTTAGGTTTGCTTTTCCTTACAGGTGGCAGCTGCCAGCTATGCACAGATGAATGTGCAAGGGTTCAGCTCAGTCTGCCTTCTTCTGAGGTTCCCAACATTTATCTTTTTGCCACCCAGCAAAAAGCATGTTCAGCTTTACCTCAGGCTGCCTCATAGTGCAATCTCAGACATCTTTATTCCCTCAGGCACAGCCCATTGCAGCAGACCCAGTTTAGAGGAACTATCACCTCATGCACCAGAGACTGCATCAAGTCCTGTCAGTCCCCATGGTTCCATCCCTGCTAACGCTGCTGATATTCCTGTTAATCCATGCTGCTCGTTGGGGAAAGCCCACCCCAGATGTGCACCCCTTGATCTGTAGCTATGGAAGCTGGGCTCCCACTCCCCATTCCCCTGTGTCACATCAGGATCAAGTTTGTCTCATCCCAGCAAGAGGAATTTCTCCTCAGGTTATTTCTCTCCAAGACAAATACTGAAAGACTCTTAATTCACAATTAGCCTCAATAAAGGGAAAAGACTGAAAAATGACAATATTATGTATTTAATCTCAGGGCAACTTCACGGTTGCCAGCTTTACCTGGGAACCCATCCTGAGCTACAGCTCCTTCAGTAGCTCCCTCTCATTCTAGATGCAGATGTGGCCTCATTTTCCGGAACAAGAATCAACAACATAAATGTTTACATTGCAATAAAACCTAAGGAGCCCTCCATTTCTCAGCATTTTCAAGGTGATCTGTAGTCAAAAGGCACCAGTGAGCAGCCACTCCTATCTGTCAGCCTGCTTTCTGCCATGCAAAAGTCAGTGATTTCTGCTTATATGCAGCAAAAAGAATCATTATTGTTTCTGACTCAGCTCAAAGTATTTTGTCATGTCTGATTTTGCTGGAGGCTCCAGCCCTTCACGCCAAGTTATGTTATCACACAGCAAGAACAGCTAAATAGCCCCAGATGGCCTGGTTGGTTCACATTAGCCTCCTAGGTTTTTAGCAGCACTGTCATATACCCTGTTACTCTTGGACAGTGCAGAGATTGCTTTCTCCAGCGAGGTTTGTGAGCAGTCTAGGTGGATGCTCCAGGGCCCCGTTCGGAGACTCGGCGAGCTTTGGCTTGGCGCGTGTTTAAAGTACTCTGGGTTTGAAAAAACCATATCCCTGTGTACTACCATAAAGGAATGTGGATGATACTCTTGTGGTTATCCACAACATCTTTGTGGACATTTTGGGAAGAAAAACAAATAGCACCCTTCCAAATATTTTGAAATGCTACCTCTGACTGCGAGGGAGAAAAAGTTTTAAAAGAAATTAGGCTGTCATGAGTTATTTGGACTAATAACCACCAGTAGAAGAATAAGTTAACTTCTAAAAATATTGTTCAGCTGAAACCTCTGTGTCTGGTTTTGGGGGAATTTTTTACTGATCCACTCAGTAATGCACACACTGTAAAGATTAAACTTTCACCAACTTGGTTGGCAGGTTTAAGACATTTAAGACAAATTCATCATACAAATGTTGTCCTGCATAAACTGAGAGACAAGGCATGGTTGGTACCGAGTGCTGTGGAGAAGCATCATCCCCCATCTTCTTTTAAGGTGGCTCATTTTATTGGCAACAACTCCAGTGGTCTCAGCCAAGGTATTCTAACTGCAAAAGTTTAACAGTGGTACAGTATAACAAATTTGCTAGATTTGCTGAAGTGCTAGGTTTGGAATTTGTGATTCAAGCATTCCTTCAGTGGGACACAAGAGATACTTTGACAACTTGTTTAAAAGAAAAAGCTGGTCTCCATTATGTGCAAGTGCTATGTCATATAAAGTTGAAATAGGAAGACACCATTCTTTTAGCTCAGTTTTGGTCATTATGACTATATCCTGCCATTGATCTATATCTAGGTCTCTAAGCTGTGTCCATTAAAAGGCCTGAAAATGTATCAATGGCAGGATGTGGCCCTTTGTTCTTTCATGTTACAATCACAAGGAATTTGAATGGGATCTGGCTCCCAGGACTTTGAGCTGGCCTGCAGCTTTATGAGAGTGGTTTGCATCCCTCAATGTGAAAAGCCTTTGGAAAAACAGGCTGCCATCTGACAGCTTCCAAGCTCTGACACTGCCAAGTACAAAGTCCTTTCTCACTATATGTGCATACCAGCCATTGTAGAGCTTCAGTGATGACTTGTAGTTGATAGCAGGGTGTTCTCGGATCTTTCTGGCAACACTTCTTGACCCACCTCCATTTATTATGTTTTGATCACTCATCAAACAGATGTTTGATTTCCCAAGTGCTCTTGCACGCTACATTAGCTGTGTGTGTGCATGATTGGCTGGACAGCAGCAGGGAGGAGGGAGGGAGAGCTCTGACTGTGTTCCTCTTTGAGTGTCCAAAGCTGCCTGGTGTCTTAGGGCTCCTCAGAGTCCTTAAATTCCAAATATCCTTGCCACATAACCCCATAACCTTGCATCTTCTGTGGCTATGCACTGTGTAAAAGAGAGGGGTACTCTTGGTGGTCCAGAGGAAAGCTCTTCCTCTCCAATGTCATAGCCAGCACTTTCCAGTGCCAGGAAAGGGCAGAGCTGGAAACATTTCAACCCCCAAACATGTGGGATATGTTTGCTATAGCCAGAGAGCATGGTGTCAGCTCAGTAAAGCAGTATTTGCTCTGCTGCCATAAATGTCTCTGTAGAAGTAAATCTTGCCAATAATGAGCCAAAGAAAGGTGGCAACCTTGCAATCAGGGATCAAAACTGCTTCCACCCACTTCCATTCACCACCCATTTCATATTTTGCATTTAATGCCAACCAGAAACCCATTAACGCTCTCAAAGTATTTGACCAGGAATACGATCTTGAAATTTAGGCCAAATAACAGACCATTTTTCTAAATAATTTCCTTGAAGAAATTCATTTTTATCCAGAACACTGTTGTGAAAATTATTTAGGCATTGATTCTGTACTGAAAAAAAATGTCCTCTATAATTTTGCAGTCTTTGAGGGTAGTTTAATATTGAATACTATTAATAGATTAAGTTAAAAATAAGTGCCCTTTTTAATGTCAGGAATTTAAATGAAGATTTTATTTATACAGAACAAATGCAAGGTCGCAAGACGGTGTTTTTATACATATTACATTATTAAAAGAGTCACAATACCCTTCTCAGCCATTCCAGAAGTCAGTTTTACAATTAGATACTTGTTAGTGAAAGGATGATAATTTTGATAATGATTTTATGGACAAACATTTTCTAATCTCAGAAAACTTGCAACTTCCAAAATTTATTTTCTTATTTATGTATGATGTTAAGAGATGTGAAGAACATCATGGTAAAGGGTTATTCAGAGCAAAAGGTCTTTAAGCATAACATTATGTGATGTTCCAGTGTTTCCTCAAATGGACTTGGATTCTAGAGGATGTATGACTGACCAGACTACAAACTCCCAAACAACCAATACTAGCATATTGTTCATGTACAGCTGCTAGTGTACCCATTTTTAAACCTTTTGTACTTTAAAACAATACTGAACTGAGAAGGTTGTGTTGTAACTCTTTCAAAATAAAGCATTTTACTTCACTATCAGTAGCAACCTTTGCATACCCCAGTCAATGTCAGGCTGATAGAGATCGCTTGCAGTCTGCAAAATGTGGAAAGCAATTTCAAATCCACCTTCTTTGTCAGGTTCAAGGCCCAAAATCACTGGAAGGGGCAATGAGCAGGGTACACCTGGAGCTCAGGTGGGTTCACCACTTGCTCTGTTTCTTGACTCTTGCATGTTCATTTCTGGAATTCCTGTATTACTGTATTGCTCATGTTTGTACTGTATAGTTTTCTTTTGCTCTTTTGATCAGTTTGGAAGGAAGGATTTGCTGTCCCCAAGGGCTGAAGGCAATGAGCCCTGAGCAGCACAGGTGTGGAGCTGTAAGTTGCCTGGGAGCTTTGCAAGCTGTAAACCCATGGCATATCCACCACCTCACCCCTTTCAATCCTTTCCCTCCTGGCTCATTGAAGGAACCTGCAAGGTGAGCAGGAACACTTTGAAATTTGAACACAAAGAGGCAATTATGGGGGTCAGGAGAGGATACGAGCTTGATCAGTAAAACGCCATCACACTGAGCTTCTTCCCATTGCAAATCTCCTGAAGCAAGTGAAAATGCAAAATGATGCCTCCTGATGGCTCCAGCCATCCCTACATAGGAGAACAGTTCTGAATTAATTTTCCACAAGAGAGATTTCTTTTTCTTTTACTTGGATAGTGCATAAAAACAATATTTGGGTTTTATGTTGCTTCCAGCCTGAAACAACACCTCCCCTGCGTGTCCCAGATTGCTGCTGCTGTACAATGGAGAAGCAAAACACAGGCTCTTGTTTTGGACTGATTACTGGTTTGGAGGCATTTCATGCCTCATCATTACCCGATGCTCAGAGCTCTCCTGTGTTGCACATACTATTAACCAGACAGCAATTTCAAAAATATTTTTATTGCTGCTAATTACCCTTCAGGGAGACTGTAAAACAGAGTCTTTATGGCAATCTCTGATCTGTCCATGCCTGGAGGAAAAAAATGTGAGAATGATTAGCCATGTTTGCTAACCAGAGCATCACAGTGATTTTCTCTGTGTTCCTGTGCCTGACTTGTGTCAGGCTGCTTGGGAGATGTTTACAGCTCCCCTTCTCACAGCTATTCTGAACAGTGATACTCACTTGGGAGGGAAAAGAGTCATAGTGTATTAAATGTGTTTCTGAAATAAGCACTTCATCCAACCTTTCACCATTGGACTGAAGATGTCCCAGTTTAAAATAACTACACTCTAACTGCAATGGCTTGGTCTAAGGCAGCCAAGGGATTTGGTGTGGTGCTGTGGAGAGAGGTTGTCCATGCAGTCCTGAATCCATCCGGATTTACTCCTAATGTCTGTGTCCACCATATCACCCATGATATCCATGTGGGTGAGGTGCTGGGGAAAGAGCTCCTGTGGCTATCTGGAGCTTCAAGAGCTCCTGACCTGGGCTGCCCTGCCAGGGCTAGGTCCACATGGAACCAAAAACCAGCCCTCCCTCTGCTCCTTTACATCCGATCATATGGGATGTCCCCCTTTCTTTAGTGCCAGCATCAATGCTTGTAACTCCAGAGCTGGCATGTGGCAGATGTGTGAAAGAGGAGCATTCAAATGGCTGGGGATTAGGGATGGCATTAAGATGCCTCATTTTGTCACCATATAGTTTCTATACAGAGAGAGAGAGAGAGAGGGGTTGTAGCAGAAGTGCATCATGAAGTCTCACCAGGGTGTCCTCAAGCCACACACCTGGCCTCACGTCTGTAGAATAGGTGCTGGCACCTGGTTCTCAGGTTCTGTGGGTCTGCGTGACCCTGATGAACTGCAGCAAAGAGCCAGCACTGAACACTGCTGCAGCAAAGAGAGGGTTTATTTGTGCTCAGGAGGAAGAGGAAGGAAAGAATTACACTCAAAAAGGGAAAGAGAAGTGAATAAAGACACTAGCATGATTCCTTCTAGGGGACTGAGAAAAGGAGAGATGAAAAATAAAGCTACTGAGAAAAAATAATCACATCTCAACAGCTGCACAGAGAGCCTTACCAGGGCAGGGCTGCCCAACATTGCTGAAAAATGTCAGTGGGCAGCACAAAGTTAGGGAATATTGTCTTATCCATGCCCTGCTGCCACTCCTGCCCCTCTGAGCTAGCTGCTTGCTCCTCACTGCCCTCAGCATCCCTCAAATGGAGATGAAAGTGCAAATTGCTGCCTTCATGCTTTTTCCTCAGCTGCCACACAGACACTGAAGACACCAAATGCTGGTCCCTGCCTCCACCCATGGAAACCTGGATCTGCTTCTGGGTCCAGCAAAGGGAGGTTAAAGGATGGTGAGTCACCATCAAGAGTGGTGTGAATAGCACCTCATTATGTGGATTTGAACATTGCAGGGCAAATTAAGGATAAAACACTTCTTCTAAGCTTAAAATTTCATATTTTTGCAGGACTTCAGTCACACTTGAGCTATTTTAAATATCTCTTAGAATGCTTAGTTTTATTTTTCAGGAATAATAAGTAAGATGGGACAAATTAAAAGCTGTGGCCCAAGCAGTGCTGAGCTTGTGTGAGGGTCAACAGAAGTCTATGTTGCAGTTTTCCAGTTTGGCTCATCCTCCTGTAGGAGACTTTTGGAAATGATCTTGTACTCAAATGCTCTTTGTGCTCGAGGTTTTCCTTCCACAGGTAGAAAAGCCCAAGATCTGGTAGATCCCTGGCAGACTGAACTGCAAAGTGGAGTGGAAAGCAGCAATTTTGATTTGAAGTCCCATATATAAAAACCTTTCTATCCCAGGAGATCTTGAACCCAAACAGCCTTTTCTCTTTCAGGAGCCAAAAATTTTTCGCATGAAACCCTTCCTGGAAAGATTTGCACGCTTGCCCTGATGTGATCATGCAAAAAAATGTTTCAGTAACCACAGAAACTGAAAATCAGAATGTATCTGCTAAGCCTGAGCTCTGTTTCTGTCAGGAAACACCCTCTTTTGTTAGGTCTGGATGCCTGCTCCTTCTTCACCTGTGTCATGCTTAATTGCCATGAGCACTGATCCACCAGGAAAGAGGTATCCAGCAACTGCCTGGTTTTATTCATGTCAATTCAGGGTTGGAACCCACCTCATTGGTATGTTACCCATTCCCCTTGGTGTCAGATTCTTCTTGAGATTTGGGGCAGCAACCTCTGAGGTCCTGAGCAGTGAGCAGCTGTATTTACAAAAAACAAAGTCAAATTACTGTCATCCCTCAAGTGCACTTGCTACTTGGGTGAGCAGCAATGTTTCCCATGAGTACTGTCACTGCTGCCAGCTGGAAATGGGTTGGAGGTGTGGGGTTGGTGGCATGCTTCCAAGGTGTGCCTGCTGCTGGGATGGGCATTGAAGCCAGCTGCCAGGAGCCCAGGAAGCGATGTGGTAGGTGAGGTGGTGCCACAGCAGCACGGGAGGCAGGGCTGGGCACACACAGACAAAACCAGAGCTAAATGAAGGTCCTGCTGGGGTGGAAGGACACGTGCACACAACACACACAGGTGTCTCCTGCTGCCCATGCCACACTAAAAGGACCACCACTGGACTTTCCTGGGTGCAGGGGCTCCATGAGACTTTGTGGACCAGAGACAAAAGAGCTGGGGGTCAGTCAAGGAAAATACAGTCTGATGCCTTTGTCATTTCAACCCATGTTCTTCTGTCCCCTTCCCCCAGAGTGTGAGTCTCATAAGTAACCCACTCAGGGGGTTATCTTTCTCTTGACAGCCTTCTAGGCCTTAGGTTTGAAGCCACAAAATGCTTCCAAGCAATGTCAAATGCAAGGAAAGCTGGTATCTGCTGCTAGCACTTGCCTTTTCACAACAAGCTTTCCCAGCACACAGAGGTAAAATTAATTGTGAAGTTGTTGAAGACGACACCTTCCTCCATTCACATGCATTTTTCTGAACTCTGTAAAGAGCAATGACAGATGTTAAAAGAAATTAATTTAAAAGATTGCCAGGAGGCAATTGTAGACAAGTCTTTCTCATGACAAGCCTCAACTTAGATTATTGATTTATGATTTGTGCACTACACACCTTGACATTTCAAAGGCCAGGAATTTTTTTTGCAGCAATGCCAAAACATGAGCAAATAAATCAAATATCCACAAGCAGAAGTATTATATGGGACATTCAGTCTCAGGAACAGCTCTACCTTTAGGTCCTGCCCAGCGTGAGCCACTGCTACCCTGTGGGATAACCTCACTCAGATAAAATGATGGATTGCTACAGGGCCTTTCCAAGGAAGTTATGTGCTTGCTAGGAGCTTCTGTCAAAGTGAAATCCTACTGAATCATCCCACTGAGGTTGATGATGATCAGGCCCATCAGAATCCAAGGCTGAAGGAGAATAGATGAGTTAATTTTCAGCAAGAGCATAGAAGAGAAGTAAATGTGAAAATGCATTGCATTTTCTATGAGAATATTCTGTATAGAAGTTGGAAGTCCTGGGCATGGGCACACCCAAGTCATTATGCTTTGTTTCTGGAAAATAGAAATATGAGAAAAACACCAAACTCTGATCACAAACCAGTTGGGTACCTTCCCTATAAGCAGCTTCTTTCCCATGTCATTCCCACTTTGATATCAACCAGTGGGGAGAGATGGTTATACACAAATCTCTGCTTTCCATGTTTATGAATAGACAAGGTCCAGGCTGGTAGAGTCCTTAGCAGTAAGACTTGAATGGTGGTTTGTGATCCATCTTGCCATCCTCAGAGCATGCATGAGGAGAAAGCTGGAATCCTGACTTTAGACAATAATTCACAGCAGTCAGCAAAATCAGACAAAGTTCCCTTTGACTTCAGCAAGGGCAGGATCAGTCCCAGAGGACAGTGTAGCTTGCTTTGGCCAAAGGCTTACAGTATTTAATCTCACACTTTCCAGTGAAAAGTCACACAAGCCCTCTCTTACATCACCATGTCTCAGTGCTCTGAAGCTGCTTAAGGAAAACATCTGCTGAAGAAAGCAAGGGAAGAAAGGATGGGACAAAGTGGGCCTGACTCAGGCAGAGGCCACTCATGGGTTTCAGGTACCCACTAAAGCCACTCTAGCAGTAAGTGCCAAAGTGGCCCGCACAGCTAAAGGTGATTTTGCAGGTGGGTCCATGCAGAGGACCTGCCAGCCAAGGAGCAGGGCTGTGTGAGCTGAGGCCATGGGTGTTGGCCCTACCCTGCAGCTGTGGTGAGGGCTGAGCAGTACCTGGTCCTGGTCCTGGTGCTCCTAAATAATCTCTTTTGTGGTAAAACAGTAGGGAGGCAGCAGCTGAGAGGTGTTTCTGTGGGCTCCTGGTTCAGCATGGAGGCAGGCAGTTAGAGGAGACAGTGAAGGTATTTGGATTCCCAAGCCCTTTTGTTGTGAAATTCTGGCCATAGCGAAGCCGGTGGGAATGCCGCCACTGCCTTCCACCAAACCATGATTTCACTCCATAGGTATTAGTTTTTCCTCTCCTCCCAAGACCAGTGCAGATATTAGAAAACCACATTTATCAGGGTGTTGCAAATAAATACTCGTTGTCACAAACCAGCATTCTTTGTCAAGAGGGGCCCAATGAGCCTAAGAGAACAGGCTGAAGAGCAGCAAGGATACAATGCAACAAAGCACAAATAGCACAAGAAAGGACTAAGAAAAGCAGATTCAGTCCTTAGGAGGAAATAACACTCTGTTCTGCAAAAATAATCAACTGACACATGCAGCCTAAAGCACTCTATGAACTTTGCTCTCCTACAGTTACAAGCAGTGTCTTCCTGTGGTACCCAGCACACAGCCTTCGCTCTCTGCTCAAGAAGCAGGCAAATCAGATGAGATGGTTCATGAGCACCATGACAGAGAGAAAAGCCTTTCCTGACAAAAGATCATTTTTTTGCTGAACTAAGTCTAAACACAAACCAAGCCAGAGGTGATAAAAGGAGATGGTGGTGTGTGGCATGCGACCAGCAGAATAGAGATGCTTCTCTAACGTTTGGCTTTCTCCAGCCTAGACCAGAACATGCACCAGGTCCAGCCCTCATGTCAGGAGAAGGAGAACAATTATATTGACTAAAACTTATTTTTTCTGTTTTTTATATCCATGTGGCACCAACTCATCTGGTCATTGAGAGGGATCAAGTGATGGTGCCACATACATGACACACATGGTCACAAAGCACTTTCTACAGGTGACTCAGGCTGATCCCTTGAGTTTTATCTGATAATTAACTGTTTTAAGGCAGGATGTCTTATATGAATGTCTGGCACTAAGGGAATGCTGCACAGTTAACATGGCTGCTTTCTTATAGCATCTCATCCTAACCTGGAGCGTTGCCTGTTTCTGTCTGACACGATAAAAATAAAGATGCTGTAGCAAGTATAAATGAAACCAAAAAGGGAAACAAAACTGATGGTAACATCAAAAATATGGATTTGAAAGGACACTTCCTAAGTGACACTTTTTTATTGTAGCACAGAGGAAATTACCTAAATTGCATATTTTTTTAAAAAGGGTTCAAACTTGAAGTCTGCCAAATGACCCAAACCCACAGTCCACATCAGTTTCCAACCCACAGGTATGGAGGGAATTTTTCTCAGTATTGCATCTAGTAACATGACCTGATGACCAAAATTTTTCACAGAAGAGAAATTCCTCCTGGCAAAATCTGCTGAGGTTTAATGGCCTCTATCAAGACAACTACTGAAGATACAAATGCATTTACATACTGCAGTCAAACATGAACTTATTTTCAGTGTTCCTTTGACAGCTGATGTGCATATGAAAATATGCAGATATGCTAAGGGCTCCCACCTGACCATCCCTGAGGACCTTGCACAGACAAAAACTCAGCACTGACCCTCTGGTAGGGCTGCAGCTGCCTGCAGTGACCCTGAAGGAAACCAGCTTAGTGAGCCAATGGGATGTGGATAGTGTGGAGTCTTTGCTCCTGTCACCACTAACTTTCCAATCCAGAAGGAAGCTCCTCTGTGGTGAATGTATTAGGCTCTTGGAACTGGTTTGAACCTGTATTTTCCGTTGAGGTATTATCCCTACTTGGAGTTAATGTCAGAGTTTGGTGATGGGAGGGCAGTGTTTCAGAGAATTAGGCTGTGAAATTTGCTCTGATTTTTAAAATCTACAATGAACAGGGGACATGAGCCATGAGCTGGGGAAATATCTCCAGTGCCATCAGACATGTGAAGTGCAGTGGCCAGGGTAAGAAAGTCACACTGCAGCATGTCACATCTGATGCTAGCAGGAACATGCCTCAACCACAGCTGATGTGCTGCTCCTGCAGAGACCAGAGCAAGCTGGAGGTCCCCAAAAGGGTTTTCGTCATGCAAGATTGCAAGGGGCAGCTCCCAACAGACTTGTCCTACCATCAGCTGCTTGGAAAGAAAGTCTTGCTGATGTAAAACTCAAGGATAAAAGTAGGACTGTCACTTACTCATTCTTATCCAAAACAGCAAAATCCTGCTGGTCTAGCACAATGCAGCGTGACATTTTGTGACAGCAAGGAAACGTGCCCACAGCAGCATGGGCTTGAGCAAGTGGGATCCATTGAGGGCTGTCCCAGGGCATCACACACAAACTCATCACAGCAGAGACAGGGAATATAATGGGAGCAATCTGTAATCTCTGGGAGCTCACTCATGCAGCCTGGCTCCACTAGTCATGCGCCTAACCTAGGACCCCAACTTTTTCTGATTTCCAAAGGAAATCAGGAGAAATATTTAAAATTTATTTTTGGAGGTTGTTGGTACATATCGAAACTGGAACAATCTTGAAAAATGGGATTTGGAGCTCATGCAGGTGGAAAACCCTTATTCTGCAGCACTGTAGCCTAGGTCACGCTGCGTTGTGGGTCCTGTCTGGAGGGTGATGGTCCTCAGAGGATGAATGCTTATAAAGGGCTTCTGAAAGACACTAAGAAAAGACAGGGAGTAAATAAATACAGGGAACCCACTCTGACACAGACAATTGTTTAAAAGTCAGAAAACACACGGTTTGTATTTCTGGCTGCTTATCCTGTGTGGTTTGTCCTGTGGGCTTTTTTAGTTTTTTTTCTTTTGCATGGATTACTACAACTTGCTTGTTCTGGCTGCCAGTTGGAATAGGTATGCCACTGGCAAACAGTGGGATAGAGAGTGCTATTTGCATATCCAAACAACTGGATTTCACACAGAGTCATGCTAAATGCTCTCTGTGTGCATCCTTCAGTCAGGGGTCCCTGCAGACCCAGATTTATGACAAAGTGCAGTGATACTGGAGAAACTGTCTAATTCACTTCTAGTTAGTCAGCTTTAGTATTCCTTGTTCTCCCTATCATTTCAGCAGCTATAAGCACATAAAAGCAGACAAAGCGGTGAAAAGGCCTGCTCTTGACTTGAGAATCTTGAGTATTTTTTTTAATACCAAGAACAACTGGATCATATTTTGCAATCTAAACTTTAACATTTTATTTTCTTAAGATGAGACTGCCAGAATTTTGCACTTTTGCAAAAGCAGTACAATTAATGTGTCTCTCTGCATCAGCACCACAGAAAAGAAGTCAAGCTAACATTAAGCCCATCCAAAGACTGAAACTTTCAACACCACATGTCAGTCAAGAGCTCCCACAGGAGCAATACCGAGTCTTTTCCATGGGGTTTTCTAGTGACAAACTTGCCAGTTTAAATTTCTATTTCTCAATGTTTTCTGAAAGAAAAACATGCCAAAAAAGTACTTTGGCTGAGCTCCTCCATCCCAGTGGCTGATTAAATGTGCAGAGCCAGCACCTCTTCTGCCAGGCAGCTGCTTGGTGCCTCTCACATGAGCTCAGGGGATTCTTGGAAACTCTGTGTCCCCACAGCCAGGAAGCAGGCCATGCTGGGACATTGTGTAAATCTTCCTGTAACTCACTGACTGCTTCTTCAAGGTCCCAACCCAGAAGGGAGGAGCCTTCCTCCGCTAAGCATTCATTCATGTTCAGCTGAGAGGTAGGTGATCCTTCTTTAGCCCTCACAGATCCTCCCTTCCAGTGATGCTCCTCCAGCAGAGGAAGCTTGGGGGAAACATCTTCAGGGCTGACTGCTGCTTTCAGGATACACCAAGAAGCTCTGGTCAAACAAAAACATTCATTTACCAATTTACAAGAGCAATGAATTTCAACCAGATTGGAGCCTTGTCTGCAGACCTGTTCCCATCCATACAATCTCCTGCCCTGTGCCCCTGCTGGGAGGGAAGCTCAGGAAGGCACAGTGCTCTTAATGCCATTGCAAGGTGTGAAGTACTGTGTGTTTTTCACATAAGCCTGAAGACTGACCAGTATTAAAACAGAGCCCATCTGAGGAGGACAGCTCTCCAGCTCAGCTCCAAGGATGGTGGCACTGCTGACACAAAGTTGTGGCTCCTCCACCCAGTTCCTGTATGCTGGTAAAGCAAACCTCCTGCCAAATAAAGAGCTGCAAACACTGTTATGGAAGCTTGCCTCTGTCCCTCAGTAGGATTGCACTCCAGGTCAGTTCAGCTAACAAGGTGTGCATACCACACCTCCTCAGGAAAGCAGCAGGAAGACACCAGTTACAGTGGTCCAAACACAAGTTTTCCCAGAGGGTGACTGTTTTGCTCTTACAAACACCTGATGTGTCTCTGTCACTGGGACCCTAAAATCTTGCATCTTACCAGGTCCGATGCGGTGTATTATGAGGCTCATTTTGCAATATAACTTTTTTCAGAACCACTGAAGGAGCTTTTGGCAAACAGAGCAAGTTTCTGGTGCAGAAACTGGACAACTATTACTCTGTCTGCTACCCCACAGAGAAGCTGTCCTGGCCCAGTGATTTGATGAAGGAGAGGTGGTGCCAGTCCCAGAGGAGCTGTGGGCTGGCCCCAGTCAATGCAGAGCCACACCAAGCTTATCTCTGCAGGCTTTGCTCTCCATCTGAGGCTTTGAATCTTTTTGCAGCAAGTGGAGTTAGCTGATGAAAGCACTGACTGTGGGGACACACTCCCTCCCACCTCTGGCATCCAGCTGGAAAGCAGCTGCTGGGGGCTGCACTGTGAGGCCTCACAGTATTTCTGGCCCTTTGCACCAAAAGGAGACAGCAAAGCACAAACATGGCTTTGGGTCCAAGAGGTACCACCAAGCTCAGGAGAGACCCGAGGTGGGTGTGATACAGTGTGAAAGCAGTGTGGCTTAAATCTGCCTAGCATGGGGCAGGTAACAGCCAGTGGCCTGATGATGGGTTCCCAGTTCTCTTTTATTTGGCAGCATAGAAATACTCTGTGTCAGGGCTGGAAGCAAGGTGGTGAAAGGGAAAGAGGGGTTCCCATGCCAGATCAATTTTCCAAATCATGAGTCACTTCTTAGTATGCTTTGGTGCTTGATCTTTTTCCAGCTAGTATTGAAAAGAAGACAGTTGGCATCCAATGAGGGAAAGAACAAAAAGCCCAAAGGAATCAGGCTTCCATGGGCAACTCTTTTAGAGACCTTGAGCAGTTTCTTTTTGGCTTGTTCCTAACTTCATCTTTCCCAAGGCAGGGCACGGTGTTTGTAGGGGCAATGCCAGCCAGCTGTGGTGGCTGCACCACTGTGGCCTCCTGTGCAGGGAGCTGGGCAACAGAGTTCAGAAGCTGCCCCTGTGCCCAAGAGCTCCCTGTCTGAGATGGGTACAACACTTCTAGGTAACAGGAGAAGGACAAACAGAAACTTTATACTCAACAGAACTACTCTGTGAACCTTGCAACTTTTCAGTCTGCACTCCACCTCCACCAAAAAAAAAAAATAAATCCCCATGTATGCAGCTGGATGCTTGGATGTACTTGGAACATTTGTCCAGCAGAATGAAACTCCAGTGGCAAGTCTGTCACTTACAGGATAAGTTAAAAATTTAAAAGAAATAGAAGGGTGAAGTAGTTTTCTCTCTCGCCATGAGGTAGCACTATTGAGCTATTCACAGCTAAACCCAAAACGAGCCTGCCTCGATTTTACAAGCAGCGTTTCTGCAGGCACAAGTTGCCTGTCATTTTACATTGATCAGCTCAAGAGATTAGGTTTACCACTGTGCTAATTTAGTGATGAGTCAAGCCATGCCAACCTCTCTTGGCCATTTCCCCCCTCTATGATATTTCCAATTCCACTGCATGAAAATCAGCATTTTACTGACTATGTTCTTATCAGGTCCTTTGCCAAGATGTCTCTGGGCCCCTGGTGAGTGCTGGTGAATGCAGACTCTGCCAGGCTCTCAGCTGACCAGGGCTACCCTCAGCCAGCCCCACCACACCACTCCCCAAGGATGAGCAGAGAGAGTGGGACAGGCTCAGACTGCAAGCTGCAAAGTAGGAGTTCCAAAAGATATTTACAGGTTTGAGTGGGGAGCTCACTTTGAGCTCCTAGTGGTGGTTTTTGTGTTAAGTACATGAAAAGATAGATAGAAACAGACAAGTCAAATCTATTTTTGGATACCTGTATTTGATTATATTATCCACCTCTTGAAAACATTGAAGAATTTGAGAAGAGTGCACTTTCCTGCCAGACATCGTCTGGAAAACATCTGACCATGGCCTACAGGACATCCACTTTCCCTAAGGCAGCTCTCTTGCATTGTTTTTGGGTACCTTTGCCAAGAAAATCCACTGGTCAGAACAGAGTGAAAAAATCCAGCTTGCAGAGATGCCTTCCTGGCCCCCTGCAAGCCCAATGCTCTGAACAACTTATTTCCTACATCAAAAAATGATCTCAGGGAAAATAATAGCAAAATAAAGATAATCTTCTGAAAAGCTATTTCCATCTTCAGCTGCACAGTTGATGGGACCCACTCAATGACAATCAAGGAAACCCTACCCTTAGCCTTTCAAGGAGGCTGCATGAACATCAGATTAAATTCTTCAGTCCCAAATGGCATTTATGTCAGGAAAAGGGAATTATGCTTTCCAGAGCTTCTAGGGACACAGACTGTGCTGACATCCAGTGATATTTACTTCCCTGTGCAACATTGCCAGGGGCCATACAAGAATTGCCCAATATTTCCTGATGATGTATCTGATACATAAACTTTTTTTTTTTACTTTTTTTTTAGTGATTGATTTGGTTGCAGCAAGAGAAGAGAAAGTATTGTGCTTTTGAGGAATACAGCAGGGCTTTCCATGACAATGGAAAGTTGCTGGCAGATGTACACTGGTAACTTCGAAGAAAACGTGTCAGCCCCATCGAATGAAGGCAGAACAGAGAGGGGAAAATGTTACAAGAGAAACATGGAGTAAGTGGGAGATTTTACCCAGCCTACCCACTATTCTGCAGCAAACCTTGTGCTTTTTAAGATGGAAAATGATCTGTAGTTCCAACAAACACCACGGGGCTGCTGACGTGGAGGCAAGTCCTACAGGAAGGAAAATCATAGTGACCTTGGAATATATTTTGGATGTCTCAGCCTGAGCTGGAGCAGCTGTGCTGCAGACAGCCCTGCTTCACTGAGGACTAAGTGGCCACCCTCAGGGATCAGCACTGCTCAGGCTCTTCAGCCCTCTGGCAGCCTGACTGCATGAAGGTTTGCTGGGAAGTTTTGGAGGATAGAAGATTTCTTTCATAATTCTAATAGTCAACAGACATGGTGTCCTCAGACCTCCCTCACTGAAGGGCCAGCTGACAGACAGAAAGCTCACACTTTAGTTTCTGCTAATCCTCGGAATACCTCGATGAAAAGCAGTCCTCTAGGTAAGAGACAGCCACAGCTCCAATAGTGCTGATGATAGGTCCCAAGCACAGACAGTGAGTGTTACTGAATGTGACGGGGCACCTCCACACCCCCAGCATCTAATTCTGCACCTCTCTCCACTGAATTTAGGTTAACAGTGGTGCCAGAGGAGTCTGGCTATTTTTGCACCTTCTACCTCAGAGATTTACAGATGCAAGCTCACATTGTCCAGAGGGCTTGTAGGGCAAGTATCTCTTAGCAAAAAATGGAGTAGGCAACAGAGAAGTTTGATAACTGCTGTCCTGTGCTTAACAGGGCTTTGAGGTGCTTTTTTTTTTATTATTATTATTTTTTTTTAGATTAAGTTCCAGCTCTTAGTTTTGGTGGGATTTTAAAGAAGCTAAGATCACACAGGCCTTCCTCTCTTCACGGAAATCTGAGCAGGATGCTCAGCTCTTCTGTTTCAAGGGAACTGAACGATGAGCCACTCCCATGACTTGCCTTGCCTGACTCCAGAGTTTATCAGGGGCCCTTGAAGTCATATCCCCTGCACTTGCTCCAGAAGCAGTTTCTTGGGGTCAGGAGCTGTACAGGCAGTGACAGATCATTTCTGCTTCTCCTCTACCACAGCAGAAACACATTCTCAGGAGTGAGTGCTTGCAATTGGCTCAGGGTTCAACCAAGGAAACACCACCAGCATCCCTCAGGGATTGTGTGAGGTGGAATCTGTTGTATGCAGAAGAGGATACACGTACAACCCCCTTGTGCCTCCAAAAGCCTTCAGTCCAGAGAATGGCTTAGGGGAGAGGAAACAGTGGGATGATGGAGCTACCTCACTCCGGGTAAGGCATAATCCACCAAGGCCTCACTACTGAATCCAAGCCTTGTTTTTTTTGCTGATAATTCACAACCCTGAGGGCAAAGCTTTTAAAACCCATTTAACAAGAGAAAGTGTTTGTGACTTGGGCTGATATAAGTGTTTCATACATTCACTCTACCAAAAACATCTCCCAGAGCAATTTTCAGATCTCTACTGAGTGAGATGGGGGAAGTCCTCTATTAGGGAGTGCCAGACTGCCAGACAGCCCAGCTATCATAAAACAGACTAAAGTATATCTGGATTATGAGTTTTTGGCTGTGTGGCTCTCACTGCACCAGGAAGAGGTGGTTTACCTAGACCAGTGTGTTGCATGTTTAAAAGCAGAAGTTTACCCAGAGCATGCAAAACCTCTCTCACCCCGTGAAGCCAGCACACCCTGGGGGGCAGTAAAGGCAAAGATTTAACCTCCAGCAGGTTTCTCATAACTGAATTAGCTCTTCATTCACCCTTTTCTTCATTTTCAGTTGCAAATCACAGACAGCTTCTCAGTGCTGGAAAATGTTTCTGCTAGGTTTCAGCTCAGTAGTGCTCTCACCAACCTCTGAACAAACACATGGAAACACACAGCTTTTATCAGTGGGAAGCAGCCTCTTCACTTTTTCCTGGGTATGAATCATCCAGTCATCTCATCTGTGTCTGTTATAAGAGAAACAAAACAGACAGCAGGGGAAAGGAATATTGTATCTAACACTGGTTTCTTCTTCATAGGCTTTTCTATTTGCCACAGGCAAATCTATGAGAAGAGCAGCCTGAGCCAAACCCACCTCACTGGTGCAAGATGGATCCAATTTTGTGCTTTGCCCCCAGCCCTTCCCACCAAAACTGTACTTTGTACTACAAAAGCAATGACCATGGTGAAAGAAGAAGGTAAATTTTAGATGACAGAAAATGGGTGTGAGACAAACCAGCAGCAGGAATTTAAGTAGCAAGTAGGGTGAGAGCAGATGCTCACCTAAACATGAAGCCACACATTGCAGGAAAAGGAGCATGGCTTCAGCATAGCCCCTTAGAAATAAGCATTAGGGATCACAGCCTCACCCTGCACCAACTGTTGGAGTCTGAGACACTGAGTGTGTGCACTTCTTTCTGATGCTTGCCTCTGAGATCCAGAACACTGAATTTCATATAATATAAAATTCATGAGCATGTTTTCATGGTGATACATGAAAACAACTGCTAAAGTTAGATAGAAAAACTATAAGTGTGTGTGTAGATTAGAAAGTTTTAAGTCACTGGGTGAAAAAGTTAAAGTTTAGAGTTTAAAACAGTTTAGAAAGCAGAAGACAAGATGGACGATTTAGAATGTTGTTTCTTTTCCTTCTTCTTTCTTCTTCATGTTCTTTTTCTACAAGTTTTTGGGTAATAGTAAGTGATTGGTTAGAAAATGCTGTAGTGCAGCACACAGGTGATGGGTCATTGGGTCATTAAGAAAAATAATATACATGTCTATTGTTAATTGGATAAGAATGAGTATAAAGATAAAAGAACTGAGTAGTTCAGGGCCATTTTGAGCCATCAAAGCCCAAAGTGAGCCACATGGGCAGGATGAATTAAACTCGTGCAGAAAGTCTGAAGAGACCTGCCAAGTTTTGTGATAACATCCTAATAAACACGAGAAACAAGAGCCTAACAGGCTTTGGAGTTTTTGTCCTGACCCTGAGAACTGTGATAAACGGGACTCCCCATGAGGGAATATCCCCAAGGAGCTCAGCTCAGAGGAGACTGAGAAATCCAGGAGTGGAAAGAAACGCAGAAGAAGCACAGCAGCAGAATCAAGAGAGAAAAAAGAAACAAAAAGAATTTTAAACAAGTTACACCAACCACAGCCCCATACAATGGGTGTAAATCCTCTGTATAAGGTGACTTGGACATATAGAAAATCAGACTGAAGCTCTGTTTTTCTGTTTTAATTAGCATCTGCTTCTCAGCTGGTCCATGTCAAGCCTCACAGCCAAGAATGAAATACTCCAGCATCTGGAGACAGACAGCTAGCCACTGCACAAAACATCCAGTCTCTGGCAAACGTAGCTGAAAGCAGCCTGTGCCACCAGCATGCAGCTCCTGCCAGCCCCCTTGTCTGCCCAGGGGAAAGGCAAAATATGCTGACAATTTTGGGGTGTTGCAGAGGAGGAGCTGGCTGAGAAATGCTCTACTCCCAGGTCCAAGTGTTGGCACAAATCTCAGGCAAACATTTCTTAATAAGGGATATCTGCAGGCCACGCATCACGTGAAAAAACAGAGCAAACAAAAAGAGATCAGCTGATCCGTGCAGAGCACTGGGAGAAATCTACGCAGCCAGCGTGATTTATGCTTCCTCTTCCAGGATGTGTCCTGGAGAAGTGCTCCATGGCCACATGTCACAGCCTCCCCAGTGCCAGCTGGGCACTTTTCTGGCAAATTCCCTGGGCTCACACAGTCCTGCCAGGGGTGGCTGGAAGTCTGTAGGGAGCAGGATCTGCTCCTTCCAGGAGAGCTGCCAGCAGCCATCCCCCATGCCATGGGAGGTCACTGACACCAGGAGGGGCTGTGGAGGTCAGGGTTTGATTAAGGCGTGCCAGGGAAGAGGTCTGAATGTGGGATGCTCAAGAGGGGGCATGGAAGAAAGCTGTGGAGAAAACTTCTCCCGGTCCAGCTGAGGTCCAGATCCCTCCCCAGATCAGGTCTGAGCAGCTCCCAAGACACAGGTGCCTGTTTAGCACTGCTCCTTCTCTCCTGTCTTGTCCAGCCTGGGAGGCAGCCCAGCTTCCCTGGTGCCTGGACACCAGGACAGAAACGGAGGTGGTTTGCCAGCAGCTCCCTGTTAAGGACTCCACACTGCTGATAAACCCACCTGATCCCTGCACACAAAACAGTAAGGCACAAGGGATACTTTCTGTGTCTTAAGGATGTGCTCAAGAGTTGTTCTTGGTCAGACAGTAGAGGAGCTCTGAAGAAGTCTCACAAGATTCAGGACTCACAAGACTGATCAAAATATAGCAGTATTCTTGTTCTGCTAGTGCTTGCAAAAAGAGTAGGATGATGTACCCACTTTCAAATTTAGGAATGCCAGTATCCTTCACATTGTTTATAATTATTTTTTTTTCAGAACACAAATCCTTTGGGCCAGCTTTAATGTGGTGTGGATGGGGATGTAGTGTATGAATGCTGTAAGGTCCTCTGGCCTTGGCTTTTCTTCCCAGCCACCCCAGAAATGACCACAGGGCCACATGTAGCTCTCTGATCCACAGCACAGGAATCACTTGTGGCACTGGAAACTTAAATATACGGTAATTTTCCAGTGTGAGTTTAACAATAAGGATGTACAGGTCACCCAGTCAAGTGCGTTTCCCTTTGCTCTTTGGAAAAGAGGACAGAACAGCAAATCAGGGGGCCAGAGATTGTTAAAAATTAGATCAATATCCCACACATGCAACATAAAAAGCATGAAGTAAACCAAAAGCAATGACCAGGAAATCCATTGCTGTTTTGGTGCTCTAAAACCAAGTGAGAATTGCCACTCTCCTTGTGCTGACACAGGAGGATTTACCTTTCTCATCTCTGCCAAGCAGGAATATTGTTTTATCTGGCATCCAGTACCCAGCTGAAAGCACTGTGGAATCGCCATGCAAGGTTTGAACCAAGCTGCTCGGGTTCTGCCAGCCCAGGTCTGTTCGGGAGGGTGCACTGGGTCCTGGAGCAGCCCCAGCTTTGTGCCTGACGGGTGTGGTCCTGTCCCACCACCGGAGGCAAAGGAAGAACAGCCCAGTTTAAGCCCTCAGAGCATGTTCTGGAGAGTCGGTGGGAACCCATGACGGGCTCACATCCCAGCTGGGTCCGTGTGTGGCACCAGCAGCGCCAGCAGCGCCCAGGGGCAGTGCTGGTGTCCCAGGAAAGCGCTCCCGAGCTCCCCCTGCTCGGGATCAGCGCTGAGCAGCACGGCCTGAGCAGGACCCTGGGCTGCGGGACGGATCCTGCAGCAGATCCTGCACCCCCATCTAGCGGCCTCAGCCGTCCCTGTGGCACCAAAGGAAGGAGGGAAAACCCCGTGAGGACATCGGGGGCTTGCAAGAAAATCACCAGCTGCACAAGGGGGGTGAGTAGAGAGTGACAACACACATCAAAGCAGCTGGGATTCCCTCCTGGCACCCTGGCTGTGCTTCATCTCACCAGCTTCAGATGTCTGTACTGTAAGAGATCATGCCAGGTTCTTTGCAGTCTACTGAATGGAACTGAAAATTTTTAAGGTTTGATTAATTTCATCCTAAAGTAGACATTCTAAAATGTGTTGTGAATCACACTTTAGAGAGGCCTCTCTCTTTCCCCTGACTACTGGAGGATGAGTAACTCATTGAAATGCCAGCATCTACATGGTGGATATCTGCAACTGAGAGGCAGATCCTATATTCTTTGTCTTAAAATGTCTTATTGAATTAATTTAAATACAAATCTTGCTTCTCACGGATGTCCCAAGAGATTTGAGATTGCCTGGTTAAGTATCAGTCTAACAGGGCTGTCAGAGTTGTGTGTGAACATATTCAGCAGGACATTATTCCCCATCTCCTGCAAAAGAAAACTCACTTCTGGTTTATGTCATTTCAAAGCCCCTAATGTCAGGTTTTGAACATTCAGCCCCTGTCACACACAAATACTCAGAGGAGTGAAATTTTACAGGCAAGGATGCTGGCAGAGTTGCCTTTGGCATGTAAATACTTCTCTTTGCATCCCATTATCTCTAAGCAGCACTGAGATTCTTGGGAGAATTAAACTTCCCAGAGAGCTCACCAGCTTTGTTCTTCCTCTGGTGCAGCATTGTATCACTGCCCAAGTGACCTCCTCGACGGAGTGAAGTGGCAAAGACAAAGGCACTATCAGGAGCAGACCTGAGGGGCAGATGGGATGAGGGGTCCCGTAGAGGTCACTTCCACACTGAGTCTTTTGGTGATGACAACCAGCACTAGGGCAATGGTGAACACAACATCTGAGACACCAGAAGGGGCAACAGGCTGGGCCTGCACTTGGGACAAGAGGAAGGTGCTGGTAAGCAGGGTCTGTCTCCATCTATTCTGTCCAGGCACCAGGTGAGGAGAAGAAATTGGGATAGTTTTGGAGGGGCAGGGCCAAGGAAGGAAGAAAGGCAAAAGTTGTGCCAACCTTGCCTGCAGAGCTGGGGGAGACTCCCAGCAGCCCTGTCCTGCAGCACCCATATGCAGGGAGCCAGGGAAGTGCCCCACTGTCCTCCTTGCTGGCCCCAGGCAACTGCAGGTAGTCCATGCACATGTGGCTCCATGGTGACTCATAGGGTTTTCAGCTCTGAAGGAACACAACAGAAAACAACAGCTCTCTTTTACAGCAGGAATTCCTTGGGCAGGAGAAACACAAAGAGGAAATTGATTACTTGACAGCTTGATTAAGAGAGCATCATTCAGCTTTGGGAGCGCAATGAACAAAACCAGTTCTGATTCTTCTACTTTAAGCTGCCCATAGCCTCCTGCTCTTCTTTTACATTGACTGTGTCAGGTCTCACCTTAAGAACTGAGCAGCCCCTTAAACACCAGAGCACTTGGCCTTTTCCAGTTGTTCCTGTTCCATCAGGAACATGGATCTTGCCTTCCCATGAGGAATTTCATACCTTTCTCAATGAGACTGATATTATCTGCCCAGGCCTGCCAGTATATTCATCCCCTTTCCTGTAGTCACAACTTCTAAATAAAGCAAAAGCACCAGCCATCTCTGACAACAAAATAGCTCGGGAACCAGCTACACTTTGGTGAGACTCAATGTTAAGTCCTCTCAAAGGGCTCTACAAACGATGAGGGTTTTTTGCTTACCCTCTTCCTGCATCTTTGACAGAAATTATACCAAGGTAACTTCTCTGAAATGAAAAAGAATGACAATATTCAAACAAAGGAGATCGAGGCCCAGATCTCTAGTGGGAAAACTAGCCTGCCTTTGCTGCCTCTCACAGTCTTCACCACGCCAACTCGAGGCAGCAAAGGGCTGGTGGGGAGGGTGCCAGAGCAGCTGTCACACATTCTCTCTGGTGGTAAAGCTCTCCAGGTGGCTTGTCCTCATCTCATCAGCTGTGCTGATGCAAGTTGTTTACTAGACTGCTGTAAACCTGGTTAGATAGAAGGTCCAGGTTTTTCCAGAATCTCCTCCTAACAACTCCCAATTATTTCACTGATTCAGTTTCATCAGTGCAATCAATGGCATACAGGAACACAGCCAGGGCAGGCAGAAGAATCTCTTGAAGGGGGCCTTACCACAAGAGGAGACACCACTGAGCTGTTCTCACAATGATGTGGCACAGTGGGAGGTGAAGTATTTGCATCTACAGACACCACAGATGAATCTGTCTATTTTTAAAGTTGCTTTTCTCAGCTGTGATCCTCTCTAGTCATACGCTGTCTCGGCTGCCAAAAAGATAGCTTCTATAGAGAAGTAGGAATTCTAGCTAAGCTGAAACTCAGAAAAACTTGCCAAAGAAAATAAAACACAAAACAGGGTAGCCCTCCTTTTTTTTTTTTTGTGCAGTTTGTATTTTCCTCAAGTATTTCTTTCTTCACCTTCAAGTCATAATCCACTTGTATTCCCATCATCAGATTTCTCTACACAAACGACTACAGCTCTAGCTTCCAACCCCAAAGAAATAAATGGCTATATTTATCCAAAGTATAGTTCTCAGTCAATTAAATGTACAAATTCATACCTTCAGTTCATGATGGCAATCCTGTGCACTGCTGTCATCTCTATCAAAACTTACTCATTTGCCTGTAAGTCCATATCTAGTAATACTTTTGTTAGAGCCTCAAGTAAACAATAAAATGTGTACTTCCTTTTGACAGCTTTAGGACAGAAAAATGCAACTGTGACAGAGGCTAAAGATGATGAATGAATTTAGTAAAAGTAAGTCAGACACCACACAGACCCCACACTTTTAGAGAGAATTTGCTCTCAACACTAACCAGACCAATGTCATCTAGGGCATGCTTTTGGTTAAGATACAGCATAGCAATGTTTTTAAACTAGTAAAAAGCCAGTTTCTGTTTTGACCATTTCAACCCTCCTTACATCTAGTCCATGATGCTGGTAGGCCTTTTGTTTAATCAACACTTCCACATTATTTTTGAAGGCAAACCTACTAAAACCAGGCAACTTCGTGGTTGAAAGTAACAGCTTTGCACAAAACCAGTAAACCTGATGATGTTAAATTTTCAGGTAAATCAGAGGCTCAAATGGAGTAGCAGAAGGAAAATAAGGATTGAAAAGACAGATGTAATTTGTTCACAAGTTAGGAGGGATGGTTTTTATCCTCAAGATTAATCTCCTAGGATCCTGTTTTATTTTAGGAATCCAAACCAATTGATTCATGATGAATCTTTGCAATCTTTTCTTTGACAGATCATATCCAGAATCTTATCCATATAGGAATACTTCTGTCTTAAAACTTCCTCCATTCCTCAGTACCGACTAGAGCTTTGGAATAATTTATTTACCATTTAATGACAGTAGCCCAAGAGCCAGAAGGAAATGCTGTCTTCAGTCAGCCAGGCTAGCCCAGCTGCAATGCACCCACAGAAGGTGGCTCATGGGAAGATGCTGTTCTGTGTCTCCAAGCACCACCCACTGTCAGTCCTTACACCACGTTCCTCCTGCAGCACCCATTTACTGGACCTAATAATGGGGGCTGGCAGGGTTCACACATTCTCCTGCTATCCAGGTGAGCTTCTCACACAGACCTTTAAAAACGTGAAACAGCACAGAGTATTGCAGAAAGAGGATGGGAATCACATCGAAGGTCAGGTGCCTCAGACAGCTGTCTCACACAGCCAGCTGCCTTCTGTATCTGGGTCCTGTCCCCACGTCAGTCCTGCCCTAGCACATTGCGTCAACAAGGGAGAAAACAGGCACAGGGAACTTCTTTGGCAGCAGGAGTCCCAGGAGAGAACAGCCCAACTTCTAATTATTTTTTCTATCAAAAATGATTTTGTTGCTTTTCAGCCTCAGAGAGAGCAGAGAAGAAAACTGACCTGAAGTGCTTACTTATGCCTACGCTTTTTTTTTTTCCCCCTAGTTTTTTCATTCCAGACACAAGGGATGCTGTCCCAAGTTTCCCAATCAAGCTCTCTTGTGGGAAGGATTTCTGAAGATAGCATTGGAAACATATGCTGCAGACAGACAGGAGACAGAGACTAAGCAAGTACTGGAAGCCCAGTCTTAACACAACCCCCTCACCAAACACATAATATTATGCTGTAAGAAAAGCAGATTGAAAAGACTTCCCATTGACTTAAGCTATGTTTGTAGGAGAAGAAAATTATTGTATACGCTGGATGAGACTGAGTGAAAAAGAGACAGAGCTGGAAATGGTATTACAGTAATTCTGCATTTAATTCTTCTCATTTCTTAGAAATCTTGTGTCGGTTTCCTACCTTCATTTTATATAAAATTTTGTTTTCAGAACAAGGCTTACAGTTCCTCAGCAAAACACCACATTTACACAATTGTGGTCAAGTTCACCTTCACCAGGACACTGGTGATGAGTCTTCCACCATCAGTTTGGTTTTTGTTCCTGATGTGGTTTATCTGTTAAACCACTACTGTCACTCAGCTCGAGCGCGCCTGCAGCAGCTCATTTGGAAGCTCACACCTGGGTTCTGCGAGAGACACTCATTACAGCAGTGGGAGTTACCTCCAACATAAGCTGAGTGAACACGCCCTGAATGCCAGTCAGCAGCTTTCCATCCTGTGGGGGGCCACTGCCCAGCCTCCCTGGAAACACTCCCCAAGAGAACCAGCATGTGCAGCTTGTCACACATCTCAGAGCCAGATTTCGTGCACATGATTATCCAGAGAGGACTGGTAAACTCCAGGAGTGTGACTAGCACAGACCTCAGCAAGTCCAAGGTTTTGTCACAGAACATGTCCTAATCAGAAGGGTGGTGGTTCCATAGGCCTGTGAACCAATCCATAGGCATGCAGGGTGCCGAGGGCTCAGCTCCTTCCTCCTGTCCTTTCAACATGGTCTCAGCTCAGTTACTGTGCAGTAACACAAGGAATCAGTTCAAGATGCTGACCTAGCCGAGCAAGCTTCCTTTGCTAAGGTAGTTTATGGCTGGCTCAGATGCTCAGTTTGGTTCACTGCAGAGTCCCATGGCTGCAATGCTGACAATAAAAGGGGTGGGTGGGGATGAGTGGAGGAGTGAGGACGAGACCAGGCAGGTTACACTCACAAGGATCTCCATCCATGGCCCCACTCCGAGCAGATGCTGTGCCAAGAGGCATGCTGGTGGCCACCGTGAATTTAAAAGGACTCCAGACATGGACACAGTTTTCAGAAATAAACCATTTCTTTTAATTGGCAAGTAGAACACACATTACAAGTCATTAGTATTTTATAAACAATATTAAGTTACAAATACATGTTAAAAATTGCAGTTCATGGCAGCTAAAAGCTTGGAGTCCTAAATGCATCTTTACAATGCTTCATTACTTCCCTTTCCCCAGTCTTCTGGGTGAAGATGAATAAAAGATCATTTATCATCTACTAGAAGGTGGTCTACTATATATTCGAACAAAACCAAAACTTAATTTCTAAGATCACTAACAAACAGAGGCATTCAAAATACTTTAGCCATCTTAAATCATGTCAGATGCAATGAAGACACAGTTAAGAATTATTCTTTAACACTTGAACACAGACATCTTCACATTAAACTGATCAATGCTTTCTGATCCAACTCAGCTTAAAATCTGTACTAGCTTCTACCCCACAGAGGCCTAACATCCATCATGCAGGCTTCCAAGCCATCAAAGCTAGATGTTTGTATATCAGACCCCTACACAGAGAAAAATTATGGTGTACAACTAAACAGCATACATAAATATGCATTGAGTATTTAGAAGATCTTTATTCCTCTCCTTTTGTTGGTATTAGTGAGATACATAGCTCATTCCATTTTTACTACACTCATAGTATTAACAAGTTATCATTATGCATGTTAATATACTAAATATCATTTAACAAGTCTCTTTTAAAAAGTATTTAAAAACATTTTTTGGAAAAGTAGAAATCTATTTTCCAGAAAAGCAAGTGGTACTAGGATAGCATGGACTCCAGTGCATAAACATCCTTTCAGAGAAAACCCATCCTGACGGCTTTTGTGCCTGGGAATCCGCATGTCTCAGCTGCCTGATTCATACTCTTATTTGTCCTTCTCACTGTGGTGATACAAGGTCATCAAAATCAGCTTACCTTGCCTTTCAGTTGGCAGACTTTTAAAGATTACCATTCACTGGACTGTGTAAGAGACATGTAGCTTTGACATGAGTTCATTTCTTTCTTACTCATATTTATGAGAGTCAGTTTTATTATACTGCTGAGATCGCATCTTCAAATCCAAAGTCTGCTGAATGTGCCTGGAGAAATGACTTCGTATCTCAAAAATATCAAGAGTACCATTCAGATTTGAATTTCTATTAAAAACTGTGCACAGTTAGCAAAAATTACACTGCTGTAAAAACAAAAGGCCTGCTCCTCGGCCTGCTCAGAATATAAGCTACAATGTAGATGATTACGCCAGAGGGATTTTTCTCTGCTTCTTTGCTAAATGCAGGCATTAAAAGTAAAGTGTTACTAAGCTTTTCCTAAGAGAGCACGCAGGGGCTGTGGCATAATATACATTAATCAGGAACAAAAAACAGTAACAAACAACAATTCTAGAAAATGCTGCATATTAGCAGCATGCTTGGTTTCCAAAACACAAGGAATTGCATGGGAGTTGTCAAGATGAAGTCCACACACCTCGATCATTGAACTGATCACTAGATTCCAAGAAACCAAAGCAAATTTAAAAATACACATGACAACTGCCTAGAAGGCAGGGTTTTATCATCTGTCAATAACCAGATGAATAAAGTGCACAGCAACTATTATAACAGTTTCTTGAAAAGAGAATACGTTTACCAAGTCTCAAAGTTTGTAAGCTTGACATTTATCCATACATTTTGCTACATGTGTGGCTTCCCTTTTGTTTGCTATTTAGCATCACTATTCAACCCTTCAGCACTGTCCTGTGATTTCCTTTGCACTTCATATGGAATGTGCTGAGATCTCTGACTGTTGCCTGATGTATGTCTGGAAGCTCTTGTCACCAATGGGATGTTCTCTAAAAGAAAAAACAGAAACCAGTACTGTACACAGAGCTTTCTGTCAGAACATGAAAATGGAACTCACAAAAATTTTTCCCTAAATTTGATTTTCAAAGTTGTAATTTTAATGTTAACACTGCATTTTACTTGAGCTAGAGCTGACTGAATTGAACCTCTTTTTTGTCAGCCATACGCAGAATGCTTTATGTGTACACAAAACACACCCATGTGGCTGTCTTGGCCACTTTTTCCATTTTTAAAACAACACTCCAAGATAAGCTGGTAAACACATGTATCTTCTGCTATTAACTCCTCAGCTCACCAGCATGGGTTCAAAATTTAAAACCACTATAACAAAAACACATTTAAATTTTATGAATGAAACTGCATTAAAAACAAGCATTAAAAAATTCCTTTCAGTGCTTTAAAATATTGTGATATAAATCCTAAGTCACGGTGTTACACTGTATGTATTTACAGGACCTTTTTTTGACAAAATATCATGAAAACCAGAGCATAAGCAAGGGAAATACCATCTTCCAGGACCACTCCTGTTGGACAATCCATTGTACTTACTGGCTTCCATACTTTGTCTTCTTAAATTTATCTCTCTTATACTGAGCATGCTCCTGCTCTAAAGTTCCAACACCTTCAATAATCAGCTTTAGTGTTTTATATGTCTCCTTAGGGTCATCAATTATGAACGTGGAATACTCTTCCTCTTCAGGTCCATCATACACAGATTTGCTCCCACAGGCCTCTGGAGAAGAAACATAAAGTACAGGAATAGATATCAGGCAGGGGGGGAAAAGCAAGACAAGCAGACTAAAAATATTCAGTCTGGGCTTCATACCATGAGTCTTGGTTCACTTCTGTGTGACCACCACAGAACTGTGGCTGACATCCACAGCAGAAGTTCCCTGTCCTTTTGCTGGGCTGTTGGGAGGCCGAGAAGCTGTCCCATGCCCCCACTCCCTCCTCCTTGTCTTGTACGGAAAGGGAAGCAAGCCTGGCAGCTGCTCCTGGTTTGGTGGGAAGCTGTCCTTTGCTTCACAGGCAATGCTTTAATCTCAAAAGCCACTCTCTGCACCCCATGCAGACAATCTGGAAACTCTCACACAGCGTAAGAGTACTGCCTCTGCCACTGTGCTGCAGGGTTGGCCTGCACAGAATCAAGTATTCACTTGTTGGGACAGGTTCCATCCCCAGGCAGCAAGTACAGGCTGAATTTGAAAACATTACAGATTGAAGTAGTCATGTTTTACCACATTACCCATAAAAGATTTATACAATAAGCATAATCAGAATATGCCATAACTACTGCCTGGCTGCCTGCTTTATGACATACCCCAAGTTATACTTCTGTACCTTCTGATGTTACCAGTGAGCCTTCCTGACTAGGAGATCTAGACACTGACTACACATGAGCATCCACATATTTCCCATTTGATCTACTCCCACACTGTAGCAGAGCGTATTAGAAGGGGAAAGAAAGGGTAAGAGTATTTTACTTTGTCTCTCCTTCTAGCTTTACTGCTGTCCCAGTCTCGGCTTTCAAATTCCCTTCCCTTGCTGCACTGTCTGTGCCAGACCTGCGTCCTTTTCCCCAACACCGAAATTCGATGCTGGCATTGGCAGTGAGGATTTGGAACAGGGGAAAGCTGGGCACCAGTTCAGACAGCTCGGAAGTGGTGAGGATCTTGAGTTTGCAATTGCACAGCAGCCAGGGACAGATTAAAGTGCTTTCCAGTCTGTGTGCTTGACACCACTGGCTTATCTCATATTATAAAATAAAGTCCTATTTAAAGATCAGTGCCACAGTGAAGGCTTCCCCGCCACTCCCTGAGCTAAACTGGGATTTCAAGTCTGGCACTGTGTACACCGGATACTTCTCTTGGCATGCCTACTAGTACCAACTTCCTCTGCTGTCTCTTCTTTCTTTTGTCCTTTCCATCTCATCTCTGCTTCCCTCAGCTCCTGAAAGTTTCCCAGCCAAAACTCCACTTTTCAGCATTTCACAGGCAGCCACAGGTAATTTCAATGGGTAATTCTGAAAGAGACTTTCCAAAGAAGCCATTTGTATCCAGCCGGTTCTTAGGATCTGAATCAGGGAATGTGCATGCACATGACTTCTGGTAACACAAAACCATATTCCACTGAAACCTCAACTTTGCTGGTGCTTCTTGTCAGGATCAGAAACCTCTGGTTCAGTGCTGCCTCTGATTTGTCAATTCAGAGCATCCAAGCTCTGTGGCTATGCTATTTTAAGACGATGTGGTTAAGACCGTATTTCAAACAACTGTTATTACGCAAAGAACTTTTTACAGACCATAAGACTGCACCAAAAATAATACACACAACTGCCTCAAGACAGCAGAAGGGGAAACAAGTGGAATAAAACCCACTATGTTCTAGGATGTGATTTGCAAGGCTGGTAGAGCCAGAATATCCAACTTTTCACAGGTATTTTTGCCTTGGTAAGTGAATTGGAGATGAAATGATCTGTAATCCTCACCTTGCATTTTCTCCAATTTTGGCATATACAGGTTGAAAAGAGAGTAGATGCGCTCAGTTTCTCTATCTCCATCTATATCCAGTTGTATATTTGCTGGCAGGCCTCTGGAAGAGAGGTGAAAGTTATATGCTAAACCCTATGTTATGGCACATAAAGCATTTAGCAAGGAAAACAAAGTTTTGAAAAAAAACTTTGAGTGAGCTCTCATGGAAACAAAAAGATTCTGTGTAACAGAGCTCAAAACCTTCCATTTTTTTCCCAAAAGAAGAAGTTCAAATTTCTTTATGCCTCTATTTATCCAGCACACTTTCACTGACTTGAAAGAGAAGTATCCAGGCATTTTGGTGAATTAGTCAGCTACAACCAGATGGAGGAGCCAAAGCACTGAACTTCCAACTATGTAGGTCTTACTACTGTGAGTTTAACTACCATTACAGTCTTGTTAAGTCTCTCAGTTTAGATAAAAATTACTTCCTACAAACCAGACAGTACATCTTCATTTAAGAGAGAGCATGAGTATCCAGTATCCCCTTGAAAAGATCAGTTTAGAATTAAATCTATCTGCAGATGAATGCTTCAGGAATTTACAAACAGTATACTGAAGGGATTTCAAATGTTTTTATTAATGGCACATGATCAAAACCAAAGTATTTTTAATCCCACGGTCAACTCCTATCACCATCTCTAACTCCAAAAAAGTCAACATTTTGATCAAGACATGCAGAATCAGGAATACCAACAGGTGGCCTTTGAACACCTGTACACCTGGCAAACCTTGGTTAAGTGTGCACCCACAAGTCACCTTGCATAGACACACGTACCCACGGCAGCAGCTACACCCATGGCATGTAAAAACCCTTACCCTGTGCAGGGTGTGCAGCCAGGGGTGTTATCTGCAGTAGCTTTACAGCAAAGCCAGTGGCCATTGAGATAGGCTGAGGGATGGTAAACCGTGAGGCGCTTCTTGTTGCACTGGCTAACTTTGGTGAGGATATCAATCCAGTCCTTGGCCTCCACACAATTATTTGCTTGGATATACAGGACTCTCCTTTCAGGCTGGATCACCTGGAACATCTGCAAATAAACCACAGAATAAAGCACCAGAATGACTCAGTGAACCTAAGACTAGACACAAAGTGAAAATTTATTGCAGGAAAGGAAAACAGTATACTAAAAGAATAGACCAATAAATACATTTTAGCACAAATCCAAGCAGCAAATGTACCCTTAAAAGAACAAGACCTTTCACCTGGTACAAGAAGTAAGATACCATTCCTGCAGGAGATGATTTACAAATAGATAATATCAACTTGCTGCTTGGGTCTCAACAAGATTGGTTGTCAGCCTCAGGGAAGCAATTTTAGTAATGCTCAAACTCCAAGTTTTGGAAGGCTGACAGAGGAACCCAGTGCAGGCCTGAAAGGAAACGCCCGTCAACAGGAAGCAGAAAAGAAAAAAAAGGGAGTTTGGAACCAGCCTTAGTGACAACTTTGCTTTAATACTGCCATTTCTCTAGTCCTTTTAATAGCTGCTTCAGCATGACCCTTGCCTTTTAATAATTTCCATGCTTCTGTACCCAACTATATCTTCTGTTAGAACATCACAGAAATACTGTTTCTCTTTGACTGACATCAGGTGGTTTAAATAATTACACATTAATTCTGTGTTACAGCTTGACCACTGAAAATCTAAAGCTCTCCTGCCTGTTCAAAACAGCTTACAACTTAAAAGAGTATTTATTTTCCTCTTCTTGAAGAAGGAAATTTTTGATGCACAGCCTAATTGCTTAATTACACTGATCACGCACTGATATTCCTAAGCTCAAGTTAGTGATCCTAGCTGAAAATTTTGGAAAGGTAAATTTCCTTCATTTCCTCTAGCTTCTGCAAATACTTAATTTTAATGCATTTTCTTCTCTCTTTCAGGTATGCCTAAATTGTCTTTCTCCCCTCTACTTCTTCATTTGATTATTCAAATTATTAGACATTACATTGCCTATATCATATGGAATACAATTTTCTAAACAGCAGTTTCATTGTGCTGCTTTAAAAAGGAAACCAGAGGAGTTCACACAAACACACACAAAAAAAGAAGCCCAACAAAAAACATACAAACCAACCAATCAATAACAGCAAACCAGACCCAACAAAATTGTAATTTGTCTTTGTTTGTTCCATGGAGCTGACACATTGCCTTGAATTCTGCACCCAGCTGGTTAGGAGAATGTTGCAGGGATGTGACACTTTCAGATGTGCATCATTCCAAACAGCAAAGGGAAAACTTAAGCAATCATTTCCCTGGATTTAGTATCCCTATTGGTATCAGGCAATAATTAGAAAGGCACAATACACCATGGAATTGTAGGAGCTGCTTGGTGCAATAAGTCCAACTGTGCCAACGACACACCAGAGACTTCTTTCAATAAAACTCTTCAGGGCATAACTGGCAATTTGAGTTTTGGAAACAGAGATGGAAGGAAGAAAAAGTAAGACAGGAGCGTGCAGTTCAACCCTCTATTAACAGAGGGCTACAAGGAAAAGAATGTTAATGTCCTGCTGGGTAAATGGAGCCTCCTGCATTGCAACAAAGGAACACTTAAGGAGCATGGCTTTGTGTAAGGGGATACCAACCAAAGTGATCCAACATATGGCAACAGTTACTGAGGAGCCCACAACTAAGCCAAGAATTTCAAGTGGCTGCAAGACCTTTACACTACCAAAACCACCAAACAACACATAAGACCCAAAGAGTATTTAAAGCCACCCTCACATTCCCAAAACTGTGCTTAAGAACAATAAAGGCAACTGGCCTTACTGCCAGGCAGGCAGATTTAACATGAGTGACAAAGACACACTTGGTGCAGTTCAGAGCACTGAGAATATTTATACAAAATGTGAATTTTTATCACACAAGCGCCCACAAGGGAATATCCATTGCAAATATATCTGCTGGGGTGTTCTGAGAATTCTGATCTTGCTGAAGTAATCTATTTATGTATGGCAAGAAAAACAGTAATACATTAGCACAAGAAGGTGGTAACACTATTTTCTACTGTTTATGGAAAGACTGAATATTATTTTCTGGAATGGGTGTAGTCACCTTGATTTCCCACATAATACTGAATTTAAGCAACCAAAATAGCACAGGGTTTTTGATGTTAACAATAAAGATGTACTTTTCCAATAATGAATCTTCACAACCAAGACATTTTAGATCCATATTTTGGATGCTCAGTCTAGCTTAGTAGATTCAGCATAAGTTACAGAATTATAGCTCACTCCTCTCTAGAGACAGTGAGTTTTCTCTCAACTGTGAGGCTGCTTTCAGTTCAATCAAGTTACTTTGCAGAGTGCATTTGGCAATAATTCATCACATGTTATAGCTGCCATCTGATAGCCTAAGTTATTTTGCAGCTTGGTTGGTTTTTGTCTATGTAGTAGAGTTATAAACACCTGAGCAAACTACAGTACAATTGAGATGTGTTCTAGAAGCAGGTGGAACTGAAACTTTCTCCATGTTTTAGCAGAGACAGAGAAGCTACCAAAATAATACCTTAAACTGGGAAATACTGAAGAGTCTAGAACTGTATGTCACTTTCAACAAAACTGTTTGAGGAACCTAATGTGTAGGGTAGGATTGGCACTGAGCATGGTGCTCACAAGCAGGAAAGATTTAAAGGCAGAAAAAGATGAAAATCACCACCATTTACGTGTATAAATAAGTCCGTAGTAGACGCATGTTCAGAACTGGAAAAAAACCTGAGTTTCTTTTGAAGGACTGGACTCAGCTTTACAGGCAGAGGTGTATGAAAAACACTCCCAACATCACCCAAACTGATCAAGTCTGTTCTTACACAATACAGAAGTTGGCAGCAGTGTTCCATGCATGAGAAATACAGCTGTATTTTATTCCCTAATGTGGCACTTAAAATGGTAAACCATACTAGCACAGCACAGACGTTTTGGTACACAACCTAATCTAAATTAAACATAAATATACAAATCCATATATATATATATATATATATATATATATATGTGTGTGTGTACTTTCATGAACCAGTAAAGAAACCTAATAGCTAATAAAGAACCTGTGAACCTTCCCAATTATAAGCAGTGAGTTCTTCCCACCAGAGAGGCCTGGCAGAAAGGGCAGGGACTCTATCATCTTACCTGTGTGTGACCTTACAGAGCTGGCAGCTGATCAGCAGCACTCAGTACTGAGTGTGCTGCAGATCACGAAACCCAGAGGCTGCTGACTGGGCTGTTAAGAATCTGAATGGGCTGTACTTTTGGAAACTCCTGCTGCTATATACAGAACAAGCAGCTGTGGTTGTACATCTTTCAACAGAAATTCAATCCAGGTTACAAAAGGGAAAAAGGCGATTAGGCTGGTGGATCTGGAGTAGCCTAACAAATACATTAATGAAGATGACCTACTTACATTTTTCATTTTAAAGGATTCCTCCTCTAGTCTTTCCACTGCCAGAATGTTTTCAATTGGAATGCTACACAGAGGGTGATCACCTGCAGAACACACAGACACACAGATAGTGAGCCACTTATTCGCAACTCGTCTTTGCCCTTTTTCTAAGGGCTGATTCAGTTTCTTTGAAGATCATTTTGACTGCATAAGAATAGAGGGAAAATCTTTCACTCAGCAGGGATTTGCTAGCATGGTCCTTAAGTATTATCTTAAGTACATTTCTGTATTCAGCTGCGCTACCTCACACTAGCAAACCTCTTAGAAACTGATTACTGCAGCAGGATGCAGTATATTTACTGCAAAGGTGACAATGAAATAAATCATTCCTGTCAGCTGAACTGAACTAGTGGTGATGCAAGATCTCAAAGCTGAGTGTGAAACAATGACTGGCGTGATCTGAACATACTTCCTTATCTTTCTTTCTCCCTATGTACTTACATGATGGAAGGAAGTGGTACTTGTGTACTACTGAACAGACAGGAACAATTTGAAAAAAAGCAAAATCTCTGCTATTAGGCAACATTAAGTGAACACATTTTGAAAGTTCAAAGATTGCAGGTGAATCCCTGCCTACTGCATCCAGTTGTGCCAACACTACAGAATTTATGAGCACATGCTAAGATGCATCTGAGAATGTTCAATACAAACCCAAATTCTTGCTTGAGGTTTGTAAGCTCTGTTTCCTAGGACAATCTAGGCAACTGTGAAACCTACAGATGATGTAAATAACTGATCAGACAAATATTATCAAATACTTTGCTAACTTACAGGGTATTGTGCTAACCAAGAAGCTTCTCTAACTGTCAATACAGACGCTAAAAAAAGAGCAAGAACATACAGGCTGACAGACAAGCCAGCACTGTGTCTTCTACAGTTACAGATCTAGATCTCAATCTTCTACTCCTACACAATCCTTATGTTTAATCTTTGCTTCAATGTATCAAAACAAGACTGACAAAACTTTGTTACCTTTGCTTTTCTGATAGGTAAACTCATGGTTTGTCAGGCGAAACCATCTCTTTTTGAAGTTTTTCATACCAAATCGTTTTCTTCCTTGTGCTCTCTTGATCATGAACCTAGTAAACAGGGCACCAATTATTACAATACATGCTTATATATGTAGATTTATATATATAGGTATATACATACATATAGATGCCATTGCACTTGCAAAGCTTTAGGAGGGGACATAAAATATTTTCTAATTATTGTGGTCTTTTCTTGGCAAGAAAGAGAGTCATGTTTGGATAGGTTTAGTGCATCTGTTAGTGAGGGCTGTCCTTTTCCCAGATCTAGAGGAGGGACAAAACATGTAACTTGACTTATAGTTAGTTAACTGAGCTGCAGTTTGTGCCCTTTCTGCAGTTACAAATCCAGCTAAATGGTTTCCTAGTACAGCATAAAAAAAAGGCAGAACACGGTTAGTACTGCTCTGCTAAGCTCGACCTGTTGACTCTACAAGCTTTTTTTTTTTTATTTTTTAAGCTGTGAGAAAGCTCAAAAAGTTTAGACTATGTTTGATAATTACAAGGCAGGTGTGCAAAGCCTCTGGAGCACAGGGACTATACCGTCACATGCTTTAATCACTCTCCAGCTCTAGAAACAAAATCAGGATGTTCCACAGCCTCATTTGCAATTGCACATAGATACTGCAGTTGAAATGTAATTTCAGTAACATATGAAGTGATCTCATGGCTGGAAGGCAGAGCACCCCTATCCCTTTCTAAGCAGATATGGGGTGTTGTTCATTTAGTGAGCTGTCAGTTTTAATTAATTTCAAATTTGAATGGGTTTATTGTGAAATTAGCTTACTGGGAAACTGTGATGCATCCACCACTTTCTTAACCACTAAATCAATCCAAACGCTTCAACGTGACTTTGGCGACTTCATACTGCTTAGCATCACTTTTTTAAGATAAAAATGTGTGTGCATATGCAACAGAGAGTTGATAATGGCTACTCTACACATTACATTAACTACTGTGCCAAATACAAAACTCTATAATGGAGTAGGTAAAAACTACTTACTACAGAGTAGTTTTTATCAAGTAGGAAGGCACTATACAGCACAAAGAGCACACAGAGAGAACAGCAAATGACCTGGTTTAAGATTTTTCAGTAGCAGAGCTAAAATGCTTAGAACAGCTAATATTCTGTTTCTTGCTGCTGGTACCTTCAGTCACAAATAACTACAATACATCTGACCAAATCACAAATCTGTTAAAAGCTCAAACAGAAGCCCAAGTTCCTTCAGACTTTAACTATTTTGTAACCAGCTGGGCTGGTGCCTGCTGCTCATTCCAAGCTGTGTGGGAAAAAGATGACAAAGACTGTCTACAGTTTTTTTTAACTGGTTATAGTTACACATCTCTCATTTTTAAAATGGTCAGACAGTTACTGTCTTGGTTCTCATTCTTGGAATACTTAAGAAATATTTAATAACATCATGTGATTCAGGCTGTCATCAGGTCCACTGACAGTAGCCCTCATAATCCCAGGCTAAGGCAAATTTCAAAGGAAGAACTGATACCCTTGAGGAGGACAACATGTTCTTCAAGTTAGTTTCTAGTGTCTTTCTCATGCCAACACTTAAAGGTGACTTAAAACTGCAAACTCCTACAGAGCTCCCGTCTTTGAAAAATGCAAACTCCACCCGGCAGAGCTAAGAGCACATTTTTAATTAAATTCTTCATAGCTGACATAGCCAAGAGAAATATGTGCTTTTATTTTCCAGAGACAAGTGACTAGCATTCAGTCATAGAAGTTAAAAGGTCAACCTCTTTATTTCTAGCAATTGCAAAATATATGAGAAGTCAGAGCAAACAGAAGCACAAATAGAGAAAAGGTCCAAGATTAAACCCATTTCAGTACAAGGTGGTTGGAGATACCTTTTCTTCTCATGCTTATTGCAGACCTGAATCTGGATCTGCCTTAGCTTTGCTTGGAAGTATTGACATGCCCTTTTCATCACAAAAAAAAAAAAAAAAAAGCTCTCCTTTTCACTCTCTTCCGTTTGCAAAGAACGAGGCAGGCAGCTGTTAAGCGGTGATGGCATGATTGATGTCAGCAAACCCAAGTGCCAATGACTAATCTTTTCATTCAGAAGTACTTATGCTATAGCTTTCCATTTGATACTCTTAATAGAGGCAAAAATAGATTAAAAACACAAGAGCAAGCAAAAATATTACGAAGGCAAACAGTAACCCCACTAGACAGCCATTCAGTCTGGAGAAGAATTAAATCAAAGGCTATGAAAAGTCCCACAACAAAACATGGCAATAATGCAAAACATAAAAAAAATAGACTGCTGAAGGCCACTTCTTAACCTTGAAAATAATTTACATGAATACTACTTAAGAAGTGCCTAGAATATGTATGGTCTCTTCATCACCTTCAGTAAATTCTTCAGGATCCATACAGTGCTTCTTGATGCCCTGCCTACAGACAGAAATCCTTTATTCTCTATTTAAAGCAGGATTTTGTTTTAAGGAAAATAAAAGGTCAACATCAAGAAACGGGGAACTAAATGTTCTCTGCTGGGTTTACACAGGCATTTCAGGATGGTTAAACGGAGTACTTCCTCCCCAAAGTTAAGTCAGACAAATCTACTGCTGCAAAGGACATGCTGTCAGCCAGTAGCTACAGCAAAGCAGCAACTGCCTCTACCATCTTACCTGCATGAACTATTACCATCAACTTTCTTTACTGTTAGTTTAAGAGTCCTTAAAACAGCAGCCACAGGCCGAGCAAGAAAAGACAGAAAAAAATCAGACAGGAGCAAAAGAAAGACAGAGGCAGAAAAAATGTTTCACAGTTAGAGGGTAAATGTTACAAACTACAAATTTATTTTGAAAACCAAAAGGATGATAAATGTATGGAATTAAAATAGACAAAATTGCTTCTAGGGACAGAGGTTTATCAGAGAAGTGAACTGTCAAGGTTAAATAGAAGAGGTAAGCATGTTTTCACTGAAAATGTAGTTTTTGCATTACTTAAAATGACCATGAAGGCTTACTTTCAAACAGCATTAGAGCTTACTGAGCTCTAAAAAATTTGGATTTTTTTACTTTCTTCCTCCCAGCTCAAAGAAACTGTTTCTACAGTGCATTTAGATGATCTTCACAACCCAGTTTTATAACAAAAAATGTCAACAATTGGTATCTGAAACTAACACAGCATATGGAACATCCCAAAAAAGGAACGGTACTAAAATTATAAACTGTTCCAAGTGCATGTCAAATTTTCCTCAAAATGGCCATGATAATAGTTAGCATATGTATCTCATAGGGCAGCAAAAGCAAATTCCATTTGCAGGCTTTGCTCTCATGATGTTATTCAGTATCTGTCTTCACAGTCTTCCAGTGTCTTCACAGTGGGATTTTAACAGCTTTTATTCACTGGAGTTCAGAAAAAAGACACCCCAGCTTGATTTTAATACAATGCTGATCTAAGTTTATTTTGCCTTGGCTACAGGCTCTACTTTCCTCCACTTATTTCAAAACACAAATATAGTAAGATGTTTAAATCAAATGAAAATATAATTCAAATCAGCTATAGCAACCACAGAGAGCAGAAATTGCAGCACAAGAATTTTCCTAAATTCTTCTCTGATTGCATGAATGGAATAAAGGTGGCAGAAAAAGAGGTGGCTGCCTCAGAATGGTAGTAAGCACTCAAGTAGATGGTTTGGCTGCAGATGCATACTTACCCTTCTTTAAGCAATATAGGTTGCTCTATGCTCTTGTGATCTCTTCTTCCTGAAGATGAAATTAGATCTAGAAACTAAAAGGTGAACAAAGAGCAGATGAAAAAATGACAGGACCACACTACCCAGATTAAAATCTTTCAACATTAGCATAGCACAGAGCTATGAGAGTATTTTTGAAAGTAGTTAAACAAAAGGTAACAAGCAGAAGCTTGAGGAATTTGGAAGGTTTCCTGGGTTGCAACCTAAAAATAGCACAAATGCTCTTAAGCAGTAGAACTGCAGATGCCAAATACTTCTTGTGCTTCTCCTTTGTTATATGGATCTTTCACTTCCTTTTTGGACTAAGCAATTTTCATCACAGATCTGCAGCACTCTACAAAGTACACACACCTCAAAAACTCAAAGCAGCAGCTTGTTAATCCAACCTATTAACTAGAAATAGATGCAAAGAAATTTTACTATTAAAACAAGTATAATTTGATAAAAGTTTCTTGAGTATTAGTTATCAGGAGTCTGCTTTTCTCAACACACTTCCTTGTTTACCAACAGTACGTATTGCTTTCTAGGACTCAACTTTAACAGCACAGCAGGATTTTTAGAAACTTCACACACGTTACTTACATTTTTTACTGCATCTGCATATTTCTGTTCATTGAAATAGTCATAAAATGTAGCCATGTAAGATTCCTTGAAATTGGCCTGAAACACAAAGCCAAAACCATGCGTATCATCATACAGTTTATACAGAAAATATTACTGTTAATAGCAATAGGTCAGAAGAAAAGCCACTGCAGTTACACAGAGGGGTTTTTCCCGGCCAAAAATAAAATAAGCAAAGTGCTACTTTCATGTTATACAGCACACATTCAGTAGTACCAAGCTTCTATTTCAGAGAGGCAGTAGAACACATTTCATATGTTCAGTTACTACAGTTAATAATACATTCTTCAAATGCTTCAAAATTCTGCTTTGGCTTTAAATTTTTCTCCTGACAAGAAGTGTAAGAAAAATAATTCTACTGTCTTGAAGGACTCATAACTGAGGTACACAGTCAACCACAGCTGCCTGTGTGAATCCTAACAAGACCTCAGCTACCCCAAATTATCACCAGCTCCAGCAGTGCGGTGCCTTAGGTATACTTATTTCAATCAAACATCCAGAATATGGGCATCTAGATCTAATCTCACCACTGACAGAAAACCGAACTGGTGTGAAAAGGGAAGTACAGCCTTCCCATTACTGGGAGATTTTTCTCAGTTGAGTTTTAAAATGCTGAAATAATCTATAAAGCCCTGTAGAGCTGTTAATAATTTATCACAGATAAGCAGAGAACTTCACAGGTTTTCTGATCATTGTCTTTCATCCATAGGAAGGAATGAAGAGCTCTGAAAAAGACTTCTAGATTGGTCACACAATTTTGCTTTACTGAAATCTAGTTCAGATTAAGATAATTTAGTTTTCCTCTAAACATGAGAGGCTTATAATCAAAGTAAACAACCAGTTTTGCATGAGCCTAGTGCAACTCAAGCATTTTAAAGGCTTAATTACAATTAATGATAAAAGATTAAAAAAAATCACTTTCCTAAATTAAGCCATTAAATGAAAATTGCATACTTACAGATTTAGATTTTGATAAGCTGCCTAGTGTTTGAATGGTTTTAGAGATAAGTGTCAAAGTTCGAGACGTCTGAGGATCCTAGGAAGGAGAACAATATTATATGGACTAGCTATAATAATGAATAGAGGAAGGTAAACTATATTCCTTCTTTCATATTTCATTTGCAGAAGAATAAAAAAAATTAGAAAAGACCCCTAATAGAACACTGCAGGAAAAAATCTGGTTTTATATTAAAAGGATTTTGGCTCATAAACCATCGTGCTCCATAGCTACCCTACTGACCTTCAGAGATCCCAAGGCAACCACTCACAAAACAAAATCAAGGCTGTCCATGTCCTCTCCATCCCAATAAGAACAACTACTAGAAGCCTGATATACATTATTTAACATCCAAAATATTTCCAACACTGCTGATAATCAATCCAGCATTAATGTGATTTGGCAAGAACAAAGCAATGACCCTATTTTTCACAGCAGCTTGGGTCATCTACCTTGTTTGTCCTTAAATTTCACTCTTCATTCAGTATCTCCCAAGTTCTTCACATACAAAGTGATTCAACATATGCTTCATATCCAAGACAGATATAATAGATCTTTGGACTAACAAAGGCAATTTTCCTAAAGGCTTTTACAAGAATTGAAGAAAGAATCTCAGTAGACAGACTATGGTGACAGGACCATAAACATAGCCAGAAAAAAACTGATACAGTACTTACTGGATGGTGTGGTGTAAGCTGAAAGAGGTTTGGAGAAAGAATGGCAGGAGCAAAGAACCTCAGGAAAATAAAGCTGCTGACAGCTGTGTACCTTACATCTAGGTCACCTATTTAAAAAAAACAGACCTCTAGTCAGCATTTCAATAATCCTCCCTGAAAAGCCTCATTAAATTAATCAGAGCCTTGAGAGAGCTAACTTGAGCATGTGCTGGATAATGTATATATTTGCGAGTTACAGGATTAACTGATGATAGAGGATTTGGAGCCAGAGATCAGCTAGCCTAACTCAAGAAAATGTCAATGAGAGCCTCTTTAAAAAATAAGCAGCATAAGCTGCAAGAACACCATTCACTTTTCCACCACACAAGGAATTTCATAGACATCTGCTATTCAATATATGCACTGAAGTATGATGAATAATTTATATAGTTTATGAAACGTTCAGTAGTTCAGAGGCCAAGTCTCAGTTACTTACTTATAGCCCTGAGAACAAGTGTTGTACAGATTCCTCATGTATCTATTCCAGTCAGTAGTTAGAGAAAATATATTTTACTTATTTATTTAAACATAAAATAAAGAGCACGACAACACAGTCAATGGTTTTCCACTTGAGCTTGCCTACTCCAAAGTGACTGTTTAAAATCTGAATCCATATTACTCTTTCTAAAACTTCTCTACTGTAATCTGCTTCCCTTCATGAAAATACATAGCTTGGTTGTTTTGCTTAATTCTGGTTTTACACTGCCCACTTACTCTCACAGAGTCAGAACAACTAAGAGGGACTGGAAAGGACTGTCTCTTGACAGCCAGAAAACCTTCGCAGCACATTTTGGGTTCCCAGAGCAGTGAGCTTGCAGTAACTCAAATTTATAGACTAGCTTTTATTACAAATTGACATATAAGCAGAAAACAATTCCACTGCACCAAATCTGTAGAATAAGCCATTACAAAATCCTGAACATCTGAAAACTGAATATACTTTGCAAATACTGAACCCATAAAAGACCATCATAACAATCTTTTAAAATGCTGTTTTCCTTTGAAAAATGTTTAAGAAAAAAACTCCAATCAACATCAAAAATCATGTTATTTTGTGGAATGAATAATCGATGAGAAAACATTAATAATCAATGAGAATGCATTAACAGACTGCAAATATTATTTTGGATAAGCTACTGTTCAATTACTAAATCCAACAAGGATCATGCAGACTGCTAGACTACATTTGTATTTAAAAGTTTTCAATTATGTAAAATAAATATATACAAACTCACCTTGAAAACGTTTGGCAGCTGATTCTCTCAGTGAAAAGAAAATATCGCACATCACTGTAGGGCAGCTTACACCAGATTTTGTAATTACAGTAAAAATGCGATCAACATATTGCCTCAGATTTTCCTGAAAAAATGCAAAGATTATGACAAAATTAGTATAATTTTCTGCTGTGGAAAGTGGTGCTATTCCTGGTTTTATTCATGGTGGCATCATTAAAAGATTCCCAGTTTCAACATTATATACTTGAAAAACAAACTCTCACTCAATTATACTGTTTGGGAAATGCACATCTTCAAGAAGAAGAGTAAAAATATCATTCCTATCAAACCAAACATTAAATGATATGGCCATATGGCAAATCATTCCTTCTTCTAGCACTGTTTACTACATCATTGGCAGAATCATAGAATCATTAAAGCTGGGAAAGATCTCTCAGATCATTGAGACCCAATATGCAGTTTAAGCCTCCCCTGACACAATTTGAGGTCTTTTCCTCTCATCCTGTCACATATTGCTTGGGAGAAGAGGCCAACCCCACACCTGGCTACAGCCTCCTTATAGCTGAAGAGAGAGATCTCCCCTGAGCCTCCTTTTCTCCAGGTTAGCCACAGGCTCACAAGCTATCCTTGTCCTCAGGGCATCAGGAGAAGTCATTAACTTTCTACAGGCATTGCATTTATAGCATAATGCAAAGCTGTTGTGAAATAATTATAAGGGTGGTGTCAAGAAAGCTTACAGTGTATTCTAATGAATGACAAAATTATTTGTGAGATCAAACTTCTGAGGACCTCAGTTAAACTTGATGGCATAAACAGAGACTGTCTTCAAAATCTAATGCATACCCTGTTATTTTCCAGGTTTTCACCATCTTTTAATTTCACAGGATCAATTTCACAAGGTTTATGGACCTGGCAGATCTAAAAAAAAAAAATATAGTGAACAATTGATATATAAGTTTATCTACAAGTACAAAGTTTTGTAAAAAGCATAATCTGTTAGCTTTTGAGATGGGAGGTAAAAGGCAAAAGCCAAGTTTATGAACAGTATTTTTTTCTTTTAACAGCAAAGGTACATTATGTATGATCTTTATTTTTTCCCAAAAAGTAGCATTAATTCACTCTAACCTTTCTTTCAACTGATGTGCAGAACTGCTCTTTAGACTCTCTCAAGCAAGGCTGTTCAAGAAAAGTACTATTTTTCCAAAACAGTCAACTTTGAAAGTATACCCATATTCTTTAAAACTTGACATTTTCTGATAAACATTAAGAGAAGAACAGCTGAAGAAATTGTCAAATCATTTAAAGGAAGTCTGTGGTCTGAAAGTATTGCCCAATTACAGCACTAAAATATCCACACCCACCACTCTGGACTGGATAGATAATAAACCACTGTTCCAATATGTGCATCACATGTACAGTTATCTACAAATAACTGTATCCCTTTATTCCCACTGGATGAAACTCATTACTTATAGCTTCACAACAGCTTTGTATTGTAAATACTAATTATTAATTTCTCAGAAACAATATATACAAGTTTTTATAAAACAGAATAATGTGGTTTAATAAAATAGAAATTTTCCTTTAATGCAGTCCAACTGTTTCTGAATTGGGGACTCAGCTGTGGCTAACCTAACACACAGGATTTTAATGAAGAAACAAGCTATTAACAGCTATTAAGCATTATTCTTACAAAGCATTCTTAGAATGAGAAGTAATAAACAATATTTGTTCCCTGAAGGCCTTTACCACGACATTTTACCAAATAAACAGTCTGAACTGTTCTTACCTCATCTATAATTGGCTTTAGTGTAACTTGCAGATAATGCATCCCTGCCAGTTTCATTGTCTCATCAATGCACTTGGAAGTTAACGAGTTTCCTCTGAAAATGGTGTTTGGATCTCTGGAAGTGAACCATTTTCTGTAATTTAGTCTCTTTGTAATGAACTGCTAATACTTGGAAATAAAAGCAGCAGTGAAAGGTGACAGAATCTCAGGTTTGAATACAGAAGCAAAACCTCCCTTTGACACCAGGCTGCCATTAAATGAAGTCACACAGCATTTAGTACAGTTCCAGGGTATAACAGAAAAGCAGCAGCCTCGGAAAATCCAGAAGGGGCTACAGATCTTCATTGTATTAGCATTGTGCACTCAGTGCACTATCCAAATACACAGTGACACACAGGCTCAAATCAAGGAGGTCTGCAGCACAAATCTGGGAAACACATTTGGTTTTCACATACTACTGAACAGTGCCAATTTGAATATGGGAAAGAGGCAGTGATTTTAGTCTCACAACTACACTGGACATTGCACACAACCTACTACTTTCACCTACAAAATAAGTACTTGTGAGCTGGGAGGAAGAAGAAAACACAGGCTCCAATAGCACAGCCATATTTTTAAGGAACTCAGAGCACTGTTCTGTGGTAACAGTGCAGACGCCACTTCAGCCCTGACAACTGTGTGGCAAGGTGGCACCTTGCAGACTCTCAGGTTTTTCTAAAACTCTCTTGCACAGAACTCATCCTGTACTATACATACAGCCTCAGTGACTGATAAAGCTTCAGCCAGCTGCTCTATTACATACCTGTACCTCCCTGCTTAGCAATTTACTTCATGCAAATAGGTATATAACCAATGATCTTATCTACAATACATACAATCAAAACCTGTACTTAGTGACAGTGGATCAAACCTGGATCTGAAGTTCTTTCCTTGCTCATATACACACTGATATCTTTTCTGTTTTTTTACAGCTTACTATGGTTGTACTCATTTACATGCAGTGAGTAACAGGATCAATTACTTCGCTGGGTTCATCATTTTGTTTCACAAAAAAAAAGTAAGCTCACTGCCTGTTATAAATGCCAGGAAGCACTGAAAACAAACACCATCTTTGCTGCTTTATCACAGGAACACGACCGACTAGGAATCAGTGAGTTTCCTCATGCTGCAGCAACCTTGCTGCTTCAGCCAACCTGCAGCTCAGAAAAAATACACCTACCTACAGGAAGGAAAACACTTGATTCCTCAGACACTCTGAAAAGAGCCAACCCACACAAAGACTTTATTTTGTGCTAAGAAAGTTTACAGTCAGTACCAGTCATTCCCCTTGACTCTTCTACTGTTAGTCAAGAGCAGGACTACACAGGCACAGGGACTGTGGTAAAATAAATATTCTTTAGGATCTGCTTGGTATGAACACTAGATCTTACACTATTGAACTATCAGCCCACCAGTAAGTCAAACCAAGAACTCAAAAGAAGCGGCCAAAAAAAGCCCAACTTCATTTTCTGTCATCCCATGCCAAATTCAATCTCATCCTTAATCCTTCGCCCTCTAACTGGGACGATTAGACACCAGCTTGCTTAAATATTCATGATTAGGAAGAAACTTGCTTGTTGTTTAGAACAAATTCAACAAACACTTACTCAGCACTATATGATTTATTAGCACACAATAATGCAGAAATGATTTCATATGAACAGTTGAAGGTAATGTAGAATTTCAGTTATATATACTTATGACTGAGTAAAAATCCCTGTTCTCACATGTTAGAATAGTCTTCCAAATCATTTTCACAAAATATGATGGGAACTCCTCCTAAAGGTCAAAGTAACCAGATCTTGAGAGAATTTAGAAGGAACTCTGCCACTCGGCTAGGAAGAACAGGAACCACCTCGACATTTTCTTCTGAAATTGCACATTTCTAGAAACTGAGTGGAAGATTCTAGCACTAGCCAATGTAGTTTAGGTCTTTTTGATAGCAGTTTGTTTTTTGGTACTTACTGAGTTCTCTTCACTTCAGCATTCGCAATGGCACTTATGAAAGGCACAATTCTGCCATAGTGTAAGAAAAGCCTGACAAGAGGTATGGCCGCTTCCTGTTTTTCTCTGCAAACTTCACCCAAAATATGTGCAGCTGATGCTGAAACAGGCTGAACAGTGGAAAATAAAAACTTTGAGAAATACTTCCAGAACAACCATTCTTTTTTTCTATTCCCATTAGCTTCTTAATGCAGAACCCCCCACAAGAGTTGCAATGGCCAGTTACCCAAAAGTCTGTATATAACGTGGGTGGATGTTACATCCTGGTTTTGTGGACAGTGAGTTCCGGTCACAAGAGGGCAGCAATTTAAAAACTATTACAATACAGTCTCTTTTTATCCCCCACATTTTTAATGGCAGTCTTTTCAGTAAACGTCATTTGCCTGGGAAGCAAGTGAAGAGAAAGAACTCTATCTAACCCTTCACAATTTCACATCCCAATGAGTACAGAACTCAGTTCTTTTACTGAAAAAACAAAAACATCATTACAACTGTAAGAAGCATACGTAAGGGCACACATGGTCCAAACCTCTGATGTTTCAGGATTATTTCTTGGTTTGGGTTTTTCTCAGTTATGCAAACAAACCTGTTCCTGTCCAGTAAAGGAAAACAATTGATCAAACTGAAGCTTTCTTGACTTTTTCACATGTAAAATTAAAAAATCACAGAGAATGTGCTACTGCTAAAACCACTGTGTTCCTGGGTCTGCCTTCACCTACCATACAGAATGCAGATAAAGATCTCTTCAAGGACTGAAGACAAGCACCAGAGATACGCAGAGCCTAACAAGGCTCTGAGGTCTGAAAAGGAAGAGCTGACCTCTCTGGTAGTTAAACAACTACGGTGCCAGCAAGATAGTGACAAATACTCAGAAACCCCTGTGAAGATGATCTGCAAGTAAACAACCAACAACACAAGCAAATTACCTCAACATCTGCAGATTTTAGCAGGACGTCTCTCAGCGGACTATAATAGTCTGAGGAAAAAACATGGTCCTCAGTGTAAACCACGTTTAACCTTAAGGAACCGAGGTCATCAGGTTTCAATGATTTGTTACCATTATCTCTGGGCTGCAGAAAATACCTGATATGCAAAAAATAGGATAGAAACTTAGTGCTGAAACACAAGATTTTCTCAGGCTATATACATGAGTATAGAGGAACTGTACTGACACACAGAGTATTTACATATGTATCAAACTCCTGAGAGTTCTGAATCAGACTTCTTAATTAAGTTTGCCAGTCTGTTTTGCACCAACTGCAACACAGGAAGTTCTGAACATAAAAATTTATGTAGGTATGATTAAAAACCCACACACTAAAACCATACCACTCTGATGAACTGCAGTAAATAATATAAAAACAACATACTAGAACTCCCATATGCTAGAGAGGCAGACTGCAACCTCTAATCACATTATCAAACCTTCTTGTTCTTACACTTGCTAAGATTACTTTGGCTTGCTTACAAAAAAGATACAAATTTAATCCATTTAAACTTTATCACATAGCAGTAATTACTCTTATGTCTTCAGAGTAGACATATGTTTCTACTTATTCTCCAAAAGAAAAATGTCAAATACCATGCTTCGTAAGAACTAGACTGTCGGAGAAATTTCAAAGGGAGTCTCAGTTCTCCTAGAAACTCATCACCAAACTTCAAGTTACTGGCATTCCAAAGATCAACCCTGTAATAAAAACAAATAATTTAAAATACTACTAAGAAATCAAAATAATAATAATTTAAAAAAAACCCAATGTTTTTTGCAAATTTGTTGGGTTTTTTCCCCTCAAGTCTATGAGTTACAAAGACTTGAAACTGTACAGCAGTGGTTTCCAAATAGTAAAGAGATAACTTCACCTTAGACTTCTGAAGCCTTACAGTTCACCTCCATAAAACATTAATGAAAAATATCATTCAGATTAACTTTTTTCTCACCTGTACTGTTTCCACTGTCCATATTGATAAAGATTCAGATGGCTGTCTGGTTATCCCAGATAATGGAAAAATACAGTTAAAATGGACACCAGGGGAAAAAGCACAAAATTACTTAAGGACTACACATTATCTGTCCCTGTCTAATTTGGGATTACTAACAGTTAAGTAGCAGCTTTACAGAATTAGTTCTCCATAATTTTTCCCAGTTTCTATCTCCTAGGAAGACTCCTGAGTCAAGCGTACACACTTATGGCACCTAAATTAGTTCTGCAGAAATATTCAAAGCTGTAGGATAGCTCTACGTTTCGGTAGAATCTGTGTATTGGCTGAAGCTTACACAAATTTTGGCACTCAGTCCCTCACATTCGGGAAGTTCTGCTATCTGTCTGTAGACAACCCTTTCTTTCTTCCCTATGTTCTTCAACATCTAGATGGAAAACAACTGCACTGCAATTCAAAGCATGTAGCTAAACACTACCGTACCCACCTTGAGGCAAAGGTTTCAAACTCCAGGGTATTTGTTTCTGTATGTATTTTAAGGTTTTCTCTAACAGCTATTTTTATTAAAAAACAAGATCAGCTGACTATTTTGCAGCTAAGTGACAGCTTGAATGTGCCTTAAACTTTTGGAGGGAAAAATGGTACATGGAAATAAATACTTTAGTTTTCAACTAATGACAATTTTTAGAAGAGCAACTTTAACTTGGATAAGGTACAAAATCAAGCAGTTGTGGACATATTTACACAACCCTCCTGGTGTCAAGCAAGTCACAGTAGACTGGCCAAGGAGCAGATGTTGACAGTCCTGTTAAAGGTTTATCTTATCTTATGCAAACACAGAATACATTACTTTTAAGTCCTCTGATCATTGCATCTCTCAATAGTGTCTCCTCCATCAGCTGTCATACACTAGACACACCATCAGCTCACACTGCATGCCTACTAGGTAAAGTTCTTCAGACTCTGATAACTTGGACAGTATTTCTGCAGGGCAAGAACTCTCCAAACGGAAAAAAGCTTCTTTGAAAATTCAACCTTCTCTCTCTTTTCTCCATATTTGATGGGTTATTATCTTGCTAACCAGCTCAGACAGCTAAAAGCAGTTTTCTTTGGGAAGAGAGGAATCTTTAAGCCTATTTATACAGTCAAACTTACAACTTACCAAGTATTTACAGGCTACTTGTTTCTAGTTTATCTAAACTCTTTCAAGAGGCCAACTAGCAGTAACACTTTCTAACACAAACAGCTAAAGGATTTCACCACAGTTACAGAAAAAAAAATCAGTGCAAGGGATCTGTACAAGAAGAAATAACAATTAAAGTAGATCTCACACTACACAGTAAGCAAAGCAGGCATGCACATTCTAAAGTTATTGGTTTGTGCTCTTTGAGTACAAAGAATAAACAGAAGTTATTAAAAATGTTAATGCACACATCTCAGAGTCTAAAAGATCACTGTCTCTCAAGATTTTTAAAAGGCAAAACTATGACAAGTGTTATTCTGAAACTGGTCGGATTGTAGTCACAGAAAGAAACAAACAGGACAGAGAGGGAGGATAAACCATGAATTCACCAGAACATCTGGTCCCCAAGTGTTGATATGCCCTGCCTACAACTTCCTACACCCACTCAAAAAGAGAAAGCTTTTCATAGCTTTAGAGAGAAATCGTGAGAGACTAAGTCTGCTCTTTACCCTGTGGAATTGTATTTTTCTCAGGAGAGGAAAAAACAAACAAATCCCCAAACCCATAAATTGTGTGATCTGTCCAGAGGGCTTGGGGGCAATCTAACTCTCACTAAACAAAGTGGAGGAAGTGAGCGGGGGTGGAAGGGGAACCCAAGATGGAAACAAAAACACACTGTCCCAGAGGGACAAAGGCTCTAAGGAGAATTTGCCCAACCAAGACTAACACTTTATCTGCTTTTGCTTGTTATTTAAGTGCTTAATCTTTTTCCAACTATTTTGCAAGCCTCCTCTCAAACTATTCATCTGTGCCACACTGTGTTATATTGGTTTTCAGGAATGACAGACTTTTCTGAAGCTCAGCTCCACATACATTATTGCTGCAGATGAGTCAATTGTTCAGAAAATATAGCAAGTAAACAACTGTATCATTTCATTTAGTCCAGTAGTATAAAATGAGAATCATTGAAATATTAAGCAATATGTAACTGCTGTACACCAATGTCTAGCATCTCCTTCAAAACTATCAAAAAATCTATCAGAGAATCCTAGCTTTCATTTAAAATCAGTGCATGGCTGAGCATCATGGTTATGGACCTTCTGAGACATGGTGTCGTTTCCCACTTCATCACATACATGCCATGGAATATTGGGCCATGTTACTTCCTATCTGCCTACACAATGCAAAGCTTTGCAGAGATTTAGCCTAGTGCTAGGACTAGTTCACCTGCAGTGCTGCAACACTGACACCACCAAAGCAGCCCAGCACTGCACCTGGGCCTTTGCTTTTACTCCCATGAGTCAGCTGTGGGCTGCCCCCAAACCAGCTACCTTTGCACTGCCTGACACTAATGTTCTCTGTGAAAGAGCACAGCTCTTGCCTCTCTCACATATAAATAGTTTCCCTTTCCTGCCTCAGAGCCATGGCAAACACCAATCTATTAATGCTCTTCTAGTGCTGTGACACTGCATTGACAGGCTACAAGAACCAGCAGCTGCCACATCAGAACAGCGCTCAATCCATTCATGAACACAGATGTGTTTTGCTTGCTGGGAGTTAGTATTGTTCCCCTTTCCTGGTTTCCCCTCCTTTCCTTACAGCCAGTTGTGACTCTGAAGGAACTACAGAACTTTCTGGGAGACGCCTCACTGCGTCTCTAGCAAGAATATATAGGGTGGGAGGCAGTGCTACTATTCTTCCTCCAACTACTAACATAAAGGAGAGAGAAATTTCTCATCACCTGATGCAGAAATAGCAGTATTCATTTACTGTGCATACAGATCATGAGATGGCCCAAGCCTCCAAGTTTCAGTGGTATGTGATGGTAAGATGCATGTGACACTTTCAAGTTTTGCACCTCCTATTGTTTTCTCGCCTCTCTTTATACTCACCTGTCCCCACAGACATTGTTGACTGGCCTCAGCAGGTTTTAGAATAGTACTAAGAGGGTGGCACAGGGTGGAGTGGGATTCTTTTGGTTTTGAAATCAGAATTTTTTTTCTCCTGTGCAACTGATTTCACTTTTATCATACCAAATCTTGCAATAAAGGGTTAAAGTTGGAAGGCAAAAGAGAACAGAAACTGTCTCTGCCTCAGAAAAACTCTGACTTCAAGAGTCTTCTTTCAGGGAAGAAGGACCTCATACAGGTTGCTAAAATTAAGTGATAGAAGAAAATATACTCTGTATCTCAGAGCATCACAGAGGCTCTGAGATGTCCTGGAAAACTGAGGGAGGGAGGAAAGGAGATCCCAGATATAACAGGTTGTTCTTAATGGCAACTGCATATTAGTATACACACAGTGCCTATGAGAAACAAAGGAAAATAATGAGGATGTCTCCTGCATCAGAACCAACACACATATTCAAGATAGAATCTACAAGACAGTGGAAGTGAACATACAGATACAGTGACAAAAACTCATCTTGATTTATCAACAGAAAAACCATGCTTGCCACTTTGCAAACATAATCTACTACAAAGTTACACAACTCTGGAAGAAAATTTTGTGCTAATAATTTAGTTTATATTACCTAATCTCCATTTTGTCCACTTCATCTACATCTTCAATGTCAAAATGGGATTTCTTGTTGTAGCTACTGGGTCTTGTAACCTAATAAAAAGGAGGAAGCTTTTAGCAGCTTGATCTGATACAAAAACATTCTGATGTAACTTTTACAAAGCTTTGGAAGAACACAGTATTGTACTTCCAGCAGTGACATCAGTCCCGATACTGAAAACATCCATGCAAATGAATAAACATGTTGACTAAAGAGATTACTGACTATAAAGTGGTGATTACACAATCATTTCCAAGAGTAAGCAGATACTCCATACTTTTTTTACAGAGAAAGGCCATCTTTAATATTACTACAGCACTTCAAGTTTACATTGAGAACAGAAAAATACCACTGAAAGGAGCACCACTTTCATAATCCATTAGGGAAAGAAAAGGGCAATTAATATTTGTGTTTTAAATACAGTTGTACAATGGATGCCCTGAAGCACTCTGCAGAGCACAGGGGAGGAACCACAAGCACTCTTAAAAACATTTTGCAGTGTATCCAATTAAAACTGGGAGGTTCTTCATGTCCTGATATTCTGGAAGCCAATTTAACCTGCCCATACAACAAATACCAAGCAGACCAAGAGACCCTAGCCTGTGCTGTGCATATCAGAATATAGAAGCAGCTGCACAGTTCACTAGCCATATATGCAAGAATGATTAACAGGAAAGCACAGGCAAAAAAAAAAATAAAAAATAAAAAGGAAAGAAGTACAGAGCATTAGCATGAAAAGTTTTTCTACAAATGTTTTATAAAATTTGTTTTCTACCATGACTGTAAAAACACTTTGGTGGTTGTATTTTTGCATAGTGCGTCAGAAACTTAAGAAAAAGGCTACCCCACCCAGCTGAAACCACAGCAGGAACTGTTCAAACGCAAGGGTGTATGATGATGTGTGGGTTCAGCTCTCGGTTGCACACAGAAGCTGAACTTTATTGTATGTTTGAATATGCTTGTGGCTTAATACTCCCCACCCACAAAAACTAGCTTTTATTATAAAATTGACTATTTGGTTTTGCACTGTACATGAGATACAAGTGGCAGTTAAGGGAGGCAATGATACAGTTGCCTAAGTGGAGAGGAACCAGAAAACAATCTTTGGCAGGGGACACTCAGAGTCTTTTGTAAATTTGTATGTGTGAGGAAGGCAGCATTTTCAAAGTGATACACAAAAACTAAAAGGTGCCACTAGCAGCACTGAAGACCAAATGCTCCAGACTGCTGGCATCAAATGCACCTGGTAAGCCCAAGAGCACAGTTTATTTAAATACAATCTACAACTTCAGCAGTTAAACACAGATTTCTGCACTCTAGCCTTGCAAACACTTTATGGTTTCTGCAAAGTATCATACAGGCCTGCAAATGACAGTTTCTACTACCATTGTGAAGCAAATGGTGTAATTTTTAACAATTCAGCGAACTTTTAAGTCTCTTACTATCTGTAGCACAGGCATTGTTCCAAAAAGCTGTAGCACAGGTGTAATTTATGGCATATCCCTTCTAAATAAACACTTTCTCAGAACTTTTGCTGGAATCTGCATGTATGACATCTCTCTGTCCACCCACATGACTACTTAGTGTGCACACCAATACAGCTCAAGAGTGGTATTCCAAAAGGGATAGCTGTATGGAACTGGAGATGAGGAACCTCCCAGTCCATAGTGCTGAAGTAGCTGACCCATAACATTGTACAAAAAAGGGGGCACAACTCTGCTGTGTTGGTCCCCTTCATCTGGGAAAGCTGGCAAGCCATTTATCAGCTGCCCAGGTTTTTTTCAGCACATTCAAGTTTACAAACAGGTCCCCAGCACTTCCCTCTTTAACTCCTGTAAGACCACCATTTTTCCTGTAGCAGCACACACAGCTCCACACCATGCTGCAGCTGAAGTAGTGTTGAAAATGGCTCCTAACTATCAGGTGCAAGTTTCATTCACTGCACCCCTGAAATAAGTCCTTCTATTTCCCAAACCAACAATAAGCTATCTTTTATCTAGAAAATTAAATCTGTGTGACTTTTTGGTTGTAGAAAGGAAAGCACCCATTCACTCTCTTTAACAGATCAGCTTCTTCCTTGGAGGCTTGGACAATCACTGTGCTAGCAGGCTGCAGAAAAGCTGATGAAGCTGTTTAGAAGCAGAAAGTGACACCACTGTCAACAGCATGAATCTCTCAGCTCCACAGGAATCAGAGCACTTTGTTTGCATGCACCAGCCACATAGGTCTGCCCATGTCTCATTAGTGAATGTATTTCCCAGTCTCAGCAGTTCTACTGAACCTTGTTCCTTGAAGACATTTAGCCTGATATGTACTAACTACTATCAAAATGACATAAATCTATGATGGCTCTGTCTGCACTAAGGATATGTTTATATTTCAGAGCTCTGGCTGATTCAGTCATTTTCCAAGCTCTGCTCTTACCAACACAGAATTCATTTTGCTCTGAGTTAGCAGAACAGCTGGGGCATGGGCTTGAGCTCAGGTTTTGCTTTTGCTGGTACTTGCACGCAACCCAGCTCTCACATAAAGGCAAGCTAAGCAAGCCCCCGACCCCTCCCTCCCAACTCCAGCTGGAAGATGCTTTGTTTCCCTCTTTCCTCTCCCAGTATGGCACCACCTGCCAAATTCAGTATTTAAATACCAAACATTGGCTGTTTCTGTAGCACACAGAAGGCCAAGGAATCAGGTGAAGTTTTTGTGGCTCACAGTCTGAATTCCTGGATTACATTCTCATTAAAAAGTTCTCACTGATAGGCTCCTCCAGAACTGACTATGTCAAAATAAGGAAGCCCGTTTTAGTTTATTCACATATAGCATCACTCTTGTATCACTGCCAAAGACCACAGCTCTGGGCCAGGTGAGGGACTGAAATCCTGTGTTAACACACAGACACCTCAATGGAGTTTCAACACTTGGTCTCACAGGATCTCTGTCCCTCTAACTGTGCCCATGCAGCAATCCCATAGAGCCTCATGGAGGCAGGAAGCAGGCACAAAAGCTCACTAAGAGCAGGGCAGCTATATCCTAGGATGAGATGTGCTGGGTTAGCAGAGCAAAAATCACCTTAGATAGCTACCCTGGCCTACCTTCATGGCTTCCAGCCCTTCAGGCACCACAGAAAGTGCTCCTACCAAGCAGGTATCTTGTATCTGTTCTTGTATCCAAACACATTACATTAACAAGAGCACGGTTCTGCTGGTGTGACAGACTTTAGATTGATCGGTACAACTATTGGCTTCTAGGCAAATGGTTTGTAAGAGAGGGAAGACAGCAATGTCAAGAATGGCATGTGCACTTGTATGGCTCCACACCCCCCAGCTCCCCTTCCTGATGTGGCTGTGGCCCAGAATTGATTTGAGAAACCACATTCCTAGGTGCCATCCCTATGCCAGCAATGATTTCTAATGCAAATGTGACCTGAATGACGCAAACCACATGAGCAGAAAGGGCTTTTCAATCTATGCCAGCTGCACTGTGCTACTCTAGCTTTTTTTCATCAACTTGATAATTACAGATACTTTCTTGAGGTGTCTACTGAAACAGAACAGTCAAGCATAGACCAGGACTATGATATCCAAGAGAAAAAGAGAATGATACACATACTTTAGAAGACAAAATTAAAAGTTTCAAAAGAGATCTAAATTATAAACACATGCACATATATGTATGGACACACCACAATTAGAGCTACTCTTGCCAGAAAGAACCAAAATGAGGACTTTGATATAAGTTATACTTTATCTTAACTGGACTTGTTGAAAATGCTCTGTATTAAATAAAGCTATAGAGGTTTCACCCACTTGGAGAAAAGGTACTGGTATTGCAGCAGACTGGTAGGCAGCCAGAACAACCAGTTTAAGTATATTTTTTCTCTGCAGTTTTCAGTTTTCCTAGGGAGATAACCTTCCTCCCATTGACTGGGAAAGACAGGGTGGAGCAGCTATAAAAAGACAGACTAAGAAAAAAGTATAATTTCTCTCTGTGTGTGGTTCATTCAGGTTTTTTAAACTCATTTTTAAATGTGTTTTTTTCAAAACTCTAATGAGATGAATTGTGGCTAAATGTAAAGCCTGCTGCTCAGAAATGCCCAGCTTGAAGCTATTCCTACAGAGCACCTGAGTGAAAGCAGGATAGTGCTCCTTCAGCAGACAGCCAGTCTGAGCCCAGGTACTTCTTCGCCCTGTTTGAAAGTTTTCAAGGATGACAGCTGGCACAACATAGAGCAGGATGCCGTGCCAACTATCCACAGTATAGTATTTCAGCTTATAACCCGTTCCTTTGAAATACCAACCTCAAAATAAAACACTTCATCAAAATGTGGATTGTTGGTCTTCTTTTTAACTTTAGTCTTTTTGGCTTCTGATCTGAATTAAGGAAACAAAATAAACAAAAAAAGGGTAAGAAACAACATTAGTAGAAGTGTGATCCTAGAACAGAGCCACTGAGGAGGAAACAGCCATCCACTTGATTTATCTGATAAAACTGGAATGCCGTGCGGCTCCAGCACAGCAAGGCACAGACACTTGCACACATTTAAGAGAGATTCAATGCATTCCTATTTTTCTAAAGTGGCAGCAATCACATTTTGTTATCCTATTTTAAACACGACTCCTTCAACCCTTAGTCTATCGCTCGCTTGACATAGTAGAATCTTTTATCTGTACAAACTGACAAAAATGGGGCTCTCAGCAGCAACATTTGGAGGATGGTCTCAGTCTTGACGTGACTCAAAAATTCCTCATACTCTAAAAACACAGGAGATGAAGACTAGCATAGCTGTTTCTGTGATTCATATTTTATAATTCTGGTCTGAAAAATCAATTGCTGCTTTTCAGTGATAATCAAAAAATCCAGAATGGTTTCTTCAGTAAGAATATTTTCATTGCTGTACAAGCATCCCTTTCCCCACTTAGTTAATATGGTGGTGAATTATTATGACCAACGCTGAGCAGAAGTCTCTATTTCTACTTTCTGTAGGTGTAGGACATGGGAGACCTCCTTCCAGCCACTCAGTAGGCCTGACCAAGTTCAGCACTGCCCATTCATCCCCTACGGGCCGTGCATCCGCCTGTGCCTGCCTTTGAGAATACAGACATTGACTGCTTGGTCCTGGGCTCAAGCCAGCCAATGCACTTCTCACAGGCCAGCCAACAGCTTGTTTGATGGCTTCCAAATGTTATGAACCTATGCTTGATTTGCTCTCACTACCTACAAGAGAAAGCTGTGTGCTGTCCTGTGTCACCAATCTTACCCTACGGCTCTGCAGGCATAGATAAAACAGACGCAGATGGAGAGGCACATCAGCCATGTGGAAAACTGACCTACTAATCATTTCATCCCAGAATCTATCGTTCATTTCTCATGCACCAAAGCTGCTTAGATGGCTTGTAACTGCTTATATTCACTAGACAACTCTGGGTATTTCACAGAGGTCGAGTAAAGCTGAGTCTAATTCCCAGTGCTGCTCCAGACTTCCCCTGTGAGTTGAATGGGCCTGTCCACCAGTATACAATATTTTTCCATCAATAATACAGGCACAGAAAGAGTTTTGGTCAGGAAGTCTGATGACTCTACGTACAAATCACACAATGAACAGCAGCGTGTTTGTTGAAATTTTTATGCTTGTCATTGCATAATTGCAGCTGAGTAAAGCAGCTTTCCTTCTCTAAAATGAGAGGCACTGGAAAATCCAGAGAGGAGAATGATGTACAGATTAAGAATATCCCACTATTCCTAGGAGAAGCTGAGAGATAAGAGAGACTAATCTCCTCCAGGACACAGGACAGATTGCCAACCCCATCTCATCAGTCACACTTGCCAATCAGCCTCTTTACCGATAAACCCTTCTGGGAGGGGATGGGAAGCAGGATGTAGAACAGGAGGCGATTAAGGCAGCACAATTATTGAGCAATTACAAAGCAGTGAATGGGAATAAGCTGCATGCTGCTTGCTGGAGATAGGAGGTAAGCCTTCTCCCCCCCACCAAAACCCAGATAGGAATGGGATAAGGCTATGCTCCTTACTCTAAAGGGAGTACATTACCAATAGTCATACATTATCCAGACTGGGGGGCATAGGGAAGCAGTCAAAGGTACATTTGGACATTCAAAGGTTAGTCAATCAATCAATCTCATTACAATTTCAATAACAGCCATCCAGCCAGTCATTTGAAACAAGTTACAGGCTTAAAACAAAGCGTACAAGTCAAATATATAAGTCCATTAATGGAGACAAGGCATAACACACCTGAACAAAGATACAGAATACAGACAGGCTCAAAGACTCCTCTGCATGCAAGGTAAATATTTTTAAGAATGCTTCTTATTCATAGTATTTTCAATAAATTGTTGTAAAACATTATTAATAACCCATGTTACCAACTCTGATTCTTTGAGGTCACAGCAGAGCTGTTTTGTTTCTAAAATGACACAGACCTAAAAGATTACTAGATAAGCAGAAAAAAAACAGGGACATCCAACAGCACAGGGAATTTTTATAACAGATGGGAAAACTGAATCCCAAATTTAAACTGAAGAGTATTATGCAGAATCTCATCACGAAAACCTCATTCCAAATTTTATCCACGCTGTTATGTCTGCATATATCAAATTACAGGACTGAGCCATTGAGGGTTTTTGACATACACATTAATTTGTCACACCTTGAAAGTGAAGACACTAAATATTCACATGCAAACATGCATACTTGGCAAGATGTTGATGTATTCACATTTTTCTTCTACCCTGCCCAAAATTAGGCAATGAATTTGCTCAAAAACTGGCCTCCAACTGTGAGGTGAGAAGATGCATAAATTAAGACTAACCACACATTATATACTCTGCGATATTCAAATTATTCAGCGATTATTCAGATCTTTACATAAATCAAAACTGAAACAAGTCTCAAATTACTTACTAGCATAATTCAGTAGCTCATACACACACTCACCCCAATACTTAACATATTCTAGCAGTGTCTAAATACTCCCAGCTGTCCATCAGAGAAAGTGGATTTCTAATAGACAAAGGAAACAGAAAATATCCTTATAAAATGGAAGCTCTTGAATGTGCAATACTTGCCTGGAAGGTCCTGCTAAGGTAACGGTGGCATAGGGATCACATTGCCCATTCACAATGGGCAGCCCTTGGCACTCCAAAACTCTAGAAAAGAAAATGAAGACAAAATAATTAAAGACTGGAGTAAAAATAGAAGTGAAGCATTTTCATAGGTTTATTTGGGGTTCTTTTCATGATACTTTACACTAGTCAATTGAAATGTGACCAAGCAGAAACATTTAATTTATACCTGAACATTTTGTTCTTAAATACTAACTTTAGTAAGGGTCAAAAATACTGTTAAATTACTGAGAAAACTTAACTCAAAGGATTCTTATTATGCAAGCACAGCAATTTAAGGTTCATGAAGTAGGAGTCTGCTGTCAAGATGGGAGCTGTCATCACTTTAAAATTCAGTGACAACTTATTCACCAAAATACATAACCAGAATTTATTCTGTAAATATAAAAAAACCCACACAGACAGATCCAACAGATCCCAGAAGCAGTTAAGACATTTTTCAGAGTAACATTCATGAAGACCTCAGTGCTTTTGCAAAATTTAGCATGGACTTATTTGTAAAGTTGTATTAATTATAGACCAGGAAACAATATGACACAGCCATCCTTCTCCATGTTCAGCAGCTGTGCAGTCAAGTAGTAACAGGGACATTGGAGGAACAAAATGGAACAAATTGGGGTTTGCTGCACACAATGGTGGGAAATCTGCACTTTTTCACTCATTCCAACATCTCTTTGGGGGAGAAAAAAAGAAAGAAGAAGAAGAGGAAGGAAAAACCCAACACAACTAGCCCCAGAAAGTGAAAAAATGCTGCATGTTTCAGAAGTTAAAATCTACTGAGGAATGCTGCACCAACTGGAAACAAAGTCAGACAAGCCAGTGGCCACGACTCTTTCCTGCAACAAGTTCTGCTTCCAACCTGCTGGGCTAATTTATCTGCACAATTTTCAAAAATTTCAGCAAAGACAAACCATGAAGCTCTTTGGTCAAGTGAGTAGTACTATGATTGCAATGTGAAATATCATATATAACAGATAGTGAAGGTAAGTTATTTGGTAACATATAGTGTAGACTTCAAATACAGTTTAACTACAGGCCTATTATTACTTCCTCTCAATAAAGGGAGAAAAAAAGTAATATTCTGTATCAATACATGAATCATTTTGGTACCAGAGAAGGTACAATCTAGATAGGTTCACAGAGCACTACAAGTAGAAGACTGAAGATCACACTAAGGGGCACACACTGGTAACTGAAATGATACATTACATTTATAGCTGAGTTGTCCTACTCATGGCCCCTCAGAATGAAGGCTAGGTAGTTGTCTTTCAATACAGACAGCCTCCAGTAATGCACTGACCCACAAATTTCTCAATTGCACAGCCCTAACCTAGTCAACTCCTCATTGCTAATTCACTAACACTAGTACAAAATTATCTTCTGTTTTCTGGATATACAAGTGGAATCATAGATCAAAACCACAGAGGAAGTTAGGAAAAGCCTGGATTGCATAGGCCATGTGATGCTTTGATTTCTGGACTTTATTATTTCACTACAAGTTTACCATCCACAGAGACAGAACTTAGAAGCCCCTGAGCCACCTAGCTTAAGCACATATCTGATACTGCAGAGTGCTACAACACGAACAGTGAAATTCAAGCCACAGATACTATCCCAGCACCAGCTGGAAATACATGGTGTAAGCTTCAGGAACCCTCAACAACAAGCAACAGACAGAACACATGATTTGGTTGCCTCAATGCAAAGCATGCTGTGCCATTTGGAATGACTTAGTTCCTTTCACCATCCCTTCGTGCTGCTCCAGTGAGGCAAGAGGTACCCATGAAACACATGAATTTGACATCTCCACATCTCTCAGAGGCCTCATAAATAGACCAGATGCCTGTTTACAAGCAATCAAATCCTTCTCCAAATTCACCTAGCTTACCTTACAGAGCAAGTGTAGAATAAGTTTTTTTGCACATGTAACACAAATACTCAAAATTGTAAGGGAAATGCCACTTTTTGAATTTAAAAAAGGCAGATGTGAAAAAAAGAACATTATGGGGAATTTTACACTGTAGCCTTCTGACAGAGTGCCTGTCAGTGCAGGAGGGAAAAAAGCAGGAAGTTTTTATGGAGAGGCAGGTGCAGCTTGATTTTTTTTACAAGTAAAGGACAGACCATTTTCCTTCCAGTGTCTTTACACCAGAAGGACCACATTCACAGCAAAAACACTTTCCTAGTGAGCTACAGCAAGAGTACTGGTAATTCTTTTAGGATGGTAGATGTAGCTTGAACATATTCCTATTTAACAGAACAATTGTACACCAAGTGTCAATGTCAAACCAAACTCCTGCGTTCTAGTGCTTCCTTAAAGCAATATGGAAGTTCCTTAAAATGAAACAGTAACTCAATGGCTTTATAACAGTCAGCCAATTTTCTGCTGCTGATGAATGGATTCCAAGTGAGCTCTCATCCATACAGGAAGAGCTATGTGAAATTTAAACAGCCAGAGCATGTGGCCAGAGAGAGAACGACTCCTGCTTTAGTAAAAGCAGTTCTTTCAAGAGTATGCAGAAAATAGAATGTGATCCTAGAGAGCATAATCTACACTTGAGGACATACAGAGTTTGCAAATTACTACACAAACAAAACAGAAAATAAATTTTAAAAAATCACAGATGAATTGGAATGATGAGAAGTGTGAACTCATCCAAACAAAAAATATGTACACCCCAACTGTACACATGTACAATGACAGGATCTATTCTAATATTGCAACATAGAAGAATTTAAGGTTTTTCTTGTAGGTAGCCCTCTGTTACCACATCCATCATCAGCCATGGTTAAAAAGGCAAGCAGTATCACCAGCTGGTTGGAGAGAACACATCCATGTACATCACTGGACACCTACAATTTGAATTGTGTGCGCTCTCCAGAGCACATGGAGAAGAACAACAGATAGCTTCTAACCACTCATAGCTCGCCCAGGTCTGTACTCTCCAGCTCAGAAAACAGAAGATATCCATCCACAAACAGCTTACAAAATCATGAATGGTGTGAAGAGCATTTCCTCACAAAATAATTATGGGGCACACAATGAAATTACCAGACAGAAGGTTTAAAAAGAAACAAAGGAAGTACTTTTTCTACACAATGAAATTGCAAAACTTACTGGTGTGGGGTGTTGTGGAGGTTGAAAGAATATGTGGATTAAAACCAGCACTATAAAAATTCATGGAGTATAGGTTTGTAGGCAGCTATTAAAGCTTAATGGTCCAGAAGCCTCCTTCAGCTCAGGAAATCCCAAATTGGTAATCAGGAAGGGTGCAACACTGAAGCAATCATACCACTTGAAGTATCACTCACCAGGGAGCATCAGTACTAGGCTAGACTAGAGGGGCATTTTACACAGTAGGGTAGTTGTTCTGTTCTCTGGGGAAAAAGGAAAAACCAAAAGGAAAAAAAAGAAGAATAAAACAAAATACACAGATGTTCTTGTGCAGTCATGATGACTTAAGAGTAAGATCTTTCTTTGTGTGCAGCTGGAATAAGAAAAGCAAAAACAACCTTGAAAGAAATGAAATGTGGGAAAACAGGAAACACACCAACAGACTGTATCACAAGTCTTTCAGGTAATTTAAAAGCAGTTATTGTTTAAGAATGTTAAAGAAATTAGGCAAAATACTTAATACTTAGAATTTTGAGGAAAGAAGGCTGTGTTTGGAGTGATGCTCATTCTGATTCTTGTCTCTTACAAAGCATTATGAGGAGAAAAAATAAAATTCAACAATGCACAGGTCTGGTTGACTTATGTTAGAATACTCTCCTTAGCCACAGGATACTGTAATGTTAGGACTGGTTTTTTTACAGTCATTTTCTTCAGTCATGGGAAAGCTGTTAAGTCAATTAATGCTCCTCTCTCCCAGCCTGGTACCAAAACACTGGCTTTACCTGGCAAGCGGGAAAAGATCTAGAACAGAATGTCAGCTACTCAGAGACAATAAAATGGAATCTCAATTATGCCATATGGCCATCATGTTATTTAGATTGACAGTTCATATCTGGATTAGATGAAAAAGGAAAAAAATGTATAATAAAGATATGATCTTGGGAAAGGGCGGGGTCTAGTGGGAAGCAATGAACAAAGTAAAAAATAAAATGCCCTTGGCTCTAGTCATCTGCAGAATTAACTTAACTTACATGTACTAGAATAGTGAAAAAAAATCCTAGACAATCAAGATTATTCAAGAATTACAAGTCAACCCATCAGACCCCAGAGAAAAGAAATAGTCCGGTGGCTGCCAGAATCTTGTCTACCCAACTGGTAATTTCTCACCATCAGCTGTCTGAAGCCCAGCTGGGGCAGAGTGAGCCATCCCTCACAGCTTGCCTGGCTGGGCAGAGCTAAGGTTAGTGCTGGGTCATGTGAGAAAACTCTCAATGCAGCTGCCTCACTGTATTTTGCTTGTGGTTTATAAAATTAATACGTTTCAAGAAACTAGGCAGTTCAGTTTTCAATGTGGTTCATGACCAAACCTTCAGAAGAGTAAACAAGCTATGGAAAATTCCCAGTGGGTAAGAGAAAATCTCAAAAACCTAAACATACCATAAGTATGCCCTGATGTCTACAGAAGCTGAGAGGGTGGCAGGAGCAGAAGGTCTTGAAGAAAACAGAGACATTTTTCAACAAAGACTAAGTAGCTCATATCTGACAGTACAGGCATTTCCTCTGCCTCTGGGTTACCAGCTAAGCACTGGAGGCTGTAATCTCTGACACAGCCCCTACACAAACACACTCAAAACCAGGATTAACACAGGTGAGCAACATCAGAACGATCCAAGCCCACAGGCATTCCATGCTCCTGCCCTGGAACAGCAAAAAATTATTTAGAAATTACAGGCTTTGTGATTAGTTCAAGATGCACATGTGTCATCAGCCTCCTTGTGTGTCAGAATGGACAATCAAGGCAAAAACAGAAAAAAAAAACCAAACCAGAAGTGACACAGTTGCTCTTAAAACTCCTGTGTGTATTTACTATTTTTCCAGAATAAATCACTTCCAGTCTACTGAGTCAGGCTCAGTTGTTTCCCTACTTTCAGCCTAGGGTAGGGACCAGCACACCATTCCCATTCTCCTTCTCAAATCAGACTCGTCTCACTGTGATTCCTCAAGAGAAAATAAATACATCATTTTTTCAATACAATTTCTTTCTATTGCTGTACCATACATTTTAATTTCTTGGTTTCTGAGATCAATATAGATACTTAGCAAGTTTGCTCATCTATCTTACCATTCCTCTATTTCCAGCCTCTATTTCCACCTCTCTTTCATTTCTTTATCTTGAGACTTTCATTCCATCTCACATGCACATTTTTTTGGCCATACTCAGGTTCTGCTCTGTATCATTTTAAAGACAAGAGACTTCCTCCTTGCTTGCTCCAGTGATCTAATGATTACTTGAACACTCAGTACTTTGTGAGGTAAGCCTGACTAGACAAGGACCAACTTAAAAGCAAACTTGTGGTAGATTTGTTAGAACTGTCATCAAAACAATGCATCTTTGGCTTATGCTAAGTACTTGTTTGGTAAAGTACATTTCCCAGAAGCTGGGTATATGACTTAGCTTCTGAAATCACTCAAGATCTCTCTTTTTTTTTTTCCTTCCCAATTTTTCAAGATGACTAGAGTCATCTTGTAATACATATACTACCCTGAATACTTTCTCTTCCAGGGGTAACGGAACACCTCTACACAGTCTCTCCTTGTGACTGGGCTTCTCATGACACATAAAATAAGGTTATAACTCTTTAACTTCAATAATAGAGCAGTCCAGTCTTTTTTGCCTAGTCTGACAGCAAAGACATGGTATCCTTTCCTTGTAATGTTCAGTTCATCCCTTAATATTCTTTTCTTTTGGTGCAGCTTTGCACCATGAGCTGAGCTCCTTTCTCATTCCTAGTGGTTTAGGAGGAGCTTTGCTGTAATGCTGCATGACAGACTTTCACATACACCTTGGCCAACCTCACATCTGGGTGGGCACGTGGTAGCTGCTCTCAGACCAGTGAACTGACACCTTCCACTGCAAGCAGGAATTATTACCAGGCCGGCTTCTTGTTCCCTTTATCACAGCCTTAATAAACCAGTTACATTCACATGTTTCAGAGGGGCTTTGTCTGAATGTAATTAAGACAAAGTGCATTCACCACTAATAAGCAGAGAGGTGCCATGTCTAGCTCAAAAATTCCCTGAATCATAAATTTTCAGAGGCCAGGAGAGTGTGTCACTGTATAACTGCGCTTGTAATTCTTTATCTCCTAGATAAAGAGTCTCAGAGTCAGCATCCTGGGCCGAGTCTGACCAAGTACTACATCTGTTTGCGCGCCTTCAGACAAGCTTTGCGCATCCCCTTCACTTCCACAAAGTAATCTACTGGATGTCCACTGAGGATTTAACAAACACACAAACCCTTTTTGTCAAGGGGCTGACCAAGTGGCCAGTTCCTTCTGGAATACGACAAATTTCTTTACAGTTTACTCAATCCTGGTTTTAAATTCCACTCTGCCTTCATCATCAAAAATACTACAATTACTGTGTCCCAACCCTCTCAAAATTTCTTTACCAATCCATACTCTAAAACTTGCCCCTGTCCCCAGGGAATAAGGAGGCCAAGAATATGGAATCCACATATTGAATCAAGTCCTTGTCCTCTGGATAATCATTTGAAGCCAAAGGATCATACCCACTTCTCAGTAACTAAACTCCAGTAAAAGATTATTTCAGAAGTCCCTATTCCTTGACTTTTGTAAGTGATCTATTTGTACCAAAACAAGATTTCCTACTATTCTTCTCACCTGAATGTTGTTTTGTAGTGGGAACAGACCAGTTTCCTCTGATAGCAGTTCTCACATCCTGGGAATTGCCTACAATGATGTGCCCTAGTTCACCTTCCAGTTATGTCTCACACAGACACAAAACGTAACAGCACTGTGTAGTGTCTGGTGACCACTGACCATGCCACCATGGTAGAATGAACCAGGGAAAGGAAAGGATGGAACAATGTCCCAAGTAGATAGAGCCATACTGAACAAAATACATCAATACTTGATTTGCCATCATGATTTTTCAAGACATTGTCTCATTACTTTATTTCATCTCTCCAGGAAACCTGCAACCAGAGTCTCTTTATCTAATCCTCATCCACATTGCTGCTCTCCAGTCTGGCCTCCCACCAGGAAAAACCACTCACTGGCCCTCCAGGAAAAACCACTCTCCTTGAGAAACTCCAGCAGTACCCTGTCTTATCTGGATAATACTCTCCTCCTTTTATTTTCATGAACAAACAAGTTCTGGCTTATAATGCAAAAATAAACACTTGTCATCTCCTTAACATTTGAGAGGATTAACAGTTAACTGGAGCTACTCTTCCTCCCTTCATGTGGCAACTCATTCTGCCACAAAGATCTGTGGCACTAAATGAAATCTTGCCCCATTCAAACAAATGGCACTTCACCTGGACCAGCAATTTACTCAATGTGTATTCCCTTAGAACAAAGAGTTTTACAGCATTTGAGGTGTTGACTCTGAAACCTTTATTTATATACAGAATATATTTATACACACAAAACTACTCCCATTTTGATTGACCTTAAAGACATAAGACAAATAGGCTGTGCAGGCAACTACTTTGGTTTTTTCCCCTTTAGAATACTCCCCAAAGCCTCTATGGTAAAAGTACAATAGAAACCTTGAAACTGAGATTACAGCTGCAACCCCATTTAAGCACAACCTTTTCTTCCCCATTTCCAGTTCAGCTGAAAACTGTCACAGTCCAACAAATTTAAACATGTTCTTAAACCCATGTTACCCTGAATAGATTCCTTCCCAAGCTGACCTACATGAGTTTTTGCAGCCTCATGCAGCATGCAGATTAGCTTTTAGTCTTAAGTGGAAAGCTCTGTATGCACAGAATTTCTGGCACACACAACTCTTGTTAACACAAGGCTAGTAATGGTGATCTCCTTCTGAGAGAGCAAAGGAAGAGGAATTGACTGTGTCTTTGTTCAAGCAAAAATTTCTTTCCCAGGTATTTTACTGAAGATATTTTACAGAAAAAGAGGGACAAATATTCATACAAAGCCAACAAATAACATATAGAAAGCTAATGAGCCCCTACTTCCCCATTCTACCAAATCCTATTACAGATATTACAGTAAAACTACCTCCAATGCAAAAAAAAACCCATTAACAGTAAGGAAGATACACTGTCAATATGTATGCATCCCTAAAACCAGTATTACTTCAAATAAACTGTAAACTTCTCATGTGGTTAAACATCTACACATTTTGTAGAAGTTTAAAAACAGACTTTTTTTCTGCTATTAATATAGGAGATGCCCTCCATACTACAGTTCAAAACATCCCATTTGCTTTCCAATATCCACTCTAGAAAGACCTTTAAAAGGACACATTTACAGAGTACCATCTGTACTCTATACTAAAGAGAGCAGACTAAAAAGTGTGTCAGCCATCCTCTTCTTGCAGGACAAGGAGTTAATCCATTAGTAAAGTTTATGAGCCAATTACAGGAGAGTTGCAAGCTTCCTAAAAGCCTCTTCAGAAAACTCTTCAGTTATGTCAATACTAAAAAAATGGTTAAATAATCCTCTATGGCAGTGTCCTGAGGCTTTAAGTAGAGACACAGGCTCACTGAAATTTTCAACTACTCTGATTTAGTGACTATTCCTGGCACTGACATCATCATTTCCTTCTGCCTTGGTCTCAGACTGGCAATCCCAGCTATTAACAGGGAACAAGAACTTAACAACAGGAGAGAAAAGAGAAAGGCTAAGCAAGAAGTTATTTCTAGTACATGCTGGTATTCAGAGCAGACAAAAGATGCAAAAACAAGTTAAAGCAAAGCAAGTAGTACATAAAAAATATAATGGAATAACAAAACAAAAGAAGCAGCACAATCAGAAAAGGTATTAATGATAATACTGTATTGGTTCTTGTAGGGGCAAGTGAAGAAATTTGAATTTCATGTAGTATGGCAGGAAGCCAAGATATGGGTCAATATATCAAGGTAGTTGCAGAAGCACTCATGTTAATGCAGTGTGGTGAGAAATGCAAAAGAAGTGAAGCACAAAACAGCAACGATTACAATACACAGCAAATTATTAGAGCCCAGCCAGCAGCTTTAGCTGAGCTGACTGTGGCCTGTGGCAATCCTAAATGGAAGCAATGAGATCCTGTCTGTACAGGCTGATAAGAAAAGAATGAAGACCAAAAGGCACCATGGGAGTCAGAGGCAGAATGGCTGTTATGGCTAAATTATGAAGCCAGACCATGACACAAAAATCTCCCATGTCATTTTATTTGCTTAGAAAAGTATATTTGTCTCAGTGTTCTGTATGGGAAATATAGGTTTTATGCAAAGAAAACTGAAGTGATCAGTGACTTGAGACCTGTCCAAGATTAACCTGCTCCCAGGAAGGAGCTGCAGGGACACACAGCACAACCTTTCATTTCAGGTAGCAATTGCATGTCACTGTGTACATGAGTGAGCACATAGCAAACAAAACAAGCTGCAAGAACATGTCCTGACTTTTCCCCTCCACCAGCCAGCAGAGGCCAGAAGCATCCACAACTATTAGATGTTTGATACCCATATGACAAGAAGGAAGACAGAATGAAGAAGCTGTCAGAATAACTGACACCTATCCCTAAGAAACAGTGATACATGGCAGAGCAGAAGTTACCAAGAAATCATCCGAAAGCTTTTGAGCCTACTGGCAGGAATCTGATTATGAAGTAAAAGATAAGGAAAAATTTAAAAGCAGAAGCTTTCAATTACGACAGAGAGAAGGAAATAAGGCACCCTGGTGGGGAGTGGGTAAGTGTGGGTTTGTGAGAGTGGGAGTATTCAACGCTAAGAAACAAAAGAGATAAACAGAAGCATCTCATCTTAGGGCTTTCCTACTCAACTGGTGAGCAAGAGTTTCCTCCCAAGTGCTGAGTACGGTCATGTCAAACAGATATCCCAGGCTGGCCATAGCCAGTAATATTTTAAATAAAAAATTAGACATGCTAGTGAGTGACTTGAGCTGACAAACATCTGGAACAACTGGGAGAACATCAAGTATAGCAGATTGGAAAAGAGCATCTAAATTACATGTCATGACACATTTGAACCACAGAGCCCAACAACCCAGAACTCTTGGGCCAAGAGAATGCATCAGCTGAGAAGCATCTTTTGGGCGATGGGGGATGCACACAGGAAGGGAATACAAAGGAATGAGATGGTTTAATGAAAGCTGTAGCACCACCAGAGTGTAAACCCAGCCAGCTTCTTCTCATCCCTACCCAAGTATAATGATTTCTCTACTAAATAAATCCTTGACTACTCTTCCACATAGATTTTAACATTATATATTTAATTAGATGTAGTAACAAATACACCTTTCTAAATGAAAGCAAAACAAAAATAGATTTCCATTTATAAAGAAAATAAGTAATTATTTGTGGAACAAGAAAGCAATCAAAGGTGCATTCAAACCCTTCACAGAGGCTACAATCCTCTGTAATGAGAATGCATTGGTACACCTGAGGTAGGTGGAACCTTTAATGCTTTAAAAAACGCAACTTGAAACAGCTCAGAACAATGCTTGATTACATTTATGTGAATAATCAGACAATCTGGGATCTTGATTAACAATAGCTATTATTAAAAAGCAGCAATTTGTTCTACACTTCCTACTTTCATTAAGGAATTCAAATTAAGTTGATTCATCAGCCCTGCTGAGACCTGATGGCAGTTATGTTTGCCAGCTAAGTTCCAAAGTAATGCTGATACAGTGCATTTGTTCTGATAAGAGAACTGGGCTAAAGTTATACAAATTGTGTCACAGTGAACATAAAAATGGTCTCCAACTAGAATTCACAAAATTAACAGAAATGTTATGGAAAAACAAGATGCAAATTAGGGCACAGTCAGATAAGCATGTTGGTATAACCAGTTTTAATTAGTAGCCCACATCAGCTTTTTAATTCCAGTTATTGCAGAAAGAGTTCATACTGGTGTTATGTTTATCCTCATAGCTTGGGACAAAAAGGGATCTTTGGAAACACATAGTCTGGCCTCTTGAGACAGTGGTGAAAGCCTACACCTAGTAAATTTGTGCAACAAATTCATGATGCTTACTTCATCTTGAGATCATGTTTCTGAAGAGAAATCAAAATTTAACTCAAAGGAAATACAACTATTAAAATATCCTCACAATGTTCTACATGAAATTGTTTGCTGATTAACGATCATGACAAAAACAAACTCACTCCCCACCCCCAATGGTTTTACAGTTTGTTTCCCACTAGTCTTGAGCTTCCAAATATTGGTTATCACTTACGGTAGGAATAAGTAACCGTACATTCAGAAGGACTCTCTTCTAAATAATGTGCATACTGAGATTACACTGAATCATCGAGGTAAAAGACCTCTGAGATCATCAAGTCCTTATCACCTAACACCACCTTGTCAAGTAGACCATGGCACTAAGTGCCACACTCATTCTTTTCTTAAACACCTCCAGGGATGGTGACTCCACCACCTCCCTGGGCAGCCTTTTCCAATGCCCAGTCACCCTTTCTGTGAAGAATTTCTTCTTGATGTCCAGCCTAATCCTCCCCTGGCACAGCTCAAGACTGTGTCCTCTTGTCCTGTTGCTGGTTGCCAGGGAGAAGAGGCCAACCCCCACCTTGCTACAGCCTCCTTTCAGGTGGTTGTATAGAGTGAGAAGGTCCCCTTGGAGCCTCCTCCTCTCCAGGCTGAACAACCCCAGCTTCCTCAGCCACTCCTCACAGGACATCCATTCCATACCCTTCATCAGCTTCACTGCCCTCCTCTGGACACACTCCAGCACCTCAAGGTCCTTCCAAAACTGAGCCCAGAGCTGGACACAGTACTCAAGGTGCAGCCTCTATCGCTGGTTCAGCCCTTCAATCCAGCCTGTCCAGGCTCCTCTGCAGAGCCCTTCCTACCCTCCAAGAGATCAACACTCCCCCCCATCTTGGTGTCATCGAAGTTTTTCTTGCATAAATCCAGCAGTCACTCACTATAAGACATATTTACCAGCTCTTCTATTTTTCCTGTAGCTCTTCCATGAATACTTCTGAGTTTAATAACATGCTTTTTAGCCCAGTCTCCTAAAGATAGAACCTTAAGAGAAAATGCTTTCTGTCTATACTTGTCAATCAATTGCCTGCTGATGGCTTTTTTTTTTAATCAGCTGGCATTTTCCACAAAATTTGAATAAGTGGTAGAGATTTCAAAATATACTCCAGTTCTACTATTTTTATTAAATTCAATGACTATGCAGAGAAGAAAGCACCCCTGGATGCCCTTAGGGAGGACAGGGCTGCACACAGCAGATCTCAGCAGCTTCTGACTGAAAAGCACATAAATAGTGAGAGTCTGCTGTCACACTGTGCTACCTTTTACAAATATGTTTGGGCTGGTGGGGCATAAAACTGGACAATACAGCAGTGACTATCAAACAACTAAAAGGGCCAAACTGTACACAGTGAGTACATCTGCAGCTGTATAGTCTAGCTGAATTGTCGCCTCTATTTGAAGCTTGTATAAAATTATTACAAAACCATCAGCTTGGAACCAAGTCAACAGTAACATAAGTTAAAATTAACTGCAGACACTACTACCTCCAAAAGCATAGCCTCCTAGACAATTTCTGTGCTTACTGAAGTTTCTTTCAGAGTATTTCCCTTTGCTCTTAGTATTTGTGGGAACAAAAAGATTAGAGAAACTAGCAACCTACCTTGTAGTGAAAATGACAGGTCTCAAAGTAATGTTAAGTTAAAAATGTGTATTGAAAGATTTTTAATCTGACTCAGAAGTGCTTTTTATGTTACAAATATATAACTGGTAAAATAGACTAATTTTTCCACAACAAACTCTTACTGAAATTTCCAAAATATGGCATCCAAGTCAAAAGTTTACACCAAGACAGAGAAACAGGGGGACACACAGTTGACACCAGGTGATTTTAGCACTGTGGATACTGGAAAGTACTCAGTCATAGCACATAACTAGTTGAATTCTCAGTACAATAACGTACACAGAAGCATGAACATGATTCCAGATGGACAAGAGATAAGCAAGAGATACTTTTTCATTATTGCCACATCCACTGTGTAACTTTTTGCAATAACTTCCTCTCAACAAGTCCTTCTGTGAACAGTGAAGTTAATGACAAGTGCTTCCTTGGTATTGTGTACCACGTCTCTACTCTCCTTATATCTGAAAAACACCAACAAAAAAAGAAACCATCCAACCTCAACACTTGGGGCCCTGCAGCTTCCTCTTTACCCTCCAGCTTCCCTCATTTCTATCCTACCTTGATATCTGTTCCTAGTTCCATTCTGCTACCTAAGTATCATGCTGGCAAGTGTTGCTCTTGGAGCAACAGATAAAAATTTTTCAGAGACAACTGCGATTTGTAGTATGTGCCTCATCACATTGCTCCTTTACAAACTTCTCCAGCATTGGTTTTGGATGTAGTCTGCCACAGAAGCTGTAGAAATCTCAAGTCACTCAGAATGAAACAGGATATAAATTCACCCTTGTATTATGCTAAATACCATGTACTCCAAAGAAGCTTTTGATATAGGTCATGTTGCAAGACACCTAGCTGGTTTTTTCGAGGGCCCTACCTCAAATGTAACTGAACTCCTCTAGCTGATCATGATTGAAGGACATCAGTGAAGTAAAAACTTCATATTTGGATATTTGGGGCACTGACAGCCTATTGAAGGTGCTAACAATTCACAGTTCTCAAAATCCAGGCACTTTTTATAAACATGAATACTACAGGAATGCTCTCTAATGCCCCCAAAACACCCAAACACTGTGACCTCAAACACGTTTAGAAATGAAATAATTTACCATAAGGATTTATGCTTGAATAATTTGCCTCCATTTATAATCCCAGTCTGTCTCTACTCTGTGTAAAACAGGAAGTACTGTCACGTTACTTACACAGCAGCATTTACTGCTGAAACAGAATGGCTTAAGACTTACATTTGAGTCTTTAATTACAAACCAAGTTTTATTCCAGAGAGTCACATGATGACTATCCAATCTCAAAATGGTGAGCACTTTAAAACAAGTGAGTCTAATTGAAGTTGCTGTTGATTGAGATTACAGGTAAAATGACACTTGTATGTGATTTGCATAAAAATTTCATGAACAGAGGAGAAGCACTGAAGAAACACTGAATACAAAAACAAAGAAGCGTTAAACTTCATTTAGTGGAAACACAGCAGTAGCAGTAGACAGTATTTCTATATAAATATAAATATATAAATCAGAGGTTTAATGGAGAACAACTGAAACTTGATTTAGCCCACAAAACAGTCAACAGAGGTTTTGGTGAAGATGGAGAAGCACAGCAGAGAAAGTGTAAACTCGGTGTTATGAGAGCTGGGAGGAAAGAAGAAAAAATTGATGCACTATATTAAAGCCTTATAAAGATATATATCTCTTCCCCTCTGTACTCCCAAACCCCACAGCACTGTAGCATTTCATGATAAAAGTACCAGATACTATGTGATTTAACCTCTGACCACGTTCCCTCATCAGTTATGAAACCCATACAAGAGTAAAAGCATGATCAAGCTGCAATCCTGCAGGAAAAGGTGCAGCTTGATGCAGGGATTGCCCTCCAGAGAAAGGAACACATTTAATGGATGCATGTGTTTATTCAAAATGAAGCCATGAAACCACTTTATACCTTCATTAGCATTCCTTCCCAGGAGGAAACAGAAGTTGAAATTTTTCAAAATACTCTGAGTTCACCTGATTGATGCATACATTAAACTGGCCTTCTTGTACTTAGCAATACCTTTTTTTTCCCCTAAGTGATGTGGGTCATGTTTTAGGCAGGAAAATAAGCTTCATTTGACCCTGAAGTGAATTCAAAACTGGCTGTGAGTTTCTGCAGTGGCATGGAAACTTTTCTAAAGCAACACAAATGTATGTTCTCTAAACTGGAAGCAGCAAACCCAAGAGGGATGGGTGGCTCAGGGACCCATTGTGGATGTAAGCAAAGAGCACCAAGAGCTGTAACATAGGAAACAGCTGTAACAGGAAAAGCAGTCACTGCCAGCTCTGGCCTCAGGCTACCTCCACACTGTGGTGCAGCCCTGCACCACACCAACATAACCATCAAGAGCCTGAGACTGAGCATTACTGCCTCACAAAGCACCAAAACAAAACAACCCCTGGTTCCTGCTGACACTTTAGCAGAACACCAGCTTCAATTTGGAAAAGGAAAATACTGTATATAGCACACCACACTCAAAAGAGAGGAGCAAACCCTGCTCTACACCACTGACAAGGAACTAGATTCACCACCACCTATTAAAGAAAATCCGATTACTATAAGAGATTTAAGAAATTTCATCAAGCTAATGAGTCCAAGTGTTTTCTGCATTAAAACTGAATTCAGAAAAAACAAACAAACAACACTCTCCCAACAAAACAGCAGAGAAAAGTATTGTCTAAAACTCCGCTGGTCACTCTGCCTGCACTCCTGCTCTCACCAGCATTAGAGAGAGTACCACAACAGAAAGCCAACAAAATTTGGTCTTCAGCACCAATAGGTAAATATAGCCATGCATTTCCAAGCTTTCTCTTTAATCCAACCCCTTAGACAAATTCTTTACCTCTTTGTGGTATTTGATTAAGATAGTTATGTACTAGAAAGTCAGCTAGCTCCAACATAAATGAGAAAAGCAGGAAACAAGCTAGCTAGTAAAGGGAAATTCTCATATGACTCAGAGATGACACCTGTATGTTTTAATTTTACACAAATGCATTTAAACAAGTTCCATGATAGAAGGACTAGCTACACTCCTGTAGTTTTGCAAGGTGTCTCCAAATACAATCAGAGGAGGAAACAACAAACTTGCACCAGACAAAATGGGATTGTGTTTTCCATTTACGCTTTAGATTAGGATCCAGACTGTTGATCCAAAAGCAGGAATGGCCATTATCTCAGCCCTTACAACCAGATTTAATGGTTGGTAATGGTAACTTAATGGTAACTTTGCCCTTTGTGAGTTGTGACCAACAAAACAAAAAGGATGAGACTCTGAAATTTTCAAATTGAAGCATCATTTACCTTAACCTTAGAAACAGCATATTGCATAAGAGACTTTTAAACAGTTACATAAAGTCAATCCAATTTAGGGCGATGACTGTCAACCAGTGAGCAGCAATGCTCATGGACAAGGAAATTCAGATCTATAATGCGAGCAATCAGAGAGGAAGATCAGATGCTGCCCACTGCATGCTCTGTGCTCTATTCACATGGCAGGGAAGGCTAGGGAACCATCACCAAGTCCGAGGACTCCCACCCCTAGGCAGAGACCTGCTTTAACCACACTTGACAAATGAAACCTTCTTCCTTATCTCCCTCTTCCTCTCCAGAAGGCTTTTAAAGCCCATAGATCAGTCACTGTTTTTTTTAATAATTTCTGAAGTGCTTATCTCAGGGATGTCATACCTACTTATTGTCTCCTTTCCTGCTTGCTCTTGTAAACTGCCCATTCAACTTTGTTCCATGTGGTTGGAATACACCTTGTAGAGCTCTCAAGAGAGTTGCATAGCATTTAATTCATAAATTAATGCAGAGCAGCCATGTCTTCCATAACAAAGCTACAAAAGCTTCACTTACCAAATAAAATTTCAGCATTGATAATGTATTTGTAGACTTCCAAATTGCTTACTGGAAAACTGTGTTACTACATATGAAAGACAGCAGTGGCCTCTGAAGCACATATGTTGTTATTTAGCTATATAGATTTACTGGGTGGGAGAATAAAAGAAGCAGAAAGGAGGAGGGGTGAGCTCTCCAAAGCAGATGTTTCCAAGCTTTTTTAAAACTAAGAGACAAGACATAAGACAACACTTGATGGAGCAGCTGGGGACACTGAATAAATACAGACATTTAAATGTGACTAATTACATACACATGCTGGAATTCTCAAAGGATGATCAGGGAGCCAGGCTCCCAGCTCACTCTGACTTTCAACAGGAGTTCAGTGGCCTGTTCCTTCAGGCATGCTGCAAGATGTCATCTTGCTAAATACAGAACACTGCCTCTAAATGTTGCCTCTGGTAGCTTAACCACAGCAAAGCCTACAGATTGCTACAAAGCTATCTACAGGAGCCCTCCTCTTTATTAAATAAATACAAATGAATGTATCTATTGTTCCTTGGCTGTGTGGCTCTGACTGATGAGACAAAGTTGTTTGGACAGCCCACAGGCTTAAAGCCTCCGAGGAACCACCTTTCTGTGCTAAACACAAATATGTTGCCCCAAAACTGCTCCAGCAATGGTGGGGAAAGGTTTACAAAAAGTCTAGGGACCCTTTACAAGTACTTTGGTTGCAAAGCAAGAAAAGTTTCTGTATATGGGAAGTGGTGGCTCATAAAAGATATTTAGGGAGAAGTACATACCACCGATTTACAGATGTATTCATGTAGTACAGCTAAACACACACTGCTCATTACTTAGTTCAAACACTTCCACCCAGCATGGCTGCAGAAAGAGAATCTTTCCTTGGTATTTTCCTTCCTCTGCATTACAGGAGAAGAAAAGTGCAGTTTCTAGGATACACAGGATTAAGGCCTGTTTCAGCTTAAAAAGCATGAGAGGGAAAAAAATAAAATACAATATTGGTCAAGCAGCTGCCAGAAGTTGTGTGTCAGCACAAAGGAGTGTGTATGGACACAAACAGCCAGAAGCATGGGAAAGCCTGAACCACTTCTTTCCATGGCCTATCTTAAAAAATGTTCATGAAATTACAGACAGATTTCTGGCAGGTAACAAACAGGAGACAGCCTTCACTTCACCAGTGGAAGGTGAGGCCAGATGTTGATAGTCACAACAAGCAGTGATGGTGTGCAGAGGGCCAAGAAGGCTGTGGCTGTAAAAAGTGTGGACAAACACAGCACAAGATCTTCTGTGAGTGAAAGAAAGGGGAGAAGCCAGACCTACTGAGTAAGACTTAATTTCCCCAGCACTCAAGATCACTTACTACATGGCACAACAGTATTTAGTACAAATACAGCTACAGGAAGGTGCCAAACCACAAAGTCCATGCATGCAGTTTTTTATCTGACACACTTGGGCAAGGGTCTGTGGTCAGCAGGCTGTACCTCTGCTCTCTCTGTATGATGTGAACATACACATCAAGAGCCTGCACCCCAAGTCCTGTGACTGGGACACAGGAGACTTACGGGGGCCAGTCACAAGGACCGCCAGGTTTTGCACCAGGTCCCACAGGGGGAGCCCACAAGTAGCAAACTCTTCCCAGAAGGAACATCCAAAGTGAGAGCTGTGATTCTTTAGAGAGTATGACAAAAGATGATGCTGGGGGACACAAGCAGTGTGAGTGTGGTGCATATTTCTGTACTGTCAATATAACTTTTAAATCCACTAATGCTTCTCCTTTTAATCTCTTTTGCAGGGATTCAGTCCAGGAGATTGTGCTGTAGCAGCTGGCTGAGACTACGGCCTCTGATGAAGCACAACAGCTTAGTGGTTTAAGACTAAATGAAAGTACTGAATGCTTCCTAAGGAGATGCTATTAGGTAACAGATTTTGAACCCGATTTTTTGCTTCCTCTGCAGAGGCTGAGGAAGCACACTTGCCTTTTGCATTTTTTAATAATCTACTTTAATGTTCAAGAGCTCAGCACTTAAATATTTTCATTTGCCCTTCCATTCAGATGAATTTTTCCAGCCATTCATCCAGCTGACTGTTCACAGTGTGCTCCACAGGACTGCAGGCTGGCTCAGCCCCAGCTGCTTTCCAGGCTTTCTGGAATGCAGAGGTGGCAGCAATGTGAACAGGCTCAGAGAGCACACTGATAAAGACCTATGGGTAAGATCATATCTTCTGGAAAGGTAAAAAAGTCTCCTAATTGGGCCAAGTCTTCATTTAGCCTACATACATGGTCTTTGAAAACAAGCACTAGCTGGGGCTTAAAAAAGCAAGTGTCTCTAAGGTATTTTTAAACAGATGCCCACTGGATGCAGCTTTTGTTCTCCCTGCAAACCTGAACTGTTCAACCAGTTATATGTATGAGGTCATTTGTATGGTATTGTTTATCTCTGTAGCTAAATGTTTCCTTTTAAAAAAACTAAACATATCTATTTTTTAAAACAAAGTCAAGGACGTTCACAAGACAATACATTAGATTAATCAGAACAAGTCAGTTTTTAAGAATAACTGATTCTAGATTCTTGCTTATATTTTTCAGCCTTCTCTTATTTGCTCACTGTAACATCAACAAGATTTTCACAAGAGAATCAGTTATTTTCACAATACTCAATTGGAAGCTGCACGTCCCTAAAGCAACTATTCTCTGCTTTTCACTATGATCTACCTCTAACAAAGGTTCTGTCTCTCCTGCCTTTGCTGCTCTCCTCACTGGCAAATCCCAGATGCACAGACATTTAGCTGAGCATTTTTTTCGTACATGCTGAAGTGCTAGAACCAAGCTATCAATTAAAAAACCTGAAAGATATTTCAGATCATGTGGAAAAATGTTAAGAGCTGCAGCTTGCTATAGACCTTCCTGAAGCAAGCAGTGTGGCATGAAGAAAATGTTGGACTACATTCTGAAGTGTTTTTTCCACCCGATGTAATCATTGCCCTTCATCACTCCCCTCCTCTTTCTCACAGCTAAGACACATTGACATGAAAAACTGCATCAATGGAACTACATACTCCAGAAACATTTTTCTTTCTCATTTTCCTTTTGAACTGCTAAGCTCTACTGTCACTTACCACTCAAATAACAAATAAATGTGCAAACCAGACAAAGCTGAAGTGTCCAGGTCAGACACCAAAGAGAAGGTGGCAATGGGAAAAGCCAGTTTCAGCAGACAAAAGCTTGCTTAAGCTCTGACTCTCACATTTTGTTTCTAAGACACTTGGGCTCATTATGATTCTGTGGTTAAAACCTCATGATTTTTCTACACATTGCAGGTAATATCCTGAACAATACCTAGCAAATCATGGTTACAGAATGCTTCACAAACCAATCTAAGTTTTTTTCTCTGCATTGTAGAAAGTTGATGAAATAGTCTTCAAATCAAGAATATACAAGAAAAAATCCAAGGAAGTATTTAAAAGCTGTCTGGTCAAATGAATAGAAAGCTAGAAAATCACACTGTAAAAGTAGTCATTGCCTTACTGCTATTCACGAAGCAAGAAGCTGCATGTAATACATATTAAGAAGGACCTTTTCAGACACTCATTTCAGGAAGTTCACTGAAAAATCCATTGGTACTGTCATGTTACCAGGTCCCACTTAAATGAAGACAAAACCTTTAAAAGACAGCTGGCTGTGGTATGACATACTCTCTCAGAATAAAACAAACAGAGGCAAACACTTCTGAAGGTTCTTCAGTATACCATACCTAGCTATTCAAAACAGATGAGAGCAGAAGGGTGTTTTAATTAAACTATGTTTGCAGAGTCATGGACATCACAGGATCTCAACCCACAATTAGGGCTCAAAGGATATGGACAGAAGGCTCTGTGGCTGTATCACGTCTAAGGACTGCAGTACATGCCTTCAGAAAGGCCAAAGCAAAAAAAAAACCTTCAATGTGGTAATCAGGACAACTGTACTCCTTTTCCCTCTCTAAGCACACTGTCCTCCAGGCTTGCTTCAAGGAGTCCAAGCTCAGTGATAAACCCACTGTCCTCTATGTCCCACACACATACTCCCTCTCTGACAAAGAAATTGCCTTTTCCCACATTCTATTTCCCCCTGTTCCGCAAAATCTTACGGACCAATAGCAATACAAACAACACTTAGACAAAAGATTACCAGCCTAAGACTTGGTAGATACATGTTTGAGCCCTGGTTTCTCAAGAATGTGGTTGGCCATCATCACTTGGTCATATTCAAACTGGGCAATGGAAAATGACATAACGAGAGTCCTCAGGTAGCAGCTAGAGGAAGGCTGTGCCCTCCAGGTGGTGCACAGCTATACTGACATGGCAATTTTTGTTTTCAAAGAGGTAGAGTTATGTTTCAGCAGCACTTTGCCCTGGTTAACAAGTTCACTGGAGCTCAGAGCCTACACAGCAACTTGTAACAGACTATCCCCTGGTATTCGATCTGCCCCATCACAGCAGACTGCAGAGAGAAAGAGTTTGAATGTTCCTGCTGCAGAGCTCTGGTAGGACCTGTGTGACCAGAGGGTACATGCAGAGGCAGGCAGGACCACTTACCCCAGCACATCCTCATATCAAGAGTGGGCTTACAGTGATGGAGGTCACCATATGGGTCACCTGCATTTCCTAGATGTAAAGACTACCAGGACAAAGCCTTAGCAAAGGCAGCAACAAAATTATATCAAATACCGGTCTGAAAATTTGGCTGGTCAGAACTTTCCTAGCAGAGCATTTATCACATTGACATGACTACCACACAGCTAGAAGTGTACGATGCCAGCAGTCTGATTTTGACAGCTCTTCTGCCAGAGAACACAAAGCATTCCTCACAGAAGCCAACCAGCTCTGCCACTACTTCTGAGGAAACCTGAAAGGCTTTGGTGTGGCCAGAGAGCAGTGGCCTTCCAGACTCCTCCTCAGAGGACAGAAGAATCTTTACTGCCATTTGAGTCCTGTGGCATCTGTTTCAACTTGAATGAGACTGGATAGCTGATTCTGAGGCTGCCTTGTTGATAGCAAACTTTTGTTTTAAGTCAACTCTCTATCACTCACCACACAAATTGTGCTACAAATTTACTTAGCTGGTAAGGTCTTTAGTGCAAATTAGAAGGACATTAATATTATCCTTTGATGTCATTTTAGTATTGATGCCATGACTAAATTGGATAAGGGATTTACTAACATTTAAGACTATTAGGAAGAAAACGACAGATTTTGTGAAGAGAAGGGAAAATGGAAAAAATCTCACACCCTATAAATTCATAAGGATATTTCTGATTAAGAACATTCAGTGTGTCCAAATAAATGTGTTGATTCCTCCAACTATTTTTAAATGAAGCACTGCACACTGCTTGCAATCTGTTTCTCATAACTTTGCAGCCGCATTTCAAGTCCTACCGTGTTGCGAGCTTATGGCAGACAACACCAGTGTCTGTTATGACTTCACTCAGTCTCAGCTCCAGGTGGACCTTCCCCTGAAACACACCAAAAACACCACAGGAAAAGTTAGTTTTATGCATAGGTAGTCATGCCATTCCAACTTCAACCAAAGCAAGCCAGTCTGTGCAAGTAATTCCAGGAGAAGTCTAAAGATTAAATAAGAGCTGTATAGTTAAGGTCTTTCAACTGCCAGAGAATCCAGACTAGTAGTCATTCAACTAAATTTGGGTGCATAATTCCCACCATTATGTTATCTCTATGTTGTACTAATTGAAGGATATGGAGTGTCCACAGTCTGACACAGAAACCTTGTGTTGAAATTGTAATTAGCATTTTAAATATTAAGCAAGTATCTGCAATGCTATTGTTAAAAATATCACAGAAGTGTGTTATAAATTAACACCTACATGTTTTAAACATTATAAAAATAAAATCAAGCAATACAAATCATAAGGCAAGTATCAATAAAACAATATCAAACAACTATTTAAAAAAAAATGTTCAATCATGTTGCTAGCATCCACAGCATTTACTGTTACAGTCTTCAACTCCTTACCATCACATCATTTATTATGACTTGGGCCAAGATATTATCCCTCAATACACTAAGAAAATAAAGGCAAACATAAATACCAACTGTATTCCTCTTACTAATTCCATTGTATGTCAAAATGTGAGTAGCCACTCCCACTGACAAAAACTCAGCATCACTTTTACAGTGTGTATGCAGTAAATGCAAAACACATTTTGCTATTGACTAAATCTGATATGCCAGCAGTGCCCAGTCATCTTCTGCAAATTATCATAGCCAAAACTGAGCCTTTCATTTTCATTACTGTTCCCTTCTTGCTTTGTACTAAAGGATGCTAAAATCCACCTTGCTAATTAGTCACAGCTCTAACATGGGTATCATCTTTAGCTCAAATCACACAAAATTCTTTTGCCACCCCTTTTATAAGATCTTTGCTCTTTTTTGCACAGGACCAAAACTCTTGCCAGCGACTTCACCTATCTCTTGTGACTAGTTACTACAATGTCCTGCTCCACGGGGATGTCTGTCCTGGGCAACAGAGGAGAGTAAAGATGAAACCCTGGCCTCCAGTTGCACCTATGCTGCTAAGATTCCCTCTCCCTACAGCAGATTTGTCTGGACAAAAGCTGGTGAAGGTAGTCCAAAGCACAGCAAGGAGTGCAGCAATAATCAAGGAGCATGGTCACACAGAAGTTCAGTCCAAGGTCATTCCCTGGTCCTCTCACATTAAGAAGCACAAACACTGGACTCAGTGCCTGAATACTTGTCCTGAAGGCTCCTATGAAGCATTCTGTTTCTTACTGCTACAGTCATTCTCTCCCCTTCCTAGTGTATATCCTTTATTCAGTACCGTCCTTTCTATACTACCTTGAAGGCACACTTCATGCTTTCACTTCCCAAACCTTTATCATCTACTTGTACCTTCAGTACTCTGACTCAGTAACACTTTTTCCTATCTGAGGGCTGGAACACAGACCCTCCAAGTACACGTGGCAGATGATACTGCTGTTCTTCCAGAAAACAAGGAAGACAACCTCTCCAATTGAAGACAAGCTCTTCAATCTATATTTGCAGAGTTGCAGAGGCACCACAGCAGCTCACTGGCACTTGGAACAGGGAAGAACCCAGATCAGACTGTGAGCTTCAAACAAGGCCTCTGCCATGTGTCTTCTGCATCATTTTAAAAAATATAAATTAATTAAACCACCGCCACCCCCAATGCAAAAACCAAATGTTACATTCAGCTGTCACTCCTGATCTGTGTTTCAGTTACACAGGTATCCTCCTACGCCCTGTCATTGTATGCCCAAGTCAGCATCTGTCATTGGCTTCCAAACTGAAACCTGTCCTCATGCATAAGAGCATGTTTCTCCGCACAAATGCATAAAGTCACTTACAGACCCAGCTCTCTCAAAGACTCGGTAGCACTGCAATGCCCACTGTAGCTGTACATGACAAGAGCTGGGCATGTAATCAGATAAGAACTCTGCTTAAGCTGAACAGCTTTCTTGCTTCTGTTTTACTTTATTTTCCTCATTTTTCAATGTTCTCTCTCCCACTGGCTGCATGTTCTATTACAGGATCTAAACCATTAGTCTCTGGAGAATAAATTTATATTATGAACCTGTAAAACTCACTACTGTTATCTTTGTTGCTATCCTGCTAACTACCAGAGAAATCAACATTAATACAAATTTTGAAGAAATTTAGAGACAAGAACAGAGATTTAGCAACTTCACAGAAAATACATCATTGTAGAAAAATACCAAGGTATACATATGTTTTTATAGAAATATTTCTGCTGGTCTTTAACAAAAGTGAGACCAACTCTTCTCAGGAAACAATGCTTCAACGCACTTACATGAGCCTGAGAGCAAACTCAAAATGGCCATTTGCTTAATCTCACACAGACTGAATAAAATGGAAGCTCCTCATTTCAGAAATTAGGTTGGGGAAAAAAAATTTAAAAATCGGCAGTATTTCACACATTTTCCTTGCTACATTAAGCATAAAATGATAGTGCTGCCCCTTCTGGGCAAAAAGCCATTTTTTCTTGTAGCTTTCATCTTTCTCTTGTGAAAGCTTTGAAAATGGTCAGCTGCTCAAAAAGAGACTCCAAGCTTCCTACAGCAAAACAGAGGTCATGGGATCGCTGGAACCAGTAGCATACAACTACTCCCAAAACATCTTCCAGTGTTTTGTTACCAGTTAAAAACTCAAATACCTTGAAAAAAGGCTACAGTAATATACTTTCAGGCTTAATTTACAGAAAATATTACTCTTACATAAACAGAATGCTTTTTCCCAAATCAATTATACCATTACGCAAAATATAAGGATTCATCTAAATAAGTTCACTCCTGAGAAATGGCATTAGTTGGGTTTACAAAATACCAGATAATTTATTTTGCAAAGGGAAGACAGAAAACTGCAAAAAGTCAGTATCATTAGATCTAAAGTTAATTTAATAATAACAAGGTCAACCTATAATGGATTAAATGTGTCACAGAAACAGAATTGCTATGATCTTTGACAGTTTGTAAGAAAGAAATTTATTTTTTCATTATTAAAAGAACTACTATAATAATAACAAGGGTCTTCTATTCTAGTAGGTCTGCAGAGTTTACAAGCAGCAAAGATTAGACAATGCAACAGAACAAAAAAAAAAAAATTCTGTTTTACCGAAAGCTGAAACAGTGGCTTCATCCTGCTCAGAGAGAATCCCTCCTTTGGAGCCAGGGACTGAGCCTAGGCTCAGTCCTGCATTATGAGGCTATAATGCTTTTTTCCCTTTAGCAGAGCAAACAAAAAATTGGAGAAAAAATCTGAAGGTTTGACAATTCTGAAGCAGCATGTATTAATCACTCAAAACATTTCTATTAACAAATATATTTCAGGCTGTTCCTAGAAGCAGCTATGCTTATTAGCATAAGCTTCTCCTTTGGAAGGGTAGGACCCCTTTCCAAGGAACAAGCTGAAGGAGCACCAATTCAACTGCTGAGCACTTCCTTTTCCATCAGCTCTGGCTGATATGGAGGGTGGGTTCACAGGTCACACCTCCTTCCTAACCACATCTAACACCACATAATGAGGCCAGCCGGCTTCCAGTTTTCACCTACTGATTAAAGAATCCATCGGATGACTGAATTTCTTGTAGGGAAGCAGACAGTAGTCAAAAGGAAATCAGTAACAAAAAAAACTTTTGAAAGGCCTTACTGAGGAAAACACAAATTATACTATGCATGTTAAATATAACCTTTACTACACACTCCGTTATCTGAAAACTAAACTGAAACTGATTGCAAGTTGGCAAAGGAAAGAAAAAGCAGACTCTAAATCTTGGTTTTATAGATACAGGAAAAGCCTGTCTCCAACCACCTCCTTTCTGCCTGGAATGCAGTTGTGAGTCACTGTGGATTGAAACACCAGAAAAGAGTTATAAAGCAAATAAAAGCACAAAAATCCTAACTAACTGTATCATGTTCCCAGCAGTTGCAAATTTGTGGTTTAATTTAACCACAGTACTTTGAAATAAAAGAAAATGCATGACCACAGATTATCCTAAAGTTACTCCTATGACAAAGTTCTGCCATCCTAGCATTAAGTAGTTTTAGCATCCTGAACAAGGCCTCAGAGGCAGTGCTTGCAAGGTCACCAGGACACCTCTGGGAGCCATGTCAGGGTGCAGTTAAATGCACACATTTTGCCCTGGAATCTGGCATACCCCACATGAAACAGTGACTGTAGATTCAGATGCAGCATCCACCCTAGCTCAAAACAGATGAAATTTGGTTTTTCAAAGAAATAGTTATGAAAAAGCACTGACAAATACCAGGAACTTCTGTGCCTATCTGAGGCTCTAGAAGACGCACAGAAGACTGTCAGTCTGCCTAAGTTCAAGACAGGAGCCAATTCTACCCAAATTTTCTAAATAATTTTAAAGTAAGTATCAGCCAGGCCTCCATCCTTTTTGTTACTGCCAAATTTTAGAAATCTTTCACTTTTTAAAAACATCAAAGGAAAAGAACAAGGTTTCACTGATGATTTTAAACAAAACCAGAAAATATACAGTTTACTTGAACACTGAGTATCAGATCAATAGTCTTAATATCCAGGGCTCATACAGCATGATAATTCACTTCTACAAGAGAACAACAGTTGGTATCACAAAAACTCCTAAATAAGGTATTTGTTTACCATTAAACCTGCTGGACAAGAGGTTTGTGGCCACCCATCTTTCTACTGCTCACTAGCCTGCCCAATTTTGCTGGGAACTTTCCACCTCCAAGGTGGGAGTGCACCTGGATGAAAGTTTTTCCATTTATTCCACATGGGGACACTTTTTCCAACACAACTCAGCTCTGCTCATTGCTCAGTAGCGTGGAAAGAGGGACTGGGACCCACTTTTGGCTCCTTTCCCTTCATCTTGCTGGTAGAGTGTGACTGCAAGCAGTCTCATCCCAGCTCTGGAGATGGAGGAAAGAAGAGACCTAACAGACATAAGCTGTAGGAGAGGACTAGCCTAAGCAGCTGACATGAACCACAGCTCATGACTGACTCATGCCAGTATTGCATATTTTTTGGAATCTCAAATTCAGGACTGTGGTAACACTGGTGTGTTGCTTTATTTTCCCTTCCTCCAAACAGTCTGGAGAAATGAGCATTGGAAGAACTCAGCACTGCAGACACCATGCCAAACTAGGGAATAACCTGCGCCATTGCTTTCGCAGTCTTTCCAAATTTTATTTCAGGATATAGAAAATGTTATTGGGTAGCTTCTGTCTACTCTGAAACCTTTTTAGTTAATTTCCCAAGAAGTTACTTTCTGCCATCAGTAAAACTTAAAAGAAAACAAGAAAACTGAGCCAAACCCTAAAGACTCACTAAATGCTGCCCTGGAGGGAACAGGAGAGGAAAGACCAAGAGTATAGCTACTGATTTAGGTAAATCCAGCCCTGCAGTATTATCAGCAGCCTCATGTAAGGTCAGGCCAAACAGCAGGTCTGAGAGTAGGAGGAGGAAGGAGTTTGTTTGCTGTCCACATTTGCTGCTTCTAACAGCTCCTTCCTCTAGCAGAGGGCAGCAGGCGGCTGGGAAAGGTCTAAGGATCATGCTAGAGATCACAGCCTGCCTGCTGGACCACAGAGCAGCTCACAAGAAACTGGAACAAAACCCAGCTGATTGCTGAGGAAAGTGCAGCAACCCTATTCAGCACTGCATGGATTCATAAATGCTAAACAAAGCGGAACTGATATCTGCTCGCTCTCCGTATGTGCAAGCATGTCAGAATTGCTCAGTAACTGGAAAACAACTTCACATGGCATAACGTCAACCTTCCTGTTTCTCTGAAGGAAGAATACCACCATATGGTCAAAATCCTTATAATTAATCATGTTTTCTTCTCAAAAATAGTTTGATGGGATATAATATGTAGATGTAAGTGAAAGGGTTTCATTTCTCCAGACAAATAATGTTCTGCAGATACAAAATCCATGTATGTTACTTTAAAACCATGTACTGTTCTTTGTTCAGCCGTATGTGCTCCTCACCACATCGTGTTACAGACTAGTTATTGAAGAGTAATAGACCAAAACTTGATTGGCTGTCTTAGCCCTTTGTGCTGTTAACTCTGAATACTGCGCTCTTACATTCACATAGGGAGGAAGTCTTGCCACAAAGCAGGATCTGGTCAATAGCTGCTCCTTCTCTTTACCACAAAAATTATTTACCATCGCTGATGCATGGTTCAGTTGTCTCAAATAATTTTGTCAGTAGGCATTTAGCCTTGAGATTCTCTCTACCCTATCAAAACAGACATGTCATCTCTCTTCAAAACAACTAGAAGTTTAAGTGCCACTGTTCAAAACACAGAGGGTAGCACCCATTTATTTCCTGTGTGTGGTAGAAAGCTGATACCAAACCTGGAAGCAGCTTCTTTTTACAATTTGCATTTACCCATGCTTACAGTAGGTTGTACAAAATGCATCAGTGACTGATTTTTATGCTAGTAGTGTTTAACTACCTGCACAAAGATAGTAAATATCAGCGTTGGACAGTGGGGCATGCAATGCCCTTCACTGTTCAACAGATAATGTAATTCCATCAGTTATGGAGTGACACTGCCCTACACAGTTGCTTCTAAAGACAATTATATCTTGAATCTTCAAACACATACTTTAATTAACAATTAGCAACATAGCCATTACAGCTCAACACGACTTGCTCCACTTATACAGAGAACACTAATTTATATAGAACAGGAAGCAAGCAAACACAGGGGAGGCCTTGGAAATTTCAACAAGGTCAATAAAAATAACAAAGTAACACTTCCAGCTTCCTCCACAGATCTAGGATAAACTTCTCCATCACACAAGTTTCAATGAAGAAGAGCTAATTAAAAAGCTTGTGGTGAAACTTTGGCTCTGATGAACTCGTGGCAAAACTCCCACCCCAAGAAGGCCAAGATCTCATTCACGAAGCCTGATACTTGGGATACGGATTCTGCATTTAACGGGAAGGTGCTGACAAAAAGGAAATGCTTTTTTGAGGACCACACCATGCCTTAGCTACATTCTTCTAGCTAATACACAGGCAGCATTTCAGAGCCAGTAGTTATGTCCAGCAAGACAAGAGGATTTTAGGTGTACTCTCCAAACATACCCATAAAAAATGTTTTCCACTTATGAAGTATAGCACACCACACGACACTGATACCAGTCCATGCTCAAGAACAGGCATGTTGAATCAACAATAGCCAAAGGCCTGCACAGACAAAACACTAATGTGGTGAAAGGAAGAGGAAAGGCTTCTGGTGTCTGAAGAAAGTATTTAACATCAGTAAATCTTTGGCACAAAGCTTTGAGTACAGAAGGTTAAAATGTGAGACAATTTACTTCCTCAGTGTTGGTTATCTGCCCTTTACATGCCTTTTATTAAGCTGATAGCCAAATAGATATATCAGACACATCAAAGTTCTTATGAGAAGGAAGGGGAAATGAGCAATTTTCAAGTTTTTGTCAGACTTTTTTTGCCCCAACAATGACTTTATATAAGACCTTGAGTATAACTGGCTTTGGAAAAATCATTCTGTCATTTAAAACTGAGAACTCAGCTGTAAAAGGACATGACTATTTCACATTTGTCAATGAGATGGAGGAAGTAACTCAAAGCACACTGGAAAAGGGGAACTTTTAAAACAAGAGCCTGCACAGGAAAACATATCAGAAAAATCTAACTCCTTGCAAGTCACCCTCACTTTGGCATATACAGACAACATGGTTTGGAGTATGCTGGTGTACATAGATATTAATCAGAATATCTCTGGGTCTTTAACCACTTCAATGAATACATGTACACAAAGGGTATTTAGCTAGCAAAGCTCAAACTTCACAAAACAGACTTGAACTATAAACTTAATATGAAAAAAGATTCAGGAGAAAACTACTCAAAACCAGGAAAGGCCTTTTAAAGTGCATGTGCACTTGGGCTTAAATTCCACTGAGAACACATTGACCACTGAGAGCATCTGTCATCTACAGCCCTAGGCAAATATCTGAATCAGTTACTGTTGGGTAAACTTCCTTCTATGAAGAAAAGGAAAACATTCATGGATCACAAGAAGGGCATGCACAATAGCATGGCAATTTTTGATTCCAGACCTCAAAAAGTATGACAATGAGAATACAGCCGGTCCTGAAAGACAAATGACTAGTAGAAAAGAAACACGTCCCATATAAAGTGTGCAACATCATGCTTGTACTGACCTCAAGCAGCTTACAATGCTGCTCCCCTCCAGCTGAAGCTGCCTGATTGTTCATAATCTATTTCAATGCAAAAATTAAACCATTTTCAGTAATGGCTCAATTCCTGTTCTGCTTCTCACTAAAATACATGGGCTCGTGTACTATCAGACACTGGACATTTAACTCTGGGCACAGTACTGAGCAGGAGGCAGGCTCCATTAGAAAATGGGAACTTAAAATTCCTTCAGATAAATGCACACAAACCCACCTGGTTATAGTTTTATACTTTCAGAACAAGTTTCTTAGTCTGGAAAGTTAAGCCATAAATTAAGCATTAATGGCTGCTGTCAACTTCCATTCTGTACTCTGTATAAGAAAACGTCCCGATCACATTTAACATTTTATTCTGTATTTAAAAAGGAAATATTCAGATACATGTCATTTCATATTTGTATGCCAAACACAAATACAAGCTGGAGTTTCATCATTTGTTCTCCACAGAGCAGCTCAAACTTAACTACCTAGAGCACAACTGCTGTTTCATCACCTAGCTGTATCTCAACAGCATCCACTGACAGGACTAGAGCAGACTATGTAATGTTATTTTCAAACTAGTGAGAGCAAAACCAGACAGTAAATTGTGGGGGCATTGATGTACCAACAGAGTAAAAGCCTATCAACTTCAAGGGGCATGTGCTGAATGACACAACACTGTGCTCTGGTAGCTACTGTTCTCCACCGACTCAGGCAAAGGGAAATTCAGATGCACCTGAAGATGTTGATTATCTCACTAGGTAGGTTTGCTATGCCAATTAGCGAACCAAACCCACAAAAGGCATGTGGGTTGTAATGCCTGCTCTACATCTGTGGGCTGAGCAGCTGCACAGTCCCACCTGTACAGCTCCATGTGAGACTGAACACACCGTGCTGTGAGATCACAGGCCTCTGAGCAGCACTCAGCCCAGACACACAATGCCCTCATTTCTTCTTCAACATGAGCAATCATGCCAGACTCCTTCACTTGCTGTCAAGCAGTAATGGAGGTGGCATTAAAGCATCTGACAGCAATACTCATATCTGTGTAGTCCGACAATTAATGCAGTCCTGCTGACAGTAACATCCTTATCTGCAATAAAATTTATGAAGCCATAATCTCACTCCTGACAATACAAAGCACCTTTATAAGACAGTAAGAATTGGCAACATTGTAAAACCATAAAATGAGATTCAAAGTCTCAAGCTAAACACCTTGAAAACAATGTGATGAAGTTATACAACATTAACACTCTACATACTGATTTTTTTAAAGCATACAGGAAGTCATACAAATGAGGTACAAGCTATGTTGAACAAAATTTAAAATTCTTCCCATTAAACTTCAGATAGCTCAAAATATCAGATCTTACATCACAAATGTTATTATCTGTAATTTCAAATCAGTCTTTCTGTTCTGAAAAGTGAAGGACCGTGTCCCAGAAGTGGGCCACAAGAAACAAAGCATCCAGTATCACTAATATTTGAACAATCCATTGTTTTTAAGGTGGTTTTCACTTTCTGACTGTGCTGGCTGCTCTGCTTAAAGCCTGGGTATTTTCAGCCTTCACACAGGGTAAAGGTAAGTCCCTCATAAGTTTATTATTCTTACCTAGTTTCTTTCATATCACAGCCTAATGTATTAGAAATAATTAGAAACCTGGTCTCCTTTTTCTTTTTTAATTTCTAGGTCTGACAGCATAACCCCAAGCCACATTCTTTCTGACATTTACTCTCACTGTATTCAAAGCATGGGAGTGACAATAGCTTACCTCAGTAGAGTGCTGTGATGCATAACTAAATAGCCATGAAGTCATGTACAACACAGAAAATAGTACAACAGCCACTGGCTGACAAAAGCAGAAGATGCCGGATTTTCCTGGCATACAGCTCAATGTTTAATCCATTAGATTACACTGGAAAAATTGCTGCAATGATAAAACTGATAGTCGGCACATTAAAACCGCCTTTGTACTAGTATTTGTGTGATTCACTGCAAATGTTAACTATAAAAAAAATTTCTTCAACTATTTTCTTTAAAATTGGAGGGAAACTGAGTAACATTGTATAAATACTCATCGTTAACACAAGTATTCTATTTTCCCCTACAAATGAAAAAGTGCTTAGAAGGACAACTGAGATACAGCAAATGTAAAAGATACAAACACAAAAATATTTAATTTGGCTATTTTCACTTGCATAAGAATTCATACAAAATATTTGCAGATCTGCTCCCACTATTATAAAACCAAGCCCTCTTGTAGTCTCAACATAAAGACCAAGGAATATCTTAATAAATGGATAAAATCAGACTATCATGTACATCATATTTACACTATTTGTAATAAATGCTTATCATGGAGCCCAGAAACAGCTTTTAATGGTTGGGCTCTAGTAAGGATGCAAACAGAGGAAGTGATAAACTGTACAATTACAAACAGAGAACATGCTTCCAGCAAATCCTGTGTTCCTCCAAAAATCACTCCAAAAGCTAGAGCAGCCTGCAATTTACATTGCCAGTGCTGCTCTAAAAAGCACTTTGGTCTAAAAAGCTTCCACAAACCCACTCTGTATAAATATTGTAACAAAACAATGCAGAAGCTTATCTAAATGTTGTCTTTATTCAACTGATAAATTACAAAGGGAAAGTTTTCATATCCTACAGGAAATAAACACTCAATCTATTGTGCTAAAGGTACTGTCATAAAAGGCTTCGGGGTAAGCAGACAGGCACACCAGGGTAAACAGAACAGATCTCTTAAGTTAAAAGCCTGTTAAAAGCCTTTCCATCACCAGTGACACCGAAATGTGGCATTAAAGAGGATCAATATTTTACAAGAGAATGTCACAGGCTGAATAGGCTGTCCTGAGGCTTTGTATCACATGCACGATGGTGTATTATTTGTCTCTCCAAACAAAAAAAAACCTAGTCTTATATGTTTTTCCACATATGTCTCAGCATACATGACCATACTGTATGTTGGAATGTGTATGCATTTTAAGTGTCATTTTCCAGCCTGGTATGTGCAGACCTACACACAGACTGAAAAGTCAAGACACTGTGTCCAACTCTACCATACAGAACTATCTAAGAGGCATTTCCCCTTGCATTTATCTCAGACTTTTGCACAGGTCAGATATTCATGTCTCATCCTAAACAAATATTGTGGTTCAAAAGTGATTTTTAGTAATATATATTTACAGGAAAAAAAAAAACAAAACCAAACTGGCACAGTATCCTGCTTTATCATTTTGATTTCTTGCTTTGTTATAATGACTGTTTTCACAAGACCTAATGTCATAATAGAAAACAGAATCTGCTTCGAAAGAAGGCAAGTACAGAAAGAGGAGTTTCACTGAGTACAAAAATTTCCAAAGTACCAAAACCTAAACATAATTTAGGGCTGAAGTAATACAATTATCAGCATTCTCATTGTTTGGAAAGAAAGCTGAGAGATCTTAGCAAGGAATGCTTTTCCACATTTAAGATGTACTTGTTGCCATTCCTGTGGCAACCTGCCAACACAATTATTTAAAGCAGTACCTGTAGATACTATTTTCAAGATGGCTCCACTCCCTGAGGAATCAACTGTTATTTATAGGGCCTGAAGTTATTCGATACTTGAGATAAACACATCCCTCCTTGTATCAGTGACCTGATAGTTCACATAGTTTTAATTATTTCTGTAGGCAGAATCCTGACCCCCAATGATTTCTGCACACTTGTAATCCACCCTACACTTATCACTAGTTAATAGCTAGTGATTAGTAAACCCAAGCCATACTAATGGACAACGCTTCCTTTTTGTAGGGAAGCAACACATCTGCCCTAGAGCTATGAAACCATGAAACTGCCATGGTCTTATTACAAATAATCCTTTGCCAAGATATTTTTTTAACCATCTCACCTGTACTTCTGAATCAGCATCAACATGCTGGAGTTGAAACCAGGTGTCTCTGTTATGATACTTCTGCAGATCTTCTTTCTGTATAGCTACCTTTCCTGAAATAAAACAAATGAGAAGCACAGTTTAAGACATGCTGTAACTCTACCAAGATATGTTTCCATCAAAACCAAGTTTTAAAACAATGATTTAGGGCCTGTTCTATTCAAGAAAGGCTTTAGAGCAAGGAAATTTTTTTTGGGGGGGGGAATACTTCTTTTCACAATACATAATGATGAGCACAATGCTGATGGATTGCACAGTTCTGATGAGAATCTTTTTCCACTGCATTTCGTGAGTGACTTGAAAATTCCTGAAGTCCTACTCACCTAACAGAGTAAAGTACTGGACGTTATGGACAAGCTCGTAAATATGCTTATAACAAAATGTCATTATTGTGCTTCTGACATGTAATTAAACTTGTGGGAAGAAAAACTTGGAAACTGTTGCAGAGATTTTTTTGTGGCTGATGTCTGTAACAATCCCAAATGCATATGTTAGTGCCAACAATATTTCAGGATGAGGCATTTCACTGTATAGTTTTGTAGGAGAAGGGAAACAACTAGAGATGTCAAGTCACAGCAGACTCCCACATCTGCATTATGGGGTCCTGCCAACCTCTCTCTCTCACTCAAATCTTTCAGACTTCGCATTATGCAAGCCACAGCCACCCAAGGGCTATCCCTGTAGAGAAAAGCCAGGGGGGAAAACCCACCCCAAAACACTGAAGAGTTTTAACATCCACGTTTTTATACTCATCTTACCACTAGTAAATTATCTGTTTCAGTAAGTACAGTAACAGCAGCCAGTGCTATACTGTGAACTAAGAGCCCACACAAAAGCAAAGGGTCAATGCAGAAATTTCTGTCCTGCTCAATCTCTCCCAGGCAGTATGGAAAACCCTCTGAGGAGCAATGAAACTTTTTCTAAGTGTCTGTGTACACAAAGCTGAGCATGGCATGCCTGAAGAGCACGTGATCCTCAGAAAGCTGCTATGGGTTGGATGGCTCCCCAGGCACTGAGCAAAGCAGCATGTTTGAAGTGAAAGAATCCAGGGCAGTCAGAGACACTGACAAGGCTTGAGGAAGCTGAGGTTTGGCAATGTGGTTGGGTAGACTTTTGCTGCTAAAGGGAATTGCTCACACACAGATTGTAACCACTGCTTTGTCATAAAAACATAGACTTTCTTTAACAAAATGCTGTTAGATAAAACCCATCAATGGATATAGATTTGTGGGAAGATTACCAAGGCTACCTAAATTCATGTAATTTGACCAGATGTCAGCAATACATTACCCCAGCAAACATTAGCAAAACACATTTATGAAGAAAAGAGAAAAGGAAGAAACACGATCAAAGAGTCTGAAAGTGGCAAACACAAAGCACTCTCCCTTTTGAAATCTAAAAGCTTACAGAAGTCCTAGCAGCAAGTTATTACACACCAATTTATGGCCTTATTCCCTCAATTTATGACCTTTTCCTTTAGCTGGATGGCTTCACCCAGCCCTCCTGCTTGCTGGGCTACACCCTCTACCTTACTGCAGCTTCTGTCACCTCAGACAGTTTCTGATGACTGTTTCCAGATTTCCAGTGACAGGTCCTAAAGTACCCTGCCATTCTTCCACAACTGCCCTCCATAGTATCTTCCAGGGTTTCTGCTCTAGTTTCCCTTTCAGAACTTCTGACCCATTACTTCTACATCTTATTCATTCTGTCTTCAGCACCATCCTCCTCTCACTCCTCAGCCTGTAGAGGTTATCAGATCCATCTCCTGGCAAACATTTAACTAGAGATTAACAAGGGAGACTCTATTGGATATGCAGAGCAAGCCACTCGAAACTTCTCAGAAAAGCAATAATTAAATTATACAAACCTACAAAATAATACAGCAGGAAGGGTAAATAAGACATCTGAATTGTGCTTAACAGAAGACACCAAGTTATTCTGCTGAGAATCCATGAGATGACGACTGTTTTCTTAAAGCTTCTACTTTTATTCACCAACCACAGTGGTTTGCAGGGAACCTAGTTTCTTTAAAAGACTTTGAGAGGAATACATTGGAAATGCATGACCTTCCACTAATTGCTTTGGACCTCACTTGAAATTGTTTACTTTCACTGCTTGCTATCCTCACTCTACCCTTTAATCTCTTGCAGAAATCCTCCATTCAACTGCAGCATTGCACACGCTTTCCAAACACCATCACCCGCAATCAGTCTCATTCACAGTCACCTCCCATGTAAGGAGTGCCTTGAAGAAAACTCGAGGATGGTTTCCCAATATCTGCGTCTGTACATAGGATAAATGGTGTGATCACTGCCCCTCTTTCAGCAGGGAGTTCCACTGCTCTCTCCATTAAGGATGGCAGGGTAACCCAGATGGGTCTGGCCACAAAGTCAGTACATGATTGCAGCACAAAGTGTTCAGAGGCAATGGCACGTGCCTCCAGCTCCGAGGGAGTTAACGTGGTGATACAACTGTTTTGATTAGGAAACTGTTTGAACAGTGCTGTTTGCTCTGCACACAAGCAAGTTTTACTAATGATTGAAACTTACTGACTGGGCTGGCTATTATCCAGGGGTTTTCATTGCATACCAAATGATCCACATGAAAAAAGAGGGTGGCAGTAAAAAGAGGGCCTACAGTACGGCCAGTCTAAACATATACAAAGATACATTACTGGTAAGGCAGAATATGCTTGATCTTCCCTATTAAACAGTTTTCTGCATGCACACAGAGGAGCTTCCCTCACAATTTTTTAATAACTCTTTACCTACACCAGCCATGTCCACGTGCTCATCCAGCTCACATTCCTCCTCCTCATCACCAGACCCACAAATAACACAGTGCAGGTACTGAGCATGGTCATGTTTCTTCCCTGGTCTACACAATCACTGCTCTTTCACTGGCTGACCTATGTCTGACCTGGTTCAAACTTCCAGCAGCACCAGAACTAGGTTAAATCTAGGCCAATAATCACAAGCTGTTGGCACCTGTCATTTGACCTGACACTACACGATAAGAACCTGTAATTCTCCCTGAAGACAAACCCCACACAAGAGGTCAGAAAGATTTACCACCACTCATTTAAAGGATGTTTTCCTCTTTGTGATCCTTCAGCATGCTCCCAAACTTGAGCCCATTGTCTTGCACTCTTTCTCAAGACTTGGGTGGTTTCCAGACAGCATCAAGAAACTCTAAATCCTGCACCTGAGGCACCCAGCCACTCCTGCTGGTTTCCTCAGAGCGGCCCCAGGCTGCAGAGTCTGCATCTGTTTAAGCTTTTAGACACTGTATGGAAAGAGGCAGGAAATAGCCGAGCTTGTTGAACAATATAAGGTGTAATTTCAAAACCTAATGTAAGTTACATTTATAGAAGTTAGATTCTCAGCAATAACCAGCAAAGATAAAGTAAAAACATTCTTCTCATCTGAACTAATTTCTTTCTGTAGCCTGATGCTCACCAGAACCTCAGACTGGGGCAGGGTAGGAAAACTCCACACACTCCTGTGTATTTTCCATCCATGTGGCAGCATTTTCCCTATGACCCCCCCTCCTCCTCACCCCCACCACTTCAGACTGAGCAGATCTTCACTGGAACATTTAAATCCTAAGCCCTGTGTTCAAAACAAAGGTGCAACACGTCACAACAGAGCTCTTTCTTCTGTGAACCTCTCTTTAGGGAAAAAACAAAATTAAAAAAAATATATAAAAAACCCCAACTATTATTAAGGAGACAGCTTACACATTAATAAAGTTACTATCTAGGCCCTGGATGGTTTTAAAGCTGCAAATTTAATTTTATAATCCCTGGTACAAACTGATTTAAGAGCCTCCTACATTCTCCACCCATGCATCCCTGTCCTCAGCAGGGTATATTGAAACTTGAGGAAATTAAGCAAATAAAAAAAAATCCAAAAAGACCAAACAATAGAAATAAACATTCTGTGCAAGAAGAGAAAAAGAAGTAAGTTTCATGGGTCATATGTGGGTGGTGTTGGCGTTTTTAACACAAAGGTCATTTCAACTGACCTGTTTTAGAGCTTCCCCATTTAGGAGTCACATTAACATAGCTAGAAGACAGAAGGCAATCAGTAATTTGGGCACAGAGGCAGAGATTTTGAACAGAGAAGGGTAGGAATTGCTGGTTATACCACCTGGGAAAGTGCCTGTGGAAGCACCACAGCCTCAGTGCCCATCCCTCACTGGTTACAAACCATTTTGCAGAGCAAGTCAGTGCAGCCCATTAACTTGTCCCTGAACATGCCTAGGCTTGTTAAGTCAGGGTCAACATCTCCATTACAAAGACTAACAAAATTGATAATTTGCCTCAGGCATTCTCCATCTGTACACAGCCACCTTCTGTCTGCATTACCTGTTGGCGACAAAAGGGTTTGGCAAAGGTTGAAGGATTACATTCCACCTTTTAAGAGAAACTTTCTTGTTTGCAGATGAGATATGTGAATATTTATGACAGATGCAACTGCTAGTAGCAGATTTCTTTACTGAAAAAGTAGTCACAATGGCAATAGGAAAGGAGCTTGTCATTTTAAAAGGGCACAAAGCCCTACCTATCATGAAACATGATCCAACACATCTGGATGCAACAGTTATTTTACAGAAGCCTAAAACCAGAGCATTTCAAGAGCTCTTGTATCTTCTCTTTAGGTCATCTGTATCTTGGAATACCTACACAGTGAAAACAACAGCATTTTACACACTGCTTCCAAGGGAGCTGAAACAATATAATATTTTTTAATATAATATCCCTCATTAATAATGACTGCAGTACAGTTAATTTACAGCAAAGGGCTGTGTCTGAGTCACACATTAAAAGGCCCCAAAAGCCTAATAAACTGAGTCTTCTCTCAGCTCTGAACAGACTTTGACTCCTTCCTATATAATGCAGTATTAGGCAATAAGCAAGCCTCAAAGCTACTCCAGAAGTTGCTTCCATGCATGTTAAGAGCACAGGCACACTGTATCACTGTGTTGATTTAATGTAGCTGATATGGAGGTGCACAAAGAAAATCACTTTCAATAGCTGGAAAGACTAAGGACAAATCAGAATCAATTTTAAACAACACTTTAGGCTGTGAGAGCCTAATTATCTTGAAACAAGAAGCATCACTGCTATTCCAGCCTACCTAGAATTTTATAATTATCTGTATGAAAAGTTATTTGTCTTTAAATGAAAGTACAGAAACGCTGACTACCTTGTTCAGGAACAGCACAAATTCACTCACTTCTCCCATAACACAGAAAAGGATCAAAACAAGCAAACTCCCTATTTCAGAATTACAAAGATAAGGATGAGAATTAGGGGCACCATAAGGCTTCAGAGGCTTAGAAGCAGCAGAATCGCTCCCTCACGGCTCCTGTGCAGTGCACCATGAAGCACAAGCACTATTAGACCATCTGCTACAATGGGTAAGAATTTAGCGGCAATAATAGCAGAACACTTCCAGCACAGCATTAGTGCATCCACAGAGAGTACTGAGGTATGTGATATTCATGACCCCGATTTCATTTGTTTGGGTTTTCTAAACTAGTCCAAATACCCTAAGAATATCACTTATTAAATCCATTTTTCCCCTTTTTGGGATTTATCTTGGATAATAAGGCAGAGAAAAGCAGGACAAAACATAGTGGACAAAAAGTGGACAAAACATAGCTTCTATCCTTGAAAGCTGAAGCATTGCTTGAACTATCTTCTATCAGGGTTGTTTTGCTGGTCACAATGCAAGAGATCTCACTTGGCTTACACCTGAATTTCTGCTCTCCTTTCTTGTTAAAAACAGCAAAACCCCCAAACAAACAAAAAATACCCTTCCTCAGCCACACCCCTGGTATCAACTCTCTGCCAGCTGTTCTCTGGGCCCTTAAAATGGCCCTACAATTGAGACACTGGGTGTAGCCTGTGGTTGGTTGCAACGGGAGAGCAGTCCTGAACTCCAGACTTGCAGCCAACGCTGTCTGCCTTACAGCAGGCACCAAAACCCTGGGCATGCCACCTGCACTGAACAACCACCTCATTCATTTCCTCATTCTATATACAGACAATATTAAAACTTGCCATCAGGAGAAGGAGGGCTCCATGAAAAGACAGTTGAGGTTCTAACATCATGCTCAGTAGTTTGTTTATATCTGCACTTCTAGGATGAAGAAAAAATATCACTTTTTGAAAGCTCAGCTTTGTTTTCCTATTCTTGTAGGAATGCTACATTAAAACATTAAAATGTGATTAAAACCCACATGTTGTGAGTGTATCCTAACAACTTATCCTATGCAGAAAGTATTCACTTAAGCCTTTCTATGTAGCTTCAGAGAACCTTTCAAAGGATAATTCTAATTTATATCTTTTTTGAGACTTGTCATTGTGGAAGAGTCATCTGTTTCCCTTATTTCATTAGTACTTTTATTTATATCATGCTGAGTAGATAGATTACTCCCATGACATCCACCAGTACATTAAGGAAACAGTAAACCACTGCCTAAGCCGTGGTCAGGCTAGAACATACTAAGGAACACTACTTCCTACTACCTAATTTTGGTCTCTGCTTCATGCTGTATTGGAGGATCTTTCCTGCATTTAACTAGCAAGAAGCAGTTAATCAGGGATGATTCTTTTCATTAGTTTTCTTTTAAACCAGTAAAATAATGAAACAAAAAAGGTGATGCTTCTGCTGCATTTGCTAACAGTTACCTAATGACAGTGGATGGTTTGCTTGGATGTTTGGCAATAAATTGTGGCAACTCTGCAAACATACCTCCTCAGCTTTGGAAGTAGCCATTAACAAAGGCACAGCTAACTCAAACATGCAACCCTCAAACAATTCAGTTCCAAGGTGTTTTTACTTTGTGAGTGTCTCCAAGAGCTATGATTTGGTTTCATCTACTTTAGCCCAGATTAGCTAAATTTAACTACTTCTGAAGGCAAATTTGTTCTAGTGTTTTACTTTGTTTCACCTCATCCAGCATTAAGCAGGAAGAGAGTTACAACCTGCCAGCATCCAATTTGTCATACAAAACACCCAATCTGTAAGAAGATGATTTAGAGCAGTTAAGTTACTGTAAATGTAAGACTAGTCTTCTCCCACTGACTTTCAGCTCCTTCACTGAAAAGCTCTAACATTTCATATCTGTGCTTTATTCAGCACCATTCCATTCCCATCACCACAGCAGCATTTTGTTCTATTCAGTTCCTGCTTAGCACAGATGTTGGCCAGTCAGTTTCATGCACCTCTTACCAAAACAAATGAAGTGCTAAGGTGAAAAAAAACCAAACTGACTTAAGTAGAGGATAAATAATTGTGTAGTTGTCACCCAAAGGACAGATGATATCAACTAATCTCTCACCAAAGTTTTAAGTGATTTGGTGTGGCATATTTCCTGTTTTTGAACTGAGCTGTATGTTTAAGGTCACAGCCTGGCAGCCTGAGCTATTCATTACACACCCAGAAGAATACCACCTCAGGACATAGCACAAACATGGTTTTTCTCACTAAATCTAGCTTAGTAACTGAGGTGTGAGAAGCCCAGTTTATTGTACTTGCAGACACAGCATGTCTCATTCGACATCTCTAAAAAGCTGAAAACTATCAAAACAATCATTAAAGAACGTTTGCCTGATATAGCAGCACTACTATCTTAATATTCCTTCTCCTGCATCTAGTCAAAGACATCTTTTTCCCCCATTATTACTGGAGGGGCACCAACTGACAGTTTTTCAAGACAGCCCCATCTCCTGTATGTTTTTCTCGTGGTAATTAGACGGAATTAGCTACTCTACATATTAGAGACATATTCCAGCAAATTGGTCTACTACTGCTATTTGATCATTCAGAAACAAGCAAATGTGATTTTAAATTGCATTTACCATTGCTTTCAGTAGTATATTTCCTACTCAAAGCATCTCAACATACTACATAAATCAGTACGTAAAGTCTAACCAGTACCAGTCAATATCAATCAAACAACAGCTTAAGATTAGTTTACCTTCATAGTAACTATTTGCTATTTTTTATCTAAAAAAATGAAAAAAAATATTTCAGATCCACTGAATTCTGCATTTTCTTCATTATATTTGCATTTCAACCAGTATCTAAGAATCTTCCAAAACAATTGTTCAAAAGTTGTGTCTGTTAAACTAACAAAATCCCAGATGACTTAGCAAGTATGATTAAGAAAATGCAAATGTAATAAGCAAACATACAAACTCAAAAGATATCTTTATCTGCACAATCCTCCCATCCTGTATGCCAAAATACTACAGTATGTTCCAAAACATATCTGCTACACATGTTCCATTTTGAGTTTGTTTGGCTCCTCTCGGAAGTTTGTGTCAGAGGTTTCTTGTTTCTCCTAGTCCCTCTCCCACATCTTCCGCTTCTGGTAGCTTAACCATTCTCATCTGTCACCCACTGAGTTGCATTTCTGAAGTTAAAGAATTTACCATCGCAAACTTATACTTCATATTCTAATTAATAAAAGTATGCCTGAGCTCCAGTAGCCCTGGAAGTCAGTACTGTAACATCAAGAGAAACTCTTGGATACATTTAACAGTGAGCCAAAAGGAATTCTGCTAACCAACCATCTTCAAAAATAGCTACTTACCAAATTTTCACCATTCTGACCCATATGCACTCAATTCTCTGTCTCAAAACTCCCTCAAAACCAGCCAAAAAAACAATGCAAAGAGATGTCAAATATTGCAAACTACACACAGGTAAATTCACAAGCTCGGTAACATATGGACTTAAAATTAGCCTCTTCTGGATAGAAGACACAACCCCACAGCCCCCTCCTCTGAGAAAGTTCATTGCTGGATGAGCACAAGTAACCACATATTCTTCAACAGAAGTCTCTCCTGATAACAGAATGTTATGAGTGATCCTTGGAATGCAAACAAAGGGCCCCTGACTGCAGAATTTGGTGGTTCAGTGGAAAAGAGTTCATTCTAGCTCTGCTCAGACCACCCCTTTCAGTAGGGACATCTTCCAAACCTTCCTTGCTCAAGCCTCTTCAAGAAAAGGTTTAAGTCTTAAAATCTGAGCTGAAGATACACATAGAGCAACAATTGCTTTTAAATGTTACAGACTTTTATCAAATTAAAGAGTTCACTTGTTCAAAAAAAAAACTCTACTGCTGAGCTTTGCAGCTGCTGACTCCCATTCAATAGGAACTACTGAGAATAGCTACAAGCAGTTACTCCAGAACACTTTTCTTCCTGGAAAATCTTCCTACTACAAGCCTAACCTAGAGAGTAGTATCAAACTGGCAGGAATTCTGGATTTAATATTTTTCTTCTCTCTACTGCTATTTATCACACTTCCGTATCTTTGAAACGCTTTTCAAAATAGGCCTGTAATAAGGAGGAAGGGGAACAGAGGGAGGAAGAGAGGAAAAAAATACTATAATACTACAATAGTAAAATCTCAATGTAGACAGGAAACACCAGAGGTTTGACTTCTGGTGCTAGATCAACACTGACACCAAGGTATGTGGTTTGGCTGACACACTGGAGAGAAGGAATGGCATCCAGGGGGACTTTGACTAGCTGAAGAGGTGGGACCATCCCAGGTGGGAGTTTTGTGGAGTTTAATGAGGCCAAGTACAAGGTCCTGCACATGGGACAGGGCAATCAGAAGCTCAAGGACAGGCTGGGTAGAGAATGGATTCAGAGAAGCCCTGAAGAGAAGGATTTGTCAATGTTGGTGGACAAGAAGCTCTGTATGACCCAGGAATGTGCACCTCAAACTTCCAAGTCAAGGGTACCCTGGGGCTCCAACAAAAGCAGTGTGAGCAGCAGGTCTAGGGAGGTGATTCTGACCCTCTAACACTGCTCCTGCGAGACCCCAGCTGGTGTACTTTGTCTCAGGTCTCAGGCCCCCAACACAAGAAGGATGTGGACCTGCTGGAGCAAGTCCAGAGGAGGGTCACTAAGTTATGAGAGGGCTGGAGCACCTCTCCTGTGAAGACAGGCTGTTCAGCCTGGAGAAGACATTGCTCCAAGTAGATTTTATAGCAGCCTACCAGTGCCTAAACAAGCTGACAAGAAGACTGGAGAGGGACTTTTTACAGTAGTAAATGTAGTGATAGGACAAGGGGGAACGACATTAAATGAAGAGTAGGTTTAGAGTAGATATTAGGAACAAATTGTTTTCTGTGAGGGTGATGAGGCACTGGAACAGGTTGCCCAGGGAAGTTGCGGGTGCCCCATCCCTGGAAGTGTTCAATGACAGCTGGATGGAGGTCTGAGCAACCTGGTCTAGTGGAAAGTGTCCACCATCTTTCAACAAGAGGTGTCAAAACTAAATGGCCTTTAAGTACCCTTCCAACCCAGGCCTTACTATACTGCTCTTAGGATCACAGAAACATACCAGTTTGCCTACCTGTGGATTCTGCAACACATACAAAAGTTAACACTGCCATTTCCTGAAGTGAGTGAAAAATTAAAACCTGATCAATCATTCAAGCATGAAAACAAAAGTCTTTATATTTCCTGCATGTCCTCTTCACAAACTGCTCCCAGTACCTTTAAGATTACTTTAGCAGCTCCTGAATAATTCCCCTCCAACATCAGAGCTTGATTATTAAAACATGAACTTAGGAAACATGGAGAAAGAAATATTTTAATTTCTCTATCGGCAATTTCATATGTCTGACATCTATTAAGCGGTTCAAGAGACTATTTTTCCAAGAGAAGGAGTAAAGCCCTGAGCAAGAAAAGTCCCTGGCCTGTTGATAGGTTTCTACAGCTGCTGAAAACTGGTGACACACAAGAGATCAGATAATTTCAACAATGAAAAACTCATCAGTTGAAAGAAGGGAGGTGTTACTTTCCAAGTACAAGGGAAGCTAGACATCAGCGAGAACAAAAAGCTTTGACAAAGTTCACTCAATAATCAGAAATTGACTCCCTCCTCCCCAGGATGCTTTACACACATGAACTCACTTATGGACAAAGAGAATGATGACCTGCGTTCACAGCTCATATGTAAAATAATAATTAAAGAAAATGCTTGTGACTGCATGACAAATTACTATTATATAAAGATAGATGTAAAATATCTGCACTACCACCCCATGGTTTAAGATAATAAATTTTATGCCATTATACAAACCGTTGCTCAACATCTGACAACTTCCTCACTATAACCTCTGTCATGATAGCTTTAGCCATGGTAGTCACACACAACTTATTTCAAAAGAGATGAATAACTGAAAAAAAAAATCCAAAATATTCAAGTGACTTAAAATATAAGCTGTTTTCCCTCAATAACAACTAAGCCTTTACAAGGCTTTTATCCCCAAAGAGATAAATGGAGTGTCACACAATTTGCTGCAGATGAAATACACAGGAAATAATACCTGTGTACAGGAATATTGCCAATCTCAAGCAAGCACTGAAACTCTTTTAGAGCTATGTAGGTGACAGCTTGCTCTGATACACTCCACAAAATTCTGTCATCACTGTACTTGGGGAACCTACACCCAGTAGCTACTCCTCAGCCTGTTGTTAAGGTTGCCATAGTTTAACAGTACTGCATGCAGGCAAGTGTCAGGGTCCTGGAAAACTGCAAGACTGCCCTCCACTTAGGAAAAAAAATAAGAAGTAACACTTGCAGTAACAAATGAGGCTGTCAACATTTAAACAAGATTTCAGGCCTGCTTTAATTAAACTGCAATCTGCATTCACTATTCTAACAGACAGTGCTTATCTCCCCAATGTTTTTATATGTAATATTGAAGGCATTTTTGACAACTGACAAAAGAAGTACAATACTGATCAGCACTTATCACTATCATCATGAGTCCTATTAAGACCCCCAACTCATAAGACCACATACGATGTAAAAATTAAAATCCAAGAGAAATAAGCTGTAAGAAAAGTAGTAATTTATGAACACATACCTATGATGGAATCCCTTCGAAAAACATCTCTGTCAAAAATATAAAATGACAGATGGCGAAAGGTCCGAGGAATTTCACAGTAAAAGTCTTCTCCATAGAAGGGGCTGAGTGAACAAAAAGAACCAACATAGACAAACACATACACACACACAAAAAAAGGAAAATAGATTAGTGTTGGTATCCTGTACAAGGCATTTCACACCCAGGAATATTACTCTGGATTGTGATGGTCTTTCCCACCAATGGATGTGCACTTTCAAGCACTGTTCCAATTTGACTCTTCCTAAACATCTTAAATACCCACCAAACAAGATTTTTTAATGAGCAAAAAAGAGCAGATACTTGGTTCTGTCTGGAAAACAAGTGTTCCTTTACAAAGGGGGCAGAGACCACATCATTTGTTAACATTCAGTGCCTTGAGGGAGAAAGTAGAAGGGGGCCCCTGCTGCCTCAGAATGCTTACATTAGAACATTAGGATAGAGATCACAAATTACACATAGTTCATATACATGAACAGGATGAGAAAAACACAGTATGATTCAGGGCTTTTTTTTTTTAAGCATTTAGTATACTTAAAATAAAATGCCTACAGCCACTGCATCTTTTCTCATCCCCTGTGAAGTTTCTTATTTGAAGTCAGATCCAGCCAACTGACAGTAACTAAGCCTTGGAGCTGGCACCATACCTCAGAGCACTGAATATCTACTTTTGTATAGTGGAATTGTATAGAATAATTTTTATTTTTTTTACAGTAAGACCACATTTTAAAAAAGAAGAAAGTACTATCTCAGCATGAAAAGCTCTTTAGGGACCTAAGGGGCTTCTTTGGATCCCACCAATTTAAATGGGGAAAAAAAACCCTCAGACACCTCACAGCAACCCTTTCAGTTTCTCTCTATTGAATTACATGGTTAAGGATTTACTCCTAGGAACTATAAGCATATATCAACATTATTTATTCATTGACAGGTCTACCATTTTACACAGACCTTTCATTCTAAGTAACTCATGCTTCAGTAGATCTAAATGAGTGCATGCAATTCAAGTCACATGGACAAATACAGCAAGCACTGCAGATGTAGACTTAAAAATAAATCTAATTCCAACATGCCAAAAGCCAGCAAGTTTTTTCTTCCCCTCTTAAACAGAGACCTCTTTATTGCCTTGGTTGAGCTCAAAAATGAGACAGAATTGTGCTGTAGTTTAAAGCCGTATTAATTATTTTTTTTATGTTAGAAAATTAGATATGCAAAAGTTATTAACAATTCCTTGGATTAACTTATAAATTTTTCAGAATTTTGTCAGGAAAGGTCATTCCCCTGGCTTCTTTCAGGGATGTTTTACACCACCATACGTTTTCGCTTGTATTTCTGCCTATAGGAAAAACAGGCTCCCTCAGAATTACCACGTTCCCTCAAGAGCTAGCTGACAAGTCTCCCTTAAAACACAAAGGCACTGTGAATTAGCTAATCAGTCCTTGTTTGAAGGTAAAATGCCACATTAATTTAATGAAATACAGAGGCATCACCCAGCATTCACCAAGAACATTATTAAAGTCACTACTCCACTGGCCACACGGAAGAACACATGTTGGATGAACAGCAAAGCCCAAGGTGTACCCACAGGTTAAACTTCCACCGCTGAAACGGTTTCCCATTCCTTGGAATAAATGCATCCATCCGTAAGTTATAAAAACCAATGTGAGGCCCACTCAGTCATCCCTACTGTGAAGGCAGGGGAGGAAACCCTGACAGCTGGAAATGGCAGCTGGTTTGGCTGTCCCAACTGCCCCATCCGATTCAGCACTCTGTTACATCTTTCTTCACCCATTCTGCTCTGAGATGTTTTACTTGGAAGCAACAATTTCACAGCCACCACTTCAGGCACAAGATACTTTAATTCTTTGTTACAAGCAGCTTTTACCAAACTGGGAGCTCCATGACTGTCCCAGCAGCCATGCTTCTGCTGGCAGCCCTGAGGGCCTCATTCTGTGCACATCACATGGTGCAAGTTTTCACACATAGGCTTAACCCTAGGGGGCCAAACAAATGCACTAATATTGCCCAAATATCTAGCGCATTATACACGCAGAACACTTTCATCATTCTCAGCTTTAATACTCTATTCAGCCATAAAATTATCCTTTCTGCTGGAAGAACATGACAGATTAATTTATTCACTAATGACCTTAGAATGAAACGATACTTAATGAACTGTGGATTATATATCTATCTCTATCTATCTATCCTCTATCAAAAATATGAGAGAAGCTTCAGTGCACTGCAAGTCTAAATGTAACATAAATACAAGTGACTTATACTGAGCATAATTTAATGATTCTGGGGGGAAGAGCAGGGAAGAGCCATCAACTGGAACCTTTGGCAAGTCCTCCTATTAATGTTTGCCATGGTGTTAAACAGAGGCAGAAATCAACTAAGATCACACCACCGCCAAACAAACAAGAGTCAGGAAAGCAGCATGGACTACAGGAAGGTAATTAGCCCAATGCACAGAATAAGAAAGAGACTAATTAAGAGAAGAAGTGCTGTGAAGGCTGACTTAGCCATGCAGGGACCACATCAGGTCACTACTACTGGCACAAGGTTTATAAGCCTGAGCAGTGCAGTCTGAGCCACCATCAAATGAAGAGAAGCTTTGTTCTGTTCTTGGCTTCTCCCTTCTGAGATCTTGAACCCCTTGTAGATTCATAACCTCTCATCACTCAGGTAACACCCCTGGGGCGCACTGGTTCTTAATTAATTTAAGCAAGCAGATTTCCAAGACAAGCACACTCACTCTGCACTGGGTAATTAGCCAGCAAAGCTTCAACTTAAGCATACATATCAAGATAAATCTGATACGTTCCCAACCCAATCTCGTGTAGTTCTGCAGAAACAGTAACTTCTTTCTGAAAGAATCAAATGCAACCACACAAATACTTCCAGCTTCCACTTAAGTGTGCTTTTTCTCCATGTATCTCTTCAGAACAGTACTTCCTTTGTCTACCATCAAGACCTGAAGAGCAAGAGGTCGCAGCAGTCAAATCCTATAATTTATTTCCCAAGCTAACTTATCTTGAGCGAGAACCCCAGGGCTCCAGAGCCATTTTTCCAAAAGAACAGCTAAATCCCTCCCTCAGTGTCTCCTCTCTCCAAAAAGCCAGAATTTGTCTGATGGGGATTCAGTGAGTACTTTTATTTTGACAGAGCAATTAATAAAAAGCAGCAACATCTGCCTACCCAGCCCTCAGGAGTCTGACAACATCCTCCAAAACAAATACTAGAACTAGCCCAGCCAAAAACTCAGAAATCTTACAAGAACCAAGTAAGTTCAGATTCAACTTAGAGGTTTTGAGTTAAACTTTCCTTATAGATGAATCAGCTCTACACTCAAGAGAAATTTTAATCATTCAAAGTGGACAAGTAACAGTGAGGGCCTCCTCCCCAACCCTGGCAGCATAAACTGCACACAAACATGATTACAAAGGAAGGGCATGGCCAAGACCAGTGCTGTCATTATTTCAGTTTCTTCTGGACTTCAAACAAGTGATAGGAGACAACTGCTGAGAGCACGAACTTGCACGGCCAGAAACAGTGGCTCTCCCCTGAAAATGCAATTCATCTCCTTCCAAGCTGAACACAATTGCATTTTCAAACCCAGCTTCTTCAGTAAGGACTACTAACTTTAGAACAGCTCTGATAATTTCAGTTCTGTTTTGTCATCAGAGCAACAAGAAGAGTATCACTGCAGATATCAGCTAGCCTTTAGTCATGAAACGGGGCTTGTTCTTAAGTAGCTGTCTCTTGTTTTCCTGATGGGATTAGAAACGGAGAAAGACCTGTACCAATTTTTAAATCTTTGCTCCAAGATTTCAGGCACACAAGGGTCTGATTAGCCTTCTATTCCACATACTCTCACTTCACACCCCTTTCTTATTTCTTTTTCAGTACATGCGTATCACCCTAATACGTCCTGAAAGAGGGAAGCCCAACCTAAGCAGTCCTTTTTCCTCACGAAGCACAGGGCTCTCTTACTGCACAGCATGTGTACCAACACATGCACTGATCAATCTCTCCTCAGGACACTTCCCCTAATATCCTTCCATGGCTCTCATCACAGAAGATACACACAGAAAATATAGTCAGATAGATGCATGAACAGTGCAACGGATTTGAATCTTCAGGCATACTGCCTCTCCCCTCACCAAAAACCTACTTGTTCTGAATGCTCATGGCATGGGAGCAGGAATACCAAGAAAACAAAATTAAAAAAGATCCATCTAGGTATTGTTTCACTTTCTTACAGCTGTCCAGCCCTCCCCATTTCAAGATATCTATTTTTGAACATCTTCTAATGCATGTTTTGGCAGTGGATATTTTCAGAAGGAGACAGGGGAGAAGAGAAACAAAAATTACTGTGCAGATCAAGTGGAATGAAAGCAAGTAAGGAAGAGAATCCTTACTTCAAATACAATAAACCCTCTAAAAAGGGTTCCAAAATTGTTTATATTTACATATTTTACTAAATTCCAGAAGCATACTTCCAACTTTATTTCATAGCTTCATATATCCACTGAGATCATCACAAATGATATTAATAGAAAAGGAAATATTTCATATAACAAATGTTAGTGTAAAAACATTTCTTTAGTTTCAGGCTGTGTTACAAAACCTCATGCTTGTTTCTCAATACTCAGGATTCGCTAAAGCAGTTTTGTTTTTGTGTTGGCACCAGTACATCAGTGGATGAAGTGAAAGAGCTGCACGATGAATAATAATGAAACCCCTCAAACCAGAATTCTTTGTGTATGGATTTTTTTTTAACTGCTTTTGTGATTAAAAGTAAGCACTATTAACATGCCACAGACAACTCCACATCCTCTGACTATTTTAAAAGGTTTAGAAATACTGAATTCATCCTGCTGCATGAACTGAACACCAGAGTTCACATCACCATGTGAGCAGGAAGCAAAATCAGTCTGTACAAAGGAGCACACTTGTTTGTTTCTACTACTAAGCTTCTTCTACTACTTGGCTAATACTTTTTACACTATGCTTTGAAGCATATGTAAAGGGAGTGGGGTAGAAGAGAGAAGGTTTATTCAAAGCAGATACAGAAAGCCAAATAAAATCTGAATGTACTTCAGTCTCCTACTGGACACAAAACCAGAAAACAACAGGCAAGTAAGACAGGCTCTGTAAAAGCCAGAGCTGGCAGATGTCACGGTAGCTTTCTGACACAGTTTATTAAAAATCATTAATATTATACATGAAGCACAGATTTGGCAGAGGACATGCAAAAGGAAGTAGATGGCACAGGAGGCAACATCTATATCCAAACATGTAACTTATGCCCACTGTTGAGAGTGCTGGCCACAGTCTACCAGACACCCACTGAGCCTAAGTGAATTTTGTCTCATGTCACTGTACAGAGACACTCAGATGAACAGTGCTTTATTATACCCATAACCAGCCCAACTACACAGAGAAAAAAATAAAGCAGTGTGCATTTTCTCAGTCCTGTGCTCAGAAGAGACAGACAGACACATGAGCTATAGTTATCAACCTCACTTGACAGTTGCTGGTTTGGCTCAATGAGGCTTACAAGGATTATGAAAAATTGGAGCAGCAGCCGTTTGGCCCCTGGTCACCTCCCAAAATATTCTGTAAGACGACACACACAAACAGCAGAAGTCACATTACAGCTGCATTTACTTTTTTTTTTAATCACTCAAAGCAGCCTACAACACCAGCAATTGTTACTCACATGGGTGGCTTTTCATACAGATAAGCACTCTCATTCATAAACCCTACCTTGGGTCTCAAGGTTCACTTCATTCCCCTTCTTCCATGAAGTCTTGCTTCCCTTACTGGCACTCTTCCCAGCTATATTACTTCCCTGCACAGCCATGCAGCCCTCGGCTTCAATAATATCCCTGACCAGGCTGAAGTTGCACCCCTACCAATCTTAAGCCTTTCTGTCAGAAGCTTGGGGTGTTCCAGAACTGAAGTTTATTGTTATTAGGAATGCAAGCCACAGTTAGGTGCTGTCACATGCAGAAGACAGCAGACCCTGAGAACATGCAGGAGTGAAGCTGCAGAACACATTACAATATCCACCTCAAAGCCTCTCTGCTTAAGGCCTCTGGGCTGGGGAGAGCTGTTATTTAAAGGAGGCGAGCTGGCAATGTAAGAATGTAGAAACAGCTAATGGAGCTAACTCAGATACAACAGCTAATCTTGGCAATGCTCCAACTAAGGGAAACAACTTTGTGTTTAAAATTTGTGAAGTGGCCAGCGTCCAAGATGTTATCAGAACATGAGAAGTTTAGCTATGCATCTATAAACTCCAAACACACCGGGAGAAAGGATTTAAGCAAACCTTGAATTAGAAAATAGCATAAAATATGGCAGTAAAATAACTTAAAGAAAGTTCTGAGAGCTACTAGATGAATTTCTTACCAGATCTAATTCTAAAACAAAGACGGAGCAGCCACTTATTAAGGAGAACATAGCCTTAACTATGAATTTACAGCACATTTCAATATACAGTCACAAGCACACTGCAGACTTGTAGTTCTCATTGTTATGTTCACCAGAGACAAGAGAAAAAAAAAAAAAAAAAGGAGGAAGGGAGGACTGGGGGTGGGAAAGTGGGGAAAGTGCCTATGGCTTCATTTGCTGTTTCATTCAGGCTTTGATCACTATGTTTAGCACGTGAAAAATCCTTCAGTGAAATAGTGGTGAACTAAATAATCACAGACACAAGATGCTTGGCTCACCTCTCTAAAGCACACACTGTCAGACATTTGAGTCTTGGCGTACGACAGATTTTGCCTTTATTCATATCCTTGAAACAAATTTAGAGATGTCACATTCCTTCCATTCTTCACCTATGATTTGAGAAGCTGCCTTGATTTCCTGTTGCAGCTGACACTGCCCTTTAAGTGAATGGGCACATTTGATGCAAACTGCAAAGGCAAAGTTAGTCTTAACACCAACAATCCAAGAAAGTTCATCCTTGGAAAATATCTGTAAAAACACTCCTGGATGGTGGAACCTGAAATAGGGTTCCTAATGGAGGAAGGTAAGTAGTTTATTAAGCAAAGGGAAATAATAGGCAAAATTCTTGTCAAGTTGTTTACTTGCAGCTCAGAACTAAAGAAAATTTGTAGATCCCTGCATTTAAAAAGCACGGTCTTTCTAACATTGCTCCTCAGGACATAAAATACAAGAGTCCCTTCAGGTACATCATTGCTAGGTTATATGGAATGGATCCAAATCTATTCAGTGTCTTTGTAGATGATGGTAATATAAATATTGAATGACAAATACAAAACAGAGAGCATATTAAATCCTGGCTCTAACTGACCTCTCCCTCATATCTTATGACTTGCATGTGACCTTCTTAGAATTTAATAAAAGCTTGTGCCAAGTTTACAAAACAGTGCTGCTTGAAGAGTTCAAGATTCTCTCCCTGAGAACCTGGATTTCTTGGTCTGACCAATTCACGCGTTCACTATTCTTGCCTGAAGATCCCCAAAGAAGTGGGATGATCCTGAACTACCCATATTTAAGCAGCACTTTCAGGTTGCTCTGTGGTTTTGTAGGAAGGCCTGCCCCAGTGGTAACCAACACTTGACTTACTGAAACACTTGTTTCAGTTAGACACTACTAAGTTTATCGCAGCAGTCCTCAAAATCTTCCAGCACGTGTCCACCATCCAGTTTAACAGCAGCCAAGAGGCTGGGTGGCAGGAATGATTTAAGTTCCATACTGTAATTTATGAGCCCCACCTGACTGCTGAACAGAAGAGGTAAGATTCACCATGCTGGCTCCTGTCAGTTTTTGAGACACCCTTTAGATAAAGGGCATCAAGCTCATAGAGATTCTCTTCAGAGCACTGGTAAGGGCACTTGACTGGACAACAGGATGTGCTAGTTCAATTTTTTTGAGTTCTGAATGATTCATGCATTGTTGATTTAAAAGGTTACTGCTCTCAGCTGTCTTCTCATGCCTCTGCCACAGTCTAATAAAAAAAGAAAATACATTGCAGAAGATTAGGACAAAACTCAGGGAGGCAACTTCTTACACTGTCCCAGCATAAAACAGGAGATGATGAGTCAGAGCCTGAAGGTTCTATAACAGATATTCCAAGCAAGCCAGAACTGAACATTCATCCAAGTCCCTCTGGGAAGGAGAGATAACTGCTTCCTTTTTTTCATCTGTCAGTCCTATTTAAGCTTTACACCAGGAGAAGGCCTGCATGGAAAAATATACATTTATGCAATGCCTAAAAGAAGCCTGAAGAAGCTCAAATGAGAAAAAAGAGGGGAAAAAAAAAAGTAATTCCCAACTATAAAAGACATTGTAGCAATTACAAGCCTTTTCATGCAGGAGAAGGAAAAAATAATTCATAAATGCTGCAAAAAGATGGGTTTCTCCAGGATAAATCTGAACAAGAAGACATTCTAGAATCAGCACTGCTAGGACTGCACATGAAAGACCTCGTAACTCATTTTCACACAAAGCATCTTGTTTTCAACAGACTACATAAAAATAATTTTTGAGCTCATTGGAAGACAAGGGAGTTATCAGCATCAGTAAAAATACAAGCAATTCTTAAAACTTTGTAGCAAGCCAGTCCCATGCCAGGCATGAAGTGACAGGAAGTAGAAAACAGGTATGAAGAGATCTGAGACAGTGCTTGCCCCTTTCAAACTATAGGGGAGAATTGTATCAAGCTGTGTCACCCACTCCAATGCCAGCCACGCAGAGTTTCAGGCAGAACTCAATTCAGTCTAGTATTGTCTCAGCTTCACACATCTGCTCCCAAACATTGTGTATCACTGCAGCAATACCTCAGAAAAAGGGACCAACAGAATTCATGACTAAGTTGGTGAGTTCCTGCCAAAGAAGCATTGTATGTGAGAGCAGGAATTTCTCTGCTGCATAGAAATTAACATGGCCCATAGGGCACATAAGCCTCACCTGCCCGGTAACCCACTCAATGAGTTAAATCAATCTGCAAACAAGCACTAAAGAATGAACAGTATGACTGGCCCTTCAGCTCATCCCAGAATGCTATAAAAAACAATAGGTGACTGTAGTAGTGTCTGGTATCATCTGAAAAACATCTTCTTCTGGATGTCTATGGACACATTTGTTTTAAAAGATGTAAACACAGTCATGAAAGATAAAGAAGTTGTTTGAGTGTGCCTCACAAAATAAGAGAAATTCCTACCCACAGATTGGGAAGACATCCCAAGATTACCACTCATGTATTTGGGATTTTTGTCTGCTTTTCTTTCATGCCCCAGAAAAAAAAAGACAGGGAAACATCTATATGGCTAAATGCAAAACTGAGTTGATATCAACGTCTATAAGTGGATATTCAGAGACTGTAAAGCAGCAAGTTTTCCAAAAATAGTATTTGAAAACAGAAAACAAACGCAAGGAGAAGGCAGGGTCCCATTGAAGACAGAAATTCACTGGGAGAAGAAAGAATGAGGGAGACCATCTTTAGTCAAGCCTTAGATCAAAGGAAATAGGTCCATAATGGGATTTTTAGAGGTCATCTGGTCCCACCATGGTTTCAAAGATGGAAGATCCCTATTATTTAGTTGAGACTGATCATATAGAACCTATTAAAAGCCATCAGCAAAAAACACAAAAACTAACAAAATCTACTCCAGTGCTTCAACAGAGATTCTTCTTCACAGTTAACCTTAACCTCAATTTTGTTCCCCACTGCAGTTTGAGTTCACTACTTGCAATATCCATAATGGACAGACAGACCAGTTCTCTCCCTCTCAATTCTTTGTTTTGGTGGGGGAGTTGTTTGGAGTTTCTTTTTTGTTTAGCTTAAATTTTTAATTTACACATTTATGTCTACTCCCATCCCTCTTCTCTAGGCTAAACAACTCCAATTTTAACCTTCCTTTACCAGCGACATTTTTCAGACCTCTGATCATTGCTCAGTTCTTCCCTGAATTCACCTCAATAAAATGAACTTAGTCCTGTCAGGAAACTAGAAACCCTCTGGTTTTGCAAAGCCCCAGTGTACTTCTCCATCTTTATAAGAAAATCTAAAGAAAGATGAAACTTTTCCCACTGAAGGAATTATACTTGTTGCTTATTTTTCTTACCAAGAGTTTATTTTTTCAACAGAAAAATGCTTGGATTAATTCAAGGAAATTACATCAACTATTTTCACACATCCTCACTTCTCATCTTCCATCTCCCTATAAAGCACTAATGATCATCCAGAAAAAAAAAATTAAAAATCCCAAAAATGACAAAAAAAAAAAGTATAACACTTACAGAATCACTTTTAAAGAAACAACTAGTTCAGGTTTATTAGGTTTATCAGGTATATAAGGACACTACATGTCAGCTACAGGAGTGAGGAAGAAGGCATAGGAACCAATTTTTGGTTTTTGTTCGTATACTGTAAAAAAAAGAGCATTAGCATCATCACTCAAAAACAACAAGGCTTAAAGATAACAAAAAATTATGTGAAAGAACAATTAAAGAGACTTACAGGAATAAATCCTACTCACATTCCTGAATGTGTCAGATACTTCTGAATTGTTGGGAGTGAGGTCTAGAGATACTTCCTGAAGTACATTATTTGCAATAACAAGACAAACAGCAAATTCCAAACATATTACTCAAACTGGGAAAAGGGTGAGAGTTATCACTTAAGATAAAAGTTATAAAGTTGACCGTTCCTTGTTGCTTCTTTCCTCTCCACTCAAAAAAAGCCTTGCTTACCAGAATATACATATATGCCCAGGTTAGTTCTCTTTATTATTTGATGTCTAAGGATTTATAGAAGAAAGCATTTTAACTTTTGCTACATGCTTCTCATTGTGTTTCATTCTACATTTGACCTCTGCAATCTCCTAGGAAGTGTCCAAGATAATCAGACAAGCATCTTATGCTCAAACCTCTCCTTTCAGTTACAGCCTCATGACAGGGAAAAAATATTAAAAAATCTTAACTCCCTAAAGCAGCCAGACCAATGCAAAATTCTATGCCTAGAAGATACAAAATGGAGTTTAGTGCACCTTTTATAAATTAAGATTTTAAAAGCTTAGGGAAGTACAAAACAAATATTGCAGAAAGAAAGGAACAGTGGTTAGGAAAAAATTAATATGGGTTGCCTTGGTGAAGGCATTTTCCCATAAATACAGATAGGTATCATGACATTACTGTTTCTACCACTAGTGTTTTTAAAACTAGAAGAAGAATCCTATTCATCCCCTCTTCTCCCTGCAAGAAACTATCTTTGGAATATTAAACAAACCTAGCAAGCAGAGAATGAGAAGTGTTAAGAGAACTTTTATATATGTATGTATTACCATAATGACTTCTCCACTATTTTGGTCCTGAAAACCTCCTCCTGGTCCAGGTTTACAGTACAGTAGCAATCCCTCATCTTGTTTGGCCCCGGATAGGTAGGAAGATTTTTGGCTTCACCTAAAGACAACAAAGAAAAACCAGAAAGTTTACGTATTAAAACGTTATCTGTAAATTAGTCATCTGTCAATTAATGCAGTGTCAGCAACATGCCTAAAGCAAAGTAGTATATTTTCCTTCTCAAATGTGAGGACTCTACTAATCTTTGCAGTAGCCTCCTGTTTTCAATGCAGCAAGTCCTGACAGTCACTAGGTTTACAGCTCAGCTAAGAACTCAACTGTTTGTTGCATCCAATTTATTCACATGTAATTAGATGCAGACTATCTCCTTCCAAACAATGTCTAGGTTTTGATTAATGTTCCCCTAAGATACCAAGAACAGCACACAACATAGCAATCAAGCTTTTCAATACACCCCCCTAATTTTATCCTAAAGCCATTAGCAGAACACAGCAAATAAGCTTGGAAGATCACACTCCACCACTCACCACGGATGTGGAGACGAAAAAAAGTCACTTCAGTTACAGCCAACAGCCTTAGATCACAAGCTGCACTTCAAAGCACTCTGGTGGGATAATCAGCACTTGTGAAGCTGCCTAAGGTCCTTGCACAAAGGTACCATGCAAGTCATGAATATTCTTCACAATAAACATTTGTTTCAAAATGACAGCAAGAAGTAAGGATGCATAATTAACTACAAAGAGGACAGGACAGAGGAACTTGGGGTAACCAAGAGACTACCAAACCCAAGCGTATGAAACAGGAACAAGATCACAGTTTTCCCCTCTACATATCCATTCACAACCACAGACAAGCATTAAAATTCTTTGGCTGACTGATAAAAATCAAAACTCTCCAACAGGAAACTGGACAACGCCCCTCATCGTTTTGCTAAACTACTTATCACTATGTGGGTGAGTGATTTAATTCTAAAGACAAAACTCAGACCTAAATATAAGTCTGCAATGCTCATGATCTTATTTACTGTCACTCTTCCAGTAGATGAAGATTATTAGCACTTAGCACGGGTACTAGATCATTCTCTCCTGGTAAAAATATAAGGAATAAAACTAAAACTTGCACAGACCAAGGGAACACAGGCTTGTTTGCCAGTACAGAAGGAAACTCTAAATGATGGTAACAAACATAACTTTCTATCCAACCTCCACAGAACAGCTTAAGTGCACTTTACTAGATATATTGGTTCCCAGCCTCCGCTCCCAAATACCTTTATACTATTAACAGAATCACCTTACTTTTTTCAGCCCTATCTTCAGTAAAGACATACTCTTTCCTTTTGGCAGATTTGTTCCACAGCAATCTGATGCATGTGCCTGTAAATACTGAAGATGTATAGCAAGGAAATGCTGAGCCTACCTGCACCCTCAGCTAAAGAGAAAAGGCATAAAATGACATAGGACTATGTGTCTTTGCACATATGATCTCTTTCTGGCACACTGTTCACATACTTTAGCTAACTGACCCAGGCATACCCTTGGAAACACCACACAACCACATGTCTCACAAATGGCCTGTATATGGGTGACTGTATGTGCGTATGTTTTCTAAAGCTAACCATGAAGCATATATAAAGGCACTAAAAAGGGACTTGAAACTGTTGCTTCAGACACTAACGCCTCACTTCAGAGTTCTTCTAAATAAGTTTGTTCTCTCAGATCAGCTGATAGAACTTGATAGCATTCTTCCCACTTCTTCAGAGTTGTGAGACACTGCATTAAAAAAAGCTGTCTCCACTGTAATTTGAAGGTGTGACTGGAACATCTGTTGGCACGCTCAATGTAGTGTTAAACCCAGCTGAAATGTTAGCAACAGTTTAACTGCAGCAGCTCTAGACAAAAATATACCGGCAATTATTGATGGCTTGTTCAGTCTGCACTGAATTCTATCCTGACATACTAAACCTACAAGCTTTTTTCTTTCTAGTCTGAGTTCAACCAAGTTACAAATCAAATGTGCTACTCTCACACAGACTGAGGCCTCCAAGTCAGTCTTCTCTCCCCAAGCAATCAAATTCCTATTAATTTTTCCCCATTGAAGTCACATGAGGCCAGCCTCTTTCCTGGATAACTGGGTACAGCTCCCAAAGAGACAGTGTCAACAGGAAGCACTTCAATAGCAGACTGATAAGGAAGTCTTCCTCCACGGCTGGCACACTGTTCTCACGGTTCTTCCAAGATAAAGACACAAAACTTTTCAAGCTCAAAATCAAACCAAAACAGTAACATAGCTTCCCTTTTTCTTCACTCTTCCACTTCCTACTTCAAGATTAATGCATCACATGAAACCAAATCTGTTTTTCATCTTGATTCTCAATTTTTTTGATGCACACAATATTCACTTAAGCACTTAAAGGCAATAGTTATGTCAAATACTCTGTAAGAACCACATTTTGAAAACTCAGTTCTCTTCCTTCTTAAAGGACAGGAGGAAAGCCCAGAATCTTGAAACATAAATGCAGTGTGAAGGAAGACACCATTTAGCATCACTAGAAAATGGCTGCCTTCACAGTCTGTACAGCAAATTAAAGGTCAGCACCATCATCTAACTTTGGTTAGAAAGTACACAGAGGGAAGACAGAGGGAGAAGACATTTTACAGTAATTTCTTTCTTCAAAATGAAAAAGACCCTGAAAAACCACTGAGACTAGAACAAGGGATTAATTGACCAACACAATATATTAATCATGTTACTGACTTGAGTAGCTTACAAAAAAAATACTGTTTCTTCCCAACACTGGCAGCAGCCAATGGCTGCTTAGATTCCTCCAGCACTCAGCAGTTGAGAAAGAAAAATTTATCAAGCTTTCAAGCATAGCTAAAGACTCAGCTCTCTAGCCAGACATTTTAAATCAACAAATGCCCTCTGTTACAGCTTCAGTTGCTTCTTAGATTCCTCCAAGACAAAAAAAGTTCCCTCTGTGACACTTTTTGCCATTACAATGAAGCTGAACAATTTGATCAGCGTTTTTTTGGATTTGCTACCAGCAGAATGAAAAAAAAGAAAAGGCTTGAATACATGATACAGTCATGCACCATTTTCATTTTCTCAAAAAACTGAGCTGATGAGATAATTTATTTTGGGCAAGAATTTAACCTATCTGTATAGAAAAGGCATCTTCCATCAATTGCATTTTCAAAAGCCAGCTCCCTTTTCTTTCTCCCCTCTTCATATGTGTGAAATACCTGTACACTAGAGAATTTGGAGTGGGTTTACAGATGAAAGGTCAATACACTCGCCTTTAAAACCTTCAGTTTTCCACTTCCACTAAGAAGAAATGGAATGTTTCTTAAGATGTCTAAGACCCTGACAATTTAGACTACACAAGCACTTTGTTTTGGAGCATAAGGCCTCCATTTGGGGCCACAGCAGCAAAATAATCTGTTCAAGTTTGCGGTAGCTTTTCCTTCTATCCCTGCACTTCTAATGTACATGGGTCCTAATTTAACTGTGTGCTGAACTCAATTTAGCACTAAGTACTAAAACCCAGCAAAGCTGATTTCAGCTACACAGAAGTTAACATTAGGCATTTTGGACACGTCTTAAAAAAATAGACTATACAATTCTGAGTATGTCACTGGTTTGCTATCTTCTGCCCATTCCCCTCACAGAATTACTACAGGGTGGCTACAGTTCCAAAATAGACTACCACGGCAGCACAGATAGCTTGAGCCAGTCACAGGGAATGCAACAAGCTGGAAAAAGATGAAGGAAAAACTCAAAACTGTATTCATCTTCCTTGTTCTTTCCAATGTTGCATATTCCTGCCCTGATAAAACACTGGCAATAAAAGGAAAACAAGTAAAAAGGGCTCTCCTACACATACAGCAAGGAAGGGCACTGGGATCATAACTGGTAAGAACTAAAAAAACTTTGAAAATGCTTCTAGGAATAAACAACTATATATATACATTTCCTTAAGGTTGAATTTTTTGAAGCATCTCATATTTTTAATTGAATTTAGATACTTGGCATTGTGCTATCTTTGCTTCTGATATATTTCCCCAGATGTAACTTTTTGAAAAGCAAAGACTACATGACAGCCACATATCATATCTACCCTTTGCAACAAATTTCCTGCTCTTGTGCTGCCAAATATTGGGTCACCAGGACGCATCTGCCAATCTGCATGTATTAAGGAGGACTCTGTAATGTGTTAACAAATTTAGCTTGCTGTTTTTCAGCAGCAACATATTTGACCACAATGGCATGAGAGAATCATTTCTCAAACTGTTTCAGAAAACAAACAAGCAAACAGATACCTACCTCCACAAAATAAATCAAATAAAAGCAGCTGAGCTTTCAATGCCAGACCATTTGACTTCAGGGGGAATACTGAAAGACTTAAGTACAGAAACAAAATACCTAAAATCTGAAAAGGGCATCGTATTCAAACCCACAACAATCCACTTTGTTTCTGCTATATTCAGAAAGATACTCTCCAAAGAAGCTTGCAGGGAAGTATTTCAACAACAAAAACAGAGCAGCAATGTACATCAAGAAAGAAAAGCTTCTCCTGTTCTCCTTTAAGCTCTCTATCTCAATAGAGATGCTGGAAATCTTGAAAAATTATCTCAAGCACTCCTTTCAAGTTTTCTTCTGTAAAAGCATTATTGCTTGAACATCCACAGATCAAGCAAAAACAGAAAAGGGAAAATGTATGTACACCCAGACCTCCGATTACCACAATTTATACTTAAAAACTACTCATGCACAAAATTCAGCATATATGTAAAACATCAAGATGACAGCAAGTTTCTAATTAATACTTACTTTTACTTGAAACAGAAATATAATACCACTGAATGTTGATTAAAATACATAGAAATACCTATATACTGAATATATAATATAGAATGACTATGCATTAAACTTAAACTGAACAGAAACAGTTGCATTTATGTTGACTGCTGAGAAAGCAGTTCATTTTCTTGCAAATAAAAGATCATCTTTTTGCAGATGAGATGGAGACTAGGGGAGGGATTTCAGTGCAATACCTCAGGAAGAATACATTGAGAAAATAACCCCTTTTAGTATTGAAATGGTCACAATTGAAAATCTTCCATTCACATCAGAAATCAATTTTGTTACTGAACTGCTAATGTGATAATTATATGAAATTAATGTAATGTTTGAAAGCAGAATAGATGGTTACATTTGTATATAATTCCTATATGTAAAGATACTGTGTGTACCCCTCAGAAAAGGGCTTGAATTAATTTTTTCCTGTCCAAATAGAAAATAGCAATAAAATTAAGTACATTTTAAAAGTGAATTTCTAAGAACCAGCGTATCCAGCACACAACTATGGAGCTATGTAAGTAGCTTAGTGCTCTTTGGTACCTCTGTAGTAAAACAAAAACTTTCTAAGCAATACATGCCAAGTGTCAAAAATGTTCTTTTCCTTCCACTTCTGTGTATAATTCTCACAGCCTGAAAATAAGAAAATCTCATGGAAATCAGATATCTACTAAGGGCATCTGATATATATTTTTTAAAAAGTATTTATTTTAAAACAGATGTGGCTAGTAACACTACTTGTCCAACAATTCCTCTTTGCATTGACCACTGGCATTTATGTACACACACACAGATAACTTCCATCTCATAGAGAGACAGATTGCTTTAGATTTCTAAACCAGGTCAACAATAGCCATCTGTGAAGAGATTTTGATGATCTGGAAAATGAGATTTTTAGATGACCTATTCTTAATCTAAAAGCCCTTGCCTGCCAGCCTCTTTTCCACGTGAAATGGTCATCACATTATCAGGGAAGGCATTTCCTCAACAGAACAGTACTGAAGACCCGGGCATTAGCAACAACCCCTGAGCAGCTCAATACCACAGCCTTGGTAGCACAGCCTTGCTTCAGCAAGCAGCCACCAAGGAAAGTGCACTATGTTAATTACAACTTTTTAGATAAGGGATAAGTGTGGAAACCCTCTTGGCTTCAAGGAAAGAACAACCCCAAATCTTTTGGCATGAAACTGAAGACCAGCACCAGCTGATACCTCTATTCACAGCCTAGTAACAGGAACATTTGGCATCTGTTGAAATCCCATCTGTACAATCCACTTCACCAGTACACCCAGTGCCATACTACTGTACTACCTCCTTTCCACCTCACATGATTAAACTTATTCTGGACTAGTTAGGAACCTTCATACAGATCCTTCTCTGATATGGAGCCTGTTCTAGCACAGCATACAGGCCTTTCTGTCCACTGTAAAAATTTCTAAACCTAATCAGCCACAGCCTGCATGGTGAACAGACTCAGACCCATCACTCAGAATGGCAAGTAGCTAAATTCACTTTTTCCTATACACACGTGATCAGATATTCCAGTTCTCCTTTTGCAGCCCTGAAAGTCGAATAAACTGTCCACATATCTTGCTTTATTTTTCTGGGTGTAATAGAAGCAGCTGAGGATATTTTTCACTGGAGAGCAATGAGAAGCTGCAGGCTGACAGTCTTACTTTTCTTGTAAGAAGAATGAACAGAGAGAACGCTCAAAAGATCTTGTCGTGATCTTAAGTACTTAAGTGCCTACAGCACAAGGGCTGTTAATCAAATCCCAGGGCTGAGAGGAAAGATGCCTATAAAGCAAGTTTCATGAGAGCTGCTTGCAAAGATTTTAGCTTGTACAAGGGAAGCATAATTCTCCTCAACTCTTCAATAACTGGTTGCATGTTACTTGCCAATATTGTGGTCAACAGCAGGCATCAGGTTTCTCTAAAGATCCCCTTAGAATAGTAACTTAATCCCACAAAATAAAAAATACACAGTCCAGCTGCTTTTTAACAAAACTGAAGTTTTCTGTGTAAAAGGACACTTTGAAGGCGTTCTACTATTTTAAAGCAGAATACTGCCAGGAAAAAGGTGTTCTTGAGGAGTTTACATTTGAATTCAGTTTTTCTGTGGCATTCTGAGGTTAGCATTATAAATTGCTGTGATTTTTTTTTCATATTTCTGCAAAAAAACAGATTAATTACCTAGACTGTGTTGACACAAAGTTAGACTCCGTTCCGCATATATTATTTTTCAATCCAGCTTGTGTTTTGAAGATGGTACTTTGCATCAAGACATCTCCTGCAACTTCCCAGCTGCACTTGATAGAGACTTGTGAGGTTTTTCCTACAGTTTCAGTACTGCAGGGACTGGCTACAGATTGTTCTGAAACCTCTGAATTGTGACCTTAGTTTAGCCAAGTTTGTGGCTTGTGCAGCTCTTGGTAGGTTTTTGGTTTTTATTGTAAGGTGGGGCATTTGTAAGGGGGAATTGCTTGTTTTGGTGGTAGTTGTTTTTTAAAAAGGAAAATCAGCTTCCTAAAGTTATAAAAGACCTTCTCTCAGCGAAGTTTAATTCACTGAACATCTGTTGTGGGAGGCCATGAGGGAGAGATTCAGGCTGCAGGAGGGGCAGAGTAGCTGAGAGGAAGTAAACTCAAACAGGCTACTCCATCACAGAGCTTCACTGAGCAAACAGCGAGTAATTTCAGCTATTTTTAGAAAAAACAGTATGACACAGGAAATACAAGCAAATTATTTACAGCATCAAACAACAAAATCCATCAACAATTCAAGTGCTCCCTTTTGAGAGCCTTTGTACTTTAGTAAAATTTAAGACTGTTGGTCTGTAGTAAGGAACCTAGTCATTGCTAAGGAAAGAAAGTACTGTTCTCAAAAACATCAGCATAAGCAAAAAGAAATGTCTGGGAAAATAAGTATTTTTGCTTTTATTTATATTATTTACCAACAAAACCAGAAGTCACGTCACAAAAAAATATGAAGAAGGACAATTTTAATCTATATACATCCCATCATTTTTAATTATAGATCTAAAAGCAACAGCTGTGTGGAAAAACCAACAGAACACAAGCAATGAAAAAAGAAGTGATCCCCTCTCTCTTCCAGGATAATAATCACTTCTATCACAAGCGACACCAGAAGTTTTTAGAATAGAGTAGCATGAAAAGTACATATCTGCCAAATTTTTGGCAAAAAATTCTGCTGTGTTTTGCTTAGATTAAAAACTACTAACCAAAAGCAACAACTGCTAAAAAGCCAAAGCTTTACTGGTACTGTTAAGAAACTGTAACTGTTTCCTCAAATGATTCTGCTGTCCACAATGGCTCTCGCTTTAGAATCACATCTTCACCAAGCAGAGTCTCATAGGATCAAGTTTAGATCAGGTTCAGTTTGGTCCTCTGGATCCACAGTGTTCAAACCAAAATAAAACCTGGCTATTGAGAAACTGAGTGATTTTGAGCACAGAAGTTCAAGGCAATCTTGAAAACCATCTAAGATTAAGGAATTAATTGAGAATTCCTCCACATTCAAAACATTCTTCCTGTTATGAAATTAATCATCGTAAGGGAGAGAACAAGGTTTTTATATCTCCTCAACGTGCTTTAGTTTTTCTTCAAGAATAGTGAAAATAGGTACTTTCCTACAATGAGATCAAATTATTTTTTCTCATTTAAAGAATTATTCCTCATGTGTTTCTTCACACACGACAAGCATCTTCTGCCCTAAGGAACAAGATAAAAGGAAACCCTTTAAGAGAAGTGTGATCATAACCAGTTCTCAGTCTACATGCTTATCAACGGGTTTTGAATGAAAAAGGGAAATCATACCTTTCTAGCTGTAGTCTTAGGTGGCTGACAAATGCTATGGTACAAATTGAGCTCTTAGATTAGGATATTATCAAACCCATCCACAGCATTTGTTTTACTTTAACTACCGGGCCCTTAGTTACATAACAATTTTTCCAATAGAGTGAAACAAAAATAAGTTCCACTTGGACATTACTAAGGTTGGTGCCCTATATGATTATGGGTGACTTAAAAAAAATTATTTCACTGTTGAATAGTCTGTACTGCACAGATGCATGACAACAATACATAAGAATTTACATAAATTATACTAATTTTCTTGTTGCTAGCTTGCAGTTTCTTTAATAACGCAAAACCAATAGCATCTCCCCCTCCAACATTTTAAGGTGCCTAAAAACATATCAAAGCAATCACTTGCCAGCTTGCAGTGCTGTGCAGCTAAACTTACATCTGCAAATGCAAGGATACCCGGCAACTGATCTACAAACCCATTGATTTCTTCACAAAAAGCAAAGAGGATGACATGCCTCTACTCTGAAGCCAGACTGCCTTAACTACAGCCACCATACAGTTTGGCCTAAGAATTTCTAAAAGTGGATACTTCCAGAACATCCATACACTAACAGAACTGGATGACCATCATCATCCAAGATCCTAAACACTACGTTTACCATGTCAGCAGGCTTATTAAAAAAGTATCTGGTTTTTCAGAAATCTCATCAGCACAGGACTCCTGGCTCCTTGTTGAAATAAGATTGTCTTTATATGTATTTTCTAAGTGAAAATCTGACCTAAGTATAGGAAGGAAATGGCAATTGTAATTACCACTGCCTTAAGCCTTGGAAAGTTTTCAAATTGCAAGCTGAGAGTATGAGAATATTTTTAAAACAAGCTGTTAAGATCTACGCACAAATTTAAAGCAGTATAAGGGACTTGACTGACCAGCACTGAGCAAAATGAACTGCAAAAAAACAAACAAGAATTCCCTCATCCAACTGCCCAGTGTCCCAGGTAGAGGCTGGGGGCAAGAATCTTTGAAGGAAATGAAGTTCACATGCATAAATACCTAAGCATTTACTTGTTCTTGCTTCATCTGCAGTTACAGGGTCAGGTCCTCATCTCCCAGTAGGTAAGACCCAACATACGCATCTCTGCACAAAATAACTGCCAAAATACACGCTTATGTTGTCTTCCAGGGGAAGCCAATGCAGCAGGATTAAACAAACTTCAAAGCAACACAGGTCTGTTCTATTCCAGCGGATAGTCTCACAGAAGTAGAAGCGAGACTCAAAATTAAATTTTGGTTGTAGTTAATCACCTAGAGGCTAAGTATTTTTCAAATCTGGCAATGTTTTTTGGAAGCTGGGTATTCCCTATGAGCTGCTCGTCCACACCCACAAAATTCATCCAAAGTTGAATTTTAGCACATCTCTTTAGTCACCACTACACCATCTATCTCACACAGATAGAAAGGAAAACTAACAATGTGAACTAATATTTGTAATGATTGTGAGTGTCTGATACCTGTGAGAGTCACCTGAAAATTGGAGACAGAACAAGACTACCACAAAATCCTTCACAAAAAACGCCACAATACCAATAATTGGATTGCTATAGATTATCTAATTTTCTCCCACGCTGGTCTGCACCTCCACCTACTTCCTAACACTGCAAAACACTGTTAACAACTTTCAACGTGAAAAATGAAGCAGTTCATAAGAACCAGAATCAAAGTCTAATGTGGAACATTATTCATCTTTCCTTCTATTCAGGTTTTCATCTATAAACTATGACAGAGTTTATAGCCATTTATTTCAGCAAGTTCCAATCCTTTACTGTGTCATAATCCTAATCTACTCTCAAGGCAGAAACCAGACATTGGTCCTGAGGATATTCATAAGATGCAATACTTGGCACAATCTAGGTGCCTTCATTAACATCTACTGTTGACAGACTCCTGTGTAAGAGGATTTGGGCCATGAACATAACATGTTTTCTGAATTATAATTTGTTGTCCACTGACTAGATATGGAGCTTAGCCAGCTAACAGCAACATCTGGGTTACGCATTTACAACCACACTGTATATATTTTCCCCTCTCTCCTCCTGCTTCTGATCTGGCCACCACACATTTTCTGCATTAGTCTGTCTTTCAAACTGCTACTTCCCACAATGAACCATCACCCCTAAAATTTTCTACTATCAAGATAAAGAACTTTGAGAGCCTTCATAACAGCATATCACATAGTAGGGACTGGGAACTGCTACTGTCCTAAAGTTGTTTGAAACCTCCATTAAATCTCTGCTCCATCAAACACTTCTTGGTAGAGATAATTCAGCAAGAAGAGTTTCTGCCCCAAATACTGAAGATTGATTCAGCTACCATGATAGTAAGCCATCTATGTAAACAATTTTTGTTATTACCACTGCTTTTATAAATCCACAGGTTTCACAAAGTTCAAGCTACTACTACATTTGCAATGTAGATTTTATTCTTAATAGTATAATGAAAGAAGCCAAGTTTAAGCAAGATGTATTTCAGCACATTGAATTACTTAAAATTCACCTTCCTTATAGACAATTCTTTGCTAGTTACTGTGAGTCCCGAATTTAGTACACTAGTATCAGTGGGATTCCAATAATATGTCAGTTACCATGACTATAATATACTTTTCAATATAACAGTGCTGCTGAACCCAAACAGCAAGCAGTGGGGGAGCATGTAACGGGTAAGCAGGCAACAACCTGTGGTGCAATGTATTTTTTAAACAAGATTTCAAACAGTGACTAATCTGATTGCCCAGAGAAGGGGAACATCACATGAATCCTGGCCTGAGGAACAAACCTAATGAAGAAAGCATGACTCACTGTGCAGGCAATGTGATGAGAACCAAATGCTCCATCATCCAACTTCACTAACTATAGGAAAACACATTTACTTCTTCGCTCCTCAGCACAGAGTATATATAACACAAGCGCAACACTACAGAAAAACAAGCAAGAAGCTGAATATAGTAATTTATTTACAAGCAGTGATCAAAACTACAGGCTTCAGAAGTTTGTGTAGCTCTGTGCTCCAAAAACACATCACTAGATATAAACAGCTGAGATTCTGAAGAAACGTCTAAGCCAAAATTACAATATTCCCCTGCAATTTCCACAAACATTCATATGATTAAAATTTGTATTTACAGGGAAATGTATAACTTTTTAAGAACTGTCTGCAATCCTGTTGGGTTTTTATGTAAAGTATAAAGTGGGTATTAAAAAGGGAAAGTGACCTACTTTCCTTTTCTAAATTATGCAAAGTATTAATATAATGAAACTCAATTGATGCTGGGTTTTTTTTCAGTCTTCTGGTTTCAGTTTAAAAGTTAGTCATATTAGCTGCAGAAAGTGGAGTAAATCTCACTGATTGTGAAGTATTCATAAAGTGTTAAATATTTTGCACACTTACTACTAGTGAAAAAGTAGAAATAATTTGTCTATGCAAAAGTGAAGGAATTCAAAAAGATCAACAAGAGGAATATCTGGCAACTGCTCCAAAATACATTCACGAAGTTTCATTGTTATACTCATGTTCAATTTCAAAATTCTGTCTAACACAGCACTGACCTATGGTGACTTCACCTCAGTAGCAGAGGTCCACCAGTAATGAGAGCTGTACTCTTTCTTAAAATGCTTAAGCCTACACAAATATTCATACATGATAAGGGAGGATTAAGCTTTAAAAAGGGAAGGGCAGGTAAAGGATATTTGACAGGATGCAAGTACGAAAGCACAGCATTCCTAAACATAATGCAATACAAAAGAGATACTGAAATGTAGTGTTAATCTTAATTCAGAAGTCTTATTCTGAAAATTTTGCCAAATCAAAATAAGATCCAACTTCACAGTCTTTGAACCAGCACAGCTATTTGGTGACAGTGGTTTGCTTTCATGACACACAGGTCGAGAAGGCACTGCAACCAAGCTTATTCCTCAGCCCAACAACCAAAAAGGACAACACACATTTAAGTAAATTTAAACTCACAGTTTTGAATCACAGTTATGTGGTGCAACTACTCAGTCATCAAAAGCCCAAAATACACAAAACCTTGCTTAACTCTGCCATCAGCACTTTACAGAGCACATCAAGCAGGCAAAAAATTATAATTTACCCACATGCGTCAACTTAGAGTTCATCTTTTTCAGAGCCCAACAGAAGTGAGAAAATCGTGTTTTTCTTGCTGATACAGCATGTACTAGTTTTATCTCACACTCAAAAAACAAAAAGCAATAAATCCTTTCATATTTATTGAGGATCACATGGAACTACGCTATGACGTGCAGTCAATGTCAATAGGTATCTAAAGGTCGAACTATACATGTGCAATATCAAGTTGTCTTGAAGTAATCTTCTCAAACCCCTGTGCAAATTCATGGCTTGCAAAAGAACAGGAGACTGGAGTCAGGGAAAGCTACTGATAATCATGTGTAAAATGAAGTTGATTTCTGGATTATATCACACACTTTCACAGACTGTAAGGAAGCTCTTCACAGACATTTACAATAACCAGCCGCAAAAGTTAAAGCACGTAAATAGACATGCCCATCCAAAGACTATTTGTTGGATAAAAATGTTCCCTTTTTTTACCTTTTAAGGTAGAACATCAGTTACATAGAGTAGATAAACACAAATCCATGTGCATGCTGTAGTCATAACTTCTGATGCTGTGGGATGGGGATAAATACTCCAGAGATTTGGCTACCAAAACAAACTAATGCTTCTTTGCAGAGTTTGCCCAAGAATGGAAAGTCATTCAGCCTCAGTTAACCCCTTTCTCATTTTGCGTGGTTTCAAAAGCGGCCCATTTATTTTTACAAAGCAATACCACACGGCAGAGCTGCTCTGTGCAGGAAGGTTCCATTCCCATGCAAGAAGCTGTCTCTGGTTGAAGACCTGGATTCCATCCCCATTCTGCTGCAGACTCCATCTGTGATTGTGCGTAGTAAGTCACACAGCAAACTTCCTTAGTCAAATTCCATCTCTCTCTAATACTTCATAATCAAAATGCAACTTCAGATCCCTCAGATGAGACTACATGGGAGCAATTCATTATAGTATTTGCTAATGCAACTGCATGAGAGATTGCAGAAGCTGCATTTGAGGGCCAGCAAAGCCATCCCAGCCTGACCCACCTGCCTTACACCAAAGGGCCCTCCTGTGCAGCGTGTCAAGATCAACACCTTGGTGTCTGGGAAGCCTCTCGCCTGCTGTCATAACAGCACAAGGGGGGAAAATCAAACACAAAGTAGAATTTACCAGAGCAGGAGTAGACAAAGCACCTGGCCCTTTTAACAAACAGGTAAAACAAACAGCTCCCAGTAAGCATGACAGGAAATATCTCATTGATAGCAGTGTAGACTTCTAGCCGTGCTCTCACATCCATACAGAGGAAAAAAAATGGCCCCCAAGGGCTTTATTGTGGAAAGGGCACCAATTTAGGAGGCATGAAAAGGGTACTATAACAGTTGCAAAGCAACTTGGCAGAAAAATGCCATGTGACAGAAATTACTTTGGTAGGAAAGACACTCTTCATGTGACAGCTCACAGCTGACTCTCACAGCTTCATGGGAAGCTACCTAAGGTATTCCATACCAAAACAGAAGGGCAGAGGAACTCCCAAATGAAAAGAGGGTATGCACCCACAACAGAAGCACAGAGTAACACAGACATAAACCCAACAACAGTTCCCACTAAGGCAAAGTTCACCTCTATGTATTCCAGCACTGCTACATCTCAAATAACCATGCCATAACCACAGCATAACCATGCTGCTGCCAGCTATGGAGTTAAGGGATCAGAAGAAAGACTCTTTCTTCTCATCTTCCCAAGATGAACCATTTGTGAATCGGAATGTTAATTATTTCAAAAGACATGCAGTCAGAAGAGATCTTTTCTATACTGTAGACTTTTGACTCGTGAGGGCTTCTGCAAAAGAAACTACTTGTTTCTTATTTCCAGCTCTAACTTGTTCAGAAAGTAATATACTTGCATTATAAATTCAGAATAATTACCTGCAAGCAGGAAAACAAATGCAAGTTTGCTATTCAACCAAAGAAACTGTCTATAAAGCAAATCAAAAATACCAGTCTTTGGAAGAAACATCTGTGTAGATAACAATATTCAGGGTCACTGCTATTTGCTTATTTCTTGGGAGTTCTAATAGTTATCAATCAAAGCTTCTCTCCTTCGAAAGGCAGATAGATTCTTGTACTAATACATTCTTAGCACATGTAAGATATTCCCCCAGAGAAACAGGAAACACTGTTTAATAGCGAAAGTTTGTCAGGAAAGCCCAGAAGCAAGTATAGCTGATTTTCAACTGAAGTGCAAGTCAGTGTCTTCCTTTCCTGTACTCCAACACACTTATTCTGCATCAGAAGACAAGAATTATAAGGGTTTTTTTAAGCAGGGAGCAGCAATGTCCTCACCTGTTTCAGTAACACTGCAGCATCACAGCGACTTGAAGCCACCACAGGCCAGTGACTGCCCACTGCCCATCTTCCCCCACGTGGTGCAAAAACACATTCACGTGCTACACAAATCCATTAAGTAGAAGAGACCACAGTAGCTCAAAACAGATCTTGTGCAGCCATTAGCTCTGACACTGTAAAGGCTCCTGATGGATTGACACCACAGCTTTTTGCCTTGTTGCAAGAAATGGAGGAGCAATGAGAGTGAACAGGACAGGGCTTTGTGCAGCTGCATGGCACTGGACATGTATTTGATACAGGTTTATGGGGTGTAAGCTCCTGGAAGATCTGAGGCAGCAATCTCAAGCACTTGCACTACAGGCTCATTTTTCATGGCTACTCTTGCTGGCTTTGTTCTATAATGCCATTGATCTAAAGACTCAAGCAAAAGCAACAAAGTCTCTGACAAAAACAATCTGGTCTACTTACAGGAAGATCCAGTTCAATTCATCATCATTCACCATTTAATTCTGTATTACCTGACCACCACTTAATGCTCTCTGCTTGGTTAACCTCTCCACTCTTTTTACTGTTGAGCTCTTAGAAAAAAAGAAATTATTAATCCTGCAAAGTTTTCCAGACCTAACAGTCTTTCTATCAAAACCAAAGGGAAATAAGTGAAAAAACCCAATCTATGTAAAACAGTACTGAATCTTGGCCACTCAAGCTTGGCAATGCTTAAGCTCAAATAAACCAATCTGAACTTTTTCCCAAGGCATTCTTTGACACTCAATTACTCTACTTTCATTTATCCTTCCCTTTATTCAGTTGAATCACCACTGTGATTGAAGCTTATACAGTACATCATCTCTTTCATGAGGTTTCTCACTCCTTACCAAAATGAAGTCTAAAACACAATCAAGAAACCCACAAGGTAATCAGCTATTCAAGTGCATCCACACCCTACTTATCATCAGTAACGCTTATTCTGCATTGGAGAATTAAATATTTTCCCCAAAATGGTGTCACCTGCTGATGCACATGTTACCTCTAATTCCGTATAACTGCATACTGTCAGCTGAAGAGGCCGGGTCACTGGCTCTCCATCTCCAGTGCTTTCCTGAGGTCAAGTAGAGCTGTTGTCTCCGCTGGCTCAGCACACTAAAGATGGCATGTTGTGGCCACGAGTTAGTTTTTACATTGGATCAGCAGGTTGAGCCAGCTCCATAGCTGCCTGCCAACCACTGCACTCAAGGGCAGAAGCTGCAATAACAGCCCCTCTACAAGACAATGCACAGTTTCAGCAAGTGAAGCGTGTCCCATTAACACTGATCTCTCCAGCTGTATTCAAATCCAGCTATGGAGGAGACATATGAGAATCACTGCTTTACCAAATCCATTACAGTTCCTACTGCAAAACCACATTTCCCCTCCTAGCCAGCAGAGTCAATCCCTGTGATGCACATGTAAACTGAAGGTAAGCAGACCTATTAGACTTTATTAAAAATACTGTCTTGAGATTATTCACAACAGCTGCTTCCTCTTCAAGCTAGTGGAAAACAGATGGCAACATAACAAGAGCTAGATAATTTTAAAAATTAACTCTAAAACATGACACTTGTACAGGATGTCTTCCACTCATGCATCTCCAAATGGGATAGTAAAAATAAACTGATGCCAAATGTCATTTTGCTAGTACAATATAGCATAATTAACATATCAAGAAGGGCAGAACAAAGAATATTTCAAATTGCACAGAAAAGCTGCATGTTGTGTAGAACACAAAGCTGTTATTGTAGATTCCCTACAAAACCACTGAGAACATTGTTTATCTCCTCTGTCAAACACCTACAAAGCCTGACAGCATCAACACCTACAAAGCATCAAGACAGTGCAATTACAGGTGTAGAGAACAGGGGTGTATACTTTTTAATTATCATTAGCAACTTTAGTCAAGATTCACACGGGTGGGAGACAGCAAAGAAAATATTTAAAGTCATACTAATTGTCTCTGTGAACATAACAAGGGGATTTTATTTGAGTCTGACTTAACTGCAGCCCATCAACTGCATTTCATGCATATTCCATATGCTTAAGAGTAGAATTTTAAGAAACTATAAATATACCACTGTAACAGTTTAAACACACACTGAGGGAGACCTCAGTGTTATTGAGCTACCGCACATTGAAACAATTCCTACCAAAACATCAGCATTTATGGACAGATACCAATGAATCCTCAATCAGTTATGCATCTGCAGGACCAATTTAGAGCCAAAGGAAAAATTCTGGACAGAAATGAAAGCTATGCTTCTGACCACCTACTTTATGGAAACAGTTTAAGATAAGTGGTTACCTTTTTTTTCCTAATATGCTTAGCACTGAAATGCAGTATGCAACAGACCCCTGAACTACCAGCTCACATTTCAGGATCTACTAATGCCTCTGAGTCTCAAATTTGGAGTAGTGAAGAAAACAATGCTACAACACTTCATTTTTCCAGGGCAGACTCCTGGAAGTGACTACTTAAGTCTGGTATACACTGAAGAACTTACAAGGTGCAGCTTTTTTTTTCCTGGCAGAAGAACTTATTTATTTTAAAAGCTAACAAAGTAGTCTCTGCCAATCCAGACATCTTTCCAAACTCCACTGCAGATCTGCCGAGAAATAGACTCAACTTCTATTCTCCTACTCCATTAACATTCCTGGTACGAGCCTCCACCACCTATTCTATTAACATTTCTAAAAAACTAAGAAGTAAATAACATGAGCAGTTAGACACTATCTTTACAGTACAGCAAAACTGGTAAAGAAGAAAACTTATGTGTTTGTACATCTGCTCATCCCCCTTCAAAAAAAAACCAAAACAACAAACCTCAAGCATACAACAAACCACATACATAAATTGTGCCAGGTGGCTAGGCTAGTACATTTAGAAACAGAATGGTCCTAAAATCAGCTCTGGAGGTACTCAACCCCATCATTGACAGCATAACCCAAGCCATAGTCCCTGTGATTCTTCCACCCATCATGTTTATTGCTCTAATTTGAAGCCAATGTGCCTCAAAACAGCAAGACTTGTGGTCAGTAAAGCATATATACAAACTGAAATACTGTTCTCCATAACAATATATAGCATATATTAATAAAATACACTGCACACAAGCATAACCTGCATAATATATACTGTAAAAATTATGTAACTGTTCTACATTATATGTTTTTTATATTGTATAGTCATGTGTTACAGAGATATGAAAAACCAGATACAGAGATACAGAGTTACAGGAAACCCTACACAACTTGGAAGCAACTTTAAACTTTGAAATTCTCTGTTCAGCTGACATTTAAAAAACCTTATGTTCGTTTCGGACTACTTATTCTGCTGAGTTTTGATATAGCTTTATCTGAGATGAAAGAATTCTCTCTTTTCCTTCTACAAGCATAACCAAATATCACATGTTGCTAATCTTTTACTACATCATAAATACATCTGAAGTGTCTGGAATAGTGAAAGTGTTTGGTATACTGAAGAGCCAAGCAGTGAAAGAGACCAATTAGAGAAAAAAAATTTATTTCCTTCCACACCATTTTATCTTTCTGACTTCCATTCTAAGGGTAGAAGACTGAAATTTGCAACTTGCCCGCCACATTATTCAGCAAATTTGTGATCTCAAGCAAGACAGTGAAGTCTCTGACATACTCATGCACTCTCTTAACTGTGACTGTATGAATTGACTTCCTCTATTTATGGAAAGCGGGTACTAAATTAACTCTTGCCTTGGCATTCATCATCTACAAGCTTCATTCTCAAATTCACGGGATATCCTCTGTCCGGCACAGTCTGCCAGTCCAAGTAAGTTGTGTAACTCCTGCTGGCATGGCTAACCAAAGTTTACACATGTTCATATTGCAGAGGTAAGAAAACCAAACCAACAAATTGTTACTGTCTTGTGAAACATAAAACTCAAGTAAATGACACCCAGACTGCCATCTCCCATTATCAGACCCACACCCAGACCTGTTCAAGTGGTACTGCTTCCATTAGTTCTCTCCCTTCTATAAAGGCAAAGTAGACATAAACATGTATCAAAAATTTGTCTTGTAGATTAAGAACTGAATTTCCAAATCTCAAACATAAATCCAGCCTCATTCTCTTCAGGAATCAGAAGTCGTAAGTGCTACCAGCAAGGCTTACATTTAAATGGAAGGAGATGGGACACATGCACAGTTGATATCTGCAAAATAACCACCTAAAATAAACACCTAAAATAAATCTTCCAATTACATCATTAAGCTTTAACCACTTACAGTGTACTTGCAGGAATGAGAAGGACACCCATTTAACAAGCTTCCTTCCTCTTTAACAAGCTTCCTTCCTCACCCTTTTGCTCCCCCCAGATCTCCATTTAAAATGCTTTACAACAACGACCTATATCATGTGGACTATCCCAAATAAAGTTCTCTCCCTTATTATCATTAAGAACTGCAAATTACCAACAGCTAACACCCAGGGGAAGATGTTCACTGAATAGATAGTACAGCTCTGCGGTCTTCCCAGCAGGGAGGAAAAAGCCACTTAACCAGATAAGCCCTCCTTTCAACTTCTCTCCACTTCCACCTCCCTGCTGTACCCTTCAGCTCAAAGGAGCACCTAATCTAACTTAGTGCCAGAATCAACACTGCACTTAAGTAGAAGAACTCGTATAAAACTCCAGCACTAACAGTCAAGCCAAGCTATAAAGAAACATTCAGTAATTTACTGAACACATCTCGTGGGCGCTGTCTGCTACTTTGTTTTGGGAGTCCTATACCACTTTCTTTACATAACAGTTGTGAATATTTTACCCCCAACTCTGCAACTGCTGTCTCCTTAATCTTTGCTTAACTTGACTGCCTGTCATATCCCTGCTCTTACACAAGCAAGATACACTTGAACATATGGGAATGCTTGATGTCACGCAGCAAGGAATTACTAAACCCACCAAGTGCAGACTTTATGTGCATCTTAAGAAGAAGATAAAAACCTCTAAGCAACTTGATTATGCATAACAAGCCTCATGCATTTCATAGTAGTCCAATATGTGAATTTACCCTGATACACATTCAGACTACAATTCAAAATATTTTGCATGAGCCACCATTGCCTTTTCAGGAAAGAAAAAAAAAAAAATATTAACAGTGATAACTTCTAACTCTTCTAACCAGGCAGAACTAAAGAGGAAGACGAAGAACCACATGCCTATCTATAAAACTGGTCATTACTCTCCCTTCTGTGGAAGGAGCATACTGCAAGTACTGCTGTTCTGAGACACACCACTGTCTTTTCAAAGCACTAGGAAACTCAAATACAAACACAGAAACAACCCTTTCATCTCAAGCATAGGTCTGCAGGGAGAACCATGGTTGAGTTCATAAGCTAATTTCTACACAACCCTCTGTCTGCTGCAAAGACTCCTTCAACACAGCTCCCACAGAAATAACACAGAGAAATCTCTAAAAAAATCCTTCCGGGGAAGGGGAAAAGAAAAGAGGCAGGAAACAAAGGAACATTGAACTCTAATAGGTCTCTTCTGCTAATCAACAGAATGCTGCTGACATGATGTAAGGGCAGACTTGACACAGCCTGGAGAGAAGTAAGAGCATGCACCAGAAACTGCACAAAAATCAGACACGGTTTTCAAACCACGGAAGGAGGGAAGAAGAATAAATTACTAAAAAATGTCATAGAATGAGAGCAACATATTAGTCAAAGTACATGGATGAATAAAGGCACAAAAACACAGCTGCAAAAGGTTAAAGAGACTTCAAGAGAATTTACTTTCTGTAAAAAAAAAAAAGAAACTTTCTGTCCATCCCAACAGTCTAATTAGCAATCACTATAACATACTGTAGCAATAGCTACCTAATACCTAGTGCCTCCCACACTTGCCCTTATCCACAAAGAGCTGTGGCAAAACCCACCATCCAAAGCAAGTCACAGTGGCTGCAACAATCACAACGGGGGGCTGGCTCCCCTCACACACAGGATGTGTTTTATTGCCACAGTCAGTGTTACAAAACACACAGACCTATTTTCTGTTATTGCACCTCCACTTCCTCTTTTCACCCTTTACGATTCACATCATGGTTATCCCAGGATCAGGAACTGCAGAAGGTTTTGTGTGATTTAAGGCTAGCCCAGACAAGATCTTACCCAAACAGAGCGGTGCCAGGGCGCTGAGCAGAGCCTCTCTCCCGGCCCTCGGGGGTCTGGAGGCCTCGGCTCCAGGCCAGCTGTGACACAGTGCAGCTGTGTAAACTCAGAGCAAGCTGCTGGGGAGGCAGCCCTGGCAGAAAGCCTCACTGAACACCCTTCCCCACTTCAGGGCTGCATTCCAGCTCAGACCCTTGGCCCTTGTCAGAGCTCTGCAGGTTTGTCTGCACCTGGTCATTTTCCTTACCAGCCCTGACGACTCAAATTCTGGTGTTACCTTGGAACTACTACTGAGTTCTCTGGTGGTCACCAGGCTCTTGGTTGGCCCTGGCTAACATCATGAACCTTCTCTACCCTTGTCTGGCTACCGTATGATTCCCCACCTCACTGGCAAGATCATTGCCCTGCTTGCTTTGTTGTCATGCTCAGCTTCCAGCCTGCGTTTTTTTATCAAGTAATCCACTTTGTGCTCTGTGACAAGTGGAATAGGATAGCCTCACATTAAATTAATCTTTTGTTCATTCAGTTCTGCTCTAAATATTAATAAAACACACCCTTATACCAGCAGGGCACTGGAGTTCTGTTACTAAGGTCACAAGGATCAGTGGAGTATTTAACCATTGTTATTCAGAACAGGGCAACACTTGTCAAGGCTAAGCAAAAGGTTATGTTGTAACATTAGTGAATAGCAGCTCTTCAAAAAGGTAAGCAGCTAGAATGCAAAATGAAATTTATTACTTTATTATTTAATTTTTATTATTATTAATTTTTATTAATTTCTTACTAGACTTCTCTACATTGTCTAGACTCCAAGCAACTTGAATAAAAGTTACTTGCGTAAAATGATGCTCTACGCCAAGACTGAGACCTTGGTAGTGCAGTGCTCAAAATTCCATTACAGTTAGCTTACAGAAAGGCAAAAACTGTATTAAATCCTGCAGATGAACAGGGAGACTCTATCAAGCAGGGGAGGATGGGTACACAGGGGAAAGAAAAAACAACAATTAAGTACTAGTTTCTTAATAATAGCTTTCTCTTTAGCTTCTATATAAATAGAGTACTAAAGCTGTTTTCTGTTAAACTCTTCCTACACCCCTCAATTGTCTCAGCTAAAACAGGCAACATCAACTCAAGAGATGACAGCTTGCCCAGCAAATGTCCAGGTGTCAAAATTAAGTATCAGGCTTTTGACCTTAAATACCCAAAATCCCAGAAAACAGAAATCAGCATCTTTTCTGATCCTTGTGAGAGGTGTTTGCTCTAGTACTGGTAATGCCAGGCAGGACTTTCACTGCAAAAGCCCTGTCATGTCAGGCAGACACAGAAGGCATTTGACTCCAAGTGCAGATTGACAAGAACAGCATCTTGAAAGGAAGGAAGCGAGACTTGGCTAGGCAGAGAAACAGAATCCTGCTTGTCCTCCCCTGTGCTTTCCCCTGGCAGGGCTCTCTCATCACTCCGGGCACTGCTTAGCCAAAGCCAGTTAATTCCATCTCTACATCCAGCTGGGAGAGGTGCTTATGAGGCATCTGCACTCTACATCTCAGCGGGGGAAGAAAATGAAGTAAGCAGGAAGAAAAAAGATTGCTACAATGGAATAACAATGGCTGGATACATATAGACATCAGGGCAAAGATCCTTGCCACTTCAACAAAAATTGCCTTCCAGAAAAACATAGAATTAGATAAAAATTTGCACCATGACTGGTAAATACCATTTTTCTATCCTGTCTCCCACTTAAGAGAGTCAACTCTACCTTGAAAACGGTTGAATGATTAAAGATTCCTGTATAGTAAGGAATGCAGCAAAAGAGCTCAACAACAATGTCAGAGTAGGTTTTGAACTAAACATATGGGCAGAAATCCATGTATTCCACTACAGGAACAGAATACAGATGATGGCAATGATAATAATAATAAATTACTTATTACACAAGTACCACTCATCCCATGGGCTGAAAGCAGTATAGTGGTTTTCTTTTAAAAGTAAATACATAATGCTGTAATGGTAAGAATGTTGTGTACACAAAGGGACTCAAGATTACAATGAACAACCCTTATGATGGTGACCCTCAGTTTCAAGTGTTTGACTCTGGAAGCTCACCGGTGCTTAGCAGACACGAGTAAACAATACAAGCCTTTTAGACACTGTTTCCAGCTGCCAGGAACACGAATGAAGACATATGTCTGATGTCACAATGTCACAGTGAGACAAATATCCAGGCTGTTTTACAGGCAGAACAGCAGCTACGTGTTTCAGAGACTTTTCTAAATCAGGCTGTCTTTCAAATGATTAGCATAAAAACTCATTTATCATTAAGGCTAATTAGGCAATTAATGAACTTAAGAAATTACACCTGAGGAGACTGTAAAATGAATTAAGTGGGCCAGCTCAAACTTACTGTCTTATATCTTGAAGGTTTGGGGCTGAACCACCCAATCTGGATTATTACAAGAGTACAAACCAATTTTGTATCACAGTGATTACACCGTCTACAGCTAAGCCATAACTCCTGATACGATTCTGAAGCCTGTGTATAACTAAAGACCTTTCAGAGGCGTCCACGAAAGATGTACAGCAGCAACCTTTTGAGTTAGTTTTCATCCACAAAAGTCTCAACCTCCTTCCCTTTCCCCCCTGCAAAATTCTTACGACAGAATCCACGTTAGTCCCCATCAACATCCAACTAAGTGCTCCTTTCCTCAAAAGAAATACTTAAACTTACTCTTGATATTAAGCTGTTTTGTTCCAAAGATTTTACTTGAACGATTGTTGAAAAAAAATTTTAAAATCCTGATTAAAGTAAAGCTAACCCATTGGCTCAAAATCATGTTTAGAAGCTTTATATTGTCGTCATCTTCATCCTATGCTGGCCTATTTTAGTGCTAATCTCATGTTCCCAAAAGAAAACCATCATTCAACAAACAAAAACAATGAAAAGCAAAAATAAAAAAAAGTTGCACACATTGTCTGAGCTATGGCTCATCCTTCCCACACCTTGTTCCCCCACAGCTCTGAAGGCTGAGTACTCCAGCAACTGGTTTCAGGTGTACCACAGAGGTCAGAGAAGCAACAAACACTTTGTCGGGGAGGTGGAAAGCAGCACGCATCCATGTCCAAAACAATGGTAAAACGGCAAGAAAAAATATCAAAGAAATGCACATGACACCTATATTAGATCGAAGTGCACTGTGCTTTGCCTCTGTAACAACCCAACCTACCCCAAGAGAAATACCCCAATTCTACCTCCTGCAGGCTGATACCCTAGAAGATACATACACTGCAAAATACGTTAGTATTTCCCCATGACACTGAAGACACCCAATTTATACCTACAATACAACAAAAGCACTGATTAATCACCCTCACTGCCTCCACCAGAAGTACAAACGAAACCAAATTCCTGGCCCAGCTACAAGGTCCTACCTTGCTACTGATGCCATACTCTGAAGGAAACTGATAGAAGCTTCTGTCCACATCTTGCATTGTGGAAAGCAATAGGGAATCAGACCTAGCTCCAGGCCCAGTGTTTTCACACCAAACAAGTAGTGGGTTTTTCAGATGACATTCTGTAGCACTGAGTTAACCCCATGCAAGGCCAGAGGAGTTTTGGCGTATCTGCAGCCTGGCACTAACTCACAGACATGTAAGCTTTTATTTGGTCCTAAGCCCGTCCTGGATAAGATATTCATGCCTGACCCCATTTCATTCTGCCACTGTGCATGGTCTGTAAGGCACAGAACTTGCTCCTATATGTTTCTCAATGCAGTGTGCATGGTAGTGCTGAAGTAGAGACCACACCTTACAAGCAATTGGTACTTCTGGTTATAGCTCAAACAGCCACCGAACATTTGAAAAAAAAAAAAGAGTTTGACACAGTACAACTAAACCTGAGCAAGATTACACCAGACCAGGAGAAAAATATTCCTTAAATTCTAGAGATTCACTCTGCACAAGAAAGTGAAGCCCATATTCAAGAGCATGCAGTACAAGTTACTTCCAGGACTAGATTGCCAATTCCCATTTCCAGAACCAGCTTACCAATAATTTGCAGGTGTTATCAGGAAACTTTAATAATGACAACATTTTGCACTAGACTGTTACAGAGACTGGTTACATTTAATACTGAAAACGGCTTTAAAAGTAATTCAGCTCATTTTTTTTCCCAGTTTCAAACTCACAAGTTTCTGGAATACTGTCACAGAATTGGGTGTCAAAACACACTATCAGTCTGTTAGAGTATCACTTTTACTGAAATGGTTTTGCTCTATTGCAACATTCCAAATTCCCCCAGGCACTTTTTATTCCCTGTCAAAAATCAAAGAATCACCATTCAAAAACAGACAGGCAGGAGTATTGGTCTGAATAAAAACTAGCTTTTTTCCTCCCTCTCAGGCAATTTTTGCTTAGTAGGCCTAAAAAATAAAAAGCCATAGGGGAGTAGGGAGAGGCACACTATCTTGAAATCTAGTTCCTTCCAACTCTAACATGCAATGCCAATTTCCTGAAGTCCATTGTAGGCACCACCCCACAGAGCACAGAGGCTGGCTCTACACATCAGTAGGAGGGGGAAGGGACACTAACAGTTCCCCCAGCTTTAAACAGGGCTGAATTAATGACCATGGACCACGACCTCCCTTCTAAGCCATCATCATCTCTGAAGCACCTCAACTTATTCTGCAGCAACTACCTAGAGCTCCTGATAGTGGGTCTGGTGTTCACAGTGGTCAAGCAGAGTCATCCAAGAGCTGCTGGCCCTTAGCATGCAGCAAAATTAATTATGTGGAACAATCCACAAACACAGGGTAAGACAAATATTTACAGAAGTAAGACTAGTGCTGGTCAACTCCTACCTTACACTTACGGCAAGATATGCTAATAGAGCACAAATGTGGTTCTTCAGGTATCTTAACAATTTGAAATCTGAATATTATGCAACATCAACCAAAGTCTTAAACATGAAATACCTACACTGTAAATGTTTATAAAGAGGAACAGGCCACAGAACATTTGCAGAAATAGCTGATGGGCCCTCTCTCTTATCTACCAGGGAATACTTCACACAAAGCTTAGAACCTGAAAATTATGTTCCTGGAGGTAAAATGCAACTTATCATTTGAGGAACTTAACTAGTAGGTTAATGAACCAGTGCTGCAGGGATAAGTACTCTGAAAGAAGTCTCTTGGGATCAGACTAGGTCTAGTCTACTGAGAACTTGCATAGATGAAGACAAGGACCTTACAGACAGTTACAACAGTGCACAAAACTTACAGGAGCACAGCTCCTCTAACTTCAGCAGAGCAGTGCAAGTCTTCTAGGACCTTTACTGCATCCCTGAAACAGGGCATAATATAGTCTAATAGCAACAATAATCACTTACTGAGCAAAATAGCTTTTAGGTTTACCAAATTCTCAGACACACTGAGCAGCATGGTTATTTTTATGTAAGTGCAGAACACGAGAACCTTAAAAATGGTTCTGTACCCATATAACATGATGAAAGACACACAACTGCTGGAGTTTCACAATTCTGTCTATTTCACTATTTTTGCATACCTTGCGGGAAACAAGTAGCTCTTCTCTCACCTCCTTACAATATGTAGAAAAATGTGCAACTATCTCCATGTACAACCTATTTCATGTAATCAATTACATTATATAAATACACATATATTATACAATCTGCTGTCAGGGACATTTGAAAAAAAACCAACATCAAAGGAAGATAAGAAACTGCACTGATCAGACCTGTAGAGGAGTTACAGATCTCAATGTTAGCATTCCTTGCTTATCTCTGCTAAAATGTATTAAAAGCAGCTAAAAATAAGACAAATATTTCCCCAATATTACGTTCTCCATGAGAGCAAATGCTGCCATTTCAGAGATATTCCACAAATCAAAAATGGAGAGGAAAACAGCAAGTGCATTTATAAAGAGAAAAAACAATGCTTTGAATGCAAGTCTCATCTTAAGAGCAGATGCTTTGTGAAGAAGTTTTTGAACATGTACTGAACCACCACAGGGTTTTCATGACTTGACTAATGACAGCACAAAGAACAAAATCTGCCATCTCCCAAACAGCACACAAATGGCAACAGAAGAGCCAACCACTGGACTACAAAGAACTTGCATTTGTTCTTGAAAACTTGGGGCAACCACTCACATACATAAAGTATCCATAAAAGCACAATTTTTTTCAGGAAGATCAGAACAACTACTGGCAAAAAATGAGAGCAATTCTGTTAAAAAACTGCACCTCCTCTCTTTTTTACTGACTATGAATTACCTGCAACAATGCAATCCCAACCAGTAAATCTAACTTAAACCTGATTGTTTGAGAGAGAGGATGGATTGGTTTTGTTTTAGATGCATACAAATCTCACATTGTGTCACAGTGTCAGAGCTCAATTTTCCAAGGTTGTGTTCATGTCTTCTACAGCAGTCACCAGCCTTTCAAACCAGAATCAAAAAGCAACTGTAGGATGTCACACCCTGTGTCTCCTGCAAAATAGATCTAATTTTCCATTACAAACTGGTGATTGTTCCTGGGCAGGGGGAGGGAGAGAGAGACTAAGAAAGGCAGCTTTTGTACTATCTACCAGATTTTTCTTCTATTTCTACCACCCTCCTTCCTACAATTCTACAAGCTGAACGACAGCCAGATAAATCAACAAAACTATTTTTCACTGAAATGTGACAACAAAGCATCTGAGAAGTTTCATAATACCGTTCAACTTCACTGTTCAATTACACTGTTAAACACAAGCACATATAACTACCTTTAAGAAATCACTAATTGGTTTAAAATGCACATCTTAGAAGATGCTAAGAGAAATAGCTTTCAGAATGTTGCACTGTAGTACTCAATGAAACAGGAAATGAGGAACAAAGAAAGGAATTTCATAGATTCCAGATGTACTCTGACACCAGCTGGGAAATACAAGCAAGAATCAACTACAGCCTTGTAAAAAGCTACCACTAACTAACTGTTTTCTTCTAGAGTTCTTGAACAAAAGTAAGTAGCTGTAAACAATTTGTAAATAGAAATATTTTTAGAAGGAATTGGAAACAGTAACAAAAATAAACTTCTTCCCCTCCCTCCTATTTTTAAGGAGTTTAAAACTCCTTAAGCCACCAGTTCATCTGGGTTTTTTTGAGTTGCTTTTTTTAAACATAAAAAACCTGTATAAATCAGTCATAACAGAAGCACAACTGTATTTGTTTTCAAGTTGTGCATTTTTCAATACTTGGAATATTAAAGCTGAATGAAACTCAAAAGCAAGGAAAATTTAAAAAACAGTAAAGCTGATTTACACTACATGCCTTCCTTGCAACTGGAACTGAATGGAATTTAAATATGCAAATTGCTATAAAACAAGTTATCAGTCACTTAAAATTTTTATTCCTACATCTATAAAACAAAAAACAAAAACAAACACAAAAAAAAATAAATAAAAAGAAACAACAGAAAAACCCACATAAACAACACAACACCACTCCAGATTAAAAAGAAATCCTGGAAATAAAACTCCTTCACAAGTTCAAACACCCTTCTGCTCCCTGTCTAAAATAGCATGTCCAATGTTTCATCTTCCTTTTTTTGAAATACAAACTCAGGCCTTTCAATGCAAACTTCTTCTAAATGGATTTTGAAATCTCTTAGCAACAAGTTTAGAGACAAACAGACAAGTATATTTCCTCCCAAAGTCACTGTAATGTATGAAAAGAAAGCTTAAGCATGCATCTTATGGAACACAGATCTGTGTATCCCCCTCCTCCCCTCATCATAGAAATAGGTGTTCTTCCCTTCAAGACTTTTCATTTATTTGTTGCACGTAGAAGAACTGAGACACTTCATCTAACGTTCCTCCACCTACTATCAGCATATAAATGTACATTAATATTTAGGCAAATTAAACATCGCATCAAATGCTACCTGTTCAAACCTACCAGTCATTCTTAAGTGAAACCCTCTTACCATCACATCACACTAATCCATTTCAGTCAATGACAAAGCAGTCCCAGCTACACACCCCAGGAACGGGGAACAAACAGCAAGATTCAGTTGTTTGGCTAATGAAGAGGACCTTCATTCTGCCTCACTGCTCCCTGAGAGGTAGTAACAGACAAATACACAAGTCTCTAGCTAAGTAGAAAAAAAATATAATACTTCTGAGGTCTGGAATGAAAACTGAACAGCAGAAACATTAATCAGAAGCCTCAGAAGTCTTCAGCATTTGTGTTCTTTCCTCAAAAGACTTCAAAAATACAGATACACTATTTTTTCCCCTTCAGACAGAAGGGAAAAAAAAAACCAAAATAAACCTCAAAGACCTCAAACTTTCCACTGAATATATGAAGTGTTTTACAGCTGGCAATGATCCATTAAAATTTGAGAAAGGAAAGCAGGGGGAAAATACTCCTGTTCTTCGTAATTTTTAAGCTTTACATATCATTTTGCAAAACTTTCACCCAGTAAGTCTTCTATAGGAGGAAAACAACATGTGAAGTTTCAGGGAAGTTCCTTTCCCCTTGGTAGAGGTTAGGATGGGAGAGGAAGGAAGTTAGATTTGTTTTGTTTTTACTCCAAAACACAGCTTTTATTTGGATCCTAAATTCAGTCACCAGTCCACTGTACTGTAGAAATCAGACACTGGTAAAGAACAAACACTTCATAAGGTTTAGCAAATGTCAGTAAAATCAGGTTAGAATTTAATAGCAAGAATGGGCAAGTCCACAATCAGCTTTTCAGTTTAATAAAATATAACCTGTTATTAATTCCAAGCTTCAGCTTTTCCTTGGTGCAATCACAAAACATATAAACCTCCAATACTAGAAAGTTTAAAAGCACAGCATTAAGACTTAACCAATGTGTGTTTTGACTATTAATATAAGCCTTAGGTGACTTGCTCCCCAGAAGCATTCATAGTCCACTGGCACACACATTTTTCTGATGTATTTGGCTGAACATTTATTGGTCAGATCAATATAAGCAATGCAATTGTCTGATTTACATCTTTTACAGTATGCAGCCAAGTCTGCAAGCCTCTGATTTTATTCTTGTGAGAGCTTCTTTCTCTCACAAGAGCTATCTGTAAGATTTCTTCTCCAAACACATTTGTTTGCAAAATGAATTGTAAAAACATGAGAGGTATTAAGTACTCCTTAACAATCCAAAGTGGATTTTACCTCATCCTTTCCCCCCCAGCCTCCTCCAAGAAAAAAAAATGCTACATGAGATACTCAAAGACTTAAATTAAGTCTCATAGAACTGCAATTACTGGCTTTTTAACAGAATTATTCCTAATTTACATCCTGTAATGGAGCTCAGTCAGTGAGAAAGGACAGAGGGAATTTAAACCTGATTAATACTATCAAAGGTATTTTTGATGAGGTTTTTCAATTTTATTTTCTAATCTTGGTATAGGCAACACTGTCCAGTGTTTACATGATGTCTTCCTTAAATGGGAGTATCAGTGCAACAAATTACTTCATATGATAACAGTGTTTGACAACACAACTGCCTAAGTAGAAATCTTGCTTTGATGCAGAGAAAGGGGAGAGGGAGCTCTGTTAAGCATAAATATGATAATCAACATTAGGTGCCTTAGCTTTAAAAGACAAGTGTGTGATGGAGAAATGGGGCAGCATGTGTGACTATTAATAACTAAAACACCTAAACTTTTATAAACAGCTAAAGCTCCTGAACTGAGTGTGATTCAAGTAGTTCTCAAGCAGAAGGTCAGATACCTCAGTTTGTCAGACTGCCACTCTCACTGGAGTTATAACATTTTTTCTCCAGAGCAGCTGACCAAACTGGTGTGTACTGGCAACTAAAAAATACAGCACCATCAAGAAAACCTATAGTAAGGAAAGGAAGTTAACTGAAGAGCATAGAGAGAGTCAGGCAGTGTCATGACACTGCCAGTACCCACACAAGAAGGCAAGGGATGCACCTCCTGTCTCCTCTGATTTCCCACACACGCACACTCCCAGTTAAGCCCTTGGATACTTGTCCAGAAACATCTCTGACAACCACTGGAGTGTACAGTTCACTAAAATGGAAGAAAACTAAACCCAGAAAGAAAATTAAGTTACATTCTCTGGTTCTGCTTTCCAAATCGAACTGGATTTTCTTTTCTGTGAGCAGAGAAGCATCAGTCAACATCAGGTGTGCAAAGAGCACTTCATGGCTTGGAGTAGGATGAGCAGGGAAGAGGAAAGACAAATCCTGCCTCCTCAGCAGCATCAAGGTATTAATTAGGGTGAGCGTATCATGATTTCATGCTTTGGACTGCAGCTATCAAACAAAATTGAACCAGTACGCAAAACAAAGAAGAGATATCAAGCAGAACAGACATAAAAACAGAACAAGAGAAGTTAATCTAACTGGCATCTAACTAACCCAGCAATTTCAGAACTAAAAATCTGGTTTTAAACAATGATAGTGAAACAGTAAAAATAAACAAACAAACAAATAAATAAATATGTACAAAACACATTCATTGCCTTGAATTACTCTTCAAACTGATCAAGTTTTCAAAAGCATTTTCTGGAAAACTGAGAAAGATATGCAGGACTTGTATGTCCATATGTAAGAGCATTTGGTACTCTGACCACCAGACAATCACGTCCATGAAGCGACAAGAAAATACTTATTTCTTATGAGTCAGATTAAATACCAGTTTTTTCAAATGTACCAATTCCAGAAGACCAAAAAACCTAGTAAGTTTTCTTATTAACATCAGAGGTCCTGAGCAGATCTGTTTAACAGATTCATTCCTGTGAATTTACTTCTACACGCTCTAAAAACCAAAAGACATGGGCTTCCACTCATATATGAATCCTTCTCTACCTAAAAAGAAAGTAAGGCTATGGATTTTAATGTTAGGCTGACAGCCCCAAACACAAGCATCTTCTATTTCTTCAAAATTACATTCACTGCAGCATTTTCCACTTCTACCTCTGTTTCCTCCTGTCACTTGCAGAAAATATGGTCTCCATTTTTGCCACAGCTGTTCTTGACAGTCCATGAACAGCCATGGCAAACTGCCTCTAGAAACAGCACTGGTCCCAGACCTTTTCCATTCAGCACACTGAACACAAGCTGGTCAGAACACATCCACTACCAAATCTACCAACTTCAAATACTGAACCAGCAGTGACAAATCTGCATAATTTATTCTGCACTTTCCATGGCTTCAAGACTCAAGCCTTAATTAGCATTGCTACAGTCAATCAATAAGAACGTTAAGTTGCCATTTTATTTTACCTATGCAACATCAGTTTAAGCTGTACTTGTTAACATTTTAATGTAAAGAAAAGATCTTGAGAAGTCTTGAATACATTCAGGGTGAGATGCAAATAGCTTTTCTTCCTTTCTTTACTTCTTGGTCCTCTAACTTAGAAACACCGGAAAAAAACATTGTTATCTTTATAAGAAACATTTCACACTTCCTAAGTAATAATTTTCCATTTACATATATGTATATATATATAGATAAATCTCAAGAGAGAGAGAAAGGTACCTGGGAAAAACTCTGTCATTCTAAAAATATCTATTTCACAACCTTTTGCCTCATTTAAATGGGAATAATCCTTTTACAGTATTATGCAATGAACATATTTAGTCGTAATTACTTCTACAAGTAACCACTTAAGGCACTAAATCCCAGTAGACAACATTAAAAGGGACATCTTCTCAAGACAAAATGGATTTCCCTGAACAACCTTAGTATTATTAGACTTAAGGAAGACCTTAAATTTGTCAGGGACAAGATAAGTTTCTTCTTAGCCTGGGAAACACAGAGACACCTCTCAAACATTTACTCCGTACCAAGTTTAATGGTGGAAGCTTGTAAATACCTTCTCTTGGCAACTGACCTGCTTAAACACCAATAAACTAGCACTTAACTAATTTTCACAAAGTTTAACTGCTTTCACAATGTCTTAAACTACAAAGCTCTGCATGTGCCAGTAAAGAAGGCACAGGGAGAGCAAGAGGCAAAGAAATGGCACATCTACACACCAACCATTCGCATTTTGTCAGCTGGACTTAAACAAGGTCATACGGTTCCTAGAAAATGGGGTGAGTTGAGAACAGGGTAAGCTGTGTGTGAAGCACCAACCTACATCAGGTAGGAGGCAACTTTTATCACAAATATTTCACTGCCTCATGATTCTGATCACACTAAGGATAGCTTACGCTGCTGGAATTCCCAAATTTCAGACTAAGACTTCAACACCTTGTAACCACAAAACAGCCTTTGTGAAAGATGATAAAAGAAATCTTCAGAAGTTCATGAATGTCTTAAATTGCAAGAAGCGCTCACAGTGCACAAGTGGATTGTTATTATCTGTCAGGTCAACAGAATGATGAGTAAAGGGTCCTGCTCATTATATTACAGCCTCAGTAAACTCTCAGTGTGCAATAACCTCCTGCCCCAGTTACTACTTTCAAACTATCAGACAGACCTGTAACAAGCTCTATTACTGCTAGAAAATACTATTTTAGAGCAGAGCCTAAGGTCCCCGAGTACTAGATTCCAGAGACATGAAAAGCTTGTTAAAGTGAAAATTCACAAATGAGCTGTTTCTTTAGATTTTTCAAGTATAAACAATTTCACAAAGCAAAATCTGGCAGCAGGTTGTCTACTAGCCAGCATACAGCTTTCTACAGTAGAAATGTTAAACATGAGTTTTATTTTTTCAACTGAAAGTTTAATAGTTGATGCCATTTAAGGAGAAAAAAGTAGCAATTAAGTACAGCATATTTATTAAATATTAACAGTACAACAAGTCATGTTGTCAAGCAGAAGGACTCTCTTTGTAGTTTTTCCAGCCAATCATCAGCCATAGAGCCTTATGTTGTTTCCTTTCAGGTTTTGAAACACTGACTCATGGAAATATCAGCACTGCACACTTCCTCAAAGTGGCAATCTTATAGGAAGTGTTTGTTTAGTCTTACATGACACATTGTTTTGTTTATGTATAAGGGATTCCGGTAAAAATAATTTTCAATTAAGGAAAAAAAAAGGACATAAGCACAACGGTTTCAGTTATGGGAAGCCAAAATAAATCAATTTCAACTAGACATCTGAGCAGCGCATTCGTTAACACAAGTACTATTTTTTCTTTCTACTGTACATTGCTTCCTTGCAACATGAGCAGAAGTTGCCAGGCATTAATTTCTTTCAATTCAACTAACCACAAAAGGAACTGGACAAGAGGTAGCACAGTAACAACTCCTCTTAGCACTGGTACCCACATCAACAGTTCGCATTGCTGCTCCACAGCTTCAGCATCTCAATGAGACATCTTCAGGAGGTGCCACACCATTGTCAGTTCAACTGAGTGAGGTAGCACAGCTTGCTATAAAAGCTCAACTGTTTCAACATTTTCAAAAAAAGGAGACAGATGGCTCAAGCCAAATCCAAGCATGACTAGAAGCAACACTCCTGAGAACATGGAAGCGCTTAGGAGATCCAGGATGCAATTACCCATCTAGCTAAATATGGCTGATTCCATGCAGCCCATCAGTCCCAAAAGAACAAGTTACACAAGCAGAAGAAAATGCCTTCATTTACCTGCAGCTTCTTGGGAATACTGGACAAGCCAGCTATAGCAGTACATTACATTAGGGCATTCAAACATCTCTAGGCTACAGATGTTTTGCACAGCCAGAAGCCTCCCAGCTGCATCTGCCTCCCCATTAAGAGAGGCATGCCAACATGGGTGTCCACTCTGCACTGATTCCTCAATGCATTAATCCTACATTTCATCCAATTCACACCAAGGCACACCTGTATACCAGTATCCCCACTGATTATTTGCCAGCAGAGATGCTACAGAGAAGGAAACATCAGATCAAGCATAGAATCCCTGAAAGTCAGAGATCAGTCAGAGCCTGGCCATGAAACAAGCTCCCAAAGAACAGAACTGACCATTTCCACAGCATGATATATCAAAGCAAATCAGCATGGAAAATGACTTATCTTTTTGCCCTCAAATAACTTTTCTCTTAACCCACTGAAAGATTCAAACCCTCCTGCCACTAGCAAAGAGAGAAAACTATAAAATACCCATGAATGGGAACTGTTAAAAGAAATGTACTATTGGGAAAAGCTGAAAAAAGTAGTGCCCCTCCAATGTTGACCATCTTCTCAGTGGTGCCCAGCAACAGGATAAAGAGCAATGGCCATAAATAGAAACACAGTAAGTTCCACCTCAACACGAGGAAGAACTTATCATTGAGGATGGCAGAGCACTGGAATATGATGCCCAGAAACGTCATGAAGTCTCCCTCGCTGGAGACATTCAAAACCCACACCTGGACTCTTTCCTGTATAACCCATACTAGGTGACCCTGCCTTGGCAGGAGGTTTGCAGTAGACGATATCCAGAGATCTCTCCCAACTCTAACAACTCTGTGAGTCTGTGATCTCCCTTCAGATCCAGTCACAGGATCAGTTTTTGCAGGGAGCCTACAAGCTTCCATATACAAATTCTAGAAGATCAGGATTGCTTTACGAGGCCCGTCTGAATAAGAATACTCCCTCAACCCATCAAAGCAATCCTGCCGCTTCCTATTTTCCTGACAAATTTCCGAAGAGACAGTCAGCTACAGAGAGGAGCGTGACTTTTGAACACGAGTGGCAGCAAGCCGGTGCGCGTCCCTCGGCCGCGGGCGGACGGAAGCGCTCGGCTGCGCGCCCTGCCGGGCAGCGGCGGAACGGCGGCGCAGCGCCGGGCATTGTCCTCAACATCCTCCGGGAAACACCTTCCGCTCCGACGGCACCCGCCGAGCACCGCTGCGCCCGGGATGCTCGCGGCTCTTCCTGCTCCCTATGCAGGCTAAAGAACAGCAGGGATCCTTACTGCAGTTCTACATTAATCAAGTGCTTAGCTCTGGATAGAAGCGCCGCTCCGACCGCTGAAGTCAGCAGCAGGAGTAACTTCAGTCAGCGATTCATCTTAAGACTTTTGCTGCTGTTATTATCTTCAAATTCCCACACTCTCCTGACTTCAATCATTCAGGTATAAGATCATCACCATTTTCTTCTCGAAAAAAACCCAACTAATCAAAACCAAACACCTTAGCCACAAGTCATCATCCCATACGTGAGATGTGTTCTTAGCCCTTTTACTAAAAGTCACAGATAGAAACAACATGCAATATCACCACTCACATAGTGTCCGGATTCCTCCCTTGTGAAAAGACCTTTTTTATTTTCCTCTCCCCTCTTTGAAAAGAGACAGAGAACAAGTCTCCGACCATACCGTGTAGTTTTACTGAATCTCTTTTCTGGGTGTATACAAGAACATACAATGAACAACATAATTTTTAGTTTATATGGTAAAATTTTAACTCTTAAAAACTGATATCACTAAACTACCTGTTGACAATTAATGAGGAAACGATCCTAGCAATGGTCTCTTTGAAATGCTAACTCCACTGTCCAATAATGAGACTTTCTACGTAATCTCACGTTTCAGTTTTATCTAACACGCCAATTGGTCGCTGCAAATTTCCTTCCGAACGCAGGGAAACGCAAAAGGAGATTTTTCAAGAGCTTTATTAGGAAGCCACACGCCCTCGGTACCCACTGCTGTGAGCCCGGCGCTGAACTTCGCCACTTCCCCTGCAGCTCGCGGCCCCCGCGCCCCATCCCGGGGAGGAGAACCGCTCTCTTGGCATGTGGGACTGATTGTCTTACGGAAACGAGGGATTTCCCTCCCAGCCGGCACACTCAGAACTCGACCAGGGAGAGTTTAATCCGCTCGTTGACATCTGTCGCTTACTTTCTAATAATGTGGTTTGGAACTCACTCAACGGCAAGAAGAGCGAATCTCCAAAAGCGAGAGTCGGAGGAAGCGACAGCAGCCCCTGCCTGTCCCCCTCGCAAAGGGAAGGGGCTGAGACAGCGGCTCCTGCACACAGCCGCTTTTGGGCCGGCTTCACACCAGCTTTGACAGTGACACATAGTGCTGAGACTTGGTGACCGCCTTCAAACTTTTAGAGCGAAGCTTAGCAACAAAAATGAAATAGGAAAAAAAGAAAAAAACACCCTAACAAAAATTTAAAAAAAACCAACAACACCCGCGAAATCGGCCGAACATCCTGCGCCGCCCGGACTCCCGCCGGCCGGACGCACCGCGCTGCCCGTCCGTCCCCGCAGCACCGGCCGCCTCCCAGGCAGCGACCGCCCGGCCCCGCGGAGCCCCCCCGGGCCGCGGGCACCGCCCGCCCCGCCGCCCCCGGCGGGACGCGGAGCAGCGCCAAGGGGCGCTCGGCACCTCGCCGAGCTCCGCTCCAGCCCCTGCCCGCTGCGCTCACCGATTTTAATCCTGACGCTCTGGAAGACCCGCAGCCCCTCTTCCTCCACCGCCATGGTGGTGCTGCCGCCGCCGCTGCGCCTGACGCTCAGCAGTGCTGGAGCCCCGCCGCCGCGGAGGCGCGGGGAGCGGGCGGGAGGAGGCAGGCGAGATGCTCCGGCAGACGGGAGGGCGGCCGGACGGCTCGGGACGCACCGCGAGCGGGCTGGAGGAGCGAGGGACAGAGCGGCCGCGCAGCCCAGCGGAGCGCAGCGCCCGCCTCTCCCCCCGCGGCCGGCAGCGCCCGCCCCGCCGCCGCCCCCTCATTGGCCGGCGGGGCGGCGGCCGCGGCGCTCATTGGCCCGCTGCCCGCGGCGGGGGGAGCGCGCGGGGGGAGCCGGAGCGCGGCAACAGCTGGAGCGCGGCCGCCCCCCGCAGCCCGGCCCCGCCGGGACCCCCAGCGGGCACCGCGGGTGCGCCGGGGCTGAGCCACTCCGCGGGCCCGCTCCAGGGCCGGCCCGTTGGCGTCATGGCGAGAGAGAGGGAGGGATGTGCAAGTCCTCATTCCCACACAGCCGTGAAGAGAGGGCTCTAGCGATGCCCCAGGTTGAAAGCTATTCATTAGTGAGGAAAAGAAGTCCCGTATTAAATAAACAAACCCGTTTGGGCGCTGGGAGCAGGCCAGTCTGTCTCCTGTCTCCATTTGATCAGCGGCAAAGCTGGCTCTACCTGGTTGCACAGGGAGAGCAGGGAATTCAGATTTCAAACTTGCATGATTACACATTAAACAGCAAGAAATAGGACCTGTGTCAGTGTTCAGTGCCAAACTGCGTCTTGTAAAGTCAGTAATTGAAATACGCCTTCCCTAAAGGTCTGGCAAAAGCAGAGCACAAAGTTCAGTGGAGGTCTATGGATTACATTATTTCAAAAGATAAAAAATAAAATTACCTTTGCTGCAGTCACAGTCCCCTTAAAGAAGCTTGGAACATCCCTATGCAGAACAGCCCAGGCACATCACAGTCCCACGTGTCTGATAAGCACAACAAAATTCCCTTTCTCAAGCCTGCAAACAAAAAAAAAATAAATAAAATAAAATTAAATACTTCCCTGTTCTAGCTCTAATTTCAGGAGTGAGAGAAAGGCAAGCTCACTGAGGACAATCTATACATATATATAAAACTAGTAATGAAGGACAACAAGAAATCAGAAGGCAAATCAGTCACATGCAATATGAAATCTGTACTAAAGAGGTGCATGCAAGCCTGATGAAAACAGTTGAGCAATCCATAATTGGTTGGATCATGGAAGGTTCAACATGTAATGAATGCCCTTTATTTAAGAAAAAAAAAAAAAAAAAGGTGAGGTATTGAAATAAAGAAGAACAAATGAGAAGCTGGGAAGGAGCTACAATTGCAGAGGAAGTCAGCCTGTAGGAAAGCCTGAAGCAGCTGAGTTTTCCCACTCAGGCATGGGCCTAGCTGAAAGAAACTGGCAAGCTCACAGCAAAAAAAGGAAGCAGTGAGTTATCTTAAGGAGCTGCCTGACTTACTGTGTCCTCCTTGTCTGCATAGCCAAGTGACACATGCAATTTGATAAAATTACTTTTACAGCACAAGACTACAAAGAGATTTTATAAAGTACAGGTTTCCATTTACTAACATCCATGCCATAATTCCTTCTTCCTTGCTGTAATATGCCCAGCATCCTCTGTAACCTCATTATACCCATTCCACCATGTGCCATCTTTTCTTTCATAATGCTCTCAGCTCACTCCCAGCAACACTTAAACCCCTCTGCCTGCTGGTCCTTCACATCCCCCATGATACCTTCAGTGCTCCCTGCCCTAATAACCTTTAGCATTTTCTGCACCATAACCCAAATTTCAATTGTCACAATACTTCTGGTTCCCCTATTTTGTCTTACCTTCCATCTGGACAAGAGGCAAGACAAGCAGCAGTCTGAACAGAAACTACAGGAAGGCTCATCAGAGAGCTCACATTTTAAGAAGGACATTGTCTCAGAACAGCTAACCTGATGTTGCCTCTCAGAGGCTGGATGCAACAAACAAACAATTTTGGGGTATACATGTCTGTTTTAACACTTTGTACATGCTCAGATATAAAAAGGAGTATACAAAGTCTGTTGCTTTTGCTCCTTCACCACACATGCACATTCCTTGCGCATATTGGTACAAAATAAATACAAGCCCACTGGGCCATCTCACTGAAGAAAAATGGCAAGCAATTGTTACACACAATGCTGTACACAGGCTCAAACAAAGAATTACAGCTATAAGAAAGTGAATAATGTTTATCCATGTTTATATGAATATAAATTTTATATGGATATAAAAGATTATACCTTTAATAAGCAAAGGTAAATGTATCCTGTGCTTAGGATCTTTATAAAACTTCCTCAACAGCATCAGGGAGAATCCTGCTTCCATGCTCTAAATATTAGGGACATCTTGAATAAAATATTTTACTTCTGTGTTTGCCTTTGCTACATAAGGACTTCAGCTGGCCTCGTTTCCCTGTTGGAAGCTTTTCCTATCTGCAGAAAGTTGACCCCAAAATAGTAATTTTTTTAAAAATCAATTTTTCAATTCTCTTCCCAGCACTTGCTGCTGTAAGAGTTGTTCTCAGCAGACATTGAACAGACTATCCTTCCCAATTTGCCATTGTGTTCTTTTCAGACAGTCATGGCACTTTTATCTATATCCTTTATGCCCAGGAAATGAAAGAATATATATATACCTATAATACAGTAATTTTACGTTCACAAAAATCAAGCTATACATAAATTCTCCATGCCTTTATGTGCACCCAAATTTGCAGTCAAAGCCCACCACCTTAAATCTAGTGTCATTTGACCCAGCATAAATTCACCTTCTAATTTAAGGTGCTGTTTTTCTCCCACGTGCTAACCTCAGGTGTTGTTTGAAACCTCTCTGTGCTAATGCTGGTCTCACAAGGGTGTGTGGTGTAACACATTCATTGGATAAAAAAAAAAATACAATGTCATGACTCCCATTTGTGTATTGTGAAAAACAAGAGCCCCATAAGCCATGACACTTGGAAATTCTTTACCCACAATCACAAGCAACCTGATCAGAAAGCATCTCAGTCCAAAGGTGTGGTTAGGGCACAGTGGCATGCTGGGCAGCTTTAGGAGTGCATATCTGCCCTAGGCCACACTTCCAGGCTATGTTTCAGGATGGCCTAGCTTTCCCAAGAGCACAGATGTGTCCAGGAAAACTATGGCAAAATCTAACCATAAACCCAATCTTTCCTGTGAAATGTAGTGAAGCATAACTTAAGCATAACAGAAACTACCAAGATGACTACAGAATCAATTAGCAACAATTTGAACAGAACAACATTTAAAAACATTGAAACACACAAAAAATTAGTAAATAAAAAAAACAGTGTATAGCAAGAAAAAATACGGAAAAAAGCTGGCACCTTCTTAGACTTTTTGACATGGAATAAACTAATATTCCTCACATGAAAATCTACAAATGGTTGTTTGCAGCTCTCTGTGGGGTCCAGCTATGCTTCTGGTTTCCCACCAGATCTTTTCTGCTGAAGCTCTTTGTCAGTGCTTTGGTGTATCAGTGTGCTAGTTTATTTTCTGTCAGATCTTGTTTTCTTGACATATAGCTGAAAGCTTGTTGCTTCCTCTGTAATAAACTTGACTCCAAATGTTATACAGTCCAATAATGTAAATGCAAACACTGATTCAAAATTCACATGAATATGTATTTTTAAAGATGTTAAAAGCACTATAAAAAACAGCCAAAGAGTGTGTACAGCTTTCTCAATTTCTCCAATGCTGAAATGAGACCTCAGCAGCAGCATCACATATGTATGTGCATATTACACATAGCATGTGCAGGCAACATGAGGTGTGCAGCTGCAGCAGTCTGACCAGAAAAACCTAGGCAAACTGAAATATAGCTTTTTAAGATGTGGATGAGTCTGTTAGTGACAATGTCGATCCCAACTTTCTTCATCCAATCCATATGGATTTATATTATCAGCTCTTCAGAGAATTCTTGAATATAAATTAGACTACAAAGAAGGTCATTTTCTGTGACTCATTTGTGCCAAGCAAGGAAATCATTTCCTCTCTTGATCTACATGATAGCTTTCTCTTGGGAGGAAACAGAATATAAGAAGCTCTCTAATCTCCTTTTGCATTATGCAAGAAACAAACAAAATATGAACCTTCTATCCCCAGAGTAGCACAAAGCTGCTACCTATATTTATGTGAAGGAACAAGATATCTAAGACAAATCTAAGGAAATATCACTGTTATAAAAAGCAAGACTATGATCTGATGACTGATATATTGTAATTGAATTCTAGGAAGATATATACAGTTTTAACTAATAATATCTGTACCAGGCCTAAAGGCAGCTACTATCCATGTAGAGATGCTGCATGATATGACAACTATGCTGACTAGGGTGACCCAATAAACATTTATCCATGGTAAAGTGAGTGGAGAAGCAAAGAAGTCTTTGTTAGAGCCTCTGCATCATATTCCCTGTCAGAGTGGTAAATTCAGACCTTGCAGTGATACCTCTCCCAGGAAGATAGCAAAAGTAGCTGGGTATTTTTGCTCCTGAAGTCCTAGAACCAACCAACTGGTCAGGAAAAGGCTGCAGTCCTTCTTTCAGTCTCCATGAATAGTGAGATGGCAGAAATATACTATGCAAGTAGGAAATTAAGACTGAGTCTGTGATTACCTGTGTCTCCCCAGGCTAAGAGTTCGCATCTGATGTAGCTACAGAGGAATGATGAAACAGCAGTGAAATTGCTTGTATGATTAGTCTGGCAGAAAAATATTCCAGCCATTACATTAAATTAAAGAAGAAAAGAAAGAGAATGATGACAAGAAGAAACCTTTCATTAGCAAAATGTCAGCAACAGTGTCAAAAAAGCACAGATTTCACAATAATACGGAAGTGACAAAGTTTAATTGAAGAAGCATGGGAAAGAGCAGATACCACTGAGGTGGCTGTTACTGAACTCTGTGTATGTATGAGTACATGTGGTACTCTCACACACTGGATAAAAATAGATCTGTGCATCAGAATCGGGTAAACTGGGGATTGCATTGCAGTTGCTACACTTAAAGAAAGCAAAGATCTCCCCTGTGACCCCTGAATACAGGAAGTAAAGCATGTCTACCTGTTTTTCTTACTAGTTGCCTTTTCAAAAAATCCCACATTTTTGCTGCTTGTTGCTGGAACACGGGGCCAGGAAGAGGCCAGAAGGGGGAAAAGAAAAATGGCTTTAATTACAGGAAAAAGGGGCCAGTAAGAACTGGTTGTTACAATAGCCAAGACAATACAACTAACTTTCATGGTGTATGCTTTTTAACTTCTTTTTTTTTTTTTTTTCTCTTTTAATTCTTGTTCATCACTTCTAAAAATCTGTTGGTCTAGCTTTCTTCTAAAATATACCTCTATGTTAAAATCCAAGTCATTTCAGAAGCAAGCACAGAACATTCAGGATTCCAATGAAGTTTATCAACATGAAATATTTTCTGGTTAAACTTGCAAAAGCATTGTGTTCTGGGCCATATCTGCCTTACTTGAGCCTATAAACTTTGCTTTCCTATTAAGGAACAAATCCCTTTATCCTAACATAAAAGATTATAATGTAATAAAACTGCAATAAGATCTTACACAAAAACAAAACCAAAACAAAACACTAAAACCCCAGTGATTATGTACAACAATGAAATATAGTGAATTTTCCTGCCGTTTAAAAGGTGTGCATCTATTCTTCTATCTTCCACATTAACCTTCTGTGAAACTGCTAAGTGAAAACAGTAAATAATATTGAGAAAGAAAACTGAGCAGCAGTAGGACTTGCTACTATCTTAAAAATACTGAATACTTCTGTTTGCAATGAATATATGGTTATGCAAAAAAGCATATAAACAACCATATTTCATGAGTAATTGCATACTGGCAGCCATAATCATCATTTTCATATCTCCTTTGCTTTTAAGTCATTAGCTCATCTGCAGTCTTCTCTGCTCTTTATGAGAATTAATTTGACAAAATAGGACTCCATTCTTACCCTCCAACTCCAAGACAAATTTTCAACTCCCCTCAGTCTGACAGCACCAGTAGTATTTCTTTTGAGGGGACTGCAAAGAGAGCCTTTACTCTATCTTCTCCCTCTTATCCATGCCAGGGGATTGTACAGCCACGCAGAGGAAAGCCATTGGGATTATATTATGAACATCCACCCCAAAACACAAAAAAACAAACACTTCTCTGCCTTCGAGATGTGTTCCAGTTTTGTGCTATAAGCAAGACCTGTAAGACAGATGCTCTGAAATGTACACTGACTTTGTGAAGCTTTGGATCATTCACCCACAAGCAGGGGGCACACAGCTATCCCACATGTTGCTGTAAACCTTGAACAGACTTTTCCATGTAGTCACGCGTTCAGTATGGGTCAGGTCCTGTGGTCTTCCATTTGCTCAAATACCCCATTGAAGCCAGCGCTGGAAGGTCAACTTGCAAATGCCACCCTCTCTCTGTGTGGTGAATAGCTCCCATTGAACACACTAGGATTACTCATGTGTGTGAGTGACTACTAACAAGAGCAAAAGGAGCAAATCTGGTCCTCATTAAGGACTGCTAATCTGAAAAAAACCTTCTTCAGTAGCACCACTCAGGCAGAGCAAGCCTGCCAGTGAGAAGCTACATAGGAAAGACAATACAGTACCACTTGTCACTATATTTTAACACATAATTCTTTGAAGCATCAGTTAATTAACCAGGCATGACTATATGAAGGAGCTCTATCCCACCACAGCTGATGAGCAAAGATAATCTTATACCATGAAACACAATTAGCCAGACGGTTATTGGGAGGTTTTAAGAATAGAAGCAATTTCTCTGATCTGGGAGATTAAAAAAAATTTAAAAATAAAAATCATACTACACTTGATACCCAAGTATTTAATTGCATATTATCATGGGTAACTACTAAAGGGCTCCAATTACAGTCTTAAGTTTATTGCTTTCGGAAACATTTATAGCCACTAGATAATGTGTAGCTTTAAGTCAATATCTGAATAAACAGCCTGGAAAACACATCATTTGTACCCAGATTGGGTTACTTGCATGATTATCATCTGCCACCTGCTGGAAATAGCTATGATAATGCAACCAAGTTCCACAGATGGAAGGTCTGGTCACTCACGGAACAAGCGGAAATGTCAAAGAGCAAAATATATTCCTTGTACCCAGGAGCTTATTCCTCTTGCACCCACAGGGAAAGTTTGATTTGCCAAAGAGGGATATTTGTGAGCTTCCACAGAGAAGCTTTAAGGTGAATTTGTTTAAACAAATAGAAATTAGTTTGTTATTGAAAATAACATTATCTGCCTCTGTGTGACCAGAAGGCAAAATATGTAGTCTGAAACTTTTGCACCCTGTTTATCCCATCTCAGGCTGGCATAGCTGGCTTGCCACTCTGCTGGAAATGGCATGATTGCATGTACCCCTGCACCATCCCCACATTGTCTTCAAGCCTTATTCAAAGAGATTGACCACTCTGGCTTTATGGTGGCCCATAAAACCCTCAAAGACAACAAAACCTGGCCATTCAAGACATCTGCTTTCACTCAAAAACAAAGGACAGTGTTTGTATGCGGTATTCTTCAGAGAGCCAGAACCTTGTAAATTGCTTCCTCTGTGCCAGCAAACCAGAGTGAGTAATCCAAGTGAGCCTGAGGGTAAATCCAAATGCAACACTGCAGGACTTGCCTCTCTCTCTCCCTTGAGCAGAACAGGCTGAACAGTACCGGGATACACAGGTAAGACTAGCAGTTCTTGTCAGGGGGCTGGCTTATTGTGTCCCACTAGCTGATGACAGGACTAATTGTATTGGTGTGATTTTGTAATTGGCAGGTCCCTGCAAGCCAGTAGGGAGAATGGGACAGGTGCCACTATATTTGAGATTCAGACCTTTTTTTTTTTTAAAACAAAATCAAACCCAGGCCCTTAAGCAACCAACTTTTGCATGCCCAACTGGTTTGGAACATCAGCCAGGAGTTAGTGCTTAGATGGTTCTTGCATTCAGGGAAACAGTGCCTTTCTCTGCATACATTTCAATTATTTCTGAGGTCTAAAAAGGAGAATAAAAAAGGAAGATGGAGAATGAAAAACCAAGAAAGAGAATAAAAAATGAAATTATTTTTTAAGGTTATCCAGGTCTGTGGAATGGAGTGGAAAAAGAAACAAGAAAACACATCCCACAACCTAATAAAATTCTAATTAATTCCTCGTTTTCTCCACTAACTTGTTTCAACCATTATAAAGCAGCCAGCTGTTTATAGCCGTAAGAATTTATATACGCCCTGAATGAAATATAAAAAATCTAAAACATTGAGCTACTCATTAGCATGAATTAACAAGGGCATGTACTACCACATGCCTCCTGTGCAGGGGAAGGGCCAGAACCATGTCCCGTTGCAGTGCAGCACTCCCTCCAGGAACACTGGCCACAACCCACACATCCAGAACAAAGTTTCTGTCAACATTTGCTTTCAGTCGAAGCCTTTGTTGCTTCACCTTGCTTTGTCTGTTCTTAGGATGTCACTGTGCTTCAGGCCCCTGAGTTCTCTGTGCTGCTTTTAGGAGGTTGACACCTTTCTTACAGCAACACAGTCCTTGCCTGTGCTGGTAAGTGGCCCTCATTCCAGCCACAAATTTAGCTATGCCTCATGCAGACAAGTTGGCTGATTTACTCCTGGAAAGCTTGCCAAGGGTCTGATATAAAGAAAATACCCAGAAGTAAAAAAACCTGCCAGCCAAAGAATCAGAGACCAGTCTGCACGTACAGAAGTCTGACACCCTCCCTGCAGCCATTGCTGCGGTGACATTTGTATCAAGGGGGGCATATGGCTGACCACAGACCCTCACCTGGGAGCATACAAGCTTGCCAGGAAAAGCAACCCAACCCTCTGTCCCCAGACACACTGGCCTCTGACTACAGACCAGTTGCTCGGCAGCAAGAGCCTACCCCACTCAAGTGCCTTCTCCATACCAACCAACACCAGGACAGGTAGGTTATCGCCTAGAAAGCGCCCCCCTCCTCAGGCAGAGATGGGGGACGGGTCTCTGGCCGTACCTCTGTGTAACTACTCTGTATCATTCATCCACCAGCCAGACCAGCCTTCCCCAGAAAGCCAAGGACTGCTGCACAAGCAAACAGACCTCAGCACAGGAGCTCAGTCAATTGCCCAACAGTTGTGTCCCTGTCCTCTCCCTCTGTGTCCTCCTGCCACGATAAAACCACTCAAGAACATTAGCTGTCAGTGCTAGGCTTCTTGGCAATTTTTCTGGAGATCAAGGAAATCGTGTATTTTAGAAAACATAGTCCAAAAGATTTTAAATTGTGTAAGTAGATATAAATACGTATAGATAAACAGAACTCTGTGTGATTATAACAATGTTTTTCCCTTCCTCTTCCTCTCTTCCCACCTCCTTTCCCCTCTCTCATTTTCTCAGACAATAAGTGGAAAACATGCTCTTTTTTTTTCCCCAGCCAAAAATTAATTCTTGCTGAGAACTTCCAGAAGGGGTCAAGTCTAAAGGAAGCATCTGGTCAAGATGCTTTTGTACTGCAGTGGTTGCCATCCCCTCCCTCTGCACCACTCAGCACTGCAAGCACTTGTGCCGCTCTGGGGAGCCTTTGCTCACACTCATGCACGAGGGCACCCTCAGTGTGACTGCACTTAGATGGAAGCCCCTAGGTATGCTGCACACACAGACCAAGCACATCCCACTCATCCCAGCACAGGGTTCTATCATGTAACATACTGAACTGACCAAACAATAATTTGGCTTCTCTCAGCATCTTGAAATGCACATCCAAATTGCACAAACAGGCAAGGAATGAAGGCAGACTGGGCTTGATTCTCAAACACGCCCACAAGTGGCTCTCATCCTGTGGTTCAGTCTGTGCATATGTTCAAAGTCAGTCAGCAAGAAACACTTCATAGAGTAAAGTAAGAAATTGCGACAACTTTAAAACAGTCAGAAAAGCTGTCAACAAAAAAAAAATACAGAACATATTTTTCTCTTCATACATACAGAAAAGCTTAAAGCCTTAGAAAATGTACATTCACCATCTTGCATTTTCTTAGTAAATACATCAAATTCACAGCAAATGAAAAACATGAAAAAGGCACTTCTAGTCATGGTGAGCAATGGTACCATCAAACATACAATCTCTATGGGGTGTGCAATGGCAGAAGAAGCATTTTTTTAAATTTACTCTGTAACTGGGCAGTAAGCACAAGCAGTTGCTGTAGCTAGCAGCTCTTGAGTCAGCCCGAGCTCTTCTGCGGGCGAAGGGGGTGGGAGAAGAAAGGGCAGCGACTCACTAATTCACAACACGGTGGCAAGTAACTCAAGAATCAAATCCTAGCAAGCAATGCCACCAGCAGAGTTTACAGCCCAATATATTTTACAAAGAGGTTTGCCTAAAAATCAGACCAAAACAAAAGTGAGATTAAAAAACAAACCCAGAAACCCCTGGGAGCCATAGAGTGCTGAGATCTCCAGTGAGAAGGTGAGCACTCTTCCAAGATTAACAAGTTAACAAAGCAGTCTGGTATTGACTACCTTGCTCTCATGCTGCAGAAAACACAATTCTCTCTGCTGTGTGTAAAAGCTAAATGTGTTTGTGTCTTAATACACAGTGAAAAGTGCAATTTTTGCAAAAATAAAAGTATTCTTACATTGATTATCTACTCATTTCACTCTTCTTTAGCAAGTACCTTTTGCTATTAAGAAATTATGTGCAAGTCCAGTCTGCAGCTTTTTAAGGATGCTTCAGAAGACTGCTTTGACTAAGGAGTGAAGCACCATTCTAAAGAATTTCCTGCTGTAGCTCTAAGCTGAGAAGTGAAATTAGAACTAGAAGTAGGAACTACTGTCCCTGTCATCCATCACCACCTTCTGACAGAAAGGACCTGCTGGACCTTAGGTAGCTCAACATGAAGACAACCATCGAAACTGCTGAGTTTTTCTTTCCTTATGTCAAAATAAAACAAAACCTAGCAATACAAATTTCCCTCAGAACCCAGTTTAGAATGCACAATACGTGCCCAGTTTCTGAGGGCAGAAAAAGAAGAGGCAACCAAGGAGGAAGTTCAAATGCACTTCCTTTCACAGAATTTAATTGAGAAGCAGCTGGGAGTCTGTGCCAGGTGATTTCAATTTCTTATTGGACCATGTTTCCATCAATCTAAGATTCTATGTTTTTCTTATATTTTAAGGGCTTCATAAAAATTAGCAAAAATATAATTATGTCCTTTAGATCATTCCATAACAGATCATTAAACATATAGCATTTAAAAGACCAAGGCCAAGGCCCTGCCAAGAATTTTTATTTAAGAGCAAAATATAATTGTGTTATGTGCACAGTTCAATTTTACACAGGTATTTGAAAAAATGCACTTAAATTCTGTACTCTATTATTTTGACTGACATTCTCCACATCTTTTTTTTATATTAAGAAATTAAGAACACAAACAGTGGAAAAAAGCCACTCTTCATTTCCTTCCATCATTTGTCTGAAAATAAGTGTATTTTCCTTACAGCTCAAAATTAGTAGGTATCAAGATTTTAATTATATGTCTGTTTCTGCTGTTTAAGCTCCATTTCACACCAAGTGTGATAAAAATCACTAAAGCCTATAATCAACCCTATTTCAACTACCGAAATGAAAAAGATAATCAAGATACAAATTAAAAACAGCACTGGCCCAAATTCTTTGTTGGGTAGTTTTGTGACAGATGTGCTGCTGCATTCACGTGAAACACTGTGTATGATCAACCTGCACAAACAGCCTTGTAGTAAGAAGGAATAGCCCCTGGTTCATCCTTGAGCAGACCAGTTCTCACTAGTGATTTTGGTACTATCTGCCAAAGGTTCCCTCCCTGCTTCCCAGTATTCTTATACGATGTGCACTAATCTACCTGTTTTAAAAGGCCCATGGCAGCTGCCAGTTGTAATTCAGGTCTTGTCCTTTGGAACTAAGGACCTTATAAAGAAAATGCATGAACCAAAAGCAAACCTCTTCAGCAGTCTGCCAGACCCAGCTTCAGGGTACTCCACGAGAACAGAAATCTCAAATGATCTGTGTCAGCACAAAGTCATCTTTGGAGGAGACAGAACTGATCTTGAATGAGCAGAAGAACCTTTTTTTATTTTTGAGAGGACCTGAGGAAATATCTTTGCCCATTCACTTTTCTGCCTAATATTGCCTAGGAGGAATGAAAGCCAAGGTGGTCCTGGATGAGAACCAGCAGTCAGCTTGGTAAATGTCTTTTAGAAATCCGTTTGTCTGTTTTTCTTAGCAGTCAGATAAAGAAAGGTGAAAAGGCTATTAAATCCCAGAATTTTTTCAGTATGAATACATGTGCCCTGGATTTTGAAAAGTGCATTTTTAATCAACAAAAGAAATGTTTTTTAAAATGTATTGTAGAGCAAAAGACCACACTGTGGGTTTGTTCAGATCATTACTGAGGTGTGCCATGCAATTCAAGACTCAGTAAATATAGCCTGTTATGCAATACTTTACATATTTGTATGGATTACTTGTAGAATCATAGATTGGTTTGGGTTGGAAGGGACCTTAAAGATTGCCTGGTTCCAACCCCCCTGCCATGGATATTATTGATGGCTTACACCCCTCTCATTCCTTCACCAGTGAGAAGTAGGGCTGGTTTGTGAAGTGTAACTGGTAATCCATTTAATGTATGAATAAAATACTCTTCTCTATAACATTCAGTTCTTGTTTTCTATTTGTTAAATGTGTTGTTTGAAATGCTACCACCAGCTATGCATTCTTTTTCTGAGCTGTGATGCCATGACAACCCCCACGTGACAGGCTACAAGCATACCACAAGTCTCCAGGGCTTTGCTTTAGAAAAGACTCCAGTTGGTGTTACTCACACTTTTTTTTTTTTCTTTCACTTTTGTCTTTTTAAGAATCCAGTTTCAGAGATGCTTTATTTTTTGGAAGATGCATCAAGCCTACCTATATATTCTACAAATAGGCAACAACTATTTCAGATAAAATGGGAGAAAGTATGAAGAACTCAAGAAAAGGGTGGGTACAGCTGTTTGATAAAGTGCATGTTCTTTAAGACTTTAGTAAAGAATATGCTTATACAAGAGGACTACAGCATCTCTCTATTCATTTTTAATGTGTTGTGAAAGCTACTGATGAGCAATAAGGTAGAAGAGACATGTTTTGAGAATATCCAGCAAATATATGTATAGCTTTTATGTCCATTTAGGGTATCATAATGATTTCACCAAATTTAGAAGTGAAAAAGATTTGATTAGTCATTTGCTACAAATCAGTAATAATGCAGGACTGTGCCCTCTTCAAAATCCCTAAGCAGTGAATAACAGCAGTGATGATTCAGCTGCATTGCTACCTTAGGAAGATTGTATCACAATACAATTAGCTTTAATATGAAGAAATAGTTCTTCATTATTTCCAGATGGGGTCTGCTTCATTAACTGTGTAAAAATATCTTCCTTCCTTCCATTGTTCCTCTAATTTGACTTGCAGGTGGAAATATGTTAAAGATGAGGTAGAGAATTGAATTTGACATATTCTAACTAAATTGACAATATTGAAATAAATAAATTTCTTTCTGTATGAATTAATCTCAAGAGGCTCACTACTGTTTATAAGCATGGCTATTTAAACAGTGACTCTTTTAAAGCATGGACCTGATATCAGTATAGCTGAAATACCCTCAGCATCCACTGTTCGTACAGAACTCTCCTTTGTTCAGTGTACAGAGCAATGTACTTCATATATGAACAAAGGGCCAAGAATAGAGGTTAGAGATCACCATGATATATAGTAAAGAAATGTATTTATAGAGAACAAAATATTTCCCATGACTCAATTACTCTTGGATTAAAAAAGTATTAATTTCTGAATGCAAGTGAAAAGAAAGAATAACTATCATGTTGAGAAAAGGATGGTTTAGAAAGTAAAGAATTTTGTTTCTTGTTACGGGGTTCACACCAAGCAGTGATTAACAAGGTCCCCAGTGACCAAAGATTGGCCTTTTCAAGTGCCCCTGTGTTGTCATGCTGGCGCTTCTAAATCCTCATGCTGGTTTCCCAGAAAATTCACTGTGTCTTCTCCTGGCACAAACACAGGCTTGCTGCAGTGAACACCGGCTACCAGAGCAGAGGCACCTGCAGCTGTGATACCTGGTGGCAGCAGGGCAATTTGGCAGATTGTCCTGAACGACACAGCCCCCTGGGGCCTGGGCTTTTGATCTACTGAGAGAGACAAAGATCATTCTGAGAATACAGAGGGTTTCTGCTTGGTGATGTGAAGACTTTGCATTGAAAGAGCTCACAAAAAAAAATGGACCAGAGCAAGAGAGAAAAGGGAAAATAGGAAGAAAGGAAGAAAACAAGGTACACTTCTTGGAGAAGATCACTAAAAAGATGGCAATGTTTAGGGATAAGTTATCATTTTCTCCATGCTGAAAAGGAACAAAAAATGTCAGCATGTTTTTATGAACCCAAGAGCAAATGCATCCAGTCCGAATAATTTTGATGTTTTCTTAATAGAGGAAAGGAGAAGGGAAAAAAATATCAAAAGTTACATCTCCTCTCTGCAACATTCTGCACAAAATTAAAATAAAATAGTTCCAAAACCATCTGTAAGGTGCTGCAACAGAGATAAGGGTGGGCTTATAAATGCTAGGATTAACCTTTTACTGTTGTGCATATAAGAACAAGACAGAAATTGTTCAAACAATTCCCAGAAAATGGAATTATATTAATGTGAATTCTACAGAAGAAATCCAAACCCACTTCTGTTGTTTCAAGTTTGAAATAGTTTGTATATCTACAAATTAAAATCAGAGTTTGCATAAATATCATGTTTTGTTCTTCACACTGGTGATTTGTACTGACTGGTGCAGTAACAACCCTCTTTTACAAATTACATGTCTTCTTAAAGTTATTTTTAAAATAACTTAATAGTATGATAATTAAAGGCACCCGAAGAATCAAAGGAGATAGAAGCAGAAGCCAAAACTCTCACAGGTTTGCCAAGTTTAGTTTTGCTATCCAGTAAAAGTCAGCTACTTAACATGATGGGATCTAGAAAGGATGCAGATGAGCCCTGTCATCATCCCCTGAAAACAGTTGGAGTAGAGAGCAGTTTCCTTCTGGGATCCTATCTCCTCTGAGATGACTGCCACAAAAAAAGCAGCTGAATGTTTTCACAGGAAGCCAAGCAGCTCAAGCAAATTTCAGACAAAGTTAGAAACTGCTAAACATTATCCCAGTCAATGCTGTAAATTATTCAATTTGTTCTAAAAGCAAGGAACCTGTCCTGGTAGTATGTATGACAAGTCTGCTATCAGGGCTTCAAGCCTGGTCTTTGGCTTATCCCAAAGGTGCTTCAGAAAGAGACATGGAAGACTTCTGTTGAATTCAGGCAGTGCTTTGGTCATGTCCTACACTGAGGGGTTCGTGTTGGTGATGTGCTTCTGCTTTTACTTGTCAGTCTCTTATTTTTTAAATAGCAAGTTTTTCTCTCTTCTTTACATATCACTGAGTCTGCCTGAGTTGGAAAGTTCATATATAAGTTATGAGAGAGGGAGAATGTATTTCATGACAAAAATTAATTGTTTCAACTGATCCAGTGTCATTCCCTGCAGAAGCCCACTCTGAGAGAAAATGGTCTCCCCTCTTAATCCTCTCTTGCTCTACTTCATTACCAGCTTTTCTTCCATGGGGTTTACTTAGTCCAACACAGCTCATAGATTAAGATTATTCTTCTCCCTCATATGTTGCACGGCTGTTCAGGTCAGGTGGAGATAAATATTATTATGCCACTAAACTACCAACTCCATTAGAATTATTAGATCTACAATGAGCTCTTAATGATTGTTCTAAAACACTAATAAGAAGAGACCTGGGAACACTTCCAACACAAGAAGTCCTTTTCCAATATTCTTACCCCTCTTGCAGCATCCTAATTAAGTATCCTTTTGGAAGACCTGACTTGCCTTAGGAGTACCTAGTGCTTTTTTACACTAGTCTTTTTATTTCTGCTGGATGCCTAATGAAAAGTGCCTGCCTTCTCTTAGATAGTCATTTCTGTATCATAACATCAACACAACTGTAACCAGACTGTATGTATTTCCTACATTTTTCCAACATAAAGAAGACTTCACATCTCCAGCAGATTTTAGAGCAACTTTCTTTAATGTTTTCATTTTCCACTACTCTTCTGGGCAAGCCTGGCTTTGCCAATACAATGACTCATGTGTTTAATAGTGTTACTGCTGGCTAACAAAACAGAACACGAATTAAAAGATCTTCTGTAATGATATGGAAGGATATTTCCAATGAGAAACGATAAACATTTCATTTCTGTTGCAGATCCAGACAGCAAAACCATTAGTAGATGCACATGCCCCAGCAATATATGGCCACAAGCTGAAGGTATAGCATTGGCTATTTCACTGGGCCTTCACATCTCCTCTCAAAGAGCCTAGCAGATGGCCACAATTTCAAGGCCTTGTTTTTTCCCCTCAGTGAAGTGATTGTTACAATAGGACTATCAGGATCCATGAATAGCACATTCCTGGGAACATTAAGTAACTTCTTTTATCTTTATGATTATTGATGAAATCAGAGTTTCAGGCTAACAAGTGATAAAATGTTCAAATAGCCTCCTAAGATGTACTTCTGCACAGCCAAGAAAATACCATTGCAAATAACAAGAATGGCACAATCACTAAGATACAGAGCAAAGAAATGAATAATAGGATGTTAACATATTCAAAGCACAAGAAATAACAATGGGTAGCCTTGACTGGCAGTTATCCTTCAAAATCTTACTGCTCCCAAGAGACAAATTTTTAATAAAGGATGAGAGTGGAAAATAAATTGTTAGCTAATTTTCTCTGCTCACTAAAAGGAAGCAACAGCAATTAAAAAAAAATTTTAAATGTAAAGAAAAATTTGAATGTGAGCAAAGTAAAAAATACATGCAGCTAAACCCCGTCAAAGACTTAATTTCCAACACAGTGCCCCTCAGGCAATGAGAGCATAACCCATATAAGAACTTCAGAATTAATTTCCTTAAAATTGTTTATCATCTCACTGTGTGACATAATAATCCCCAGGCACCTTAAAACCATTTCACTAGCAAAACAATTAATTTCTTCTTCATGCATAAATTCACATGCTATATTAGGATGTGGGTTCAATTGCTGATGTTAATTTTTTCCCATTACTGTAAAAATAACTGCTTAAGTTCCTTTGAAAATGAAACACTGCATAACCCCCCCCCATACACACACAGTGGTTAACAACAAAAACACCAACAGAAATACAATAGTCTTATTATTGGATTGGCATGCCCCTTAGAACTACAGATCCTGATACCTCAAGGTGAGACTGATTCTTTCTCATACTCTTGATTTCCATACTCCTAGAGAAAGAGGGGAGAAAAACTATATTTTGTGATCTTCTGAGATCCAGTTCTTCTTTACAATCACTCTCCTCAGGGTTATTTTGTCATGGGAAGACTAAACACCAGTTTTAGGTACCTTTATACTACAGCGTGACCAGCATCTGGCCTGCTTTGGTTACAAAGCCCAGCAAACAAGGCAGATGCACTTGACTTCCTCCAGAAACCTGCTACTCTAACATTAGCCACTCAAAACTGTCAGATCTGGGTGAGCAGGATTTACTATTTGTTTTGAATAGGACTTGAAACATCTTTGGAGTATCTAGAATCAAATATGGGGAAAGAAAGGATGAGGAAGGAGAAGACTGAATTTGTAGGCTCAAAACAAGACTATTCCTTCAGCAATTCTGTTCTAAGAGCCTTTTTAGGACAAGATTTTGAAGTCCAGCTATGAAAATTGTGCTTTTGCTACTATATTCTGTCCAGCCTCTCTCTGGTTATCTTCCATTCTTCCCTTCCAGAAAAAGGATTGTTTGGCCTCAGACAATCATATAAATAAGTTTTTCTCCTCGCCCACCCATTCCTTCCCAATCCCCACAAACACACTTTCAGCATGTATATGTGTTCTTTGAAAAACAGCATGGTAACATTTTTTACAAACCAGAAAATGCCTCAGGATGTCCAAAGAGATTGTATCTCTTCCACTGGACTATTTCCATTTTTATCCACTGTCGATACAGTTAACTTTAGAGACTGAGATGATTAATATCTTCCATTTTAAAGTCAAATTTAAAAAGGCTTAAAATCATGATAATGATGAAAAGAACTAGCTTATACTTCCTCATACATGTCTCTCCATTTGTTCATTACACCCAGTTATTGCTCCTCTACCCACAACAGACTGCAGTCCCTCCAGGACAAAAATGGCCTGTGACTGGACTTAATCCAAATCTCACCGAAGTCAATGGAAAAGTTACTATTTGATCCAAAGCCCATCGAAGATCATGGAGAGGATCCCACCGACTTCACTGAAGTCTAGATAAGTCCCGTCATGTGCTTGTACACTGTCCATAACAATAGTAGCTTTTTATAAGAGCCTATGAAGGCTGCTAGAGACAAAAAATTATGATGATGATTCTAGAAAAGATGTTGACAAATATTTATAGAAATTCTGCTTACACTGATGAAATGCATTCACTAATCATGCAGACTCTGGCTGCGGTTGCAGGAGAGTGTTTCAGGGTCCAATTTACAGCATTGCAAAGGGCTTTGTCTTCCTATGTCACTATGAAAATGATGAAAAAATGGATTCTCAATAATAGCACAGGGCTTTACCTGATCAGTGTCTGTTGTATGCTGTGTAGAGAAGGCACAGCAATTTTGAGCACCCCATTGGGTATCCACGATACATCTCTGCTGCTTTTTATGTCCTTGTAGAAACAGAATCATTTCTTTATCCCTTCTGTATACAAAGTTGAAGGAACACCAACTTTCTATCACTGAAAGAGACAACTGCTTGCTGTTGGAGATGTGCTGCGTCATGAGAACAAAGAGAGAAACTGACAACAAAAATGACTACAAGGCCAAGAGGTAACATCAGCAGCACTGTTTCCATGTAGTTATCAAGTTTCCTTCCCAGTGATGTACATAGCTAAGGATAAACTCTGTGAGGACACATTTAAAAGGCAGCCTAAGGTATAATCAACACTTCAGAATGCCATTTGCTTGTCCTGTCACATGAAATCTAATGCCAGGTCATTTTCCTCCTACACTCTGTTGAAGAGAAGATGGCTTTAAATTAGTTTTTCAGTTTAATAACTGAGGGAATAGAAACAAATAGAGAGGGGGAAACCTTGCCCTACTTTAAGAAAATAATTGAAGCAAACCTGTTATGTCTCAGCAAAGCTGTTGATCCTGCTAAGTGAGTCATTGTTGCTGACTTTGCCAGTTATTCCTACAGACACCACCGGAAAAAGGGAGATCCAAAGCTGAGAGATGAAATAAAGCCAGAGCAAAAATATAATTAAAATTCTTTTAAAAAGTAGAGCAGGAAGCAAACAAAAGTGAAAATCTAATTTATTACTTAAACGAGACCAAGCAAAATGTGCCTTGAAGATTTATCACTGGAGAGAATCATCTTGAATATTTTTGATCCAGCAGGAAATTCACATCCCAAACAGGGCACAACAAACCAGTCAAAAACAGGGACAGTTTTTGAAGTGAAGGGTTTGTATAGTTCAGGTGGTGGCTGTTATCTTCTGTGATTCATTTGCAGCCAGTCTACTTCTTGATAGACTGACTACTCACCAAGCCCTGAGGTGTCTCCAGAAAGCAAATGCTGCTCCTCTGAAATGACCCAGGTAGAACTCACTACACCTCACTGTCACAAATATCCTGGCATTTGCACAGTTCCTTTACCTAAGGCAGAGTTGGTCATGGCCACATCATGTGAATCTTACACCTTGTCACTAGTGAATAATATCCAGATCTGTGCAGGGATCAACAATAATTACTTAATTCCACTGCTGAAGCTGTGATTACACAAGATAGAGAAGGAGCAGAGCATCCTTCTCCTTTCCATTCCTTCTCTCTGTTCATGATTCAAAAGAAACTCCTGTTCTCTTTGGATCAATTCTGGTTTTCACCAAACATCTCCATTAGCTAATTAAATTTGTGACAGCAGCAGAAAATTAACACAACAAAACCAAACAAACCTGTTTGGTTTTTTTTCTGCCACTTTCTGCAAAGTCATGAATTCCAGGGCTGTTGCAAGGGATGGAAAAGACCACACAGTGGGAGCAGGGGGGAGATGAGCAGGTGAAGGAAAAGTGCAGGTTCTTTGTTTTTTTGGTGGCAGGAGACTGTTGTCAGACCAGCTCCACTGCCTGGAAAATTGAAGAATCTAAGAAATCACAGAAAATTTCCAAGGCATTTGAGGAAGTAGACTTATCTCCACTATCTTCATGTGTTTCAATTCAGTGTGTCAGATATGTACACAAGAGAAACTTATAAACCAAAGTAACAGAAATCAATGATTAAGCATTTCAGACACCAGCCATGCCCTCACCTACAGTATTTGCACTACTGCAATTCCAAGACTGGAAGGTTGGCACTAATCTGAGATAAAGCTATAGAATTGTTCCTCTTGTAAAATGTCCCAAAATTCCATATGGGCGGGAGTTTGTTTGGAAGACACTGAACAAAGTCTGTCCTCTTAAGAAGGACAAAAGATTGGGTTACAAGGGTCAGTTAATGCAGATCAAGAAGGAGCAAGTCCCTGTAGCGGAGATATAAAATTTCAGGAAAAATTCCCCTTACAAATACTTCACATTCTGGATTCCCAGACATGGGAACACAAGCATGAAGAAGTCTGATTATATTTGTATGGTTTTATTTAGTTAGTTTAATTGAAGAAAAATGAAAGCAGGAGCTGTGGAAAGTGAACCAGGAGAACTGAGCCATTCTGGATAGAATTACAAAGTCCCAGCCTCAGTATCAGGTTCAGTGATGGCATAAGGATTGGCAACAAGCTGAAAAATGCATGGCCAACATTGCTAGATATCCTCATGAGCGGTGTAAATCACAGAGCCAAAAGGTAGCCCTGAGCTTCTGTTCCTTCCTTCACAGTTATTTCTGGATCAGAACTGCCCATAGAGCACATTTTGCTGCACTTTTGTTCTGGGGATTAACTGCACATGGCAGCCAGCCACACAATTAACAGCCTTTCACTTAATGCATCCACTCTTATCAAATGAATCCCAGAGCACTCTTCAGATTTTATTAGGCTATTTGTAACTGCTGTAGTTTCTACACTCAGACTGTGCACCATGGAGAAATGGTTCTTTCAGAAATAATCTGAAAATTACTGAAGAAACCAGAAGCAATTGTAACCAGTTCCCTGAAAGAAAGCCAGACACTGCAACAACATTTAAGGTGACCAGACAGGCACATACGTTGAGGGCTCCAAAACCTACACTGGCAAAGTAACCGGGTTCTTATTTTCATCAGTAATAGAGGTAAAGAAAATCAGCAACAAAAAGGCTACAAGAGGTTTTAGCAAGTGTTTCCAGAGAAAGAAAATAGATTTTCTTTTGTTTTTCCGTGTCCACCTATTGGGCTTTGAGCCCTCCAAGTCAGAAATTCCCAACTTTCCTCCCACATAAACCAGGGGGAAGTTGCACCACTACCCATCAAGCAGGGAGCTGGCACCAGGTCTGCCTTTACCCATCCTCCCTATTGCCTTGGACTGCTAGGCCTCTGTGGTCATGTGTCTTGATTTTTGACGCATGTCCTCTGCCATTTTAGTCTGATTCAGTATGTGGTTTGTACTATCTGTATGCTCACCATATTCACCTCCTTACCCTTACCTCTACCCTGAGTTCACTGAACTAAATATTTTTGAAGCCAGTACTTTCTGAATACATGTAAATGGATTTTCAAATGTGTAGCTCATCAAAATCTGCCTCAGTCTTTGGATGACAGTAAATGGTATTTCTTCTATCCCAGGACTATCCTTTTGTCAAATCTTTGGTCCCAGTTCTAATTCCAGAGGGCTTGTTCAGAAAAGGCAGAGCAGTTAAAAGAAATAAAAATTGTGGCACTGAAAATAAAAACTACCTCAGCCTTTCCCTAGCTTCTCTCTGGACACAATTCTTGAATACAGATGCATCAGTTTTATCAAAGATTCCCAAAACTGTTCAATCAGAAACAGAAAGCAAAACGACAAAGCTTCAACACAGTTAAGACTGGACCAAGAAACTTCCAAATAAAAGAGAGGCTTCTACTATGAAAAATATGAGGCAGCTTTAATTGCTGTGGAGGCAACATTACAAACCAAATAATTATAGAAAAAGTAGTACAGTTGTAAATCCAGGAGCTTCATAGTCAGAAAGTTCCAAAATTACGGAAAAATAAATATATACTGCAGCCTTCCCTACATCAGCTGTTAAGTCTGTGTTCTGCAATTAACAGGTACTAGAACATCTGTTAGTAGTCATTAGAAAATACATTTTTCCACTCACATTTCAGAAATGGTTAAACCATTTTGAAGGACATTTGTCTTTTGACAAAAAAGCAAACTTGATACAGATACCTGCTGCAAACCTCTTTATCACCAGGGGAAATTCAGTAAAGTTACACATGAAAATAGGATCAGTGGAAGTATTTGGCAAGATCTGCCATAACTTGTGCTACTCTATGATCTCTTTGTGATTTTATAGTTCATCTGACACCAGTCCATGGTGAAACTTTAATAAAGTACAAGTCATACCATTTCTTGTCAAGTATTTTTCTACTCTCCCTCTGTTGCAATTGAAAACTTTTTACTTGTCACATGTATGCTCTAACAGCAGGAGAAAGTGAGACTCTTTTACATAAAGACATTCTTTACCAATCCCAACTGAAGAAATAATTTATCTGAATCAGCCTTTCCACTGGCCTGATTGATGGAAATTGCTCTGACTCTGGGGGATCAGGCAGTACTCATGAATGAAAGAAAAGGAGAATTCCCTTTCTTTCCTTTGGAAGAGGACAACAGCTGTATCATCAGCAAGCACTTGTCAGCTTTCTTTGCTAACCAAGCTTTGGTACCAAGAGAACAATCCTGAAAACAAGACATATAAGCTTATTAAATCAAGGCAGTGACAGGTTCTTTATATTTATCTTTTCTGTCAGGAAGAGCAATTTAAAAAACAGACATCTAAATGAGATGGGGAAAAAAGAGAAAAACAGCTGAAACAAGTGTGAAAAGTAACATAAAGGAAAAGAGATCATGTTAATCATGGAAAGCAAAAGAACAACTAGAACAAGACAGGGTTCCAGAAATAGCATTATTCCAGTAGTCTCCTGTGAAAGCAATTTAGGAAGTAGCAAAGAATTCTTACTCCCTCTTGGATGATGACAGCATTTGGAAATTTTACTGTCCTTAGCCTTCCCACTTCATCCTTATTCTGAAAGTCAGTCCTTTCCTGGCACAGTGAACCAGCAGAAAAGAGATCACAAGCCCATTTTGTGATTTCAACCCTACGCATCAACATATTTTGATTTCTGTAGTTTAAGTTAAAATACTGTTCCTATGCAGATGATAACTTCCAGCACCAAAAACATGGACTTGTGAGAGTACTAACCTTTTTAACTATGCAGCTAAACTTAGTAAAATTTGTAAACAGAACTGTAGAATTAACTGGAGTGTGTTGGACAATCAGGTGGAAGGATTCATATAGTTTAGGATACTAGGGGTTAAGTATGCTGTAAGAGTGTAGATATTAAAGACACTATGTTTTCAGTAGAGTGAAAAAAACCATGAAGCAAAATTACATAAAAGCCATTTCCATTACAATTCCCAACAAAATTCCTTTGAGATTATAACAGCTAGCAAAGAAAAAGCTGAACTGGGAAAATGACCATAAACCAGCAGTAACTGTAGCATAACTAATTGATCTGATTACAATATGGACTTTTTTTCCATGTGACAATTTTCATCTAAGTATCCAAGGTCTCTCCAGCAAGGACCCAGTTGGCTGACAGCACATAGTTCAGAGTGAGGCTTTTGGAAATCTTCAGAGGCTCTGAAGCCCCCTGAGCCACTTGCCACAAATGAGGGAGAGTTCTTAGCAGACAAATTCCCTCCCACTGCAGCAACACTTCCTTCTTTACTCATGCTTTCATGCAATTTTTGTGTCTGTCACAGTAATTGCATTCACAGAGTGAAAATACTAAAAATACATAAAATTTGTTTCAAGCTTCCCTTTTAATAGGATTTAGCAGCTTGAAACAAGGAGAAGCAGCACCACATGATTGATCAACTCTCTGCATGTTACAATCTACCACTCTGTTATACCACCATTGATCTATGGTCCAGGAGCCAGACACTTTTGTTCTGAAGCACATCTTCTGTATTTTGGTTACACTTCTGATTTTAATTACACTTCTTCAAAAGAAAATGTGTATTAAAGTTACTAATTATCTTAGCATAACCAAGCAGGGTAGCAGCAACTCTCTTAGAAGGGTTAACAATCAAAACCAAGACTTAAACCAGTATCTGCTCTTCCTTTATCTAACATAGAATTTCATCTACAGCCATGTTGGAGGCTGCACTTGGATATATTTCCAAGGTATTTTCTCCTTTCTCATTTGCAATATGGATCAACAGAAAATGTTTGAAATGCTAATGATGAAACTTATTTTCTGAAAGACAGGAACTCTAACAGATGGGACTGTGACTTTTTAGTACTGAGCTAAGAGCAGAAATACCACCTGCCGTAACCACCACCTTACAGTACTTCAGTGACTGCCACACAACTGCAAACTCCTGGCTTCAGAAAATTGGCAGTTTCCCAGGGCAGGGTCCTCCCCAAACCCACCAAACGAGAGAGAAAAGCTTCACCATATTTAAGTGCCTGGATCAAGAAGGAAAAAAGGATTCTTAGTTGCCCAAAGCAGTAGTGGTCTGCATCAACTCACATCCTAGAGTGCATTGAGTATGTCCAGACCCTGTGTGGAGGGGGTGACCACGGTGCAGTGGTCAACCACGGAGCTCCATGGCTGGACAGAGCTCATCTCAAGCCACCAGCCATGATGGGAAAATGCCAGGATAGACACACTCAGCTTCTGTTGTGCACCTCTGTTACAGCAATCACGTTGGGCAGGCACATATCATCTGTTTCCTCCAACAGTAACTCATTTCTAAAAGAAAGATTATGAACCCTTTAAACAAGAGCCAGAAAGTAATTTAATGAACCAAAACTTCCTTCGCTATCAGAAGGAAGATGACAAGTCAGCTTTAGTAGCAATTCTGCTTTATAATGAAAATGTCCTGTGGCCTTATGGCTGAACTGAACCATCCTGGAGGCCCCCTGCTTCATGTGGCTTTAGATGGGATCACCAGGGCACACTGTAAGGGGCCAGCTATTCATAACAAGTTACATCATTGAACCCAAAAATTTCTTATCTCCTTTTCGTCTTTAAAAGCTTCCATTTGGAATAGTAATAACCTAAAACACTTGGCAAAATGCCACTTCCCTCATAATTAAGTAGAAATCTTATTCTCTTCAAATCCCTGTCTCCAAAGTTAAAACACTTTACTACTAAAGCACTGGTATGACTACAAACTAAATACTCAAAACAGAAGAAAACTAAAGTACCACTTATAAAAAAGAATGTCAAGAGTTACAGGAAATATTAATCTCAGGGTCAAGCTCTTCTTTAATTTTCACTAATGTAAATCCAGGGTAGCAGCATTATCTTCACTGCAATTGCTATGGATATTATAGCCTTACATTAAAAACCATATCAAACCCCCCTGATTAACTCATTTTGAAGTTTTGAGGACTTCTGGATGAAAATTAGCTACCAGCTCACTACCATGGGAAACAAGAAGTCATTCTTCCCCTTTAACCTCAGTCCTTGTGCTTCTCTTCCATTCTGTTTGTCTTATACTTGCGCTCTTGAGATCCTGAGCAAGGTCAACTGCAGGAGAAAAAGCTTTTTTTTTTGAAAGAACAGTTTTCCAGTGGGAGGGAGGGAAGGAAGGGAAGGAAGGGAAGGAAGGGAAGGAAGGGAAGGAAGGGAAGGAAGGGAAGGAAGGGAAGGGAAGGAAGGGAAGGAAGGGAAGGAAGGGAAGGAAGGGAAGGAAGGGAAGGAAGGGAAGGAAGGGAAGGAAGGGAAGGAAGGGAAGGAAGGGAAGGAAGGGAAGGAAGGGAAGGAAGGGAAGGAAGGGAAGGAAGGGAAGGAAGGGAAGGAAGGGAAGGAAGGGAAGGAAGGGAAGGAAGGGAAGGAAGGGAAGGAAGGGAAGGAAGGGAAGGAAGGGAAGGAAGGGAAGGAAGGGAAGGAAGGGAAGGAAGGGAAGGAAGGGAAGGAAGGGAAGGAAGGGAAGGAAGGTCACATATTCCTTTTGTAAAATACAAAAACATTTACTCACTGACTGCCTGGCAGTATTTAACACCAAAATAGCTCTCCTAAGGGCTGATAGAAACAAGAAATACAGTAAAATGGTTGTAACTCAATAATTCATGTTGGTTACCATGGAAAAGTTATGAATATAGAGACAATAAGGGTTTGTCCAAGTTAGGAATGACTAATCTGGTATTCACACACACACCCCTTTAAACTGGACAAACACCAAGTATGAGTGTATTTATTGAATTACTTCTTCATATTTACCACAATAAAAGGAATATTACTTAAATATTCCAAATTAGTTGTTGGGATTTTTGGGGTTTTTTTTGTTTGGTTTGGTTTTTATTTTTTGGGGTGGTTCTTGGGGTTATTTTTTCCTGTTTGTTTGGGTTGTTGTTGGTTTTGGTTTTTTTTGTCTGGTTTGTTTTGGGTTTTTTTAAACAGAGATTTTATGATTTCAGGATAAAAGTATTCACCTGTATTTCCAGGCCCAAATTTAATCAAGAACTATGAGTTGAAACCATATTGCCTGCAGTTTTAAAAAATTGAGTCAGGCCTTCTAAAAATGTTACACTTGCATAATTGCACTAAACATTGTGAAACTGAAATATGAATTGTGATTTTTTTTAGTTGCTTTCTAGTTACAGAACATGCAGATTTCATGTTTTCAAGTTTTCCATTCCTCTTACAAAGTTAAGCAACCTTCTTTTGAAGTTTTCAGTTGATGCAGCAGCAGGTACATGGGAAAAAAAAAGAAGAGAAAGAGTGATACCACAAAAGCTGTAATAACACTGTAATAGTGAGGATCTTTTTTATTAGACACTAGGAAAAAAATCATTACTGTGAGGCTGGTGAGGCACTGGAAGCTTGCCTAGAGAAATTCTAGATACCCCATCCCTGGAAGTGTTTACAGCCAGGCTGGGTGGAGTTCAGAGCAACCTGATCTAGTGAAAGGTGTCCCTGTCCTTGGCAGGGGGATTAGAACTAGAAAGTCTTTAGGGTCCCTCTCAATCCAAACCATTCTATGATTCTATGATCTTTGTTCCTAATTCTATGATCTTTGTTTCCAACTCTCACATTCGATTCCATTCTAACCTCAACGAAATCACCTCAACTGCTCTAGGTTTTCAATGTATTTCTGAAAATAAATGGTAATGTTTATTTAAGAAGGGATATAGGATTTAACGTGTATGTATGTATTGAATACTTGTATGTATTGTAAAACTACATCAGCACAAAAGAAGAGCAAAAAAAGGATCAGTGTCATGCAGCAACAAGTAGAGGTTACCAGGTCAGAGTACAGCACTATGGTTTGTTTAAATCAGTGGTTTGATCTGTCCTTTCAGTATTAAAATAGTTTTATCTCACCATACAACCTGCTGTGAAGGATGGAAGTGACACCTTCATCTCAGAGTTGAAGAACTCTGGCATAAAGTTTGCTGTCACACTAATCAGAGGGTCATACTTGCACCTGACCCCATTCTCACTGTTTGCATTTGAAGACAAGCCAATTAGGTCACCAAGCAAATCAGCTCAGGTATAAGAAAAAATTAAACTCCTGAGTGTAACAGTTATTCCACAGTCCTCAGCCACTACCACAAATTCAAGCACATTTACATAAGACTGGACGCAAGTAATCACAGAGTTCGAGGTCCAGGTTCACAAGTCAATGAGAGGTTGGTGCCTGAAATATCATGTGGAGATGGCACTTCCTTGCCAACAAGAGATGCAGATATTCTTTTGCTCTTCTACAGCTGAAAAGCCAGAGTCTGAACAAACATATATACATACCACAATGTGTGGAAGCACTAGAGTTTGTTGGGCTACAGGAAGGCACTCTAATTTGTCATCCTGGAGTTCTGTTACAGCTTTCCAATTTAAAAGCTCATTTCTACTGGGACTTTGTGAACAGTAACTATTAAACCATACCTAGGGGAAGATATGGCACATCAGGAAAAAGAACATCCCCATGGTAGGAAACAAAGAGCATACAGGAAGGAAGGTGGAGATGTGATGGTTGATGTGCTACTGTGTCAGAGGGGCAGGTAATGAAAAACTCGCATGCTTGCTGTTGTTCCAGCCATCAAACATCATTTCTAGCTGCAGCAGCCAAAGAACAGTTAAATGAGGAAGGAAAGCTGAAATGGAACATCCTGATCACCTCCACATCCGGCATCATCCTCTGTTTCCTTATTAACGAAATATAATCCAGATTTATTTCACTGTTATATTTTCTTTCGAAACAGCAGATTCTTTATTTTTTTTTAATTAAAGCAAAGCTTGTTAAAGCTGTTGGAAAAGACACAAGTTCAAGCACCAGGATAATAATTACACTATATATCTGCATGTAGAAGTGATACACTACCACCTCCTAGCAATTCCCTTGTCTGAAAGAGTAAAAGATAATACTACAAAAATCATAGAGAAGTAATAATTTTCTTAAATATTTAAGTAATGCTGAAATATTTCTTCAGCCTGTAAAAGCTTGGCATTTACATGCACTGTTAAAGGAATAGAAGAAAATCTTTCTCTGTTATGAATAGAGATGCAACTTCTGAAGTGAATCACAGCTACCTTTCTGCAGTGTTTCAGTATTTTTTGAGACTGTTACTAACCTGACAAAAGGAATCCAGCCACAGATGAGAAAGATTTTTTTGCTCTTTCTTACCTATTTCTTTGTTGCTCATGACCAAAAAAAATTAATCTTGCATTCTGCATCAACCACCAAATTTTGAGTCTCATTTCAATTTTAAAATTCACAGTTCTCTTCATGAATTAAATATGGCATCCAGTAATACAATCGCTACAGTAAGGCTGGAATTTTAGTTCCAATAATACACTGATTAAACTCTGCCTTCAGGAGTTTCAGCTTTCAGCATGACAAAGGTTGCTTTGATTATCCCACGTCTGCATTATCTATGTATAAGGGCTTAAGTACAGTGCCATGATTTGGGAGGCATGTGGAATCGTGCCTGTCATATATAATCTATACACATACACACAAATTAAATCCCATTGAGCTGGATTCCCTGGTGCCTCCCCGGAGCTCAGCTGGCATAGCTGCATTGAAAATTGGTCCCATTCTCAGGAGACAGACAATCACTTCTTGCCTCTGCCTTCCCGCCCCCATCCTCCAGCTGTCCCTCCTGGGGCCGCTTGCTGCTTCATTTGTGCACTGCCAGCACTTTATTGCGGGAACTGCAGCCTTCAAATTGCTCCTGCCACTTCATTAACACCATCAGAAACAGAAGCATTTGCTGAACAGCGTAATATTGATAATTGGTTTAATTTGGTCTCACCATCTCTGCCAGGCTTCCATGCAACAGAAGCATGCAGAGCGAAACTGGCCAAGCTCTTTTAACAGCCTGCATCACACAGGTTTCATTGCAATTTTAGGCTCCTTAGTTTGAAGCTTAGCACAAATTAGAGTACAAATTAACAGGTTACAGTGCAAGAAAGCACAGCCTTAACCAGGCACAGCTTGCATCTCCCAGAGGACAACACACCTTAGATTTTGGGCCAGCTGATACAAAGGGCAGCTGTAGCCTGACCACACTCACATACATACATGTGAAAACACACAAGGAAAGACAAGCAAAGAGGGTGTAAACCCTCAGGAAATACTGGTTACCCACTAGTCACAGTCCCTGCAGCTTTTCTATTTTCTGTCTTTTGCAGCAGTTCAATCTCTCCTTTGCTACGTATATTCTCACAGCCCTGAAAGTGAGCTTTTCATGTGAAGTTAAAGTGCAAATCACTTCATCTTTGCTGCTGCTCCAACTTTCATAACTGTGCAGTACTGATACATCCTGTATCACACTTTTAGAACATACTGGCAGTCACCAGCTAAAGCATTTCAGTGTCACATCTACATCCTAGGCTAGACAAAACGTGACTGATAGATTAAACAACCCAAAAAGACACACAGATTGGCAGACACATGAGTTGGCAGGCACACAGTAAGGATACAGACCACCTGACTGGTTCAAACTCACTGTCAATGAGGATACACACGGAGGCAGCTCTGTCCACTGGACTGTGTTAGGACATCAGTTGAAGTGAATCTTACTGTGAAAAATCAAGGTAAAATTTGCAAACAGCTAAAGAAGGTGTAAAACACAGATCACATTATAACACTAGTCATGAAAACTTGCAAAAGTTTGAAAAGCTTTATATGATATGAGGGGAAAAATAATATTCACATTTGCTGGGAAAATCAGAGAAACAAAATTCTAGCAAATGGATACAAGTGCGTAGAACTAGTCTGGACTTGAATCAAGATCAGTTTCAAGTACTTTAGAGATCCAATCGGAATGTTTTGCACAATGAGTTTCAGGCTTTGATTTTGTGAGCTGAGGGCAGGAGCCCATTTCCTCTAGGCTGAGTGCAACTAATAACAGCTGTAAAATGGTTCTGGCTGCCTGACAGGGCATACTTTCATCCTCTGACCTTTCTGAGAAAAAGACCAAGGTTGGCATAGACATACTGGCACATTTTTTCCATCATATAACATATTATCCTGATGCAATTAATCACTACACTGTAAACAATTTTATTTTTATGTTTATAATTTCTCAGATTGATAAACACTTCCTAATATGGAGTTTATAAACATAGTTTTTCTTAATCTTGTTTGTAATTCAGAGTTCTTATAAAAAGAGTATTTTGAATGCTAAGTTACCTCCAATACGAAAGATAGACATTAGAGTTTGACATGCTCGGGCTCCATGTCCTGTGCAACAAACATTCCCAATACAAAAAGCTTGGCCTATATATGAAACCAACAAGGAAATGGGGGGGAAAATGACACCAACTTGGGAGTTTAAATATGTGCCAAAATAAAATATCCTGTTTACAAAGGCACTCAGTATTTTCAGACAGAAAGTAAATAAAAAAACACAAACCTTCTTTTGTTGGCTAATGTGATTCTATATCTTAATTAGAGAATCAAATTTGAATAAAGATGTTTGCCTCCAGTCTAAAAGTGTTGTTATCTGACCACATTTGTAAATGGCAAACAGCTTAAGCCACTAAAATCAAAGGGGAGGCTAATTATATTAGGCTAAAGCATGCAAAGGGCTTGACTTTACAAGCCCTTCGTATACAGAACTCCAACTGCCTGCAGGATCAGAGCCTTACATGGGGATCTGAGACCTTCCTAGTCCTTTCAGTTCTATTTCTCATGCTTAAAGAGCTAGGTTGCCATCTGGCATAGGCTTGCAGCAGCTGCACAAGATAAACTCAAGCAAAACATATCGGCACAGAAGTAATTAACAGTTAGAGGGGACAAGTGCTGCACATTACCTTATCTAAACAAAGGCTTGGGGACTCCACATCCCTGAGTACATCATGATCATGTACCATCTTTTCAGCTGCAGAATTTACTCTTCAACCTTAGGGGTCCAAATCACTGCTCCCAAGTATATTTTGGGCTAAACTTTTAAGATTAAAGTTTTGGTCTTAAACCATGAGTGCTCCAGGTGTGTATGCATATATATATAAACTAAAATAGCTCTATTGATAAGTTCAGTAAAATGCCTGGATTTTTTTGGTTTACTTGAATTTTATAGTGCTTTCAAAGCTGCCCCCCAGCAAGCACTCTGTTTAACCTAAAATACAATTTGACCAAATTATGCAACCGAGGAAATAAACTTATTTTTACAGAAGAAAACAATAATGAGTTCACAGGTTGGAAAAGGTATTTAATGGCTTTAGAAAGACTGGCAAATTCTTATGTATCATCATACTGTTCACAAAAGTGAACAATAGTTCATTGTAGATCTTTGCAGATCTTTCCATGTGCGTCTTGGAATGTGTATTGAGGAAATCTCTGAACTAGACACAGAAAATGATTTAGGGTGGAAAGGACCTCAAAAAATCAAGTCCAATTATAAGCCACAACCACACTGCCAAGTCCACCACTAAACCACGTCCCCAAATACCACATCTACACATCTTTTGAATACCTCCAGAGATGGTGACTTCAACACTTTCCTGGGCAGTCTGTTCCAATGTTTGTCAATGCTTTCTATGAAGAAATGTTTTCTAATATTCCATCTAAACCTCCCCACAACTTGAGGCCCTTTTGTTTTGTACTATTGCTTGTTACCTGGAAGAAGAAACCACCCTCACCTGGCTACAACTCCTTTCAGGCAGTTGTAAAGAGAGGTAAGGTCCTCCCTCAGCCTCCTCATCTCCAGGTTAACCCTCAGCTGCTGCTCATAATATTTGTTCTCCTGACCCTTCACAAACTCCCTTGCTCTTCTCTGGACATTCTCCAACACCAGTGGAAATTTTCTTGTAGTGAGGGGCCCAGAACTGAACACAGGATTTGAGGTGTGGCCTCCCCAGTGCTGAGTACCGGAGGCAATCACTGCCCTGGTCCTGCTGGCCACACTATTGCTGATACAGGCCAGGTGCCATTGGCCTTCTTGGGCACCTGGGCACTGCTGGCTCGTGTTCAGCTGCTGTCAAACCAGCACCCCCAGGTCCTTTCCCAGTGGGAGGTTTTTCAGCCACCCTGCCTCCAGTCTGTAGTGCTGCAGGAGGTTGTTGGGACCCAAGCGCAGGACCCAGCTTGTTGAGCCTCATCTAATTGGACTATGCCCATCAATCCAGCCTGTTCAGATCTCCCTGCAGAAACAATGTGTTGGAGGCAACAGATCAACACTCCCATCCAATTTGGTGTTTTCTGCTGAGGGTGGACTCTGTCCCCTCATCCAGATTACTGATGATATTGAACAGATATCATTACATGATAGGATACATCATGAAGGATGTATCCTATCTCATGTATTTCATACATGAAGGAAAAGACAGTTTTCTCTTTACACCACATAAATATGTGTTTTCTAAGATCCAGGTGAGGAATTTTTATCCCATGGACATGAAATGCATAGCTCCTTTTAAGTCCAGTTACTTGTGATTTGCTTGCAGAGAGTGACCATGTTAATGTGTGGCAAATGTGTGGCAAATGTGTGAAGTTCTAGAAAGCGGTTTTCAAATCCTCAGTTTCTGCAAGGCCAAACTCAGTTGAGTTCAACTCAGTAGGACTGAAAGCCCAGACACTGGACTGAGTTCATTCAGAAGAGAGTAGAGGTTGTTTAGATTTGAGAGACTGGACAGGAAGAGAGAGAAAGCTGCCCCATGCATGTGGTTTTGTGTTTAGACAGGACTACCAACTCTACTCCTTTTAATCAAGTCTCCCCCTCCTGCTTTGGGCATTGAACTAGAACTTCACACATGCAGTGACCATTACCCGTGATTCTTGTGCAGAGCAACCCTGGTCTGCATGTACAATGAAACTGTTCTCACAGGTACATCAGGTTCTACTCACGTGTAATAACTGGTGGATTTTGGACACTTGGAGTTATCATGCTTAGAGCAAATATAAGTCCTTGAGCAGTAAGCCTGGACTACCCTGAACATGCATGAAGCCTAATGCCCATCCACAGTCAACATCCCAAGTGCAATAATTCACAAGTTTCTACTGCATTGTTGAGCAGAAACACAAGCAGGCATGTTAACTGAGACTGCATCCTGGGCATCTAAGCAATTTATGCCACCTGTAGAAAATGCTGCCAGAGGTACTTCGGGTCAGGGTCTCCCTTCTAACAACACAAGAAAACACGGCATCTCTGAACAGGTCCTTCCTCAGAGACCTTTGTGCCAGATTGTGATGTCCCCAGTGTCACATAAAGATCAGTGAGATCCTCTTTTCTAAGCCTCAGTCATTTCCTACCAGCTGCTGCCAGGCAGGAGGAGTGGAAACAGAACAGCATGTAGAAACTGAATCTGTGGCAGCCAAGAGATTTCCTCCTCCAGGGGAATTTCTTACTGGTAATTTTCAAGGCCAACTCAATCTCCTTACATCAACTGTAAAATGAAATCTGATAAACTTGACAAAGTTGATGATGAGAGACAGAACCTGGTACTTCTCTGAAAGTCACTTCCCAGGTGCACCCATTCTCCCTCCAGCCATAACATTTGGGATCTATAAGATCTCCAAGCAGGTTTTGATCAAGGTCCAGGTAGATATGTACATGCCAAGTGGTCAGCTGAATGCTGTACAATCAAGAAGTCAACAAGTGTTGGCTTTGCCAGAACCAAAGGGAGGCATCACACATAGCAAAGGTGAGTCAGTTAGCAAAAAATTATAACATTTAACACTAAAACACTCTGAGGCTAGTTTGCTGTGCTTCCAGAAGAGTGCATTGATCTAGAGACTGGAACAATCAAGACAGCAGTTAGAGAAAAAAAAAAACCCTTCTTGATACTCTTGCCAAACCAACAGAAATGCCACTTACATTCTTACAGTTAACATCCAAACAACTGATCACATTTCATCACGAAGAAACATGTTGCTCTTGCCTGAGGCAAGCATAGAATCTAGTAAGGAACCAAATAGGAACAAATGAGATACTAAGCCTGAACTTGACAAGCAACATTCCAGTTCCTACCATATTTTTTGGGGGGGTGTATATTAGGAGGACCGATTATTTTATGGAATTAGCTACTTTCCTGTGAATTGTATCTAACTGTAGAAAAGTGCAACTCAGCAAATCAGGACATGATTTATCTCTCTGGTCTTTGACAGGTGGGGTGCTCTTAGTTAATGTACTGAGGTATGCAGCTCAGGACAAAGACTTGAGACTGATGCAATCCTTGTCTCTCATTAAGCTAAAGACCAAGAGGATTTCAAATTTATTTTCAGTCTTTAAACTTCCAGTATGTGTGAAGGATTCATCAACTGCTTATAAAAAGATATATATCCACGGAATGGATAGGAAAGAATGGAGGTCTGCCTGCTTAGCCATGCTGAACAGGAGCTAAGGACACTGATTCTGCAGGAGGCATCCTCAGCCCCTGTGACTACTGTGACTCAGTGGCACATCAGGTACTATGGAGTGGTTGGTGTTTGGTCCTATGAATCTAGACTAAAGGCAGTTCTCTTAGTTTGCTCATCACAAAAAAAACCCTAAAAGTACTTTTAAGATCATCACATACTGTGAGAAATGAGCACTGAAGAGTGCAAAACGTAAGTTCCACCTCTATAAAGATTGCTGACAACAAATCAGAAGATATTCTCTCCCCAAGTTGAACCTTGGTATCCTTTTATTTATCTTCTTTCTGGCTTAAATAAAATAGCCAGGCAAATTAAACATGGGCAAGTCCTGGAATGGTCAACATACCGGTTTGAGGAATACGGGCTAAGTTTCGCATAAATTGACTGCTCCAAGACTCATTGTGATCCCGTTTAACAGTGACCCCTAGTGTTGTTCGGCAGCATCTTTGCTTTTTCTGGGGTGTTGGACAAAAAATATCAAATAAACAGTATAAAATGAAGCTGCCTTTATACTGCATGGCAGTAAGGAGGAAGGGGAGGGGAAGGGGAAAGGGAAGGGGAAGGGGAAGGGGAAGGGGAAGGGGAAGGGGAAGGGGAAGGGGAAGGGGAAGGAGAAGGGGAAGGAGAAGGGGAAGGGAGAAGGGAAAGGGGAGGAGAGGGGAGGGGGAAGGGGGAGGGGGAGGGGGAGGGGGGGGGGAAGGGGGAGGGGGAAGGGGAGGGGGAAGGGGAAGGGGAAGGGGAGGGGAGGGGAGGGGAGGGGAGGGGAGGGGAGGGGAGGGGAGGGGAGGGCAGGGCAGGGCAGGGCAGGGCAGGGCAGGGCAGGGCAGGGCAGGGCAGGGCAGGGCAGGGCAGGGCAGGGCAGGGCAGGGCAGGGCAGGGAAGGGCAGGGAAGGGAAGGGCAGGGAAGGGCAGGGAAGGGAAGGGAAGGGAAGGGAAGGGAAGGAAAGGAAAGGAAAGGAAAGGAAAGGAAAGGAAAGGAAAGGAAAGGAAAGGAAAGGAAAGGAAAGGAAAGGAAAGGAAAGGAAAGGAAAGGAAAGGAAAGGAAAGGAAAGGAAAGGAAAGGAAAGGAAAGGAAAGGAAAGGAAAGGAAAGGAAAGGAAGTTTTAATTCTGCAGTAACTGTTTTAAGCTCTAAAAACCTCTTAAACTCCCCGTGTCACTTTCCACTTAGAAAAAGAATCCATTTTTAAGCTTTCAGTTTTCTAAAAAAACAGCAGAAATTTGTTCGCACAGAAACCCTCAGTTGACTTGAAACTTTTACAGTAACACTAGAGGGCAGGAGAGCAGCTTTTAAACCCAAGTCTCGCAATTTCAACGTCATCTGGCTAATGATGTGGTAAGGAACGTCCCTTTTGTAAGGGAACAAAATAGAAATCAGGTATTTCTCTTCTTATAGACGACTTAAATCTGCTAAAAGTATCATGATTTTTATTACCACATACTAGCACAAGCAAGGTAGTGCCAATTTTAGCTAAAGAAATTAGTTTGCAATGAAATATCCTTTCATAAACACTCTTTATTTTTATTTATAATCCAGCATCTCTTCATTCATTTCACTTATGCAGTCTTTACTGGAAGATTTAGTTAATGCTTTTTTAGGCTTTTCCTCCTCCAGAAAAGAATTTTTATATATTGTTTTACATATCCCAGTCAGTTGTAAGAGTTCTTCAGATTCACTGAGCTACCCTCCCCATCCATATGCTGAGGACCACCAGGTACTCCTCTCACAACTAATTTCCATGATAGTCAAGAGGAACAGCTTCTTCTGGGTCAAAAGAATTTCTGACTGCTCTATAAAGAAGATGTGAGAATTAGTGGTTTTGAACCTAGCATTTCACAGAATCTCAATGTGGCTGAGGTTTGCAGGCACCTCTGTAGGCCATGGGGTCCAACCTCCAGCTCAAGCAGGGTCACTGGGAGCTGTTTGCCCAGGCCCATATCCAGATGACTTTTGAATATCCCCTTAGACAGAGAGACTCCACAATCTCCCAGGGCAGCCTATTCCAGTGCTTGGTTACCGTCACAGTGAAAAAGTGTTCTCTGATTATCAGATGGACCCTCCTGAGTTTCAGGCTGTGCCCATTGCTTCTGCTTAGCATTCCCCCCTGGGCACAAATGACCACAGTATTTACTTATAAGATGCAGAATAATGCACAACTATTTATCACATCAGAGCATTTTTAAATGTGCAACCTGGCACTAAAACAAAGAAACCAAAACCAGTCTGGAACCTCAGATTAGGAACTTCTGCAGAAACCAATGCTGTCTTAAAATGCAGATGCATAGGACCCCCCTAAGCAAGTCACAGGCTCAATAATCGGTCATGGGAAAAAGCATGCTCAGGTCTCAGTCCTAAACAGCACAAGTGTCTAGGGACATAAAATGAAGAGGGGATTCACACCATGAGCATAAATCTGTCAAAATGCAAATGTGATCATGCAAAATACCAAAAGCACCTGCAAGAATTGTCCTCATGATCTATCTAATGTCTAGATAGCATGAAAGATTTTGTCTACTTGTTGTGGGAACGTGTTCCTTTTTTTTTTTTTTTTTCGCTAAAAAGTTTCCATGAAACAGTAAAGTGCTTCTCTGACATGCATGCTGATGAAACAACAATGACAGGAGTTAAAAAACAGCTGCAACAGCAGTGATAGGAGATAGAAGATGACTTTTATAGTATAATGACAGAAACAGCAATAAACATGGGGATGAAAAAAAATGCAAGCAAAACTTATCCCAAAGATGCTACAAAACTGCTTTTCAAGGAAATCAAAAGTAAACATATTTTAGCTATTTTCTGTTTCACATGAACTTTTTCTTATGCAGCCATTGATTAAATTTCTTTATGGAATTGAAGGATACAAATGCAAAGCTATAACATCTCAATATAAGAAAGCTGCATCTGTCTGGTACGATGACCTGAGAAATGTAAAAGTTGTTCTCTGAATATGATTGTTTCAAATATTACATCTTAGCAACAGGATAATTGAAGTTCATATTTCTTTCAAAAGAAATACCAACAAACTAGATTTCATGTTGGTTAATCAGGAAATATGTCATGGATTTCCTTGTCCATGCTGGTGGTGAGAAGTTCTCTTCAAAGTTAAAGGAAATGAGTCACAGGCTGTAGAGCTGCTCAAGCTGCAGCCCTTGCAAGGTGTGCTGTCTCATTGGCAACAAAGTGATCACAGTACTCACTACTTCACTGTCCCAAAGTCTAGAGAGCAAACTCTTAACCAAGCAGGCACATCAGCAGACTAGTCCTGTATGGATGTCACAAACACTCTACAGCAACTGAGATAATAATTCAATAAAACTACACTTCTGCACGTGTAGAAATTCATTGACATCCTAGGGTAGACTCCATTACAGTACATACATTTGGATAACTATGAGACAGGTGCTTAAGGTCTCATTCTAGTCAGTAGAAATCTAATTAACACAAACAACAGAATCCAGAGAGCCAGTCAGCTCCCCGCAGTGCAGACACATATGCTTGGTCAGCCATATTATTGATATTGTGCCACTGACAACAGAAACTTCCAGGAAAATGACAAAATCTAGACTGATAGCAAGACCCAAGCACCTCATCTGCCTCTTGGTACATCTAGCTCAGGTCACCACCTCTGGCTACATAGATACCACAACTCTTCTCAACAGAAATCTGAGGAAAATAAGATGTAAAGAAAATCTTAATGAAGCAGAAAATAACTCTTAGAGCTAAGTCTTACTTCAACATACTCGTACAGTTTCTTTAAACGTACATAGAGGAACCTAACTGTAGTCAGTTAACATAGTTTTGTAATAAAGCTCACTTTTTGTGATGCAAATATTTATGTATTTCTCAGTGTTAAATTTTACCCTTGAAGGTGTTATATTTTATTGTGATCAACAGGAAGAAGCAAAAGAAAATTGTGTTATCTTCACTTCCTTAAAACAGATATCTCTTTTTTTGATTCCCGAGCAAGAAAGATGAAGCACCCTCAAACTCATCTTAGGCACTTCTGTTAGCTAAAATGGAGTAGTACTGCATGAAGGAGGGAAATCAGCATGAAACAGGCCACTCTTCTAAAATTTATCTCTTGGGAAAAACAAAGGTAAGTGTGATCTTGGTTATTTTGATACAATCAATGGGATTCACTCACCACTGCAATGAATAAAAACCTGATGCAGAGAACAAATACTAAGATTTTTTGCTTTACAGCAATAGGTTTGCATCACCCAAATAACTGCAGGACAAAGAATGTTCTATGAGCAGCAAACCCACAAAGGCTAGTTCCTTTATCCACTGACTTATCATGTGGCCCTCAAATTATTTGCCAAGCTCCAGCTTCTCTTTCTCCATATTAACTCTAGTCCCTCTCCTCCCATGTCCTTGAAACCTTCTGACACAATATCCATTTGCAATCCTGAGCCATACACATCCTCAATGGACTGCCAAAAGGAGAAGGTAACTTCTTAGCTGGAGCTCTAGCCTTCCTTGAGGGAAAAGGGGCACTAGTCTGTCCACATCTCTCTAATCTTGACACCAACTTCCACAAAACTTGCAGAAACTAACTCTGCTTTTGGAGACCTGTCAAACTTGCCTGACAGTGACTAATGGGATGAAAGATGTTTGGAAGAGGCAGGCTTGATTTACAGCAGTTGTGTAAGCCAAGATAAAATAAGAAGGAGGAAATTTAAATAAAGGCCTCACTTTAATTGCAGATTGTGTTTTTGACAGCTCACATAGTTCATCATGAGCAATCAAATAATAGAAAATCAGGTACAGAAATGTCACGCTAATAAGCCTAGACATAGAAGAGATGACACAATTTCTGTATGAAAAGGCACGAATTCTGTAAGATAATTAAAGAACACTGGTAGGAGACAAGATAAATCCAACTGCTTTCCTTTCCATCCTTCTCCCCTTCCATGCATGCCACAGGTGTCCTCAGTTTATCAAGTTCAGTCCATTTCCCAAACTGCCTTTTTTAGACACACTGAAAATCAAAATAAAACCTTTTCCCAAATTTAGCCATGCTGCAGGCAGCTGAGGGAGAGTCACACCCCATAGGAGCAATTCAGATATTCTGCCTCTGTAAAGTGGGGATTGCCAAGGGCTGCCCCTTAGCTGGTCTGCAGTACTTATACACAACATTGGGAACAGGAGCCCACATGGGTTTGGGGTTGCAGGGATGAAGAAGAAAATCTTCAGAATGAGGATAGTAGAAGGTCATGCACTTTTTCCACTTACCTGAGCAAAACCGCTGAATTAGAGGCCGCTTCTGAAACCTTCCCAGAAAGACTGACACCTGCTCCTGAGCTTCAGAGAGAACTTCTCCCACCTCAATACACCTCCATTTCAGAGGCCTCACTTCAGTTACAATACTCAAGCAAGAAACAAGGACACTTTCCAATATCAAAGAAGACTTTTTCATGTACAAACTGAAAGCGAACATGCTCACTTTTACTGGATCAAGTGTACCTGGTCTTGTGGAAGGTGACCCTGCCTATGGCAGGGAGGTTGAAACTAGATGATCTTGAAAGTATTCTCCAATCTGAATTGTTCTGTGATTCTATGAAATGTGCAAGCACCAAACTGACTCAGAAACAGTAATTTAAAAGCAGCAGAAAGAAGCTATGTGATAGCACCAGCACATATCATGTCTATAGGTGTTTTTAGAAAAAAAGAAAGAAGAGATCTAAAATTAGATAAAAATAAAGGAACTTCCACAAAATGAGAAAGTCTTACTATGACTTGCACTGGAGCCCTTCACTTCCTCTCAAGATTTAAGATACTTGAATGCAAATTTGGAAATCAATTTAACTGACTCTCCATACCCACTGTTAAAAGTATTATTAAGCAAAGCAGTAGGTATATCAACACCTCTTAACCATTACAGTAGTTTTGCTCTCTACTGGTTTTGAATCTGAAAGACAAACTTACATATTATTTGAAACTACGTAACGTTCAAAATTTCCCCTGTTCACACCTAAAATAATTTTTAAGCCTCAAACACCAGTTCACAAAGATCTTGCTGTTCACATGATGTGTCAGCCAGATCTATTTGCCCACATGCCTATGTAACTCCTAGTGAAAGAGCAAAACTATGGGTGCTTTCTTTGAATGACCAGCTACTTCATGAGAGCTGATGTCAGACCTGCTTCCTGTTGAAGAAACAGGACTGGAGCCCACCTGAGCAGAGCCCCTGGAGCCACACTGCTTTAGCCCCCCAGCATAGCTTAAGCAACCATTCCTCTGAGCTCTAGCCCCAGAAACATCTCATTGAGATGAGCTAAATTTTCAGGAAAACATGAAAAAGCAGCACATAATACATGTTAAAGAGCAACATGAGATGATGTACTCTGCTTTGACAATGTTAGAACCAGATAGATGCTAACAGAGATATAACACTCTCTATGTGCATTTCTGTACCTGTTTCCCCACGTTCATAGAGCGTTCCCTGGACCGCTCCAAGATCCTACAGATGAGAGGTCTTCTCTGTGCTTCAGAGCAGCTCCTGGTGACCACGGCTGTTCTTAACTGTCACCCATCCCCAACAAGAGCATTTTCATCTCTTCCAACCCCCACACTTCCTGTGCATCTTTTTTTTCTTCCCCAGCCAAGATTTCTATCTTAGCGGTTAGCACCAACTCCTAATTTTCATAATTTATTTCATTTTTTTGTTGTGCATTTCATGAAGTTTCAAACTCAGTTTCTCTACTGAGATATTTAAACTAAAAGAGGGTAGATTTGGACTAGATACAAGGAAGAAACATTTTATGATGAGGGTGTGAAGCACTGGAACGGGTTGCCCAGAGAAGTTGTGGATGCTCCATTCCTAGAGACATTCAAGCTCAGGTTGGATGGGGCTTTGAGAAACCTGGTCTAGTGGAAAGTACCCCTGCCCTTCACAGGGGGATTAAAACTTGATGATTTTTGGAGGTCCTTTCCAACCCAAACCATTCTATGATTCTATGATTTTTAAATTTATCTTGTTCTCTCTGAATTACTGCAGTTTGCTACCCTGATGTCTCACACTGAACAGAAGCCACTGATCTCTGGGGATTTATTGTTACACCTAGTCCAAGAGGGAAATGTGCCACATAGGACAAATCATGGGCTCCACCACTCAGCAGTTTCTAAATGTTATCAAAATCCCACTCAAACACCTTTTTTTGTACACAGAAAGGCCAACAAGCTGATGAATACATATGCTGTTATTTCTGTACTGATTTTGAAGAGGATTTTAAACAAACAAATGCAATGAGTGGAATGGTAGTACTTGTTACAAGCCACAAGTTTCTGAGAATTGTAGGTACAAAAGCTTGATTGTATCCTGCTATGGAAGGTATTTGGACACCCAGAAGTTGTATTTAGGGAAGTTGAACATGATAACCCTCACTAGACAGGACTGTTGGATCCAAAGAAACTATCATAGGGTTTAGTTTCTTCATAATGTGATCTAATGGAAAGATGAACAAGGATTTTGCTTTCCCCAGGATGTTGGTTTCCAAAATATGAAAAAGTAGCAGACCTACAAATGCAGTTGAGTGAAAAAAAAAACCAAAAACCAAACCCAGAATAAATTTATGCTTTACAGCAGGCACAAGTGTCTGCTGTCTGCAGCACACACATTCAATGGCATCAGAGAAGATTTGGCCCCCAAAAGATGACACAGCGTGAGGTGAAAAGCTGGCCTAACTAATAAATGGAGCAAATCACTGAAATCAAACAGTTTTACATCAAAGTGCAGCTATTGCAAATAATTCAAGAGAGGGCACATGAATCCATTTTCCTCAAATGAAGACTATTTACTTGTGACCACCTGCCACCTTTGTGGCTTTCTCCACACTGTAACCCTGACACAAGTCTTCCTTCTCCATTGAAGCTAACACAGGTCATTCTCCTTCTTGTTCCATACATACCGGCTCCAAGATGTATTGGCCAAATTACTTCAAATCAGACATTTTAATGGTTCACATTACTTGGGTTTCAGTAGTAAAAGCTGACATGTTTCAGCAGTGTCCTAGTAAATGATTCCCCAATCTGTGCGACACCAAAAATGCCTGGGAGATTCAAGACTCATAGAAAACCTCCTCATAGATACACCATCCACCATCCCAGCAAAGTCCTGAGGGAATATTTTCACCACAAAGCTGCAGCAGCCGAAGGGAGCTCTCAGGGCAACAGATCTCTATAGGAATCACGGAATCACAGAATGCTGAGCCAGAGGGGACCCACAAGGATCACCCAAGGAGCCCAACCCCCGGCCCTGCACAGCACCATCCCCAAGAGTCACACCGTGTGCCTCAGAGTGCTGTCCAAAAGCTTCTGTAACTCTGTCAGGCTTGGTGCCGTGACCACTTCCCTGGGGAGTCTGTTCCAGTGCCCAGCCACCCTCTGGGGGAAGAACCTTTTCCTGATATCCAATCTAAACCTCTCCTGGCACAGCTTCAGGCCATTCCCTCGGGCCAAATTCTACGGACAGTCTTTCTCTTCGAAACGGTGAAGAACCCCTTCACCACAAATTTCTCTTTCTCTACAGTATGGACTGTAGAGAAAAGTCCCAGGACATGTTTATTTAGGGGGATGTGGGGGCGGGGGCCCGCGCAGGGGGATGTCCCCGGCGGGCCAAGCGCTCCCGGAACGCCGCGCTCGAGGCGCTGTTTCCGGGAGGGAGGGAGAGAAGGCGGGGGGCGGGTTTGGGCGCTGCACCGGCGAGCGGCCCGTGGTCCCTCGGCGGCTCAGGCATCCAGGGCGGCGCGGGAGGGAGGGAGGATGAACCTGGAGCGGCTCAGGAAGCGAGTGCGCCACTACATCGACCAGGTGAGCGCACAGCGGGGGCTGCTGAGGAAGGGTCGGCAGCCCCCCGGGTTTTCCCCGAGGAAAAGCCGCTCTCGGAGTGGCTCCCGCAGAGAAGGAGGCCGGGGCGGGGCGGGAAGCGGTGCCGGCCTCTGCAACGGCGGAGAGGGCGTAATTTTGTAATTATGTCCCGTTTTCCCTGGAAGGGGAAGGAGAGGCGGTCAGAGAGGGGTGCGGCGGGCCGGAAGCGCCGCCTGTGCGGTCTCCAGCGGGAGCCGGGGCCTCCCGGTGGGTTTTCCTGGTTTCTCCCTCGTGTGGAGAAGGAGGGGAGCCGCCGTGGGGCTGCTGTGTAGCGAAGGCGTATTTGCAGGATCCCGCCCTCTCGGGTTGTGCAAGCTGGGCCGTACTTACCTGAGGCAGGGGGAAATGACCTCTGTTGCACCAGGGCAGGTTCAGGTTGGACATCAGAAAAAAAAAAAAAAATCTTCTTGGTGAAATGGTGGTTAGGCATTGGAACTGACTTCCCAGGACAGTGGTGGAGTCACCCTTCTTGGAAGTGGACATGGCGCTAGGTGACATGGTTTAGTGAATATGGTGGGTTCTGGCAAAGGTTGGACTTCGTTATCTTGGATGTCTTTTCCAACCTTAATTGATTCTATGATTGTTTCAAGGGGGAATGGATTCAAACTTAGAGAAGTTAGGTTTAGATTAGATATCAGGAAGAAATTCTTTGAAGGTGGTGAGGGTGGAACTTGAAACAGGATGCCCAGAGAAGCTGTGGATGCCCCATCCTTGGAAGTGTTCAAGGCCTGGTTGGATGAGGTTTTGAGCAGCCTGGTCTGGTGGAAGGTGTAGCTGCCCATGGCAGGTTGGAACTAGACAACCTTTAAGGTCTCTTCTGACCCAGACCATTCTGTGATTCTCTACCTGGTGATTAAGCTTCCCATTATACTCTTGCAATGCCACAGACGGCTCTTACAAGGGCAGGGTTGTTTTCATTTGCTGATGGATTCAGCAATTATGTTGCTGCAGGGCAAAAAAGAAAAAAAAAATACACAAGAGGGAAAATGCATATATAAATTAGGTGAAATGTAGCATCAAACTGTTCTGCTCTCCTTCCAGTTCAGACTTGGTGCAGGCATCACTGCAGAGAAAAGCACACCCCTTAAATTCAGCAAAGACATTTCTCTGTGTGGCCAGCAAGTCTGACTGAAAGGATGATTAGGGACTTAAGCTAATTTGGTGGGTTTGATTGGTTTAGTTTGTTGTTTGTTGTTCACATTTGTGTTGAAATGTTTCACCAAGCTGCTTTGCCACACAGCTGTATAGACAGCTGTGTACTTCTGAAGAAGGGGCATCAGGAGGAACAAGAAGTTGCTTTTTTGTGTAATAATGTGTCATCCTTTAATGCTGTAAAACTGCTCAACGGAGCATTGCCTTGTAAGCCTGGATTATACCTTTATTTTGTGGTGTTGAGATAATACTTTAAATGTCTTTTCTTGTAGACAGCTATTAAATGTGTGTGGGGTTGGTTTGTGTGTTTTTGTGGATTTTTTTCCCCCTTGGGAGTTCAGATTGAAAACAAACTATTCTTTTGACAAATTTGCTGGGTATTATTAATCCCTATCAAGTAGGAAATGTCAGAACATATGATAAAAGAAACCACTTAGGTCATGGAGTGTAGTGCTTTATGAGGACTGGGATACCAGCAGTGTGTGCATTTCAGAGGAGACTGCCAGACTTGTACTCCAAAAGCATTAAACAGTCCCTAAGGTTCTGAACAAATTCCACAACTGCAATGGTGCAGGAGAGGAGAGATGTCATCAAGGCTTTCTTAGTCTTCAGAGAATCAGAATGGTTTGGGTTGAAAGGGACCATAAAGACCATCTAGTTCCAACCCCTTTCCAGGGGCAGGGACCAGGCTGCTCACAGCCTCATCCAACCTGGCCTTAAACACTTCCAGGAATGGGACATCCACAGTTTATCTGGGCATCCTGTGCCAGTGCCTCACCACCCTCACAGCAAAGAACTTCCTCCTAACATCTAATCTAAACCTACTCTCTTTTTCAGTTTTAATCCATTCCCCCTTGTCCTCTTGCTGCCCTCTCTTGTAAAGTCTTACAAATCCTTGCAATGGCAGGGTATCTGTTAAGTGTCCAGCATACCCTGGGGATCACATTAGACTTCTTTGCGTGGAGAGGGATAAAAAGGAACAGCAAGAGTGCCTGGTGATCTTCTCAGGAGATAATCCCAGCCAGTTCTGTGAGATTTTGTCTGGCACCCCAAATCTGGTGGCAACTTTAGCTGGGTTAGTGGGATATACCTTCAAATTCTGCTTCTGTCTGATCTCTGGTTGCCAGCACTCTTACCTGTTTCACTCCTGCCAAGCTTGAGTCTCATGAGTGAAAATGTGTATCCAAGAATAAGGGGAAATGCATGCAGGCACTATGGATTTATGTGAAGCTGAAGCACCTTGACTGGAGAATGAACATTTCTTGATTAGAGATGGTGCTGCTGAAGTTACCTGAAGTAATTTTGGTGCCCTTTTTTTATATTTTGTATTCTCTTTCTTCTAAAAAGTAGTATTTTTTTTATCTGGAGATGGGGATTCTTGCTACTTTTTCAGTGATGGCAATTCAACTAACAACCTATTGCCATACTTACACAGCACATAACTTTTGGTCAAACATACCTGGATTTTATTGAAGATAAATGAAAAAGTCCAAATTACTTTTGGATATTCCTTGGAGGTTACAGTATTGGCCCTTTTAAACTATTTTTTAAGTTACAAAGACCTGAAATATGAATCACCATTCATTAAAGACTACATGCAAGATACTAAATCTGACTGATGTACAGTGTATTTCAATATTGTCCAGAAAAGCTAACCCCAAAGGAATACTAATTATTTCTATCATGCTTTTACAGCAACAGTATCAAAGTGCCCTGTTTTGGGCTGACAAAGTAGCTTCACTCTCTCATGGTAAGTGGTTGCTTTTTACATTGTATTTTATGAACTTCTTTCTGATACTGTTCTGTTTTGATGGGGTTTTAGTGTGGTTTGGCCAAATGCTGATGTTTTGAGTTTGGTTTAAGTGCATTTTTGTGATCTTTGGAATGCCGTTCTCTTAAACAGAGCAGAGCTTATTTTCCTTACCTTTTGAACTTTGCATTAAAATTCATGTTTGTACAAACCTTAAGGTTTGCCTTCCTTAAGAAACAAAAACCCAAGAGATCATGGTGGTTTCCCAGAGGACTTAGGGCTGCCCTGGGTGACAAGTACAACATGGGTTTACATTGGGAAGGTGTTGATGCTGTCCATAGCCACAAGCACTTACACTTCTTAAAGTCATTCCAGGGATTTGATCCCACAAAGGATTTGGTTGGGATCAAACCAAACCAGTAAGGAAGGAGGGTACCAAGCTGCACTTCTGAAATTGCAGCTCCAAGCTATGGAAGTCTAGTGCTTTCACTGTTGTTAGGTTCCCACTGGTCTTTTAATTGAGAGACATTTATGGGTTGTTCTTTTCTGCCCTGTATCTAAGAGTAACCTGCAACTGCTGCTTTTTTTAGTCTGTATCATTGCTGTCTCCTTCTCATGACACACCTCTGTTATGACATTCTTTGTATTCACTGTCCCGTGCAATATCTGAGGTCTTTATAGTTAAAATCTGATTATCTTTTCATTTTACTCTCTCACTGATAGATACTGTAATTAGTTTATACATATTTATAAATAAAATTTTGTAACTCTATAGGATGTTAGAGTAGGGGGAAGATACTTCTCTAGTGAAGCAAAAATGAACATTGTGTATTAAAATGTTTGAAGCTATATTTTAAAGCAGTGGATAATAATTTGTTCTTTCACTTTAGAGGAGCCACAGGATATCTACTGGTTGGCCCAGTGTCTTTACCTAACAGCTCAGTATCACAGGGCAGCACACGCCCTTCGATCGCGGAAGTTGGATAAGGTAAGTCATTTTAGTCAAAGGCATGCCACTGTTACCCCTCTTTTAACGCTCTGCTGCTCACCACAGTGACTTCTCCACCATCACAGACTTATGTTTATATGAAAAGTAATTAAGAAAGCTATATTTCGTTTATAAGGCCTTGTGTTCAATTGGTCAGGTTTAAAGCATTGTTCTCAGATAGGGTCACAGAAAAGAGAAGGGGTCCAGGGATGTAACTGCAGCAGGTATGGGAAGGTGGATTGTCACTTCAGATGTAGTTGTTTCAATTTTCCTTCCACTCTGATAATGAGTGGTAAAGACAAGAGTCAAGTAAGTGTCCTTTGAGAATTTAGTAGAAGGGAAAGTGTTACACGCTTGGTCAGGAAGGACTTTTGGTGGTGAAAGGGGTGAAGAAGCCGTATAACTGAAAAAGGAGAGAGCAAAAGGGACTCCTTTTGCAGTGTAAGCAAACACATTCTCTCTTTATAACTGATGTGTGTGAAACTTCTCTTTCAGTTGTATGAGGCATGTCGCTACCTTGCAGCTAGATGTCATGTGAGTACACATTTTAACCCCTACTGGAAACAAACAAAACTAAATAAAAGACACATCTTGGGAAGATTAGGTACCTGATTGGCAGTGTGGATAGATGTATTCAGGTTTAAATTTTCTGACAGTTGATTTTATTCTTTAACTTTCAGTTGGGTCACTGGAGTATCCATTGTGGCACTTACCTGAAGAAATCCAACTGACCTTTTTTCCCAGGAAATAATCCCCTAATATTTTGGGGGCAAAGAATGTGAAGCATTTTGGTCTCACATCTTAATGTTTACACTTTTATTTGGCTGGTTGTAATCTGAGCAGAGGAGATGTGACTTATGGTTGTATGACTATAGTTAGCAGCTTTGTACTTCTTTATAAAGTGTCATACATAAAAGGTAAAGTGAAGTGCTTTCAGAAACACAACTGAATCAATTGATAGATTAAATACAAAAATTTGAAATAGAATAATATGCTGCTTATAGAATAAGATGATGGTATTTTATTAAAAGTTGTGTTAACTATTTTTAGAACTATACCTGTCTCTCTGACTGCATAATGCTGAATAATACGTTTTTCTGTACGTACTTTAGTTTATAATTTTTGCATATTTTTATTATTTTATCATTTTGCATATTATAGATGACCAGTAAAAGAGATGACTGGAATTATAAAATGACAAATAGCCAAATAAGAAAATGCATGCATGAAAAACCTGCTGATAAACACTAGTTGATAAAACCTATGCCTTTGAAACATGATGCTGTGTTTATTGATGCTTTATGTACAAATTTTTCAAAACCTTGTTTTTTACATGCACGTGTTTGGTTAGTATGCTGCAAAAGAGCATCAACAGGCCTTGGATATTCTTGATATGGAGGAGCCAATCAACAAACGACTTTTTGAAAAGTACTTGAAGGATGAAAGTGGGTTGAAAGATTCTGCCACAGACTGGGAGATGTCACAGTCTTCAGTAAGTGACATTATTTTAAGAAATATTTTTGTAGGAAGAAAATCTATGAAGTCAGAAAGTGATTTCACAGCTCTATGAATCTGAAACTGCATTAAAGCTTTCTTTTTCAGATAACATAATTTTCAGAAATCCTGAATCGTTTTTCTTTCACTCACATGTTTTGTGGTAGCTGTATGAAAATAACTCCGTTTGCAAAAATAAGCAGTGTTTTTCAACAGCTTCTTATAAATTATTTGCAGACACTTTACAGGAACTTCATGATCTAGCATTGGTTTTTACAGTCTTTTAGCTCTTTCTTGATAATATATTCTAACATTGCTTTCAATTTGGCTGCAGGTTCTGGGATAACAAAGCAAATTTTTCTTCTTCTCCAGTTATTTTTAATTAAATACTTCATAATCACTCAAGTGTTCTTCTCAGTGGGATATTCTTTGATCACATTTGTGAAAACTATGTGAGGTGAAGGTGAAAGTTTTGAAGCTCAGTGAAAAATTTCTGTGTAGACACACAGTTTAAAGAGATTGGTACAATGTGTATGCTGAAGGGCCTGTGAAGAGCTGTTAGTTTCAAAGGTACAAATTAAAATTTATTAGCTGAAATTACAGTGTAGGTGATTGACAGACAGCATTTTCCCTTTAAGACTGAAGTAGCAAAATGGTTTACATTGCTGATATGAACTGATTTTGAAAGCTGGTATAATGGGATTAAAGGACTGTTATGTCTGATGATAGAGTTGGGTAATGTGTTAACTTTCTCTTTTGCTGACACTTTTGTGGCCTTCTGACTGAACTGAATACCTATCAAGGGAATTTGGAAAACATGTTAGTTAATAAACATTGTAGAACAACTGGTAATTATGGGTTTTCACTGTTTTCTTTTCTGGAATATCTCTGTTTTGGATTGAAAACGAGGATATATTTTTCTGTTCCACACAATTGAGTCCATTGATTTGGCCTTTTTTTATCTCTACTGTGGTCATTCTTGTTCTGCATGAAATATGTGGCTTAATGGTCAGCAAAGAAGTGTATTGCCTTTGGAAGTGACAATTTCTCTATGTTGGATATGAAGGGAATTTAGTATAATTAAGTTACAACTCAGTTTCAGAGAGCTGGATGCCATCATTAGGAAAGATGAACTCTGTCCTCCTGTTTTTATTTTGAGCATCTGTTTGTTCGGCAGTAGGTAACGTGACAGAGCATTCTTTGGATTTTTCTTTGAGATAGTAGAGACAACTTTTTATTTAAAGACAGCACTAGAAAATCAGGTTCTATCATACATGAAATACTTTTTACTTTCCAGGGAGCATATTTGATTTGTGCTCAAAACTAAAATGCAAACGCTGATTCAGTCTTTGACCTCCAGTCCTGCTTTTCCACCAGATCAAGAGCTCTATATGCCTTTTACGAGGGAAGATCTATGATGCTTTGGATAATAGAACACTGGCAACTTACAGCTACAAAGAGGCCTTGAAGCTTGATGTTTACTGCTTTGAAGCATTTGATCTTTTAACATCACACCATATGCTGACAGCACAAGAAGGTCTGGAGAGAAGTATTTCTCAAATACAAGTAAAAATTACCTGCTTTCTCATGATGTGTTTTCCTAGATAAAAATTAAGGCAATACAAAAAGTAGCAAACTTCAAAATGATAAGACTAGAAGATGTATGAAATGAGTGACTATTATGATTTGCACAAATTTGCATTTGAACTTTTATTTTTCAGTCCTGCAGTGCTAAGAGTTGAAAGAAACATGGTAAGACAACTGTCCTGCTTGTTAGCTCCTGAAGCTCGTCTGCTCTGCCCAGCCCAAACAAAGTTTTGTCCTGTATTCTCAATTTCACAGGCTTTGAACCAATGAAACCCTCCTGGGGTTTGCTTAGATGTTAGTTAATAGAGCATTCTAAGTGATAACATTTGACGCGTGGAGTAAATAAAAAAAAAATCATCCTTATTACATTTTATTTTAAAGTGTAGAAGGAATAACTAATCAATCCTTAATTTCCAAAATTAGTAGTATTATCTGTTTCAGTGTATCTGTGCTGTTACAGTTCTTGCAGTTGGGATGACCATCATAAAATCCTTTATATCTCTAAGTTCTTGAAAAGTTGGATCTTGGTGTTTCTTCTGTAATATGACCACTTCAATGTCTTTTAATTCATATAGAAAAAGAACTCCTTGAATCTCTTCCTCTTAATAGACAGTGTACGGAAGAAGAACAGGAATTGCTTCACTTTTTATTTGAGAATAAATTGAAAAAGGTAAGTCCCAAAAATCTGGAGAATTGATTGGAAGTCTTGACTTTGTGTGTAAATTTTCTTGGATCCTATTTATTCTGAACAATGAAATAAATATGGACTTTGTAATTTTCAAAATTTTTTATGCAGTACCTCTCACTTTATGCAGTTTTGGGTTGTTTTCTGCTATGGTGACAACTTGAAATTCTGATTTATGTTTTTGAAAATGTATTTATTGAGAAACTTCTAGGTGGGGAAAAAAAGTGTTAATAATGTGGACAGAAGATCATTTACCTGAAAATATTAGGCTATAACAACATCATTCCAGACTATTCTTATCCAAAGATAAAGTGATAAGGAGCCAAAAAAATATGTATTGTTCAGTTTTAATTTCTACAGCCTACACAAAACATATTGACCATGGAAAGCATCTTTCGTGTTCTAAATGAGCTTTTAAATACATTTTAAAGAAGCATTTTACCAAATACAGGTTTTATGGACTTTCAGTTTAAAAATAAAAATTTTAAGAACTTTAAAGCTTCTTAAATAATCTTTTAGGACTAAAAATATTAATACTTATACCATCTGATTTTAGTTTAGTTTTTGTTTCAAATGTTGTTTCTTTTGTCTTTCAGTATAATAAACCCAGTGAAACACTGATTCCTGAATCAGTAGATGGTCTTCAGGAAAACCTGGATGTGGTAGTATCCTTAGCTGAAAGGCATTATTACAACTGTGACTTCAAAATGTGTTACAAGCTTACTTCAGTGTAAGTGTACAAAGCAACTTTTCAGATTTTTTTTATCCTATGGTGAAGTGTAATAATTATGCCTGGACTTACAGCAAATATTATTGTTCAATGGGTAAACATACATAACAATTTGATGTGTATTGTAATATACATGTCATATATTAAAATGTGTAGTTTGTGTCTGGCAAGACATGGTATTTTTATAATACATATCAGAAGTATCCAAGGTAAAACTCAATCAACACTGTACTGAACTTCCCTTCATCCATCCTCTTCCTTATTCTGGTACCTTCAATTTCATGTGCTCTCTACCTACTTCTTGTTTGGCCTTCAGAATGAACTGGTTTGAATCAGTTGGTTAGTTAGGAAGTTTGATTTCTCTGGCCAATAATGATATCTTTGATCAAAAAAAATAATGATCAAAAGATATTATTAATTTAAAAGCTAGTTTGAAAGCATGTTATTTCTAATTTTGATGGCCAGGTATCGTGTATGGGTGGTTACACACTCCAGACATGCACTGCTGCTCTGCTCAGAGGGGTCAGAACACTACCGTGGCTTGCTTCTCAGCTGCTGTAGGTCTGGACTCATGGATGTGTTTCTGAATGCCACAGGAAACAAAATTTTACAACAGAGCTAAATGTGACTCTGAAGGCATACTGCCTGTTGTTAACCTCAGGAAGTTGAGGACTATTGCTTGAAAGTTACTGTCAAATGTATGGATATGAACAGAAATGTTTTTGTTTTCTGTCTGCTGGTTAAATATGAAGTGACCTGCAAAACAAAAGAGCGTTTTATTATGATTTTCTAATTGTATATTCAGCTTGAAAGAATTTTGTTACTCCCTTTTGTTAAGCTAAATTAACTGTTATATTTCTGGTCTGAAGAGAGCCTTTATTATGCTGTTAATAGTTGTCTTTAAGTCACAAATAGTTTTCTAATGCCTAAAGTGGTAATTTACTCAAACATTACATGCTATACAAGCAGTTTTCTTTTAACACATTAAAGTTCTTGAAATGTGCATTACAGTTTTTTTTAATTTTTTTTTTTAGAGTGATGGAAAAAGATCCCTTCCATGCAAATTGTTTACCTGTACATATAGGGACACTTGTGGAGCTTAACAAAGCAAATGGTAAGGAACACAGTGTTTTATACAACACAACAGAAGGCTGTAAAGCCCCAATTTTAATAAAGAATTAAAGATGCCAGGAAACCCCCTTATATACCATTTGAAAAATTACATATATTTTTCCTCCTACCTGCCACTTCAAGAAAACAGTGGTAACTGGTAAAGAAGGGAATTTCAGAGCTGACAGCCGGATTGAGGGTTAGGGGAAAGTAGATGTGCAAAGAATTCATGGTCATTAGTGTTGATATCTTTTAACCACTGGATTGTGTAGCCAGGAGGCCCATGAGCTACACTGCCTCATCCCTGTCATTGTGATTTCTGTTTCCGGGTGATCTTTGTACAGTATCTGGCTTACTTTTTCTGGTCAACAGTAAAACATAATAAATTAAACTAGACAGAACTGTTCAGCAGTTGTGTATGCTTAGGTAGACATGTTTATTCTGTGATAGAAAAAATTCTAGACTCTTCTTGCCTTTGCTGTTGTGGAGGCCTCTGGTCAGTTCAAGCAAATTAATAATCATGCAACACCTTCATTGGAATTACAGAAATAGCTTACTTGCAGCTGGGGTGGCTTTTTCTCGTTCCAAACTGCATATAAATCAAGTGAACAGTTTGAATGTCGTTAAAATCAATTGGAAAATAGAACAAGGAGCTCATATGCTGTGCAGTCTCTTGGGAACTGTGCATTGTATGTACGCAAATTGATCATTAGGTGTATTGGCACTTCTTGGTGATTAGTGATAGCACCTCCTAGTTATTTTATGGCTAAGTACATCTGAAAATGGGGCCAGTACTCTGATTCTTCTTCTAAAGCTGCCTTGACAAGCATTATGTACATAAGTTAATATTTTGTAAGCCAGTTGTATGATTTTTTTTCTGGAGCTGAGAGTTGATACAAAAGTGCTCCAGGACAATCTCTTTGGTTGAAGAGCACTGTGGTCTGAAGAAATAGAAACTTTATGTGCCATAATGCTATTTCCTTTGAAATTGCATGGGCAATAGAATGGTTATCCTGTAGCTCATTACTGCTGCTATTATTAGAAAATCTGTAGTAAGTTATTCCAGTAACTAGAATTACTATTTTTACTAAAGAAGTAATCACTTGGAATTATTCCAAATAATATAATAATTTATTTGCTTTTGTCCTATTTTCAGCATATTAATGCACAGGACTCTACTTTGAAATGGATCTAGCCAGTATGTTATACCTTTTAGATGTAGGAAGTTGAATAGTGTTTTACCTTGACAAGGTACATTCAAGTGTAATACTACTGGCATTTATTTTAATCTATGTTAATGACCTAAGTTGTTGCAGAATTCTTAAAGGGTGGGAAGTAGAGCTGCTTATTTGTGTTCTGTGAAGACTTATGGGTTGTTTTGGTTGGGTTTTCTTTAGCTAATTGCAAAACAATCTATTTTGAGGCAGCTTGAAGCATTACCGTTAAAAGAAAACTTTTTATTTTTATTTATGGATTAATAATCTTAGATGTTCTGTATATTTTTTATGGAAAGCTAAAAGACTTGAAACATCTAAATGTTTTAGCATGTTTTAATTTTCTTTTCTTGTATCTTCCCACTATGTAGAGCTTTTCTATCTTTCTCACAAACTGGTGGATTTGTACCCAAATAATCCTGTAAGTTGTTCTAAGTTTTTGTTGTCAGGTAGTTTCTTTTTTAGGTGAAAGCACATAAAAGTTGTAATGTATTAGTTTGAGCTACAGAATTTAAAATCTGTTTCTGGATGAAGCTTGTAGAAATAGTTTGCTCTTTTTATTTTCTCTGCATTGTAATTTCCTTATGCCAAAGTTCTTTTTATAAAACTAAGTACCTGTAAAAGGTATTCAGTGTGAGTTATTTACTTTGATTAATAATTTAAAACAAATGCTACAGTAATAAATGTCTACATGTCCCTGAGCAACCTTTTCCCGTGTTTGATCACCTTCACAGTAAAAATTGTTTTTCTTTGAGTTGATCTTAATTTTCTGTGTTGCACCTTGTACCCATTGCTTCCTGTGCTGTCACTGCACCACTGAAAAGAATCTGGCTCTGCCTTGTATTCCCTACCTTTAAATAATTTAGGACAGCAATAAGCTTTCCACTTACCTCTCTTCATGAGGCTGAGTAAGCCCCAGTTAGAAAGGGACATGCCAGCAGCTCTAGCTTGTCTGTAGCACCAAATAATTTGAAGAGCTGACTGTGATTTCAGTGAAAATGTTCCTAACTTCTGTAATTATTATGTCTCCCTCTCTTTTGGTGCTTCACTAAAATGAGTGTGATGCATCTAACAATATTCTATTTTGACTTTAATGTGTAGGTGTCATGGTTTGCAGTAGGATGCTATTATCTCATGGTTGGCCACAAAAATGAACACGCTAGAAGATATCTCAGGTAATTTTTTTTTCTGTTTTCCTTAGTGAATCTGTTGCTCACTTGCTAAGTAAACATTTAATGTTCATGATTGTTCGTAAGCTCATAAAGAAGCCTCAACAAACTGGTTACTACTTAAATACATTTGTTGCCACCCTTTTTTTTTTGTATAGCAATTTAGACCTGGTCCATAGAGATACTTTAAAAATGAAGAAGACATATGTTGTATCTCTCTAGGCAGTCCCCTTTCCTGTTCTGGGCAGGCATAGTCCTGCAGTCACTCATGCTGCTGAGCTAACTACAGCTGTAGGTGATCAGGCCTCAGTTCTCAGCTGAGGGACACTCAGGCATTCTCCCAGGTTCAGGTTTCATATCTGAAAGGGAAGAATTATATGGAAAATTCTGACATGTGGATGTCAAGTTCTTTCTGTGCACAAGCAGTGGTAGGCTTTTCAGGTTTGTTTAATGCTGTTTCCTGTAGGTCTTCTGTATGTGTAGTGAATATCAGCACAGGGACCTTTGTGAAGTAGGACATTTGTTCTGGTGCTGTAAGCTTAAACTGAGAAGGCATAAATCAACCTGTAAGACTAATTTCTCCTGAGACCTTTACAGGCAATATATGTAAAGATGGGTTAGTCATTTAGATTTTTCAAATGCCTGATTATTATGAGTAAAATATTTACATTCCTTATAAGCAGCATGGGGAATTTCTTCAACTGGCTGTCCTAAATGATACATTTGGTTTGGTGCTGAATTGAAAACCATCTTGAAGTGTACAAGCATCTCTAGACAGCAAGAAAGGATCTGTAGATATGTTGAAGAGAAAAACAAACCAAAAAACAACAAACATCAAAATTCAGAGTAGTTCTGGCAAAAGGGAAAAGATGTCTGCTAAAAGTGAAATAGTAACAAGATGCTTAAATTTCTTGGAGAAGAATGATAGTATAAAGCTAACAAGGCTGGGAACTACTATGGGCTACACAGTGGTTTCCAAAAAAGAAACTTGAAAACACAGTCAAATACCCACATACCTTTCACTGCTGTCACGGGTAGCAAGATAGAAATGTTTGAATATGTTAAGTTTTGTCTCAGAAGACAGAGAACAAACTGTTCTCTATGATCTGTGATGAGAAATAATGAGTTTAACTGTGACAGATAAAATTTAGATTTTATGTTAGAAAAAAAATAAGTTTTTAAGGATAGTTAAGCAATATGCTAGAACACTTATGGAACATGTATTAGCTCCATGTCAGAAGCTTTTAAGAAAAGACTGGGCACACTTGTTATGAGCTGTTTAGTTATGAAAGCCCTTGCCTTCAGATTCAGAGAATAATCTACATAGCTTCCTAATGTTCTTGTCAAGTCCTCCTTTCTGTAAAGTCTCGATGTTGATGACTTGATGATCAGGTTGCAGTTCTCAACTCAAGACTTGAGTGATATTTTGTATACTTCTGTGATGCACGGCCTATGAAGTGACAAATGTTCATCTTCTTCAAGGCTAGTGCAATTAGATGGCAAAATTTCAACCTAAGTGTTCATTTGGTATTTTCATATCCCACTTCTTAAGCTTGGATTTGATAGAATATATTTATTTTAAAATGTATAGCTAGGATTTTGCAATGAGTTTTGAGTCACTACTAATGTTTTCGATATTTTACTCAATTCACCTACTAAATAATTATTATTACTAAATAATATTACTAAATAATTACTAAATAATTATTGCTCAGTAATGTAAAATAATTCCTTCTGTCTGTTAACAATAGCAGAAATAATAAAACCAATTCACAAGAATGTGTGATGCTTCTAAGTGCTAAATAGTTTGAAGTTTTAAAATGAACTTTGTTTTCCACTAGTCGTTACAGACAATTATCTTAATAGATACCTAACCATGTGGCATAGCATTGCTATCTAACTAGTCATCTGAAGCAGATGAAATTTAATTTCAAATGTGTTTGCTTGTAACTTGCCCTTGTTTTTAGCAAAGCTACTACACTGGAGCGAACCTATGGCCCTGCATGGATAGCATATGGACATTCATTCGCAGTGGAGAGTGAGCATGACCAAGCAATGGCTGCGTACTTCACAGCTGCACAGCTCATGAAAGGGTGTGTACAAACATCATATTCAGAGAGATTCAAAGGAATCCAAAATTCAAAAGAAGTGTGGAATATTGACTTACATCCCTTTAAGCAGTAGCAATGCATTTGCAACAATTACCTGGTAGAGAACAAGGGAGAAAAAAAACCCCGAATAATTTAACTGTCTGCATTTAACTGCATTATTTGTGATTATTATTCTGATTTTATAATCAGACAAATCAGTCTAAAGACAAGTTTTATATATAGGTAATCAAAATTCTACCTGAACATCTTCTGAAATTTGTGAATCATGGCTGTCATACTAGCTCATCTACTGCTGTATAGTAATAGCTCGAACAGCTCTTTCATGGTGTGGGAGGGGATTGTAAAATGAGTCGTGAACTAATTGTGTTATATTGCATATAAAACTATTGTATTTGATTGTGGTTACTGGTAAATGTAATTCTTTTATTGATTACTTCTATATTCTATTTGTAAATTAAATGTATGAATGAAATTAAGGGAAAAATCATCAGAATTAAACTTGAGTGCTGAGAAAATGTATGTGATTGCAGAACAAGTTACAATTACATTTTGGAGTTCAGTCTCTTGTTAAACAGAGATGGAAAGTCTTTTAAACTTCCCCTTAGATTAGTAGTCCATTCAAATCAGCTTTTACTTGGATGTACATAAACATATGCAAAGAGTTGGCATGTCTTTATAGTTTGTGACTCCATTCTTGACAACCACACAGAAACAAACGTGCACTTTGTTTTACGGTTTTTAGGTGTCATTTGCCGATGCTCTATATTGGACTGGAATATGGTTTGACCAACAATTCCAAGTTGGCTGAACGGTTTTTCAGCCAAGCTTTAAGCATTGCACCTGAAGATCCTTTTGTTATGCATGAAGTTGGAGTGGTAGCATTTCAAAATGGAGAGTAAGCTTGCAAAATACAATCAAATACTATCTTAAATGTGGATTACTCTGAATTGTAATGTGCCAGTATCTCCCCAAAAGTACTTATATTGGACTATACTGTCTTTTGGTTATAGTTTAAATGGTGTTCACCTTAAATCCTTGCTTTCTACATTGTTCTTCCTTGTTTAGGATTGAACAAGAACAGAATTTAATGCTTGAGGAACATCCAGAGATTGATGCTATCTTCCATGTGCCTGTCATTGTGTAGTTGAATGCATGAAAAGGCATCTATTTGTGCACATAATATAAAATTTTGTACAGCAAACATTTTGTCAGCTTAGGAGTTCCAAATATATTCTAGGGAAAAAACCTGACCTATACAAGAAGTGTTTAGTCAATATTTTAATTTGATTCTGATTATTTTATTTTTTTTTAGTTTTGTCTTGGTAGCTCTTAGGGCCACAATGCAAAATATAGCCAAGTGTAAATTTTTGGGTTTTATATTTAATTTCACTCATATGATGAAATAATGTCATAGAAATCTTTTTTGAATACAGTTTTCTCATACTGCTAATGAAAACTCTTCATTAATTTACTTTTTTCCCTTCCCACCCCTTCAATCCTTAGCTGGAAAACTGCAGAAAAGTGGTTCCTTGATGCACTGGAAAAAATCAAAGCTATTGGAAATGAGGTATTTATTCTAATAACATGCAAGGTCATAAATCTCTAAAACTCCTGCAAATTCTGTAATAGCTTGTGACAAAACATGTTGTGCTTATTTTAAGATAAAAGTAATACAGTATAAATTATATTTTAAAGCTGTGTCTTCAGTGCTCCTAGGCTGAGACTTGACTTTTTCTAGTTAAGTAGAAAACAAGTTTTGTTTGGTTTGCATCAAGTTTTAATATCTTTGGGGAATGTAAAAAATAGAAAAATGAGTTATTGAATACAGGTTTTGAGCTTGTGTGTTTTGTTAGGAGTTTAAAATGCTTGTGTTATTTTTCTTGTTCATAAAATTCTCTATTCATTTGTATGTTGGTTTTGTTTTCTTAAAGTAGACAAAATTTAAAGTCTAGGAAGCTGCAGTTATTTGAATTGTTGCATTATTTTGCAGGTAACAGTTGATAAGTGGGAGCCTTTATTGAACAACTTGGGACATGTCTGCAGAAAACTCAAGTAAGCAGAGAGTAATGGAGCTCCATTTCTCTGTAATGCTGCACAAATGTGTTTTCTCTCTCCTTTATGTCAAGATTGTGTACCACATGAGAGCAGTGTAGACTTAACCTGTAAGAAATAGGTTCTCTAAATCAGCTTGTGAACATAGCTACATTAATCATCCCTTATATTGCATTTATTACACAAAAGTTAAAGTACTTAATGTAAAAGCCTTTCTTTAACTATTGATTCTTATTAGGGAATTAGTTGTAGCCTTTTAGATGCTTGTATGGGCGTGAATTTTAACTCTCCACTGTCCCACACATACTGAAATATGTGCCCTGATTTAATTAACATAAAGGTGGGTTTGTGCCAATTAATTGCTTGGATTAGCACTTGCTTTTCTTTACTGAAGTGAAATATTCACTGGCATTATAACACAGCATGGGTGTCTTAATCTGTGTTTTTCAGAAGAAAACTATTTAATATTTTGTTTCATGTTTCCATTCCATGAATAGGAAGAGTGCAAAGTACATATACAAGCTATAACAATTTTAACATAGAAACGTTTTCTCATTAATTACCTTAATCTGACTTTAGCCAGTGCTTTCTTTTGTTCAATCAATGCATTTTTTAAAAAATATTTTTAGTGGTTTTAATTGCTCAATTGGTGTACACTGTAATTTTTGTTTCAAAGCTGCTAATGAGAATGTGATTATGGTAGATGAAAGCTGTACTTCTGCTTTGGCTTTGGTAGTAATTGCTTTGTGCTTGAATTTCCAATTAGTCTTTATTTTCATTATGAAATAAGGACGTATAACAGTTACTCCTTGTGCCAAGATCTAACAAAAGGCATGCTTCTGAAATCTGTTCATGAGTATAATTGCAGGGTCTTTTCAAATACTTGTTTTGTTTATAATTACTTTTGTCTTTTTTTTAATTTCTAGAGTAAGTTACTAACTGCTTTGTACAACTTCTAATATTTGCTCAGGTTCAGAAATCAAAGCTAAAATATTTTTACATACTTGTAAACCATCTTCCAAGAAAATCAATTTGAGAATTTAGGCAGCTGTACATAAGCTTTGACATTCTAAAAAACTCTGTAATAACTAATTTAGTAGTGTCTGTAATACATAATAGGGCTATTATGAATTTACTGGATATATATCTACTCACTAATATTATGTGGTTGAAATGAAAGCAGCATATTCAAATACAGTAGTAGTCGATTGGACATGTAAATACTATGAGTGGAAATGAAATTGAAATCATGTGAAAGGTTTGTGCAGCAATCAAATAATTGCATAATTTTTCTTCCTCAATTACTTGATGCCCTCTAACAACTTCATGTCTGGCTCATTGCATAATTTCATTATCACTTTGGATGTTAAAATTTCTTGTGAACATGTGATATCTATCTTTATTTTTAACAATGTGGAACTAGGATGTCAAATGTGACAATTTAATTTCTCAGAGTAAAGTTGCAGTGTACATTTAATCCTTATTTTATAAAATAACAAATGCAATAATCAGTGTAATTAATAGGTAATTTTTAAAGACAGGTTGGTATTTGATAGATATCATGGATATGTGTAAACCTCCTTTTCTCATAGAGTGTGTCATAAAATGATGAAGGTACCAGTGTACACAACGCTTAAGGGTTGTGAGATTTCTACCCAGAGAGCTTTTCTCAGTTTGAATCATGTGTGATTTAGTCTTGTATTGCTACTTCTCTCCCTCAGGAAGACAAATGAAAGCTACAGAAAGAAAGCCTGTGCTACAATGAACACCATTAAACATCTAAAGCAATTTACCATATCAAATAGCTAAGATCTCTAAATGGGACCTAGCTGTAGGCTAGGCTGTTTTGCTACATAAGGAGAATAGTGATTTCTCAATTATACTGAAGAAGAAAATTGCTGATATTCATGAGTCTTTTGTAAATTCTATTATTATGTTCAGAGTGTGAAGCAATAATTTTAAAGTTCTGGTGCAATTGTGTTCCACTTTGCTAAGGAAAATACCCACAGGGTATTGTAAAAACACCTTTCACCATGAAACTTACTAATAGATCTCCTGCACTTAACCCTAACAGGAAGTATGAAGAAGCACTGGAATACCATCGCCAGGCTTTGGTATTAATCCCTCAGAATGCTTCTACTTACTCTGCCATTGGCTACATACACAGCCTCATGGGCAATTTTGAAAGCGCCATTGACTATTTCCACACGGTATGTAACTGGCTTCAGCTGAAGGGCTAGTCATAGATTCTGTTGTTTACTGTTTCACTCTGGTTTGGGTTTAGAGCAGCCTTTTTTCCAGCCTCCAAGTAAGTGCTTATTTTATAATCCTATTTTTTTTTTCCTTAAATCTTCTATACTTCATTGATTAGGTAAAAAATGGCCTCTTTGGCAAACTTTGAATTGCAATTTACATTTTATGTACATAAGCTTCTCATGCACCTGAAATAATTTTAACTACTTCCAACCTAGACATTTTACAGTAAGTAAACAGCAGCATATGTTATATCTCATGATATGTAAATTATTTCCTGTCTGTTCTTTTCTGGTTTGGTTTTCATACTTTCCTTGCTTACTACTTCAGCCAGTTCATATGATGGTGTTATTTTGGTTGTGCAATGTTTTGCAGTGAAGACTACGCTCAGATAACATTGTGGAACAACAAACCAATAAACTGAACCATTGCAGACTTAAGATGTAAATGTTTTTATTTGCTGCTAAATATTTTCTACTGTTTTGGTTTTTTTTGGTTTTTTTTAATAGGCCCTTGGTCTCAGACGGGATGACACATTTTCAGTCACAATGCTTGGACACTGCATAGAAATGTACATTGGTGATTCTGAAGCCTATATTGGTAAATATCTAACTTATGTGTCTCTTAAGTCATTGAGTCCTTTGAGAGGAGTGTTATTCTTATGTCAAAAAGGACTGCCTACCACTACCTAATTAACTCACAAAGTAGAGGATGTTTTTGTTTGGTTTTTTTAATGTCTGAGTAAGAACTTAGCAGCAATTGCAGATGACCACTGGTTTTTGTGAGCATCATGACAGTAAACTCTCATCAGCATAAAGAAAGGAAACGCTTTCTCATTAAAGGTGTTAATGGTTTATTTTATAGAAAATACTGATTTGTGGCATCTTAGATTGCAAAGGGAATGGGGAAAAAATAAACAGGGGTATGGAGTTAGGAAATCAGAGCTAATGCTAATGCTGTTGTAGAGTAAGGTATTTTCACCTTGTCAGAAGTTGTCTCTGTGGAGACAGGATAGGTTCTTCTGACTCCAAAAATACACCTTTATATATGGTAAAAAAGGTACTTCATAACAGTAATACATTATATTGCCGTAGGTTTAAATTTTCTATGAAAGTTTTTTCTCTGAAAAAAAAATATATTTTTTTATAAGTTTATGCTTCATTGAACTTAATGATTTATCTGTAATGAACACAGTTGATGTCCTGTCAAAGATGTTAAGAAGGCTGAAGCATTAAAAGTAAAAGTCATCCATGTGCTCTAGAGCTTTTCCTGCAGATTTTTCACACAATTGAAACAGATGTTTCTTCTCAATATTGTCTTGCTCCATATGTTGTCATTTAACACATCTGGAAGAACTGTGCAGCCATGCGATATGCATTAATGCAAACCAAGCTGTGTGTAACTTAAACAAGAAAAAAAGCCCTTTGGAGAATTGGGAAGGGAATTGGCAATTACTTCTCAAAACAGACTTTTTGAGTCTGAATTGTGCTTCTTGTATTGTGCTTTTTTGAGAAAGGAGGCTGCTGGATTTTTTCAGAACTTATTTAGCTTCAGTCATTAAGCAGCAGCAGCTCCTTGATGGTCTGAAAGCAGAGAATTACAGTAGTTGCTGAATGATAGTTTCTTTGAGATTACAGTTTAGAGAGTATTAATTTGAAATGAACGAATTGTTTGTCTGTTTTCCTAGGAACAGAGATCAAAGACAAATTAAGATGTTATGACTTCGATGTACACACAGTGAAGACTTTAAAGAACATAATTTCACCTCCCTGGGATTTCAGAGAATTCGACATAGAAAGACAAACTCTGGATGAAAGTGGCATAGTAACATTAGAGACATCAAATCAAAGGAAAAGTACAGATACCAGTCGCCCATTGGAAGAAACATTTGAGATTGAAATGAATGAAAGTGATATGATGTTAGAAACATCAATGTCAGACCACAGTACGTGACCATAAATACTGGTAGAGAGCTCATTTTGTCTAAGTGTAGTATGTTTGTTTTAGCATTTTTGTTATGGTGTTGTACTTTCATGAAATTGCTATTTTTTATATGAATTCAAACTACTATGTACTTAACACTGGGAGTTTTGTAGTTCCTACTTTATAAATATTCCTTTCCTGATAGCACTCTCATGAATCCCCATCTGAATCAAGAAGACCTTATTGCATTGATACAGGCCATATACATAGCTTGAATCCAGAGTATTTTGCACATGTCTGTGCATTACTGAACATCAATTCAAGTTTTAGACACAACTGCACTTTGGAATTCAAGGGTATCAAGAGAGGAAAAGCTTGGGGAGGAGTCTGTATTTTATCAGCAATTGCACACACTCTCACTGTGGAAATCTGTTGGGTCCAGGTGATCCTATTGCTTTCTTGTGAGGACCAGCACAGTAGTGAAGTCTGGTCCTGTCACAGTGACAATGGGAATTGTGCTGTGGCTCCACAAAGGGAACTGGAGATGCCCAAATTTCCCTTCCGTATGTTAGAAAATATGGATTGGACTTTGCGTTGAGTGCAGAATTAAAGAACAATCCCATATATTTTTAAACATGAAAAAATAAGGGGAATAAAAATGTTTTACTTCCTAGTCCTAAAACAATTCACCCAAAGTTACACATTCTCCTGAAAAACATAGTATGAGCCATGAGTCTTAAGTGAAAAAGTATCCAAGCAGAGTGTTGGAAAAATTAATCATTTAGGAAGCATATGCATCTCCTGGGCAGAGTCAGGTCTCTCTTCTTCAGTGTGGCTGGCAAAAACAGTTCATACAAAGGGCTTTCTTTTCTTTTGGAAACTGGTAACTGGGGTGTGGTGCAGGTGACTTCTTTGAAGTAAACTGGGGATTTTTCCTGGGCACTCTGGAAGAATCTATGATGAGTGTCTCAACAGCTACTCTATTAGGCAGGTCTCTTCCTTTAAAGGATCTTTTGATAGTTATTTTTACATCTGTGCTTATGTATCTGGAATGATTGTAACGAAGACTATCTCATGGATAATATGACAGCAAAGGCTTGTTGCTGCACACAGGATATTGCAAATAGATTCTCAAAGATTCTCAAGGAACCAAGCTCCTTTTTCTTTATATCATTAATTTTTAATCCAGCATATGTAAATCTAGTTTTCTAGTAAGACATCATGGCAGTTTCTAAATGGAAGGCAGCAAAACAGTCTTCTAGAGAATCAGGCCTTTTGACCACTGTCAGATGGATATAAATCTTGCATTGTTTTCCTCTGTTACTAATTTTTTTCATTGGCAAAATGGTTTTAAATATTGATAAAAGTTCATCTTTCCTCCTGCACTCCCCAGTTACAATCTGATGCTGTGTCGGCTGTGATGGCAACGCTGGTTTGTGTTATTCCTGCCTGTAGGAATCTACTGTTCTACTTTCTCAGCCATGGTATTACAAATCCTTATGTAACATTGTAAACAAAAGCAAGGAACTGGAACAGCATAAATAGTTTCTAGATCTGATCAATTCTCAGGTTCAAGGAGAGCAAGCCACTGCTATGTTACTTGTCATCAGTGGGGCAAAATGGTTGGAGTGGGAGGAAACAGATGGAATAGCAAGAATGGGCACTGCTGTAATGGCAGCCTATCATGACACTGTGCCTTGGCAGGTATCTGTTGGAGATTTTTTGGCTGGCTATTGCTAACCTTTGTTTATTGGTATTAAAAATTTCCTAGAAAGAAATGTATGCAAAGTGTCCTAGATTGTGAAGGACTCTTTTGGGTGTCAGAGGAATTCTTAATATGGCTTGGCTTGGCTCCAAGCCTTTTAGGCAGCTACAGTTGGGTTAGAACTTGTGAACTGGTTCATGATGTATGTCTCAGACAGGACTTTAGGAAAAGCTTTTCTCTCCTCATTTATCTTCTGTAAAATGTTTTGACCGGCTCTTGTTCTGTCTTAATCCTTGCCTTTGTACAGGCAGCACCTCCTTGCCCTGGTCTTCTGCACCTCCCATCACCTGTCCTGCTCCAGTCCTGCTCTTCCTAGATAGTGCTTGGTGCCTTTCTGGGTTATGATGACATTCATCCTGGCTCTAGTTAAATTGAGTATTTTCCTTGTCTTCATGAGGACTTTGATTATTAGTTCCAGCCTGACTTGACCTCAGATTCTTGATTCCTGCTGCAAGCCATTGCCATTACCTCGCTTGGCTTTGGCAGCTGGGTACAAGGGTCCAGGACTGTCAGGTTGGGTGGCTTATAAATATGCCCCCAAAAGAGACATTTTTACTCTGTCTCATAACTTCATCTTACTCTTCCAAAGATTAGTTTTGTCCCAGAGGCAAATTTTGTCATTCCTCCCCCCAGAGTGGGGAGATCTGACTGTTATCTTAAGGGTTCTCATAACAGATATGAAAACCCACAATATATTTGTACTGCGAATGGCTCCAAAAGTTTCATCATTGGTGCTGCTGCCTAAAAGATTTGAAAATTAGTAACATGTTAGCTCAACTGATCAGAGCCTGGTGCTAACAAATGTCAGTGTTACAAGCTTATACCCCATGTAGGCCATTCACTTAAGAGTTGACTTGATGGTCCTTGTGGGTGCCTTCCAACTCAGAATATTCTGTGATTTCAGTTTTCTCAGCCAATGCCACATACTTTTATTATTCCACATCAGATCATGTATTTCCTTCATGCTGTGGACAGCTGTTTGAGGACTATCAATGCAGCAGGATCTGAAGATTTGCAATGACGTTGTGTATTCTGATTAAATGGCAGGTACTTCTGCTCCTTCTGTCTAGTTTTCATAGCTCCAGTCAAGTCTGTCCTTAAATGTGTGACATGTCCTTGCTTTGGAGCTTGCTGTACCTCTGCCACCAGTTCTAGATGTAGTCCAAGATATTTCAACTCACACAGGAATTTTAAAAACTTTTTGGATCTAGGTATTGCAAAATTCGTTTATTGCTATCTAGGACTAAAAAGATCTGATTGATGGGTCAGTACTTAGAATAATCAATCATGAAATCATAGAATGGTGTGGGTTGGAAAGGACCTTAAAGATCCTGTAGTCCCAGCCCTGCTGCCATGGGCAGGGACACCTTCCTGCCAGGTTCCTTCAGGCCCTGTCCAACACGGCTTTGACCAGTGCCAGCGATGGGCATCCACAATCTCCCTGGGCAACCCATTCCAGTGCCTCACCATCCTCACAGTAAGTTTCTTGCTAACATCTAGCCTAAATTTCCCCTCTCTCAGTTTGTACCCACTCTCCCTTGGCCTATCATCACCACAGTTCCTGACGAAGCCAGGCAGAAAGGCCCGGAGGCATCGTTTGGAAGAGCTCCTGCCTGCTGCGTGGCCTCAGGGGCTGGGGCGCATTGCCGAAGTGCAGGCACTGTTTCTTAATTATCACAGAACCTCCCTGCAGGCATAGAAGTCCTGGCCTCACCCAAGTAACGTCTTTTTTCTTTTTGCCCACTACATTCTTCCCAGAATACTCTTCAGACCCTGCATCCGAAGACTGTAAATAACACAGCCCCCGCGGTGTCTGTGCCCTTCCCGCCCTACGAGCCGCTCTGAGGCCGGGGTGCCAAGGCACCCGCGAGCTTATGGCGAGACCGTGAGAGGAGGGAAATGGGCACTTTTCAGTGTCTTCTCCTCGCACGGCACGGTGGGAGCCCTGCGCAGTTCCACGACGGACGAGGGCCGGGACGGAGCCGCCGCCGCCGCTCCTCGGAAGGGCTGGCGCGGGGAGCCTCGCGAGATCCCGCCGGCCCTGCGGCCGTTCTCGCGAGGTTTCCGCCCGGCTGCGGGCGCGGCGGCTGCATGCGCTCGGAGCGGGAGGCAGGGCTGGGGCCGGGCCGGGCCGGGGCCCATGGGCGCCCCGCTGCCGGAGGAGTCGCCGCGCCGCGACACGGACGCTCCGCCGAAACAGCCGCCGCCGCCTTCCCCGCCTTCCCCGCTGCCGCCGCCGCCGCCGCTTCACCCGGCGCCGGGGAAACAGCGGGAGGAGAAGAAAACGGCGCTGAGCAAAGTGAGGGGGCGCGGGGATCGGGGCGGGGGCGGCTCTGGTGGGAGATGAGAAGAGAATGGGAGGGAGGCTGCAGTGAGGAGACAGACCGAGCCTGATCTCGGGAGCTTCGTGTTTTTATAACGGGTATTTCTTCATCTGCAGAATGAGGGTGTTCATTCCCTGGAGTATTGGGAGACCCCCAGCGTCAGCGCTGGAAGTCATTTCACCTTTAATTGTGAAGTCGAGGATGGCTATTGCTGTGGCTAAGCACCTTCTGTCAAGGGCAAGAGCACATCTCTCTAATCCGTCTTTATTCGAGCACTTTTCAAATAATACTTGCCGACTGTAGCAGGTTGTGCAGGGATTTCACGGTGTCTGCCTGGCTGGAGATGTTCAGAACCCACCTGGACGTGTCCCTGTGACACCTGCTCTAGGTGACACTGCCTTGGCAGGGGGGTTGGACCAGAGATCACTTCCAACCCTGACAATTCTGTGAGTCCTTGAGTACTGTGAGATTTGATTTATTCACGGGGTTTTTTTACTTGGAAAGCTGAATCACTGAAAATTGCTGTAACTCAGAGCTCAGTAAAGTTAAATTCAGATATTAGACTACTCAGAAATTAAAACAGATTGCCTAAAGCTTGATGGCCATTTTACTGCTTTGTGTGCTGGCATCATTCAGCCAGAGTTGTTTCTACAGCTTCCTGGCCTTTATTATTGGGTAGTTCAGCTGGGTGTGGTGGATTGACTCTGGGTAGCTGACCTCCAGCCAGGTGCTCATGCACTCCTCCCTCAGCAAGACCCAGGAATAAGGTATGATGGAAAAAACAAAGTGTCATCACAGGAAAAACTGACACAGCTGAGGAAGGACCTCATAGCAGCTTCTTACAGCTTTCTCACGAAGGAAGATTGAGTGGCAGGCAGTGATGCTTTCTCTCTGGTGGCCAGTGATAGGATGCAAAGGAATGGCATGAAAATGCATCTGGGGAGGTTTAGGTTGCATATAGAAAAAGGTTCTTCACCCAGAGGGCAGTTCAGCACTGGAACAGGTTCCCTGGGAAAATGGTCAGCACTAAGCCTGGCACTAAATATTTGGCCAATGCTCTCAGGCACAGGGTGTGATTCTTGGGGCAGGGCCAGGAGCAGGACTTCAATGCTCCTTGTGGGTCCCTTCTAACTCAGGATATGGTATGTTTCTAACATGGATAGAATTTATTTACTTCATGGCCAATTAAAAATTAAAGAAGACTGTTGAGAAAGAAAGATTGCAACTAAAAAACCTTTCCACCTCCCCTCTTCCTTCCCAGGCTCAACCTCCTCTACCTGGAAGCACTGCAGAAGGGTGAGGAATGGGAGTTGCAGACAGGACGTAACAGTTCCTCTCTGCTGCTCCTTCTTCCTCACACCCTTCCCCTCTCCGGCATGGGGGACCTGACAAGAGACACAACAGGATAGAGTCCTTCATGAAGTGCTGCAGAAGTCCTTCCCACGTGCTGTAGTTGTTCATGACCTGCTTCAGCATGAGTCTCCTTCATGGGCTGTAGGCCTTCAGGATAAACCTGACCCAGTGTGGACTCCTCTGCACAGGCTGTAGGACCCTTCAGGGCATCTCCACTTGCTGTGTCATGGGGTCCTCCATTATCTGCAGGTTGATGTCTGCTCCACTGTAGTTCTTCATGGCATATGGGGGAACAGTGTGCCCCTCACCATGATCTCTTTCAAGGGACTCTGCTTTGGCACTTGGAGGACTTCCTCCCCTCCTTCTCCTTTCCTTTTTGTCTGTAGGCCGGTGTCTTTGACATTTTTTTGCCGCCCTTACTCCTCTGTCTCACCCACTGCTGTGCTGCCTTTCCTGTCCATTCTAAAGTACCTTTCCCAGAGTCACCACTGTCTTGGCTTAAAGGGCTCAGCTGTGCCCTGGGGTGGATCCACTGGAGTTTGCTGCACTTAACACTGGGCAGCCCCAGCATCCTCTCAGAGGCTACCCTGAAACCCCTGGCAAGAGCAACTGGACGCAGAGACTTGTTACACTAAAATACTGCTGAAACAAGACTTAAAAGCTAGTTTGAATCAGTTTTTAGAGATACTTTAAAATTTTTGTGTAATCAGTATCTATTTTTTATGTTATTGATGATTAAATTGCAATGGTTCTCAGGCTGTTCATCAGAATATGTCACTTATCCTACAATTTTAAAACAATTGCAGAAACTGAATCTGGGAATTTATGCCATCTGTTTCTACAGTATTTAGATCAAATATAAATCTCCATTTTTTTTTTTAATATATGCAGGTGGTTATTCGAAGGCTTCCTCCTTGTCTAACCAAGGAGCAACTGGAGGAGCAGCTGCATCCTCTACCTGCCCATGATTATTTTGAGTTTTGCACTGCTGATCCCAGGTGAGGATGAACTGTTTCTGTAGGTTTTCAAGTGCTGAAAACCTAAACAAGGTATTTGGGACATTCCAAATCACATGTTTTTCCTCTTCTTATTATTTTTGTTGAGTTACTGTTATGGCCTGCCTCAGAAGGTGGGTATAACCCAGGTTCTTGTTACTAGATCCCTGGGAGCACATTAGTGTGAAACAATGCTGAATGATCACTATTTGTAAATAAACAATGTAGGGTTGATTATAGAACAATGTGGCTGCAAAGGAAAACAGGTATGGAGCTGTTTTGGTGGTTATTACCTATAGAAGTACAACATGAAAGCGTTGCAGTATAAAAGTGCAACAACATTACACAAGGACACACACAAGGGGAAAGGAAAGGAAAGGAAAGGAAAAATGAAAGGAAAGAGAAAAGAAAGAAAAACAGAGTACAAGAGTGTGAGGGATCTCACCACCCATAGGTTCTGCAATAAAACTTGGTTGCTGTGCAGTCTTGGATCCAGATCTGGCAGGAGGAGTGGGGAGGAAGTCCTGAATGAGTGGTGGGGAGAAGATGGAACATACCATCTCTTTGGTCTATATTCACTTAGGCTCAGGTGAATATAAACCAGGTACCTCCTCAGGAGCAGGGAACTCAATGTAAAAATGTGGATCAGAGGTGCCTTCAGGTGAACACTGCTGCCCATCCTAGCAGCCCATTTGAGTCAGTTGTGCCCCATTATGTCCCATCAGCAGAGATGAACATGCTCAGGTCACACATGAATTCCCTGGCATTTCTCAGGAGAAGGGGGAAGAATAGGGAGCCCCACAACCCAGGGGTTTGTGCAAGGAGGCACAACTTAGCATGACAAAGAGCACAATCCTCTCCACAAGATCCACTTCCTATCTCACTCACAGCCTGAACTCATCATTCACCCTGTGCCTTATCAGATCAGAAGTTCAGCCATTACACACATAAAAGTTCACCTGCTCCATCTCAACCAAGCACCCTGGCATCTCCACAAAGGAGGAATGTTTTGAGTCATTGTCCCTTAAAAGTTCAGTCTACTTCAAAAATATTTCTGAAAGATGGCTGTATATGCAGAGACAATAGCATTCCTGCCCTTTTCCTTTACACCTGAGATTTTAAAACAGTTGGTTTTTTTTTTATATGAATAGGGCATAAAGTAGTTTGAAACCCTGATGTTTCTTTTACCGTCATTGGTAAGTTGTAACAGCCTGCTTAATTTGCTGTGAGCAAAATTCAGTCTGGGATAAACAATCACAGAATGTTTTCAGAAGTTCCATTTGAGTTACTTTCTTTACCTGCATGAGTTTTTTTGTGTTTCATAGAAATTTTTTTAAAATTTACTTTTATTTATTTTTGTCTCGTGCAAAAGTGAAAAAGAAGAAATACTGGTTGATTTAAATTAAATCAGAATTGCTGGTGTAGTTATATAATTTACTCAGTATCACAGTTGTAAAATGCAATTCCCTTTTGAATAAATCAGTTTCCAGAAAAGAAACAAAACACCATGTATGCTCAATCTTCATGTGTTCTGAAAAACTGAAGTATGAGATCCATCTTGTCATATCTTAGTGTGTGATGAATCACCCCTCCACTGACTCAAGATTCTTTCCACTGACTACAGAAAGATCTCGGCTCTTTATTGTGGGCCAAATTCTGAAGTTAGGGCTTCTTTCAGAGTCAGTTTCACAGTCAAGAAGAAATAAATGTTTATTTAGAGAAATGATGACAGTTTCTGACTTAGGTAGTGGCATATAAGTGCAGCAACTGAATAGTAGGTGCTTCAGCTTATTTGTTAAAACCGCAAAGGATATGAAGGGAGGAAAGATGAGAACATACTATGATTGGAATTCTTTGTAGTACCTTACATTGCTCTTCTGAACTCTCTCATCTCTGTTTCCAAATGGGCCTCTTTAAGGTTTCTGTCCCAGCTGTTCATTTGATAAGGGGAAAATACCAAAGGCAAACCAAAAATTCCCTGAAGACCAGTGTCAGTTCTGACTGTGCTTAGATGCACAAATGCCAATTAACAGCTTAAAAAATTCCAACTTTAATTTTCCAGAAAAGTTTGCGTAAGAATTTAGGGAGTTGGCCTCTTTAGAAAAGAGAAAGCACTGACAACAGTTGCATATATCAAGTTCCATTTCCTCTTCTATGAAAGAAGTGATGAAATTTGGATTACCCAAAAATCTTGCTTTTCATTCATTTAATTGCATCTGTGACGTGTTGCCAGTGAAAGATACTGTTTTTTTCTCTCACACTGTTATTTGTCATGCTATTCTCTTCTGCTTTCACAAATCTAAACTCAGTTAAAAAAAATTCATTTAAGTTTGAATTTTTCAGCATGAAATGTTTTGTACTCGCTCCTTTTTTCTTTATCCTGCTTTTCAAAAAATGTGTTTTCAGACAAGAGCTGTATTTTTTCAAAGTGGGTTTATCTTTAACAGGTTTGTATGGCTACACCTTCTTCCAGCAAACTACACAGTGTACATGGGCATTTCACTGCCATTCTGCAGTGTTGGCTTGGCTGATAATTTGTCTTTTGACTGGCTCAAGATCACCTTGCCTCTTTCGTCCCCTTTGTTCAAATGCTTACATGTACCCATGTATATCTTTTTATGAGTCATCTCTTTATATTACCCACTCAGGAATATAAAATAAACTTTCAGAAAGTAAAAGTTATCAAGTTAATCAAGGTTAATCTCAGTCTTCACTTACCCAGCAGAGAGCACTTTTTGAGTATAAAGCATTATATTGCCATAGTCTGTCATGTTATGGACAGTTCATGAGATTTCAGCAAACTATGTGCATGTGTCTTCGTGTCATTCCAGCTAACAGGAAAAGCTACAGGACAAGGTGGGCATGTTTTCTCTGTCTTTCACTGAATAGATTTTTTCTAGATCCTGTACCATGTCCATAGGGGCAAGCAGTCCAGAGAATTTAGTGATAACAAAAACAGGTGAAGATGAAAAGGAATGTCACATCACCCAATGAGAAGGAGTTGAAGCTACTCAGTGAAGAGGATCTGTTTGTTGGAAAGGGAAAGAGGCATAGAGATGCTTTGATGGAGAAGCAGACAAGTTTCCTTAAGAGCTGTAACATCTCAGTTTAACCACATCCTGTGTAACTACATCACAAGTTTAAGCTCATTCAGATTTTAGAACTTACAAGAAATTCCTGTCATGATTGATGGATGTTAGAATGGGTAAGGAACAGTTAGACAAATACTTATTTAGACAAATATTTATCTATGAAAACCTATTGAACACAACAAATTTGGTATTATGAAGTTCCTAGGCTGCAGATATTGCAGTTATGAACTGGGTGAAGTATTGGTACATTTTTCTCTTTTTAATAAACGTTATCTTGGCATTCTCTGTTAGCTGTTGTTGTTAAGGGCACTAGAGAGGTCTAACTAGCTGTTTCTACATCTTTATTTCCAAGATAATTCATTCTAGAGGACAAAACAAAAAAAAGATGCATATCAACTCCAGTTTCTCTTTTTTTGTAATCTTTATAATATTCTTCTAAGTGTTATCTTTAAGTCTACAATGTCCTATTATAGGCAAGCTATGAAACTTTTTCAAATTTCATGTAATTAATGTCATTCTCAGTTTTTCAGTTACATCCATTTCAGTAAAATAATTTCAGAAAGTGACTTGTGTTTTCTTCATTTTTCAGATTCATCTGATTCACTGCATTACATTTATTTTCTCTTGAATATTGACATCAAAATGCAAACAAAATACTGTTTATAGATGATAATAAAAACTCTGCCTTATTGACAGACTGTTGTGTACTCAGACTTCAAATATTAACTATTTTTTCCAGATACAGTTTCTTTTTTGTCTGCTTGTAAAGGTTTCTGAGCCTATTCTAAAGATGTGACTAACGACTAGTCAAGTGATTGATCTCTGGCCTTTCAGGGTTTTGGGTCATCTCTCTGGACTGGTGCTGAGTGCCAGGAATTGTTGATAGTGTTGTGAAGTTATGAAAGGAATGTGAACACAAGCTTTGCTCGCATGAAAACAGTTTAAATAGTCAGTGCCATGCCATGTATCACAGACAGTGATAAAGCTCTTCCAAAGAGCACTCCTCCTCTTCCCTCTGTAACTTCTTCCCAATGTTGTGCTCAGGATTATTGTAGATAAACATCATTTTATAGGATATAGCATTGCACCCAGGAACTGCAGCCCTGAAGGGGCAGCGCCTTTAGTGCTTCAAGCGAACCATTACTGTGTTCTGGGTGAAATCATTGACAGGCTTTGATTGACACAACTCTAGTGTTTCTGCTTTCTCTGCCAGGCAAACTCCTCATTTATAGCTGTAAAAAGGAAAGACTTAATTTATTTGAAATTGTGCCAGTTCCACCCATTATGTGAATGACCGCAGAAGATGACAAGGATGAAGGCCAGGGGATTTTAGCTTGACAATGTCGATGATGAGTTATCAATTACTGTATGAATGGGTGGAGCAGTTATTTGACTCCAAAATTTAGTTGTAGAGCTCTATATACATGTAAGTACATATTTTATAAATTCCCACCATGGTTCATTAGTTGATAAGTATTTTACTAAGATGAGATTGCTGTTTTTATAGTTTATATGTTCCTGTTTAGACTGTGAATAGCTATTCAAAATTGCATTCCCGTATATCAATCTTTTTATACAGTTTTGTTGAAAGATACTTCATAGAAGAAGTAAACATTTAGAATGTGTTTGTTATTTAAGTTGCTAGAAAAATAAGAACTTGGAGATGATAGACTACAGGAATAAGTGCACCCTGGAAGATTGAATACCCTTGAATGCAGAGCAGAAAAAAACAAAAGAAACAGTGTGTTGGAATGAATAAATGTGTATACTCAGACTCGTCTGGGTTTTTTCCATAGAGATTGCTCCAAGTGTCGACATGTGCAGTGCATCTGTCCAAAACACTGTGTGTGGAAAAGCAGCATTATAGACAGCAAACATATGGCAAAATGGAACCAGCTCTCTGATGATAAAACTGAATTTCAGATCCTGAATGAAATCTGTGGTGGTAGATACTCAAAAAAGGGAGACACAGAGTTCACTGGCCCTTCTGTAAGACTCAGCTGGAAGACGAAATCCTGAGGAGTAAAGTATTTTAGCCAGTAACTGCTAAATACTAAGTACAAAAGTCAAGCAAGAGTGCTTCTTCCTAGGAGGGGTTGTTGGCCTCAGAGTGCCTTTAGCCCAATGAAGCCCTGTGCATTCTTTCCTGCATGACCATGCTGGATAGGTCAAGACATAATCCAGGGTAGGGAGTAGCTGCTGGAAGTCAGCTGTGTGAAACCTAGAATAAAAGTGATACATATGCAAGCCAGTGCTAAGTATTTCAAATTAGCGAGGTTTAGTTTGCTTCCCACCTAGAATGTTAATCTTACTCACTTTTTTAGGCATACTGCACACTTTGCTGGGTGAGAAGCCTAAGACAAGGGTTTGAAACACTTGGGTGAGCTTTATGCACTAAGCACACTGATAGTTAACTCAGGCATATGAGAACCAACTCTTCTGTAGAGATGGCTCCATCAGAGAAGGAACTTGCAGCGGCTAAGTATTGTCACAGCTCTGTTTGTGCAGCCTTCTACCCTGACACATAGCAACAGTAATGGACAGACAGTGCTGTGTCATTGTGCTGCTCATCAATAGCCTGCTGTGCTCAACCATGCTTCTATATTGTATATTTCTGCTGATGCCTGTGAAGTTCTTGAAGATGTTAATAATGTATAGCAGCAACACTAGATCCCTTACTTGCATGGTGAATTCTAAATCTGTTTTCCTGAGTCCTGTTTATACAGACTCAGTTCTTTCTTACTAATAAGTGTTTAATAACCATATCAAATGTTCCTCAGTTTGAAAGATACTCTGTTTAAGCTGAAAAAACTAGAGAAATATTATGTTGTGTACCAGGAAAAGATTATGTTGCCAAAGCAGGTGAAAGAGATGGCATTGATATACCAGCTAAAGGAAACAAGGAAGGAGCAAGCCTTTGTATTTTCAGTTCTGTTTCACATTATGTCCGACCATAAGGTTCTAAGTTCCTACAGGAAAAATAAAATCCAACTGTATGATGAACTGCTTGCTGTGCCCTGAGGCACCCACAGTAATGTAGGAATGGACCCTTGTCGAATTAGCAGTCTTTAATCTACAGAAAGTTTTAATATTTTACAAAAGCTGAAGATGGAAAGAACAGTGAAGTAGCTGTTTAGACTTGGGACTAAAACTCAGTTCCTCAATCTCAGGGAATAATAATTGGAATAAAAAACAGTGCTCCCTTGAGATGCCTGGTTTTGTTTGATGAATGTTTAGCACTTCAAGTGTACAATCATATCAGTCTAATGTCAGGCCTCATTTAATTTAAACCTCAAAGCACATGAAACATAAGAATAGTGCTGTTGATAATGAAAGAGAAGGCAGTTTCCTTCTTCATGGGAGCCTCAGTTATCTGAGACTATTTTTACTGCTGTAGCCATTAGGCAGCATAGAGACATTGGTTCCAGTACAGCTTTAGATTGCAAAAATAAAATTCCCTCCTTTACTTACACATTTAAAATACAGTTTTTAACTCAGTGTAATTATGAAAAGTGTTAAATTTTGTCTTCTTTGAAATGGATGAGTAGAATATGTCTTTTTATATCTGCTTTGCATCCTGGTGGTAGCTACAACCATGCTATAGCATCTTTCTACCCTGGCCATGCCCTAGCAGGCATTTTTTGCAGTTACCCACTTAGAGTTTATGTAATGCTCTTCCCATCTTAGAATGTCAAAATATACTGGGTATATATGGGTATAAAATGTGTCTTCCTCTCTTCCTTGGAAATAGTTTGTCCTCTTCAAGCTGTAGAAACACTTCATAGGTGGTATTTGCAAAGCATCTAAGTGAAAAAAGCCCTCTAGGTTGTTTTGGTTTTGTTTTTTCTTCTGGCTACCTGATCAAACACAAAATTGGTGGGTGCATAAAACCATTGGTGATTGACAGCACTGCTCTTTATGTTATAACAATGAAAGTGGAATCCATATGGATGCATATTTTAAACAGAAAAGGTTACTTGGGAGTAGTGTTGCTTTGAGTTGCCACGTGCATGGATCCTGTGATCCAATCCATATTTTTGCTTTTTCTCACTCATTGTGAAATCTGATTTTGAAGGAGGTGTGGGATTGAAATGCAATTGTAGCTGCGTGTATTTATTGTCTCCTGGTGCCAGTGGTGAGTTGGTTTGAAGACAGGCCATTGGTGACAATGAAATTATGAACATAAGTATTTTAAAGATATGGGCATGTGTTAAAATTTGTTCAAAAACTTGATGTAATATGTAGTCCTCATTAAGTCAGTTTAAGACAAATTGACTTATATATTAACAGTTGCAGGAGTTTAAAGCATGTACATACCATGGCTCAGAATAACGTAGTTGATGGGTTACAATTCATTAAATCAGTTTCATCATGGTTGTGGTGTGCCAGCCCTGAGGTTTTTATCAGGCACATTAAACATTTTCCCATGGAGTGGGATCTATGCCAAAGAATTCTTGAAGAATCAGAATTATTTTAAGTACCTGTTTCTTTTGCTAGAAATCCTTTAGATTTTCACAGCATCTGTTGGTCACAACTAGACATTGCGTGTACATTGATAACACATGAATGTCCAATGGAGTTTATTTATTTGTGTATAATTCAATGGATTATATTGTCAACTCTTAGGTTTTTTATTCTTTCTTAAAGATAGAAATCTATTTAAATACAGTGACAATCTGGAAGCTTCCCTTCACTGCAGTCTTTTACTTAACCTTTTCTGTTTCAGTGGCACAAGACTTTTCATAGTACGCCTGAGAAGTTCCTCTAAAGCACTGCTATTACTCATATCTCTTGAATTGGGAAATATTAAAGTTTTGATCCTGCACAACTGGAAATGTATGCTCTGCAATTTAGGGGGGCAAAATAAACTGGAAATATTTGTGTCAGTTCAGAATAAATTTCACAGTTGCATAGAGAACTCTGATGTTCTGTTACTTTTTGTCAGATATATATATAATTAGATATGTAAATGTCTAAAATAAAGAAAGGCTGCTTAAGGTAGCAGTTTCTCAAATATGAGGATTATAATATGATCCTTCTGGTTTTATGTTTTCCCTAGCCCTGAAAAGAATAATAAGTAACAGAAAATGAAATTGTTTCTTGTTGCAGCCTTTATCCTCATCTCTACTCAAGAGCATACATTAACTTTAGAAATCCCGAGGACATCCTTCTTTTTAGAGATCGCTTTGATGGCTATGTCTTCATTGATAATAAAGGTTGGATTACTTGTAAGATATTAAATGTGTATGTGGACATATACCATTTTAGAGCATCAATTTGCTTCCTTTTTGCTAGTTATGCCATTATTTCCTCACTGTGCAGTTAATTACATAAAAATACATTAACATTTATCACTTAAAATATAATAAAGTGCAAAATATATTTGTCCATGCAGTCTTGCTTCTCTGTGGTGTGCATGTTTTATGTGCTTTAGGCAATGCACTGTCAAGATCATACTAAGAAAATTACCTTATGCAAGCTTCACAATTCATTACAGTAGTAACTGAACACATTGTGAGCATGTGTTTCTTCAGTGTTTCTGAGATAAAGTTCTGCCACTTACTCATGTTTTGAAAAAGCAAGAGGAAACCTTCAATATTTTGCTTGCCCACATTTAAGACATGTAGAGATTGAAATTTTAGGACCTTTGCAGACATCTTGAGTTGAGTTCTGAGAACAAGAATGGCAAAATTGATTTCCAGTTTTAAAATGTTCAGTCCACAAATGTTTGCCCAACAGTGAAGAAAAAGTCTGTAATGTTGGTGTGGATAAATCCAGGTCTCCTGCACGAGTATGAAGCTGCCATCAATACAAGTGGTTTAGCAGAACTTTAGCAGTTCCTTGCCTCGTTCAGACATACCTTCTGTAAAAAATTGAATAGGTTATGTAAAATAAACATAGATTTGTGGCTCTCTTGTACAGACATTTTTTATTCTGTACACTCAGTGTTGCAGAGGTCCTGTGAAAAGTAGTCCTGCCTACTCTTAGTAGAAACTGATCTGTAAAGAAGCTGTCAAATTAATGAATTCCTCTTCAGCATTTCCTACCTAAGATATTTTATTTGCTTCTAATATCCCTCAGATTTGGATGATTTTTGTAGAGATGAAGAACAACACATTCCTAGCAGTTAGCATTTCCCAGATTTAAAATTCCGATTAAAAGCTAGAAAGAAGTTATTTTTATGATTCTGCTAAGATTTTACTTTGGCTAAATTCAGCACATTCTTCAATATTATGCTGGACTGAAGCCAGAATACACTGCAAAACTGAGCTTGGACACAGTTGGCTAGTTTGACATGATTGCTTGTACAATTAAAGAGCCCAGGGTGCAATCAGAAGTGCTCTCTGGTGAGGCTTGTGGCAGCATTGCATTATGAGGCCAAAACTGAAACAAGGATTAGCAAGTTCAGTAAGGTTAACAAATGTTCTAGCAGACTGAAGACAAGTTTTCTGTGAACTTGAGCAAAGTGTAATCTTGAACCTGCTGCAAGTGGAAACCAAGTGAAATTCAAAATCCACATGGTTCTGGCTTCAGTCCAAAGAAGAAGCCAGCATTTAAGGCACAACTCAAAGCAAAGAATCACTGCCAGTAAACACAGGCAGGAGTTGCACAGTCCGTCGTAAACAGAGGAGTTTCACACAATTCTACATGTTGAGTTTTACAGTTGTGGTTCTGAAAGGAGATGCTTTGTTGTTTTACAGCATATTACCTGGCATTTATTTATTTTTTAGGCTTTTAGGCAACAAAACCTTAGAAAAGCAACTCAACAGTTTCAGATTGATTTCCCAATAGTACTTAATCACTTGTCAGATTGAGATTTTGTGATATATTTTTCTAATCAATGTCTGTGAATAATTAAAAGGGAACTATAAATAATAATGCAAGAATTATTTTGCAACAGTAGTCATCCTCATTTTCACAGTCTTATCAGCATATCCAAATAAAAGATAATATTTTTTTTTAAATACTTCTACATGTAACTTTTAATTTGAAGTTTAGGAGTGAATTGTAGAAACATTTAGTTTTGTTTTCACATAAGACTTCCCAACATGTGTTCAAGAGTTTTGAAAATCTTGAAGATAGGGAATGTTTCTCCCCCTCAAAAAATTAAGGATTGATTTCTTTTAAGGTTTGGAATATCCTGCAGTGGTTGAGTTTGCTCCATTCCAGAAGATTTCAAAAAAAAAGCTGAAGAAGAAAGATGCCAAAGCTGGGAGCATTGAAGACGGTAAACATCTTTTCTTGACATCAAAGTGGAAAATTTCTGTTATGCATTGCAAAGTGTTAACATAATTCAAAATTTTTTCTTCACAGATCCAGAATATAGGAAATTTTTAGACAATTATTGTGCTGATGAAGAGAAGATCTGTGCCAATCCTGAGATTCTTTTGGGAGAGATTGAGGCCAAAACAAGGGAACTCATTGGTCTGTTTTCTTGATTTTTCTTATTATTGAGAATATTCAATATCTTACTTTTATATCTTTATGATATTGCCTGCAAGAACTGACCTGTTCAGTCTAACAGATTTATATTACCACAGTTAAATATTTGCTTTCAAGGCAAGTAGTAGCAGTAAATCTAAGTCTCTATGCATGAAATCACTTGGCTTCACTTGAACTTTTGCATGTACACACACTGGATACAGAAATAGGCCCTTAGTAATTCTGAATACTTTCAGATGTATTAGGAGATGGAAGATTTATTTTTAAAATACAAAATAGCTGAATATTTAACCACTGATCCCTGATATTAGCTTGTTTTCTGTATGCATGCAGCATGACTTCCACAGTCCTGGGGGGAATTTTAAATAAGGTGAGCACTGAAATCTTCAGTGCTAGTATGCAGTTTTCAGGATGACACGGAATTTTGATGTATCTTCAAGTGATAACATGCAGAACACTCAGTGTTTCCCTAGGTGTGACATTTGAGTAGGAAAAAAAAATTGACCTTTGCTGTTAATTTCTTTACAGTGAAAAACTGGCCACCTCTTTTGATTAGAATCGCAGAACCATTTAGGTTGGAAACTTGCTGTTCAAGGACATCAAGTACAACCATTAGCTCTAACCATTAACTCCAACAGTGCCAAGTCCACCTCTAAAGCATGCCCCCAGATGCTACGACTGTACGTCTTTTAAATACCTCCAGGGACAGCGACTCCACCATTTCCCTGGGCAGCCAGTTACAGTGCTTGACAGTCTTTTGTGAAGAAATTTTTCTTAGTATTCAATATAAACCTGTTCAGTTGCATCTTGAGGCTATTTCCCCTTTCCTGTCACTTGTTACTGCTGTTTTAGAGTTGACTGGAGAGATTTGGAACTCTAATAATTTAGAGGAAATGGAAATGGACATTTCAATAACTTTGTAATCAATAAAACTTGTTTGTTGCTGTTTTAGATGGGGAAGTCACCCAATAATTTTTATTTACCCCAAATCTTCCATGGTATCTGACAACAAAGACAGTAAAAAATTTTAATAACATTGCAATTTACAAATAGCTTACAATTTCAAGAAGATTTATTAACTTAAAAATATTCTATATGTGAAGATGATTAATCTTGAGAGTTGCAGATTTCTGAATAACAATATTAATTGAAGGCAACTTTACATTAAGACTTTGAGTGTTTCATTCTGTTAAATCAGAGGAAAGCAAACTAATTGCTTTATTTTTTCCTGTCATTCAAAGCTCTACCCGTTGCTATCAATACAAAACCAAAGATTTCTTCAGCAGGTAGCATGTTTATAGTAAATTTATGTAAGGGTTTAGCTGTGTGTCCGGTTTCAAAGGTGTTACTCCTACTGATGTCAATGAAGGATGTGCCCAAGACTTTGCTGGCAGAATTGAGCCTTACATGCTCAGCATTTCTCCATGCAAAGTTGCTGCAAACCAACATGTTTTATGCATCATGCCAGATGCATTGGCTGATCAGTTTCTGTGTGACAGAGACATATGAAAGAGATAAGCTGTTTTTTCTGGTTTGTGTGTAGACAGCAAGATGAAATGTAAAGTTTTGCTGACACAGCTCTTCATTTAGTAATTTATTTTCTTTTAAAGATTGTTAAACATTTTAAGAAAATACTCTTAGGTTTGTATTTGTACTAAGGCCCATAAAGAAGATGGGTAAGATTCAAGTTTGATAATACTGTTTTTTTCTCCCTCTTTTGCTAGTATTCATCAGTCTGCCTCTCTCCCTTGAACTTCAAGTTATAATTTCTCATTAAACCTCTTGCACTATAGTCTTAGTCATGACTAGGTTCTGAACTCTCAGTGCAGCTTATCCTTTCCCCAGACCTTCTAGTTACAATTTGTGATCTCTTTCAGCATGTAAAGGTGCCCAGAGACAGCCACTGCTCAGGCAGGGGAACTTAGAGAGGAGGACAGAGAGGCAAAACTCACATCAGAGGGACTGGAAGGGGGCTCTGAGGACCTAAAATTTGTCAAAAATGATGGCCAGGTGGGGAGGATGGGGAGGCATGGAAAATCTAGGGATAGAAGGAAGAAAATATCAAAGCAAGCTTCATTGGTTGTTGGTTCCTACCATTGATATTTGCTAAAAAGAAACAGTGAATCCTATCAGCCATCCTATTCGTAACTGTGTAATAAAGTTTTGTTATTAATGAATGGGTTGCCCTCAGCATAATCTGACTTTCAATGCAAAAAGATGTAAATGTTTTTGGGATATGAATTGTGTCTAGATTTTTGGCCATGACATTTAAAATCTGTGGAAATCTTTTTTAATTCAGTTTTTCTTCTTTTTTTTCTTCTTTTTTTTTCTTTCAAATTTTGTCATGCATTTCAATAGGGAACTTTTTTCTATGGTTTGTGGGTGAATCCCAGTACATAACTGGAAAGCAATCTCAAGTAGTAAACATTTTCTATTCTGGGACATCTAAAACTGACAATTTGTTGTAACTACTCACAGCTGTAAGTGCAGGCTGAATTGAAGTCTGAGTTCAATACTGACAGTCATGAATAAAGAATTTGATAAGGAACATGTTAAAGAATTTGATGATGTTCTCCAAGTTTTTGTAGAATTTGGGGATGGTTCAAGCAGGTGACTTGATTTCAGAGCATGGAGACAGCTCTGTAATAGAAGAATGGCTGTGTGATCCAGTAGATGAGACCTTTAATTAGCAGTTTGGGAAGCCAGAGTTTTTTATAAGATCTGCTGATACTTTGCTACATAACCTGGGACAAACTGCTTATCTCTTATTCCTCCTGTTTTCCCATGGAAAGGTATTAGTATTCACTAAATGTCAGGTAAATGAAAATGTTATATGAGATTGAAAATGTTTCCTTCATGATGTACTTTGAAAACTGGGATTGAAAAGTGCTATGTGAGATTACAGTAATGTGGGCTGTATATGAACAACAATATAGCTAGGTTTTCATGTACAAAAGTAAAAAGTAGGAATTGATTATGAGCACATTTCTTTCTTTTTTTGGTGAAATAACCAATGAGCAAGAGAGAAAAGCCATTCTCTTGATCTGAGAGGATATGGTCTTTAATTAAACATCAATTAATCGTGCAATGTCTTTCTGTTGCTTCTAATGCTAATAGCAAAAAAGCAATGAAGTGTTTCTAAAGCAGAGTGATGGGAATGCCTTCAAAAATACATGAAGCAAATAGGTTTATCTATGATTTAGCTCCCTTTCAGATAAAGCTAGAAAAAGGGGGTTAATACTAAAGTAAAAAAATGAGTACATTTTAGGAGTTGAACACTATATCACAAATTTTTTGTGTTTTAGCTAGAAGAACAACACCCCTTTTGGAATATATTAAAAATAGAAAATTAGAAAAGCAGGTACGTTCAGACTTTTGCCTGAAGTTCCACATTTATGTTTCATATGGTTTTCTGTTGGACAATTTACAATTAATCATTATTGAACTCTTCAGAGAATACGAGAAGAGAAAAGAGAAGAACGAAGGCGGAGAGAATTGGAGAAGAAACGTTTGCGGGAGGAAGAGAAAAGGAAGCGCAGAGAAGAAGAAAGACGTAAAAGAAAAGAAGTGGAGAAGCAAAAGAAGATTTCTGAAAAAGAAATAAGGATCAAGGTAACTGAGATCAATGAAAAAAAAAAATTATTCTTCTTTTGAAGTTATCCAGAAGTTCTTTGGTATCTCAATATTTATTTAGTGTACAGTAACACAGTGTGGAGACACTAAACCAGTTTTGACTGGAAGGGAGAGCTGTGTAGGGCTTTGACCAAGTGTTGTTTGAAAGTGTGACTGATGACCTTACCTTACTGTGATGTCCTGGTGCAATTACAGCAAGGAGCTCAGATATCTTCATACAACTCTGCTGCATTCTATGCTAGCATTATCTGACAGAAATTGTTCTGTGCCAGCCTGTTGGAAGATTATTGTGGGTTTGATCCCCATATGGTCCATTCACTTAAGAGCTGGACTTAATGATCCTTATGGGTCTCTTCTAACTCAGAACATTCTGTGATTCTGTGTTTCTGTGAAACACTTGCTATAATGCAAATCTTCATTTGGCCATTGTGCAGAGATACATATTTACATTTATGCTCAGAACTGATGTATTTTAATTGCATGCTTTATCCAAGTTATAGCGAAGTCTTGCTAATTTCAGGTTGCACTGCCTTTCAACAATCTGAACGGATTGTAATGACATCACTTAGGAGGGTGTATCTTGTGCTATGAAGTCAGACCATATAAAACCATCTTATGACATAGATAAAACTGTTCATGTAAACAAAATTTCCTGTTACTGGAAAGGCTTTATAGGCTGTTTTGAAAAGGAAATTTGGTATAAGAATCTGTAGCATAAAGCAAGAACACACAAACTTGACTCAGATTTAGTGGTGGTGAGAAGCCACAGAATTGTGGACATCATTCCTCATTTCTTCTTGGAAAATAGTTTCCTTCACCTAAAAGTGTAAAAATAGTAAATTCTAAAGCTGAATTACATGTTTTTTATATTTGGGCATAAAAAAATACTCTAGAAGTTCATAAGAGAAGGGACTTAATCTTTAAAACATAATACCTAAAATTGCTTGCCCAAAAAGCCCTAGTATTTATGACATATCTGTGGTGATATGACCCTAAAAGCTGTTTCTGTCTCTGAAAGAAAAGGAAAATACTACATGAGAGAAACATTATAGAAGTTTTAAATATTGGAAAAGAATAACCTGTGCTCATTTCAGAAATGAAATGCTGGAATGGAGACTGAGATATTCTTCCTAGAATTCATATGTTAGGGTAATAATTTGAGACAGTTGGTCCTTTTATGAAGATTATGCCTGTAATACTGTACACTGCTGAAACCCTGTGTAGGTTGCTATGAAAGGAGCAGACTTCTTGAAAATTCTAATCTTCAAGGTGAAAATGTAATGACTTCTCTTCTGCTAATATCACATTTTTCCTCATCTGTATTTGTGTCAGGATTTACTAAGCACCTACTTCTACATGCCTGTCTATCCTAAGTGATTCATGTGACACCCATTTTATATATAATATTTCAAGGAGTAAAGTATTAATCCTGCTCTCTTTGTAGTATTGTAGCGGTTCTGCTTCTTATTTTATGGGCAATTACCTTGAGCTCTGTTACATGATTTCTAAGAAACCATAGACCATAATAATGTCTTTATATTTAAAACTCAGGAGAGAAGAGTAGGTAAGTGCTTGCAGAAAAATAGGTAAGTGCTTTCTTCAGTATTCTCAGCATATTTGAAAGTGTGCAGTTGAATGCCTGTTAATGACTGTCACTCCTTAGCAAATGTAAACTGCCCTTTTAAAATTACTATGAATTTCATACTTTGTAAAATACATTCCTAGCATGTAAATAAAGTATCTCCAAGCTTAGCAGGTTACTGATATATTTAGTACTTGTTAAAATGTCTGTACAATAGAGGAGAATAATTATGCATCATAATATAAACAAATATCTCTTAGCTTCTCAAGAAGCCTGAAAAAGGAGATGAACTGGCCAGTGAAAAGCACAAAGAAAAAGGTGAAGAAGCTGACACTGAGGAAAACAAATGGGATAAGTCACCTGGATCTGGGAGTATAAAATGCAAATCTTTGGAGAGTTCACTAAAAGAACTTAAGGAAAAGTAAGTAATATTTATCTTTTCGTCTTTAATTTAGATGTTAAATGCTTTCATTGCAAGGCTTAAATGTAAGTGGTGTATTGATGAGATATTCTGTCACCAAAGAACCAATTTCATTCTGTGTGTGAGTAAATCTCTTTTCCTGTTGTTTTGGTAGAAGGTGTTTCATAACAATTTACTGACCTGGTGGCAATATTAGTGGATGCAATTTGTTATTAGTGAAATGCTATGAAATCCCAGATTTAAAGGATTTCTGCATGAAAATTCAAGTCATTCAAGTAATTTTGTTGTTGTTTTACCTGTTCTCCATCAAGAGCTCAGGTAAGGCTCTTCTTCCATTACTCATGGCAAAGACTAAATTGGCCACAATGCCATGCTTTTCCTTCACACATGGGCTGGCTGCAATAAACATATGAATGTATTAGGTAAGTGGGGCAATGGCAAAATAAATGAGTGAAAGCCTTATGATAGATACATGCAGTACGCTGTCTCTGTCTGCCACTACCTTTTTTGTGTTACATTTGCAGTGATAGGAGCAAGAGGCGTATATCTCAGTTCTATTACTGCTGTAGCCTAGAAATGACTCATCTTAGAAGTGTTTTCAGCAGTTGTTTCTCTTTCTTGTCCTTTGGCATGTAAGTCTCATCACTAGCAGGATTTACTCCTAAGATATGTAAGATAAATAACTAAGAAAAATATGTATGTTCTGAATGTTCCTGAAAACTTCCATGTCCCATTGAAACTGAAAATATTCAGCAACTTCTTTGTTGATGTCTTCAAGAAAGGAAACAGAACAGGCTCAATAGAAACACTTTCAGGGGCAAAATCAGTTGTTTGCTACTCATAGAATCTTTCAGGTTGGAATGGACCTTTAAGATCATCGAGTCCTAACCCAGCACTGCCAAACTGCCCTTATAAACTATGTCCTTAATTGCCATGTCTACATGTCTTTTAAATACTTCTGGGGATGCTGAACCCACTGCTTCCCTGGCTTTCTATGGATTAAACTTTTGGTGGTGCCATGTAACATTGTTTGCTATTGATCCTGTAAGTTTAATAAGGTATTAATGTAGATTTTGCTCATGTAAAACAGAATCCATTTGGCTGCAAACAGTACAGTAAGCATTACTTTGTGTTTCCATGTGCTGATTTCATCTTGATTTTTGGTTGGTAGAGATAGCAAGCTATGAGCTATTTCATCTGGATTGAGATTTAAAGCTGAAACTACTTTGTCACTGACTCAGAAATGGGTAATTAGCTGGAGCTGCAAAGTCTACCTGCAGGAGACTGAATTGCCCGTTTGAAACCATGTCAAAGGTTTGGTAGCAGTAGCTTTCTACCACAAATCAAAATCTCAGTAGGTGCATAAGTTACATGGTCAAATGCAGGTTTGAAACTATACCGAAGAGAAGTGTGCTCCCATTCCCTTTATTTCCATTCATTTCTGGTTTCTCTGACTGTGTAACTTTGTCTTCTACTTATACACTGAAACTGCTTACCCTGCCATTTGCACTCTTGTCTGCCTGTTCACTGTGACAGAATCTTGGGAATCTACTTTAACCACTCTTTGAACAGGAGTTTGTATCCCTGTCACCTGCCTGCCTTCAGACACAGCACTTCCTCCACAGCAGTAGCAGACAAGGGAAGAGACTAGTACCAGGCAATACTACAGCAACAAATTGAGGGAGTCTTTTTGGCTCTTTGGAAGGTCATGCCCCAAGCCTTGCTAGGACTTGGAATTAGGTTCTGGAATAGCATATTAAACATGAAACAAAGCAACTTATAGCCACATACTCCTTGGGAGATAACATAGTATTTTATATAGATGTATCCATGCTACAGGTACAGGATCTGTGTAATTGTGGTTGGTTCAGGTGTCTGTGACAGCTGGGACGTTGCTTCCACTTGGTGAATGTGTTGTGCTGACACAACTTCAGTCTGGCAAAATGCTAAATACCTTACCTCTTATTCAAGTTCTGCTCTGACTTTCAGCTCTTCCTGAGATGGGGACCCTCTTTTGGCAGCCCCACTAATACCCAAGTTCATGACAGATATTAACAATTTTCACATTTTGTATGAAAAAAAAAGTTATATATATAGATACTTTTATTTGTATTAAATAATTCTAAATGAGAATCATATCACTTTTTGATCACTACACCATTAAAAAATCTCCATCCTCTCTGATTCTATCTGCAGTTTCCCAGAATATGAGGAGACTGTCAAAAGTAACTTGCTGTTTCAATTTTAAGTATTTATAAATATGTAATAAAAAAAAACCCTGCCTGTATTTGTTTCTTTTGAAGTTCAGTATATTTTGTAATCTTTCTTCATTATTTGCAGTTTGGTCATATGAGAGAAACACCTATTTACTGAACTGGAACAATGAAGTGAATAAGAGAGCTGAGTATTTTAGCAGGCAGGCAGCAAAATGTTGCCAATAGTCTTTATAATATAAACCATTTACAGCATAGCAGAAATTAAGTATCAGGTTGTGGTAAAGTAGTGGTCTTTGCCAAAATAAAATATGCAAAGGCAGGCTAGCTTACTTTGAGACACAATAAACAAAATCCTGGAACATAAGAATTTATTTTCACAAATGTCTTCTGCAAGTTATGATGTCAGTAAATAATTTTTGTTTTACAGAGACATAAAATTGATACATGATACCTGCACAGTTCCTTCAGATCCTGAATGTTCCTGTTTCAGGGAATACTTACTTGCATGACTCATCTCAACACCAGGCTACAAGAGCTAATAATGCAGCATGTGTTAATGTGGGGAACTATTGATAGGATTTCAGAGAGGGATGGAAGGTGAAGAATGGGTCTTCCACAACAGTCAACAAAAGCTTGGTAAAGCTTTGTCTGCTATTCTGAACTGAATGCATGGTCAAGGGCTGGACTTGCATGGGTGAGACATTCAGCATATAAACCCTTCATAATGAGAAGAAAACCTTGTCATATGGCTTACCTACACACTACTGAAGTCAAAAGAAGGGTTCAACTTGTATCTTTTTTTATCTGCTCCTTTTTACTGTTAATTGCTTGGATTTTCTTTCTCTTTATACATACTCATAGGTCACAAAATGATAGTGACAAAGAGCAAAGAGATTTGGAGAGAAGATTTCGAGAAAAAGAACCTGAAAGACAAAGGTATCGATTGGATGATGGCAGAAAGCATAGAACTCACTATGAGTTTGACAAGTTTATGAGGAGGAGTGAAGAAGAGCTGAAATGGGGGAAAGGATACAACCAAGACAAAGGAAAGAAAGGGAACTACAACTACAGCTTCACTGTGGAGGCAGTAGACAAACTGGGTAAAGAGGACAAGTGTGATGACATGGCATCCAAAAAGGAGCGCATAAGAAATAAGGTTCTTTTATTCATTTAGGATAATCTTTCATTAGCTAAATATGGTTCAAGATCACAGGTTTCAGCTTCTGCAAATTCAGCATAAAGATACTTTTTCAAAATAATTCTTTATCTCCTTTTCAGTAAAACCCAGATCTCTTTCTGGGTTGTTGTCAAATGACAACAGCAGTTAAAATAAGTTAAGTTTACAGGCTTTTTTATATTCACAATGTATAGAAGACTTTCTGTCGTCATTTCAACCCTGTCATTTTAAGTATACTATTCTTGGAAGCCTTACATTTTATAAGTGTATTAAAAAATTGTTACACTTCTGATCTGTAATGAAATTTAAAAACTGTGGTGTGTTAGTCTTTTAAAAATGTACTTCCATTACTCTCATAAAATAATTATATTATGGATTTGCCAGGCATTGCTTGGTAGAGCAACAATAAGGACTTCAATAAATAGCTAATTCAGAATGTATGGATTCTTCAGTATTGCATACCTGCCAGTATGAAAGGGCCATCATTTCATCAGCATAAATCTATCCTCATAGCTGTTGTCAGGGGAAGAGCAGATGCAAAACCAGTGTGAACAGGGCCTGTATCAGGGTGTGTAGTAGAGCTGTCCTTTATTGTCTTCCAGAGATATGGGTATCGTTTTTCTCAGGCTGGCTGATTTCACGGATGTGCCAGAGTCTTTTCAGGATGTGGCTCTCTATCAGCCCCATTCTCTCTCTCTCTCTCTCGTGATCCTAGATTTTCCACAAAAGTTGACCAAAACACTGATAGCGTAGAAATTTATTCTTCATGTGAAACTCTTCTTTCAAAGCAAGTGACTAATCTGTACTATGGACTAGGGCTGACAAGAGTAAACTGGTCCCATGCAGTGTGAGTCTGCATGGAGTGTGTAGGGAGCAAGTTCAGGTGGACTCACTGTGCATGTCAAGGAAGTCATCCTGAGCAAACACAGAAAGCTTGGTGTGCTCTGGGGTTTATTTTATGCAGAGGTCAGCTGGGCAGGATGGCTAAGATTTATCTGCATTTACACATTAGCCACTTTCCTCATCAGTGGCTCTACGTTCTTCTGCAGAACAGCCAGAAAAATGGCTAGTTCAGAAATGGGAAGATGGGAAAAATATTTTTTGATTCTTGCTGTGCTCATCTTGAAATCTGTCAAATCGATCTCCAACCTTGGAACTGCATGGTGGGTCTTGGGGGACTTTTGGCAAATGTTAAGAAGCTGCCTGCTTTTTATGTTTTTGCATCACACTTCTAGTAGCTTGCTGAGTCTCTGGATTAGACATTTAGGACTAAAATGCTAGATTTGTTCCCTAAAACAATAAGCACCATCAATAAGGTATTTTGCAGTGTGGTGACTTTTTTCTTTAGAGTATTTATCACATAGGTGAGATTAGGGGCTCAGTTTTACAACTTAGGTATAGCACTGACAATGGCAACACAAATTTTTAGTCAGAGATGGAACCCTTTTCTGAAGTTTGTAGGAATTAATTAGAAAATGGGAAAATTTCAGTGTAAGTAACATGATAGTTTTTATGCAAACTGCAGGCTACAGAGGATGTGGTAGGGAAAAGTCATTTGGACCCTTTGTTGTAAACTTTCTAATGGGCACTGCTTTTCAGAGGATCTACTTTTATTCAGCTGTTTGGAATATACAAGTGTTTTAAATGCATTTCTTACCACATTGCAAAGCACTAACTAGAATAATCTAGTCGTAAGGCTCAGTAGTGAATCTTGACATCTGGTCTAAAGAGAAGGAGAAAAAAAGTAAATGTAAATAAGACAAGTGGGTCAAAAAAGATGAAAGAAAAAGAAAAGAAAAGAGGAAATGCATATTTGGAATAAGAAAAAAGAATGAAAGAACAAAAATCCAGAATTACTTCACATTATGAAGGCAATTGAAAATTGGTGTAGTTTCATGGAGGACAATTTCAATGCTCTGCCACCGTCTTTAAGTAGACTGCTGTCTGTTAGCTAAACTTAACACAAGACTGATCAGAAAGCTCAGGTATTGGTGAGCTTTTGTTGCTTCATAACATTATGTGGAAGTAAAATATCCTTACCAGGAAAAGGCTTCTTAAGCAGGGTTTCACCATTTACAGGTTTGAGGTCTCTTTTCTATGTAAACTGGCTCCTTCTTCCATTTTCTCAGGATCAGAGCAGCATGTGTATGATTGGGTCACTCACAGAGCCTGCACATGCTCAAATTGTACTTTGTTTATTATCAGTGCATAAATTCCCCTGCTCTCATACCCAGTATGGAAGGCAAGATGAAGTGGAGCAATAACTGTGCAATTTTAATTTGATATATATAATTCAAATGTGCATTGCATGTTTAAATTCTGGTAATGATTGGGTAATGATTGATGATCAGTTGAGGATAATTTTCTAGCTGCTACCTGCTGAGCTGTTCTCTGGTCTGTCTTGGATTTTTATGCTTTTATGTAATATTTGACATTCATCTGCAGAGTTGCAAATGTACAGGCTATTGTTCTTCTCAGTTGATGTTAGTGAATGTAGCAAGATTTCTTTTTTTTTACTTGTAAATATCATGTTTGATAATTGTCTGCAGTATTTCTCCTTGTTTATGTCAAAAGTATCACAGGATCTTTAATCTTTACAGCATTTTTCATTTATTCAAAATGTTTGGCTCCCAAGAATAGTGTTATGAACAACAGATAGTGAATGCTAGATATTGAATACCCAGTCAACTTTCATTACATTCAATTTTTTGTCCTGGTTCTTGTGAAATGTAAAGTAATTTAACACAAAATCTACTTTCTTCATAAAAATTCAAAACTTCAAAATTACACATATGTGTCCCACATGGGTTTCTCAGAGTATTAACCATTATCTTCTTCCTTCCAGGATCGTCCAGCCATGCAGTTGTACCAGCCAGGAGCTCGCATCCGAACACATGTGGGACCTACAAGTAAAACCTATGACTGCAGTGGGAAATCCTTTGAAGATGCTCTTGATAAAAAGTGTGAGGCAGATAATTCAGCCGGAGGTAGTTCTGAAAAGGTCGAAGAAGCAGAATAAAACAGTCTGGGGGAAAAAGCTTGTGAAAAGGAATGAATTTAAGATTCAGCATCATTACAAAAGATCCATTGGGCTGTTTCAGAACTCCACAGGCAATTGAATCAACAAAATAATAATAGCTCTGCCTCTTACTTTCTGTAGAATAAAGGGAAGAGTGACTGGAGATATATAAAATATCTTACAGCAAAGGAATATTGTTCCTTTCTTACAAAAAGCAGCTCAAGTACTCTCTGCCTAATTTAAGAGCAGTTCAAGTATTTTACTAGATTTACATTGAAATAGAAGACTCTAACAATTTTAGGGAATATTTATATAAGACTTTACAGAAGCTATATCATCTTTTTGAGTCTAAAGAAATGAAATGTAAAATTGCATCAGTTGGAAATCTGAGGCACTTTACATGTACTGGTGCATGACATAAGGGTCCACAGGACCCCTTCCTGCAAATGGCAGGGGCGGGGGTTGCTGCAGGGTGTTGCAGTCAGACTCGGTGGGACCTGCCCTGCCCTGGGACGAAGCTCTGGAGGCAGTGGTGTTTGCAGGATGAGGCCCACAGTTTGCACAGTTGTGAGGAATGTCCAGTGGTATCTGTGCCTCATGGTGTTTACGTTGGTTTTCAATTAACCATAGTGTCAGATAAGTGTTAGTAAAGCTACAAGTATGTTGTTGGAGAGTTTGTCATTTTCTGAGCCACTTTTGCCTTTTATGTTTTAATAGATTCTTTGTGCTTGAAACAGAAGACAACTAATGCAAACATCAGCACATTAATAATAAATCTGGTTTTAATTAATTAGCTGGTTTTTGTTGTTCTGACACTGACTTTTGGACAAAAAAACAGTGGTTGTACAGTGATGACTTTTTATATGCTAATGTTTCATATAAGTTGCAGTAACAGGATTTGGAAAATGTAAGATACATGAACATTCTGCAGTTTTATTTGTTAAAAAATTAAACTCACATGAATGTCAATTGCAAACTACCATTTTGTAAGATCTAGGCCAAATTCTGCCCTCTAAGGCAGGCACGTGTGTATGTGTGTGTGTGTGTGTGTGTGTGTGTGTGTGTGTCTTCTGTTGGTTTCAATGATGTGTGTTTGTGAAAGGGCAGGATATGTTCATTTATCTTTCATGGCTGAAAATTTCTCAGTTGTCTAAAACTGAGACCTGCTTTGTCATTGAAGTTAAATAATAGGATATTAATTTATTTTTACATCCTCTCTGAACATTTTATTATTAAGCATAACATCTAATTGTCCTAAACTGAAAATTATTTATTGTATTTTACCAGATATTAAGCATTAAATAGAATAAATGCAAAAAAGATTTTGACTATGATTTTGAGATGTGATACTGTGCTATTTTTTCATCTATTACTCCAGAAAAAAATAAGTAAGATGCTACTATGCTGCTTTGCATGCTTCAGAAGCAGATAAAAATACAGTTGAGAAGAATTTTAGTATCAGGCTATATAACTCAGCTGCCAACTAAAATTATTTCAAGATTAACTGCTGCTAGAGAATCATCTGGGTTTAGCTCCATCTAAAGTTTATCTCATTTGCCAATTTTATCCTGACTGCGGGAGAAAGGATTTTGTTTTGGTGTCCTGGCTGAGCACTGGGAGGGAAGGCTTTCCTCTCAATGAAAAATCCTGGCTTGATCCAAGGAAACTCGTCAGGGAAATTCTGCAGGAGAGATGGGCAGAGCTGGGATCTTCACCAGATGAAGGTCTGCTCAGAAGCATTTCCCACCGTTTTGGATGTCCTGTGGTGAGTGGGGCAGGGGGTGTGTTTCACCTGTGAGAGGGACCAGCAGGACACAGAGGAGCTGTGATCTTGTACATTCTCACAACTTGACTTTGGTATCTTTTGGCTTTTGGGCTTCTCCTCCACCTGCACCCAAGTTCCTTGGTTGTGAGCACCTCTTAATAGTATTATAGAGAACTAACTAAACACAGTGATTTTGCAGTATTTTTCCATTTGGGACTCCTCATTCAAACCTCATCTCAGTAAAAACTGTCACAGCTTAAACACTTGTGTCCATCAGATCAAGCTGGAGATCCAGGTCAAGACAGAAATTTCTGCAGCCTTTTGACAAATCGTTGTGTTCTTGTAAATGCAGTCCTCCTGCCCAGAGGGGCAGAGAGCCTGTCCTTTGACTTAGGTATTCATATGGAAGGAATATTCAGGACATTCAAATTTGGATGTGGAGAGTGCAGTAGTCAGCATCTGTGTACACAGCTGCAGCCTGAGCTGCATCCCAAGGAGCCCCAGCTGCCTGATGTCTTGGAAGTGCCACTCAAGGAACCCTTAGGACAGCCTCTCTTATGCAGCAGGTACTGACATCTATTCTTCCCACATCTGAGAGGGGCAATAGGAAGTACCAGCCACCATCAGCAGGATCTGAGCTTTGCTACACCTGCCACAAGTAGCTCAGGAGAGACAGGAGCAGCAAGGCAACCCCAGGAATACCAGGAATACCAGGGTGCATGGGAGTGCTGCCTGCAGGCTCTCTGCTACAGTGTGACCCCTGTTCAACAGAGAAAACACCACTGCTGAGCTTCCCCTCTCTGCTCTCATGGTCATCTTGGGCAGTGCCAGCAGGACCAGCCTGTGCCTGTGGAAACAGGAATCAGGTTTGGGATGGGAGCTTGTGCAGCCATATCTGCAGGGAAGACTGCCCACTGGAATCGAGCACGTACCTCACGGGAATGCTGCAAAGTACAGTGGCTAAAGCAGCAGAATACATTTTCAAGTCCGTGCTCCAATGTCTCCTGCACAGGAGTGCAGCAGGGCCTGAGCTTGCTTCCCTTGCTGGGGCAGCCAGGCAGGAGGAGCTGCCACCTGCTCTGTGCTCACTTGTTCTTTTATGCTTCTCCCGATGACATCAAATAAATGCAGGCTTGCTGCCTGCCTTTGTGCAAACTCATCGTGGCGTGAGAGCTTCATTGCCACAATAGTAACTTTGTTTTGCAAATTCAGCTTAGCTGAAAGTAGAGACAGCATCCCCACGGAATGGGAATTGTGTCTGGTTACATCACAACTGACTTCAGTACCATCTGTTTTCTTGCTTTTAAAATATAATGTTCTACATTTAGTAAAAAACCTTCACCCACTTGATAGCTTCACCAAATTTCTGTTGCCCTGCTTCTTATTGAATTCCAAGGTCATTGATATTTAGGAAGATGGAAATCACTCTGTCTGTTAAATGGAGATTGGGCTCCATTCTGTTGTGAGCTACTGTGTTACAGGAAACTGATGTGGAATGTAAATATTCAGTAAAAAATCCCTGCATTTGTGCTCGTTACAGCTTTAAAGAGAAGCTTATTCAGATCCAAACATTGTACTGACAATTTCACATTCAGTTTTTAAATACATTCAGTTGCTTCTTTTCATTTAAAACCAAATGGTTGAAAGTTGTTTTTGGAGAGTCTTTGGAGGTCCGTCTGTGATTAAGCCAACACTACTGCTCTTCATGCTGAAGGCAGTTTCTCTGCTGGCATTTATTTGCAGTATTAGTCCTGAACAGACCAAACAAAAGCCTGAAGTACAAACATGACAAAACCCACTCATTGGGCACAAAATAATATTGAACATCAGAATAAAATATGCCTAAAAAAGAAAATTGAGTAGTACTTCCCTCCCCAAACCTGATGGAATGTTGAAAATCAGGGGAAAATTACTTGTGAGTTGGTGGTGCTGTTAAGAGTCTTATATGATGAGAGGAGTTACTTAAAATTCTCTAGTTACTTATTTATAACTGTTTCATTAGAAAGAAAAAATATCTTAAACAAGTGGGAAACCAGAATCTTATCTGATAATTTCAAAGTAACTTAAAGGCATTCGCTGTCTTCTGTGCCTCCACTTGAGCTTTCCATTGAAGTTCATGAAGACTGAAAATATCATCTTACCAAGCGCTGGTTTCCTCTTAGCAGTTAATTCCTCTCCCAAACTTCTTCATTTTTGCATAATTAAAAATAAATATATTCCAGATATATTTGTGATTTACACTTCTTTAGGCCACACCTGATCTCCTGAATATGCCCCATTTACATATCCCATCTAGAATTACATAAATACTATCAGATGCTCATATTGTCACATAAATATTACAGTATTTTGATTCAAATTGACACAAACACACAAGACATTGGACTGCAGTGTTCTTTGCTCAATTCTAGTTAACAGCCTGGATTATTAAAAAAAAATAAATTCTCCAACACGCTTCAAAAGGGTAAAGATTAGCAAAAAATGCCAAATAGACTTATGGTGCATGCAAGATCCATAAATGGCTCCCAGAATGTGCAGAAGGCAGGAGATACAAAACCATGCAAAAAAGGAGATTCTTTTTTCCCCCCTTCTCTTTAAAGATGTTGATATAGTCTAAAATAAAATATGAAGATTCTGCATAAAAATTAATGGGGGGGGGAGAGGAGAGGCTGTGGGGAGGGGAAGGGGGGCTGGGTCTTCTAGGGTATAGGTGTTTTGGGTTTTTTTCTTCTTCCAGGATCTCAGTTGCCAACTCTTGTGAACAGATTGAAAAGTAATTATGGAAGGCTCCAGCTGGCAAGACAGGGGGTTTGGCTTTAGATTGTCCACAGCATGGAGGGCTTGGCCTGTAACTACTGATCTGTGCCCAGGTATGTGTGTGTTGTGCTGCTCCCTATATCTGGCTGTGCAGAACTGCAGATGGTTCTGCTGGATCAACTTGAAGGGAGGTTCTACCTCACCTTCTTTCTTAACAATGAACTTGAATATGGGCACCAATATATGACATTACCTGCTGGAAGTTCTTGCATAGTTCTGACAGCTGTTGAAGGTCATCAGCATCCAGAAACAACAGTATGTGTACAGTTATGTTCTCAGGCATTCAGTCAAGAAAATGGGGATATCAAAGAAAAAATGGAAATACTTCCAGGGCTGAATAGGCTCAGTCTTGCTTCCTTAACGTTTAACAACATCCTGAAATACAAAGATTAAAGTTGATTCTATATTGGCAACTTTTAAGTTTTTTTAATTAAGGATCAAACATCAAGGAGGAAAACACTTGGTAATATGTTACATAAGGTAAAAATTGTATTCAGGGGTATTTAAAAGTGTCTCCAACGAATTGTGAGCTCTCCGTAGCTACAGTGTTAGGTAACAGATTTGTTGCTAGTTACTACCAGATAATAAGAAGGAAAAGGCCATTTCAGAAAGTAATTTTGAGGCCTAAGCCTCAAAGGAATTTAATGAAGAAAAATAGCTGTCTTGGTTGATTAAACTCTATGCTTTCAAAAGTCTGCAGGCATTTTTACTGAGAGACTTCACAGGTGAATATGGTAATTTTTACATTTGGCTTATGAAAACAAAAAGAAAAAGGTTATCTAGAACTGCAAACTGTCTTCAAGTGTTTTTCACAATAATATTAACTGAAAGGGGGAGACTTATGAAATTTTAGCATGATTTAATAAAACAAGTGAAATTCCTAGGTGTAAAAGAAAAAAGTTCTTAAGTTAGAAAAGAAAATTTAACCATACAGTAAAAAAAGTCTATTAAAAAAAAGTTATTCACTGCAGTTGAGAAGTGTTCTTTACCTATTCTCTTTTCTAGTGCAATTCTTTCTCTGAAATTGCTAGTCCAGCAAAAACATCTCTGTGGGATTTCTTTACCTCCTTTGAGAAAACTTGGCTAGGTTGACAGGAAATCCTCCAAGTACTCCAAATCACCTGCAGATAACAATAGCATGGAAAAAGAAGTTTGCTTAGTCCAAGAAGAAATGTAATAAATGGGGTACACCTCATTTATATGTAATTTGTTTGATTCCATCCTCAATGGAAATTATTCTATTAACTACAGAAGCTAGAATTTAATTCAAAACCTGTAAGATGAGTAAAAGCACTGGCAAACCAGAAAGAGATAAAAAGCTCAGGATCAAGTGAGAGCAACAGGTTATTAGCTGGCCTTGGGATGACTTTACATGCTATTTCCATGAATGAACAAAGCAGGAGTCAGCATTTTGAGTAATAAAAACCAGATAAAATGCAAGTATCAGGGGGATAAGTAGTAAGAGCACTCTTGGCTGAAGACTTGGATGGAAACAACCAGTTGATTTTTGTTAGTCATGGGAAAACCACAATCCCCAGTGACGCATGTATCATCTGTAGTCAGAGATAAGAGCTGGGGACATGACTATACAAAAGACCAGGAGGGTATCTAGCCTGCAGTGCTAGATTTCTCTGTGACCTCTAGCTGTGGAATAAATAAAGAAATTCCCCATCAATCAGTAACTGTAGTTAATCACTACACTTCCACTACATTTTCAGATCATGGGCAGGATTGATTTTGTTGGAAACTTAGATACAAGTGGTGAAAAATACTGCTTCTATCCAAGCAGTCAGGGGATGCAACAGATCACTGCTAAATGCTGCCTGATACAGACCACCCTCTTGGTAAGGAAATGCTGCTGAATGTCCAGCCTAAACCTTCCCTGAAGGAGCTCTGCACCATTCCCACATGTCCTCTCAGTGGGTACCAGGGAGAAAAGCTTCCCTCTTCTGGAAGATGTAGAGAGCAATGAGGACCTGTGAGAGATTGAAGTATTGAGAGACAATGACTCAAACTGCTTGGTTGAGATGGAGCAGGTGAACTTTTATGTGTGTAATGGCTGAACTTCTGATCTGATAAGGCACAGGGTGAATGATGAGCTCAGGCTGTGAGTGAGATAGGAGCTGGATCCTGTGGAGAGGACTGGGCCCTTTGTCATGCTACGTTGTGCCTCCTTGCACAAACCCCTGGATTGTGGGGCTCCCTATTTGTCCTGGGGTGACTTTATGATACTGGTATCCCCAATCGTCTGGTTTATGTTATATATTAAGTTCTGCACCTTTAAGACTGGCTTTGAGAGCAAGAGAGGGGGAAGAAGAAGCGCGCAGTTTGTGTTAAGGAAAAACATCACTCCCACACATCCCGCTCCTGGACTGTGGTGTCTGCAGCACGGACAGACAGCGGGACAGAGCTTCTCTCTGGATTTTAGTTAGTTTTAGCTAGCTGAGGCAGAGGAGTGCCCTAGACCTTTGTTTGTTTTTTTCCCAATTTTCTTGGATCTGTGCAAGCCTGCTCTGGACTGAACACCCAGCTAAACCCCAGGAGCTCACGCCTGTGGCCCACCGGGGCCTGGGCCTCGGCACTTTCCAGCGCCGGAGGGACTGATAAGAACCTGAGCGAGCCGAGCTACACCACATGAAAAGGACTTTTCTTCCTAGACTTGCCATCCCATCGAACAGCAAGAGGTTTTATTATTTAATATTACTCAATTTCTGTTAAATAAACAGCTTTTTCCACTTCTCTCTAAGGAATTTTTTTTTCTTTTCCCGGACCAGTTAGTGGGGAGGGGCATTTCCCTGGGGAAATCCCCATTTGGAGTTTTCCTTCCTAATTTGCCCTAAACTAAGACACTATTCTTCCCAGGGAATTTCTGTGTAACCTGAGTGTGTTCATCTCTGCTGATGGGACATAATGGGGTACTTTTTCCAGACTCAACTGGGCTGCTAGGATGGGCAGCTGTGCTGTCTTAGAAGGTGTTGAAGACTCCCAGAAGTGTTCCATGATCCACATTATTGCAACAAGCTCCCTGCTCCTGAGGAGGTACCTGGTTTATATTCACCTGAGCCTGAGTGAATATAAACCCAAGAGAATGTGTGTACCACTGACTTTTCTCCACCACTTCTTCAGGACTTCCCTCTACCACCACTTCAACCAAGATTGTACAGAAACAAAGTTTTGTTGTGAGGCTTAGGATGGTGAGATCCTCACACTCTTGTTTTCCTCTCCTCTCCTCTCCTCTCCTCTCCTCTCCTCTCCTCTCCTCTCCTCTCCTCTCCTCTCCTCTCCTCTCCTCTCCTCTCCTCTCCTCTCCTCTCCTCTCCTCTCCTCTCCTCTCCTCTCCTCTCCTCTCCTCTCCTCTCCTCTCCTCTCCTCTCCTCTCCTCTCCTCTCCTCTCCTCTCCTCTCCTCTCCTCTCCTCTCCTCTCCTCTCCTCTCCTCGAGTCTCCTCTCCTCTCCTCGAGTCTCCTCTCCTCGAGTCTCCTCTCCTCTCCTCGAGTCTCCTCTCCTCGAGTCTCCTCTCCTCTCCTCGAGTCTCCTCTCCTTTCCTTTCCTTCTTCTTGTCTTCTTCTCTTGTCCTTTCTCAGTCTTTCCTCTTGTGTGTGTACTCCGGTGATGATGCACTTTTATACTGCAATGCTTTAATCTTGTAATACTATAGATAATAACCTCCAAAACAACTCCATACCTTTGCAGCCACATTGTTCTATAATAAACTCTGCACTGTTTATTTACAGATACTGATCATTCAGTGTCGTTTCACACTAATGTGCCCCAAGGGATCTAGTAACAAGAACCTGGGTTATCCCCACCTTCTGTCTTAACAAAATGCTCCTCAGCCTCCAGAGAGTCTTTCCTTAAACACCTCCAGGGAGTAACTGTCCCTGGAGTTGTTTAAGGGAAAACTGGACATGATACCTAGTGCTGTAGTCTGATTGACATAGGGGCATTCAGCCATAGTTTGGAGTTGATCTCAGAGGTCTTTTTCCAACTTAATTGGCTTTGTGATTCTGTGAGTCTGTCATTCTTTCCACACTGGACAAAAAGCACTGCAAGAAACAAAAGACGAGAAAGCAATTCCTGAATTGAGGGGTCCAGAACGGGACACAGTACCTGAGGTGTGGCCTATTTGGCACTGGTAAGCCCACACCTAGAATCCTGCATCCGTTTCTGGGCCCCTCATTTTGGATAGGATATCAGTGGGCTGGAGCAGATCCAGAGAAGAGCAATAGAGTGGGTGTCCTAGAGGGATAGAGTGGGTGTCCTGTCTGGAGCAGCTGAGGAAGCTGGGGTTGTTCAGCCTGGAGAACAGGAGGCTCAGGGGACGCTTTACCACTCTCTACAGTCACCTGAAAGGAGGCTGTAGCCAGATGGGAGTCAGACTCTTCTTCCTGGCAACTTGCAACAGGATGAGAGGACACAGTCTTAAAGTACATCAAGGGATTTTTAGGTTAGATATTAGGAAGAATTTCTTCACTCAGAGAGTGACTGGTCACTGGAAGGGGCTGCCCAGGGAGGTGGTGGAGTCACAGTCCCTGGAGGTGCTTAAGGAAGACTAGACATGGCACCGAGGGCCATGGTCTTGTTGGCACAGCGGTATTTGGTCATAGTCGAGGTTCTCAGAGGTCTTTTGCAGCCTAGTTTGTGACCTTGCGACGCTGTGTTTCTGGGACTCCGGAATTCTCTCCGCCCTGGACAAGCACTCTGTGGGCCCCCAGACAAGGCCGGCCCCCCCCTGTGCGGCAGCGCCCCCTGCCGGCGCGCGCGGAGGGCGCCGCGCCGCGGCCCCACCCCCGTCCCCCCCGCCGCGGCCGCGGCACGTGACCCGGCCCCGCCTCCCGCCGCCGCCGCCGCCGCCATTGGCGGGGGGAGCCCGGCCCGGCCCCCCCCGGCCCCGCGCCCGCCGTCCCGGAGGTGCCGAACGGTGAGTGTGGGCACCGCGTCCCGCTCGTCCCCCGCTCCCGCCGGCCGGGCCCGGCGCGCTTCCCTCACTCCCTCTGGGCATCGGGCCTGGGCCTTCCCCTTGTCCAGCCCCCGCCGCGCGGGGGGTGGCGGCGCCTGCCGGTGCCGGCGCGGGGGGAACAAAACCGGCGGGGCCGCGCACGGGAGGGGAGAGGGAGAGGGAGAGGGGAGGCGGCGAGGGAGGGCGCCCGGAGGGGCGGGATGAATGGGCGGGCGGCGTGGCCCCCCGGCCCCGGGGGTGCGGCCCCGGGAGGGCCGGGCAGCGGGGAGCCGGCGGCCCCGGGAAAGCCGAGCCCGCAGGCACCCCCTCCCCGCAGGAAAGTTCAAGTGATGCCGGCGGAGCGAGGAGCAGGAGGAGCACGCTGCCGGTCTGCTGTCCTGGGATAGCGACTTCGGCACGGGACGTGTCCCCGCCGGGACCGGGCCCTTCCCGGTGACAGAAATAGCTGCCGGGAGCGGGTGCGTCGCACGTGGGAGCAGAGAAGCAGGTGCAGAACAAGGCTCAGAACAGTTCTGGAGAGCATGTCCTGTGAGGAGCGGCTGAGGGAGCTGGGCTTGTTTAGCCTGGAGAACAGAAGGCTCGGGGGGGACTTTACCACTCTCTAGAACCACCTGAAAGGAGGCTGTAGCCAGGTGGGATTCGGCCTCTCTTCCCACGCAACAAGTGACAAAATGAGAGGACATAATCTTAAATTGCGGACATTAAACCAACGGACATTTAGATTGCACATTAGGAAGAATTTCTTCACTGTGAAAGTGATTAGACATTGGAATGGGCTGTCCAGGGTGGTGTTGGAGTCACTGTCCCTGGAGATGTTTTAAGGAAAGGCTGGATGTGGCACTGAGTGCCATGGTCTACTTGACAAGGTGGTGTTCAGTCATAGCCTGGTGCCTGATGATCTCAGAGGTCTTTTTCGACCTCAATGATTCCATGATTTTTTTGCAAGTAAGGAATATAGAAACTTTGTGTTTCATATTTCTCTTCCATAATCTTCCCTTGAACCCCATCTTCTTTCAGAGTAGTGTAAATGGAATTCTTAGCCTGTTAACACCAAGTTTTACAACCATAATTCAGTTCTTGACTAAATTGTAATGCTCTAGTGGGTCTAGTGGCATTTCATTAGCTTAGGTATAGCACTGCAGCAGTAAGGTTTTTGGGGCCGTTTTTGGAAGCCAACTAAATGGAATTGTCAACTTGGAGTTAGAAAGCTGTGTCAGAAGTACATAGAATTAATTTCTTCTATCTTGAATCTGTCAAAGGTACATTGATTTTACTCTGCAATTTAGACTGTTGTTAGATCTTGTATTGAGATCTAATGTTGTGTAGACTTGTCATTCTTGTAACAAAGATTGAAATATTGCAAAATTGCTGCAGTTCTGGATGCTTTGTGTTTCTTAAGTCATCTGCATGTGCATCAAGTATTGTCACTTTGTAGACCTCCCCTGACTTGAACCTTTCCTGGAAACATGGAACTTCATAATACAGCATTTCCTGCCTGGATCTGGTGCCTCCCATGTTCCTAGCATATCTTACTGTTTCAGTGGCTGGTTGGGTCAGAGTGTTTGTGCCTTGTGTAGCTGTGTAATTTTAAAGACATAGTTCAGCAATTGTTGCAGATGGCACTTAGCCTGAATAGACTGGCTGATAGCTGTGAGTTAAGATGTGAGGTTGTAGTCAGATACTGTGGACACTTCTGGACTAGCAGGAGCATAGGGCTGCCTGTATTGGTCATGGTGCCTTAGAAGAGATGCCCTTACCTGCTTTGTGCATTGTGAAGTGCCTGCTCTGCCCCACTGTGGGGTGTTTGTGTTCAGCTTCCTCTGGGAGCTGAACTTCTCTTTGTCAGTCACAACATAGGGATGTAGCTTCAAGAGAAGCATCATGCTGCCACCAGACTGCCATTTACTTTTTGGCACTGCAAGAACAGCAAAAACCCAGCAAAAGTCCGGATCTGCTCCTGCTAACAAAGGCAATGATGCTGCTGTATCTCGCTTACCCAGCTTTCTTTTGCTGGGAACAAATTTACCATTGACCTTCCTCACTGGCAGAGGTTATGACTGAACTGTTGGCCTGCAAGAAACTTCCAAGGCTTATGAAAATAAACAGTGATCCTTCCTGTGCAGTGACTGGTATAGGGAATTCTATGTGTGGTTGTAGGACATTGGAGAAAATCACAGGGCTTTCTTCTAGATCATTTTCCCATCTGTGTTGGTGTCATTAAAGTAGGTTGCATGTCCTCTATCTGCTTGTGTTTTGCCAGGCTTGATTGTTTATTGAGAGGAAAAGAGTTATGAATTCTTCTGCCACTGAGAACCAAGACAGTCTGATTTAGAACAGTGATGTGGCAGACTACTTGTTACTGTGCTCTGAATTTCTTCATGTAGTGTTAAAAGAAATCTTAATTTTCTGTGCTCACAGACAGTCTAGATTTTTCTCTCTGAGCTCTTTGTTGCTTCCCTCAGACAGTCGCAGCTTATCTAGAGGAAAAATGCAGGTATATATTAAATGTTGCAGTGCTAAGTGTAGAATGTGTTTATTAAAAATTACCAGGAATGATTGGAAGACTTGTAGCAATGAAATTGGAATGGAGTTAAGAAGTAGAGACATCTTGTTTGCTGCTGGAGTCAGGTTGTGCCACCTCCATGCATGGATTCCTTCTTATATGTAGGTATCTCCTCTGCATTATTCCACTTTTCTTCCACTAGGAAGTTTTTGACAGGCTGTAGGAAGTATGGCTCAATCTTAAGTGGGATCCCCATGGAAGATGGGATGCAGAATTCAGGAACCATCTCTGACATGGGTGGATGTGTTGGCTGGGAAGACATCAGGAGGTCTCTCCTCTCTGTGCATTAGATTAGGACGTTCCTATTGCTCAGTTTAACATGAGCTTAACAGAAACTTCTGATGTTTGACTCCACTCTGTGGCTGCCTTGCAATACTCATAACCAAGTTTTGGTTGAATTTGCCTCTCACTGGCTCTGACTTCCTGGATACTTCTTTCTGCCAAAGCATGATTTTAGCCTCTTGGCTGCTGAGAACAAATCAAGAAAAGATGCAATGGTTGTTCTTTTCTCAGACAGATACGTGCTCTTTTTACCAATCTTTTTCCTATGCTGTTTTTCGGTTCTTCCTCTGGTGGAGGAGATTATGGCAAAACTGCAGTGTAGGGGACAGGAGGTGGTGTAAGGATCTTCAGCATCTCAGTGGAGAGAGGAGAGAGTTGGTGGTAGGAACCTCTGTATGTAGGTTCTAAACATGCATGAAAGAAGAGGGGTTGGGAGAGGTGGCTGATGGAGCAGCAGTAGGGACTAGGTGGTCCCACTGCAGAGGTTTGTGTCTCTTCAGGCAGCTTTAAAACTGAGTGATGGACATTGATCTGTGTCACTTCAAGTCAGCTAAGAGCTGAGTTAGTGCTGATGCTGTTACTGTGCTTGATATCTGAGGATATAGTGAGCTTTTAGCCAGAAGCACTTACCTGTTCAGGTAGATTTCAGTGGGAAATGTCATGTCTTAGGAAGACTCTGAATTAATCTTGGCTGCCTTAAGTTAAAATTTAGTATTGAAAGCTTCAGAATCTTAGCTGTATCATAGTATTTTGTCTTGAAGGCAGGATGTGGATGCAGGACAGGCATAAATTCTGGGCTTCGGGCTTCTAATTCAGTTGTAGTGTATTCTCAGAACAGATAATTAGTTATATTTGGCTGCATCTGTATTTGTTTTCTCAGGGTTGCAGTCATGGAAAGTGAGAAAAGTAGGAGGGAATTCAGAAGGAGCAATTAAGGAATGTGTTGTGCTTTGTAGTGTTACAGTGGCATGAAGCACAGCCTCAGTTATAGCCACTGTTGCCCTGCACATTCTGTTAACTGAGAGTTCAAATAGGGGAATGCTCAGGTGTCTTTTTTACAAAACAGTTATGGCCTGGCAGAGTGTTCAGCAAAGTGGCCTGGGGCCTGCACAGAAGTTATTTGTACTTGCAGAGGTGGCAGCTTCTTTGTCCTTGTAGAAGTATTCAAGAAGTCTTGAGAGATACTCCAGTGACCATCTGTCTTCTGCTTTGTTTCATGGAGAAGCTGTTGCTCATGACAGTGCTGTTCCTTGCACTTTCACCCAGCTAGGCAAGGCAGGATCCAGTGCAGAACAAGTTCTGATGCTGGAGGTGATGGCAAAGAACAGTGTGAAGCAGAGTCATCTGTGTGATAAACTTGAAAACAGAGGAGGGCAGCAACGAAAACCATGTAGAAACATTGGACCTTAATATTGAGAAGGAGTCTGGAGGGCTTGACAGGAAAATCTCTCAGCCTAGTTATTTAGAGCTGTGCTAAATGAACCAGCAACATCTGAGAGTTTATTCTTTCAGAACTGTTTCAACAAATTTAAATTGACAACATGAGTTAGTAGGGGCTCAGCACTGTTTGTTACTGATCTCAGTAACCATATTAAAACTAGATTTGCTATTCATTGGACTTGCAGCCTAAGGTTTAACCAGAAGTTGCCTTGATCAGTAGGATGCCTCAATTAAGTAGATATTTCAGCAGAAGAGGCAGTTACTTCAGTGACTGCCAGATACAGTGAGTTGAGTTACAAAACTAGAAATGGTGAGTGATGGCAATCACATTAAAAAAAACAAAAACATTAAAATGCCCTCAGCTCTTTAATGTTATTTCTTATGCAAAAGGCTCGACTGTCAAGACTTCTGGATGTCTGGAGTGTGCCTGTAACTTCTTTGGCTCCAAAATAATTTCATGGTGAAAAAAGCTTAGCAGCAATTTGGACAATTTGTGGAAGGTAATCCCTGACTTCTTCTAACAGTTGTATTTGGAAAGAAAGTGGGGATTTTCATAATAAAGTAAAGTAGAACTGAATAAAAGAAGAGGTTGGGAGGTGTGGTGAAGTGTATTTCAGTGAATAACAAAAAGCTGCAGCAAGGGCAACAGGTGACATGCGAAGTGCAGGGAAATTATGAAGAGAGCAGAAAATATTGTCTAGTAAACTTTGTTATAAACTGTGATAAATTCAAATTGCAAAAGCCCTTATTTGGTTTTCTAGTGAAAATGGTTAATTCAAGATTGCAACCAATTTTGGAATTGACAAATTTTCTTTCAAGTCTAAAAATGTGATTACTGCATATGTCTTTATTGTCCTAATTATGTTCTGCTGTGATTTGATTAAAAACACCCAAAACCTTTTTATTTAGCTCATATCAGAAATTGTTGCTTTCAAATTTAAATCTTCTTGTCCTCCCATTGTCCTGAGTTCTGCAAACAAAACATAAACTGTAATTCATAATGACTTGAAGGTCTTTTGGAGTACTAAGACATGATGTGCTGTGGATTTTTAATTGGCAAGTTATTTTCTGTTGCAGAGATACAGCCCACTGAGCACTGCTGTCAAGTTTCTGTTTTGCTTTCATCTTTCACAGACATAAAAAATTGTTATAAGATGTTGGGAAGTGTTTTGGGTCCACACTGAATGTGGCGTGGGCTACAATTTGGGGTGTCTTTTGTATTGCTGCCAGCAGTGCTGGGAAGCTCCGCCTTATACCCCAAAGGTCCTTCCACTTCAGTGTTTGCAGAGCAGAGTAATTACTTCTCATTTGTAGCTAGGCTGTGGTTGGATGCTGTTCATTTGTCTCATGGTTGTAAAGCAGGATCCTTCTTAAAGCTCCATTTGTGGTTCCACCATGCTTCACAGGAAATCTACCTGTTCCTGTGACTTAATGTGAAGTGTGTACGCACAGTGCACGCAAAGGAGTTGTTCCATAAGCAGCTGAGTTAGTGAACCTCTATTTCTTAAGAATTTGTGCTCGCTTGTTCCTCAGCCAATCCTTCTTTCCCGTTTTTTTGCTGTATCCATCTCATCCTTTAGCAGCACTGCTAATTTGCTTTTATTCTGTCTGTGCCCCAAGCCCAAAGCAGCTCACTGCTGTAGTATTTTTAATTTCTTCCCTTTTTCCTTAATTACAAGCTGAATCAGACACTGCTTGCTCTGAATGTTTCAAGACTATTTGTGTAGAGGCTAAACAGAAGAAGTCGCTGCTAAGTGACATATTCTGCCTCAGTGGAGGCATTGCTTGCATTCTCTAGTTCCCGATTTTCATGAAAGGTGTAGAAATGCAAAGTAGGGCTGGATTGCTTTGTCCAGTTTGATTGGCATTGACTGTAGGGCAATGTGTTTGTGTAAGCCTCATTTCCATAAGAAACCAGGGGAAAAATGCTTTAGGAATAAATTAAGAAAACTTGCTTTGAATGCATATTTTTAGACTTGTTAGTCTAATATATATTTAGACAGGTAAATTAATGTTAAAATACAACAACAATTTTGAGTGTTTTGAAGCAGTGTGTTTTACATGACTTCCCAAAATTAGATTCATAGCTTAGCATGATTAATCAGGTATAAGTGTTTAATTTCAACCTAGAAGAAAAAAGTGTGTGCATTTCACTTAAATGTCCTTTTTACCTTCCACTTTTATGTTGATGTAACTTACAGAATATGGCTAGACTTGGTTTGCTGCTTATTGTAGTAGCTAATCTGGTTAAATTCTGTTGGAAACGGGAATCTAGCAAAATCATTAAAAGCTATTTGTGCTTGGGGGTTTTTTGTTTGGGTTTTGGGGTTTTTTTTTTGTTTGGTTTTTTTTGTTATTATATTGGGCTTTTTAAAGTCTTGCAAAAACCATTAATTTTGAGAAATTTCCATCTTTGGGATGAGGAAAACAATGTTCTGGATACAGCAGACTGTTAACTATACCAACTGGGGAAAAAAAAACTCTGCTGTTTTTCTTAAATGATATTTTTGTTGCTATTGGGATAACAGATGAAATAATGGAACAGGAAAAGTCGTTTTCATAATACATGAAGTCTTTATGATCAGCATTATTTTTTTTCATGTAATTAGTTAAAGGAAGTCAGTATTTGACAGATGAAAAAAGCCTAGGCTTTAGGCTGCTGTTTTCTTGAATTTTGTTTGGTCTTTGTCAAAAACTGCTGATTTGTTTGGAAATTTAATGACGGAGATGCATTTTTTAAATGGCCTTATCTCGGTGGCAGTGTTTCAAGTACTTTCCAAAGTACTTTTTGTTTTCAGTTTACATGTATAATGTAAATAATACAATGTCAATAAAAGCACATCAAATATGGGAAGAGAAGAAAATGGAGAAAACAAGTCACATTTATCAAATGAAATTCAAACTTTGCTCTTCATCACCTGGGTTCTTCTTTTATCAATTGCTTCCAGTTTTTTTACATAGGTAGGAAGGCCTATTGCTAAGTATAAGCTTTGTTTTTTCAAGTTTTACTGATGCAAAATGTCTTTCAGGAGTTGGTGACACCTGTGTTTGGACTTCTTTATGAAGTAGTCATTATCTGTGCAAAATTTATGCTTTCTAAAAAGGGAGGGGGGTGAGCAGGGAAAAGCCCATGTGGTTATTTAGGAGTGACAGCATTGAAATTAACATGGACAGATAACTATACAGATCTTTTTCCTTTCTTGCAGGAACTGAAAATTCCTCTTTAAAAGGTGCAGTGCTGTGGAAACTGTTTCTGCCTATAGAAAAATGGACATGTTGCAGATACTACGGAAAACCACAGAGCGCTTGGAGTGTGACTACTGCAGCTTCAGAGGAACTGACTATGAAAACATACAAATTCATATGGGTACCGTTCACCCAGAGTATTGTGATGAAATGGATGCTGCTGGTTTAGGTAAACTTATATTTTATCAAAAAAGTGCAAAACTGTTTCACTGCCATAAATGTTTCTTTACCAGCAAGATGTATTGCAACGTATATTATCACATCAAAGCACAGCATGGAGCACCTGAGAAGTGGAACAAGGAGCAGAAAGAGCAACAGGTAGAAGGAGATTCAGATTCATCCAAAAAAAGTGTCACGTTGGAGCCACAGAAACCTTCCCTTTCTCCTGAGTTACGCAAACCTGCTCTTTCTCCTGAACTCCCCAAATCTGAACCTGTTGTTTCTCCCAAGCTTCAGAAATCTTCTGTGTCTCCAGATCCCCAGAAGTCTGCTCAGGTGACTTCCTCAGAGCCAGAGAAGTCAGTCCAGACTGTGTCTCCAGATCCAGAAAAGTCAGTCCAGGCCACATCTCCTGATCCAGAGAAGTTAGCCTCATCTGTGTCCCCTGACCCACAGAAGCCATCTCCTGCTGTGTCTCCTGACCCACAGAAGCCATCTCCCGTCATGTCTCCCGACCCACAGAAGCCATCTCCTGCTGTTTCCCCCGACCCACAGAAGCCAGCCCCAGCCGTGTCTCCGGAGCCCCGTCGGCACTCCCCAGCGACATCTCCAGAGCCCCGCCGGCATTCCCCTGCCATATCACCAGAGCCCCGGCGCCATTCTCCTGCTGTGTCTCCAGAACCCCGCAGATACTCCCCAGCTGTGTCACCAGAGCCAAAGAAACCTCCTCCAGCAGTGTCCCCTGAACCACGGAGGTATGCCCCAGCTGGGTCTCCTGAACCACGGAGGCATCCCTCTCAAATGCGTAGGCCCACTTCCGCTTCTTCTCCTGAAACCCGGAGGCCTGCTTCTGCAGTTTCGCCAGAGTCATGGAGACCTGGTCCAACTGTTTCCCCTGAGCCCTGGAGGTCTGCACCTCATGAAGTGCAGAAGTCTCCCACAGTTTCTCCCTGGGCTTCAAAGCCTGCCATGTCAGTGTCCGTAGAACCCCGGAGGTCTGCCCCTGAGTCCCGAAGGCCTGGTTCGGTTGTGTTGCCAGAACCTAGGAGGCTTGTTTCTGATTCGTGTAAGTCTACATCCTTTTCTGAATCCCAGAAGTCTACTCTTGTTTCTTCTGAGCCCTGGAAACCCATCTCATCTGTTTACCCTGAAGGCTGGAAACCTGTTCTGTCCCCTGACACATGGAAGCATTCTCCCCCTGTTTCTCCTGAGATTCGAAAGTCTAGTCACACTGTTTCCTCTGACTCCTGGAAGCCTTCTTTCTTTCCTGAGGTCCGTAAGCCTGGTGTTTCAGTATCTCCTGAATCTTGGAAACTCTCTGAGTCACGGAAATCTGTGTATTTTCCTGAAGCTCAGAAATCCACCTCTGCTGCTTCATCTGAGATTCAGAAACGGGCTCATTTCCCTGAACCTCGGAAAAGAGTGTTGTTCCCAGACACTCGTAAATCTAATCCTACTGCTTCTACTGATGTCCAGAAACGTGCTGTCTTCTCTGAGCCCCAGAATCAGACATCTACTTCTGCTGTTTCTACTGAAGGTCAAAAACAAGCTCTGTGTTCTGAAGCCCAAAAATCTGCTCTTGTTTCTTCTGAAGTCCAGAAGCATGCCCAGTTTTCTGAAGCCCAAAAACTCACTTCCATTTCCTCTGAAGTTCAGGAGTCTACTTCCTTTCTAGAGTCTCAGAAATCCACATCTCCTGAAGTTCAGAAACATGGCCTCTTTACTGAGTCCCAGAAACCTACTCCTGTTTCTCCTGAGACACTCAAGCAAGCTGTTTTCACAGATGGCCAGAAATCTGCTGTTTCCCCTGATGTTCAAAAGCATGCTGTATTTTCTGAGATGCAGAAGCCTGCTGCTGCTCTATCCTCTGATGTCCAGAGACATGCTGAAACTACTGTACCTTCTGAAATCCAGAAGAGCATCCTGTTTTCCGAGCCTCACAAGTCTGCTTCGGGCTTTTTCTCTGAGCCCCAAACACCTAGTGAGTCTGGTGAGAGTGACTTTCTCTCTCACAGTTTAGATGATCAGAAACCACTGGATGATTTATTCTCACAGGATGAACAATCAATATTAGCCAAAGAATCACCTGAACACATGTTATATTCATGCCCAGCAAAGAAACCCAAGAAGGAAAACCAGGAGAACTCAGATTCTGAACTAAATAGCAGTGAGTGTGGAAAGACAGCAGTGGACTCGATGGAGATAAAGGAACAAGAATCCAACAGTGACCAAGAGCAGTATGATATGGAGTCATCGGATTACAGCAAAGAGAGCAAAATGGATGCGACTACTCCTACGCAGCCACAGTGTGTGCTTCAGTTTACTGAAGAGAAAGAGGCTTTCATCTCTGAGGAAGAAATAGCAAAATACATGAAGCGTGGCAAGGGAAAGTATTACTGCAAAATTTGTTGCTGTCGTGCAATGAAAAAAGGTGCTGTCTTGCACCATTTAGTTAACAAGCATAACGTTCAAAGCCCATACAAATGTAAAATATGTGGTAAAGCTTTTCTCTTGGAGTCTCTTCTTAAAAATCATGTTGCTGCTCATGGTCAAAGTTTGTTGAAGTGTCCCCGTTGTAATTTTGAATCAAATTTTCCCCGAGGCTTTAAGAAACATTTAACCCATTGCCAAAGCCGTCACAGTGATGATACACCTAAAAAACACTTGGACAGCCTTGAACCACTTGAAGAACAAATTTAATCTCTTTTTTTTTTTCCTTGTGCTAGAAAAGATGAATTTACAAAGTGTTCAAAAGTGTTACTGTATGTTAACCGAGTAGTTTAGCTGATCTGACAAGTCAGAAGATGCATGGTTTATTGTACTATGTTTAACTTGTCTTATAGCTGTATTACTGAAAAAATTTACTTTTTAAAGTAATTTTAAATGCGTGTTCATGTCTTTGTATTACCCATCAGTAGAGTCATATTTTATTTTTCAGATGTACTATGTTTTTGAAACCAAAATGGATACAAATTAGTTTTGTAAAGATTTGTAAAACATATAGGCAATTAAGGACTGGAGTGGCAAGCAATCCATATTTTCCTGTGAAGACAACTTCTTTTTTCACATTTGTTAAATGTTGTATTTTTAAAAATGTTTTTATCAAGTTCTCAAATCAAAATTCTCACTAAATTGAATGTGAATGAGCCAGAATGAGATGAACTACCGATATTCCTGGAATGATTCTGCCCTGAGGTTGTAATTGAGTGTATAGACATTTGCTGGAAATTTATTGCACTCAGTTCTCTGACTTGTCTCAGATTTAGAAGCATCAAGGTACTTATTTTGTGGTTCTGTATTTCGGCCATGTTTTAATCATGTACTAATAAACTTTAAATTGATAGATTAACGTCAGACTATGTATAGCTCAACATTTTCTCTTGATGATCCCAATATTTGTAATGTCAGACAACCCCTGAATTTCCTGTATTTGGTGAAATGTTATGCTTTAATGTTTTAACAATAAAAAGAGACCCAACCTGGTGTTGGCCATAATTTGGTTGTTTTTTTTTTTTTTTTCAAGTCAAGAATTAAACCTTTGTGTTCAATGTAGTATCTTTCAAGTATCTTTGGCAACAAGAGGTACATAATTACCCAGGAGGTCTGCTTTGAAAACTTCCACTTCCCAGTCATCACTAACCAAGGTTAGTCTAAATTTCCCATCTCTTTCAGAAGAACATGTCAGATGTAATAGAAGGAAAACAAGAATTTTTGCATTATTATTTAGGATGCTGGCCTTTGTGTTATTTGTGTATTATTTGTTAAAAACACGTAAGTACTTTAATAATTCAGCAGGAATGTAGATTTTAAGTGGAGGCAGCACAAAGAAGGAATTCCTCTCCAGGAATTCCTAGACAATTCTAGACAAGCTGTTTTAAATATAGGTTTAGGATATGAAGGTGTTAGTGTTAAAATAATAATATAAAAGTCTCCAAGTGTAAGCTCCAACCAAAGAGCTTCAGATTGGTTTGACTGAAGCTTGTACTTTTACCTGTTGTCATTCAAGAGGATGTCTGTATGGAAAGGCAAAGGTATTTAAAGCTCTACACTCAGGTGACTTCTCAGTGTTATTTATTAACATGGAAGAGTTGCCTTCCTACCATGTCTATATGAATAATTCAAATGCATTCTGTGACTTACTATGTATGTCGTGTGGCTACAGTTCAGTGTACAAAGAGTGGTAACTAAAAGCCAGTAAAAGTGACTCATTCAGTCTCATACAGTCGTTCTTTACTTCCCAAGTGTTAGAAAATATTATTTCTTGCAGTGACAAATAATATTTAATAATGAAAGCATAATTAAATAATTTCCTGACTTTGCAGCATGTCTTCAATATATACTTGGGTGTAATATTCAGCTTTCATGTTCTCTAACTTTCAAAAGCTTGTTACATTAATAGATCATATATATGATTGAGAAAAAGCTTCTGTATGAGCTTTTAGGCAGTTCCTTTCACATGATCCCTATCCTTGGAGAGCAATCTCTTCTGTGTGCTTTTGGAAGGACGCTGGTTTCAATCCTTTTCCTGAAGAATGCTCAAAGGAAAGTACAAAATAGAAACAATAATGAAACATGGGAGGACATTGTTATAGAAGGATGTTAGCTGTGGCCATATGAGCAATACAAACTTACCTTCGCCTTTTTATGGCAAAAAGTGGTTAGTTGGGTTAGTTGTATGGAATGCTCTGTTTTTAAAGTGCATTTTCACCAGCATACATTCAATCAAACTAAAAGTAGTCTTTTACAGATAACTTGGAGGTGTTAGAAAAGGCCATTTTTGTCTCAGGTTGCAACTTCATTTCATTTGATATTTGGGGAGCAATTCTTGCAAGAATTATTAGTTCCAGTAATATTTTATCTTCAGCATAGCTAAGAGTGTCTAAGTAGCTGTCTTGGTATATCAGAATGTTGCTTATTGTTTGATCAGAGAAATCATGTGGAATGTAACCATAAGAATATGAACACGTATAACATTACTGGTTGGTCTTACATTAATGTGAGTAAATTAGTTGTGTTGAAAAACTCCTGAAGACCATTTAGGATTCAGTGTTTTAAAGTAAGAATTCCGTGCTTCACAATTGTCTATTCTGAGAAAGATTCTATAAAAAAAGTATTAAATTTTAGTTCATTTAGTAGAATTCAAGTCAAAGGAATTCTTGCTAATTTGTATTGTCTGGCATACTTGACCATGTATTTTGAGCTGTACAATCAAATGAGTAGGCATTCTGTCTGTCTGCCTTTCTGACAGTGAGTTCAGATGGGCTTATGGTAACTGAAACCGCACCCTCACTCACAGACATGCTGGCTAAGTTGCTTATCGATGATGTGACAACTCAGTTTTATTATTTCCTCACATCTGTCTCTGTCAGATATGCTGGGTTGGTTTTTTCTTGCACTGCCTCTCTACCTTTTTAGTCTGTCTATGCTCAGGCAAGATTTTTCTTGTGCCTCATGAAAGAGTGCCCAAGCCACAAGTGCTAACCCCCATCGAAATGGATAAGCTGTGTTTGTGTGCTTAGTGTTTCATTACCTGAGCTAAGCCTTGGTGTTGTAGTTGGGGCTTGCTATTCTGTTGAAGCTGCAGGGTAGCCCTCATTGTACCTAGACACTCCATGACTGCAACAGAGGTTTGTGCAGGTATTGAAACCAGATGTTCTGATTCTCTGTCTCAAATGCTTATACTAATATTGACTCATCAAAGTGTACAACCTTCTGAAACCCAAAACCGCAAACTCCAAAGTTTAAGTGAAACTCAGTGGAAAAACAGGCATTTATTCCCAGAGGCTTCCTCCAGTGCTGCAAGAGAAAAAAATTAAAAACAGTTGTTCTGCTTTTTGTACACTCAGTGTTTAGTTTTATTTCATATTCTTCCTCCATGCACAGCCCTAAAACTTGAAACATATTGAGGAAAAACGATTTTTAAGTAACTCCCAAACCTCCTGCATTTTAAAAATAAAAATAAATCTTTAAACCTAATGGGGAAAATTAAATGCTTTCATTAAGAAAAAGGTCCCTAGCATAGGTATATGTCATCCTGACTTTGCAGAAGACTAAAAGTTTTATTAGTTACAGCATCCGTGCTATGTACTTCTCGTTAGGAGTAGTCAGATGTTCACAGACACAAGAGGGTGAAGTTTCTGGCAGCTTCTCACAGAAGACCCCCCACTACCCAAGCCTGGCCATGCAAAGCCAATACTTACTGCTGAATTAGTGGAAAAAACCTGAGCAAGGAAAACGCAGGACTTGTAACCAAGTGGGGTGGGGTGGATCGGTGGCTGCAGGCACACGGAAGTCTGATGTATCCAGTGCCACCTTTGTCTTTTCCTCACTAGCAAGGTTTCCTATGCCTCTCTGTTTAGTCAAAGGGTGGAAGTAGTGGAAGAGCTACCATCAGAGAGGGTTGAGTCAGGAGTGACTCGAGAACTCCACTCACACATCCATGGTGCTCTAGGGGTGATGTCCAGGGTGCTGTGAGAATTGGCTGATGTCCACTGCTATTGTATATCATCTTTGATGGAGTTTGGGAAAAGTTTCCTGTCACTGGGGAAGAGCAAATGCTGGACCCATGTTCAAAAAAGTACAGGAAGATGGTCCAGATTTCTCTCCTGGCAAATATTTAATTTCTATAGTTCTGATAAAAAAATGATGAAAACATGTTAAAGGTGAATACTTTGATTATTACTGGTGTTCAAACCCTTAAACGAATGTTAATACTTATAGACTGACTCTAAGGACAGAATCTTTCTGAAAATTAAAGGAAAGCGGGGGACATGCATTGAAGAAATCTTAAAGCTACTTCTGTTTTCCTTCATTCTGCAGTTTGCAAATATGTAACATTATAAGGACTCATCAATGCGATTGCTACAGACCTGAAAACGGCTCAGTGATACTGTGCTGTTTTATTTTGGAGAAGTGGGGAGCTGGTAATGACCAAATAAAGAGTTTGGAGAAAAGCATCTATGCAGTTAAAATGATGTCTCAGCATGTCATTAACAGATATTGGTAGAGCAACCTCACAGATGGGACAGAAGCTTTTTACATGAGGACCATATGTGCACTAAAGAGATAATGTAATCACCTTTCTGCTGTGGCTTTGGCTTAAGGGCTTACTGCTCTCAGCTGCCTGACTCCTTTTGTCTGTGCTCTGTTCCTTAGCCCCTTTTGGTTGAACTGTTCACCTGTGTGATTTCTGAAGCAGAAATTAGTCTCTTAAAATGTCTTGACTTTTTAATTTAAAAAAAATAAAAGCTAAATAAATTTTAAAAATTAAATTAAAAAATTATTTTAAAAAATACTTTTTTATTTATTTTTTTTTTAAACCAGAATGATTTCTAACTGACTACGTTTATGGTTAAATGAAGCATCCCACTATGGTGCAAATGGGGTGTTAACATCCAAAAGGGGCAAAAAAAGTCATGTGAGGGTGAATAGTAGGTAGTAACTACATATTTTTTAGCAAAAGAGCATGCACAGTAGGAAAAATTTCTTTACCAAAAGGACTGTCAAGCCAGACAGGCTAGAGCAGGCACCTCTGGGAGTCACCAGAGGTCTGGAGGTATTTGAAGACACATAGATGTGGCATTTGGGGATGTGGTTTAGTGGTGGAGCTTGCAGTGCTACATTAACAGTTGGACTTGATGAATTAAGAGATCTTTCCAACCTAAAGAGTTCTATGATTTTGTGATTCTATATGTAGCCTATGTGGACCAAAATATTCCTATTTGAATGAGTCCTTTGCTACATGTCACTTCAGGTTCCTTCCAAGGCCCTGCCACTCTGGGACTTGTATCAGCTGAGCCACAGACCTCCCTGCTAAATGAAATGCTTTCTACCTCACTGTGAGGCAAATCAATGTGTACTAGAATGTTAAACGGTTTTCTTAAAGTATTTTGCTGCATAAATCAATTATTTATGTGGGAATCACACAATGAACTGTGAAATATTGTTTTCTTCTAGTTTCCAGATGCTGCTCTGTAACCAACCTATTGTCCATTAAGACTCTTCCTCTGTACTCTGAAACAAATGTCTTTGTTTCAAAGTCAGCATTAAAGTAAATGACAGTATGGAGTATTAATTTTTCCTAAAAAAAAAATAAAAATTGCTGTAGCTAAAGGCAGGTTGGAGTTGACTCAAACAAGCCCTTAAATAAACTAAATGTTCCTGATATGCACATGGCAGGAGGGTTGTAACTAGAAGATTTTTAAAGCCCCTTCCAACCCAAACCATCCAGTGATTGTATGATTCTGTGCTACACCAAGAGCACAGGAGTTTTATTGTTCTCTGCCTCCCGGAGCCCAGTTTTGGTAAAGTTGTCGTTAGAGGGAGCTACAGAGCAATTTATGAGCAGATCAGCTTTAAACATGCTGAATACACACTATTGTGTGTATTAATATTATTATTAATAATAATATACCAACGATTGGCTCAGAAGTGGCTCTGAGCTTTTGTCCTTGCTCTGGTGAATTAATTTTGGCCCTCCTATGACTGATTTCCTTGCCACTGTATCCTGAGTATTTTGTTTTAAAGCAGTTGTTTGTTTTCTTTGACACCCCTCCCTGCTGTGCAGTATTCCCATTCCTTCAGCACATACATTATTTACAAAGGTGCTCAAAATATTTATGTAATCACCAAAGAAATGACCTCTCTTTTGTTCTTTAGGCCACTACTCCTCTCATCTTGGCAAGAAAAGTCTCAAAGGGAGTTTCAGAGGCGGTCTGCCCATCTCATGGGGGCATTGGAGTGCTGGGCTGTGCTCGAGGCCCCTGGTGCCAGTCTCCTGTGCCGAGGACCCGTGCTGGGCATAAGCTCTGGATGTGCAAAGAGGATTTCAGTACAGTCCTCAGCAGCTGGTGCACACAGGAGAGAGACAGCCTGTGGCTGACAAGGGAGTTTCAAAGTATCAGACCTGTTGACTTCCAGAGGACAAGGGGATGAAGCAGGGCCACAAGCACTCCCAAGTCTTGCTCACAGCAGTTGCAGCTCTCACTGCTTTTGTAGAAGACCCCAGCACAATTTCTCACCCAAAGCTTACACTGACAAGGACACACAGAAATCCCACAGTGATTCAGAGTCACACAGGAGGGTACTAGTGAGATGGAAAAGAGAAGAAATGTGAGAAACCACATTTAGGTCCAGGTTAAACTCAGGTTTGACAGAGAGAGGACAATCTCCAAGTAAGAAATCTGAACATACAAGTCCCGGTGCATCTGGTGGTGTCATAGGAGGTCTGCCTGCAAGGCATTCTCTGGGTTTAGCATGTTTCCACTTCCAGCACTGACAGCACTTATTTGTTACTGATGCACAGCAAGACAGTGACTGTCTTGCTGTCACCATGTTGGAGATATATTTATTTATTTTTTTATATCTTACCTAATATTAAATTAGATATTAAAAAGAAGTACTTTACTATGAGGGTGGTGAGGCACTGGAACAGGTTGCCCAGAAAATTTCTGGATGCCTCATCCCTGGATTTGTTCCAGGCCAGGTTGGATGGCTCTTTGAGCAGCCTGGTCTAATGGAAGGTATCCATGGCAGGGAGGGGTGGCACAAGATCATCTTTGAGGTCCTTTACAACCCAAACCATTCTATGATTCTCTGTTACATCTGTGCTCTGAGACATTGCCTTCAGATGCAGCCTGCCCATCTGCAGTCATATTTCCCCTAAAAATCTAGGGAATTTTGCCCAAGTGAAGCTGTGCACAACTTGACTTACAGAGGCAAAAGCAGTTTGTGGATACAAAATACAAACAAGCCCTGAAATGTCTGTCCTTCACCATTTTGCATTGACTTGCTGTGGTCTGGGCCATCTCCAGCATTTTTCTCTCTGCTCTCATTACTCCAGGCAATAATGAAACTGAATAAGTGAAATTATGAACTTGGCCTTGACATGGTCAAAATGTTGTTGAAATGGAGGAAAATATAAATATACTGCCTTGGCCATGGAAGCCTTCCCGTCTCATTTACAGTAAAAAAAGTATCAGAAATCCTTAATTCCTTCATTTTCATAGTCAATTCCAGACTTCTCTGGCACACATCCACTCTCAGGTGTTGCAAAAAGCGTCAGAGACAAAACAAATCAGAAGACTTCAATAATTTGATCTTTCCATTGAATTATAGTAAGAAATGTTTTGAATTTTAACTTCCTACTAAAGCAACAAAAGTAAAGTTGTAGCGATGTCTTAATCGTGTTGAAATTATCACCAGGAATGGTCACATCACTTGGAAGCAAATGCTCCTTTTTAATAATGTTCTCCTGCTGCAAGACGAACAGACAAGATAAATGATCTTAGGCAGGATTGCTGGCTTAGCCTTCACTGTAGTTTTGAAGCAGCAAGGAAAGATTCAAATACCTATGTGTTTACAACAGAATCAGAGCTATTTATCTAAACTGGTTTATGTCGGCACATTTATGTGTGAATAGCTGAAGATTCCAGTTTTGCTGATAAATAACAGAAAATTAACCCACCGCCCCTGGCTTGCACAGCATAGTTCACATTGTTTTGCAGCAGCTGCAGGATGGGTTTTTACATTTTGTGTAAACAAACAGATATGATCCCAGCACAAGGCAGGGCTCCTGCCAGGCTCTGGTGCAGCAGCTCCGTGACCTCCCAGCCAAGAGAAAGCAGGCACTGGAGCCTTTGATGGCTGCTGGCCTGGGCTGTGTCCTATCCAGATTCCTTAAAACTGGCTATTTTATTGTTTGGCTATAAACTCATTGCTGATTAGATGGAAGTGGGTTTGTTTAATTAAAAAAAAGAAAAAAAAGGACAACTAATTGAGTTAAAACTATGTGGTTTACGGCAGAAAATGCCAAAGTTAATTATGGTTGCCATCTGTTTCATCAGAACTCTTATTTGCTTTGGATACCTACCTCTATTTTCAGGTCAGGGCTGGTTTTAATATCTTTCTCAAATTTATTCCAGTGACGAGGCACTTTAAAATTAAATTACCTTATTCTCCATAACCCTGAGCAGAGTGGTGATGTCTGCAGTGACCTTATGGTGCTATTTCTTGTAAAGAAAATATTGCTGTGGCTTTAATCACTGCAAGCTCAGCTCTATGAGCAGAGAGCTTGCATGGCTTTTTCCAGGGATTTATTAAAGGAGATCTGTGTGAGGCATATTGCAAACATGAATGGCATTCTTTTCCCCAATATCTCCTTTCCACTACCTGACCATGATTTAATTTCTGATACATCAATTCTCAAAAAACCCACAATGAATTCACCTCTCCCCATGGTACTTCTGCGCACACCTCGTTGCTAAGAGCTGTGCCACAATATATGAGTCAGCTACCTTGGGAGTCTTGCAATACACTTGCATGGCAGAGTCTGGAGGAGCTGAGTGACTGGACATTGCATGAGCTTCTCCCCCATGAACTTGATTGCAACACGAGGCCATTTATAGCAGGCTCCTGCTGTTCTGCTGTGCTGCCTGCATTCCCTAGGGGATGCTAGCATGTACACCACTTCTTGCCAGGTTTCCAGGAAGCTTGTAAGGTGTTTGAAATGGATGTTATGTATTACTATCAGCAAATAGAAGAGCCCAGACTATTGCTTAGGTGATAGAAGGAAGGTGCCCGTGAAGCTGGCATCAGATAAATGGCAAAGTACAATAACTTCTTTTAACAGCACATCTGTCTTATATACACATTCCCCAAAACATTAATTTCTCTGACAAAGGTATCACTAACCAAATGTTTGTCATTTCCAAGGCTCTAAGAAACACATGGACTCATGTGCACTAAATCCTATGAATTCAAGGAAAATTCAATGGAGATTTGATCTGCTTCTGGAAGGAAAAATTCTTTACCCTGCTTCCTTCAAAGAGAAACAAAAACATCCTTTATTATTCTTAGTGAGAGGACTGTGCTGCTGCTACCACTCTACATAGTGAAATGACGACTCCTTGAAAATCTTGCTGCTCTTACGTCTTAAATAAATACTAACCTAATGCGAGTGATAGAGAATTAGGCAATAAGATTAGAAAGAGAGATTGTTCCTGAATCAGTCTATTAGGATTAACCAGGCTTTGTTCCATGGCAACTTAGCTAAGAATAATCATGATTGCAAATAGTGCTGTTCCAGTTTCTTGGGTGGAGCGCAGAGTAAAATTGCTGGTCTCCATGCAATTGTTAATGTGTTTGGCGGTTCTTAAATGTCACTTCAGCAATTCAGTTGGAATTGGTTTTGCCATCACATGTGATGCATAAGGAATTCAACCCCCTGCAGGCAAGCTGAGTTCATAAGGTCCTTGTATTTTCAGATTATTTCTGGTGGGACATGATTTCTGGCATTAACAGTTGAGGTTGACAGCATTCACTCTGCCAAGAGTCACTGGTTGTACACGAGGTATGAAAGGAGTGGGTGAGAGATGTGGGTTGGGGCAGTCAGGCTGACACATTGGTGGGTCCTGATGATAATCCAGTTCTCAAGAATGTGGATCTCAGGTGGAGGAGAAATTCAAAACACCTCTGTTAATCCATGCTGCAGGACACACATAGCCAAGCCCTGTTGTGGGAGCAGCAGAGCTGAACCCAAGGAAAGGCAGTGTCACCAGTGAGCAGTTTGATTACAATGATTGTGTTCAGGAAGAATCTTGAGAATCTTTTAAGAATTGTAATTATTGAATTTCTTTTTATTGCTTGCTTTTATTTTCACCTACCCCACATTGCAACATATTTTTATTTTAAATGCATCTACCTGTCTCTTTTGTGCTTGGAAACTATGGTGCTTTCTTAATACACCAATTTAAATTGGCATGAATCATTGCTACACTTTTGATTACGGTGTCACAATCATTTAAACAAAGATGATGAGAGTGAATTTAATCGCTTCACTGCAGGCAACACCAAACTTACTCAGGGTTCAGGTAGCATTTATTTGTGTACTCAAAACCACTGCAAAATACTCTGGTAGGAAAAAAACCACCATATTTATTGGCTTGTGCTTTAATGTGCTTGTGGTTTAATGTAACAGACGCTTATTTCTCCTAAAACCAGCCAAGGCCCTAGAAGAAGGTGTGTCCAGGGATATGCCTGCTTCACAAGTGCATCTCTTTAGGGGTACTCCCTGGGGTAAATCTGTGCCTTTGGGGCACTCTCCAGCCTCTCCTGCCCACAGCCATTACCAGGTCTGTTAATCCAACAGTCTCAGCTCTTCTGGGCACCCTACAGCCTCTGTCTACAGCAAGTCTGGCTGATGCCAAGAACAGAGGACATCTCATTTAGCTTTAATTGTCTGGCCTGAGCCTGCTGTCCAGGTTCCTCCGCAGGCTGGTGGCATGTGGTAGGTACCACCAGAGAATGGCTCAGGGGCTCTTGTGCAGCCTTGGGGATGGAGGAGCTGCCTCCCACCACGGACTCTACCTCCCCTCCCCTGGCTGCAGACAGGACACAGGTGTTCAGCCAAGTCCTGACACAAATGTGCAAGAAAGAGAGGGAGATGATTGACAGTCAAGTAATCCAAACACAAATTCACTGAAATAAAACACTGTTATTCCTCTGAAGGGAAAGTGAAGGCCATGCATACATTTCCCCATTAACTGTAGGTTTTGGTTTGGCTGCTCTCATTCTTGAGTTCAAAGTCGGCCTTTTTTATGTGTGTTTCACCCAGGTGGTGGTGTTGCAGTTCCCTTTGCGCGCGCACACACACACACACACACACACACACACAAATAGATGCACACACCCTCTACCCAGCTTCTTTGTCAGATTAGTACCTTTCAACTTTTGGTGTCCTCTTTTGTCCTAGCTCCAGATCTCAGCCAGACAGTCACCAGGGCATTCCCCATCTCAATGCTGTTTTGCAATGGGCTTATGGTATTGGCTGAACTCCACCTTGCCTTGCCATCATTGCCTTTCCCAATTTTCCCCCCTCCAATTACCTACTTCTGATTTAACTCCTTACAACAAAGTGAATAATGACAAACTCATAAAAATTACAGCATCTTTACAATATGATATTCATCCCTGTCACATTTATCACATGATGCTCAAACTCTTCATCATACAGTTTAATTGAAGGTACTTCTGGAGTCTGCTTACTTTTAAAATAGACACAAGAAATGTGCATATGATTTGTGCTTGTGGTTGTGTACAGTCCTGTGTGCTTTTGGTAGAAAATACCTGCAAATCTTGTGGAGACACAACAGATAGACTTTCTGGGATATATAATTTAGAAACTCGTACACAAGATTGCAGAAAACCCATCCCAGTGATGGCAGACTTCAGACTACAGGAAATTAACCATGCAATGCATCGGGCAGAGTTTATAACAAAGGGCCCATCCCATGCGAGCCATGTCATGGGCAGTGTGGTTTGCTGAAAGAGTTGTGCATGTGTGGTCACAATACTAAAATTCCCATCTGCCATCCAGTTTTGTCCTGGTAGAAGCCTCATTGTGTGCCATACTTCTGCCATGAGGAGGAGTACACATTGCTTACCAGCTGTGTTTTGATTCCACTTGCTGCCCCTACTCAGTGCCCTTGGGTATGTACACCTCTTAGTTTGTCTGCCAAATCACTCAGTTGAGGCTGAAATACTCTTCAAGATACTGGGTTAGGAAATATTTATGCGGGAACAACAAACAAGAAAATGTGGCCTCAATGTTGTCCTTTGGCTTGGAGCTAAAATTAAGTCTGTCAGCAGGAGAGGGGAGCAGATGCTCTGCAGGCCAGGGCTGGTGCACAGGCTTCAGGGTCAGCTGAAGCCAGGGGAGGGCTGTGCCTCCAACACACAGCCCTGGGCAGCTCACACTCACACACTGGGGTAAAGCTGCAGTGTGTGTGACAAAGTACCCTCCATGCCCTTCATCTGCCCTGAGCAGGAGGTAGGACAGGCCTTGTGCCACTTACCAAGTGAGATTTTTGATCTTCAATTTCATTTAAAAAGAGAAAAACTAGGGAAAAATAACATCTCCCCCTTTCCCTAAACTACAAGAATTTATTCAATGCTTTGTGCTTTTTTGCCAAGTTCATAGAGAGCACCTCCTTTTTAACGCTTTGCAGGAAAATGCTAATCTGTCTTCCAGAACTGATTTCATAAATTATATATTGTTGTTTAATGTCCTGTGGATGTTTGGCTAAATTCTAGTAAAGCAGCCAGAGTGTGCCATCATGGGAATTCTATCAAAATCATCCCAAGGAAAATCGTATTCATCCCAAGGGATGTGTCATAGGTCAAACAAAAGCTGTCATACCTCCTCCTTATTTTCAAAGCGCCCATCCTCTCAGCTTTTATTTGCAACCAATATAAAAAAGCTTTTTGTCAGCAATTTGTCTTTTTATTTATATGCTGGTGTGCTAACTAATTATTACAATTCCATACTGTACTAATCTTGCCATAATGGTATTTCTAGTATGACAACTTTCATCTGCTGACTAAGCAAGCACAGTCTTGCCTTTTCTCAGCATGGTCATGAGTCAAAAACAAGTCATTGGGAGCTGAGGATCTTAGGGCTCGCCCGCACATGGTTTTTCCATTAGTGCAATTAGACAAGTTCAAGTCAAAACAATGCATCCCCCAAGTATGGGTGAAACTGCATTTCTGTTAAATTCAGCACAGCTTATTTGAATCAGTTCAGTGTAAAAAAGCAGTCCATGTTAGAATAACTGCTCTGGGGTACATGACTGACTATCCTGCTCTGGCTGAGATGGTACCACAACATCCACTACAGTGACAGTGTTCCCAGAAAGTTTTTTTCTGACAATATAAACATGAAATTTTAGAAAGAGTTCTTAGGATAAGAAATTGGACATTCATGCTGTTCACCAAAAACATGAGATTTTTTTCCCTCTGCCTCCTTTCAGATCTGGGAATTAAGAGCCTGGACTCTGAAGCTGCAATTGGCTATAGGGAACAACATAACACAGGGAACTGGTGTTAATCTCACACCAAATGACTGGGTGCAGAAAAAACACCCTTTGCCACTTACCCTAGGGCATCAAATGTTCTTCAGACACAGAAGCTCATGCAAAGGGCTTACAATGCAGAAACCTTACCACAGGACCAAACTGAGGGTAGTTGTTCTTTACCACATGTTGCACTGTGCATGACACATTTTCTGTATCATGAGAGATTTCTTTGTTCCTTTTTTATTTTTTTCTTTTCTTTCTTATTTTAAAGCCTGACTACCATGTGCTGATGGTGCAGGTACACAATGTGTTTGCTTTGGCAGTGAAAGCAGCTGAATAATCTCCCACTTCTTCTTCCCCCAGCCCAGCTGTTCACCCTGTTCCTCTTGGTTGTGCTGACTGTTTGCATACGGGTAGGACAAGCCAGGACAGAGAAATAACAGTGTTAAAAAGTAACTTTCAATAAAAAAGCCCCAGCATTCACAGTTGCAAGGAGGACTGACTTGTGATAGAGACAGGAATGCACTGCAGAGGACAAACAATTTAAATACAGCATTACAAAAGTAGCTCGTACAGGAGTCTGCTAAAGAAGTAGGAAGCAGCTTGTGTTAGGGACAAGGATGTTAAAGCTACAAAACATGTGAAAAAAAAGTGTTGAAATAAATAGACTAAACAACTAAGATGACATTTAGAATTACACAAGTCTGTTGTCATCTACTGTGAGCATCACGTGTACTTCTTCAATTTGTCTAATCTAATATAAACATAGAACAGCAGGTATATCTAAAAAAAGCCTCTTTGAAAACACCACAGATACCCATCTTGCCTGGGGAGATGATAAGGAAGACAGCAAACCAGGTATGACAGCACCTGGAGGCATAATTTAATGTGTGGTTAGAAGGCATTCACATTCCACTCTGATGAGAACAGTAAACGAGAGGAGAGGAGACTCGAGGAGAGGACACTCGAGGAGAGGAGACTCGAGGAGAGGAGAGGAGAGGAGAGGAGACTCGAGGAGAGGAGACTCGAGGAGAGGAGACTCGAGGAGACTCGAGGAGACTCGAGGAGAGGAGAGGAGAGGAGACTCGAGGAGAGGAGAGGAGAGGAGACTCGAGGAGAGGAAAGGAGACTCGAGGAGAGGAGAGGAGAGGAGAGGAGAGGAGAGGAGTGGAGAGGAGAGGAGAGGAGAGGAGAGGAGAGGGTGAGGAGAGGAGAGGAGAGGAGAGGAGAGGAGAGGAGAGGAGAGGAGAGGAGAGGAGAGGAGAGGAGAGGAGAGGAGAGGAGAGGAGAGGAGAGGAGAGGAGAGGAGAGGAGAGGAGAGGAGAGGAGAGGAGAGGAGAGGAGAGGAGAGGAGAGGAGAGGAGAGGAGAGGAGAGGAGAGGAGAGGAGAGGAGGAGAGGAGAGAGGGACTATGCAAGTTCAGCATAAAAAAAAAAGATAGCCTTAAAGCTTCTTTTTTGGATGCTAAATTTACTGGAGCAAATGGAATGTTTTTATTGCCACTGACATATTTAAAAGCAAGTTTTCCCTCAATATGTTTTTTTTCTTTTTTGTCTTAGAGCAAACTGTTATGATTAAAAAACCCCACCTGTTTCCAAACACACAGCATTAGGACAAAAGACTCCGTTCATGAATTCCGGCTTGTAGGAGTAACTTTGACTCGAATATCTTTTGGGACACTCCTAGAGCTTGTGTTTTGTAGAACTTCTTCTGAACTTCACTGATTACAGAATTTTTTCTTGACTGGTAATTGATGAACCTACATGGGTTTGTCCTTCCACCCTAACTTATTATTGGTAAGTAAAGTGAAGTGTCAAGATTTGATTTTGCAGTAAGGATAGGAATGAAACTGCCATTTGATTTTAATGGTGACTTTCTGGGCCCTGTTTTGTCCACAGATGACCTTGCTCAAGAAAGAGGAGAGAACTTCAGATTCTGCAGATGAGAAAACTTCCTTCTGAGAGTAGAAACAACACTGCCTGATATGTGACCCTTGAATGTCTTTTCACTCTGATTTTAAATTAAGCTAACAGATATTTATTAAAACTTCTGCCATATTTTGAGTGTTGTTTGGATGTAATCTGTACAGTAACAACTTCCAAAATGTCCTCACTCTAAACAGGAGAGGATTTAACATGCGTTTTTATCTCATGCTAAGAAAAGGTTTCAGAGCAGGATTAGTCGAGGAGACAGTGTTTGCATTTGAATCACTTTTCTCCCTTAAGTTTAAATTCTGCTATAATAACACTGTCTTTCCAAAAAATCTTTTTGATGTAATTTTCCCCAACAATGCTGGAAATCCCATTAAATCACTGGTGATCATATTTCATTGGTTTGTGGGTGAAAATTTGAAGGAGTTCCTGAGATTTTTTGGCTGTGCATGGTCAGAAATTGGAAAATTGTTCCTTCTTTCTTTGGTTTTGATGCAGAATAACTCCTACCTTAGTGATACAGTGTTTGTTCCTGTCCATGGTGTTCTGGCAGGAACACCTGCACCAGCTGTTTCCTTCTCTTGCTGCTCTTCCCCCTCACTGTTGCACTGCTCAGATCTTCTTCCACCTGCAGAGCTGGGCTTTTAGTGCCCAACACGCTGTTCCCTTAAAATGTTCTCTGTCGATGCTTCAATCTGTCTTAGCAACTTTTGCCTGTGGCCTGGAGGGAAATGCTTTAAAACCCAACAAAGAACAGATTTCTGCTGTTGACCTCAGCATTTCTTGCAGCTACATCATTTCCCTGATACTTGCAATCTGGTAACTGGAGAGGACACAAGCTGGCTGGCTTTTGGCCAGGGAGCCGGTTGCTCTGCACATTTCTTCCATCACTCCAGTCCATTGCCACAAACACCACTGGGAGTTTAAAAAAAAAAGAAACCCAAAGATGTGTTACAGATGCCTCAGTCTTTGCAACTGTGTATGAAAGAGAAGCCGACAGCCTGTCGCTGCTTTGGGGATTTACAGTACTGGGATGTGAACAAGACCATTCTCTTGTATTCATTTCTGCACAGGCATTGTTGAAAACAGTGGTAAAGCAGTGATTTTTTTCTTGAACTTCAGATCAAGCCCATATTCCTGGGAGGGCCCCATTCTTCCCCCATCAAGCAGGTTGGAACTTACCTGAACTGATGGTCACAGAGAGGGAAAATTTAGGTAGAATGAGATACCAGCTTGCCTAGGCAGGAGACGTGCCCCCCTGGCCATTTGAACGATGGGTATTTTTGTGGATCCGTTGTTCTCTTCTTCTTGTGTGTTTACTCACAGAACAAACAATGTATTTGCTCATATTTCAACCACGTATACACCAACACCTTTCTTTTACAATGCATCTCCCCAGTACATTTCAGATAGATCTTTGCATTGAATTCCAGCTATTGCAGCACAATTAGTACTAAATAGCTAGTCTTGTTGCTTCTGATGTTTTGGGGGTTAGTTTGGGTGCTTTCTCTTTGTTCTGTTTTGTTTTGGGACAAGCAGTGATAAATTCAGGCTCCTTCCCCACTGCAGTGGTAGGCACTGGAATCATTGGGGATCTGTCATGGCTGTAAGACAGGAGTATATCAAAGGGAATGTCATCTCTGCAAGGTGCCTGATTGTCTTGTAACCATCGCTCTCAAAGGTCACCCCTGGGACAGTCAGACCAGCTCCTGCTGCAGACAAGACAGAAACAGGTAAGGGGGCACACCCAGGCATGGTGCACAAGAGGCTGACACTTCCTAAGGCTGTAACTTAAAACTACCAAAGCAAATGGTACTTAGACCCTTTGAAAATTTTATCACCACTTCCTAGTCCAATATTTTGGATACTGGGCCAAAATATGAGTTTCCTTGGATTTTTGGGTTTTTTTTGGATGTTGTTCAGTACTTTCTCAAATCAAAAGCCAGTAACCCAAGGCAAACCCGATGGAAAGGGTTCCTTCTCAAATTCCCTCTGTGACTGAATGCACAGAAGAGAAAGGATTCTTTTTTTTTTTACATTTTCTAAAAGTTTTAAATTTTTTTTTACAGAAAGAGTGATAAAGTATTGGAATTTTCTGCTCAGGGAGGTGGTGGAGTCACCATCCCTGGATGTGTTTAAAAAAAGATTGGATGTGGCACTCAGTGCTGTGGTTTAGTTGAGGTGTTAGGGCATGGGTTGGTCTCGATGATCTTGGAGGTCTCTTCCAACCTTGTGATTCTGTGACTCCTAGTCTCAGCTCCTCTGTCTAGCCCCAGAACAGTCAAGAGAGTAGAGAAACTGCATAAAAAGAGAAGGCCTATGCAACTCTAAACTTGACCGTGCTTTCAGAAAATAAATGTAAAAGTTGTTACCTTGTCTCTACTAATCATACTCATTTTTTTCGACATCTGTAACCTAGAAATAGGAAAAAGCACATTTCATGCCAAACTGCAATTTTTTCCTTACAAGGATGGTGATATTGCAACCTTTACATAATTTTCTATGTGAAAAACCCCACTTCGGTGTTATTCTGCAGTGCCTTATCTCCCTCAGCTGACATGGAAAGAAACAAGCTTCCCCCTGCCCAAAGCCCTTGATTAAATCAAACTGAAGTCAGAGAATGGAAACTTTCAGACCATATGTTCAAAGTTATAAACAATTGAAATCAAGGTAATTTTCTAGCCAGAACTATCAACCATGTCTACAATGATTAGTTCTAGTTATGTTTCTTTAAACCATGTTCCTTTTTATCCCCATACAAATACATTTGTGATCTAGAGCTCCAAATACACTGGAAAAAGAAAAACAAACAAACACAGAAATCCTCTTCCTGAGAAGATGAACAGAAACAAAATATAATTCAAGTCAGAAACAAGGATACTGCTCACAGAGGAAAAAAAAAAAAGAAGCCATATCTTCATCTGCTTACAGAAATGGCTTACAATCAGATGGTGTGTGGGTTTGTTGCCACCCTTGGCAGCAAATTACTTTCATCCGCTATCCATAGCTCTTTGACATGACCATCCATGGCTTTATCATGGTTTCAGATGAGTTAACAGCACACAGTCTCCAAACTTTCCTAAGGGGAAAAAAAGTTTGCATTTTTAATCTTTTGCATTTTTCACATTTTTGACATATTTGTGGTATTGCTGCATAGCAGGTAACCTGCAGAGGAGCATGTACATTTAAATGCTTCTGTCACTATCTACTGGCAGCTTCACCCTCAGCAGTCAGCAACCTCAAAACCCATTTCCATTTGAGAAAATCTGCCAGGGTGAGGATGATTCCCTAATTAGCCACATCCTCTGTGTTTCACCATTAGATAACACAAGGAAATGTGTTCACGGCTTGCTGCTTCATCAAGCTGCTGTAGTGATTCATTCCACATCAACTGGCACTGGGATAGCAGAAAAGCCCAGGCTGACAGGGATGTGAAGGAGAGCACCATTCCTGCTCATGACTTCAGACAGTATCTCTCCCATTGTTTTTTCACAGATGAAATTTTGCCCTGTGCTGCCCCAAGGGCCTTGCCCTCCATTTACCTCCCAGAGTAGATGTTTTTGGTTGGGTCAGTTCAAAACATGTGTGTCAAAATGTGTGTTTTTCATAGGGATATCAGCTGATTGCCAGTATCTCTCCAGAGCAATAAAATACTCAGTTCCCATGAAATCCTGCTCCCGGAGACAGGACATCTCTTGATGACATTCTTGTAGTCACAGGACTATTTGCCTACAAGAAGAAAAGGGGCATGATGCCCTGCTCTGGGCACTGCACACACAACACAATTAATCATCCTATGTGGGATTCCCCATTCAGCTGTGCCTGGCTGAGCACTGGTGCATCCTCCCAGAGCAGGGCCTGGACTCCTTCTGTGGCCAGGGAACAACAGCCACATATATGCATCTCCAGCAGGTGTGTCATCTGTCTTGGTTCAGACACTCACAACTGTACAGGAAACCTAAGCAACCATTTTTTGGATCAAGCTCTTAGAATGTTGTACTTCAGCAAGATGCATGCAGCCCTCTATCTGTAGTAATAGGGCATGTCTACATTTTCACTTGATTCCATCTGTCCCAGCACCATTCCTTGTCACCCACATGTAACCTGCCTATGCTTATGATTCCATACTCTGTGTATGTGTAGTCTCAGGGTCTGTCATCAGCCTGCTAAGAAATGTGATGTGTGCAGGAATTACTGACAGTACAGCCTGGTGCTCTGAGTTATTCCAGGGCCTCAGAGTTATTTTTGAAGGATGCACTGTATTTTATATTACATGTCTACAACACTGTTACTTACAACTGCAGAAAGTCATCAGCTTTTATTGCAAAGAATAGTCTCTTCCAGGCATCTCCACTGGGCCTGTCATGTCTGCAAGCACAAACCCAAAAGGGTTGAAGCAACACTCAAATGTATCATGAACTTGATGACTACCCTCACAGGACTTAGGCCAGTCTGAAGGACTAGACTCAGTTCATGGAATAGTGCTGGGAGTTTCCCTCAGGAAGAAAGTCTGGTTCAGTGAAGGTTAGCATTCATCCCAGCAAGAAATATGGTTTTATGGTTTAGCCCTGGTAGCAGTACACCAGTTAAGTCCTTATTAAAACACAGCTCAAGTGTACTTTGTCAGTGTTTGTGGCCAGATGGCAAAGCCCTGTGCTGACCTGCATCAAGGGAAATATCATGCTTTGATCTCCAGACTGGCTAGCCCACGCTCCTCCCAAGCTTCTCACCCCCAGCCTCTTTATCTACCATTGAGCAGGCTGATCAGCTAGGCATTTGAATTCTCAGTACTGCTTTGTCTGTCCTCATTTACCTTGCTGAAAGGTTTCCTTTCCCTCCAAAAGGTGACTCCTTTCATGCATTGGCATTGCAGCCCAATCTGCTCCAGAAACCTGCCTGAAGATGATTGATACCTTTTAAGCAAACAAAATGTTTAATGATATTCTAAGTTCTTTGATACCATGTGAACCATGTAGGGAAGGATGGTTTTGGTTTTTTGGTCCTTCCTGTTTGCCTGTGGGCTCATGGTGAAAAGCCTAATGGTTGGGTTTCAATTTTTGTATGTGGAAGTGAAAGGAATTAAAGCAAGAACTTGAGTTTCTGTCCTGCAGCCATATTCAAAGTAAAATGCCCAGGTGTTTCTGCATATGAAGCTTATCATATGTCAGTGCTGGAATCTCTAAAACGTGCACATATCTTAAAAAAGGAGAGACATATTTTTTGGTCATGTCTGGTCAGTAATATCATTATTTTTGTAGCTTCGAAATATTGTGGAAGTTCCTTACTTTACATCAGCTCCTCAAGCAGGGCATTTGTCTAGTGTCAAAGTAGTCTGGCAGGCCAGCCTGACTTCTAAGAGGACAATGTCCTCATTATTAGTTGTATCTCTCTTGGGATGCCATTTTTTTATTTACTTAAGAATAAGATAAGTCAGTTAAATAATGTTTGTGATCAAACTTTCCATTCTTAGGAAAGGAGGGGCCCTTTTCCTCTTTAAGGGTGTTTGTTCTACTTCTGCTTCTTAGGATTACTCATTTCCAGCACACTGGCAGGTAGCATAGAGAGCGGCGTTTAGCAACAGATTTTCTACACCTGAGTCACAGGATGTACTATGGAAAGAATATAATGTTATTTAGAAGGAATTACAGTCTCCAATGTAGGGCATATACAATGTAAAAACTAGCAAAGTAATGAAGTGGTGATGTCTCATAATTTTCTTCCCAAAGAAAATGTGGCCAAACCCACATCAATCTTTTAAGAAAACATATGAAGCCACTAACATATTTCATTACATCTCTTTTTCACACTGATAGTGATCTGTTTTGAAATAGTACCCCCTAATTTCTTAATCCTATTCTTTTTAATGCGAAGCAGTAAATAACCTGAGATGCAGCTCCTTGCTGCACAATTACTTGGAACAGAAAACTACCATGAGCAGGGATTCATTGGAACTATCACTGCCTAAACACCTTTTTGTGTAAAAAGCCTGTCTCTGCAAAGATTTCTGTCTTGGCCTGCTGCTGTGCCACTTGCTTGTGGAGGTGCTCACCCCTTGGCTGCCATCAGATCAAGCAGAACTCCTCAGAACATGTCACCTTCCTGCTCTTCACCATCCCCATGCTCTGTTCCTGTTGGCAGCAGCCCAGGCTGGCTGCCAGCTGCTCATGCTCTTACTTGGGTAACAGCTCAACAACTATTTGAAATACAGTTGATTTGAAGTACAGTTGGCCACGCTTTCAGCAACAAAATAGGTAAAATCAGTGTTCTGCAGTCCGTGATTGCATGACAATGTGATCCAGGAAAAGACTGCAGAATGGTATTTGTAAATAATTTCCCACACAGTCACTCACTGATATGACTGAAGAACAACAAAAAGAAGTACTGGTGAGAGACAAAGCTTCAAACTTGGGCCCTTTTTCATAGTTGTAAGTGCAGATCTCTGTGACACTGCTGTACAAATAGTCTCATGTCCTTCAACAAAAAATGTTGAGGAACACTGGAATTGACATCTCTCAGCTTCTACAATTTTCTCCTATGCAAAGGGTAACTTAAATAGCTTTTCACAAAGGCAGTCGTGTCTCTTGCACTGCAAATGTGACCCCCTTTAGCAGCAAAAACGTAGTGAACAAGACAGGTTGGTTGAAGCCCCTGCCTGAGTAGCCCTGTTCATGAAACGACTTTAAGAGGAGCACTGAGACTTTTCCCATTTCAGTGAAATACCCATTCCCCACAGGCATTGTTGAAGTGATCATCTGATCCTCCTTACAACCCCTCCTCAAAGTCCTTCTTTGACATTCCACCAAACCTCACAGATACCCACCAGCAAGCAGTGGGCCAACTATTACAAATCGCATGGCCTTGCTTTGCCTCAGCACTTGATTACTCTCTTGTCTTGTACTGCAATCAAACTGTAAAATCTGGGGTGATGACTATCTCCTCCTTTTCTCTGGACCTCTTAGCCCAACAGGATCAGGTCCATGATAAGGATATTGAGAAGCTAAAGCAAAAGTAGTAAACAAAATATTGCAAATTGTTAAAATAATGAAGAGTTAAACAAATGAAGTAATAAGTACACGTATTTGGCACATTATACATATTTTTAAACAGTTAGTAATGGAAAAGATCACCATAGGAATAATAATTGTTACTATTTTTGTCTTGTGTAGATCTTTTAATCTGTGACTCTCTGAGCATACTAATTAAAGACTGCACATATCCAAGTACAAATAATTCCCATCTGGAAGGGATGGGATGTGAGAATGAAGCAATTTAATGCCAATAATATCCTCATATGACATGATCACTGTAGATCTGCGGTTGAGTTTCCATTTTTAATTAGCTAGCAATCTACATGTGGCATAGATGGAATAAGTACATCCTCACCTACTGTTTGGTACATGGGCCAGTAGTCACCATCAGATTATGGATGTTTGCAATGGGCAGGTAGCAACAAATCTCTGACCTCTGAAGTGAATCTGATATTGGCCAGAAACACTTGTGTGCCAGTCTGCAGCTGTAAAACTGGGACACAGCTTCAGACCTGAAGGTGGCAACTTCCTTTTCATTTTACCACTCATTATGTGTGGTAAAATAATTCCTTCCTCCCATTTCTTACTGATGGCACTAAAATTTCAGCTTTTCCTTTGTGGGATGGCAACCACCTCTTTTCTGCAGTAAACAGCTGAGGTAGGTGTCAGTATCAACCACAGACTTTCTTGCCAGGCAGCTACAGCCCCAGAAGACAGTCTGCTCAGCAGAAAGCAGAGAGCTTTTAAACCTTCAGCATACCCCTATTTATTAAAACTTCTGCAGGTGGTTACACAACTTTTCACTTTGCTCTGTGCCCACGGGGAGGGATAAAGGAAATCACTTTCTCCCCTAGCTTCCCTGTTTGACACCAAGGTGATTCCCATCTCTGTTTTAGAGGTCAGCTACCCATTTGCAAAACTTGCAGGGTCCAACTCTCTTTGCCTTTCACAAACTAACAAATGCCCAGTATTTCTCGGAGCAGCTCTGAGTCAGGTTTGGGTAGGTGCCACAAACCCGTCACAAGGCAGCCAAGTAGGCAAAAGGCACTGCAGTCACATTTAACAGTATCCTTCAGTAGCTGTTTCAGCTGTAATTCCTCTATTGTTCAGCCTGGAGCAGATGGTGAATCAGAGCACATTTGGGCAGGTGGAAAATCTTCCAGCAGCAATGTCTGGAGCTCTGAACTCGACTCCTTGCTTGCCCTCCCCACTGCCTATCTTGCTGGCCCATAGTGCTGTGTCTGCTCAGATGGCTCCAGACAGAGAAGTGGGCTGGGGAGGAAAAGTGGCAGATGGCAGCTGAAGCTGGATCAAAGCAGGAGGCCTCACCTCCATAAAAGCACTGATAGCTGGAAATTTTTTCCAGCTGTGTTTTAGGCGGCTATATTTAAAAAAAAAAAAAAAAAAAAAGAAGTGCCCTTTACAGAGAATTTTGGTTTTAAAAGTTCACAACCTTTTGCTGTTTTCCCCATCTCACCCTGCCTGTGGGCATGAAGGGACAGATCCAGACCTAAATTGAAGTAAGTGTGAAGCTCAGGTGGAAGGACCTCATGGCTCTGTGTTGACCAAATGTAATGCTTCAGCTGCAGGGAATTTTTTTCAAGGGGTGATCCATCTTTATTGCCATGTTTGCTCTGTGAACATGTCTCTGCAAGATGTGTAATAGAAGCGAGGCAGCTTTTCCTATGGCCTTCCTGAGTTAACAGAAAGCTGGCAAAGCTTTCATAGCCCTTCCCAGGTGCCTTTCTTGTGACCATGCCAACATGTTTTGCAAACACTGAATTGGCCAAAATTACTGCTTTCACATAACCTAAAATTTGTCCACATAAAGTGCTGGGACGGGATGAGTAAGAGTGGTGAGCAGGCCTGTAGGAACTGGTATGTGCCCCTGCAGTGCTGTTCTCTGTGCAGCTCAGGATACAATAATGCTCTTGTGAAAGTCCGGCAGGATTTAGCAGAGGTGCTTGGTACCTGCTGCTCTTTCTTTTCACTTCTCCTGCTTTGACAAAAAAGGGGATGGGTCTGCCAGCAGAATGATGCCAAGTCCTTGAATAAAGCAAGTATCAGACATCTATAATTTTGCAACCTCACGATATGGAAAATCTAAAGAGAGACCAATACATGATAGGAAAACTTGCTAGCAGGACAAGAAAATGTGCCGGAGGTATCAGGACAGCTCTAAGACTTAGGTCTTCACTACTCACATTGATTAGGCAGCACTGCTGAGATCCATAAGCCTGTGTTTGCTGCTCCACCAGAAGTGCTTGTGCCAGTAACTGTAGTCTTGCCATAGGACAGAAGTGTCCCACCTACTCTGTCATGACATCCCTGAAGAAAAAGAGATCTAGCTATGAAGTTTGTCAGTCTGGGGGAACCTAAACCAAAGCTAATCTGAATTACAGAATCACAGAACAATTTAGACTAGAAAAGACCCTTGAAGTTGAGTCCAGCCATTAGCCCAGCTCTGCCAAGTCCACCACTAAACCAGGTCCTTCAAGTGCCACATCTACATGTCTTTTAAATACCTCCAGGCATGGTGACCCACCACTTTCCTGGGCAGCCAGGAAACACTTCAGTGAAGAAATGTTTCCTAGAATCCAATCTAAACCTCCCCTGGCATAACTTGAGGCCATTAATTATGTTAATAGTAGACATGGGACAATCTGTTTCTCCTGGCTTTCATCCTGATGATTAGGACCACTTCAAGCATTTCCAATCTTGTCAATCTATTTTTATCTGGAGGACGTCTCACAGAACATGCAGTATCTCAAAGAGAACAATACTCCAGTAAATTGAACTGTGTGACTTATTCCAAGCAGGAAGTGGTCTTGATAAGCTTTCCTAGTTCTCTGTTTACAGCTTCAGAAGCAAATTGCCAACCTAGGAGTCACCTTGTTAGATGACCTAGGAGAAGATGTGCTGGCAAGGGTCCCTAGTCCATCAGCAGGAGGCTAGGCTGGAGCAAATGGGCTCTACTTGCAAATTGTGTCCTGAAGCATTGCATGGTTTGTAAATGGTTATCCTCTGTGTCTTTCTTTTGAGCTGGAGCTCCATCCCATCATCACCTGTAGATCGAAGAAGTTACAGGGAATCCCCTGCCTGATTGCATGAGATGTGACCTTCTTCCATGGAGGTAACTCTCCATTGCATCAGGTACCCTTTAAAATAAGCTCAAAGAAAAGTGCTTTGGTCTATTTTAATATCTGAACTAACTGCTTTTGTCATTTCACATTCATGAGGTGAAATGACAAAGATTCTAGCAGAAATTGTGGGGCATTGTCATACCTGTAAATGAGAAGGAAAACATCTGGGTTTCTGAATGCTGGTTTGCAGGAAAAAGCCAGGGATCTGCCAAAAGTTTGCTAAAATTTAAAATATTAACTAAGCCTCAGAAAAATGTTTGAGGTGGTACTTCCACAACCGCAGTTTTGAGTGAAGACCAAGGAGGACAGCAACACCCCCTCAAGACAGATTCCTTGCAGAGGGGAAAAGTGGGCAGGGGAAGGGGACCCAAAACAAGCCCTATAGATTGGCAGGGGGTCAGCTTGCAGCACCCAGCTCTGGTGTTTTGGTGAAGGAGTCCATGGGCTGCATGGCTGAGAGAGTACTAAAGAGGGATAACACTCTTTAAAAGTGCTTCTGGAAAACCTAGCAGTGCCCAGAGGACTTACTGTAGTTCTGAAAGGCAGTTGTGTTTGTTCCCTTTTTGTCGAGGTATCAAACTGGCTGCCCGATTCTCCACCTTATTTGCAGAAATGGAAAAGCCAGAAATAATCTCCAAAAAAAGCTGTCTTCCAGCATGTAGATCTACTGTATAGGCTCTTGCATCACCATGGAAATTAAGAAATCTCTGACAGCTTAAATCTCACTGAGAAGGAAATAAAATAGTAAAATGTCACAACATGGCAGGATGAAATCTGTCCTTCCTGGATACCTAGTGAAATAAATAGTTCTGGACCAGGGGCAGACAGAGCAACTGAACTATAATAGGCTCCTGTCAGAGGGCTCCACTGTCAGAGAGAAGTATTGTTTTGAGTAGTTAAAGTGCATTGAAAATTTCTATCCTGCCCCTTGGAAAAACACATTAGTTAAACATTAATGGGGTTCCTTTGCCAGTGGCACAGGTCACAGAACGGGGACAAGCACAGACAAATGACCACAAACTTGTTTCTCTCACCTTTCACAGATCCAGTGTTATATCCTGGTTTTAGGCTTCATAGGTCATATTTACTTTATATATGACATAGTGATTTTAGGAAATAGTGTTGCTGATTAGCCAGCACAGTCTAAAGCCTGCTGAAGAAAGTGCTGCTGTGCCAGAGCCACCACTGCCTTCTTTCTCAGTCTCTCAAATATTTCCTACTGCCATGTCATTTGGCTGGGCATTGGTGCTCCTCTGATCCTTCTCTGAGTCAAGTTATTCCATTAAGATGGCAAATAACTAAGGAAAACTGAATCCCTGCTGGGTCTTTAGTAGGGAACTAGATCCATTCACTAAAGGGTCAGATAGCTGGCAAGGAAGGAATTATATATTGGGGAAGAGCAGGGCTTGAGAAGGCAAGGGGCAGGCCTCCCTCCTTGGGAAACAAGGAGCTGAGGGAGCAGGGAGGTTGTCTTGTCTAATTGCATCCATATTGCTCACAATGCAATAGTACCCTGGCAGCAGGGCTGGCCTCAGCCCCTGTTCCATCCTCCAGTGAGGAGGACAATGAGACAGGCTGCAGGAGCCACTGCAAGATGGATTTCACTGGAGCTCTGACCTGGGGGAAGCTATGTGGCAGTCTAGGACAGGGAAGATATGAAATATATGGCCAAGGGAAGGGAAAACAGAGAAGGAGGCTTTCCCTGGCTCCAGCTGCAGTAGTCCCACATCCTGTTTTGGTTACTGCATTCCCTCCCCTATGCTGATTTGCTCCAAAACCTTCCAGGGAAGTGAAAGAATAACCAGAACAACATGTTTGCTACTGAAAGGTGCTCAGCCTTGAGCTGTACACGTGCAGCAGAAAACAGGGTGTCAGAACCTGGTGCTGAACGTGACAGGCCAGAGATAACATGGATCAGGCAAAGACACAAGGTCCCAGCCCCATGGGGTCAGGAAGTGTGTGACACGGGACTTGTGCCGTCCCCAGGCTGGCCCCAGTAGATGATGGGCGATGCAGCATAAAGCTCGAGCAGCACAAACAGATGATTCTAAAGCTCCTATTAAAACCCCAACCCTGCCAGCACAACAGATTAATGGTGAATACTTGACTCAGCAGCAAGGGTTTGGTGTAAGTCAGCACTTTACTTTGTGTGGCTGCAGTGATTTTGACCTCAGATCCCTAATGCTGGATTTATTGCACTGTGAAATCATGGGCACAGTAAGGGAAAATCAACAAGTGTGGCCAAAGCACCCAGCACCTCAGGGATAGCAGCTGGTAGGACTAAGCCTGCAAAAAAACTAGATCTGCTAGGTCTGGCAGTGTTCAGAGCTCTCAGCTCTACTGTAAGCACACATCAGAGCAGATAAAGAACTTGCCAAGTCCAGTGTCTATATGAAAAGTTGGGAAGAAGGAATATGATAAATTATCTTCCCATATCCTGATTGCATCTAATTTGGTAACTGACCATCTGTCTACTTTTTTTCAGCCTCTTTTTACATCTGTGACGTGTACTTGTTTTCAAAATAACTTCCAGATATAAAATTCTTTTAGGTAGCAATTCCTTTTTAATTCTTTCACATTAGATATTTGGGTGTAATGGGTATTGGTGAAATGATGTTTTTACCATTGCCTTGTTCATAAACTCTGCTTTTTATTCCAGAATAAGAATGCTCTGCCAGTCCTTTCATGTAAGTATCCCCAGTGCCTACAATATACACACTGACATCCAAAGTTGCAGTTCTACAAACTCCTCTGCACAAAATAAAGGTCCTTTAAACTAGCAGAGAACCAACTCAGCTCCTGGGGTAGTGTGCTTGAAGTGCAGTCTGTAGAAAGGAACTTCATGAGAGAAAGGAACCATGTAAGAAAGAGATTGGTGTTGTCTCTGATTAACAGATTTTTGTTTAATAGCTGGAAGGACTGGAGTATCAGACCTGCACAGTGACAAGGACTGAGTTCATAGAAAAATTAAATAACCTAAACATTAAATCCGCATGGAATGCCATGAATTTTAATGCCTAAAAATTTGTCTCCTAAGGATTTCTGAAAGACAAATTCCAATACTCTTTAACAGACAGTGAAAATGCTCTGAAGCCAGGTCTGAAATGAATGCATTTCTCAAGATGCATCATCTCCTCTCATGTCGTTTTACTTTCTGGCTCAGCTTCAGATAACATGTAGGAGGAGGCATAGTTTCTACAGAACTTATCACAGGCAGTATATTCTGGCTATTATTAAGAATGAGGGATCTTAAATATTTTCATTTCTTTTACGAGAAAGTTAAGAATTTCTTCAATAAGGAAAATATCTTTCTTTGAAAACAGATCCTCGTTATTCATGTTAACTGGAAATAGGATAATGAAGATAATGGATATTTTGAATCACAGGTAGTTCAGAAAAGTGACAGGGAAAAATAACTTTGAGTTGCATAAAAATGGAAACCTTTCAGAAATGGCTGTTGAAATTAAAAGGTTTGAGAAAAATAACTTCAGGATAAATTAAGTACTTGATTTGACTAAAATGCATTATTCTTTCTCCTTTAAGCATTGCCATACATAAGAAACATAGTAGAAGTAAATTTCAAGGAACTACCAAGTCAGAAAGGTCAAAAGAAATCCATTTCATTTTGAAAAAAAGCAGAAGTGAAACGAACAATTTTCTTAAAAATAATCTTATTTTTTTCTCTTAATAGACAATTATAGCCCAGCATCAAATCACAAAAGCTCACAGCGTTACTGAAATTTCTCTGAGAAATAATCCCACATTTGTGCATGTAAATTGCTTTCCAGGTGAGAAGAGGAGAGAACAGGAGGGGGATGCAAACAGCCATAAGGAGACAGGACTTGCAGGCCCTGCTGCCCATCTCCTCTGGTGAATGTCCTGAGGGGCCCCAGTCCTGGTTTGCTGGCAGGACTCAGAGCAAATGAATCCACCTGGGACTCCCAGCCTACACTGTGCACAGATGGAGATGTCTTGAGCCAATGGAAGAAAATCAAAACCTCTTGTGAAACGACTTTAATCTGTTGAGAGAGAGACCTCCATACGGATGCTAAAATAAGCAGAAATTCTTACTGACAGTGTAACCCATTTAGACTTCCTGTATATATGGATTTAAGGAAGACACTGGAACATTGATTTTTGTGACCCCCTTCCCTGTCTGTGCATGGCACCTGAGATGCCACCCTGACTCAAAGGAAATTCTAGAGAGAGGAGCCCTCCCCTCTTTCTCCCTCTGGGTCAGCTGTTGATGCACCAGCCTCTTGCTTCTAAGAGCAAAGGGGCTGAGCACCTTGAGTTCATGCTTTGAGTGATTTTGCTGGGAAAAACATGAGTGTTGCCTTGGTATTGGTAGCTCAGGTGCAGCTCTGTTCTTTACCTTTCAATTTCACCCCAAATTTTCAAATCACTTTCTGTTTGATTTTCAATTTATGCTTCAGGTTACATCTTCTTTTTGATCTTCCGAAAAGTTGTATTTGCTGTATTTGCAAAGCCATTATCAATCAGCTGCTAATACAGAGAAGGGAAAAAAACATTTCTGGCAAAAACCATGAGATTCCTACTCCTAAGGGCAGCATGTCTCAGCTCTAAAACCTTATCTGCACATGAACTGCACTGCCTTGTAATGGCTTAACCATCTTGAGGTGGAAGTGCTTATTTCTAGGAAGAAGAATCCATCTGCAGAGGCATATTTATGTTAATCTGATGGAAGATGGGACTATAAGGTGTGTGAGGCATGAGTGAACCCATAAGGATAAAGCCTCATCTTCATATATAACTCAGTGGAAACTTCCCAATTGGAATATTTTGGCAGTGTGTCACTATTTGAAAGGACGTATTGCTGCAATGTATTGTTTTCTTGCTTTCTGCATACACTATGTACTCCATGGATTAAAAAAAAAAAAAAAAAAAGTATTTTGGCATAGGACAAAGCAAAGACATGAAAACTATAAAACACAGCACAGAAACTCTGATGGCAATCACCCTGCACAGCAGGGGGCTCCTATTCAGCTAAACCAGTCTTCTGGTACAGCAGGTTCTGGCTAGTGAGACTCCATTGTCATTTACAAGCAAACATATTTAAGTGGTTAGGATATCTTCATTCCATTTTGTTCTGATTTGGCTGGTCTCCTTGTACTCATTCTCTCTGAGCACACTAAAGGGACCAACCCCTTCATTTGCATATTCAGTTGCACAATAATTTTTTCATCAGGTCACTCTTCTGTGAGTTGCCATTTGCCAAGTACTGCATTTGGAAGCATTTGCTGGTCTCAGGAGAGGTGATTCTTCAATTTTCTTGGAAAGAAGACGGAAGTCCTCACAGGCAAGAAAAGCTGGGCTAGATGAAAAATCCATTAGCATAAGATAAAAATTTAAGGCGCAGAAATTGTAATTGCAAAATACATCTGTATGAATTCTGGCATTAAGGGAACCCTGGAAACCACAAAGAAAATAACTGCCATTAGCCTGGGAATGACATTAAAACAGGTTTAAACTAAACTACATTATGTGGTGTTCAGGATGCACTGAGGACACGTGCAGTCATTGGGGTGTACCAGTACAGCACATCTGAGGGTTGCCAGCAGTTTGCCACTGCCAGAAGGGGCAGCCTGGCCATTCTCCACTGGACTTAGCTTTACCCCATCTCTGTCCCTCAGATGAGAACCTGTGAACCAATTCTCAACTGGCTCACCTTTTATTTTTGGTAGGGTTATTTTTAGTCAAGACAAGCAGCTTCGGTTAGTGCTTCATTCCAGTACTTGCAAGAGATCAAGGTCTCTCACCCAGTGTGAGCAGGACAGAGCTCAGTTTGCAGCACCTGGGAGCTCATGTACTTTAACTGTACTCTGGTTGTATAATTTTAAGGAGTCTATTCCTGGGCTATAAGAGGCCATCACTTTCCTCCAGGATTCATAATGCTGCAATATCTTTTTCTCTGTGTAGAGCTTCTGAGTTTAGACAAAAAACTGGATTGTTTGGAGACATGGAGTATGTACCCCTTACATGAAGAAGCAGAGGCTTTGAGTAGTTGGTAGGCAACAGTGCCAGAGAAAGCTATGGCTTTGGACTGAGGATTGCTTGAAGTTAGTCTTTTTTTCTCCCCTCACAGTTCCTGTGAATTTATAGCTCATTGCTTCTCATCAGATCAACAAACCAGCTTCAAATACCCAGGGTTTGTCCCTACGAAGAAAGTCCAAAAAGATAAATGATGTGAAGACAGCTGAAAGTGTCATTCAGATGCAACCAAGTCAGTACAGGTTACTGCTGGCATAATTCCTTTTGTTCTGTGTAAGTCTGCTGGTTTTGAGTTGGTTTAACTACACAGCCTATTCCTAAGAACACTACAACACCAGCTGCAGTTCCTGCCTCTTGTGCTACTATCCCAACTTGACAGTCACTGCTGCTAAACGGCAGCAGAACTGAAATGCTGAGGAATGTGGATGGGAAGGGACTTTCTGGAGTCCAAGCAAAGCTTGTAAGGAGAACAGCTTAAGCTGCAAATGTATTTGGGAGGTCAAGATTCTGTAGAACAGATTGAAACTTTCAGAACAGAAAAGGATATTTAGCTACATATCTTTCATTAAATAGTATGAGGAAATCGCCATGTCCAGCTTGGAAAATTTTGATATAAATTATTTAATTGCAGAATGACTGTCTTCCTGAGCAGTACTAGCTCCAGCTCTGACCCTTCATAAGTACCAAACTTATAGAATATAATGACACAGAACAAACACAGAAAAACTGTTACACATACAAAAGTGCTGAAAAATTGAATACTTTGATTAAAATAAATAATAAAAACAATCAAGTTCTTAAACTCAAGCTGGCATTTAGGGGCTACAGCAATCTAGAAAACTTGGCAGGAAAAGGAGCATTGACCTAAGGTTATTGTTATTATTCTTTTTCTGGTAAAGCAGGAGCCAGTTGTGTTAGAGTTTATCCCACTTATTTTAAAGGGAGCTGTTATTATGTTGTTCTCTTAAACTTCTGACAACTTCTGGTTTCATTTGTTTTTTGTCAAACCCACAAAAATTTGTTAAGGAGGACTTGGTTAGTTCAGTGCAAATTTCCATTGCTTGCCTTCTGGCCACTGTTTCTTTTAAATCTTACATGAGCAGAGGTAGCTTGATGGGTTTGGAGCTTAAGTTCCCATTCTTTGACAATCCAAGCATGGGAGAACTGTAGTTTTATATGCTCAGAGTGGAAACTAGGGAGGTGTTAGGTTTCTTAAGTCATCTCTTCTGTTTGTCAATGTTCCTTCCCCCCCTGCCCCCCATTAATGACTGCTGAAGAGTTTGCAAAGAATGCTGCAGATGACCAGTCTTGTGTACTGCAAAGTGCTATATTCCTCTGCCCCTGGAAGCTCCCTGGTGTGAGCACCTTTACCTGTTTGTACAGAGAGCCTAACAGGTTGAACTCTAAGGTGAGGAAACAAATCTGTAGAACTCTCAGAAGAGTAAAAATTAATAGATCTGAAAAGAGATCCAATGAGAATTATTGCAGAGTTACACAGAAAATTAATTTAGCTAGTGATACAAGATATATCAGCCTGTTGCCCCCCATGAAAGAACAGACTTTTATCCTTGCCTGAGACCTTCCCAATATCTTTTGAGGAAATGACTACGAACCAAGTCCCTTTGAGAAAACAAGTAAGAACCAACTCCCTTTGTAGCTTTTGGGTTTGAAATATTTCCCACTGTCCAAATAAAAAAGTTCTTTCATAGAATCCTTGTTCATCTGGTTTTGACCCTGAGCAGGAACTAAATTCCCCAATCACCACAGTCCTCAGGGAGACCATAATTCATTCCAACGGCAATGGCAGCTCAGCTTTCAGTTGTGATAGCAGGCTAAAGGACCTCCCCCTCCATGGTCCCTTGTCAGAGGTTGTGTGTGCATACATCTGGGAGTGGGATGGGGATGGAACAGGGGAATCAATGTCTTTCCTGTGTAAGCCCAGGTGGCCCTACATAGGTATAACATCAAACCACAGGATAGGATCAAGGATTGTCCATATAGTCACCTCCAGATGCTGGTTTGTTACTTCAGAACTTTTCTGATGGCCAGGATTTCAAAACACCCAACTTGCTTGTTGACTATTTTAGTGTTTCCAAAACAAGGAAACACTTTTTACTCAGATGGAGCAGTTTTTAAGCTTTGAGGCACAGAGCATTCTGTGGCAGAGCTCGGAGAAGCAGCTAGTTATTCACGCAGTGGTACAGGGCTTGTACACTAATGTGGCTCTTTTGAAGCTGATTACCAGAACATAATGAAAGAAATAAAAGTTGGATGGAGTAACTTCTTGAATTTACTCTCTAATCTGTGGACTAACAATTGGTCTACAATGCCATAATTTGCTGTGACATAGTTTGTGGTATGCAAATCATGGAGAACTCTGTCTCTTTATTGCATAATTACCATAACAATTTATGCTGGCTTAAAAGTACTTATCCTCAGAAAGCCTTGTTCCCTCCTTTAGCTTTAGAAAGATTAAAAAGAGTAACTGACACAGTAATTTAACTTCTTGATGACCATATCAGTTCTGTAGATCCTGCTCAATCAAGATGCTGATACTGCTGCTGATAAAATACAAGTTGTCTGATAGACACCTGCCCCAAATTTATTCCTGCACTTGATACGAGGTCAAACATAAGGAAATTCTAGTTAATCATAGTTCTGGAGTGAAGTAGAAGCAATGGACGTAAATTAGTGTAATACAGAGCAATTCTCAGGAAAAAAAACACCCTAAGATTTTATTATTATCTCCCAGTGAGACTGCAGTTTGCACTGAAATTCCATCAGCTGTCTTTTCTGCTTCTGTGCATAATCAGATATAACATCACATGTCATTAAAGAAACAATTATTCTAACAACAGACTAATAAATGCCTTCTGTTAGATGCCGGATTTAGCCAGCAAACATAAATAGACCTTTTGCATCAATACCAGTGAGGATTAACAGTGACATTTTTATGTCACCCACTCATTTGTGAATTGCCACATTGTCACTACAAGCCACAGGGTGGAGGGAAAAAAAGGAGACAACCAGCAAATGCAAAGTTATCATTTGTGGGAGTGAAGAAACTGTGACAATTCAAAGATGTAAGTCAAAAACTCTAAAATTAGGAAATATTTCAATCCCACATAAATTCCATATTTAAGATTGTAGGATTGAACATTTAATGAAAATTTGACAAAATAGATTTTTTTTGGGTACAGTACTTCTTATTCATAGTCTTCCTGTGTTAACTTGGACAACTCATACAGTATTTGTATGCCACATATTTCTTCAGGCTTTTAATTTTTGGGGTATATTTTAGTCAGTATTTCCCATTCTTACTGGAAGCAGTTTAGTAGTGTCTGCAGAGAATCTACAGATGCTCTGTGTGGGTAGGGAAATTCTGCTGTTCTGATGAAGCATAGGAACCTGAAGATCCTGTAATAACAATTTTCCTTCGCACTCCACAAATCAAAAAAAAACAGATTACAGGGAGCAGCAGGGTTAATTTGATTCTTAAGTGGTGGATAGTTAAAATTACACTGCAATATTAGACAAAATTTCAGAACCAAACTTTTCAACAGAGGTATCTTTTTCAGCAATTAGTTTCTTAGACACACATAGTAGGTTTTCTGTAGCAGTCATCATTATAGCAGTTAGCTAGCTATCCATGCCAGGATATAAATGCAAGTTGTCAGCTAAAGCCTTGCAGCCAGTCTTGCAGTTACACAGTGATTTCCACATACATCCATTGATTAGGTTGGGCTTAAGCTCCTTCCTAAAATAAGAATATTTTATCAGTTAAGCCTGAATGCAATTGTGTCCTTTAAACTGAATTTCAAGGATAAAGAGTTGAAGATTTAATGATATCCCTTTAGTGTTACTTGAAATTTCATGCATGTCAAATGCGCTACAAGATTCTGAAATGAGTTGACTGGCTCCCAGGAAAGCGGTGGGAGGGAAAAGTAGGAAAACATCCAGCCAAAAGCTTTATGACTTTTCTATTCTGTGTCTGCATTTATTTGATCTATTTTGCAGGCATGATCCCTGCCTGGCTGCCACCATTTAAGCAGGCTACGAAGATTCTAAGGACTGTAGGTGAGGAGCTACATCCTTTCCTGTATTAGTACAACATCCAATATTATGGGATACTGACTGTGCAATGTCACCAGGACAAGTTTTGACAACTTAATGCATTTCCTCTTCTCCCAACCAATCAACTTCTACTTCTTCAGTATCATTTCCCTTTTGCTTCATTCAATCTCAAGTCAAACAAGCAGGCAAAACTTTCATAAGCCTGCAAAGGACCATTAAAAAAAAGCCACACTGGCAACATTGGCAGAAAGAACTCCACAGCTTGTGGCAACAATTCCTTTCCAAAAAGAGCACTGGTGAAAAAGCAGTATTCTGAGAATAATTCTTCATTACTGACCCACTACTGTAACAGGTCAGAGGGATTTAAACCAGAAAAGGCGCCCTGAAGAGCTCTAGTGTGGAATGTGGAATATTAAAATCATTCAACAGTTACAAAGACAGGAGCTGTTTTCCTGTACTGCCTTCTCACTGTGTGTACTGGCAAGTTTGAGATGGGTTGCTTTTTTTTTCCATTGTCTTTACAAAAGGCATTTCAGTTTGAAGGGTGTGTAGGAAAGTGAACTTTCAAAATGTTAGTCATCTGTAAAGTTACAGTATTCTACTTTCAACAGGACATGAGGCAAAGTTTTCCAGAATTTAGATTCAAAAGGGGCTCATCTATAAGAGGATGATGTGGACATTCCAGTTATCCAGAAATCCTGATAAGGACCCATTGTAAAATATACTGCTTTTGACATAGTTAATGAAATAATCACTGTAAATCCTGTGTAATTTGTGCAGTGTTTCTTATTCAAAGTAGAGTATAATTTAAAGCGTTGACTTTAAGGTCCACAACACTAAAACCTGAAGGAGGAAGTGTGGTCTTTTTCTGCATTTGCCCACCAGCTTTAAGTTTTGCCTGTGTTATAATTAAAATCACATATGTGGAGACCTTTATCTCAAAACAATTTTTGTTCTTTCTACTCTTAAAATTTCAAGTGGAAAAATAAAGCTTATGTTTATTTTTCCATTTAATTCTTAATAAAGAGACTTCTTTATTTGAAGCATTCCCATTTTCTGAGCTCAATAGCTCTATTAATCAATATTTATAGAATCAAGCCACTTAAAAATAGTGAGAGAGAGGAAAAAAAAGGGACATATGGGAAGTAGCTAGGAAAGAAGAAGATAAGTATACAAGGGATGAAGACGCACAGCACTGTGCTCCCAAGAGCTCTGTGCTTTGCCAAGCAACATCGGCAGATTTTTTCATAGCAGGACTTTACTACCTAGTGGAAAACCAGTTGCTTTGTTTTTAGCCAAAGTTCCAGTCTAGAAGGAATCACACTTTAATATAGAATTCTCTGATTTGTTATCTGTTCTGACCTAAATTGTAAGCTTTGCAATGATGTAAAACATAACAATTACTATTTTGTACAACAGATATATCAGAGAGAAAAAAGCAGTCCCTCAGTGCATACAGCAGAAGTCTCTGCTCAATGTTTGCCTGTTTGCAAACATTGCTTCAGATAAATTTACTCCATATCTGGGAAAAGGTTTGGGTTCTCATTTTGTTTAAGCCCCACAAATGTAAATACTGGATAAAGGCCACTACCATACTTCTCTTGCATACACAAGTTCAAGAACTGCCCAGCATTTTAGTTGTGCCAGACAAAAATTTGGCTAAAAGGAAGTTGAGATTACTGCAGGAACTTGAAGCAGACTGTCAAAGTTGAGAACATTTCAAGTCAATACCCAAAAGCCTAATATTGCCTAGCATGCTGACAGCTGTCAGTGACCTACTATACAGCCCTTAAAAGACATACTGGGGGATGTAGTACTGCAAGCTCTTACCCAAGACACAACTAACTCATTTTGCAAAGAAAAATCATCCTTAATGAGATATCTTTAAGAACAATGATATATCTTATGATCAGATACGATAATCTTGCAACAACTCTTTAGTTTCCTGTAGCTACTGTTCAGTGTTGATCCAACTGATTTCTGTCAGTAGCTAGAGATTAATAACAGACTGTTAATTAGCTATGTCAGCTGTATGAGGTACTTGGCACCATTTAACACCAAAAGTCTTCTCAGCCCTCCAGTTTCACCCATAGTTCAGTTCACGTCATTTATTCACATGTGAAAGCATAATACCTGTGTAAATGTTGCAGGCAGATGAAATGATGTAGCATCTCTGTTTCCACCCCCATCCAAGGAAGAGCTGCCAGCAACTTCAAAAGGCCTCAGACTTACCAGTGTTGGAGCCCACACTGTGCAGCTGTAGACTGCAGGGATGGCAGCTATGACACCCACAGTCTGTTCCACCCAGCCCAGCTGCAACAGAAGGGGATGTTTCAAGATGCAGAAGTGTGAGGTTGGTAGCTAATGGTCCTGCTGTGGGAAGCAGCTGAACCAGCAGGACTTGCCTGCATTTCTTTAAGTATATTGCTTCAAACTGTCACAGTCATCTCCATAAGATGTATCTATAGTAAGATACTATGCCACAGGTAACAAGGAAAAGAACTAGCAAATAGAGATGTCCTTATATATTCAAGTGTTACAAACATATTTTCTGGTACTTAGATGCTTTATATCATGCAAGTGTATGTCCAGTGAACAGGGACATCTTTATAGTCTGCAGTTAATTTTGTCTTTCTGTATTTAAAGCAGTAAAAGGGACAGCACCTCTTTAATATGAAATGTCCCAAGGTATGTCTGTGCTTCAACATATACTGCAGACATGCTTTACCTCTTTTTAAAAAGGAACCCCCCCCACCACTTCCAGGATAGTCAACTGCCCCACCCAACCAACCACCACCCCACCCAACTTTAAAATGAGACATGTTACTTATGCCCACCCCACTACCAGTTTCACAGGCACTCTTAAGGAACTGTATAGTGAAATAACTGGGGGAGCTCAACAGCCAGCCAGGAAAAGTGAAAGGCTTCTGGCTTCAGCAGAGGAGTACTGAGGAAATGCCCAGATACAGCCCACATGACTGAATTATTCTGGTAGCTAGTAGCATTTGAGATTAGGTTTACAAAGTCTCTTTTCATGGACAAGGGTTGATGCAAGGATACATTCTACAGGCTTTCTGCTTCAGACTGATAGCAGTCAGCTTCATTCATTTACCTGCGGATGCAGAGCCGTGCATGAACACAGCTCTGCTCAATTCCATCACTCTTGCCAGTCCCAATCCCGGTTTGCCAAATGCCTCTTAATGAAACAAAGGCAGGTTAAAACTACTTAATGTCACTTGGAACGGGAGGAGACTGTTTACAACTGTCTATGCAGAAGGACAGGTGCACCTAAATTCACTACAATGGCTCATTTGGTATGGCTGGTCTAGCTGAAAGAACACAATATGCTTTTGCACCTTGACCTGAGTATTACCTGCTCTAAGGGCATCTCATGTGCCACTAGCAGCTTCACTCCTTGTAAAAGTCTCAGAACATAGTTTCTTCAAAGTTTTACTACAGGAGATAAACTACCTAACTTGTAATACAGTTTTATTAAAAGCAGACACAAAACCTGGTAGGTTGGCTCAGTTTTTTCCAATAATGAATGCACATTAGAACACAACAATACTAAATTTGGCTAAACTGAAAAAAATCACAAGATAAATTGTGGAACAGCTGTAAAATGATTATGTGATATATGATGTTTCATTATAACAAAACTAGAAAATCAAAATCATGTTTCATTTTTTCTGTCAAATTGTTCAGAGTTTAGCATAAACTAAAAAGCTAGCCCCTCTCCTAATCCCTTCTATTAATCTTGGACTTCTTCCTCCTTTGTACACTCAGAAGAGGACATGAAAAAATGGATGTACTTTTTTTTTTTTTTTCCTTCAATGCCAACAAGGAAACAAAATGTATAACTCAACTACTTTTTTTTCTGGATGAAGTCTCTGAAGTTTAGCCTATTGCCTCCAGGTTCATATGCATTCCATATAACTCAAGGTGGATTAAATCAGGACTCTAATCTCCTCTACTCTCCTTTCTAGCTAATGGAAAAATAAGTTAGCAATCCAATGCTGAATAGCTTCTCTTCCAGTGAGAAACCTGAAGTTAAGCTGGGCTATTCTGATGTACCAGGACTGTGCTGCAACAGCTGTAGCTACACTCAACACAAGAGTTGTTTGTGCTTTTGCAAACAGTACTAGTCACACAATGAGATGCTGGTAAGAGGGCCAACTAAAATACTTAGCATCAGACATTAATTTATGTTAAGAGCTTTCAGCAAGCCAACTCTGTCAACTACTACTCTGCAGAAGGGATCTATGTTTAGATGCAATTTCTATAAATTAATACAAGTTTCTAAAGAACTAGTCAAGCCACTGTATGATCAACAAGCCTCACAGAGGCTGCTCTTCTACCAAGTCCTCCACTTCCCCCATAACCTCAGCTGCTTTCACATGCCTCCCTTCTCTCCTAAGTTTCCAAAAACACTTCCTCCTCCCCTTCTCTCGCTTGCATCACCATACTACTGATTTTGGGTTGCTTGGCTTGGAGCTGCATGCATCCTGATCCACCAGCATGGTAACAGCTGAGACTTTACTCAGTTCAAGCATCAATCTGGATGTCTGTTAGGAGCTACTGGCCACATGAGGTTTTAATGTATCTTCTAGTAAGGCAACAGCTTCAAAGAATTTTTAGATACGCCAAAATCCCACAGTCTAGCTTGGTGATGAAACTTCCCTTTACAGTAGCCACCAGCTGTAGTTAAGACACATTACAAAATACCTTAATCCTAAACCCTTTTTAATTAGGTGTTGACCTTTACACAGTGACTAAAACTAGTATTAGTCTTTCCAGAGTCAGAGATATTAATCTGCATAGGAGTAAGGTCAGGATGCTATTTTAAGTTAAGCAAAGCCACTCTCCCAGGCCCTTATTTAGGCATATTTGTCTACACCAAAAATTGTTGTGTCTTCATTTACTTCGAAATGAGTTATTAGAAAGTAGCTGTCAAAGAAAAATGTTGCTGTCTTGCAAACAGCTGTAGTGTATTTTTCCATGTCTTACTGCTTGAGTGCTAGACAGTATCAAACATCCTAAAAATTAAATAGTAGATATTTAAGTAATAGATTATTAAAAAAACCTAACACAAACCAGTAGATAGTTTTAACAGCCAATATGCACCTAAGTATGTAGCATACAGGAGCCAATTCAGAGCATTCATGGGCTCTTTTTATTTCATAAAACTAAAGCTTACAGATTCTCAACTCATAACCATTCAGAGAGACAACCACAAAAAGTGTATTAATAAAACCCAACAGGCTTCCAGGCCTCTAAAATTTTTCGAACATAAAGTACAAAAAAAAATACCACGTTACATTACAGTCTTGCTGCCTTACACACCATCATAAAAAGTGAACAAAGACATCCAGCAACTTCAGGCATACCATTAAAAAGATACCAGTAAGTGCTCCAGTTTTCTGTACCATACAACTTTATTTCAGTCACATCTTTGTAGGCAACGTATCCAAAATATTTGACTTAAGCATACCTTTAGACTGCAAATATACTGAAATAGGGCATCATGTCTTTCCTACCTCAAAAAAAACCCCCATTAAGTTTTAGCTCCTGTTATAAAAAGTAACCATGTGGAATGTGACAAGTAGTAATGTGAAATCAAAGTGCTTTATTCCCATAGCACAGACAGACACGAGTGGTTATGCAGCCATTCTTTAGTATATCTCAAACACCAAAAGAGATAATTCTCCTTTTGCACCTCACCTTGCAAAGACCTTTGAATCATTATGGTGAAATTCTATTAACTGACAGCTAAACAGTATCGGTGGACCTGCAATTTCACTTTGATACTTCAAATAGTAAGTTATAAATGAGGCATCTTTTCATCATTTTTCAAGTTCCCTTAATAATTTGAAAAGTTCTACTGTATTATGTAACATTATATTCCAGTTAGTCTCTTAAAATCCAAGGTATGCTCTATTTGAAACCCTCAAATTATTTCCCTAGAGCCCAATAGCTGTATAAGATACAGTATTTTGTGCAATTCTTTGCTACTTGCATGTGAAGAGAGAAACACTTCACCCAAGCCTGTATGAAAGAACTATAAGTTCTCAAAGCAGAAACCAACTTTAATAAGGTTTGGACATCATTAGTTGCATGGAGTATGTGCTAAATTCAGATGTGCCCATACTAAAGAATGCTCATATTTTAAGTGTTCAGTCAGAAAACTTCCTTCCTACAGAAGTCTAGAAACCTATTTGTCTTGCAGAGAGAAGTTTAAGACTTAGGCATTTAATTATCTTTTCTTATTCTTCAACAGAATTAGCTCTACATCATAACGTGCATGATTAATGCCCCCTGTTTCAGACCCCCCACTGTACAGGTGTACAGTTTAAACAGGAAGGACTGAGGGAAAATTTCTGGTTCCGTCCCACAGACATAAAGACAAAGCGCTTTGCAAGACTGATTTTGTCCACTGCATTTATGTCAACCAACCCAAAATGAAGGCACGTGAAATCTGTAACATTATAGCTTATAAATTGTAAACTAAAGCTGAACCTCTCTAATTTCTAGTCCTTTTGCACAGAAGTAATGACCAGCACCTATGCAGAGGTTCTATATTACTTTTTAATGCAGCTTTTACCAGAAATAGTTAAGTGTCACTTGCATGCCTGTGCAAACACTGTAATTTACTAGGTTTTGACATGAAGTGCAGAAACTGGTTGTTCATCTGCATGGAAAGTCTGATGCCAATGAATCAGTAGCACTTCCTTCCCGTGTCACTACAAGAAATCTAAGTCACTAGCAACTGCCACAGATGAGCTATTACCTCAAAAGTGCACACTCTTAGCAGCAGTTTTCCTGTGAGGTGTTCTACAGCTTGTGGCATGTATTTAATCAGTGTCTCAAATTTGGATTTTAACATGTCAAAACCTATCTATTTTTGGTTAGTTACAGGCCAGGCATGCACATGCATCTTAAGGAAGCCAACTCCAAACATGCTTTGACAGATGCTGCATTGAAATTGGCCACACTTTAACAACTAAACGCAGATGAGCTGCTACACTGAGTAGCATTCAGGATCCAGGGTCAGCTCAATACCTCAGCTCTTAAGGAAAGCTGAATATGGATTTAAATCTGTCTCCTAGATTTCACTGTAACTGCTACCTTTAAAGCAGAGAAACAAGATTCAAGGTTTCCGAAAGCTTTACCAGACGGATAGGCTCGTCAATCAGATTAAGACTTAGTAGGCTGTCAAACAACGGTTCAAAGCCTTGACTATCACTTCTCTAGAAACATAGGTTAAAAGAATGCAAACACCACTGCCACCACTTAACTAGAATATGTAATTATGCTGCTTCATTCATTATGATAAACAGGGAGAGAGTTTTGGAGTTCTAGTTTTTCACCCTTGCATGAATTTGCACACCTTCCTTTTTTTTTTTTTCCTTCCCCTCTGTTTTATTTTTTCTCTATTTCCACACAGTGTCAGCTGAAGGGATTGGCACACAAGTTACTAGCAAACACTGTAGGTATCACATTACAGAACCATATTAGAGTTTCATGAAGATTTCATGCAATGGTGTCTGTGCTCTTTTATTCTAAAAAAGAACGACTTTCACAGGTGACACATACAACACTATTTTCTGATTTTAAATGCAGTGAGTTACACAAAGAACATTAACAAGACTTGACCAGACTTAATAACTGGAACTGCACTAGGTCTGGCACTTGAGAACTCACAGTGATTAAAATAAAATGCTTTGCCTAAGACAAAACATAAGATACCAAATATATATAAAAACTCTTTGCTTCTATTATCTTGTATTAGTATTCCAACAGCAATAAGCAAGCTCAGTAGTACCTCAGACAGCAAAGACTTCTGCACATGGTTAACTTTATACATTGCTTGCAGTGCAACAGATTCTTTTATTTTTTAATAACAATATATTCATGATGTCAAATTAAGCAGTTTTCAATGCATAAAGTCAACACAAGGCTCAACTCTTTGATGGCTTGAAGCTTGGATTCTGACAGGAAACCATTCTCTACCATCTCATTTTGTGTCCCAAACTCCACACCGTGCCAGGTGGTATTGCTGTTAAAGAGAAACTTAAGGTATACCTGGATATTACTGAGGTGCTCTTCTGACATAGCAAGTTGTTTGCTGATAGTTAATAGTACCAGTTGATAATGTAAGAGTAAAGCATTTGCACTTTTCCTTCCCCCACTCACTTCGCTAATCCAGGTTTACAATCCCAAAGCCTGCTTTTAGAGAGAAAGGAGCACAGCTTTTAAACACCCCAGTGTTTCTCAACCCACCCCCACTGCCTCCCATTTCAGCACTGAGGGCCTGGCTGAAGCAGCTGCTCTCAGGAGCTGTGAGCTCCCAGAGCCCTGTTGGTCTGCTGGGCTCACACCGAACCAGGAGATAAAGCAAGTTACTCAGGACCCTTCTGGCCAGAGTCCACGAGTGTAGATGAGCGCCCACTCGTACCTGCCTCACCTTCTGTCTACACCTGAGGGCACTTTGGTCCGTGCATCCACCTCCCAGACCTCCTGCTCCCCGGCCTTATCCAAACACATTGGACTTCGGCCTGAGCTTGAATGATGATTTCAGGGATTTCTCCTCATGCTCTTCCTCCTCAGCGTCACCACGAAAGGAGGGCGTGTTGTGGATGATCTGAGTCCTGAAGCGGATCTTATTAAGCCGAGGCTTCATCCGTCCGCTGCCAGAAGCTTTCCTGGTCATCTCCTTGCCTTTGCCTGGCACCGCTGACCCATCTGTACCTTCAGCTTCCTCCCCAGTACCGTGATGGTGGTGGGAGAGCCGGTAGTTCATGAGATTAGATGGCAACACCTTGGAGAGTCTCCAGCGCCCGCTCCCGTTGCCAGCATTCCCTTCCTCCTCCTCCTCCTCCTCCAAGGCCCCCACGAGGCTCCGCATGTCCCCCGAGGTGCCCTGGTGCAGGTACTGCGCGGCCTTGCGCCCGCTGTAGTCGCGGATGTCCACGTCGGCGTCGTAGGCTCCCACCAGCAGCTTCACGACCTCGGCGTGGCCGTGCATGGCGGCGATGTGCAGCGCCGTGTGCCCGCCGCTCGTGCGGGCGTTGATGTCCACGGGCAGCCCGTGCCGCTGGGCGAAGTTGACCAGCCTGGCCAGCAGCTCCTGCCGCCCGTGCTTGGCGGCCCAGTGCAGCACTGTGAAGCCGGTGATGAAGTCCCGCTTGCAGAGCAGCGCCGGCTCGCAGCTTAGCAGCCCCTCCAGGCTCTCCCACCGCCCGTCCGAGGCCGACAGCATCCAGGCGTGCTCCAGGGGGTCCAATGCCACGGAGCCGGTGGTGCTCCCCTCCTCCTCGGCGGACGAGGCCACCGAGGCGCTGTCCGAATCGCGGCCGCGGCCCCCGCCGGGGAGGGCGCCGCGCTTCAGCTGTGGGGAGCTGCCCCGCGCCCCGTCCCTCCGGCTCCGGCGGCCACCGCCCTGCGCCGCCGCCCCGGGGGCTCCCTCCGCCGTCCCCGCCTCGTCCGCCGCCGGAGGCCGCCCCGGGCCCGCGGCTATCGCGGTCTCCTCGCTACCGCTGCCTTCGCCGCGCCCGGGCGGGGGGCCCCGCCGGGAGCCCCTCCGTTGGCCTCCAGCCACCGCCGGGCTCGGCCGGGGCGGCTCGCCCCGCTGCCCCGGGGGCTGAGGGCGGCTGCCGGCATCCTCGCCTGTTGCCGGCGGCGTCTGCTCAGAGCCTGCCCGTGGGGAGGGCGGCGAGCTCGGCTGCTTAGCGTTGTTCTCCGCCGCCGGCTCCTGCTCCCCGGGGGTCAGGGGGACGGTGACGGGGGGCTCAGGGGCGCAGTACCGGCGGCGGAGGTGCACGTACTTGACGCCGGTGCCGGGCTCCTGGCGCACGGTGGCCACTGCATTGACCAGCTCCTTGAAGCGTTGCCGGGCGGCGGCGCGGCGGGAGGGCTCCGCGGGGTTCAGCCAGTCCCGGAAATGCTCCAGCAGCTCCGCGTTGCGCGCCCGCCCGCCCCGCGCCGCCAGGAACCGCACCACCGACTCCTGCTGCAGCTCCGCCGGCTCCGCCATCGCCGCCGCTACCCCATCGCGCCGCCGGCGCTCCTCCTACTGCTACCGCCGCTTCTGGCGATAGTGGTGGCAGTGGTGGTGCGGACGCGGTGGGGCCGCCGCTGCCCGAGCCCCTCCTCCCGGCGGCAGCATGCCCGGCAATCACTGCCGCCGCGGCGGCACCGCGCCGCCCTCCGGTCGGGAGGCGCCCGCCAACAGCGCCCGCCCCGGCGGCGGAGCCGTGGCCGCTTCCCCTCCCCGCGCTCCTCCCCGCCGCGTGCCTCTCCCCTTCGGCGGCAGTTTTGGCCGCGTCTTTCCCTCCCCGCTCTCCTCCCTCCTTCTCTGTCTCGCCTGGCGGGCTATGGCGGCTTCCGATGCCGGTCGGTATCTGGTAAGTCCCCTCCGCGGTGCGGGGAACGCCGGGGGTGAGCCCGGCGCGGCTGAGGGGACGGAGGGGCCCGGCTGTGCCGGCACCAGGAGGGGAAGGGAGGGTGGCGGTCGCACCGTGCGAAGAGGTGGAAGTGCCGCCTGTGCCTCGCTGCCTTCGCTGGGGCGCTGCTCCGGGTCCGTGACCGGCGCTGGTGAGGGCCGCGTCAGGGTGAGGGCCGGGTTAGCGGGGGAGATGAAGGCTCCTTCCTCACGCCGTCTAGTTCCCCGAGCTGCCAGGCTTTTAGAACACTTGTTAAATGAACTTGTTTTCGGATGTCACTCTTAGGGCTCCCGTGGCTTATCGAGTATTTAAAGTAATAAGTTGAATCTTATCTACTGAAGAATTACTTCTGTGTAATGGCAAAGCTGTCATCAGCTCTATGTTCTGAAGACATTGATCCCATCCCCACGGCAGTGCTGGAGCGTTAGTTCCCCCGGAGCGTGGTCCCTGTGCCTGCTGTTAGTAGTGGAAAATTCGGGGCTCAGGAAGAGTCAGATTTGGGGTGCCCATGGGCACATTACTGGGGAGATGTCCCAAATTTCAGTCACGTCTACAAACCCAGTAGTGAGCTAGTTTCTTGCTTGGACTGCTAGTCTGGTTCTGCAGAGGCTTATGCAGAGTGATGCATGTAGTCTGAGACCTAGCTTTTGCTTTGGTACAGCATGGTGTTGTGCAGTTTTAGTCAGACATATGTGGCAAATTTTAAAGATAACTATTTTAGTTTCTTTCTTTCTGAAAGGAAAAAAATTAAATGTTACACCGTCTCAGGCTATGTATTTTTTATGCTGTTTTTAATGAGCAACTTTATATAAACCAAAATATTTGATCAAATCATAGAATGGCTTGGGTCAGAATGGATCTCAAAAAGATGATCTGATTCCAACCCTCCAGCTCTGGGGACAGTTTTCACTAGTCCCATCCAATGTAATGAATCTGGAGAAATCCAGACACATTAGTTATGCTACCAACCTTTAAAAATGGGTTTGAGGGAACGAATGGGATGTGACTTAGGTGATACTTAGGTGATAACAATTAGGTGATCAGCTAGGTGATATTTCTTTTGGAAGTCGTAAGAATGCAGATATCATGTGGTCAGTTTTGTGTATTTAATTTCTCTGCCTGATAGACAATAGCAGAGGGACAAATTCCCGATGTCCTTGGAAAATTTCAGAAGGAAAAAAATGAGCTACTGCTTTTCTTTTAAGAGAATGCTTCAGTTGCTGTCAGGTGGAATAGATTTACACAGTGATTCTTCTGTAAGGAAAGGAGGTGTTCTGAATGAGGGCTCACTGCTTGATAGGCAGCAGCAATTTACACACTGAGACAAGCTACTTCTATTTCTTTATTCTAGTTGGTGCAAAGTAGGGTGCTAGGTGATAATGCACAGAATGCTAGCTGCCCAGTCATCAAAACTACATTTATACATTTTAGCAAACAAGGAAATCAAGGGTCATTTGCTACCAGTTGCAGTTTTCTTAATTAGTGTTCTACCTTCTCTTGGTTGGTGATTCTCTCTTGTCATGCTCATTAGTCCACATTCGCAGTCTTTCTCTTGGATTGGTGGGTTTCTGGTGGTCGATGAGTTGGTGGTCACAATCTCCTCCGGCCAAAATTGCCTTGGAGCTGAGTCAGTTGGAGGTGATTTCAGCATAGTTGCTGAGTTGGCTTGGTTAGTTTCTTGCCTGTATTGGGAGTTCTGCCAAATGTCCTTGTGGCCCGTGAATTCTGCATTCTTTGTGTCCACTTTCATAAGCACATCCTTCTCCCCAAGCTTTGTTAACCTCCTCCAAGTCTGAGATCATCGAGGCATGTCAAGCCCTAAATCTTAACAAGGCAATTCTACTGACAAAGTAATTTATCTTTCTAACACCTGGACATCAGAAGGAAGAACCCATCCTGCGAGGATTTTTTGTTGGAGAGTTACAAATGGCAGTGCAGAGGTTTTGATGGTAGTCCAGCATGGTTGGGATTTAGGCTGGTGACGTGAAGGTGAAAAGCCTCCCTTTTTCCTGTCACTGTGCGTCTTGCACTGGCTTTTGGTGTGGAGGCTGAATGGTTTGTGTTAGAGGAACTGTCTTAGCGAAGTGGCAATAGAGGTGCTTTGAGTATCACGCTGAGCATCAGCTAGAGTTCTTAGATGTGCAGCCACTCTGTCTCAGATACACTTATCTTTAAATAGACAGCAACCTGACAGTTCTCAGTGTTTCTCAGGACTTTTTAATAGTAATTTTCTTCTAGTAGAATGCCTTGAGAAATTTTGTTTTCTGACATGCTTTGAATGTGCATTTTTTAATAGCCCAAAGATGTCATATTTTCTATTTAAATTGTTCACTTTGCATATGCATTTTCCCTCATGTTAGTCTAAAATGGAATTATCTAATTACAGAAATCTAAAATGAGAGTTCGTGCAGTTAGTGCAGTGTGGTCTGTAAGCTCATACAAGGAAGTCCTGTGCAAATAAAGAAGAGATGAGTATATGCTGTGAGGAATACCCATATCCTTCTAGCTACAGGAATTCTGAGACTTGTTATGCATACCTATTAGAAAAGGTGTCACTTTAATGGGCTTTTAAGTTTTAAATTAAAAAAATTTCCTACTGTTGACCATATGCATGTTCACAGGAAACAGTAATGGTTTCCCATTCCATGTGGATTGGAAATACAAGAGAAAGAATATCATGGACCTGTCACCATTTCTACTTCTGACATGAAATTTTTTTTAAAAAATATAGTTCATTTGTATGAATCAAGATATTTCCTTTTAGCCTTATGCATTTTAGAATGCTCACTGCCTTGATGTTGTGGTTCTAGATTGCTGTCTGATGTTTGAAAAGGAATGCGCCCCTTTAGATAGTTCTAATAAAATAGATGTAATTCTGTCTCAGAGTTCTGGTCCATATAATGAGTGTAGATAATATTTTAGTTTACATAAATAGCAGTTTCAGGTCCAGCTTTTCAGAATGAATTCTGTTTGATAATGTACCCCTTCTTCTGATTATGCTCTCTATTTTGAATTCTGATGCTTAGATTGTTTTTAGTACTTTTTTCCTAATTTCTAAGAGCAAACCAACTGTGATCTATTTTCTCCCTACAGTTTACATTTTCAGTTGGACTTGTCTACTTTATTTCATTCACATTTCATAAGATTGTTTGGCTTGGGTTTTTTTTTTGTTTGTTTGTTTTCAAAACCTGGATTTTATTTTAAGCCTGCAAATAGTCCTGTAAAGTAAATTTAAATGATTTCTCAAATCATGGAATAAAGGTGATTTGGCAGGTCTTTTTTTTTTTTTCAGACTTTGGCTTTTCTTCATTGCATGTGAAATCATAAGGAATGAATTCTAGCTTTTTAGTAGAATTAATTTATTGCCATTGTTAACTGATATTTTAAAATTATTTTTCTGTAGCAAAATGTTGGCTGTCGAACTTTGTCCTTGTCTGCACATGTTGGGTTTGATAGCCTACCTGACCAGCTGATTAGGAAATCCATCAAGCATGGCTTCTGCTTCAACATTCTTTGCATTGGTGAGTAGTACCTGGTGCTTTAAGGCTTTAGTGGTATACCCATTTTAGGAAGTGACAGATTTAAATCCAGCTATGTTGTTAAACAGTTTCTTTAATGTTAAGCATGAACTGTAATTCTACCCCTTCTCCCAGCTTTGTTTATTTGGGTTTGTATGTAGCATTTTCATAAATAATGTGAAGACCAAAAAAATGTTGAAAATGGATGCCAGTTATTTATTAATTTATCAGCAGCCTTTTGGATTTTTTTGAGTGAACTGGGTTTACGCTTTTAACAAAGAACTAGAGATTAAAAAAAATTCTGAAATTCCAGGGTGGTATTACTGAAGTGTTTCTATACTTATCAAATGTTTTGCTCTAATATTTTACCCTTATTCTTAAAAACCATCTGGTTTTTGACTCTCTGGTTTCACAGCTAGCTGCTTAACTTTTTAAAATCTATAGGAAGATGGTTTTACACTTTTAAAGAAACCAAAGTGTCAAGTCACTGTTCTGCTCATTACTCATTAGCTGGTAATTACTCATTACTGTTATATGTAGGATGAAAACAATAAAAGAAAATGTATTTAGTGTTCACTAAAAGAATGTACAAATACATTTTGCTCAGAGAAATCGGTTGAGAAGTTTTTGTGTACGCTTTCTGTGATTATTATGTGTTTATTTAATGTGCAAAATGACTTCTCCAACCCTTCTGTTTAACCTTAGGGGAAACTGGAATTGGGAAATCAGCCTTGATGAGCAGTTTGTTTAACATCAACTTTGAGGACTCTCCATCAACACATTTTCTGTCAAGCGTGCGACTTAGAACCCGGACTTATGAACTCCAGGAAAGTAATGTGCTTTTGAAGCTGACTGTTGTAAAAACAGTGGGATTTGGTGACCAGGTGAACAAAGCAGATAGGTAAGCGCCTTCTTGTCACTATGTTATGCTGAAGTTTTGGTCTTAATTGCAAGTTGATTTTTCTTTGGGCTTTGTAGTAAGTGGTTGTCTTACATGTATTCTGAATAGATGGTTAACTGTTTTCCTTGTGTGCCAAAATAAATACATTGTTCTTCTCATGTAAGAAATCATTTTATAATTCAGATGAAATCTGCTCCTTTCTTTATGATATAATCTTTTATAAATTTGTGTATATGGAGTAGTTTTTTTGCGGGGTGAAGAAAAGCAGGGAGTTTGATGGGAGGCTTTTTAAACAGCCGAGAAGATTATAAAGTACTGTAGATTAAATAGATTAGATCTACAGGGTTGTTAACAATTCAATTGTAACTTGTTGAAGACCTTAAACTGGAAGTAACATCATGTGGATCACTGAAGATCTTTGTTTTTTGTGTCAGTCAGTTTAGACAGAAGATGTAGAGGCAGCACACTGGTGTCTTTTAGAACTTTTTTTGAGTCACTGCTTGTGTGAATTTTTCACAGGACTGAACTGTCTCAGCAGATTTTGTTTCTTTCAGCTTAATTGTAAAGAATTTATGCTATGTGAGCACCTAAATGGTGGTACGCATATAATAAGAGGTTAGAGAGTCACATTAAGACTATCATGACAGCTGTGGCTTATGGTATGACTGCATAATAGCTACTGCTGGTGAATTGAATGAAGGAGATGCAAGTGGATACTAGTATAGCTATTAAAGGTTTTGATGTGTGGTATAGGAGGTGCCTTTTTGTTCTTTTGTTCTTTTGATTTTGTGTGTAATACCTGCTTCTGGATTTCGATAGCAATTGATCTGGTTTGTAAACTTATGTTCTGTATAACAGAAGTGTAAGGGTGCACTGCTTCTACATCTAGCAAATCTTTCTTTTTGAAAGCAGATTAGTATCTGGTTTTAAGTAGGATAAAGTATACTTAAACTGTACTTACTATGAATCAGATTTTTATTCTCTAATATTTCTCATTTTTGTTTTTGTCTATTGTTTAAGAGCTCTCTCATGTACAGTGCTTCAGAAGATAAAGCTTATCCTGTTTCTTGGTACTATTAATTGCATATTCTTTCTGTTCTTGTATTGTACCTAAGAGGTTGTTTTATCTTCCTTATATTTAAGAGTTCTGCATTTGCACAACTTAATTGCAGAAATTTAAAAACATCACTTGGGAAGTTTAGTTATAATCGTAATTAACTTTATGTAGCTTTTTTCCACTATGGTAGCTAGGAAATATTTTGTTTTATTAGATGCACAATTATTTTTTGAGTAGCTTTTCAGAAATTAGGATTAGTCTGTTTTTTACACATAATTTTCTGCCCTACTTGAGCAGCCTTTTGACATGTAAAGCAAAAATCTGCAGAACAATATAAGAGAGTTCCTTTCTTAGTCTGTTTAGGAGTAGCTAATATCTGGTTGTTAAATTTTATTTCCTACAGCTATCAGCCAATAGTGGATTATATAGATGCACAATTTGAAGCCTATCTCGAGGAGGAACTGAAAGTTATACGTTCTTTATTTAGCTACCATGATACTCGCATCCATGTCTGCCTCTATTTCATTTCACCTACAGGCCGTTCTCTAAAAACCATAGATTTGTTAACTATGAGAAGCCTAGACAGTAAGGTAAGACTTGGAAACAGTTCCAAGAATTTGTCTTTCTAAAGCATCTTTTAGCTTTTAGGTCCATTACCATATTTCAATTCTATATCAATGCATTTGGTTTTGTAGTTTTTTTTGGTACTGTACTATAAGTTCAGAATAAATGGGCTGTGCAAGTAGCTTGCAGTTCATCACTTGTTTGTTTACAAATCCAAAGGAGAGAGACATGTAGCAAGAACACTGAAAAAAGAAGCACAGCAAAGTTAAAAAAAGTAGAACCACACCAACTTTACTATTATTAAACTATAAACAGCATAGTGAGATTGGATAGGGTACCTTCCATAAGTGCTGCAGTATTTCTAATTAAGCTTGTTTCTAGTTTTGGGACTGCCGGAAAGTTGGCATATAAAAAGCTGTGCAGCATTATGAAGATCTTCATTATAGATAACTGAAGATGCATGAAGAGCCATGAACAGAACACCCTGCCAACGTGGCTTTTTATGTGATAGGCTGCAGTAGTGTTTTAACATCTTGATTTGTTTAGAAAGGTTTAAAATAGCAGTTTCTAATGAAATTACTTGCATTTTCTAAATCCTTAACTTTTTTCCTGTAATGAAACATTTAGCTGTGTGAAGTTAAATGTTTAACCTATTTTAAGAAACCTTATATTATTTGGATTTAATTTGTTGAAATGTTAAAACATTTGAAAACTTAAATGCATTTGCTGTGCCTTTCACCTTTTCCTTTGTGCTTTACTAGAGCCCCTTCTCCTAAATTCCTGCATTTTCTTGTTCGTGAGAAGTTTTTTCCAAGATAACAAGGATTTAATCAGCTGTCTAGACCACATTTGTGGTTGATAAGCACATGTGGGATTTTTGTTACTTTGTTTGTGGCTGTATTTTGCATTCTGAACCTCTCAATAGCAGAGAGCAAGCAGAGGGAAGGTGTGGTGGTACAAAGGTAGAGTAGAGGAGAGCGGGGTCATTTCTGTGTGCTGTGTTGTTGGTTTCTAGGTTGTGCCCTCTCTTTACTGGACTTCATTTAAAACTCTTAAAACCCTTTAAAAGAGTGTTTCTCTCAGAAGAAAAGGATACAGATCTTTGAGTCCCAGCATCCTAAGAAAATATCCACAGGATAAACCAAAAACTTTGGGGAATTTTGGCTTCTAGCCACCTACTGCAAATAGTTTTGGTTCTGCTTTGGCACAGAGAGAGCATGAACCACACGTTCACGTTTAATCCCTTTGCAATGGATTCTTTATGATCTTACTACAAAATTATCCATGTACACACAGAAAGGCTGTAGTTTTAACTGTAGCTTTGTTTCCATCTTGTTGTGGAGCATGTTTGTGGTGCTTTTAGTACTGCTTTCTCTAGTGGTAGTTAAGAACTCGGAGTTCCAAGGACGTAGGAGTCCCTGGGTGGATTCACTGAGTACAAGATTCCATAAAGAGAAGATGGTGCAGCCACATGCAAACATCAAATGTGTAAATCTATGTCAAAAGCTGTCTTGAGCTTCTTCCTAAATCCACTACAGTGTACACTGTGTGCTTTTGTTACGGTCTGCTGCTACAAAACAATAGCAGATTACACAGTTTAGAGGTAGAGAGGGTTCTTGGAATGGATTAGGTTTGTCCTGTACTCTGCAGTCCTTGAAGAAAAAAACAGAGTATCTATGGTCAAATTCTTTTTCTCTATTATGAATTGGATGACTAGCTAAGAATTTGGACTCTAGCATTTAGACACTGGAAAATCCTGTAGTTTTGCTTAGGATGGCATCACTACAGGCCAGCCAGGTTTCATTCACAGACAAAAGGAATCTTTTCCTGTAGACTTTCTTGATGGAAATAGTGGTTATTCAGCTAAGAGCTCTGCAGTTCTAATTTATTCTCTCAGAATTGTATGCAGGTTATGGTCAAGTCAGTAAAGTATTGTGGGGATTTAGTTTGGGTTTTTTCTCTTCAGAAAGAATCTTCAGAAATTTTTATATTGATTCATAGGGGTACAATTAAATCAGCCTGCTCTTGCAACCAACAGTGATTTTAAATACATGTATTTCTTTTCCGTCTTTGTTGCTTTTCTAAAACCAGAGTAAATTTTATGCTTTTCAATATTTTATACAATTGTGGTGATTTAATGTCCATGTTGATAGCTGTAATCACAGTTTCTGATGATTTTCACAGAATCATTAGGTTGGAAGAGACCTCCAAGATCCTTGAGTCCAGCCCAGCTCTAACAACTAAACTATGGCACCGAGTGCCCTACCCAGTCTTTTTTTAAACACATCTAGGGATGGTGACTCCACCACCTCCCTGGGCAGACAATTCCAATACTTTTAACACCCTTTCTGTAAAAATCTTTTTCCTAATATCCAACCTGTATTTTCCTTGATGCAGCTTTAGACTGTGTCTTCTTGTTCTGCCAGTTGTTGTCTGGAGAAAGAGACCAACCCCACCTGACTACAGCCACCTTTCAGGGAGTTGTAGAGAGTGATAAGGTCACCCCTGAGTCTCCTTTTCTCCAGGCTAAACAACCCCAGCTCCTTCAGCTGTTCTTCACAGGGTTTGTGTTCCAAACCCCTCACCAGCCTTGTTGCTCTCCTCTATCCTTGGTAAACTTTCTCTGCTATTTGTTTTCTAAGTAATTCTCTCCTAATTAGTGAGTGCTTGAAAAATGTTCACATTGAAAACACAACTTTCATGTTGAAAAAGAATAGAGGTTAATTTACTTCTGAGGACTCTGTGTTCCATCAATTTTTAGACCTATATTGGAGAAAACCTAACTTGATGTCCGTCTGCTAATTTGATTGAAGGTGTGAATTACTCCTAGCTGTAACAGATTGTTTATACAATTCTAAATTAGTTCAGTTATTTTAAAATATATTCCATAATTTTATTTGATTTTAGATATTTTACCCCACCTATGCTTAGATCATGTGTGCTACACAGTTATGGACTACTGTCAGGTAATCTTGAAGTCGTACTGAGACCTGGCTTGCTTCTTTTTCTTGGGGACATTTTGCTTAAGACAGAAGTCTTATTTGAAAAATAACAATTTTGAATCTGTTATTGACATTTAGGCATTTCCATTCAGATGGAATATTCAGAAGAACAGAAAGTATTTTTTTTTCTTTTCCTCTCCTTTTTCATCTGTGATCAAGGAACTCTGTAAACCTCTTCATTTTCTGAAATCTGAAAGAGTTATTTCTGTTGTTTTTCCAAAATATTTGGATATTGGCATTCATTAATTCCATTTAGTTCTGAAAAATATGTATTTTGGGAGTGGTAATAGTATTTGTAAGAAAAAAATCGGCATCTACTGCCTTCCAAGTTAGTGTCATAACTATTTTAGGAAATAGGGCAGTTTAATAGCACAGAATTCTGTGTTCTGAATAATGAGTGTAAAGACTATTAAGCAAGAAGCTCTAGCCTTTGTCATTCCTCTGCTCATACTGGAGAATACTGGAGAAGCTGTGCTGCAGTGGTGGGGTGAAGGAAATGTAGCTGAAAGGAACCCAAGGAAGAGGCTTGGGGGTAGGCAGGGTTTGGTAGCCAGCTTCTTTTTCTTTGTGTATTTAGACTGTTAGCTTTCATTTAACACTTGAGCCATGTCCTCTGCTGCTGTACACTAAACAAGCTATTTTTTTTTAACAGAGATATAAATACTTAATGGCATTTAGTTAATAAGTAGGCAGTGCTTTCGTTTGACTTCCCTCTATGAGACCTCCGTCCTTGTTCTTAGAATCAATTATTTTAAGGGAGTATATTAAATAATTGGTTGCTAGTTAGTTAAATGATGCCCATGAGAATGCTTTTCATTGTAAAAATTTCGTATCAATGGATAGAAAGGTTTGGACTGCGGAGAAAGTTTCAAACAGCTAATTAGAAAACAATTCTGTTTATTAATGTTGCCACCTCAAAACTGAAGTCTCATATAATTTATGTCATTCATAGGTCAACATTATACCAGTTATAGGCAAAGCAGACAGCATTTCTAAAACTGATCTACAAGAGTTCAAGAAGAAAATAATGAGTGAATTAGTTAGTAATGGCATCCGGATATACCAGTTTCCTACTGACGATGAAACTGTTTCTGAGATTAATACCATCACAAATGTAAGTAAATGACAAAAATACTGATATTTCAGTACTAAAAGATCATTCTCTAATGCTGATTAATGTCACTGCTTTCACCATTGTCTTTAGGCTTGTAAGTTTGCATGTCACAAGTTTGTTTGTTTATTCTTCTTAAAAAGTTCTTATGTGTTGGGGGTCTTTTCCCTACTTGCAAATCTTCCTGCCCCTCTACTGTTGATACCTGTAACAGAAAAGAGGTTCTTATGCATACATAGTTTTTCTAATATCTAGTTAATTAATATATAATTATTATTACAGATGGACAGATTGACTTTGCTCTTTTCCTCAATAGATTCAATTTTACACCTGGTAGAAAAGATATTTAGGTGCTTCATGTTGACAACTTTCTACAATAGCAAGTCTTCCACCTGCTTCTTTTTCTTTTATTTAGTACTTTCTTTTGAAATTGGGGCAGATTTTCTCTGGGGATGTAAAGGTCAGATGTAACTCTGGGTTATTTTCTGTTGTCCTTTCCAATTGTCCCAGGGGTAGTTGCCAGCTTTCAAGTGAAGCTGTGAAGCTAGATGGCTTTGCCTTGAGCGCTCTGTATCTGATGCTCTTGTGCATGTGTTTGTAGGTACACATGACCGTGTTTGTGTGTACTGGAGTTTGAAAGTAGGGCACGGGAGCCAGGATGCCAGAGCCCATGGTTGTACATTCCTAACCTCTGTTACCCAGCCAGGGAGTGAGAATGTGCAGCTGTCAATCAATAACAGGTCCTTTTCCTGTGGTGAAACCTGGTGGTCTGTTTCTTACCACTTCCATGCTCTGCTAGTGATTAATTTTCCAGGTCATGGTGTTGCTTTATTTGGTCAGCTGTTGTGGGTCAGCATGCAGGCAGTAAGTGCCCAGCCTTTGTGCCAAGCCCTCAACAGTAACCAGACCACAAGTTCCAGCATGTGATTGTCATGTGAGTGTTACTGGGATATGAGCTTTGGTTGAATGTGAGTCATATGTTCTAGGGCAGTTTTCTGTTTGGGGTTGACATTTCCTAGTGTGGCTCAGGATGTAGTTGGCTGCCTTTGCCATTGGGACAGACATCCTGAATGAGGAACAACCTGCTTTTCACCAGGTAGTCTTATTCTGCAAAATGCCTTTCCAGACATATGGCCCCCAGCATGGGCTTATTCCTCCTGACACACAGGACTTAGCATTGCTCTCATTTTCACTTCCTGACGTGCCTGTTGGCCCATTTCTCCAGCCTGTTGAGATTCCCCTGAGTTGTCAACACACGCATCTGGATCTATCAGCTTCTCCTTCTGTTTCTGTTGTAGTTTGAGTTTTTTATCAGTGGATACTGACTAGCTACTGATCCCTACTAGGGCTGGTTTCTGGTTTCAAATTGCCTGTTGGCTTTTCCTGAAATGGTGTTTTCCTCCCTAATTTATTTCTGAAGTGTTTCTATGTTTTAGCGTAAGAATGCTGACAGATACGACTTTATTGGTATGACTCCTACAGGGTTATTTGCCATTTGCCGTGGTTGGAAGTATGGAGAAGGTGAAAATTGGAAACAAAATGGTGAGAGCTCGTCAATACCCTTGGGGCATTGTAAAAGGTATAGGAATTCTTAAAAGTATTTTTACGAGATTTTTGCTGTTGTTGAAGTATAAATAAGTATATGAAGTATAAAATTAAATTCCAATAATACAAAGGGCTGTTTCACTGATGCCAGGCTGATTGTATTTTGGATCAACAGTATAAGGAATTTAGCAATTAATACTTGAGGCATGCACTGTTTTATAGTTTCATCCACACTGATGCATCCTTAGAATCAAGGAATGAGATGGTGTGTGTAATACTTGGGTAGGTTAGGATAGTGATGGTACCTCTAGCACTACTAGATTTCAAACATTTGGTTATTGTCAGTAAAGAGGGTTAAAAAAGAGAGAAATGTGTTCAGCTCAAACAGGAAATCGGGACAGGTTGAAATATGTTCACCAGTACTTACAGGTCTTCAGTACTTCAATGTGTATATTAGAAACTATAAGAAAGTGTGTAAGAGGTATAATAAACAAGATAACCTTTCCCTAGAAGTATATTTAGTGAACAAAGTAAGTGACGCTGTTTAAAATGTATTTTATTATGTATGACTATTTTGCTACTTCTGTATAATAATAAAATCTTCTTTTTACTGATTAGTGGAAAATGAGAGCCACTGTGACACTATAAAGCTTCGCAGAATGCTTTGCACAAATATGGAAGACTTGAAAGAGAAGACTCGTGCATATTATGAGTTGTACAGACGCTGCAGACTGGAAAAGTTGGGTTGTAGAGACATTAGCCCTGAGAACAAACCGGTCAGGTAAAAGACAATCTGCAGCACTTGCTTTCAGCATCCATTTGCTTCACATCAACCCAATGCAGAGCAGTGTTCCTACATAAAATAAGTTTTCTGAGAAGGAAAGAATATATTTTTTTAGTTGGAGGATGTAGCTGTTCATTCAGTTACCTTCATGGAGAAGTATATGGGTTTAAATGAGCATTCTTTTTAAAAACATGAAAGCCAGTTGTGTTTCCGAAATCTTTCTCTTCTATAATAAACCTGAGGATTTTAATTTTTCTCAGGAAGCATGTCTGTTTTCCTTAGGTACCTGTGCTTTATGAACTTTTAAATTATTTTCATTATATATTAGTATTATGTTTTACTTTCTCTTTTAAGAAAGTCTGATTCTGAATAATGGTTTGGTTGGACTCCAGGCTCAGAAGGAACTGAAACAAAAACTTTTACAAAATAAGTGGTTACACTGTTGACTTCCCACATTATCTGCCATAATAACAAATGTCTTAGCATTTTCAGGTCAAGAAATCTCTTGCTGGACTGTAGGAAGTTAAAAGAGAATTCCAAAGGAAAGTTAAGCAAAAGGTTATAGGCACTCAGTTGTTTCATGTAGTAAAGCTGCTTTGTGCAGGAAGCATTTAAAATTTCTATATCCAGTTTGTTTAATCTTTTATTTTGAGTTCTCTCATTTCCCTCTTCCAGCTTCCTTTGTTTTTTCCTTATGCATGGGGCTGTACTTTTAATTGGTCAGAATCCTGCTGGGGAGGAGCTATAGCTTTGTGAATTGTTCAAGCCTTGATGGTTTAGCAAAGCACCGTTACTGCATAGTCATGGTGGGAAATACTGACTTTAACCAGGCATGAAAACAGAATAAAACTTAGCATTAAAAATAGCTTCTCATTGTTTGAACTGAGGCACTTTTGCAGATTAATTCATTTAGATGATCTTGAGCTGACCGTGAATCAGTGGTCTCTTGACATTTTTCTTGATTTTAACAAGAATGTAATACATCCTTTTCATAGAAAGAGAACCAAAGGTGAAAGAGGTTTAAAACCAGCTGAAATTAACCATATAATTTTCATTTGGTTTAGGTTTAAATTTAAGAACCTGTGTTAACAGCTGATGCCTTGTTATCCTTGTCTAGGGAAGACTTTTTTTAGAGATTTGCTCACGGCCATACTGACTCCAGTACCTTTGGCTTTTCTGAAGCTGGATTTCATGGTGTACAGCTGTCTCAGGATAAGAGTTAAATTATAAAAACCATCATCCATAGATGTATTTTCTTTCACAAGCAAAGGAATTATCTTTGTGAAACCCCTACAGTTTGCATTTTGTTAGCAGCCTGAAGTGGCAGGTTCATATCAGAACGTCCCAGTATTTTACACTTCAGAGCTCATTTAGAAATTGTCTGCTTCTTGGATATACAGAAGAGCTGAGTTGTCTCTGGTGTGTAGAATTTACATAGGGCCCCCTAGATGTCAATTTTATTGAGAGAATTTTGGCAGGAAAGTACACTTAAGAATTAGTTTTGGTAAATCAGATGTATTGAAAATGTCATTGTTTTGGAAGGATGAGAATAGATATCCCATAAGACTCTAGGAAAATGAACTTTTTCCCAGATTTACTGCAACAGGAAAAGTAAGACTAGGATAGATGTGGTTGTTCCTCAGTAATCAGTGAATGATGCTGAGGTCTGAAAGAGAAGGTATTTGGTACTTTGGGAGAGACATGATACCATAAAAAAGGAAGATAATTTAGAGGATGTGTATGCAGTGTAATTAGCATACTAATGCAGCCTTACCCATAAGGTGTTTTATCAAGTTACTGAGGAAACAAAAAGTGTCATCCTCAGCAATGTGATAGAAAATGTCTTTTTACATAGAGGAAGTTCATTGCTTCCCAGTTTGTTTGTACATTTAAATAACTTTTAGAATAGGGACTATCCAGTTATTTAGGTTAAAATGTGTTATTAAATTGTCATCCTCTTTGCCCTAAAGATGTTTACAATATATACATGTGTATTCTAAGAGCTGTAGTTTTAGAGTATTATTAATATTGCATAGCAATATATGCCTGAAGATTAAAATTTCATGCTAGTTGTGTAAATAATGATCAAAATGCATGTTGAGAATTCATATTTTGTGCCTGTGATGTAGCTGTCTGCATATTAAATTTGATAATAATGTAAGTTTAGAAAACCTTTGCTAGACTTGAGTAATTGTCTGTTTGTAGCACTTGAACACTGACACTTTAGTAGCGAATGTTCCCTGCCTTTTGGCATATTGGGAAGAAGCTGCCTGTGAAGCTCCTGTACTAGTTTTTTGGATTTAGAAGTAGGACAGTAGTTTATTCATCCAAAATTGTATGCCACTGCAAAGCAAAACCAGTAATTCTTGGATGTCCAGCTACCTTGTGAGCAGACATCTGTAGAGACTTTCACTCTTAGGAAAAAAACATGTTGGCAAGTTTTACTTTTTTATGGGAGATGTGGAAAGAGATAGTTTCAGCACACAACACCAAAATAGATTTGCACCTTTATTATTAGGTGTGAGAAGGAAAAATAAAGGTAATCTGAAGTGACTGTCTTGTGCACACTTATACTTATTATACACTTACACACTATATCTATTCCCTAACCCTGTATTTTTGGTGAAGCTATTTCGTAATAACTTTTTAATTTGTTAGTTTGCAATTGCATTCTAGAATGATGTAATGAAGTCAATGGATAGCAGAGTATTTAGGGTGTGGTTTATGCACTTTATGCAGTATCTGTTGGATATAAAATTCAGGAAGTGGATTTTTAATAATTTTATAATTTTTTGCTACTTAAAATTGGCATTTGCATTTCTTTATTGCTGAAAAGTAAAGATAAGCTTTTTTGTGTGTGTGCAGATGGTCTGGTACTGCCTTTTCAATGGTCCAATTATGTCCATTAGGAACATGAATTCCTAGTTTCAGATCACTCTCAGCAAGGGATAATTGCTTAGATGTTTTGAATGGTAAAGTTTGGAATAGTTGAAAACAGAAATCTAGACATGAAGAGTTCTTCCAGGAAAAACTTCTAAATATACACGCACATACCTAGTTAGCCTAGGTGTTTGCAAGGGAGAAGAGGATTGCTAGTGTTTTGAAGCTGGACATTTTGTTAAGTCCATTTTTCAATTTAAGTTGTTGCCTATGGGCACATTTTTGTTCTGAAAGAAGAAAGCTGATAGACCAGGGTCTGTTGAAAGAAGCTGAGGATTGACATTCAGGCTGTATGCTTGTGTGTTTAGATTTGCTGATGTTAATAATTCTCTGGGTTAGTTGTTTTTCTGTCATCATAATTACAATTTGTTCTCCATTCTAATTGCAATTAAACATATTTGTAACATAAGCATCTTGGTTTCTCAGTATGTGGGGAATCATTCTATGCTTTTTTCCTCCCTGAAACTGGGATATTCAGACCTTGCAATTCTTGAACTTGTTTATTTTTCAGTCTCTTTTGAAGATGATGACAGAACACCAGGAAGGATTCAGTGATATGAATAAGTTTATATGTAGAGGAAGTTTGACATGACTCTTGTCCTGTCTAAGAGAAGAAACCTAACATTTTAAAGGCTATTAGACCTTTTCCTTAAGAAGTCTTTGGCAATGGAGTTCATCTGACCAGCTGCAGACCTTTTCGTTTGAACTCAATATTTTAGCCATCTTAGAATGAGATTGGACCACACCCAAAATACCTGTTTTTCATGCCTCTACTGGAAAATTGATAATTCTTTAGGTCTACCACATCCTTATTATTGCTCAGTATCAACTGAGATAGTTGACTTGAGTTGAAGGACTGTGCTAGAAATACCTGCCACTAGTTAATTTTTTTTTTTTTTACTTTTTCTGAAATACTTTGATAGCCAAATGTTATGCAGAAAGTTACAAGTGTTACTTTCAAATTTGAAAGCTTTTAAAATTGTAATTGAATGAACTTTAAATATCTGTATTGTTCAAACCTATTTGCACATTGTGTTCCACTGAGAGTTGAATTCACTTTAGAGTCTTTATTTATGAACATAATGTGTCTGATTTTCAGTTTTAGGCTTCCATGCTTTCAGTCTCATGCAGACAGAAAAAACTGTATGTCACAGCTATGCTTCTGTAGAAAGGCAGGTGGTAGTGCTGGTATGTATGATTAGTTTAGACTGTCTTCACAATCCCTTTCTCCAAAACCTCAGTAAGAATGCATTATTTAAATAATTAGTTATAACATGTAAATTTTGCAGGTGTCTTTGTACAGAGCGTAACAGTCTGACTGTCTAAGCCAGAAGAATGAGAGAATCTGTGAACTTGATTTTCATAATGTGCTAAATGAAAAGCGGTGAAACAGGTCTTCAGATAAACCAGAAACTATTTTACTGTAAGCAGTGGATGAAGTAATGTTGAAAGGATTGACTTAAGATTTAGTGAACTGTCTTTCCTTCCTCCCCAAATCTCCTAACACCAAAGAGTGTTTGGGTTATTGTGTTGCTGGCCTGCCACACGTAGAGAAGGAAATTGGTTTAGTTCTGTCTCGTTGATTTCCAGAACAATCAGTCCAGGGGGAGGGGGTATTTCATGGAGTCATAGAATGGTTGGGATTGAAAGAGACCTCAAAGACCATCTAGTTCCATCCCACCTGCCATGGACAGGAACACATTCCACCAGCCCGGGTAGCTCAAAGTCCCATCCAGCCTGGCCTTGAACACTTCCACATGAACACTTACTGGCATCCACAACCACCTGCATAGTAAATTTTAAAAATACACTTTTATTTCTCCTCTTCTTTCTATGTGTAATATGATTAGTTACTGAGTGTCTTCAAAGTTAATATTTTACTAATTTCAACACAAAATTGCTTTTACCTGATAAAGTAACCTAGTCTGGGTCTAAGGATGTCCACATAAAGAAAGGAAGGTGTGATTGCAGCATGTTAACTTAGTCTAGCATTTGCTTTAGCAGTTTTATTGTTCCCAAAGGCAGCATTTTATCTATCAGAACTGACTGTGTGCAGAAATGTGTATAGTGTGAGACTGCTAGCACTTGAAAAACCTGTGCTGTAGCATTATTGTCTAAACTTAGTGATAGTGTGAATTAATAAGTGTGAAAACCATGCCTCTTTTCATGTGGATTTTAGGGATTTAGAGTTTCAGGGTGACCTAATTTACTTCACAGCTGATTAAAAACCCCCCAAACAAACCCGAACACAAGAGGGTAATTGTTCTGAATTTATTTTGTTGCCATGTAGTGCTTGAATAAGAGTAGGAGGAGTGCTCTGGCCTTCATATCTTATGAACATTGTCTCCATGTGCAATTTCAAGATGTTTCTTCTCTCTTAACATGATATTTTGAATACAAATAAGAAACTTTGGGGCTGAGAAACTGCCCAGTCACCCTAAATTTAAAGATAGAGCTGTTTAAGCTTAGTGGTGCTCTAAATAATTAATTCTTTAGACTTTTAGACTTTATTTTTTGGTAAATTTTTCCATTTATAAATGGTTTTAATAGAAACAGTAAAAGGACAAAAGCACAAGTGTGTGTGTGTATATTAAAAGTATAAATCAAAATGAAATACTTAATACATGTACCTGTTTATTTAACATGAGGGTGGAAGGCATGAGTTACCTGGCAAAGGACAGTAACTCATGTTAGCTGTGAAGGGCTGACCAGTCAGCACTCAGCAAGTGTTAGGAGAGATGGAAGGTGTAAAGAGGAGCCCCAGAGAAAAGCTAGACCATTATCCATGGTTTAATCTGTTCTTAAGTCCAGTGTCATAGAAGACAATGCCTTTGAGTTTCCAATAACCATTAACATAGCTGTGGTCCACCAATTCTGCTTTCTGGAATCATGTGACTTACAGAAGTTTATGGTAAATATTTTCATGGAAGAACTTGTGTCATTAAGCAGGTTTGCTTTTCAGAGGAAGTTCGGTGTATGAGGTACATCTGTGTACTAGCTACATTCACGTTTCTTGAAAAGCATATTTCCCTCAAGTGGTAGTATAGACCCTGAAAATGTCGAACCTCTAGTAGTTTATTCATATGAATAAATTACTAGCATCTTTTAATTTGCCGTGATATGCTTTGACATGAAAGAAGTATCTCAATTTCAAGTACCTGTTGTTTGGAAGAAAAAAAAAATGTATCTTGTGTACTGAAAAGAGAAGGGAGGCATAGATTTAAAAGTAAACAAATGTTTGATTTACTTGCTGACTTTTTTTTTTTTGCCAGGGATTTGCTCAATGATCTGAACTAATTTATTCCTCCTATATAGTTCCAAATATAAGTATAGTATGTATGCAGTTTATTTGCTTCTGGAAGAGAGGGTTCAGAAAAAAACAAGCAGTCTTGAGGTTTTGGCTGTTGCATGTTGGAAAGTAACCCTGTATATTGGGTGTTGAGCAAGTTACGAAATTGAATTCATTCTATATTGCTGTAATTGTGCCCTATTTAAGTTTTGACATTACAAAAAGAGTGTTATATGTTTTGAAGATCCTGTTATTTTCTTCCATTTTCGTATAGGAACGTTTTTTTGTTAAATTAATGCTCCAGATTGTTTCTGTATGGTCCTACTTGAAGACTGAGGTTTCACAATAAGGAAATTTTGGGAGAATTCTCCAGCAATTTCAGTGTCTTAGTACTGAGCAACTTAAAAAGTTGTGCCTGTTGGAGTCAGAAAGGTATAAATCAAGTCTGTAGAACATGAGATGCCTAAAGTGTATTTACTTCAAAATGTAAATTGCCCAGGAGCTCTTAGCATACATAAGTAATTTTACTCGGGGTTGTTTATGTAAATAAAAAATAGGAAGATAACATGCTTGCTTCTGTTTAGGTTTCTTTATGATTTTTTATGTAGGAAGCTGTAGAAATTAATATTTCAGATGAGTATTAATTGTTTAAATAATTTTCTAGATTGTTGGTTTTCCACACTGAATAGAACAGTGTGCTGGAGAGTTGCTTACATTTTTGAACTTCAGTCTGCAGGAGGTCATTGAGGCAAAGAGGCTCGAGTTCTGCCTTGAAATGGAAAGAAAAGAAGAGGAGATTGAGCAACGATTTGTGCAGAAAGTGAACGAGAAAGCAGCAATGTTGGAAGAGGCAGAGCAACAGGCAAGCATGCCTGTCTGTCTTGAGTTTGTTTTCTGAGATTTGGAACAGCTAAGTTCTTAACAAAATCGGTGGTTGATATTTATAATTTCCTAATATTTTGAGGACAGCAATGCTTTAAATCAAAAGCAGTTTGGCTACACAGATTGATTTGATTAGCAGATGGATTAGACACCAGCAAAGAAGACAATATGTTTTACGAGGAGTAGCTGAGGGAGCTGTGGTTGTTTAGGCTGAAGAGGTCTCGGAGGACACTTTATTGCTCTCTACAACTACCTGAAAGGAGAAATGTAGTGAGTTTGGGGTTTGTCTTTTCTCCCAAGTGCTAAGTGACAATATGAGAGGAAATGGACCTAAAGCTGTGTCATGGGAGGTTTAGGCTGGATATTAGGAAAAACATCTTCACTGGAAGGGTTTTTAAGCTTGGAGAACAGGCTACCCAGGGAAGTGGTGAGTCATCATGCCTGGAGGTATTTAAAATATGTGCAGATGTGGCACTTGGGGACATGGTTTAGTGGTGGGCTTGGCAGTGCTGGGTTCATGCTTGGACTTGACGATTTTAAAGGTCTTTCCCAGCGTAAGTGATTCTGTGATTCTATAAATGGCACTCTTGTTACCAAGAAGGGAAGGCAGGAGCTCGTGTTCTAAAGGCTTTGGTGGATAGCTGGTATGCATCTATAGAAGATTGGGAGTTGATATGGTGAAGTAACAGTGATGAATATAGTGGTTGTGTTTCTTTGTCTTCTCCCGCAGTGTGGTGAGAAACATTGGTATGCCATAACAACACAGTAGGTGCTTTTCGTGCATAGATTGCCCTGTAAAAACCAAGATTTTAGGAAAAAATCTTTTCAGAGGCTTTTCAGAGCGGGCCATGTGTGTTTGCCTGACTTCCAGACTCAGTTATTTAATCTAAGCTCAACACTCATGCTGAGAGGTTTGAAAGTGTGTATGTATGTCTGGTATTCTGTTGGTTTGTTTCAGTTCTGGTTTCAAAATCTCATCTCATCCCAGCTGCTTTAAGACTATTTGAAGATGTGGTGTATTTCTTGGCTCTGTTTTTGAAGACTTAGTCCTCTCAAGCTGGACTAGCAAAATAGGATCTTCTCATCTACCTTCTGCCAGACTCTTATCGTGGTCGTGCGTATTTATATTCAAACACTGGTTTAATTGAAATTGGAAACCTGTGTATTTTTATTAATTTCTTTTCTGTAGCAGTATCTGTAGCAATTTTTTTTTTAGGTGTTCAGGTGCATGTTTTAAATAAGAAGGCGGCTTAATATTTGTTTCCTAAATCTGTTAAGACCCCCATGCTACTTGTGGAGAAAAAAAAAGTCAGATCCAGTTGTTCTCAGTATGAGGCAGTCCAACTGGAAGAATGCTTAGCCATGTTCAAAGCAGGTTCAGCAAGGTCTTACACAGTATCTGTGCTAACCCTTTGATATTATCCTTGTATGATTTATACGGAGTTGTTTGTGAACTCTGCATATTGCAGAATTATGGATATTAGTTTTCCAAGTTTCTGATGTGGGAAAGTGATCATGCAATCACTCCTAAACAACATTTGTTATGTACTCTTGCTGCTGTATTTTGTGTCTGGAAACCAAAGAAAGCCAAGAATTTCTGTTGTACTTCAGATTTCTTTCACATCCTTCATTTAGAGGAAACTTGTAGGTGCACCTACATAATTTTTCAACTCTGCTATGTACAACAGGCATCCTGTTACATTTATAGTCTTAGTTTCTTCTTTGTAAAAGCAGGATTCTAGAAGAATTTGTGTGGGGGGAAATGGGAGATGAGAAAGGATTGAGTACCCCTTTTGTTGTCACACACAACTTCACAGTGGGTTTAAACTGGTTGAAATACGTCTGGAAACTAAAATGCATTAATATTTCAAAAAAACCCAATCAAAGAACAATTACTGTAGAAAAGTAGGTAGCTACTTGCAGCCCACATGTAACTCCCCAACCGGATTAACACTGTGTTCTTACTAATATTTAAATCTGATCAATATACACTTCCCCACTTGATTTTAGGGAACTATATTCTTCTTGAGATATATTGATTTAATCTGTTGATAATTGGTTCATCTCTAAAGGCCTCTTCATTTTGATACAATAAAGATACAATAAAATGTGGTAGGAAATCTAGTATTCACTTAGTGCCTTCCCTGTTTTCCTGTACTTTGAGTATAATAGCCTGGATCATGAGAACAGTCTGATAAAAGTTAATATTTTTCTGTATTGCTGTTTTTTAGTCTTAACAGTTTGGGGAAATAACTGCAATTTCTAACAGCTATTAACACAAGTTGAGATGGGTTTTGCTGTTAATTTTCAGAGGGTTTTTATATTGTGATATCACCACCTTGTGTTGACAGTTGGAAATGTTATTTTTTGTGCTTTCTTTAAATAGGTACTGACTAAATTTGAACATCTTACGCTAATGCATCAAGAAGAGGAGTTGAAATTAGGGGAAAAGAAAAAACTTCTAGAAGATGAAATAGCTCAGTTTATTGAAAAGAAAGCTGTCACTGTATCGATTCAGTCACAAGTGCCTGTCTCTACCCCTGTTGTTAGTTCGAAGACACAAGGACTGCAAAAAGTAAGTGCTGATGCTAGTCATCAGAGGCAGCAATAAAAAAATTCTTCACATTCACTTTTATAACTCAAATTTCAGTAATCTTTTAGAAAAGACAGAAACATGCTCCTATTCTGTGATAAGAAGACAGAAGTGTGTAAAATACCCTCATGCTTGGATTTACTTTTGGAGTAATTGCTGTTTGTTCTATGAGCATTGTTTTGTCTTTCTTTTCTTTTTTCCATGAAAGAACCAAGATTTTCAACTTGAAGTCCAATGCTTTCATGTCAGAGATGAAGGAACTATGAATGTTGGAGAGCAGAGCAAGAGGGAGAGTGAGAAGGAGGAGTTAGAGAGAGAAATTCACCCAGGGAATTTCAGGAATAGTATTTGATTGCAGCACTCAGGTTTTGAATGTAGGATATGTTATTAGTTTTATGAAGCGGTCTAACTACTGTTGGATAGATATTACTGTTGGCACATATTAGATGTGTCATCCTAGGACAGATTTTTGAGAGAAGAGATTGATAAAATTTGCTGTAAAAACACAAAGTGCAGAATATGACCCAATAAAGATTTCACTTTCTTCCCACCCACCCACTTCTTTCTTTCACCACTCTCAAAGTTGAGTTGAATAAATTGTGAAAATTCAGAAATACTTTCAAAAGTAGTGTTCAGAATAACATGCCAAATTGATTTATATAAAAAACATTGAATTAAATACTCATATAATAAATTAAATTGACTTAAATGTTTTTCCCCTCCCAAACCAGAACTGAATTAACTTACTCATTTTTTTTTCCTGATAGCTTACAATTTTACTGCAGATAACATTTTGTTAATTAATAACTTCCTGCAGTTGAAAACAGATTTCTTGGTTCTGAATTTATTTATAACTGCTAGATTCTGAAGAACTTTAGAAGCTACATTGGTGCACATATTTCCACAGATATCATCAAGCTTTGACATTTTTGGGGTGTATGCTAGAAGCCTAATTTGGCCAAAATTTATTGCATTTCAACTGCTGTTACCTAATCCCTTTTCTTAGATTCCTTTGATTCTGGATTTACATATGAAAGTGGAATTCTTGGTAACAAAAGTCATTATCTGCACTACTATGAGTAACTCTTCTTGTTTAGTTTTATTTCTTCAGAGTATGTTAAGTTTATATGCTTGCTGTGGTTTTTCAGTTCCAGCTTTATGTAATACTGATGACAGAAGACACAATAATGATAATTTCTCATGAGAAAGCAGTGGTTCATGGTGTGCTTTTGAAGGTATAAGAGTTCCAGTTTCTTACTAAAATGTTTGGCTAATAGGTCTTGTTGCTGCATTCTGCAAAAGAATAATTTTTAAGCATGATCTGTACACACACAGTGTGGTGGTTACTGTAATTATCATCACAGGCTTTCTGGTAAAGCTCTGCCTTGATATGTGTTTGCCTTAAACATCACGCCATAAGTGTGCTTTGCTTTAATTTTAAATGTATTGTGCCAAAGAAGGTGTTCCTGCCATAAAGAGTTCCATTCAGACTATGAAGAGTGTACTGCAAAAGTATTCAGTGAATATATCCACTACAAGCTTCCTAAAGAGTTCTTTTCAAATGGTATTGTTTATTAGTCCACTGTTATTTAATACAACTACTGACATATTTGAACAATTTACTCATTTTGCTGACAGATTTTTGTTTATAGGCTTTTATGCACGAGCAGTGTTCTAAATTTCAGATATACAGTCTTTTTAGTAAAAATTTACTGAGATGTTTTTGCAATCCTGTACTGTTGCAGGATGGTTTATTTGATATTACTAAGTCAGTATGGAAAGTACCTGTATGTAAGGTTTTTGAGTGTGGTAATCAGTTACAGTTGAAGATTTACAAAAACTCCAGGTTGGTTAAAACAAGTTCTAAGTGCTTTGTATGTTTTCAGTAGTCGTGATAACTAATGGGAAACTTTAAGAGGTACAGTTCTCTGGAGTTGTGTTGTTGGACTGTTTAAAAATGAAATACTATCTGACAGAAATAAAATAGATTTGTTTTGCTTAAGTGTTACTCTTGTTCTGCTTGCTATCCCTCATGTATTACTAAAAAGGAGTAAGATTTCACATTGAACTGAAAAATATAAAGGTTTTGCATCTGTTTTAAATACCTCACGTCATTTATTGATTGGAAAAAATAGGTGATTTGTGTGAACCGTACCAGAAGGGCAGTGTGACTTGTGATATACTTTTCGTGTACCACTGTACTTAGCATATAGTCATGGAATATCTCAAGTTGGAAGAAAACTGTAAGGAGTTGGAAGAGACCCTTAAGGTTCCTTGACTCCAGTTCTCTGCTCCTTGCAGGACTACCATAAAATCCAAACTGTGACAAAGAACATTGTCAGACACTCCTTGAACTCTTGACAGACTTGGTGTCATGCATGACCACTGCCCTGGGGAGCTGTTCAGTCACCAACCTCGCCTTCTGTTTTACTCACACAGTGATGCATACCATACAGTTTTGAACGAGTGGAATGGACATTAAAGATCATCTAGTCCCAAGCCCCTGACATGGACATGAACACCTTCTACTACACCAGGCTGCTCAATGCTTCATCCAACCTGGCTTTGAACACTGCTAGGGATGGGACATCCACAACCTCCCAAGGGGCAACCTGTTCCAGTCCTCACCACCCTCACAGAAAAGAATTTCTTCCTACTATCTAACCTAAATTTTCCCTCTTTTAATTTGTACCCATTGCTCCTTGTCCTATCGCTACAGTTTCTGACAGAGTCTCTCTCTGGCTTCCCTCCAGGCCTCCTCCAAATACCAGAAGGTTTTTTCCACACAACCTTCTCTTCCCTGGACTGACCGGCCCCAAATTTCTCAGCCTGTTGTTGTAGGGTAGGTGTTCTGGTCCCCTTATTAACTTTGTAGCCCTCCTCTGGATTTGGTCCATTAATTCCATGTTCCATCCAGAGCTGGGTGCAGGACTCCAGGTGGGGTCTCACCAGAGCAGAGTGGAGGGGCAGAGTCCCCTCCCTTCCCCTGCTTGGGGTGCAGCCCATGGTTGGATTTCTGAACAGTAAGCACACATTACCTGCTCATGTTGAGTTTTCCATGAACCATCATCCCCAGGTCTTGTGCAGGGCTGTTCTCAATCAATTCTCTGCCCAAACCTGTACATAAAATACTATTTTCCTTCAGTAGCAGTGAGAGGGAATAGATAATGAGACATAAAACCCTTCATTGACCAGGAAAGGGTCAAGCTGCTAATTCAATCATCTCTACAGACAGAACAGGCTGTAACATAGGAGGAAAGGGTTAAGAGGAGACTCCACACACTTGGACAACATACGATTTTGTTCAAGAGAAGAAAATGGGGCAGGGCCATGCCCTGTGATTGCTCCTTCCTGACCAAAATGTAGCTTGATGAAAGACTATTTTTGGTTTGACTTTGTACCATTGAATGGGCCATTTGCATTTGTTGCATTAGAAAGAAGGGATATGCCTTTGTTAAAGCAGGTAACAGCCAAATGAAAAGAAAAAGGTTTTTTTTAAAGTGATTTGGAAATGTTATCAAGTGATCTTGAACAGAATGTAATAATAATTGAATGATGTGTATTGTCAGTGCTCAGTTATCTCCCAGTGTGCTGTTCCAGCTGCTGATGTTAGTTAGCTCAAGCACAGCTCAGACACTTCATGAGTGTTACAAAACTGCATCAAAAGACAGATTTAGCTGTCTGTAGTCTGGCCACTTTGCTGAGGACAAAGACTGAGAATAGTTAAGTACTGTTTGACCTAAATAGCTCTGTGCCTGGCCAGTGCTAGAGGATGTCCTGTGCTTTGACAGCTGGGAACCATGAACAGGGGCATGTGCTACCACATGTCTTGGTCAGATGGGTTTCTGTGCACTTGCACGTGCTAGCCCTGCAGGACTCAGCAGCAAAACAAACCTGGTGCAGGCACCTGTGCAGGTCTTTGGAACAGGTGACAGTCAAAGGGGGGTTGTTCAGTTGTAGCACAAAAACAACATAGCACAAAGTGAGAGAGCTGGTGGGTTTTCCTTTTCATTTCCTTATATTCATTTAAATAGTGGAGATCATCCGGAAGTGTGGAAAATTCCACTACTATTTTGTTTAAGTTTGCCCAAAGATGAGATACCAGGTAAGAGCACAAGTGCACAGCCTGACAGTCAAATGCAATTCAAAGAATTAAAAAGGAGCAACTAACTAATATTGTCCGGAAGTGGAGAATTAATAGTGGTGGTAAATAAAAACATATATGTCTCCTTGTGGTTTATCTTAGCTGTGTGTTTTTCAGCTGGACACTTCAGAGAGGTTTATCCTGCATGTGAAATGGTTTCAGAACCACTTATTAAGGTCTCTTTATTATGGTACCTTCTGAAAGTGGCTGCTGCAAGATTATTTACACCCTTTACAAATCTGAGGGCTTTGTTCATTTGAATCCTTTTCTTAAGGTTATTTTCCATATATATTTTGTATATTTATTCACAAACATCTTTAGTTAAAGTTACAAGACACAGTCAGTAAGTAGTTTTATCTTAAATCTGGCTGACAGATTGGGCTCAAGGCGTTGCAGTAAATGGGGTTACATCAAGTTGGCAGTCAGTCACCCCAAGGCTCACTTTTAGGGTAAGTGCTCTTTAATGTTTTTATAAATGACTGTCCATAGGAGTTAAATGTACATTAAGGAAGTTTACTGATGATACTAGATTAGGGAAGTTGTGGACTCCCTCTAGGATAGAGAGGCCTTACAGAGACATCTGGATAGGCTACAGCGTTGTGCAGTCCCCAGCTGATGGAAATTAACAGCAGCAAGTGCCAGAAAGTCAGAGGAAGTTCAGATTGAACATTAGGAAAAGACTTTTCACTGGGAGGATGGTTAGAACAAGCTCCCCAGGACAGTGGTTACAGCACCAAGCCTGTCACAGTTCGAGAAGCATCTGGAATATGCTCTTAGTCATATGGTTTCATTTTAGGTGGTCCTGCAAGGAGCAGAGACTTGGGCTCACTCCTCATGGGTCCCTTCCAACTTGAGATATTCTGTGATTCTATGATTTTGACTTACGGAAACACGAGCCTCTTGTAACAGCAGCAACATAATATTTATATAGAAAGAAAAATACTTAAAAATGAATAATTTTTCAATACCTTTGTGAAGACTTCTGTAATTCACATTCAGTGAATCATTGCAAAAATAATTGAGTGTAATTCATGGATGGGTAAAATACCCAACTGAATTTTTATGAAGTACTGAGGCATCTATGTATCCACGTTTTCTTTAATAAATGTATTTTTTAAAATCCAGACCCTACCATCAAGGCAGCAAAGCGCTGATAGTTAAACATGGAAACTTGCAGGATTTAGAACTAGACAAAAAAAGCTTCAGCAGGATGATCGGCAGGGTGCGCTCGAAGCACATGGCTTTTTCTTTTCGGGACAGGACCGTGGCACTGAGCAGCTGTGCCCTGGCCCTAAACAGCCCCGTCTCGTTAAACCTGCTTTTGTCGGGGGTTTGGAGTAGGTGGGCCCCAGACGCCCCTTCCAACATCAGCAGTTCCGTAATGCTGTAGCTCATTTGTCATGAACAATTTTTTTTCCCTTCAAATATTAAGAAAATATTAACTTATTTTCTGTAGAAAGAAAGTTGTAAGCACAGAAGGCAACATAAAAGTAAGTGCTGTGAGAGCTCTAAGGTGATGTGGTGGATGCATTAAAATGCTGGAATCGGTCTCTATAGTTTGAAAACCTTAGAGTACAATTGCTCCTCATTCTGAGATGGAATCTTTTAAAATTACTTCTTAGAAAGGTGTGAGAAAATAGCATATTTTTCTTTTTGAGAACTACAAGTGATATGTGTCAGGATGATTTTGGGTGACCATCCTGTGAGCTTTAGACTTTCTGAAAAAGAGTATTTATGGAGCTACACAAATGTCTTTTGGTAACATATCTGTAAGTATCTCTTTATTTTGGGGGTACCTGTACTTGCAATCATTAAGGAATAATCTCTCTGGGTACTTCAATGTATCACAGTTTTTAAGTGCTGTTTTCATAAATGAGAAGCCAACATAACCAATGATTTCAAAATTAAATTCTTGCTTCCTGCAGAAATTTGCCTTTCTCTGAGTTTCATATCCAAGTGTGAAGGATTGTGGTATATTCTTATTCATATATACAAATCCATACTTTTTTGTAATTTACACAGAGAGATGTATCTCACACTTGCTGGTGTCAGTGGATATACAGACCACTCACAGCAAGTGACAGACGTTAGCTAAGCGTGGTCCTTGGGCTGTGTGATTCCTGATCAGTTCAAGGACTATTTTAGTGCTTCACACTTGGTCTGGATGCCTGTCTGCAGTTTCTGCATTCCCTTGTGCTGGGAGATGGAAATCTTTACTACCCCCTTAGTCCACATACTTTTGCGGGGCTGATCGTTCCCACTGAGAAGAGACAACAGGGCAGAGCTCTCTGCAGATTTTACACCTCTGTCCTCACAGAGTGGAAATGTGGACCTGTTCCCTCCTCTGGAAGGTGTTAATGCCTTCACCCAAGGCTTAGAAGAAGCAGACTGGTAGTCGTCACCCCTTTGGAGAGAAGAGGATAATTGGCATGTTTAGAAAGACGATGAGAAGGTGCTGGTGTCTGCACAGCTGTTTTTCATGGCTTCTACTTCGGTTTCATTGGTAAGTCTGGGGAAAGGCAGGGATTGAGTTCCATTCCCACTCGTGCTGGCAGTGTGAAGATGATCAGTCCTTTGAGCTTCTGGGGAAACAACAATCCCAGTGCCTTTTGGCCTATCCAGCTGACAAGGTGTGTGAGCAGCCAGGCAGACGGGACACACAGATCTCTGTTACAGCCTTTCCTCAAATGTTTGTTACCCCCATCACATCAGAGGGCGTGACAGGACTCATTTGATTTGCAGGCTCTGGTGAAAAAGGCATACCAGGTTAAAACATAGCAGGCAGTACTGATACACTGTGCAGAGGAATGCAAAATACCAATGCTGGTTTATGGCTGTGTTCACAGCAGATGAATGACATCTAAGCTTTGCCCCAAGGTCAAATCAATATATACCTCTAATAATTTAAAATGTACAAATGTGCAGTGCGAATACCTACATGTGAGAAATAATTCCATTGCCTGTCCTGGTGGGGTTTGAGATTGGCACATGTATTTTGTCTCCAAAGTTACAGGATTTCTTTTTGCCTATACTAACTTCTCAAGGAAAAAAAATCTCTTGGGCAAGTCAGAGTATCTTCTGACTGCTTCTCAATCTTCATTGTATTTATTCTCACAAAATGCACTAAGAAGTTAAAAGATACTGCATTGGAAAATGAGATCCACAGTGGGTAGGGCTCAGATTTTCAAGATTTTAAATATAAAAATATCTAGATTTCTTTTTTTAAATTTGCACCCACTCAGTGAAAATGAGCCATGAAAGTAAATAAATTGTAGCTTTTAATGTGTAGTTACAGTCCTGCAGGAAATCTGTGATGGACTAGGTACTTGGGCTAACATCCTTTGCTGGTAAAAAGCACAGGCTTCTGCTCCCCAGACTTGTACATGGATCTCAATCCTAGTGTTGTTCTGATTGATAAATAAAACAGAAACGCTTTTATGGAAAGTGATCTATGTAAGGAAGAGAACGTATTCTGAATTCTAACTACTTTGGGTTAGGTTTATATGAGACCTTGGTTTCCCTAAATACAAAATTTCAATGCTTTATGCTGCAGCATCTCGATTTCTCAGCCACTTGGATTTTATAGAGGAACTCACATACATGTTTAACCACAAACCACGACCATACTGGGTTTCCTGAAGGAATATGTCCGTGGTGTGGACCTGAAGTGTCTGAGTGTGTCCTCATCAGAGGAGAGGCTTCCCTGATAAGTAATTTATCCTTGGTTGATAATCCATCTTGCTGGCCTTCTCCAGCTTTACTGACATGGTAAAGTATGCATGGATTGTGAAAGAAAAAAATATTTCCAAGTTTAAGTTCGTGTCAGATTTTTCTCATTGCTCCAGTATGAACAGAGTTTCTCAAAAATTCCTTAGCCTGGAAGGACAAGTTCATTGTCTGAAATGTGAGAAAGCTCGTTTCAAATCCCTTCTCCAAGTTCGGCAGAGTAAGGGGCTGGGTTTAAAACACTTCACACTCTGAAATAATTTGTGAATATATTTCCTGTAGTTTCCTACAGGGCAGGGCTTTCTGTGGTTGCTGAGTGACAGTGATCTTTGGGAAGGCAGTTGTTCTATATGTGACTTCTTGGAGGCTCTGGAGTCATCAGAAGTTAAAAAAAAAAAAAATAGAAAAAACACTTCTACCAAGCTCCACCCCAAACTTCTGTTTCTGGGAAGGCAGCACTCTGGCCCTGGGAGCTGGTGCTTGCCAGAAGGCCCTTTGTAACCTCCTGTCTCAATCAGGCCTCAGGCTCATCCCTGACCTCACTAGTCTGGCTTTGGTGGGGCTAGAAATAGTTCAGTTTATGAATCCAGTCATTGCAAATATGATCACAGAAACTAAAGATCACAATAACCTGAGGGCAGTGCTGGTGATATTCTTGCTAAGTGTAATGTATTTATGGTGGGTGGCACAGCAGATTGTTCCAGTAAGGACTTGCATGTTGGTTGTGTGTTTTAAACGTGCTGTTCTGTGCCTGTGAGGTCAGGAGTGTTCCTTGAGGGCTTTATGGGATGATATAATGGAGTTTGTGTATTGGCAGAACTTACTATATCAATAAGTAAAGCTACTGCAGTGCATGCTGTGAATTAACAATTGCTGCAAACAGTTGGCTGAGTAGGCTAAGTAGGCAAATAAAGGAATTGCAGCCTAATATGCCTATTGCTAAATTTCTTGCTTGGAAATTTGCCTGGATAGGATGTTTAAAAAAAGCCCATACAATCCCTATGTGCTTCTAAAAGATTATTTACAGCTTTAAATTTTTTATAAGGTGTAATAATACAGATGTCATATCTCAGAATGTAATACCTGAAACAATAATTTCCCTGCCCTCTTAACAGAAAGACAAAACCCCCATGCAGAAGTTCCTGGGCCCTGCCTTGTGCAGCCTGGGAGGTTGCAGGTGCATTGCTGAGTTTAACTGGATAGGAAAAAAGAAAGTATTTCCCATTTGATATGAAATGAAGTTGAAATGTAAAAATGTAAAATGGCAAGCAGCCCATCCAAAACTGCAGAGGAATTTACAGATCTATGTGATTTCAAATAATTTAACTCTGGCCAGCATTCAGTCAAGACTGCACAAAGACTACAAAATTATCCCTCATCTTTTAATGATGGCAAATGTAAAAGACACACCAACTGAAGTATCCTCTGGATGTGTATTTTTGTATCACCCTTAGTCTGCTCACCTTTGATAGTTGGAACTCAGTTAATGACTTACTAAAAGGATTCTTCAAATAAAATGTTTTCCTGTAGTTTCACAGAAAAAAAATTGGATATGAATCTCAGCACTTCTGTTTTTTCAAAAAACAGACCTGTTTGTAGGAAAGACTGTTTTTAAAAAAATCTTACAATGGTCTCGGAAATGTAATTTCTTTGAAGTTAGGAGGGAAAGGTATATTGTGGTTGCTGTCAGTCTGGGTTTCTCTACCTTTTGTTTGGTACATTTTTGGGTTTTGCTCTTCTCTTTGTATTTTAAAGGCCCTTTCCCAGAGGCTGCCAGTGAGGGGTGCTATGTGATCACCCCAGAGAGGATGGAGCTCCTGAATCTGTGTCCTGCTGCCAGCCAAAAATTATGTTTAAGCATAAAAACAAACCCCCAAGCAAAGGAAAGCTGTGAAAGACACACTTTATAAGGCAAACATTAAAGGATTGTCAGGATTTTACTCCTCAGGAACAGCCAGAATGGAAATCCTTAGGCAGTTTGTACTCCATGAGAGTGGAGTGGCAGGAAGGGTTCAGCAGCATGGGATGTAAAACGGTGTCTGGAAGGGGTGAGGTATTTCAGCATGAGCAACCTGGGGGCAGAGAGGAGAGCGGCTGGGGTCGGCACAGCAAGATAGTCAGGAAAATCCTGACCTTCCCAAGGTGGGGAGTTTGATACAGTATGCTCTAATGCTTGGATGTTGAAGACTCCTGAGATTTTTCTGTCTCATCTTAGTTTTCAAATGCACAAGACATTATTTTGATTTAAACCAGTTTAACAGTGTATTTTATCATTGCAGATTTTTATTTTTTTTTAATTCTAGACATAACAGCATATCCTTCCTCCTTCATCTTAGCTGCTTGCTCGCTAAATATGGTGAAGGTTCTCAGCCTTAAAGCTGAAAATGTGCATTACCTAGGTTCAAAAGAATGCTCTTTGGTAATATACTCAGTGGTTTAGATCCAAGAAATACCCTTCAAAGTAAAAACTGCACAGCTGATGTCCCTTTCCTGCTGTGTTGACACTGGAGCTGGAAGGCACCTTGGCTCTGTCAGGCACTGTGCAGATGCTCACTGCTTCCTGTGGTGTCTGAGGATGGACTTGGAAGTAGATCAAAGTAGAGAGTGAAAGTGCAGCTATAAGTAGGTAAGACAACAGGAAACTCCCTATTTAAAAGAAAGAACTTCCATCTGGGGTTTCTGATATGACTTGGTGTTGGAGTGGGTGATGTCTGATCCTCTTAAGAAGGGGTAGTAGGACAGGAGGAGTTCTGTTGCAGCGAATGTTAGAGATGATGGAAGGTTCACCAGCTGAGATTCAGCAGTGGCAGGAGTAGTATTTTTCTGTCAAAGGCAAGACTTGAGTCCTGGCTCCTACAGAACCCTGAAGAGAAAGCTTTTTCTTCTCCTTTCTCAACAAAACCCAATGAAATAAAACCAGTAATTTCATTTCATTTCATTCTGCACAAACAGTTCCTCTGGACACCATGAAACATTTTATTCTCTGGCATGAGAGGGCAGCCTCAGCCTTGCTTGGTGGCTGGTGGAACATTTTTAGAGTCTGATGGAACTGGTCTGTCTTCAGTCAGAAAGAAATGAGGGCTGTCACTACCTCTTTGCCTTTCAGATAAATGCCCCAATTGCTCAGCTGGTGATAGCAGGGAACGGGCTGATTTTCAAATATAATGATGTTTTTACTTTGGGGCTGATTTTTAAAGAATTTGGGGATTAAACCTGAGCCTTTTAGCAAAGAGAAAAATAATGTCTCTTTCTCTGTTGGTTCCCATTCCAGCACCAGCTTGCTTTTTCTTTCCATGCTTCTCTGTGATTTCATTTGTAGGTCATAAGGGTCTTATCCCCTTGCCTTAGTGTCTGCAGCCTGCCAGGGAACTTCTGGCAGCAGGGCTGATGCAGCTGTGCGATCTGCCCTGGAGGGATGGGACTCTTCCCTGGGAATGCAATGCAGGCTCATGATGATTAACTGCAAGCTTTTTGGCTCATGTAATGCAAATGCAGCATGGACAAGGAGTAACATTTGCCATCCTTTTGCAAAAGTTTTGAACATAAGAACTTGGTTAATCCTGCTTGGGAGGGCTTGCTCATTATTATCAAATAACCAGTTTTTTTATGCACTGCTGTACAGTCTGTCACGTCTGCAGCACAGGACTGTGTGCCATGGCACCCGAATGAAAGCAGCAGGAGAGAGGAAACACTGCGGTGCTGGTGGCACCTTTCTGGAGACATGTGGCTGTGATGAAGCTGCCTGTGGCCCCCTGCACCATGGTTCTTAGCAAGGCAGAGGCTCTTGCCCAGGGGCAAGGAGGGATTTCTGCATCCTTCTCTGCAGACAATGCTATTGCAGGATCGACTGTGGAAATTAAATACGGATCTCAATGTCCTTAAAACTGCAATATGACCCCATGCTTTTAGTGCTGTGTAATTCCCACAGAGAAAAGCTCTTCCAGGCTCCTGTTTGGTCTCTTTCTGGAGACCGTGCACATGCTCATTCTTCATCTCTTGCTTTATAGGCATATATTAGTCCTTGCTTTCTGGGTGCCTCTTCCATTAAATGTGTCTCAGTTTGATTATTTTCCTTGGGAACATTGGCTTGCACCTTCTCCAGAAGTTTGTGTGTGCAGGATTTGCAAACTTTTCAGGCCCCCTTGTATCATTTCTCTGTGCTCACTTGTGACTGTAGCACCTCCTGGCTCCATATTGGCTCCAAATGCAGCATGCTATTTCCTACAAACGCTAATGAGAAGACATCAGCTTGACATCAACTCGGATATGTGCCAGGACACGTGCTCCCCACTAGACTGCTCCTCTGCTGTGTGCCCTGGAGGAATGAAGCAGTGACTTGTCTGACAGCCAGGGGTGTGAGGTTGTGCCTTGAGCTCCTGCTGGTGAGCGTGGCACAGCTGGCTCAGCTCTGAGCAGCTGGGTGGGCGTTCAGGCTGGGCCATCTGCACACCACTGGTGGGAAAAGCTGGATTGGTCCTGATGGATCCCTGAGGAGTGGGGGCTCTCCAACCCCTCCTGGCCCAGCCTGAAACCCTGATGGAATGGGTAGACAGCTCTACTGGAAGTGTTGATACTAGAGAGAACTTTTAGCCTTTGCTGGTGCTTGGAGATTCCAAACTATCTGTATGGCAGTGTATTTATTTAGTGGCATGGCAGCAGCCTGGCCAGGGACACTTAGTAAGAAGCCTCAATATTTAAAGTGGAAGAAGTTGTATGGAGAGAGAGGGTATGAACTTGAGATTTAAGCCTTTTTCCCTGCTGAGGGGAGACCTCATAGCTTGTTCACAAGGGGAAGCAGAGGGGCAGGCATTGATCTTTTCTCTCTGGTGACCAGTGACAGGACATGAGGGAATAGGCTGAAATTGTGTCAGGGGAGGTTTAGGTTAGGTATTAGAAAAAAGTTCTTCACTCACAGGATGGTTGGGGACTGGAACAAGCTCCCCAGGGAAGTGATCACAGCACCAAGCCTGACAGAGTTCAAGAAGCATTTGGACAACACTTTCAAGCTCCTGGTGTCATTTTTGGGCTGTCCTGTGTGGGGCCAGGATTTGATGATTCGTATTGGTCTCTTCCAACTCAGGATATTTTATGATTCTGTGATCCACATGGGCCCTGGGATCTCTGTTCATGTTTTGCTCTGAAACAAGATTTCCCTGTGGCCAAGAGCGCTAGAAAATAATCTTTCTGGGCCTAATGTAAGCACCTATCAAAGATTCAATTTCTGTCATTTTGTACGACGTGGGATAAGTATGGTAATTGCTGTCTCAGGGCTGGAGCTACCTTTAGGCTTGCACAAAAATTGAGTAGGTGATAAGAGCCAGGGCTGTGGGCAATTTTACATGGGTGAGTCTGTGCATACATATCCATTACTTCAGAGGTAAAACCCTTTGCACTGGATGCATAAAATATGGTAATTCCTCAAAAGGCAGATTAGAGCAGGAAGAGCACTTATTTAATGTTTTTTTGCCCTTATATTTTCACAAGAGCTGGATAAAAAACATTAGCAGCCTGGAGGTCTTTTTTGCTTTATGCTGGTGGATATGCTAGTCTGCTTTGTGTCTGTTTACAGGTTTCACAGGTCCCATGGTCTTGGACAAGGGTTGGAGTTGCAGTAGTTTTGGGACCACAAGGGATGGAGGACAGAAATGGGCTGAACACAGGGGGAAGGAAAAAGCCAGAAGCAGAAGACAGCAGGACCCACCAGCAGATGAAGGATAACCATGGGTTTCCTTGCAGGCGTTGTTGGGGTCCTGGGTATGGTGGCAGAGGGGTGCCCTCCACACTGCCCCACTGCTGGCACTCACAGTTCTGTGGTTGCTGCTGTGTTGGCCGTGGCAGCCCCGCTGCCCTTGGGCCAGAGCTGCACCCTCGCTGGGCATCCCCCTGGGGCTGGAGCAGCCCTGCCAGCCAATCCACTTCCCCCTGTGTGCCTCAGCCCCTGCTGAGCCCAGACCAAACCCGAGAGCAGCGTGCAAAAGCATGGGGTGGCCTCAGCCGGGGTCAGGCGTGGCAGTGGCACGGGCTGATCTGAGCTCACATCTCTCTCCCTGTGTTGAAAAGACTTTATAAACATTTAGAAAAAGGAAAACAGAAGGAAAATATATGAATTTGACACATATAAAAAACTAAACTATATAGAACCAGGTTGCAAAATGTATTCATTTAAAAACATAAGAAATACTTTAATAAACACAAGGCAATGTTGTAACTGATTAGCTTCTGAAAACCTGGGGTAAGAACTGAGTTATACTTACTAGGGTATTATGGAGGTTTAAGTGAGACACAAAAGAGATGTGTTCTAATATATTGGATTTGATGTAATTTTATTAAGTCTGGGGCATGCCTGGCACCATGCCTTCCTTGGCATGGAGCAGGCACCAAGAGTGGATTTTCAAATGCATATTATCACAGTTTGGCCCATGGAAAAGTGATGGCTTAAAGGAGCTAAAATCAAGCCCAAAGCCCAGTTTGCTATAAAGGTCTGTGCTGCAGTCCTCTTAAAAACACCAATTTAGGGTTTCCTTGACTCACTTCTGGTTGTGCTCAACCCACTAGAAAAGCCCGTACTGCCATTCTACCTCCCCTATGATGACAGAGGGACTCGCTGAGAAAACAAAGAAAAAACTGTAATCAGCGTCAAGCCGTAGTGAAACTAAATTTTGCCTTAACTGTGTTCAGTTCTGCTGCTGCTGCTGCTGCCACATGCCAGAGGCTTTTGTTCCTAATTGAAAATGATAGCTCCCCGGGTGCTGGGGAGGCATGTGGCAGCCTTTTATTGCCGTGTGGATTATGTGCCCACTATATTTCACACACTGCCTGGAGAAACGTGGCAGATTTTATTGATATGAGGGACTGTCCCTCATCATGTTTTTTTCTCTCTCCCTTGCATTCTTGGTGCAGCTCATTTCCAATTTTATTAACATCTGGGATGTGGTAGGAAGGCTTCAATACAAAAATTAGCAGAGGCCTCAGGAAAAAAAAAATCCCCAGTGCTTGGATTACAGAGATGCACACAAGTATAATTCTGATATTTCTGTAAAATGTAACTCAGGGGAAAAAGTTCCCCTGAATTTGTTTGACCACAAAAATGGTAAAGAAATTTAATTTGTCCTCAAAAAGGCTAATTTAGTCTACCAAACCAAGGAGATTAATGGAAGTGCAAAAATGAATACAGTTTAGGAACTAACTCAGCTTTAGAAAGCAAGATAAGGCTAATGACAAAATAAATCTGTTTATAAACATCTACCAAGACTGGTTCCTGACTACTGAGGTACTGGTCCCTTTCTGAGCTGTGGTCCTGCCCCAGAGCAAGGGTGGAGCAGCAGCTCCCTTGTGCCAGCATCACCCAGTGAGTTTGCATCCTTGCATCCCACTAGGGCTGTGCTGAATGGGGGATGCAGTGCTGGGCAGCTGCGGGCTGCAGGGCTGTGAGACCAGCCTGTGCTGCTGCAGGACCAGTCTGCACTGCTGCCAGCCTCCCTAGCACCGAAATCAGCAGGACACTTCAGTAGAGGGGTGCAGTTTCCTTTCCTCACTGCTGAGAAGAGCAGCACAATAAAAACTTCTCTGCATCTGTGTGAACCTGAAGTAGTCAGTGAGAAAATTGGCTGAGCTGCAGAGCTCCTGCTCGGGCTACAGCCATGCTGGCAGCAGCCCTTACCCAAACCCCGTCCTACAGCCCAGAGCAGGTTTGGATATGCACATTTAGCAGTCCTGATTTTGGACTGAGCCCCCCAGGGATCAGGTGGTTCCTTAGCAGTGATGGCTGTCCCTGCCGGGTGCCCGCAGGTTGGTGTCTGACCCAGCTCTGCCCAGGGGTCTCAAACACTGACCTGGCCTGATCTGCACCCTCCTGCTGCCTGAGTTGGAACAGGGGATGACAGGGAAGGGGCTGTATTATTGGTAGATGAGTTCCATCCCAGCACTTCTGGGGCTGGGCCAAAGTGCTGTGGGCTGCTCCATCCCTTCCTGCTTGTGCTGCACCTCAGGAGTTGCCTGGCAGTGCAGAAGGGGTGGTGGGAGATGCTGCCCCACCAGTTGCTGGAGTATCCAGTCATGTCTAAGGTGGCTTTGCTTCAGGCATCAGCCAGTATTGAGACAGTGATGTGATTATCCATGTCCTTGGGACAACCTCCTGAGCTGCTGGCTCCCCGTCCAGCACAGCGTCTGACTCCCAGCATGGGGAATGTGGAGGCTGGAAGGTGCCTTGGGGCACTCACCAGATCTCTGCTTCATATAAATAACCAGATGCTGCCAGACCCAATCCTCCCCAGCCCAATCACTCTCCCAGGCTTTCTTGTGCTCCCCTCTCTCAGGTAATTAGTATTTATTTAGACAAAGCAAAGCAGTTCTTTTAACAAACTGTCTTGGGCAAAATCCAGCATTAATTTGGTATGAGTTTCCAGAGCAATTTACTGTCCTATGGTCAGGGTAGATGGATGGAGGTACAATATGGCAACTGTTTTTCATATTAAACCACAGGAAATACTCGAGAATGCATTTTACTGCCTTTAAATCTGAATGAGTGCTGCTCTATTTGTCTGTGAGGACAGGAGAATTGAAGGAAGGAGGACTTCATCTTTGCTTCAGTTTCCTTTTAAAGTACTTGTTTCAGAGACCTCTAACATTAATAGAAAGTTTGAGCATTGGATGATTTCTTAAATGGATCCTGTTGCTGCATCTCCAAACTAGTGGGAGGTCATCAGAGGAAATTCAGAAACTGCCAGAATGGGCCATGCCCTTCAGACAAGGGAATCACAGCTCAGACCTCAGGGTGGTTTTTCTCAACTTCCTGGTGTTGCTTTACAGCTGAAATCTGAAACTCTTACAATGCACCCTGTGCTCTGGTTGCAAACACAGGTAGGCCTGGATCAGCTTAAATGACATCAACCAATCAATTAACCAGTCACATCATCAATCAAACTGTCTCTTTTCTGTTACTAAAGGAGTGATGGTGATATGCATAAAGAGATGTGTATGTAAATGCACATATACATGTGTGTGGTTTATGTGTTATATATATATATTAATCACAGTAGTGAAGGCAAAGTCCATCACAGAATGTTCACAGAATAAGCTGAGTTGGAAGGGACCCATAAGGCTCATCGAGTCCAACTCCAGGCCCTGCACAGGACACCCCAAGAGTCACACCCTGTGTTCAGCTTGTAGAACAATAATCACCGTCTGTCCCTCAGCTGCTCCCAAGAGCTGCAGGCTGTCAGCCATGTCATCAAAGCCTTTGGAAAATCACTTGCTGTGTTTTCTAACAGCAGTAAGTTAAACAGGTGTTCTAAAATTGGTCGAATTTGCAAAACTGCCCATTTGCAAAACCTTCTTCTCCGTGGTTTAGTGAGTCCCTTTCAAGGGATGCCCTGGCTGGTCCCTAAAGGTCTCTGTCACAGAGGCAGTGGGTGTACCCAAAATCCTGGCTACCCCTTCCTAAACAGGGCTACAATCACTACTCACTGATTTCCTTCTCTACAAATCCAGACTATCATGGTCCTTCTTGTTGTATCCACTTACATTCAAATGTCCTTCTATTTGTAGATTTGTGTGAGTTATTTGGCTGGTCTACACCAAGTGGTCTACAGGCCCAACAATTTATAGACACACACAGCTTTTACAGATCTGTTGCTTTTTTCCTGCCTTGCAAAGATTCATGCTCATTTTTCTGTATGAGACATATTTAAATGGGAAAATAAAAATGACACATTAATCCTTTCCTTCCTTTGCCTCCCAGATGAGCAAAACTCTTGGAGTAAACTCAAGCTTGCTTCTTAATTTATGGAGAAATGCAGAAGTCTAAATCAAGCTCTGAGATTAGATTACAAATTTGGAGTGGAAAAACTTCAAGGAAACCAGTTCTGCAAGGTGCTGAAAGCTTCGAGTTACTGAATGCCCCAAGCTGCCATGCCCCAAGCTGCCTCTTCCTTCCCAGGACAAGACTAAAGAAAACTATTTCCCTGTGGAAAATGCCACAGGGCACAGATGGCAGCACGGGCACTGCTGCAGATGCTGGCCCGGCGTGCGGCACGCGTGATGCGGTGCCCAGGTAAGTGCGGAGCGTTGTGCAGGAGCGCTGTGCTGAGCAGGTCTGGAAGTTCTGACTTTTGCAGTGACTGGCACTAAAGCTACTGCACATCCAGCATGGGGCATCCAGCATGAGAAGTAACCCTAGCACATGGTGATGTCTCAGGAAGCAGCTGGTCGCAGTTGCCTTTCACATTTTCAACTTGTCCTGTAACCATTCCTGTGTAAGAGTGCTGGGGATACCTGAGCAGTGCTGGTGTGTATAAACCTGGTGATCTAACAAGAGAAATAGGCCACGGGTGCAACAAATGTTTTCCTGCCTCTTCGAGGCACAGCAGTGTGTTTCATCAGAGGAGAACAAGCTGGGAGCAATAGACATAACAGGATTAAAGTGATGGCTGCTCTGTCATTTTCCACGCTAACCTGGGTGCCTGTGAATTGCTGAAATATGGTTGAAATGCTGCCGTGATGCATCTTGTTTAAAAAAGTGATTTGTTAAAAGAAAATCCACGCCGAGTAACTGAATCTGCTCCATTAAAATAAAATGTAAACACTGGCCTCACAGTTTAACCATCACACTTTTTGATAGCCTTTAGGAATTGAAAGGCAATTCTCTCCCCCTCTGCATTATTATATAACCTCATCAGAAGATAAACAGCCTCCTTACCCCCAAACACTTTGCAATTTGCATTTAGATTGTTTGGTGCCAATGTTCAGGATAAGATACTTCCTAGCTCTGTCAAACAAAACCTGATTGTCATTTAGCAGAGTGGCAGTCAATTTATGTTTCCATTAATGCAGATCCCAGACAATTATCTGGGGAGGGGAGAGGGAAAAACCTTAACAAATTGCCCTTCTGTCTTCAAGGCTGATTTTCCAGTGGGCAGCTGTAGGGCACATTTGACATACCCATGAGGAGGAGAAAGGGAATGCCTTTCTGCTCTTGCTGGGGAGAAAGGTGTGGGGGCAGCTCCCAGACCCCTTGGCTGTGCAGCATCACACATGAGAGCCCAGTGCCTCATGGAGGCAGCAGCGATGTGGGGCAGGGTCACCAACCCTGGGCCAGGGATGTGTCAGACTTCGACTCCCAGCCTGATTCAGTGGCACAGCCAGGGATCCCAGTGGGTTTCACTGGGCATAAATCCACTCAGCAGCTGGAGATGTGCTGTCAGACACAGAGTCACCTGGGCTGTGCCAGTGCTATCCCTAGGGTCCCTGGCCCTTAAGCACTGATTGTGGTCCTCCTTCACCAGGTGGGATAGCAGAGGGCATGGCCTCCTGGTGATGGGATTGCCCTCCATTCCTGCCACACACACCCCACAGCTGCACTCCTGGGGTCTATGGGGGGTTGCACACACTGACATGACTGACTGCAGCTCTACCATGCCCTTGTGCAGATACAGAACACAAGTATAATACACTTTCCTTCTCTGACAGTAAGTTAAAGACTCTTCCCCCTTCCCTCCTGTCTTAATGACTTAATTTTTCCTCTGCCCTCTTACTTATCTGTGCCCCCATCACTCCTGTGCTCCCCACAAGGATTCCATGCATGACAGCAACCCCTCCACCAAAGGCAGCTCCCCCATCGCTCACCCCTGTTGTTTGCTGGAGTGCAGCACTGATGGCATTGACCAACCCAAGGTTTCCCCAGGCAAGGCATTTTCCCCAAGGATGTTTGCCCTTAATGAAGAAGCCAGTCCTGTCCTTTCCAGTGCCCTCTCTGAGAGGGGTGGGCAGGTGGCACTGGTGCAGCCCCACTCCCCAGCAGCACTCCTTGCTCGTGGGCTTTTCTGCACGCACACGTGTGTGTCACACAGGACATCACAAAGCTCATAATCCTGTGTGCAAGACCGCTCCTGTTGCCTTTGCAAAAACACAGCATTACATCTTGGCTGGTGCAAAAGAGCCATTTGTGTTGGAAACAGCTTTCTGTGACTCCCTGGCCAAGTCAGCAGGATACTGGCTGTCCTTCCCTGGGGCTGCTGGGGTCTCCTTAGGGAGCAAAGAAGAGACCCAAGTAGAGGTAGGCTCATCTGCAGCTGAGCTGTGCTGTGAGCCTGTGGGGCTCACACAGGCTGTCTGGCACGTGCTGCAAGGGGACCACCTTGGTATGAGCCCTTCGGTGTTCTGGCTCGTGGCCTTTTTGCGGCACTGTGGGGCAGGTGGTGCTGCTTGGTGACTGAGAAAAATTAAGAGGTTCTCTGAAGGGAGGGTAGACACCCATGCCCCAGTAATTGGAAATACATCTGTGACCCCTTAGAAAGTTATTTTTGCTACATGAAAGGCTGGGGCGTGAAAACAAGGCCTTCTACAGACTGTAGCACCTCTTGGCTTTCCTTCCAGTACAGCTCATTTATTTGGTTTGGCACCAACTAACCAATCTGTGTAGCTGCCAGGTTCACCATGTATGAGGAGCTGTTGATGTCAGGAAGAGCTTTTGGCTGCAGGAAAGCCCTGCAGATGTTGTCCAGGTGGTTCTACTCTCCATAAGCATTTAGGAACAGTCAAACCGTGTAACAATTTTAGAATGATTATTTTTCTTTCAAAATGACGTAAATTTCTATCAGGCACTGCAGCAGAAGCACAGGGTGACATGCAGTATGAAGGCTGGGTGAGGTGTGTGGTATGTGCTGGCAGCAGGGGACAGAGGAATGCCAGAGGAACAGGACCTGGCAAAGCGTGGAGAGGACTGGCACGTCAGACCAGCTTGGAAGTAGCTGGCAGGCTCCTCTGTGCAGCGTTTTGCACCACACTGCTTGTCAGACAGCCAGCAAGGCCTAGCAGAGGGAGAGGTATTGCCTGCCCATATTTAAATTCTAGTGATTCCCACATTTCAGAATTTTGACTCGGGATCCAGCTGGGGCAAAAAGAGACTCATGTCACCTCCCATGCAGATAACCTGGTGAGTTAGCTGTGCCTCGTTTGTCCCTGCCCTATCTTTGCTTCCTAACTGTGCAAAGAATCACCACCTGTGGGTGCCTCTTCCAGAGGCATCTCCCAGCCAAATCAAGGTAAACACATCCAGACCCACTCATGGACTCATGTTCCCCTTCCAGATGATCTGCACTGTGCTGCTGAATGGGAATCTCATGCCTTGTCCAAAATGGGCTTACACCCCTCACCCGAGTTAAGGGGCATTCAGTTGCCCAGGGTGCAACCTGCTCCTTCCCTCTCTTCCAGTTCCTTGGCTGTACATTGCCTAGAGGACACTGCTGACACCATGCCCAAGCCTATCCAGGGCACGAGGAAAGGGGTCTTCCTCTGCCTACAAACCTGTTCAACCCACCAGGTGACCTCAGAGCACCATTAACACTCTTAAAGGCTGCTCTTTTCCTTGTCAATTTTTTGCTTCCACATCCCCTCCTAGCCTCTCTGCCACAGCCTTACCCGTGCCATCTTGCTGTCTCTTCCTGGCCTGTACACACTCTCTTTCTCTGGACCTACACACCTCTTCTCCACAGGTAAGCTGTTAACTTCTCAAGATTTTGAAGAAATCCCAGATGTGCCAAAAGAAGAACCACAGATTCTGAATTCTGTTCAGGCATCTCTTACTCCTAACAGGTTTTTATTTATGTGGGAATTACTACAGGGTTTGCAAATGAGTCTTCCCTATTTTCTTTGCAAACCTCAGAGTCACTTACACTGCTTGTTCACCATGTTGTCTAATAGAGAGAGAAACTTCAGTCAAGTTGCCTTAATACTTATTTTATTTAAAGAATCAGAAACACAGTCATTGTAGTTCATTTGTACTCATATCTGCCAACATTTCCTAAACCACGTTAACATTCATGTATAACAAAAACCTTTTCTGAGCTGTGCAAAGTTCAAAGGAATTGTTCAATTACTTGAACCCATTTCTAGAAGAACAAACCTGGCATTTTACAAACTGAGGCCACCAGAAGGAATCTTTTCTTGTCCTCGCCCTGTTTTGCAGGAGATGGTGATGCCCCCTCCTCCCTCTTTTCCTGGCGTGACAGGTAAAAACTAGACCACAGTATGAGTCAAACTTCTCTCAGTCCAGGACTTTCTGAATGGCACTGGGTCATGTTTTTGTATCACTGGGCTGTATTAAGTTCACCTTAACACTTGTGCTCCTGGCATGGAAGTGATTTGTCCAAGAAGATTACTCACTAACCTGAACTGTGATAAGCAATAAAGAGGGCCCAGAAACAGATGCTATCAAAATAGAACACCTCCTCCCCCCTCCCCCCTATATTTTTCCTAGAAGAAGGTATGACTGGAAGAGTTGTCGACCATTCAAAAAACCATCATCCTCCTTGCAAAATATATTTTAAAGCACTGATTTAATGATATGACATCTGCATGTTTTCCTTGATCCTCTCACACACCAACTTTTGTCCTCTTAGAGTTAAGCATAAAACGGTGGAAATCTGGAACTATTTTAGATCTGGCTAAACAGAATAGGCAGCATGCAAGCTGTCATCCTGTTTAGTTTTTCTGACTGTAGTAAATACACCAGGGAACAGAATTTTAAGAGTGTTTTAACCATTGTAAGTTGTCAGAAAAAATCTCATCTCTGACAGATCTAACCCAGAATTTTTATTGGAATCAATAACACACATTTTGGCATTGCTGACTGCCTAACTGTGCAGTTTACTGTTTGAGGTGCTGTGACACCAGCTCTGACCTGGACCAAATAAGTGGAACAGATATGGCTCTAATCTCAAGCAAGTCTTTCCAGAAGACGTTTCTTCAGTCTCTTATTGTTTATAAAAAGGCAATTTCCTCTGAACAGTAACTAAATTTTTAGTGACTGACTCATTACAATCTGGAATATCAACAAATGCGGCAACATCAACTATAAAAAGAAACACCCTGAAAGTGATGCCTCCCGGTTTGAAGGTGCTATACTTGGCCATGAACTGTGTTTCTGGAATTGGTTTGTTAACATGTGACAGCAAGAAGAACTTATTTTACAGAGAACAAAGTCACAGAGCTGAACTTAAACAGGAATGCTCACTTACATGGGTTTTGATATGTACTAGTACACACGGCTTGAATGAAAACAAAACTTACACCTTCGCATATGAAATACTGGTAACGCAGTGATGATGCTCACCCACAGGGCCTCTTTGTTTTAATAAGATCATCTCCAGGTTACAGTGCCTCTGACATGCTTTTAAACACCCACCACATGTGGGCTTTGGCAAACAGCCAGCTGCTGTCAGAGGCAAGGTATGGATACAGCTACGAAAGGCCTTTCAACACAATTCGCTCCTCAAGAGCTGATGTCTTTTTAAATACTCTCAACAATTGCATTATGACTTTTTTTCTCATTCTTTTTCACACAAATTACTGGCTAAACTCACCTTACATTTATTGCACCTTTAAGTCCCTGGTAGATGGAAGCTTATATTGCCTGATACAGTTTGTATTGTAGCTTGACAACGTTAAGAAATCCAACAGTCTCCAGAACTGTACATTTCTACAGTAAGAAATCACATTTCCATAACACTAATTACTGGTGTCGCAGATCAGCTCTCATCTCCGTCATGCAACGACAGAGGAAAACTCCACGGTCCCTGCGCGTGCTAGAACCTGCAGTGTTCTTCTTATTGCCATGAAAAAGTCAATTAAAATGACTCCTCTGGGAATTACTTCCAATTCTGGAGTCATTATCACCCTCCAGACAGAACGCTGTGCTTCAGCATGGGTCTTCAGCCACTCTAAATATGTAGGAGAGAGCAAGCATGTGTATGTTGCACAGGCAGCTCCCCCCGGTACATTTATCGGTGACCATGCAGCTTTTTCTCTTTTCCTCTATGATGCAAGAACAAGCAGTCTGATCTCAATCTTCAGGTACGTTTCTAATTTCATATGTTGAATGCAAATCTTGTTGCAGCCTCTCTGTTTAACCAAATCTTTTAACAATTAAAAAAAATAGCACCAGATGTATGAAAAAGAGGAAATGTCTGATCTAGTAGGAATATATATAAAGTAGAGCAATTCTTACAGTAAAAAGGTACGTCGTACAAAAAAGCAATGGTAAGTGATACCGAAGGACAAAAATCCATGCTGCATATAATACGGGCAGAAGACAGGCAAAAGGGATTCTGCTCAAATAACCACGGTTTAATGGTGGAGCTGTACTTCCTCCAGGACCTCCCTGGCAGCAGTGCCAGGACAAGGGGTGGTGTAGCACTCTGAGCACTTAACACCGACACGCACTGACAAACCTGCGCAGCATATCTTTGAGGTATATAGAAAGCATGACATTAACATTTTTGACTCCTCATTCTTACTTGCACAATGATGCACTGATCTTTAGCTGGGGTTTTCTCCACCCTCCCCTCTTCTTCCCTTGGTAAAAACAAAATCCCTCTTTAAGAGCTTCCTAGCACACCTTCTTGAACTCAAATCCATCTTGCATAGGCCAGTAATAAGAACACTGCAGCTCTGACAAATAAGTTACAGCAATATAACAGCTTTCCTCTTAATTTTTTTTAAAGATATCTTCTCTATAATTTACACAAAAGGTTAACAGCCAGAGTTTAGGTTACTACAGTCCAGATGGGCGTCCATTCAGTCTGTGATTCCAGGTGGAAGGCACTACTTCAACATACCACTGTATGCACTGCACACGGTCTCGGGAGCACAGCGGGGCACTGTGTCTCCAGAGCTGCAGACTGAAGGGCCTGGGGGAAGTCTTTGGAAATAAAAATGGCAGTGGTTATCAGTCCAGTTTCTCTTTGCTGTCTCTTCTTGTGCTATGCAGATTCCCCTGAAAGCTCCTCAGTTGAGAGAGCGGCGATTCGTCCTCAGAAGCTCTCGACAAAGCTCCCGGGGAAGAGGCCCGTCCTGCCGTTCCTCTGCAATGTCCCTTTGTACCAGCCGTCCTCCCGTTTCTTGTGCACAAACACAATGTCACCTTCCTTCAGTTCGATCTCTGCCTCGCTCTGCGGTGGGTATGGGACCACAACGCGGTACCTTTGGAGAAAAAAATGCGCAAAGACTTGGTTAATCTGCACTTGATGGGAGCAGCTGGGCACCAGTACCAGAGATCTTGGGGAAAAAACTTCTGGAAATATCAGCAAGTTACATTTTCACACACTAGCTGTATGCAATACAATTTTCTACTAAAACTGAGCAAGATGGAAATTTCTGGCCAGCTTGGCTGGACAACTGACCAGGACATACACTGGAGCCAGTCCATGAAAGCGGGAACATGTTGTCAAATGGATGGAGCACTCATGGTGTCCCTGTCTCCAGCTGTGTGCTGAGCCTGTGCCAGGACTTGGCTGCCTAATCCTAGTGCTGCATCTCTGCTGTAACATGTCTTACTCAGCTCTGCATTTGCTCCATCCAAAACTGATTGCATCATAGAATGATAGAACAATTTGGGCTGGAAGGGACTTTAAAGGTCATCTAGTTCAACCCCTCTGCCAGAGGCAGGGACATTTTCAACTCAAGCAGGTTGCTCAGAGCCCACGTCAACTGCATAAATCAGCTTGGCGTCATCTGCCAACTTCCTCAGGGTGCCCTCAATTCCACCTTCTCTGTTACTGATGAAGATATTGAACAGCACTGCTCCCAGTGTGGACCCCTGAGGGACACCACTCATCACCAGTGTCCCTTAAAACATCAAGCCATTGACCACAACCCTCTGGATGTGACCGTCCAACCAATTCCTGAGCCACCAAGCAGTCCCCCTTAGAAATCAATCCTTCTCTAGTTTAGAGAGACATGTTGTGAGGGACCATGTCAAAGACCTTACAGAAGTCCAGATACACGATACGCTCTCTTCCTTGTCCACTGATGATGAAAAATGGGGTTTGCAATGCTCCCACTGCCTGTGACACCAGCAGATGCTAGCTAAAGCAGTTCACATTTTTCTTCTTATAATGTTTCTTGAGAATGTACTTTGGGTGCCGCAAACCTGGAAGGGAAACTAAAATGGAGAGGTATCAAGTGACTTTCAAAGCACTCTCCAAACCAACAGGGAGCCCCAGTCTTGAACCATTCAGAGCTCTCTCTGGGAACTTCGTTTTCAAGTGTCACTTCATTTCAATGAAGTAATGATGTGTCTGAGCCTGATACAGCTATTCTGCACTCAGAGCTTATCAGCAGGCGTCTTTCTGAGAGCACAGACCAGGCCATTTTATATCAATGCACTTGTGTGCAGAGCAGGGAATATTTATCTACTGCACGGTTGGTTTTTTTTTCCTACACCACTTCTGCAGTCATCTGGCATTTGGTTAACAGTCAATAACTGTCTTACTAATTGCAAAGTAATGAATATAGTAAGATTGTTAAAAGTTGCCAATTGATTACCTAAAGCCCATCTCCTGAGAATTAATATCTTCACAACTGCTGCCTGGCCACCAATGCCTGAGTCCTGTTTGTAACAAGATAAGTACTTAATTAAGATAATAGACTGTCCCTGGGGACTTTAACATTCCCTGGAGGCTGTGGACCGTGCCCCAAGGCCATCCCCAATGAGACAGTACCAAAGCAAGGTGCTCTCCAGTGGCAGTCACACACTTCCTTTTGCAGACTTTGCTCAGGTGACTTCCACTTTGGAATGACACAGGAAATACCAGCTTTGACTCTGTCTGGACATCTCCACAGCCAAACAACCTATTAAACTCCATTTGGAGCAGGGCTTCCGTCCTAATACATGATTATGGCTTTTTTATCTTGACAGAGCAACAGTCGTGGAAATTGTATGTGTTCAAGTGCCATCAAAATTTGCCGATCCTCTCTGTACTTTGGTTAATAAATCTAGTTGTCACTTCCTTCCTCTGTGGAAAAGCAAATAACAGGGGTTGAAACGTGAGCAGGAAAATGGTCTATCAAGCTATAATCTGTGGAACTGCTACACTTATAATATGAAGCTTTGCCAATTACACTCATTATGCAAATGAATGCACACATTATTTCAAACACTCTGCTGCAGTGTTGATTAATTAAATTATCAGAGTGGAACAATTTCAGCTAAGATGATGCCAAGTTTCAGATCTCACTACTCTTACGCACAATCACAGCACATCAGAGCTCTGCATCAGGAACTCAGGAGGCCTTGAGAAAGAAAAAAGGTGGGACCTCAACATTAGTTGAGTGCTAGGGAGGTACTCACAGACCATTCTGGCAAGTCAGGAAACAGAAACTCAGAAAAAGGTGGTGTCTTGGGCAGGGTCACTCTGAAGACCCAGATGTTATACCAAAGGCACAGAGACATCCTGTTAAAGCAAAACTACGTCCTCAGAGTGATGAGCTGCTAGTCCCTGATGGTTCACATGAGGAGGCAGGTGACCACACTCAACCAGAATGCACCCATTGTCATAAAAAGGGTTCTAAACAGCATCTTCTTAGCAACTTAGAGAAATAAATCTCTCACTGCATTATAAAATGAGGTACTTTTTCTTATTTGGGAGACCCTAAATGCTATGGTTAAATTTAATTGACTACAGTACCTCTCAATATAGTACCAAAGATGCTTTTGACACAATAACAATACTAGCTAGGAAAGACCTTGCAAATCAGTTAAGAACTCTTCTGTGAGAGATGGAAAAGATGCGATGCCTTTTCCCATGAGAGGTTTGAAGCAGAGCCTGGGAAAGGCAGCCCGGTGGGGGCTGCAGGGGCAGCATCCCGGCACTGCGCTGGCACAGGGAGCTGTGCCGCCCCTCCACACCTCCAGGTGGCACCTCAGCCCCGCTTATCCTCTGGAACGGAATTGCAAGGACAGCTATTAGCCATAATTTTTTTGGCAGAAAAGGTCTCTTCTTCCAGACATCCTCCCTCACTCCCAAAAAGGCAGTCCGGGATACTTCTATTTATATCTCCCCTTTTTATTTCCCCTTTTGTCCTTTGAGAAGATGCTACAAAATTGTAGGTTTTCCTATACTAAACTGTCGCTCGGCATTTTAGATGGATCTCAGTGCTCTAAATTTTATCTGTGTCACATTCCACCTCTAAATTACCAACTTTCAAAAATGCTAATTATGAGCAATAATTACGATGACAAATGTGGCAACCACCTCTGACTACAATTAACCATTTTTCATATTTTCTGTTGTAAATTGTGTAAATCTGTCTTATATAGTTACAATTCTGCCAAATGTTAATAATTTTGGCCCAAATTCTCCACAGCAGTTGTCTGTATCAGGCAACATGCAGCCCAATGGCCACATCATTTCCAAGAATAATATGAGGGGTTTTGCAGCACCAGCAGGACCCATATGAGCACTTCCACAAACTGCTCTCAGGTCCTGTATTTGGAAGCAAAAACCTGTCCTGTGGTCCCACTGGTCTGTCAGGGATGGTGTTCCTTCAGAAAATCACCCACTCTCAGCCAGGTTAAAAACATTCAAACCACTCCAAAATGGCACATGTTTAGGCTTGTATGAGCACTGAAAGTAAAATCTCTGTTGATTCATGCTCTAAGCTGTCCTAGCTCTGTGGGACCTCAGAAGCTGCATTTCTCTTCCTTTCTTAGCACTGGATCCCTCTTGTATTTTTCTCTTAGGGGACAGACTTGATGTTGGACATCCTCACTGCTGGCTGCTGTGGCATCCTTGGATTGGGCACTTCATCCCTGGAGGCTACTGTCCCGGATGGACAGGCAGTGGCCTGGGAAGGGTCCTTGGTGCACAAGAGATAATACATGAGGAGAGGCTGCAAGTAGTATCAGCAAGGACTGGGGATGGGTTTTGCCTGGGCAGGGAAACCCCTGGAGATGGAGACTGGGGTAAAGCAAGGGATGAGGTGGAGGAAGAGGGAGGCTGATGGGAGAAAAACTGGGAGCAGAGGAAGAAGCGTGACTGTGATGAAAACTGGAAGCCCTGATAAAAGGTGTGGGTATGGCTGCTGAGGGGGGAAGCTCTGCAGAGCTGAGTCTCAGAGAACAACAAGCCTTGGTGGGAGGGAGCCTGGGGCAGGGACATGGCATCCCAAGAAGCAGGAGACTGCATCAATAGAGGCTGGCACTGGAGCTGAGGGTGGGATGGGCACCCTGGCAGCAGTTATCTCACTGAGCTGGGAATAGGTCTATCCTCTGCTGTCAGCAAAGACCTTGCAATCCCCCTGTCCCCTGTCTTCACAGCACTTGTTTTCACAGCCAAAAGAAACACCTCTCCTACCCAGCCCTCCCTTTACTACTCCTACTGAAATCTGGAAGGTGCAAATAAGACTCCTAACCTCAAACAGATGTCACATGATGGAAGTTATGGCTTTGTTTCTTTTAAAGAAGCAAAATTATTAAAAATATTATGTGTGTTGATACATAAAGACATCTACAACCTTAAAAGAACACGAGTGTTTCACACCCATGCATCTGAGAGGAAGAAAAAGGCAAATAAAATTGTCCATGACTTTATTTTTGCTGCCTTGCAATATAATCTTTCATTGTAAGATTGCATACTATTTTTCCGTTAGGATGCCTGCTTCATTTAGTGCACAAGATGCTGCTCTGGATGTGAGTCAAGGCTCTGACATGGGAGCCACCCCACCTTCTGCAGAGGTTGGAATATCTCTAGCAAGTGACCATGATGAAGTGCACTGAGTGAAGATGTGGGGAAAGTGGCTTCTCTGACTCCTTCAGCTGTAAAACCTCGTGCCACACTTTCCACAGAGAGAGACTCATCTCATGCACACTGGCTGTGTAGGAGTCCTGTCTGGTCTGAATGATTCATACAGGCCCTCTGTCAGTGTGCAGGCAAGCACTGAACAGTATTGATCAGAACTGATCAGTAATAAATGGCTGAACTCAGCCATGGACACTCTAAAACAACCCTAAAATACTCACTGAGTAAATATGTGTATCCAGGACACTGATGAACAAGAGCAACTTAAAAAAATGAGGCAAATTAGGTCTGTAGGGCTAACCTCCAGTCTGATCCCATTTAGTGTGCTTGAATTTGGATGCTTGATGCAAGTTCCTGTTTCTCAAAGTATCATGCACTAAGGACAGGTTGCATGAGTGCAGTCCTGTGACTCCAACAGGTCTCTTATACATTAGGGATACACAGTTAGTTTTGGAGGCAATGGATAATCAGTGCAAATGAAGCATCTAGCCCAGTTAACCATTGCTCTTGTTTACCAGAGGAGCTCTGTTTTTTTATCCTTTCACTGGCAAATTGCAGAGACCTTCAAGGCAGCTCTGTAGACTACAAGCCAAAACCTGCTCCTCCGAAGTATGGTGACTGAATCAGTAGCCTTAGAAGAAAAAGTCTCAGTTGGGTCTTTTACCTTTCTGCTGGAAATAACTCAGGATTCAATTTCTGAGATGGTTGATGGTTCGTTCCCAGTCCTAAGGCAAGTATCCCTACTCAGAGAAGCACTTAACCATGTGAATACATGTCACTGTTCAGTCAGAAATTACTCCTTGGGTCATTTCTCTAGTATCACTTTCCAGGAATTAAAAGAACCATTCTTCTGCTTTCCTTTTTGGCAAAGAGGACACATGAGCACAGCAAAACTGAAGTCAATGGGTGTTAAGCACATGCTTGAATGCTTCCTTGAATTGGGAACTCAATTTCTAATGTGGCAGTGATTTGTGGAAAGATACACAGAAACATGGAGGGATCTATTTTAAAGGTCAAACTTTCTGCTCCCATCTTATTGTGCAGCATGTTGTGGCTATAACTTGGTTGAAGGCTGCAGGAAAACCATAGAAATGCAGCACAGATATGCCAGTCGTGACAATAAGTCTGGCCACAGCTGCTTTATCACAATATAACACGGCAGAGTTAGTGCCAGTTACTATAAAAGAGTCAACAATGCGTGACATGTTTTACTCAGGTTGGCCTCTGGGAACAGTGCCAGACAGCGAGGGAAACATGACTCACGCACAGACTCAACTCTCCTGTTTCGCTTAATGTACAGTCACATTTTCTTGAAGGGGGTGGCAAGGGAAGTATTTTGTTTTGGTGCTGCCAGGCACACAGCACACCCCTCCTGTGAGCTGACAGCATCGGTGGGATGTGGGCAAGGCTCTGGCACAGTGCCTGCCTCACCAGAGTGCTTCCCTGTACCGGGTCCTGTTCCTCGCACCAGCAGAAACTGGATGGAGCAGTAGGTGGAAAAGAGTGTGTGGGGCACATACAGCCTGATGGGGTATTCACTTGGCAGTCAATCACTGCCACATGAAGTGACAAGGGCACCACCTGGGAAATTTCTCTGCTCTGCTGCTTAGATTGCTTGGATGCTTTATGGCAGAGAGCATGTGAAGGAATGTGGTTTTATAAACTGGTAGTGGAAACTACACCCAGAAGGCAGAGATGGGCTCTGACTACCCCAGCAAACCAGACAAATATGAAAGCTAAATGACAGGAGAGCTAGGAGCAATTTTCTTCCTAATCCAGTCATCCACAGCCATGCTTTGGAATATCAAGAAAAAGAAGACGAAAATTGTTTTCCTCTCTATGTGCAAAAAACAAAAAAAAAAAAAAAAGACTGAGAGTATAAACATTTACAGCATCTCCAAGAGGGTGAAGCTTGCTTCATCTTTCTGTCTACCTGGCTGCAACTCTCAGAAAGGTCTGCACTGTCAGGCAGCAGAATAGGCAATTCATCCCTTAAATAGTGAGTGAGCTGCAAGCAGTCAGAGCCCTTTAATGCACCTCTTGGTGCACTGGGTTTGATCAGTAACCTGGATGTGGCGAGTGCTGGAGCTGCAAGCCAACCTCTATAGAAAAAGTAGCAGTGCTCTGCTGCCTGCATGAGCCTCATTTTGAATGCCGTAAATATTAAGGAATGTGCTACTTCTTCCAACCTTTCAGTGCTCTGTTTCTGTGTGCACAGATGGGCGTTGGGAGACAGAAAGCCAAGTACAGCTAAGTGTACTGAAATGCTTTGCAGCTTTTTAAAATTTCTTCCAGCATCTGAATCTGTTTATCTAACCTTTTTTTCCCTCTCCTCCCTTTTCTTTCTCAGAGAATTGCTCCTACTGTGCGGATGAAATGCACCAAAATGCAAACAAGCAAAATATGGAGCTGAGTGATGTTTAATGCAAGTTGCTCCACTGCCAGATGTGAAAAGAACAAGTGGTTTGAAAATCATAATTTGTTTTAAAAAAAATATAATTTGGTACTTCTGAGAAATTTGATGATTTAATGAGCACAGATGGATGTGGGATGAATTTCTAGCAGACAAGTGTTTAATGTATCTGCTCATATTATTCCAGGACTAAGCATTATCCTTCCTAGTGCATGAAGGTAATTAATATTTCCCATTATGGACATGAAAAAACCCATATGATCAGTTAAGGAATGCAGATACACCAATGATATGGAAGTTAATTCATAAATCAATTAAAGAATCTTGCCTGCTGTGTATAATTATGGTTACTTCAATTATAGCTTATTTTCAGATTTAAGACTCAGGAATCAAAATACGTAAAATCAGAGTAAGTTCCTTATCACCATATACTGCAGCTGGAAACATTTACTCAGTTTTAGCACTCTAAATCTATTTGCTCCTGATTCTAGCACAGCTAAGAGAATGCAGGTAGCCTTTGTCTCTCTGGTTCTATTCTGCCACTTAAAATAGTTATCAGTTAAATGTTTCCCTACCTGGACCACTCTGAGGTGGACTGAGAAATTTGTAGGGTATGGGACTACCCCTGGAATATTAAATAATGTGTCTGGAGATCTCTATAGTAAAGCTTTGAGAACAGCAGCTCTGGAGACATCAGGGACTGTACTCCCCAGCTTCTCTTCATGGCTACATTTAACTAAAGGTGCAGCAGCCCACTGATTTAGTTACATTTGTGCTAAACCTGGTTTATATTGATTTAACTTTTCTTATAGCATTAATCTGAACTGATGTAGACCAAATTAAGTGTGCCTAAATAGGGATTGGTTTTTCACTCCTTTTACTAAATCACTTTTTCATGGATTTTAAGGACAAGAGACTACTGCAATAGTCTTTTCTCCCTGCCTTCATTACAATGCTGAAGGACTTGACTGTATTTATTTCTGCTTCAAGTCTAACAGCTGTACCTGAACAAAAGCATCTCTTTCAGAAAAAATGCCAAATCTAGTGTAAAAATATTCCCATGTCTGTCATGACTGCAGTCTCTTACAGACTGTTATGTTACCATGCCATCCCTACACTCTTTACCAAGTGTATCACTCTGTACCAAGCCAGAGCTCCCCGTGTCTCTCATTGCAAGTATATATTTTTAAATATTCCATTTTTCTTATGATACTTCTCTGAGTCCACTTCACTTTGCATCAGATTTTCCTCTTCTGAAATATACTGTTACTCTGTGTTCACCTGAGCAGGAGCTGAATTAGCTCTGTACCAACAGATCAGCCCTACCTATCACCCACCTCACACTTCAGCCCTCATTCTGCAACAGCAAAAGTTTTATGTTGACAGTTCATGTTCAGGACCTCACTCTTGTTGGGCTGCACTACATCCATTAATAACCATGTTCTAGTGATTTCTGATGTAGAGTTAGATTTGATGCCAGTGACTCAATTTTCAATCCACTTAGTATCTGCTGGGTTGGTTGTGTACAGTTTACTCAGCAGGAAGTTTTATGGTAACAAACCAGTTGCCTTAGAAAAGTTTGTTATGGTGTCACTATCACCTTCTCAACCAAATTCTGATTTGTAAAATACTGCATAAGGTATGGATGGTCCTGTAATGTCCCTTATTATGCATCATCTGCTTCATGATCCCAACAGGATTCAGGGTCAGGTGCCTTGCCCAGTCCATTCCCTTCAGCCTTTTCCATACACTCCAACAAAATTAGTTTCTTTCCAATTTCTGTAATTTTAATGTTATTTCAAAATTGTTTTAAATACCAATTCAAGAGTGTTCCCTGAACAGCTTTCTGAAAATTCTTCAATGCTTTTGTAAAAAGCATGCTTTCCTCAACCACCTTTTGAGTGGAAAGCATTTCAATAGCACTGTAGCTGTGAATTATCTATTACCTTTCCAGTCCTCAAGCTGCAGTCTTATAGAAAACATTTACCTGAAGCCAGTGTCACATGGAAACCTATCTCTTTTCTGCAACCCCCTAGCTCCTTTCTGGTCAGTTATCTCTCTCTCCACCTGCTTTTGTATTTTGGTATTCCTATTCTTTTTTTTTTTTTTTCCAGTTTGTGAAGTCATTTACTCTGAGGTACCGAGGTGGAAAGCAGGCTGCTGAAATGAACTCCAGAATCACTGGTACATCCCTGTCTAGAAACAAGCTATATTTTTGGTAACAGGTCACTGAAGATGTCTGTATCTGTAAGTATTCTAAACAAGAAGAATTTGAAACAGCCTTTGGTACTCAGAATGGGACATGTCTAAATGGGACATAGTATGTCAAGTCCTTAAGTTAAAATACTGGAATCCCATTTAAAATGTGGCATTTGCCAACAGCATTTACACCATTTGGGCTGAGAAAGCACTGCTGTCCTCCACATTTAGACGAGGGCTGTGGAGTGTCATGGACAGGTGCTCTTAAACACTTCTTTAAACCTGAACAGTGTACCAAATGATTTTCAGTGGACAGATGCATGTAAGCCCTGTCTTCCTAAAAGACAGCTGAACCACGTACAGTCAATCAACAGAACACCAGAACTGCAACAACTCTTGAGCAAGTTAAACTTCCATCCCTCCTCCAATTGCTCCCTGTGGATGCAGGCAACCTTGGGAGAAGCACAACTTACCTTTCCCGGGGCAAAGGCTTGGGCTCTGGCCGAATAGCTGCCATGGAAGAGAGGGGTGGTCTGACAGGTGAAGGGATGGAAAAATTCAAATCCAAGGAGCCTGTTTTCCTGTGCAGAGGCTCCAGCCCCATGGCTCCTTGCATTTCACTCTCAATAGGGCATGAGCCGGCTCTGCCGTGACTGGAGAGGGAGGACAGCTCAGGCCCCACTGCCCCTTGCAGAACTCCTTCAATGGCAGTCTGGGGGTCATGCGTGGGGGACACAGATGGTGGGGAGCGTGACTTCTTTTTTGTTGATGCTCCTGCTAGAAGTTTCAACAGCCCACTCTTCTTCTCCTTCTGCAAAGGAACCAAACAAAACATGAGCAGTGAGCAGACATACCAACTCCCTTTGCTTTTCTTTTGGAAAACCTCAATGTGTGCTGCAGGAAACTTCTCAAAACTGCCATAAAGGTGGATCCATGCAGAAATTGAACATTCTATAATAAAGATCCTATGAAAATCCTTCCCCATTGAAAAGGGCTTCAAATAACTCAGTAGAGTAAGGACCAAACATACTGCAAAGGTTATCCCATTTTCAAATCTATCCAGGCAGTGATCATGTGCCTTTTGAAACGAAGTGCAACTACACTGGTACAGCAAAAATACAAATTTCCCATGCAGAGAAGACAGCAAGCAGAGTGCTGCCCTCTCTCTTCAAGGAGAATCTTGTCCCTCAATAGAGATACATCCCACAAGTAAGAAATCAGGACCCATGGCTAAAAACTCGTCTGGGAAGCACAATGGGCTGAGGAGAGATTTGGGATCCCAGCTCACTGCAAGAGAAGCATTCATCATTACTGCCTCTTTTACTATCTGATGCAGATTTACAGTAGGGAGAATGGCGGCATGAGAATCTGGTTCAACAGCTCTCTCCAGAACATGCTCCCCTGCACATCCTGCAACATACAGCAATAACTATTCGTGTCTCCCTCCCAGAAGTGGGTCACTTCCCCTCGTGTTAAGGTAAAGGTATCACCTTGATGTTTGAAGATAGACCACAAAATTCACAATTGGCAATTGCAGTGGCAGTGCATGGGAGGTTTCAAAGTTCTACAAGGGTTTCTGACACAGAGAAATGAACAGATGATAAGAGCACCCTTTCAATTAATGGGAAAAAAAAAGTCTAGCCCGCATTCCTGAGGAAACACATCTGACCTTTCGGATTTTGTAACAGCGCGAGAAATCCTGCTGCACATTTACCTTAAACACACACAAATACCATGTCCTTCATCTTGAAAGATTTTTGGCTAGAGGTTTGTATGTAGAAACTGGACATCCTCCGCTACATACTCCATAATGGTAGGTTAGAGTTGCAACCAGCAATGCTGTGCAGTAAATTTTTCCATTTTTAAAAAACGATACATGAAGTTTTGAAAAGGTCTATTAGATTTCTTCCTCTTTTTTCAGAAGTGCAAGCCATTACCAAAACTATCTTCAGAGGCTCAGGGCTGTGAAGTTTAGCTGTATTTGATAATTGGTTCAATAATAGGATCCCAGGGGATAAAATCAAACCCAGAAACGGCAAGACTTATGGAACAGAAATTCTCTCTATATATTCAAGTAAGAACACTTGCTGGAAGTACGAGGCAGCAATTTATTTATTCTTTGTAGACAAAATGTCCCATGCAAGGTTTAGAATTATGCTCTTTTATATTCTGACTGCTTTAGTATTTTCTCAAAGCAGCTTTAAAGAATAGAAAAGTTACAGTAAAATAAATACAAGCTTTTAGAAGATGCTTGGATTTACTACAGTAAATGTACTTGGAGTATCTGGTATCTCTGCTTCCAAAGTTCTTGTTTGCACTCTTTAACCGTCATGGACTGGTAAGAAAACAGAAATACCTTAGATGTCAAAATACAGAAGATATAAAGCACAGTTGTTGTCACAGAGCCAAAGTCCACTGATTTTTGAAGAGCAGAGTCTGAACTGTGTACCCAGATCCTGGTCTCCTGCATACCACTGGTTATGTCTTAAAAGAATGTTTTGCACTTACAGGATGAAAGGATCCGTCCTGTCAAGATGTTCACCCAGGCAGAATCCATGGAAGCTAAGGAAGGCTGGCCATATGGCACCACCGGGTCAAAAAAATGAAATCAATTCCTCTGCAAACAATAGGAAAGTGGACAAAATGTCCCAGATAAATATCTTCTTTCCCTGATGGGAAGGGACTGTATGGAAAGTGGGCATTCTGGAATTCACCTGAAACACCAGAAAAAATGATTCAATTTTTCTCTCGCTGTCTAATTAAAAAATACTGTTGCTGTGATCATTATATAAAATTTTAAAACTCTTCATGAAGTTGCAAAACTCTTCCTGTGGCACACTGAAACAATAGCTCTAATGATCCCAGCATCCTGTGTCAATAAGCATTTGAAGGTGTCCAAAGGTCAGTGGCAGAATACAATAGACATTGTGGGGCTCTGGAGAAATGGCTATTGTGCAGCAGTGAGCACTTCGAGCCTCTCTAATTGGCAGTCTTGCAAATGCAAAGTAACTATGTGAACTAAAGCCCTGTATAATGAACAATTAATATTCCTGTGTGGTAGCAGCTTCTCTAATTTTTGCTTCTAATTTAAATACCTTGGCAAATTTTCATTAGAAAAACCGTGCACAACTTAAACCATTTAAGGCACAGAAGCAAAAATATTTGGAATGAAGGAGGTGCATATACTCATACCCATCTACACATTAAAAAGCAGATGAGTCTGATAGTCATTCAGTTTTGTTTACAAGAACAGCTTCCTTGTTAGCCCTGGCATAAATTTATACTCTTAAGCTACTATCCCTTAGAAAACAGAAAGCAATAATGACCTTACTGATCTATCCTTTGTTCTACTTTAATAAAAGGAAAAATAAAGAATTGAGTTTTAGCCCCTGCTGAGCATTTTAGTAAACTTTTGAAACTAAGATCTGTGGTCTTGGAAGAGAGAAGATGACTTAATTCAATTGCTAAGCCTAGTCAAAACCTGAGCAGTACCATCCTTCAAGCTGTGGCCTTTGGCAAGGTATTTAAAGGTGACCTGATACCAACCACTTTGTGTGCATGGAGATTAGACAGTATGTCCAGCTCTTTCTCCCTTTGAGCCTGGCTCTCAGCCTTTTGGTATCACATGGCCAGATCCTCTGCTGACGCTGCTCAGAGCATTTCAAGCAAAAGAAGGACTGTCAGGAACCGATAATTTACTGTGATATCTCTCATGAGAAACAGACTGGGTCTGAGCCTTCTGTGATCAGCAGTTCAACCTAAACCACTACCTGCCTCCCTCTATCTGTAAAATGTGACTAAGCTGAAACTCCTCCTTGTGCTGTGGGAATTCGTTAAAGATTCTAGTGTTACAAAGCTTTCTTTGGGAGCAACCAGCTCTTTTCCATGGCTTTTATATTAAAAAAAAAAAAAAAAAAGGAATGGGATGTTAGTATGCAGTCCCAGTAGTGATTTATTGCAAATGTCCAAGTACTATGAATTCATTTAATATTTAGTTTAATAGCAGCCATCTTTCATAAGTAATTATATGTCTATTCAAGACAGTCCTTCAGCAGTTTCACTGTATATCAATGAAGCATGAATGGGCATAAATGCTGTAGAGAAATCTACACCGATTGGTTACAGACTCTGTCACTTTTCAAAACAGATAAGAAGTTTACAGGGGACATATCTAATGACTTTCAGAATTGTTTTTGAATTAAAAAAGACAGTTTACTTTTTTTTCCATTCACAGATGGTTGTTTTATTGTTTTCTAGGAAATCTGTAATTTTCTGAAACAGCTGTGTAATTATTGAGTTTTCTTTGTCTAGTAGCTACATTTCCAATTGACTGCAAACTGTGTTTGACATCCCTACCCCCTGAATCTGCCAAGGTCAGACCTTCACATCTGTGTTGATGGATGGATTCACAGTGTGGCCAGCACTTCTCCCATCTCCTGGTTACTGCCTGCATGTTTATATGAATTTAAATCATCACCTTTGTGTTGCACAGGTTATATTCTAGGCTGTTGAGAGTCAAAACTTCCATACCATTAATTTCAAAAGAATTCAAAGGAAAGCAAAAGAACAAAATTAGCCCTTACAAATAAATTTCAGGCTGTTTCTAGTTAAGAAAAAAAAACCCGAAACAGTCTAGGAACACAGACTGTATAGACAACTCAGAATTTTTTTCTCTGGCACAGCTGACAGTGGAGGCTCTGTTCCTATGGTGCAGCATGAAGGAATCTCAGAGGAAATCAGTCTCTAGCAGAACAAGGATGGGATGGGCAGCACTTCTGTGACCCTGCAGCATACCCTGAGGGAAGCCAGCACTTGGACAGGCGGAAGTTCCTCTCAATATCCCACTGTGAGAATGTCTGGAAAAGTGAATACTGTCTGAGGTTAAAAACTCATGAAGGATTAGATCAAAATTAAAGTCTGAGATATGTAAATGTTGAAATATTTTGCTTCACAGTAATTGGGGATGATTTTTCCCCTCATTAATAACTCACTTGAAGATAATAACTAGCTCTTCTTTCAGCTTCAGAGATGAGATGAGCACAGAATGCAGCTACTTCATTGATGACTGAGTGATAACAGAGTCCCTTGTCTGCAAAGCAATAATCATGCCATAATCTAAATACCAATTACATGTCCTGACTATATTAATACAGATATATTTTTTTAAACTACCCAAATACACAGAACATTCTGGTTTAGTTTTCTTCCTCTGCAGCTCCTAATACTTAATTTTCTACCTATCCAGGTTCATTAAACAAATGAGGAAACCTTACTGCAGCTGATAGAAAAGCTGCCTCCAGTCACTGAAATGAGGTAATTTCTCATGCAACACCAGTTACAACAATAGATAAGAGAGCTAGAGGGAGAAGAGGTTTCATTTAAAAACAAAGAAAAAAGAAACAAGCGCTTAAATGTTTCCCTGAGCCCTATGAGGGCTCAAATGCCCTCACAAATCAGGAACTCATCTATCAGTCAGTACCCCCAAAATACCACTTTTATTGCTTGTTTAAGTTGGTCAGTGCCTGTTTGAGTAAATGTAAGTTAGTGGCTGGAGAACAGTGCATTTTTACTCTGATTCCAACATGGCTTCTGGTGATTGATGCTTGCATTGAAACAGTAGGTCATATTTTGAATTATGTCTGTGAGGAAAATAGCTATCTGAGTTTTTCAAATCTGTAAAATTATTTGATCTGAGATTTTGATAATCATTCTAAAAGCTCTGCCAAGACCCCCAAACCAATATAATCTCAAAGGGAAGCTTCAGGTCTGATATCTCTGGATATGTATTTATCATGTGCAATTTGCCACTATTTCACATGAGGCACTGATAACATACTGAACAAGACAACGGCAATTACTTACTACACAGCTTCTTCTGATTTTAAGGAAAGACTAGTCTGGTATCAGTATGGAATTGTATGGAAATACTTTGCCAAAGATTTTTAGTTTTTAATGGAGACAGCTGCTCCTGGCCACAAGTCTATTATTATAATCTCAGTATGCGTGTTACATGCCAAGAAACATAAAGGATTTTAGCTTTTCATAATATCTTTAGCTTTTAAATTCCAGTGACAGTAACGTGCATACACATGTGCACAAAATATTATATTTATTTATTATTAATTTGAAGAAAGATACTATTAAAAATAGGGGAAAATAAGTAAAATGTCTTGCTAGACCTGACTGGGAATTTTAAATGTTTTGAAAACAAAACTGAGAATAAGAAATCAGTGTTCAGGTCCCCATACAGCAAAGCACATAGGCACTTCATCATGTGCTTTTGTTGAACTGAGGCGGATGCAAGACTCTAGAGACTACAGACAGAGATAAAGAGGGAATCTAAAAATATATTTCAATATTCAATTTAGAGGGAATATTAGATCTTTCAAGCACTGGAGCAAAGTTAAAGGATAACTTAAAGGGGAAAAAAAACAAAACAAAAACCAACTGAAGAGGAAGCAGAGAGTCTCAGCTATCATTAAGCTTCCTGGAGGCTGCTGAATTCAGAAGAGGTAGAAGGTAAAAGAGACTCTAACAGGGTTAATGGTGAAGGAGGGACAGATGACCTGCTCCACTGGTACGTAGCAGTTTTAATGCTCCTTTTTCGAGGGAACAGCTCAAACATGGCACAGGGAGTGGAAAATTACTACTGCAATGAAGTAACTCAAAATTGTACAGATAAAGTGAAATGCAAGAACACCACCAAAGAAGTAATGAAACCATGGTTCTCAAGAAGACTGACATTTCCACTTACTTCCAAGCAGCCACCCTCTCCAGAACTAAGGTCAGATGGATGTGTTTTAGTCCTAATTTTAGTCTACCTCTTCCTTTGAAGCGCGAGCAATCTCTTTGGTAAACAAAAGAAGGGAATAGGCCTGATATCCTTGTACATTTGACATTCAGCTTCTTTCTTTGCTCAGCAATCCACTGGATTTCAATTATCCTACAACAAGTAAGGGAAGTTCAACTGAAAGCACTGAAACCTCCCCTCTCTGCTCCAGTTTCCTGCCCACCACACTGCCAACATAGAGAGGCATAAAGTATATACACTTTGGGCATGCTTGGAAAGCAGAAAACTGACAGGAAATACTGACCTACAAAATCCCTTCCTGTGGAGATGGTACTTGGGAAATGGATTGGGTTTTTCCCACAGTACAGGAATTAGGGGGAACCTAAATGAGATTATCAGGCAATAGGTTGAAACTAAAAAATAGGAAGCACTTTTTCACACAACACATAATTAAATGGAGACTTCATGCACATAGTATTGTGGAAGCCAAAAGTATGAAGAGGTTCAAAGGGGATTGGACAAATTAATGGAGAACAGACCTAGCAAGGGCTATTAAAACAGTGGTATGAATCCAAATTCTGCTTCAGTAAATCCCAACAGGTAAATGAAACAGTACTTAGAGCATACACAGGGTAACTCCACCTCGCCATAAAGAGATCGTAAAAACAATAACATTCTCAGAATTATTGCTATGGTAAAAAAATTAGGTATTTTGGCAAAAGCTTAGGAAACAGGACAAAACCAGGACTGAGCCCTCCCCTGTGCCCTCTCAGCTTTGGGAAATCAGTTGTTCAGAGACTTTCTCAGCTGCAAAAGGGTCTGAGAGAGGGCAAAAGGCAGCCATCAGGATGTAGTGTCAGCCAAGGAAGAGACACAAAGGGTTGGGAACCACAACCCCAGAGAGCTTTCACAGCCCTGCAACTGCTATTTGGATTCCTCAGCTCCATCTCTGCTGTGCAAATCACAGATCAAGGGCTGCTGCACTCACACTGCGCCAAGGAGCCACAAAAATACAGGTAACAGGGCTGAGAAGACCCTATTCCTTCCTGGATACCAGTTTGCTTCCTAACCTGACATTGCCCTGCCTCTGTGCAAGGGCTTCCTTGCAGCTACCATGGAGGTCTCCTACACCATGATACAACTGTGTCTTGAGGACCTATCCTAATCTGAAGCCTAGAAACGTTACACCTTTGTTTTAATACAAATCAAGGTGCCTAAATCATTTCAGTAAATATGGCAGGCTAACTGTACTTCCTAGAGAATTGAAGCAAAACAGCTGGACAGACCATGAGCATTCTTGTAAAGCTTTAGGTTCATTTCTTCAAACTAGAGGATAATCTATCACAGCTTGACTGACACCATAGGATTCTGAAATGAGAAAAAGATGTACAAATAAACTAACTGCTAGATGAACTACTTAAAATTAATGTTTCTAAATAAGATGATTTAGACTGACTGCTTAGCTTGCTGCTCCTTGTCTCTCATAAGGAAGTGAAAACAATTTATTGGTCCTGGGAAGCACTGGGAGCAACACTCACATTTTGCAGAAAGCCAGAGCAACCTCACTCACTGAACACCTGAATGAAAGAGAATCAATGACAGAAGTCACAATGTGCTTTTGACTTACTTTAGTCGTACACGTAGTTGGCTCTGGCTCTACCCATTCATGAGGGATAGATTTTGTTTCAGAAGCAAACAGTTAAAATTCCTTGGCCTTCCTTTGTAATCTTGTTAAATGACAGGCAAGTGACACTTACACTTTTATGGAAAGCAGAAACATGAAGGTAAGTGGTTTGGATTAGTGGAGGCCATCTTGTGCTTTATCCCTGATGTATCTATTCCCGCTTGGCTGATCTTGTTCTAGCAGCTGTGCCACCTCAGGCTGTAATTTCAGCACTTCCAACAAACTACACGATATTGGGCTGGCCTGCACTTCAAGGGAAGATTGCTTGTCAAAAAATCAGGTATCGTAGGAAGTATACTGTCCTCTCAAAATCAATTCCCCATGGAAGAAAAAAAAGGTCTGCCAGTGCACAGTTCAAAATTGCCAGAATTTGTGTGTATACTCATTACAGTGAAATAATTCCTTCCAAGGATTAAACAGCTCCTAAAAGATGCATTTAGCTGGAGACAGAGGAGTCAGCTGAGACTGACAGAATACATCACACTTGCATGGACTGTGGCCCAGAGGGGATCAAAGCAGAACCTTGTGTTTTGAAAGAGAGGAGCTTACTTACTTGTATTTCTGAAAATTATCTGGGCTTTCCACTGCTGCTGGGGCAGTCAGGACTGAGTGAGGGACTGGAATGAGAGGGGCCCTGATGGTCCTCACATGGTGTGACATTTTAGAAGCAGGTTCCTGACACCATCACTATCAGCATGAAAATTTTGCTCTCTCTGAAGGCTGACTTCCAGTTTTGGCAGCTATCACAGTATCAAATCTGAGCGTTCCCCAAAAAATTTCTGATTTATTTAATGCATTAAAAACATCAGGCTTGTCCTTACTCCCTCCTACCATCATGACAGTGTACCTCAAACAAACCATGTGACACCACTAACATGCTCAAGCTGATGGTTTCTTTTCTGGGTGTAAGAGAAGCTCAGCCTCTGAGCACACAGCGGTGTGCAGGGAGTCACAGGTGCTATTTTTCCATGGGCATCACAGGATGTGGATGTGGATGTGGGATGTCTCTTGCACAGGGACAGAACTGTTGTCCTGCATACTGATGTGTGATCAATTACTGAAGTGCATAAGCTTTGCAGGCAAAGCAGCTGAGGTTTCTGTAACCTCCCCTGTCAGCTGTGCTACAGGCATTTGCAGTCCTCCTGTATTTCCTAGCAGTCCTGTGAATTACTCCTAAGACACACTAGATAGCTGAAGTAGTTTTCTCTCAAGAAGATCAATTGATCAAGTATACTCTTCAAAGAAAAGAAGAAAGAAACCCAGAATAATTTTGAAGTATTGCAAAGAAAGTGGCTGTCAGTGTCAGAGGAATGACCAAGCATGTAAATGACATTTTTTTGGTAAAGTCACCAAGGAACTGTCACTTTCCAAATGCCACAACACTGGGATTGTAATTACTACAGAGCTTTGCCATAGCAAAAAGCTTGCTTTCTCAAGTCTTGGCAGCACATGTCAAAAGAGCATCCTCTCTTCAGCAAAAACTAATCTTTTTTTCCTAGTTTCATCTTTTTTCTTCTTAAAAAAATTTGCTTAAAATACCCTATACTAAAGACACGTCTTTAGGAATATAAAATTCCTCTTTATTAAATTAAAGTGCAGAGCAAAAGGGATCAACAGTGAGAAACAGAGCTAGCCAAAGGGAAAAACTAGGGCATAAGCAGTAAGCTTAAGAAGGGGAGCCAACAGCACTGTGACTTTTTTTTCACTTTTGTACTAACCCTGGTTTTACTTTGCTATCCTGTCATTCCATTCTACCTTTCCTTCATTTGTCTGTTTAGTCCTCTTCTTTTTCACTGCCACATGACCTGCAGATAAGACCATGTAATGAAATGCAACTGAGTTACACTGATTTACCTAATTACTGCTTGTCATGTGTGCTACCCAAGCCAATGTTCTCCATTGCCTCATTCTGTCCCAGCTGTGAGACAAAACACGTCAGGCTTCAAGTGATTTGGGTAACTCAAGATGTGTGAGGATATGCTTTATGCCAGTGCTGACAGTAGGGTAATATCAGTGATGCAGCCAGTGAGAAGCATCTCACATAGGCTACACACAGACTCACATCTGTAACCTCAAGTGCTCTCTGAACACAAATTTGGTGCATGTCTGCATTGTGCTATGCAATCAGGTAGTGACATCTGGTTGGTGTTTTCATTTGCAACTACTGCAGAAATAATTACCGATGACAGCACATATACAGCATATTCCTCTTCATTCTGCCAGCTAGCTGACTGATGCAGAAGAGGCCAGTGTGACCTGAAATAAATGGTGAATCCTGCCAACCAACAGAAGGAAACAGTCAATTTTAACACATAACTTAAAAATGGTTCTGTGAAGATGTTGGGCAAATATATCTCACATCTGAAAAAGATGGAAACTATATAAAGATAAAATCACTGCTGCACTGGAGCAGAAATGACAACTTTGTCATTCCATCTCTGAGCCTGTCTACCACAGATGAAGATGAAAAACCCTTTACACAAGTCAGATAATGGTGCAAAACTGAAGGGGTTGATCAACAGACTGGTAGGCTTTCTTATTTTCATTTTAGCAAAACAGAGTGGGCAAACATTAACTTAGAATTGTCCCATCCTCAGTTTGATCCTGGTTGATTAGAACGTCTCTGCCTATAAAGATAACAGAATTAGTAGCCCATTAGTTAAGTAATTACAACTTCTATTCAAGGTCCTGTACTATGATTACTTTGCCATATCTGACAAGCTTCTCAGAGCAGAGTAGGAAATATGATGAATATCTTGCACAGGTTTTTTCTTTCAACTTCTTCCTGACAGAACAGCAATGTGCTTTTTTGAGAAGCCCCTTCAAGTCTCCCTCTTTTTAACCCAGCAGTATTCATGCAAGAATTCCAACTACACAGATAACCAGATGCTACCAGTTGATTTGCAGTGTTTTCCAGTTAATGATTTTCTGTCAAATCATGAGGACATTTCAAGTATGTACCATCAGGGCTTCTCTCAGTCCCAGTCCTAGTCAATCTTTCCATTAATTACTTGCTGTGTGAGCTGCTGAGTGTACTTCCAAAACCAGCAGTGGCTACTGAGCTGATTGAGTCCACAAGCAGTGTCCTGGTTTTACCTGGAACAGAGTTAATTTTCCTCATAGTAGCTTGTATGGTGCTATATTTTGCATTTGTGACCACACAATGCTAATAACACACCCTGTTTCAGTTAGCAAGCAGCCTTTGCACATTGTTAAGGCCTTTTCTGCCTCTCACCACCCACCCCACCAAGAAGGGGGCTGGGGGTAGGGTGTGTAAGGGCACAAGGAGTTGGGAAGGGACACAGCACACAGAGCTGACCCTAAGTGACCAAAGGGATATACCAGACCATAAGGTGTCACGCTCAGCAATTGAAAGCCTGGGGAAGAGGTAGGAAGTGGAGCACATTCAGGGGCTTGTCATCCCAAGTCACCATTACTGTAACAGAGCTGCAGATCTGCTTGTCGGTGGGAAATGGTGAGTGAATTCCTTGCTTTGCTTTGCTTGTGTGCACAGTTTTTGCTTTACCTATTAAAGTGTCTTTATCTCATTCTGTGAGTTTTCTCACTTTTACTCTTTCCCCCTTCCCACTGTGGCAGGGAGTGAGTGGCTGTGTAAATCTAAGCTGCCTGCCAGGATTAATCCACAACAGTAGGATTAACAGGGTAAGAATTCAAAACAGTTTTCCTAAAATGGAGAAATTATCCCAAATCACCATAATGAAATCTGCAAAGATAAGCATGATATGCAACTGTTAGGAATGAGAAATAATGCACAGCTGCAATATGAGGAGCTGACTGGCCAGCCAGCAGCTCTGCAAAGGAACATAGAAGTTACACTGGGTCACAAACTGGGAGTGAATCAAAATGCTGTTGTGAAAAAAAGAAGCTTTATCTGTAAACAGTATATATATAAGTAATGGAAAGTGCTTATACCACCCTAATTTGCACTAACAAGATGTCAGCACAACTCCACTCTGGGACACCACTCTTTAAGACTTCAGCAAGCTGAAGACTGCCCAGAGGAGAAATGACAGTGTAATCAGAGGTCTAGAAGATATTACTGTGAAGAAAGGTTAGGAAGAGGGCTCAGTGAGGTTGAAAGAAGAGAATTCTCAAGGACTAAACACATTATTAGTTCTCTAACATGTGAAAGGCTGTCAAGAGAAAGCTGATCAGCAGTTCCATCTAGAGCAAGACATGAACAAGGAAGATTGAGTTATAACCATAAAAGATTTGTGAGGGATAATAGGGAAGTTTCTGACTTAAGGAATAAGAAAGGATGGGAATGGATTCTTCAGGGAAGTTGTGGAATTGTCTCAATGGAACAATTTCAAGAAAAGCTAGACTATCTGTGGTGGGTAGTTGGCATCCACCTGACTTTCTCACAGCAGATGAATGGAAATCCATTCCAGGCTTTGGGGACACCATCCTTACTACCTCCCCTATGCCACTGTTTCTGCTGGCCAGTTGTATTTGGCCAGGTTCACTCTAAGCCTGTGTGATAGATTGGCAACAATCAGATATCTAAGATGGCTTAGATATAAAACCTGCCCAGAAAAATTTTAAAAGTTGGAAAATCAGCTCCTTCTTTTATGTCCTGGTCAAAGCCTAGCTTATACATTTCCCTTGCCTCAGCAGGCACCATTGTGCTGATAGAATCTGGTTGCCTGACCTCCTCCCTTTTCTGTCTTGAAACTTAGGATATGAAAAATAACATGATGCTGTGCAGGAGGTAATAGAGATCTCTGAGGTTAAAAAAAAAAAAAAAAAAAAAAAAAAGCAAGCCACCTACTTCCATTATAAAATATACTAGTTCTGGACTGATCATGAATTGGGACAAAAAACTACAACACTGGAAATCTACTTTACTGCAAAATAAGTTGTTCATGGACTCACATTAAATTACTTCTTCCCTCCCTGAGGTATCTGGTGACGAAGCCCAAAGCCAGTCTGCTTCTGCTGTGCTGAATATAGTGGTCAAGGACTGAAGGTTAGTATTACAGCTTCTGTAGTCTTTAACTTAGAGAAGCATGTCAGTGAATATGAACTGAACAAAATATATGCAAAAAAAGGCAAAGCAACAGGTTGAGTTTTGCCTTTATAATAAATAAAGGTTGACTGCTTGACACACTATATTAATTGATTACAGGCAGCCTGCAGATGTAGTGTCAGAAATGTTACTTTTGCATGGTGTACTTTTTGAATTCCTGAGACTGATTTTTTCTCCAGAGGGAAGAACAGTAACATTTTTTTCAGTCCTTCAGAGGTGAGCACTGACTCCATGTCTTCACTTGGTCTGAAGAGAATTACTAGATGCTTGAGACATTCAGTTGAAAAAAAATAACAACCCAGACTGACTCTAAAGTTGCTTTACCATTTGGCAAAGAAAGGCCAAGGGCTTTTAAGTTTTTATGCTGCTTCTGCAATATGAATAATAAACAAAAGTGTACAAAATAAGATAAATATGCCTTTGCTATAACTTGGTTATGCCCTCAAGTTACATAACAAAAATAGAAACATGCCACAGATATTTGTTGACTGTTTTAACATGCTATTCCTACAGTATTGATGTTTTTGTCAGAAACTGCAATTTCTTTCAGTTTATATAATTCTTCTAGCAGAGCTTGCTGAAAGATTTCTGCATTGATTGTAGATATTTTAATCGACCTAGGAAAAAGAAACATGGGGACTGAAAAGTTGATTAGAGACAATTTTCACAGGAAAGTTCAGGCTTTGTCTCCATAAAAAAACTGCATTGGCACTTTAAATTCTTGTAGCTCAGTGACTAATCTCTGTTACCTCTTGGTAGTTTAAGACTTACTGGTTTGTGAATTCACAGTTGGAAAACCACTGAAGAAAACAAATGAGTCCTGAATGTGTGGGATGCCAAGATGCCACCAACTCTGACACACTGCAAGTTGTTTAATTATTTTCAAGGCATGCAGCTTCCTACTCTGTTTTTCTGCTGGAATGGTTTCATCCTGCATATCTTCCTTCCTGGGAGTGGTGGGGTAGTGTCAGTTCATGCCAGCTCTGTGTATTACTGCTTCAGGCAGAAAGGAGAACCACAGGGACAGGGAGAGCAGTCACACCCTGGGTTTTTCAATCCATGCATGGGGACTGGATGTTTGATGTCATGAGGGAATGAGAGATCAAGACATGTTCTTTGGGAACAGGGCAGGGAGAGGGCAGAAGCCATGAGGGGATGTTCAGCTGCAGAGCTGTGTGGTCTGGGGTGGGGACTGGCCCCTACGATCCCGCAACAGGCGAAATGTGTCAATGTCTTCCACTGATAGCACAAGAGCACTTACAGTTCTCCCGACTAATCCAAGGACGTACTTGCCATCCCCACCCACAGCCTGGCCCCATCCAGCCATCTGGTCCTGCATGATTTCTTCTGCAGGCAGGGGAATGCCATGGGAACGCCAGTGCTGGGATGCTCACACGCAGACACACACTCGAGCACACATACGCCTCCAGCCTTCTGCTTCCAGTGCTCCCTTGCATGCTCTTTCTTTTGTCAGTTCTACTTTCTTCCTCAAGCTGTGCTCAGGATTTAGAAAAAGCTCGTGGGTCCTCTGTGCTATAAAATTAGGTCTCTACAGGTGCCAGGAGAATTCTGTGCCTTGGCATCCAAACAGCTTCATCTCCAGTTAGTAGATAAACTGAATTTCCTCTTGAAGTTAAAGCACTCTCCATCTTCTCTTCCCTGGGATCTGCTTCCCCTTAAGGCCATAGAACGCAGCACAGAACCACTCAAAAGAGTGTTAGAGAAATCCACTGTGGACACTTGAGAAATCCTGTGACAGCACTGTGAGGCAGATAAGCAGAGGCGGGGGGAGAGAAGAGAAAAAAGGAATAGCTTTCGGAGACTGCTTGGCAGCAAAGTCAGCGCTTGAAATATCTGTGAGGAGTCTGAAAGCATTTCCTAACATCAAAAATGTGAAGAAGAAAAAGAAATTTTGATCAATGACTTATTGCCCTTGATCTAAGCAAAAGAATCCCAGCCAGTAAGAAATAACAGAAATCTGTTTTATTGTAAAGCTTAAGTTTTCTATGTTTTGACAGCTGGGGCTCATGCTTTTGGCTGGGTAATTTGCCAGCCTTAAAATATTCATCACTGAGTTGCCAGGTTTATGTCCTTTCAAACTGAGCTCTAACGATGAAGGAGAAGGTGCTGGAGAGATTTTAAGCATGAATTTTCTGCCCTAAAACAGAACTTTGTGGCCTGAGTTCACATGACCAGAAAAAGAGGTTTCCACTCCATGGCCAAGTTTCTGGTGAATCACTTGCTGGTCACTGAGCCAAGATTCACTTTCTGGAGCATGGGAAGCAGTGGCTCATTTCTGACAAAGACAGCCCCCTTGCCTTTGTTGAGAGGAAATGGATTAACAGTATGTATTCTGTGCACAAATCTTGAGAGAACTGAACTAAAATATTCCAGAATAAAGCATCCTTACCAAGAAACAAACTGGAACACATTACACTGAAAAGTTATAGCTGGTTCTGAAAATGATCAGTGAAATGTTAGTGTTGGTGGCTCCTGGATCAACTCTGATGTCTTACAGAGTACACAGGAAAATTAGTGTCACAGAATTTATTCTTTTTGATGCAAACCTTTAGATTACTATTCCAACATTTCTCCCTCTTAATGCAACCTACCACTTATTCTAATAATTCAAGCCAGGCTCTTCTGGTCTTGTGCAACTTTTTTATTGTTATGTCTTGCACTGCTCATTTAATGACTTGGTTGTTATTGTTCCATTTCACACCTGTGCAACTTAGTGAGCTTTCTTAGTTGAATATAAGGGAAATATTTTTCCCAAATTGAAAAATGTTACATAATTTCATATCTGCTAGGAAGACTGAATTCCTCCTCCAGAAACTCGGGGTCAGCCTTATTGACTTATCTGAAAAACCTGCTTGCATCAACTCTGTCCTTAGCTTCCTCTACTCATCACACGTGACCACTATTTTTGTCACATCATTTTGTATCTACAAAGTCCTTGCAAGTGCTCAATACTTCATTTTTGAGACTGATCTTTCATTTTCTGGATAAGGAATGAAAATTTCTTTGGGGATATGAAGTGATAATAAATCCCTTTCACTCAGGGACAAGTTAATATGAGAAGAAGTTGCAATGCAGAGGCTAACACTAAGTAAAAACTGAAAGTGCATAACTGTGTAGGACCTAGTTCTTCAGGCAGTTTCAGGCTGACCATCTGATAGCTTAACTGGACAGCTTTAATAATTAAGGTCAAAGACCATCTGAAGAGTTTATGAAGCCAAATTTCTAAAGGCCCTTTGATCTAGTCTCCAACTCTACATAAGGCCAGTGTGGGAGACTATGTGTGCAGGCAGGAGGCCAGCACTGAGGGATGCTGCCAGGTCGAACTGGGCACTGGGCTGCATTTTAGTAGAAGGAAGAGAAAGGCACAGGAAGGTGGAGTGGTGAAGAGGGAAGTCTCTCTGGTCATGTCTATTCTGGCATAAAAGACAAGATCAGGATTTAGCAACAAACCTATGTCTGCACCCATTAACTTTTGTGGGTTTGGCTTATATCAGCTTCCTGCTCTACCCTGCACTGGTGCAGCCTCACCTCAAGTCCTGTGTGCAGTTTTGGGTCCACAATATAAAATATAAAGCTATGAGAGAACATCCAAAGTAGAGCTATGGAGATGGTGAAGAGCCTTGAGGGCAAGTCACGTGAGGAGCTTCTGGGGTAACTTATCTCATCCTGGAGAATGAGAGGAAACCTACAGAAACCTACAACTTCCTCATGAGGGGCAGTGCCAGGGCAGGCACTGATCTCTCCTCTCTGGTGCCCAGTGACAGGACCCCAGGCAATGGCCTGAAGCTGTGACAGGAGAGGTCTAGGTTGGATATCAGGAAAAGGTTCTTCACCCAGAGGGGTGGCTGGGCACTGGAACAGGCTCCCCAGGGATGTGGTCATGGCACCAAGCCTGATAGAGTTCAAGAAGCATTTGGACAATGTTCCTGAGTACAGGGTGTGCTTCCTGGGGTTGTCCTGTGCAGGGCCAGGAGCTGAACTTGATAATCCTTGTGGGTCTGTGGTCCCTTCCAGCTCAGGATATTTTATGATTCTGTGAACAAGCATTCTCCCAGGACAACACAGGAGTATGGTCTGTGCCACACCACTTACCAGGACTGTTCTGGATGAGCAGCCGGGATGTAGCCACCCTATTGTGGGCAGGGAAAAAAGCTTAGAAGCATGGATACAAGTCATGCAGGGACATTTGCAAGGCCAGAAAACAGGCCTTGGCTTATCCTGCTTTGCAATGTAGTTCTTACACCAGCATCATGCCAAACATACGCTATCATTTGAGGAATGCATTTTTTTTGAGCAGGACTGATACTTGAAAAAGTGAGTGACACTGGTGAAAACAGACAGATGTTTACTGATTCAGCCTTCACATGCAAAACTGTTGGTATGTGTTCAAAGTAATTTTCTGAAGATGTGTCTCTTCCTATCTTAACATCAGGAAACAGCAGCCTAGTTTACCTTCCCATTTTTGCGACTTGTTAATCTAGATCCTCTATATATTCCAGAGACAGAGTTCCTAAATTTAAAGCTGCAAACAGACTTGTTCTCTCAGCATACTTGTAAGAAATGTTTAATTTTACATTGCCAATTTTCAAATATTTCAATATACTCTGGCTAGGTAAAACAGTAAGGAATTGCTGTAAAACAGTGATGAATTAATGACTTGCTTGATCGTGCAAGCTCTTATTTTTCTCTCTGTCAGCTCTTGGGCCAGACATTTTGGAAGAGTTTAATCAAAACCCTCATCAAAAGCCAAATGAGTGGATTTTAAAGAAAGTTTAATTACAGTGGTCAAACCACCCAGCATGATTTGCTTGATTTGATTAAATAATGAGGAGCTCATTTAATGAGAAATGCATTAATTCATTCAAACAAGTGGTTTTATCAGTGGTATTAAGCATCAACCCAGATTAGGTACAGCAGAAACTATTATAGCAAAAATTGAGCAAGGTCAAAGCAGTAGTCATACCATAATCACAAGCTCTCAGCTGTAATCTACAAGTTGAACTTGGGTAGTATTGACCCTGCTGAAAAAGCAGGATCCCTAATTTTAAAAGCCCCTAAACCATACAGTTTTCCTCCAATTCCACAGCTAGGATCTCCGCCTCTTTCTTTCAGATGTTCAGAAGATTTGGGAACTGGGACTGAATTTTTTGACTTTCATATGGCTACACATGCAGATACTAGTAGCAAATGACAAAGAGCTCAAAGGAACCCTGCTACCACTCCACACCCTTAAAGGAAATGGATGCTGTCCATTTGCTCTTTGTTTTGTCTTCTGGCCCTGTGATGTCTTAGGGATGCTATCCCTAATCTGGCATAGAGTCTGGGGAAAAATTAGTATTTTACTTCCGGGGAAATAAACCTCCTTTTTGGAAAAAGAAAAAAAAACAAACCTCAAGTGGGAAGTATTTGAGAAAAAGAAGAAAGAGTCTCCTTCACACTTTCCTCTCTTCCACTGCCTTTAGATATATTTCACACCCTATATTTCAACTTCCCTGTTTCAGGACCCCTTCCTGTGGGCTTTGCACAGCACCCTTCACCTGGACCCTGCACTGGCACCCCTTCTCTGGTGCTCCCTGCTCTGTCTCTCAGCAGCTGCCAATGCTCTTCTCCCTTCTATGCTGCCTTGACCACCGTTACCTCTTCAACTTCTGCTGTGCTCCCTCACCTCCACTCAGGCCACTTGTTATTCCTGCAGTGTCTGTGCCGCCCCTGCGGGAGCTGCCTTTCCTGCTGCTTCCCACTGTGCCCATACAGCACTGAAACTTCTTTGATTTTCAAGTGCTCTACTTCTCAGTCTGCTTGGTTGGCAGAGTACTTTCCAAGTACTGTTGCACAGTGGACTTAAGCACTGTCTATGGCACAGTTTTTCGTCAACTAACATCAGCAGCTGGTAAAGGAGACCAGGCTCAAAACTGTTCCCTAAGCAGACAGGAGGCTGGTCAAGGAGCTGAGATGTGGAGCACAAACCCAGTTGCAGATGGGATCCTCCAGGATTAGATGCATACCAACAAGTGAAGAGTGGTATGGAGGCAGAATTTTACCTCCTGGTTAAGTAGCAGGAATATGACAGTAAGACACTATTACTAGGGTACCTAAATAAATGTAAGTACCAAGGTTCACCTGCAGCTTTGAAAATTTGGATCAAGATCTCCAAGAAATAGGCTGAAGCAGAGAACTAGAGATGTCAAAAAATAGACCTAAGGATTTATTTACTACATTAATAGAAAACGAGCAAAGAAATCATTCATGCTGATCTGAAAACTGTAATCCTTAGGATTATTTCTGCCAGTTGCCTTTAAATCATAAGGAAATGAGTAAAAATTGGAATCGGAGTCCCTCAATTTTAGAGAAATCTTGGAATTTGCCTATATGTGACTGCTGCACACCAACAGGAACCCGTGATATTGGCGTATAAACATGTGCACCGAAGAAAGCATTAACAGTGATGACTGCACCATACACTCAAACAAGGCTATTCCCGAGGGGAAGTTGATTCCATCTTGGAACACGCAACACAAGCAGCATACATGGACTCACTGCAGAAGCTGCCCCTTGGTGTCACTTTTAGTATCTCTGAGTGGAATTGCTGTGGGAAATCATAAAACATAAATTTTTAGAAGATCCTATCTTAAAACACTTTTCCTCACTATCTCCCAGCCCAGCTTTCAAGCAGACAATCAACATTACTAAAGTTATAATCTGAAGAAAATTCCCCAAGGACCAATATATCTCATCATACTAGAGTGATAAATGCAAAAATTGCAATTTATCTCCACAGCCCTCAAAAGAACCATGAAAAACAATGGATCCTTGTCATGTCCATTCCTGAATGCAAGCTACTTCTTCTGTACTATGTGCCCTCTGTACCACAGTGAACTCACACTGACAATTCCTACATAAAAGAAAACCATGGTTAATAACAAGAAAATGTCTCCTAAACCAGTTATTCTCTGATCATTCAGCCTTTTTCCTTGATGGTATCCTACAAAACACACTGGAAAGACTAAGACAGGATTGAAGTTAACAACTTCAGAGCACACCAAAAATTGTTGATTCTAACAACAACGCTAATTTTATGGCACATTACAATTTACATCACATATGACTTGCTAATCTCAGTTTCTCAGGAGATAATTACCTGTGCATTTCTTCCATCCTGTGTTCAATAGAGCTGAAGACCTTATTACCTCTCCTCTTACTAACTTCCCCTGTTCTTTTCATCTCAAAATACCTGACTGATTAATATAATGAAACTGAACACAGAAAAATTGCTTCTGATCTTTGCTTATCTGGCAGCTTGCTAGCTATGTCCCTCCTGTTTTTTGCTCCTCAATCTTGTCTGATTTTTTCCTATTACGTGTACTGATAACAGATACTGTCTTTCTCCACTGATATTCCCTCTGAGTGTTGTGACACTTTCCTATTTACCAAAAAACCTGCCCAATCAGCCTTCACTTTGAAAATATCAAGTGCTGTTATAGATATGGTTCCAGTTCTGACTCACAGATGCTTTTCTGAATAGTTGTATGGCTTTCATTCTGGCATTATCCAAGCTCTCAATTGCTTCAAAGAAATATTTGGGCTTAGCAAAGAGCAATAACACAACTTACCTGGCCAAACATCAGTCACTATTTCTAAAAGGAAAGGAAACATTGCTAATTCAGATCTTTCTAAAATGAAAGTGAACTGTAACATGGACAAGATTCAGGAATATGCTGTCCAGCCAGGGCAGTTATGTATTACCCAATTGAGTCAGAAATTACAATTTTTACTGTCACTTCTCTCTGATACTTCCCAGATAGTGAACTGGTCTTTGGCAACACCCATTGCAATGATGTTGTATATTATTTCCTTCTCCCCTTCATGCATGGAGTTCAAAAACCTCTTAACTTTACTTTTCTGCATCCCAATTCAGTAACTTTAAGCTGTAGCAGCTTGGGAGAGATTAACCAGTATTTTAGGACTTCTCAAAATAATTGTGCCGACAGACTTTCAGTGTGCAGTATCACATGAATTAAAATATATGGACCTATCACTTAACACGTTTTAGAAAGTAATAAATAAGCCAGTACACAATGCTCTGAGGCAACGTGCAGCTCTACCACCTCCTGCCAAATGCTATTCCCTTCCTTGGATGCAGAAGAGTTGTTCTGCATCCACCACATGCAGTCCTTGACAGACACCTGAGAGTTGCTCTTTGAAAGCAAGTACCTAAATGTCACATTCAGGGTAGAATTTCTACACCCTTCTTCTTTCACCAATATGCATTCAGAGAAAATTCAAGGCAGGATAAAGGAAAGCATATTAAAACTTTTATTCCTAATTTTGTGCAGCTAGAGGTTATCTGCCTCTCTGAGGACATGAGACCTGCCACATCAGTACTACCACGTTCAAAGAAACTGTTTACTCTGTATGTGTCTATCACCATGGGAAAGCTCAGGGAACATATGGAAAGAATTTTTTTCAGGTTCAAAGGAAAAGCAGGCCCCCACATCTCTTCCTCCTACTCAGATAAAAACCAGGATCTTGCTCTGCTAGCCAGCAGAGAGATAATCTTCAGCATTGATATATGGGAACTGCTGACACAATGTAAACATTTGGTAAAAGCAAAATATTTGCCAACAACCTAAAAGGCTGCTTAAAGAGGCTCTCCTCACTGGCTTTCCTTAGCAAGGTGTGCCAGGGAACATGTACCCAGCTATCGGTCCCACTGCTGGCTCCTAAGAGATTGACCCAACAGTACACTGTACCTACATCCCATCGAGCAGTATCCGATTACCTTCTTTTTGGGCTGTGCCATGAATTGATTTCTGCAATGAAAATTTCTTGAAGAAATCGAGATGCTTCTGGAAGAGCAAAACAGCTCCTAGCACTTACGTACCAATGTTTTATTGTGCCTGAGGCACCTGTTGGGTGGCTGGTGCCACCACCAACGAAGGGAGGCAGGCGGATTCTGACTTAGCCATGCGGTTCTGATGGCCAAGAGCCCGCTGCAACATCTCGCTGCACCGCTGCAAATTTGCAGCTCTCGGGGCTGATCATTGGGAGAAACGCACCAATTCAGCCTTGTTTCCCATCCGCGAGCAGGTGACGCGAGAGCAGTGTTGAGGATGGCGGTGGGGGGAAAGATGAGGTGTGGGAATGGTGTGAGATGACGATGCCCAAGCTGTCTGGCGATGGAAATCAGCTTTCGCAAGGTGCCTCCTCAGCAGCCGTGTGGGAGGGCTATGAGGCAGGAGCACGAGGCACGGCAGAGGCATGGCGGCCCTTACCTTCTCATTTTTCCTCTCCTCGGCTTTGCCGGCAGGCCCGGGCGCGGCGGGGCCGCCCAGGGGCCCGCCGCCCACGTCCCCGTTGAGGTGCGCGGCGCTGACGTTGGGCGGGGTGATGGCGGCGGCGGCGGAGGTGAGCGGGATGAGGGGCCGGGCCCCTGGGGCGGGCGGCTGGTGGCCGTGCTGCGGGGACACGGCGGGGTGAGGCCGAATGGCCGCGGCGGGCAGGCGGGAGGGCGAGCTGGGCGTCCGCAGAGGCGAGACCGTGGCCGTGGGTCGCTCCGGGGCCGGCACTGCCGGGTGCGCTGCGGGAGGAGCACAGAGCGCGGTTAAATTCCCCTCGCACTGCCTTGACGGGCCTTCCGTGGCCATCGCTCGCTTGGTCAGAACACAGTGTCAACAACACCGTGGATGCGATCCCCTCAGAGACCATTCACTTGAAGAGTTGGTGTCGATGATCCTTGTGGGTCCCTTCCAACTCATAATGTACTGTGATGCTCTCTGTGAAGGTGCCAAGGGCCCAATGGGGGACATAAGCTCTGGGCCTTTGCCCAGGATATCTCACCCTGCAAAGTGTTTTTGGCTAATTCCCCTTCTGGCTGCAAAGCCCTGTCCAAAGTCACCAAAATTGGCTTGTTCCCCCCAGTGATGCCACTGGGGAATGGCATTCACTATCCTTGCCCATGCCTGGAAATAAATACCTAACCTTCTCCCTTTTAAAAATACATTATCTTGTTCCAGCTGAGCTGTTTTTTGCACCCCCCCAAGCCCCCCTCCTAAAGTGATCGGTTTTGGAGCAACGCAACACGGAACCTAAGGGGTTAGGCCAGATGATCCACACTGACCCTGCAGACAGCAATTACAAAAGGAGGCCTCTTGTTTCAGCCCTAAAAAAATGATCAACATCACATCACTGTGCTGCATGGGATAAATTAAGCAGAAATCCACCGGAGGATTTCTAAGCTCAGCCTCCTCTCTGCCAGCAAAGTCCCTAAGGGACTACGCAGTGCCTTTTAGTCTGGCTGCTCCTGCTAAGCAAACCCTGCCTGCAAGCACTGGGAACGAGGAATTAGAGCTTGCCCATTTAACGGTGACTGTGACACACTGATGAGGTCAGCTCCTCAGGGATTCCAGAGAGTGTTGCATGCTTCAGGATGCAAAAAATGTGACAAAGCTCTGGGTCCATTTCCACAATGATGTTGTCTATGACTTCCAGCTTGGCTGATTGTTTAGGTGTTACCTAAATACAGCTCCACTTCAAGTACGTGCATCCTAGAAGCCGAGTCCATACTCAGACATTCCCTCACATAAATGATTCAATAATAGGACTGGCTGGAAAGTGCCTATTTCATAAATGATTTCAAGGTTTCATAATCTTGTTTAGTTCTGTCTCAGTGCAAAATTTGAACGTCTGGACATTTTTCTGAGCACAACATGCTCACTTACCCCACAATGGCCTCTATTTTGGTCAGGTTATTCACCTGGGATGTGAAAACATAGAATGTGATCATTGCACTGTTCTCTTATGTGGAGAACAGCTCTGGAAAACCATCAATTCCCTTAGCAACATGAGCCAGTACAGCTTCATGGTTGGTCTGGTTGAACTACATCCATTCCTGACAAAAAACTTTGAATCCAGCAAAACAGCTTTTCTTTGACCAAGATACATTTTACTGGAAAATTTCTGACCCCTTTGATCTGTCATTTTCTGACAAATTCATCTGAAGGACAAACTTTTATGAAGCTGGAATTCACTCAATCTATAACTGAACAACAATGCTAGAACAACTCAAACCACTAGTTTATATTCCTGTGATTATCAGTGGCCCCCATTAGCAGGGATTAGATTGAGAGTGCCATTAATCATACTCACTACACCAGCTGAGCACTTCTGCCAGGAGGGAATTTCATCTCCCAGCCTTCCGCCCTATTATCTGATGTAATACTGAACATGATGGGCCAGTCATCATCAGATTAGCACCTCCCAAGTTTATATGATTCTCCCTCACAGTAGTTCCTTGAGTTTAAGACATCTTTTTTTACTAATGTTTATAGCAAATCATCTAGACTATCTTTAGCCAGTCTGTAACTTGATACCACTTTACCATGTAGCAGGAGGAAGGCCCAAAATGTTTTTATTACAGACACCTTCAAAACTATTTTTACTATTGGTTATCATCGTCCCCTCCCAGGACTACCAAAAACATGCACTGAAAGTGCAGTTCACTTCCAGGCAATATATCCACTAGTTATCTGGAACCTGATTTTTCCATTTGAAACCCGAGTGATGAACAACGTTGCTATGAGAAATCTAATTTTTTTGGATGGTTAAGCCTGTAGGATCTAGGTTTTGAACTACTGTGTGTAGGGAGCAATGGCTTTCCCAAATTTAGAGAGAAAGCATACTAATGGAATTTCTCTGCATGTACCTGGATGCAGAACATTGATTTGATAATCATATTAGGTACATCACCTCTTTCATGTAGGACTTGGTGTTTCCAGACACAAAGGAAACATAAAACATGAGAAACAGTAAAAGAAATGGCCTGAGAAAAATCCACTCTGGGCAGAGCTCTCACATTTTATTCTGCAGTTTCCTCTGCTTACTGTTACAATGTATGCTTTTGCTCTGGGATCTCTGGATCTGGACTGTGCTGCATCAAACATGCTATTAATTAGCAATGCTCACTGAAGGCTATTTTTGTTCTACACCACTCATATTTTGTTTTGGTTGTATTCCTACATTAGTGGCCTTGTAGAAAATTGATTTGTTACTCATGTATATTGCAAGCCAACAGAAACGTGATTTAAATACTGTGCCAGCTTGCTTCTCTTGGAAAGCTTTTCCAAAAGTCAGTGCATTGACCTGTCCTGCAAGGGCTCTGGTCTACAGGATGCTGGTGAGGACAGCCATTATGGACACAATTACTGATAATCATGAAAACTTTATTTATCCTGGCAAAGGTTTATTTAATTATAACAACAATCTCATGAAGCTTCTGGAAAGGCTGGAAGACTCTCTGCTTAGGAGGTTTTGGAACAGCTCTGTGGTCCCTGGATCACTCTGCCTGCCAACGCTTTGGCACTTTAGAGATGTCAGAGTGACCTAGAGGAGCAGTCTTAAACCAGGAAGCTGCTGGAGATGTGGAAAGGTGTGGAGCATGCCAGGCCTGTGGGGCAGAGCAATCTGTCACTTTGGTTTCAGGGGAGTCACCTGTCTGTTGACATGGGCACAGGAGGCACCAGGAGCTCCTGAACACTTCCTGAGCCCAAAAGGGGGCATTTTTGCCATTGCACTGTGGGAGCAGGAGACCTTTTAGAAGGGTGTGACTTGAGAGGAAAGCAGCACTTTCTGAAGTAGACAAAAAGAGGATAAAATCAATTAGTCCCCAGTGTGATATGGATACCATGTAAAGCCCTCCACTGTTTGTTGAACAGAGGAGTCTCCACTGTTCAAGACTGAGATTCTCAGGTATTTGATTATGTTTTCTTCCCTTTGCTCTGGACTGTGTAGGAGCTGAGATTAGATGGTCATAAACGTGCCTTCTGGCTTCAAAAGGTATGAATTCATGACTTACTCTGCAGGGTATTTCTCATTTGTGTTTGCTCTATTTTGTATCTAAGACCTCAGTTTTCAGCAGTCACAGTCATTACTGATCTGCTTTTGTAAATACAATGGCTCACATCTCTATAAAATATCAGAAACAAAATGTTTTAAATTTTGCTATAAAGTTCCACCACAGGATTTACTTTTACTTTATTCAACATCAGAAGCTGTTTAACATCAGGGAAAGGGGAATAAATTGTACTCTAGAAAATTGTGCTGTACATCAGAAAGGGAACCTAGAAAGAACAGAGACCCCCTGGTGCAAGAAGCTCTTATTTTCACTTCAAAAAGGTGGCAGCATTTTTTAGATCTTTTGCTTTACCACTAACGTGGGGTCCTGTTCTGCCTAATAAATACCTTTCATCCCTGAAGCCCAATGAAACACTTCTTAATTTTAAGGCATGTACTACTTGCTCTGCAATAAGGGCAGTATTTTTTTTATCAGCAAGCCAACCGGACTCAGAACTGTTAATCTCCTCAGTATAGAGTGCTTGCTTTCACTCAGATAAATTGTATAAATATTTGTAAACACTACAATCTATTTCAGCTGTAGCAACAGAACAATCTGATAAACACAAAGTGGTTCCCAGAGATCAATAGAAACCCATAAATATTACAAGCAAAGAAAACGTACTCAAAGAAAACATCACCAATGGACAAACTCCACATTGACTGAGCTAAAGCAAGAAGAAAAGCTGTGGGGATGAGCACATTCTAGAGGCTTGTCCTCGAGGGGTACCACATCAATCCTGCCAGTGCAGGAGGCATGGGGAGAGCACTTACCCATCTGCATGGCGCTGCGGGGCTGGCTGGCTGGCTGCTGAGCCGAGTACCTCAGGCAGTTATTTAGCTGCGGAGAGGCCGCCTGCAGCTGGGGATGTGTCTGGGGAGCAGTGATGGGAACAACTGGTCTGACAGCCGTGGTGGCATTGCTGTGACCAGCCACAATGGGGTGGATGGCTCCTGGGGCTACTTTTGTTGTTGGAACTCCTCCAGCTCCGCTGTTCCTGGGCTGCCCAGCTCCCACTGGCACCCTGCACAGAGACAAGTGCACAGTGTAAGAATGCTGCAGAGACCCCAATACCCAACCACAGTGCTGATAAATACCCCCAGTTACTTAGGGGATTTAGCATGATACCCCATCAATTGTTAAAGTAAACTGAGGTATTGATATATACTTATCTTTATAGGACCCATTTATAAGCATGCTGAGGGATATTTTTACCCCTTTATTCTACAGGAAGAAGTGCAGGGTAAAAATAGAAAAGATAATTTTTCTCATAATGTCTTTTATTACCCTTCATTTCTCTCTGAATAGTTTCTAGTAAAATCAGAAATCTTAATTCAGAGGAAATGGATATCTCCCAGATGTCATTTTGTGTGCCAGAGGCTATTTCACATGGAGTGATAATTAGACTCAGAGATCTTTCCTTTGGACCAAACCTGCATACAGCCCTACAGGGAGAAGCAAAGATGGATGACACCAAATCTGTGTGTGGCTATGGAAGGGGACTGAGAAGCTGCAGACTTGACTGGGCTTGGCTTGGCTGAACATTCACCCAATTGGTGTGACCAGCCCTAGCTTATACTTGCTAAGGGAATGCAACAGGGACAAGAATGCAGCTGACCTGAATGAAAAAGAAGTCCAAGCAGTCATTGACATGTCTCTCATTCCTCACTTTCAACTGCATGCATAATTTGTATTTCACCTGAGTGGCCAAGTAGACCTCAGAGGGAAGGGACAAGGCTTTTCCTTGCTATGAATTGAGTTCAGACCACAGCATGTCTTGATCCTCCTACCACTGAGGTAAAAACTCTGACTAGGACAGAAGGCCACAATGAAGACAGAAGGACACCAATGGACCAACTCAGCAGCTGCTGACCAGCTCTTTCCCTGTGTTTCTTATGCAAGTTCCTGAATAATTTCCTTCCCTAGCTGTAGATGCCATGAAACAGATGGATCATTTTGTTCTGGGCTGCTTCTTGTGCCAAGGTCCTCTAACGGGAAAGGACAGCACAAGGGATACAAGGCAGAACAAAGTAAGGTGGAGGAAACGGAAATGAGTCAGTGCAAGGGTTTTGCGAGAGAGGAGAGAATAATAGATAAAGTTTAAGTCAACTATGGGGTATGGAATTGGGAGAAACTCTGGGTCCCCAAGATTTCATGGGAAGACAGAGAGGAGAAGAGCAGAAAGGAGTATGTTGAGCAGTCTGGTGTGGTTCAGAGGACATGGGTGACAAAAGAAATAACCATAAGAAAGTTGAAAGCCAAAAGAGTGGAATTCTGGTGGAAAAAGACCAAGGCACAGGCTGGAGGATATGGTCCAAAAGGGCAAAAGATAGCTATGCCTTCTGCCCAATCCTCACTCCCCCTAAAGTCACAAGAGGAAAGACAACACTGTGGTGTCATTGACTTGACTCATCTCATGGTGCAAGGTTTGCCTGGATTACATTTTGCTAACTAAATCTGATTTTTTATTTTCTTCAATTTTTTTTTTTGATAAGTCTCCAGTAAAAAAGCTGGGAAAAGCTGGGAATCCCACCAGATGGAAATCTTGACTGTCTGTCATCTGCTGTGAAGAGCTGGCAGGGTGGAAGGAAGGTTCAGCTGGAGCTGGCTTGGCCATCTGCACTAGACTGAGTTTGCCAGGAAAGCACATCTAACAGTCCACTGAGAGCTGTGTTCAGGCAAACATGCACACCAACAAGTACAGAAACTATCTGTGACTCCAACAGAGATGGATAGATGTTGGATGTGGCAAATTTTCTCTGCTGCCCTGTGCCTGTCTGTCCATCTAAAGAGTTTTGTTCTTTTTCTGTAATGCTCCACTCACACATGTTTTGGCAGCATATAAATCTAGTTTAATGTTATTAAATTCACAACTTCTTTTCCTTGGGTTTTGTAGGGAGTGGCAGAAAAACATGCATGAATCTAATCCTCTGCTTTTCTGTCAAAGGGGAACAAAGTATGTTGAAAGTAGTGCAAATAGGAGATTTTGTTGCTATCAGATTTTTATTGCTGTTCTCACTGAGGGTGATTTATACAAGAACTTAATTAGCCCACAGGATCATAAATATAATCATAATGCTGCTTTCAGGTTTTGTGGAAAGCACTTTTGCCCTTTAGCACTTTTCTGTCTTGTTCTAGCTGTGACATGCTGCATTTAATAAAGTCTTTCTGATTCAGATAACCGACCCTTCAGCACAAACTTCCTTACTAATTAAGAGCTGAAGAGGTAAGGAGTGAAGGCAACCAAGGGGCTCTGTAAAATAAGGTAAATACATTTAGGTTGATGAACAGTGAAGAACCAGTGAATTAATATTTGGGGTTTCCTTATTGAAATGCAATTATTAGGACTGTCATCAGCTCAGTTATTGCCTTCTGATCTGTTCGTAACTTTCAGTGTTACTCAGAGCACACGCTACAGACTTGACTTAAACTTTAGATGGAAAACGAAGCTGGATCAACTTTTCAAGATCAACAGTGTCTGAGTTGTGAGGTGCCTTCTCTGGAGAGGGGTAAAAGATTGACAAAGAGAGAGTGTGCATGTGGGAGGAGGGACTGAGAGCACGTGAAAAGCAATGAGTTCCGTTTGCAAATCCACAGTTGCTCTAAAGGAGACAGGGGCATACATATGCCAGCATTCACATGCAAGGAACATGTAGGACAAACAGTCTGGGACACAGAGATGGACTTTTTTCTCAGCCTTTCAGCCTTGATTTGGTATTGTCCAATACTGAACTCTGACAAATGGCATTCCTCCCCCCAAAATGCCATTCTTTCCTTTTCTCATCTGCTGCAACTGAGGCGGGGGGAGGTAAAATCAGACAATTTACTTAACTCTTCTGCCACTTTGGAATTTTAACTGTTAAACTTTAGTCTGATCCAAACCATCCCAGATCTTTGCTTTAAGAAGAACAAAATCGACATGAGCTACTAAAAAGCATTTACTATTTTGTTACATATCCAATAGTTTTATAACAACAAAATCATTAGCTAAAGATTTTTACAGTATCAACTGCCTATCAGCAGTTGTAAATGCCATCATCTAATACACCTAGTGCAATCTCGTGAGGACATGGATAATTCAAATGCTACAACCAGCAAGTCTCATTACTGAGGTCCACAGTGCCAGCAGAGAATTTCTGGAAGGGGAATGTGATTTAAAAGCAGCGCTACATTGTTTTCAGTGCCATCCAGAATCCCTCTCAGCCCCAGTAGAGGCCAGTGGTCCTCACCTTGAAACAGGTGTCACGTAGTTGCCTGGGAAGACACCGGACATGCCACTCCTCAGAGATGTGCCCTTGAACCAGCCGTCTTGGCACTTCTCAATGACCCGGTACATCTCCCCTTTGCGCAGTTCCAGCTCGTCGTTCTTCTGAGGCTTGTAGGCATACAGGGCTAGGTAGCTGTGGGGAGAGGTCACACAGGGAGAAGGAACACAGATGACATCAACCACCACCTGTCCTGCTTCAACTCCAGCCCCACAGAGCAGAAAGTGACCAGATGCACTGTTTAGAAGTTGTAGTTAAAAAGGGATATCGTTACAGGCTGCTTCACAAACAAGGAAGGACAGAGACTGGATTCAAACAAGGAAGGGCAGAGACTGGATTCTAAGAAAATAAGGGAATAACTAATCAGAGTAAAAGGTAATTTAGAAGTTGATGAGACATACTTCTCACTCAGGGCACAACCAAAACAAAACAGCGCCACAAGGCAGCACGGAAGTTAAGGACTTAGCAACAATTTCAGAAAAACACAATTACAGTGACAGCCTGAGTAAAAAGGACTCAAGTAAGAGGCCTTTGCAAATCCTGACATCTGGAAGAAGTATGCATTCATGTGCTTCAGAGTGGGATCCACCTCTGTTGTGGAGTTTAAGAAGAAAATTTTCATACAGGTAGGCTATTTCAAAAGCTTTTCTTGCAGCTTTCTCGGTGCTGTTTATACTGGCCAAGTTTAGAAGCAACACACCAAACTGTTCTAATCTGGTACGGTAATTCTTGTATTATGTTGGTAAAACAAGACATGAGGGAGTGTCACATTCTGCAAGGGTTTTTTTACTTAAGTGAAGTGGTAGAATTTGACTTTGGGTGTTTTGTATGCAAGTATTCTGTTAATCTTTAATATAGGATCCAGTATGTAGAACTTTTTATTTATTTAATTACAGCTTTTATTTACCCCCTTTGTTTGGAATCTTTCTATTTATCTCTTTTGTTCTTCTGTTACTACTTCAGGATGTGTCTAGTGCTGTGAAATGACTACAGCTCAAAATCCCTACAGATACTCTCTCTCTGTTTAGAGAGATTCTTGTTAAAAATTAAGAATGATTGCTTGCACTTTGGGAAATAATGGAAAGTCAGGATAGAATAGCAAGAGTGCACACACAGAATGACACTTTCTTTGTAAATACCAGATTTTTTTGTACTGTCGCTTTTCTACAGATGCAAAAAGGGATTTCTGGTAATTCTTGATCAAGGTTGTGCCTTCTTGAGATTTTTTTTATTTATTTGTGATTTACAGGCAGTAAAGATAGATTAAGAGAAATGGGAAAACAGAGAAAGTGCATTTACACTACAAAGTGCAGCAGAATGCTCTTAGGCTCGGGTGGGTGAGAAGAGGCTTGCTGCTCACCTTGTAGGAGTGAACCAGAGAAAAAATAAAAAGTATAACAGTTGTGATTGTAGATTTTCAGCTAATAAAAATGATAGATGACTTTTTACTTCTGCTCTCCAGGAACTATAATTGAGGAATAAATCCTGTTATTTTTCTTGATTCTACTTCTTTATTGTACCATAGATTTACTTATTTTTGTTCTGAAGGTAGTAAATAAACAGTGGTAATGAGCAGAATATGAAATATTTGGTAAAACCTCCTTGGGGAATCTTAGGCTGATGTGCCTGGCTCTGTTTACCACGTGCATGGAGTACAAAGACCTAATCAGAAACTGTATTTCATTAGTCAACAGATGGGAGAAACCACCCTGCGCATCCTTTTTTTAGCCTATATAATCAGGTGGTATTGAGAAGATCTGTTGCTGTTCACCTGATGGAAAACATGAGGCTACATATGATCTGAAGAACATTAAAATGCATCACCCTGACAAGAAATAAGGTTGCATACTTCAATGCTAATCCTTCAGCACTGTGCTCTGCAAGGACATAACAGGAAGTGCCAGACTGCACTCACTCAAGTGAGCAGAAAGTGTGGCTTTGACTGTCCCTTTTGAAATTGCTGCTTACATAGGGCTCAGATTCAGAAGCTATGGGTAAAGCAGGGGGTCAGGGATACAGCATTTTAGATAGCCTTTTCCCCCAAGGGACTACATGTAATAATGTAATTTACAGGTGAAGATTCTGGAAGAAGGTGCAAGGAAAATAACCTTAAAGTGGATCATAGGCTGTTGTGCCTTGCAGCTATCTCCAGATCTCCTATTAGTTTTTGTTCTCTCCTACTAGCTTCACCCAGCAGATTCCCTCAAATCAGCTACCAATAAGTCTGAATATCCAATATCACAATGAGCCTAAACATCCTCTGGATAGAGTATTGAAATCCTTGCAGAGACTTAAAAGAAGGTATACAGCAGCCCAGCACAGACACCACACCAAAACAGACCAATCTCTGTATGTCTAAATGATGAAAGCTTGTATGTGGCAACCATATAGGGTGACCCTGGGACAACACAAGTGATCAGCACTTTCTCTGTGGACCAGCAATCCCACCTCCTGTGGGGGGGGGGGGGGGGGGGTAGTGAGGATGCCCATCCCTGGTGGGGGGGGGGGGTGTCTCCAGTTGCAGAGGCACAGGGTACTCCGAACCCAGTGACAGGCCCAGCCTGGGTCTGCAGCCCACCCTCTGGGTCCACATAAACTCCATTCCTGGCAGGGAGGCAGCTGTGGGAGAGCTGGGGGGATGCCTGCTCTCATCCATGGCTGAAAACAATTTGATTGCAGGCAGATTCCATCCCCAGAATTTGTTTCCAGGTTTTTCCTCTGGTAGGAAATCGGGTCTAGTGGTTCAGTTTGCTGAGGATGATTTTGCCTTAAGCCAAAGTCTTTGGATTTGGACACATTTCACTGTTCTTTAGATTTTAGGTGTGAAATTTCATCAGCTAACTCTGTACAGCCTAGAAGAAAGTGTTAAAACAACAATCTGAAATCTTGCAAAATGTAGTATCAGATTATTCTGGGCTATGTGAAACAGTGAGGGTAAGGGTCAGGAGTGGGACCTAGAAGAACCCAAAATGTTTATTAGAAGTTCCCTAAAAAAAGGTGTAAGTGAGAAGTGTTCTTGGCCTTGGGTAGTTGCCTGTGACTCCACTTATAACACAGAAGCCCCAGGGCTTTGTCTAGAGTTGCACCTCCCTACTGCTTGAGCTTTCAAATAATGCATCCTCTTTGACTGGAACTTGGCTCACAAGTGCAGAATGACAGAATGGATTACAAGGCTGCTTCACAAGGGAGATGACAGGAGAAGCATGGGAGGGAGAAGGGGAGGCTTGCTGAGGCATGGAGTCAGGGACATTGCCAGAGAACTGGAAAATGTCCTGATTCAGCAACTAGGTACTTCAAATATTGCCAGTTACCACTTCCTAGTCAGGGCAAAGCTTGAAATAAACATGTGCCCTACTGTGTGCCACACAGGCCACGCAAGGTGATGATGAGACCTCACTGGGGCATTCCATGTGTGGCATCCCTCAGGTATAAAGATCTCAAATAAATAGCTAAGAAGATAGCTGTTGTTTGGTTCTGATCCAACACCCCTATTGTTCTTAAATAAGATCTCCTCTATTATTTTTAGGATTTTGTGAATTCAGACCTTGTTTTAGCCATATCATAAAATCCAAAATTATGGATGTGCATATGTGTGTGTGTGTGTATGCGTGTAGTTGTCCTGCTTTTATGAGGTATATGTGTTGAGAGGAAAGGATTCAGTAGTTAATTAGACAAGTATCAGATAAACCAACCAGGCTAGAAGGGACTGGCTGTTATGAAGTCTACTCTTTTTGTTCTGTGAACTTTCTGTTATCCTTTGCACTATTCAACAAGATCATATGCCAAAAATATGAAATTCCTTCACTGCTTTTATTCATTCATTGTTGATGGCACCAAAAAAGTGCCACTGGGCCATTTTTTCTGGTTAATCATGAATATATCAGGTGTTTGATTGTGTGGGACTACACCTTTTTAAGAGTCTTTCATTTTTAAATGAAAGAAGATTTTCTGTTGCTCAGAGGTACTCAGTTTGCTTCACAGTGATCCATACAGCTATAATAATTAAAGTCTAAAAGGGCTCACACAGAAAGGGGGAAGTCTTGCCCTTCACTATTAATTTTTCAATTTCAGCAGGGGCTGCCTCAATTTTGAAATTGCAATCTCTCTCTTCCCAGAATGCAACTGAGGTGAGATTTGGGCATTCAGGTTTCAAGCACACACATGCACACACACATACGCTTACATATTGAGGGGGAGCTGGACTTTCGGTGGTGTTCCCTGATCTCCAATTATTGCACTTGTCCTGGGACCAGCCACTGTAGCTGTTCCAATCAAAGAGGAATCCTGAAAATACACAAAGAAGAACATATAAGGATTTAAGATGAAGCCCATCATTTCCTAAATTGCCATGGGGTGAAGGCATAGAAGAATAAATCACATATTTTATTAATTCCTAGATTTTTCTAACTTCATGATAGTGCATTAAAAACGCATATTCTAGCCTTACAATTTCAAAAAATACATTTCTGACACAAAGGATTAGCAGGATTTCCAAGTACGTGTCAGAGAAATTTTAGTTGTATGGTGTATGCACATCTTAAAAGTTTTACAATGTAAAACTACTTAACTGCTTTGTAAAGTCAGCTCAGCATGTGCATCTCTGCAGTGGTAATGGTGTCTGATAAAAGTAACCTTTTCCCCTCAAAAACTTGTTTTTAAATTGGTACTCTTTTGGTTAATGGTTATGGATCTCTGGAAAAGAAGATACTATTCAATTGCCAAAATACAGTCTCATTTCTATACAGTCTTTTTATCATCAGGAATATTCCTATCCTTCAAAAAAAAGGTGACTGCCCAACCCAAAGCTTCCTCTGAATGGAGAAAGTAGTTTGCTCCACTTTTACCCCAGAAAATAAATCTCCACTCTCATATAGACAGCTGGACAGATCTTCTCCAGCTATTAATGTGAAAGGCAATTCTAAATGTAATAATTCATTTCTCAAAGCCTAATGCTTATCCGAATTATGCAGGGCAATCTCTTTTTGAGTTGTCTCACCAAAGTCCTCATTCATCTATGTCAAAAATGAATCCTGACTGGAAACGTCTCCTGAACTAATTCCAAGGCCTGTAGCAACAGATCTTCATTGCAGACAGGGCAGAGCTGGGCTGATGGGACTTGTAGTGGTTTACTTGATTAAAAAGTTTATTTAGTAAGCCTAACCATATGTTGTACGCACGTCCATATGCAGAATGGCTCTACAAAATGGGAACCAATACCCACAAACTGCAAGGTCAGGCAGAGTGTGTTATACAGAGAAAAGATTCTGAGAAGTTCCCAGGCCTCCACTACAGCTCTTCTGTTTCAAACTCTATCTAACAAACAGTAAATATTGGTTTTTGGAAGACAAACACAGGGACAATTTTTGCACTTAAAAATGACGCTGAATTAAACCAAGACATAGTTAAACCAAGACACACATTTCTACTTAATTACTGGATTTCAAGGTTACCTCATTCCAAAGAAACCACATAATTATTAGTGTTCTGTCTTGACAGTGCATTGCTGATCTATATTGCTTTGCTGTGTATGAACACAGTATCATCAGGAAATCGTGCAGCAAAACATGGAAACACTGCACTGTGATTCCATAGCTTTTGGCAAAAAGCAGCAAGATGTCTCATCTCTCACCAACATCTACACTTAATCATGAAATTGTATTGACAAGTACATCTCCTTTTTCTCATTATTTCATCTAACTATCTGGCTGCTTGCTCAAACAAAAAAGGATCCAGGCAGCTCTTGGTCCTATGTGTAAAAACCATTCTTTCCAGCGCTGTGACTGAGACTTTATTAGCACTGCCTGTCACGTCAGTGAGCTAGTATCAACTTACAGAAAAAACACACCACCCCACTAAGAAATTTAGGGATAGCTGGAGAATGATCCCTCATTTGTTATGCTGAGCTGGTTAATTGGGTTAGGGATTGCAGAACATGTTGGGCTGAGACACCTGGCAGCTGCCTCTTCCAAGAGGTAAGTGAGAAAGTAAGAAGTTCACACTTCATATTGTTCTACCACTGTATATGCCTGCTCTGGACTAGAGAAACTGTCTCTTAAGAAAACAGAAAATGCATCAGTCCCCACCCTTCCTTGCTAGAGAAAAAAAAAATTAGATTTTACCCCATGAAAAAAACAGATCTGAATGAACAGCCTCAGGGTGCAACTGTAAAGGCAGAGAAGATCACAGAAGGAAAGGATATAATAGGACAGAATGGAATACAGCAGAATAGAATATTTATATTGGAAGTGACCTGCAACAACTGTCTAACTGCCTGACCACTTCAGGATTGACCAGTTAAGGACATTGTCCAAATGCCTCTTAAACACTGACAGGTTTGGGGCATCAGCCTTTTTTCTAGGAAGCCTGTTCCAGAGTTTGACCACCCTCTCAGTAAAGAAATGCTTCCTACTGTCCAGTCTGACTGTCCTGTGGGGCATTCCCACAGGACCACTCCCATGCATCCTGTCAGTGAACACCACAGAGAAGAGCTGAGCACTTCCCTCTCCATTTCCCCTCCTCAGGAAGCTGTAGAAAATGATGAGGTCACCCCTCAGTCTCCTTCTCTCCAGACTAGACGAGCACAGTGTCCTCAGTTGCTCCTCTTAGGCTGTTCCTTGCAGTTCTTTCACAAGATTTGTTGTCCTCCCTTGGATGCATTCAAGAACCTTTATATCTTCCTTCCACAGTAGGGCCCAGAACTGCACAGTGCTCCAGGTGAGGCCTGTGAGGCCTGAGACCATTCAACACTGAATACGGCAGGATAATTTTGAGTGGCTGGTGATGCTCTCTTTGATGCCCCCCAGGACAGGCTTTGCCCTCTGGGCTGCCAGCGCTCTCTGCTGACTCACACTGAGCCTGCTGCCCACCAGCACCCCCAGATCCCCTTCTGCAGGGCTGCTCTTGAGCCACTCCTCTCTAGTCCATACTTGTGGCTGGCATTACCCCATCCTAGGTGGATCAGAATCCAGCATTTTGAATGGTTAAATAATTTCCTCCCATTAATCATCGCCTAATGCTCCAATGTGTATCTACATCCCTCTGCAAGGCATCTTGTTCCTCAAGAAAGTCAAAAGCACCTCCCACTTTGGTATCATCAGCAAACTTGCTAGTGGTGCATTCAACTCCTGCATCCTGATCACTGATATATACATATACATATACATATACATATACATATACATATACATATACATATATATATACATATACATATACATATATATCTCACCTATATATGTCAACAGCCAGCTGTAGCCCCATTCACTGCAATCCTGGCCAAAGGCCAGCTCTCACCCAGTGCATCACAAGTCCACTCTTTCCATGGATGAGCAACTTTTCCAGAAAGATGCTGAGGTACAGTATCAAAACCCTACTAAAATCCAGAAAAAACTGTGTCTATTGCTTTCCCTTCATCCACTAGGCAGGTGACCCTATTACAGAAGACTATCAAACCAGTTAAATGGAACTTCCCTTTTGTGTACCCATATTGACTGTTCCTTATGACTGTATCATACTTTAAATGCCTTTCAGTAGGATTCAGTATAATTATCTCCATAATTTTTCCAGAAACTGAGTCTAACTTAACAGGTCTTCTCTCATGCCTTTTTTTTCAGACTAGAGTAACACTGTCAAGCTTCCAGTCAGCCGGATCTCCCTAAACCTCCAAGATCTTTGACAGATGACTGAGAGGGGTCCTGCCGTAATATTCACTGGCTCTTTCAGAACACTTGGATGAAGCCATGAGGCCCCATGGACATTCAACTGATACAGCTGGTCCCTTACAATTCCAGTGCCCACAAATAGAAAGTCACTGTTCCCATATTTGTGGTCCTCCAACTCAGGGGACTGGGAAGCTGAAGGTCTACTGAAGACTGAGACAAAAAGTGCATAGAATGCATCTGCTTTTTCTTCCTTCCTGTTAGTCAGATTGACCAAGTATTATCAAATATTCACCACCTTCACCAAGTATCAGCCCAATATTTTCTTTAGACCTCATCTGAAGAAAGTGTTGTTTGAAACAACACTGGCCAGTTTCAACTCTAATTGAACTTCAGCCTTTCATGTCTTCTGCCTGTGTAAATGAACCACAGCTCTGTACTCAGGTTCCTGAGAAGCCTAACCTTGTTTCCAGAGGCCATACAGTTTATTTTCCTCCTGACCTACACAAGGAGTTCCTTGTTCAGACAAGTTGGTCTTCTGCTCTGCTTGCTTGACTCACAGCATGGTGAAGTTGGCTGCTCATGTGCTTTTCAATGGTGAATCTTAAAGACTGACCAGCACATGTGGACTCCAAAGTCCTTTAAAAGCAGATTCCCAGGGCACTCTGCTAAGTAATGCCCTGAATAGTATTAAGTTTGCTCTGACAAAGTCCAGAGAAGCAACTCTGCCATTCTTTTTTGTCTTTACAGTAAAAATTCTAAACTCAGCCATTTCATGAACACTGTAGCCAAGACAGCCACCTACTGTCACATCCCTCATAAGTCATTCTCTATTCCCAAATAGCAAGTCCAGGAGGGCATCTTTCCTGGTTGGCTCACTAAGTATGAATGACAAGCAGTTTTCTCCTCTAAGCCTCAAGAATTTCCAAGACTTGTCACAGAAGTATGATATTTCCAGTTGATGTCTGGGAAGTTGAAATCTCCCATAAGGACAAGGGCTACTGATCCAGAGAGTTCTCCTAATTGCCTATAGAATACATCTCGACTGGGCAATTAGTAGTAAACACCCTCTACAACATCTGCTTTGTTTTCCTTCCCCCCAGTCTTCACTCAGAGGCTCTTCACCACATCATCACTAACTCTAAGGGCTGTGCAATCAAACCTCTCCCTTACTTACAGTGCCACATGTCCCTCTCACTTGTCCTGCCTACTCCTGAAGCCTGTAGCCCTCGGTGCCAGCACTCCAATCACAGGACTCATTCCACTAGTAGTGATGATATCCAGCTCTGGGAGCTGACCAATGCTTCATCTTTCACATGCTAACCCTTCTTTAGCTCCTATGGTCCTCCCTCTGCACACTGCAGCAAAGTCAGTTTGCAGAGGTACAGCCAGCCAGCCAGCCTGGACTGGCCACTGCAGGCGCCCTGGGCTGAGCCTGACTGACTCTGCAGAGTGATGAGTTCAGGCCAAGAGAACAGAGCAGCATTCAAAGCATCATCTATTTGCCTGTTTGCACTCACAGTGGGGCCTTCTGTGTCTTCTATATTACTGAGAGCATGATTTCAAGTCCTTTCTATTATATTCTTCCTAACATATAGTCCAAGGGATTAAGAAATCATGTAACTGCCATTCACTGTTGATGAATGACAATTTTGCTTTCTTCCCTTGAATAATCCCAAAGAAGTTTCCACAGTTCTATATATATCTATCAACCTGACATTCAGTTTCTTGCCTATATCTGGTTTCTCCAATATTACTGCATCTGGTGCCAACCTGGCACCTATAAACCATTCATATTTGCCACTTTGTACAGCCTACTATCCTATACATCCAAACTCTAAATCAGTGCCTGCTTCCTGATTGTGCTCTGGTTTTTCTTTAGCTGCTTTCCCTACAGGCTTTGACATGATTGTGTACTTTACAGTCTGTCTATGACCCTGCTTTTCATCATCAAGTTTTACTCCACAGGACCTACTGGCCTTCCACACATTGAATTCAGCTCCTCTGTTCACATCCTGATGTTTACTGTCACAGAAATATTCTGCTCTGCAGCTTCATGTGTCTCTGTGCTCCTTCTCTTGCTATATTCTCTTGGTGGCTGCTTAATTGCTAGTATGCATGTGAATGTTCACCAGCTTTGCATTTAAACTGCAGTCCCTGACACAGTTGGTGAAGGCTTTCTAAACTGACTCTTTCAAGGTCCTGTTGTCTCCTGTACGTATCCCTAATTAGCTCATATTATAAAATACAATATTGCTAGATTATTTTGCAAGATAGTATTTACAATTAGATTTTGAAGAGACTGATTTTTGCAAAAGAATAATCTCCTATTTCTTTATATTTCTGATTACCTGTGTTGGAAGTTTATCTTTCTACTCTTCATACAATTTTATGTGCATCTCTCTGGTTACCAGTAATACCAATAATCCTCCTGGAGAACACAGCAGGCCTTTCTCCATCACAGCTGGTAGTAGGACTTAGTTTGTTTTCCTTCTTTATTTAGCCCTGGAGCCAGGTTGTACTTTTGCTACTGTGATCTAAGGAACAAGGTACTAAACATGTCCTCCTTTCCTCTTCATCTGCTCAGGGGAATGGGAATCCAAGACAATGCTCTGATTTTCTTGTTCTCTGCTTTGATACCTTTTAGGAAGTCTGTGTGTCACATCTTAGCTTTCTGATGGCATGTCTCTATGTGATCCACCTTGTGTGGCACCAGACACACAAATAGAGACATGCACAGATATTACACAGGGAGGGCTCAAACAATGCAGCATTTGTGTCTTAATCCTTCTTCAGTCTCTGCTACTCGACACTGCTAAAGCCTTACGGGTAAGAGATGTCTCTGACAGCCAGGATTTTAAGAGGCACGTAGGCACTTACTGATAAAAACAGGCACCTTGCAGAGTTTTCTCAGGGTGGCATTAAGTACTTCACTGCCTGATTCCCAAAGATTTTACTGCAATATAAGTAATAGGAGTCACTTCTGAAAATACCATTTGGTGCTCCTCTCTATCCTTATAAGCCTTTAATGTCTTTAAACATTTGACCATTGAATTTCCAGAGGTGACCTGGGTGATCACATGTGCACACCTCTTGATTAGGAGGCTGTTTACTCTCATGGTGGCATGCAGTTTTCTGAACCAGACACTGGCAACTCTCATCCCATTTACTTAGGCCAATGAATAGCCAAATCTGACTTCTTCATGCTCCCACTCCAATCTGGCATCCTCCAAGCACCACTTACCACTGTTTCAGCTCAACAGCACCATCTCTTTTCCTCTGGACACTACAGACCCAGATGTCAGCCAGCAGGGAAAAGCAGCTGCACAAATGTGTGCTCAAAACCACCTCCAGATCCTTCTGCACTAACTTCTCCTTCTTTGTGCCCATTGGTAGCACAGCAGCACCACCTGTACTGTGCAAGGCAAAATCTTCAGTAAAACCCCCAAACTATACACACAGGCACAACAGTGCTGCATGACAAGTATTTCACTCCCAGCTCATGCTGTGCCCTCTGTTTTCATCACCAGCTACTCTGCTGTAGTAGGTGATTATGTACTCATGGGCTGGAGAGTAATATTAAAAGGACTTTTTGCTTTTTCTTCGGTAAACACAACAGCTTCCTTGTGACCACTGAAACACAACTTCACCCCAAATATAACTGACAAACTACTCATCTGGGCTGAAACATCTCAAATTCATTCACTTTCTCTTTTCCCATCCACACTTTTATGGGAGCATAAGAATTACTGGTTTGGACTTCCAGCATAAATGATATTTTTCTTTCCCTTGAAGATTTACTTTAGATTTTCACCAGTACTTTAAGACCACATTTGTGGTTTAATTTGAAAAGACATGGTGCCTGTAGGGATTAGTGAAGTGCCTTGCAGAAGCAAGGGACTCAGTCTTCGATCGGAATAGAAGTCAAAAAGACAGTGATAAAGCTAGGAACAGTGATATTGCAGGTTGCAGTAGCCTTCACTGAAAAGTAATTGTTGCTATCAGATGAATGTTCTTATCATCTAGAAAATCACCAACCAGAATTCTCAGTTTGACTTCAAAGAAAATCCAGTACTCTCACCACAGGGCACTTACCACATTCATTAAGTCTCAGGAAAAATTCTTTTAATGTCTTGAATGCATATTTACAGCTTACTTTATATTTCTCTTTAATATTACTTTAAAATAAGAGAAAAACACCCATTCAACTCACATAAGTTGACCTACCATCCTCTGGAAATATCATAAAAACAGGCTAATGGTCTTTAAGATTCCTGTGACTCGTTTCTCTAATTTGCTGACTCCATAAAACAATGACTGTGGCGATCATTCTGAACCTTAATGTTCCTAGAAATAATGTATTAGCACTTAATGCATGATAGTGACACCAAGTATTGATGAAAAGTGTTACATGCAAGATCAAGTAGCCTCATCAAATGCTAATTATCAAAGTGGGGGCTGAAATGGACTTATCAATTCTACAGGAAGATTTTTTTTTTTCTATAATGGTGTGTGTGAAAAACAAACAAATGTGCAGGATAACAGCTGCAGCTGCATAAATAGCTGCATAAATACCGAGTTCCTTCCTGCAAAAACTGGAACTAAATTTATATGATTTACTGAGGGGTTCTTAAAACCTGCAAGTATCTGTGGCTGTGGATGAAGGTGAGGCAGAGTATTATGCCAGCTTGTTCTAGGACCAGGTTGGCCCTGGTTAATTTTGGTTTGTGATAGACCAAAAACTCTGGACCATGTCTTCTCTCGGTAGCTCATAGAGCTATGCAGAGAGCTGGGTAAGTCAAGTAAACTAATTTCCTGAGCTTCCATTTCCCCTATCCTGCAATCTAATGATGCCTGAAAGTTAAAAGGAAAAAAAAAAAAAACATTTTTGTCATTTTCTTCTGAAGATTCGTCTGGCATTACCATCCATAAAAGCACTGATTATTCTGGCTCACAGCTTCTCAGCTCCCCCAAATGAGGACTAATTAAGTATCATGTGATGAGCATCATGAGAATTACATTTTGTTCAGCCTGTTTCTCTCAGACTATACTCAGGGTATAGCTCTCCACCACAAGGTTTTAAATAGGTTTGTAGTAAATAGTGTCTTGAAATTCTGGGATCAAAGAACACAAAAAATCAGAGACACAGGAAGGCTTCAAGTGAAAGCTTGACCTGTAAAAGATGTTAATTTAATCCCACACTCATAATTGTCCTTCTGATAACTACAACATACTCATCAGGATCCTGTGCAATGCCTCCTGTAGGAAGTCCCCCTCCAGGGAGAAAATAACGGTAAACAAATAAACAAACCCTCCAAGTGAAAAAAAAGAGGAAAATATACACTTTAGTAATTTCTGCTCAAATGTCATACATGTAAACATAGCATGTGCCAGATGAACAGGAGTTTACAGTATGGGGTAAATACCAAGACAGTGTCTCACTTGCTCTTGAGACTTCCAAACCAGTAATTGACTGGCAGGTACTGTAAAGCCTCAAGTTTAGCTATGTGCAAATATTATTTCAGTGGCAAAATGTTTTCAGGTTACTACCCTGAGAAGCATCTGGAAAAAAAATACCGTTTTTCTTTTACAGGCAATGGGATTTCATGCAGAGTTCAATATCCCTTCTAAAGCACAACTTTCTCTTCCTAGCTCTTGTAAAAAATTAGGTTTTGTGTGGTTCTTGAAAAATCTTTCAAAATATATTTGTGACAGGATAAAGAGAAGACATGGTCTCTAACCTGGTAGTTCCCTAAAGACAATTTTGTTTTGACCTGGATTCCTGGTACCTTATGTAATCAGTCCATAGACTGAGTCAGCTCATGAGCTTCATTTGCAACAGTTTTGACAAATAATGTAATATATCCCAATATGCACAGAGTATATTCAGAGACCTATTGGTAGCAAAAAAATAAAAATAAAAAAAAAAAGCAAAAACCCCCCAACTTTCTGTTTAAGAGGAGTTAACTCCTTCCCACCTAAAACCTGCCCTCCCGCCCCAAAAGATACACTTACTTAGAATAGGCAATGTCTGGAATCAATTATAAATAGCTATAAATAGAACTGGAAATGTACAAAGAAAAATAATTAGGTTATGTTAGACCTTAGCAAAAGCTCTTATGCATTTTTCATTACATATTTTGATCTAAATTACAAAAAGACAGATTGGACCAATATTTCTTCTCTTTTGCCATTTTGACTGGTGCTGCCTCCTGAAATAGCTGCCCTTGGTTTCACCTGTCTTGCTCTTGTATTCAGTCAGTTGTCATTCACAGTCAGCAGCAGAGCAAATTGGATAAAATTTGGACTCCAAGCCAAAGCTGAAAAATACCTGAATTTGACTTATTTTCTCGGAGCTTGTTGTGCACTTCACAATTCAAGGTTCAATTTTAGTGTCTGTATTTTAGGTATAATCTGTATGCCTCTCATGGTCAGCACATTTAGGTTATCAGCCAAGGCTCAACCAGAGTTCTGCTATTACATTTTCTCAGCTAAAATTCAGCACTTCTAAATAACTGATAAGGACACACTTCCAAATGATTTATATAGCAAGACACCTCAAGGAACATTTTTCATTTCAAATACTGTCACTCTTTGGGATTGGGAGCGTGCAAGACATTGTTCTCAGCTTTTCCTGAACATGTGTCCTCTGGTTAGGAGCTTGTACTAATACTTGCAGATACAGATTGACTTCTTGTGCATGGTGATGAGTTGTTCAAAACACACACAGAAGTTCACAGGGAGGATCCTTTCTCCCTCATTCAGCTGTTACCCTGGTGTGCACAAAGCCATGCTTCATTATTCATGAGATGCTTTTTCTGTCAAAATCCAGGGGATTTGGAGCAGTACTGACCCATGACCTTTTCAACTGGCAGGGACGAATAATTCATAAGGGGTGAAAATGGAAGCAAGACAAGCCATCTGAGGCCTGGGCATGATTACTGTCCAAGGGGACCTTCCCCACTCCCCAAGGAATCTCAGTTACGAACCACTCCTCTGCACCCGCAACCTAATTCAGCTTCAACTCCGTCACAGACCTGCAGCACTACTTACATCTTCAATAAAAATTCCTTTTGCCAGTATGATAGGACATTCTGCATGATGGACAGACACTATTACCTTTCAGCTGGACATCTTACATTTAATGAGTGATGCTCAGCATGCAGCAGAAAGCATACAAGCAAATTTAGTTGCAGGTAAAATTAGGATTCCAGCATTGCCTCTTTTAAATTAAATGCTTTATATCTGGGCTGTTGTGGAATTCCAGTCACTATTTTATCCAGCTGGGGTGACTTCAAGTTGATTCTTCTACCTTTCAAGCATCCCAAAGTTTGTAGTCAGTGAAGATGTTTCTAAGACCATCATTCATTTCAAAATACATCTTGGCTTTTGGAAAACAGCTGAGTTGGTTCTGCTTAAAGAACAATGAACACATTATGGAAGGCCAGCAGTCTTCCATTATTAAATTAATGATATGCAGAACTGCTTTCAAAACATGATTTCATAGTCTGGTCTGCATGTCAGTGCACAATATGCAGAAATTTGTGCCCTCCTGGAGGCTTATAATAGTCTAACGACTCATAAAAACAAAAAAACATGTCAGCTCAGTGTGGAAGTCTGGTTTCAATTCACAAGAATTGACAAAAGCCACAAGAATAAAGCACTACACATGAAATAAGTTCTAAGGGGTGGAATATGTGCTACATTTACTGAAACATGTAAAATTAGCACCTAAATTTTAAGTTCCTGCAATAACTTAGGCAGTAAGCCCTAGGTGTCTCTGTTTCTTCTCATGTCAGCAGAGAGAAAGCAGGTGCTCCAGATGCAGGTGCCTCAGGTCTACAGGGAAAACTGATGATTGTTTTGAGGAGGCTGTTTCACTGGGCACCAGCCGGTTGCCTTGAGGTAGAGGACTGGATGCCATTCAAGAACTCCTGTAATTGAATTCTGCTTGTTCAAAGGACAGGCTATAAGACTCTGTTGAACTTTTTCAAAATGTAGAATCCTCCTGCAAGCTAAATGCTAATCCTGATACATTCCAGAGAAATTCATACATACTAAACTGAAAAAAATTCCTTTACTTCTTTTTATGAAGAGATCTATTAAATAAGCAATGAAAAAGTGCCTGGAAATTTCAAGGATAGGATATAACAACACAATAAAACAAATTTACATTCTAGTTAAAAAAAAAAAACAAAAATTTGCTAGATACTGAACCTGTAAATTTGTTGTTTCCCATTATAAGAAATAAGCTTCAGCTGAATTTGCTGTTGCAAACCAGCAAGGGCATGAGATGGTTACAGAGAGAACCACTCAACGGCTGTGACAATGACATGCAGGACAGAGAGGTTCATCTACAAGTGAGGAAAGAAAAGGTGAGACATTTTACTGCAGCAGAGCTCACTGGTGAGTTTGGCAGCTACATGCACAGCCTTCCTAACCTGCCCATGCTCTCAGCAATGCCCCTGAACACTTATGAAGCAGTAGTAGAATCAGTTTGCAGATTTGTCAAGATGTCAAACCCTAAACAAGACATACAGGGCATTTACCTTAGAAATGGCAAATGCATTTTAGAGCAAAAAATCTGAAGACAAGATTCTCACTGCCCTGAATACCTTGATGTAAGAGCTCACGGGGCCCATTGTTTATGCTACTCTGGCTGGCGTTCAGCCTTGTGAATAAAAGAAAAGTGCTGAACTGATATTCTGTCTAAGGCTGAAGCATCATTAATTACTTCAGAGCTATGTCAAGTCTTAGCAAATGGCAGAGAAGAGACTGAACTTCTGACGTTTTAAATTAAAATGTAACCCCTATTATTATGGGATTAATAGTTACATAAGTATAGCTTATGTAATTGTAATGTACATTTGGTAAGAGCTAAATTCTGTATTTTTTGTAGACCTAACTAAGAAGGCTTAAAAAGCAGGTAAATTCATGTTTGTAGCTCTTGTGATTTTATTGCTAATCTTACAATCATTTTTCTGAAGGCTGCTCCTACAATCAAGAGAACATAGTAAAAACTTCAGCCCCACTTTTTCCCCCTATAGATCCACATTCATTGCAAAGTTTTCAAAGGAAAAAGTTTAAATCTCTCAAATTAGAAAGCAAGGTTCCCAAAAGCAGAGATATATGTAAATGCCACACTTGGGGTGTCACTTGGGGTGACACATTTTGACAGAAGGAAGCTTCTTTTCACTAAGGTTGATCTGAGCCACCAAGACTCTTCTTCCCTGCCTGGATTTTGGCCAAGACAGTTTTGACCAACAGTGATAGAGGCATGTGCTCAGCTGCCTTGTCTGCAAACTGGCTCTACATCCTGAGGCAGAACCACTCCCCAAACCTGCTCCCACCATGGGCTTCATTACACCCCAGCCTTAGATGAACTTTTGACCATGGCAATGATTATATGTCTTCCCATCTGCTGCAAAGAACCCAACCAAGCTTCCTGTGGGCTGGATTTTGATAATCATAGCTTGTCACCAGGAACATCAGGCCCTTCTTGTCCTCTATCACATGTGTGCAAGTGACAAAATTATTTGAGAAATGACTGGGGTTTCACAAACCAGTTGTTCTGTTAAAACATGGGAGAATAATCAAGGCACTTTTTGTTTCATGGTATAACTTTTGTGGTTTACTAGTTCAGAATGAGTCTTCAGCATAACTCTAACAAAAAAAGGGCGTGTGTTGTGTTTCTCTTGACTAGCTCAGGAACAGAAAAGCCACTGTCTCTATAAAGTCCAAATGTGTCACTCTTGGTGCCAAAAACCTGGGTGCCATTTAACTGACAAGTTTGGGACACTCCCTCATGTGTAGTGCTTGTGCTCCTTGACAGATGTCCCAGTACATCTTGACACTGATGCCGCCTGTATGGGGGCTATATCCTCACCTTCACCCTCCTTCTGGGGGCTGAAAGTCGGGGAAGACCTCACACCAAAGAAACCCTTCCTGGAAAAGGCATGTGGAAGAAAATGAGTGCTATTACAGTTGGACAAAGCTGTCTCTCTGGCTCCTACGTGTGGATGGGCAGTGGAGGGAGATGAGCAGCTGAGGCAGAAGCAGAGTATTGCTTCACTGTGGCAGTGTCCTCTCAGTATAGTTTTGGCTGTTGGTGGTGTGCATGCAGGCACCCTGCCTCCCCCAGTGTTCTTGCAAACCTGTGCTGCAGGGGCCTGGGGCTCATGTCATGGGTCACAGCAGGGCACAGCTATCAGAAGTGACCCCATGGTCTGGTGCACCACACTGGCCTCACAGGGGAGACCCACCAGCACTAGAGATGGACATAAACAGGCATTTCTGCCCAAAGCAGCTCCTACAATTTGCTGCTTGTCCCTCTCCCAGCCATCTACAGGCATACCAGCATGGACAGTGGCTGTGACATGGATTGCTTCCTACTATGGGCCACCACAGGGCTGGCAAGTGACCCATGTTTGTCCCTGCATGAGAACATGGATGTCCAGGGAGAAGAAAAGGGCAAGGATGGCTTTTTTCAGTAGAGGCATGATGTGTGGGAAGACCCTGTCATGCTGAGGTTATCTTGGCACTAGAAGCAGCACAGACTATGAGAAACTATAAACCACCTGTGGGGGCTAATCTGTACACACACTGTGTAGATGACTGGGCAGGAAGACTGAGGCAGAGAAGCTTTGGGACTGTGACTATCCTCCCTTCTCTTCTACACCTTCAAGCTGCAAGTCGCCAGTTGGATTTCCTTATCCATAGTAACAGCAGGCAATTGCAATGGGTTTCAGTGCACTCCTGGTGAGTTTAGATCCTGTTTTTGCAAGGACCCCAGAAGCAGCCTCTTGGAAGCTCCTTTTGGGACCTGTGGGGATGTCTGGGAGGATGCTCTTCTGCATCCTCCTTTGAGAGAGGGAAGGATGGAGAGGGCTGCACTCTCAGCATGTGTAATGGTTTAAAAACCCCTTCGGTTTTTCTGAACAGCAGTTACTTGCTGGGTACAACACTTGTCAAAGTACAGCACATTTGCTCATCCTCCAGTGATCTGTACAGAAATAATTATTCCAAAAAGCTTTTTTTATCTCCAGCCTGTGAATTTCATACTGACATTGCTACCCTGCAGAGTAACAGATACGTTCAGGGTAACGGGATCACTCAAAATTACTCCTTTCTACAACAGAACCTGGTGCAACAGTTGCATTACTTCTAACAAATTGTAGGATTGCTTTTTGTTTTTTAAAGTGTTGCACTATTGTGAATCCAATTTGGCCTTATCCTCTGGCTCCCCATGACTGCCCACTGATTACTGCAAGGATAGGAACGGCAGATGCCAAGTACTGGCACACCAGGATGACAGCACCGTGTGACAGGTTCATGTGAGGGTGAGCCACTTTGGAAGAGGTGACGTAAGGGTGTGCCACCTGCTAAGGATGCCCAAATCCCACCTGCACCCCACCTTACCTGGGCTGGGGCACTGGAGGAGAGGTGGGTCAGGTCCCCAATCCTGGCAGCTGCCCGTGGGTCGCTGGAGCTGATGAGGACAGGGGCACTGATCTCCATGGAGTGCCGGTTGCTGGCAGCCTGGGAGGACTTGTGCGTCATGCTGAGGGCCGTGAAGGAGTGGCGTTTCTTGGCGTTCTTCTTGCCTTCCACCTGCCGCTGGGCCGCTCCGGCAGCCCCCGCGCCGGCCAGCGTGGAGCACGGTGCCAGACCCACCGCTGCTGCCGCTGCCACTGCCACTGTCTCCGTCGCCAGCGGCACGTCACAGCCCGAGGCGGCAGCCGAGCATGTCTTGTCCATCTCCATGAGCTGCTTGGCAGATTCATTCAGCTGTGTGGGGATGAAAAGGGAAAGATAAAAAAGGAGTTGTAGAGAGTGATAAGGTTCCCTCCACTGCAGGAAAGGAGGCTCAGGGGGACCTTATCTTTCTCTACAAACACCTGAAAGGAGGTTGTAGCATGGTGAGGGCTGGCCTCTTTCCCCAGGTAACAACTGACAGGACAAGAGGAAATGGCCTCGTTTTGTGCCAGGGGAGGTTTAGAATAGGATATCAGGAAAAATTTCTTCATTGAAAGGGCTGGCAAGCACTGGAACAGGCTGCCCAGGAAAGTGGTAGAATCACTGTCCCTGAAGGTATTTCAAAGACTTAAAAGACATGACACTTCAAAACCAAGGTTTAGGGGTAGGCTTGGCACTGCTGAATTAACGGTTAGACTGGATGGCCTTAGAGGTCTTTTCCAACCTAGATGATTCTATGAGTCTATTAATTTATTTGATTCATGGGGCCAGGTGAATTATATCCATCCACTTGTTAATGCCAGAAAGATCAAAAGAGGCAAAGTAAGCATCCAGAAGAGTTAAGCTAGAATCAGGCACCATGAATTTGTCCATATCAAGCTACACCATTTAAAAAAATGCCATTCCCCAAAACAGCTTGTCCCAGGCTGCTGAGTCAGAGCCCAGGGAAGGAGTCAGGAGCCTCTTGATCAAGGTTTGCTATTCGCAGTTCCATCACAAGCCTGTGCTTGGTGTTTGCCACACATCATTTTGGTCAAGAGTACAGCTACCAAATCTTCCCAGTTTCATCTCCCTGCCTCCCACCTAACATAGGTTATCCAAATGCAGATGCAAACTGATGGCATTTTCCCTAACTGTATTACCTAACTTTGGAAGAGCTTGGTGGCCACTAGAAGACTTGCTCAGGTTCAGCTTGAAAAAGGGGTCTCATCAGTTCTCTTGAAGGGTTCAACACTTGACCTACAGCTCACGAACACCGCACTAGGAGGCTCAGGACAGCCTTCAGCCCACTGTTCCTCATCCAATCCACACTCACAGATGACCTCGTGTCTATGCAGGCCAGAGGCATGTCATCTCCTTCACTGTCACTGAAGTCTCGTACCTCCCATCCTTCATAACTCATCCAGGGAAGCTACACTGTACACGCCTGGAGAGATTTTAGGTGCACAGGGGTGCTACCGTCACTAATGACACAAGAAGTGCACTCTGAAGTCAGCAGTGCTTTCTGCACAGCACTCATTGCCAATACATCTTCCCTCAAGGGATGTTAACAGCTGATGGAAAATGCCATGTTTTACCAACAGACCTTTATATTAAACTAGGATGCACCACAATATGTTAGCATTTAATGAATAAAAACAACATATGAAAAAGGGAGCCACAGCTAATGCACACATGCTTTTGCATTCACTGCTATTCTGAGACCCACATAAACCAAAGGTGTATGTAATACTATTCTGAACCAAAACTAGGCCATTTTTTTTCTATAACTACTTTTATGAATTATGGCAGCATCCAAAAAACAGTTGAGGACAAGGTCTTCCAAGGCTTTAAATGAAAAAAAAAAAAAAAAAAAAAATTCTGCTCCAAGCCAATTTTGAACCCTAACACAAGTGAAAATAAAAGGGAAAAAGAGAGGGAAGGGAAAGATAACAGAAGAAATGTGCAGTTAAACAAATATGTAATTGCATATCTTTTATAACTCCCAACCACTGTTACCACACTGTAAATAAAAGAATAGGTGTTGCTAGCCTTAGGCCAGTCATTCTGAGTTTGAAAGCACTTCTGACTCCATGAGGACTCATTCAGTGTAACAGGCAAAAACCACACTAACACCTAGAAAGTAAACCTCAACTTGCAGGATCCTTCTTTCTGTGACAGCTTCCACTAAGTCAACCAAGAGCCTCCAATTAATGATGCTCCACTACTTTCATGGCTGCTGGGAGTCCTGCAACCATTCAATTAACAAGTCATTTTCCCAGCTGCACTCTCCAACTTGAGACCACGCTTACAGCCAGCATAGTGCACTGCACCTGCCAATTTTTGCCGATAACAGCTGATCCTATTTCAGATTCTTCAGAAATGTCCATTATTTCCCACTTCATCATGCTCTAAATTGGTACAACCTAATATTTGCCAGCAGGCTCCAAGTTGCAAGGAAACCAGATGGCTCCCCTCCCTTAAGTAGGTGTTACAGCTCCGCTTACCCCATTGATGAAGATAGTCTAGCTGAATTACTTGAAATATTAAGGAGAAAAGGATAAAGCTATCAAATATGCATGAGTTTTTGACAGCAGAGAGTGAGGAAATTTTTGCTAATCAACAGTAAGAGGAAAAAGAATATATTTTAACTCTTTGAGATAGGAAAAAGCAGAGTTTTAAAAAAAAGAATTTAAAACTTCTTTTTTTACAACGTGTTACATGTGTACAATAAAGTGCTCCAGCTCTTGATATCAAGCTCTGAATCTCTTGTAAGAATTAGATTATAAATTCCACTGTCTGGAATCCAATTTAACACTGAATCTGTTCTTTTTAAAACAACAAAATCCCTTACTTTTTTGTTCAAAGCAGCATCTAGTTGAAATGTCAATAACAGAGCAAGCATCTAAACATGAAGTGATAAAAAATATAAACAAAAGTAAATCTCAGTATTGGTAGAAGATTAAAGACAGAAAGAAGACTCCTCCCCAAACAGTCAAGCTAATGTACTTCTAAGAATGTCAGAGGCTTCCTGAAATAACTGGGAAAAAATTATTTTGGTCTGCTAAGATAAAAAATGCTTTATAGCTTTATGACTTTATTTTTGTAGAGGACTGTTTTTAAACAGCTTTGCCCACAAATGCTCGAAAGTACTTCCCAAATAGGCTATGAATACCAGAGCAAAGTCTGCTTACTACTTTGTAAAAGCAAACAGTTCTTCCTCTTCACAAAAAACTTTTAGAAACCTTTTTAAACATAAACATGATTGCAATTTTCTTATTTTGAACTCTGAATATGTAAACAAACATTGCTTTCTGGTGTCTGTCATCTAACTTCAGGCATATTTGCTTCCAGATGAGAAACTTAATGGAAAGTTCTGACCCACAGTCAGTGTCAGGAATTTGACATTTCTGGAAGCCTGTAGCTCTTATGACAATCTCTAATACCAGAACTCAACTTTCTCACTCAGTTTTGATCCCTTCTCTAGAAAGATCCTATATTTGAATTTCTGGTCCTGCTAAGCCCAAAGTGGCTTGAGACTTATGCCCTTGAGACTACAGCAAGACTGATTTTACCCCAAATCCATTCTTTATAGAGGGGATGTCCTAGAAAACTTGACATACGATTTAGAGGGATAAGGCTTGGATTTGAGTGCCAAACCAGTCAAACATTCCCAGCAGCCCTGCAATCCTGTCTAGAAATGCAAAATCTTGCAACAGCAAGCCTTCTATTATCTGAGGGACTTTATCATGCAGGAGACATGATGAGATGGTGCAGTAAAACTTTTCACAGGGTCTCAGTAATTACTGGCTCTGAGTCCTGCATGCTGAGATAAGGATGCACCAGTTTCAGTTCATGGAACTACTGTGCCTATTTCTCAGGAAGACCTTCCCCAGCTGTGAGTAATCGTACCAGAGACAGCTCCAGCTCATCTGGTTTTGGGAGTGAAGAAGGGTGGGAGTGGATACCTCTGTGCACAGAGCCTCGTTCACTGCCAAACAACCTTTTCGTACAATGGGAGCAGTAGACAAGTGCTGTTCATGAAAAATTTGGTGGCCTTGATCAGGAAGCCATACCCTCCACCCTGCCACAATGCAAGCTGTCATGACTTTAGCATCCAGGCAGAAAGCCCATGCGATATGAACTAAGGGAGAGGTTTTTTTCCTTCTTCTGGCTTTTAGATATGACTGTCTTAGATACTTGTGACTTTACCACATAGGTGCCAAATATTAAGCTACATCACTCAGGACTTCTTCACTGCCAAAATTATTTTTTATTAGTCTCCACATAAATCTCTCTTTTTTTTTCTGCAGAATTTATTATGGTCAGTTTCTCTCAGTCTCTGTTGCATGGGCTTGCACACACAGATATGCACGCACACTTCTAATTTCTAATACATGTTGTTTTAAAAGGGACCACTTGTAAATGGTTTCAACATATTTCTCTTTAAAAGGATGAGCAGATACAGGAGAGAAACTGTCATCTATACTGATGGCCCCATGTGGGATCAAATATGTTCTTTATATCCTGATATGACTTAATGAACTACAGTTTCAATAGGCAATATTATGCACCTATTTACATAACGCAGATGGAATGAAGAGTAAGGAAAATCTACTTCTTGTCCAGTGTGGGTGACAATTAACTCTAGGTTTAGTTCAAATAGAAAATTATTACTTTGGAATTTATTTTTTTTATTATTATGGAACAAGAAAGAAACATGGGAAATTCAGATCAGATTTAAATAATTAATCCTTACTACATCTCCCTTGACAAATAAGCCAGTGCATTTACTAATCCATGTTAGTGGCAAAATTATTCTATCCCAGGTTATACTTCCAAGGGACACTTTGATACACTGTGGTCACAACAGCAGCTCCTGGGTTGTGGCGTTTCACTGATAGTGCTGTCTTCTGTAAGAAGGACAATTTTTTTTATTGAATACTCTTACTTTCTAGTCATTGAATCCCTGGGTAAGGGATTAATTTTTGACTGACATATGCCCTACCAAAGAGAGGACTTCACTGTGTGACTTACAAATTTACTTCAGCATGCACTTGATACTGTGCAGACCAAAGTGTTACTAATGTATGACTAAAATGTCATTCTTTTCTAAATAAGAAAAGATTGCTTAAATTCTCAGTTTTACACATGTGATTCAGTATTTTGATAAATTGGAGCCAATTTGGACCAAAAAGTACACTTTATTAAGACTTCCATTTGCTACAAAATCTTTTTTTCTGTCTGTATGGAAACTATTAGCTAAAGAATGGTGCTGCTCAAATACAGGTATAAGATCAGAACATATAGAAAAGAAATACAGGTATAAGACTCAAACCTATTTTAAAAGAAAAAAGTTACAAATCCCCTCAAATCTCTACATACCTAATACAAAAGAACAAATTGGAAAGGAAAAATAACATGCTCAAGTTTTTAGAAAGGAACCACTGAGCAGAGCAGAAAACAAAATTAAAATTATTAATAAAACATCTTCACAATGTCCCCCTGAAAGACTGAAAATATTTTCACCTAGGGACTGCTGATTTTTATACTTTACAGTTCATAAATATTGAGAAGATCATGTACATCCCTACTTTATGCCTTGCGGAGACTTTGGCAACTTGCAGTTCCATATCCGATTTTGTGATTAAAATAAACAGTCTGAATTTATTACTGCATTTTCACTTCAAAGCAGGTATTTTCAGGAAATATTAAGTTCATATGCCCTCATTAAACTAGTTTGCTAGTATTATAATTTATGTTCTGAAGCACAGTGAGATTATTAAGTAACTAAGGGCATAACTATACAGGATTCTTCTGTCTCTGCTGGGTTCCTGAGAGGACTGTGTCTGTAAAAGCATTTTCAGACCTAAAAAGTAGTCTTTCAGAAAGCTAAAACAGCTTTTCCTTACTATTATCCCTACCAATAAATGCAGGATTACAATCTTTCTTCTGCTGTAGCCAAATAACAAAACAGCCTTTGATTCAAATGGACATTAGGAGGAAGTACATAATACTTTCTTTACCTAATATTTTACATGTTCTTTGGTAAGTTAGTGCAGAGGACACACAGCAATTCCAAGAGTTTACCAGTGGGATATTAGCAGACAAATTTGTGCTAAAGGTTCTTCAACCAAGTCATATTGAATGTATCTATAATTTTAATTTTTTACATGTTTTGGTAATTCAGATTAAACAGTGTCTAGAGAAAGCCTCCAAAGTACTCCATGGACAATTTAAATTCATTTGGCAAAACCTACAAAATCTTGCCTCAATTATTCATTTAGATGCCATTTTATAAAGAGTAATTAGTAAAGCACAGTTAAAGAGAAAATACTATAGCTAAACCAAAACATTATTTAATGGTTTTGTATTAATCTCTAACAATCCACTATTGCCTTTTCTAATTTATTGCCAGGGAGGAACAAGAAAATGTGGAACAGACTTTCTGCAAGTGGTTTATCCATCATGGAAGATAGATTTCTGAAACCCACACAGTGATTGAGAGCAGAGTTATTCCATGCACACAGAAAATATAAGAAGCGCAGTACATGCGCTTGCTTGAGCAGATTCAGACAAAATGATAGCTGCAGAAATACTTTCCTATGACACATCTTAAACTTCAAGTGTTCTGTTCCTCCACTCATAGGTTAAGGCATATGTCTCATTCTCTTTTCCAAAAGCCTGCTAGATATTGTCAGCATGTTCTCAAGGAATGAAGTTCCTAAAACCCTACAGCAGATAGCCTTCCTAACCAGGGTCATCCACATACACAACAATGTATAGTCAGGAAAAAGCAAGCCAATAATTTTTGTCTACAACATGGGTCTTTGAAAGGCAGCAGTACTTAGCAATCTATTTGCCTGTAACACAAGATCTTTCTCATTTAGCAGCGATGTCACTTCTAACGCACTGAGGGGCTGAAGGAATGTAGCATATTAGAACAGCATGTGCTTGGAAGAGCGTGTCATCATGATCTTGCAGAATCAAAATAAATGATGCATGCAACAGAAGTAAACACTAAGCCCTGGGTGGTGAACTGGGAATTTTTTTTCTTTCTCCTTAGTTTTAAGAAGGAAAATGGTTTGTAGTGCTGGAGAACAAGTTTGGTGTATCCCAGAGAAATGTGTAGTCTGCTGCAAAGTCTGTTCAGGAGTTAAGCATGGCAACAAACCTTATGGAAACTAATGTCTAAAGAACTGAGAAGAAAGAAAATAAAACTAAATGCAACATCATTAAAAATAGATGAACTCACCAAAAAGAAGTATGATTTCTAGATCCCCCTCCACTTCCTGAAACAATGCTAGCTATTTAGCCTTCAGCTCCAAGTATGAGGACTCTCTTGCTCTCATCTGTCATCTCTGAATCTCTGATCTGCTGTGTGCCTTCGATATGCCTAAGGATTTCCTTTTTCTTTCTATCTGTCCCCTATGGACACCCTTTTCCATAATGAGACACTCATGACTACACCAAAGCTCCTTTGAAAGCAAAAAATATAACCAAACACAGCTTTACTCAACATCAGAAAGAGTGGGAGAATACAGCCTATTTTTACTTATAAATTATTCAGAAAGCTAAGTAAAAAGTGCAGTCATGAATTCATGGGCTTGATCCTAATTCCTTTGAAGTCAGTGGCAAAACTCCAGCTGCCTTCAACAGTGGAAGGACTGGTGCCCATCTGGCACCAATTTCAGTACCAGAAGAGTCCCTGTTGAAGCTTGTGTAGATTTTACTGACAAACTATTTTTTCATCAAAAAATGAAACTCATTGGAACTTAAGTACTTCCCAGGAACTTGCTTGTTTTGACAAGATGTCAATCAGGAAACTGTTTCACAGATGATGCTTCTCAGCTAAGACAAGAAATTACCAAAGCCAAAGTGGTTTAGGAGTTCAACAGGGTACTTGGACTCCTGGCTGAAAGTTCCTGTGTGGGGAATGGCCATGGGAGACCTTAAACAACACTAACACTTTCCGAACAGAAAGCCACCAGCTTTCTGACTATGCTGAGTATCCTTCACTCTTGTTCTTGTATATTGGAAAATCTTTGTGACTCCCCTCCTGAGTCCAGGTGTCCACCTGCACCATGAGGGAAGAGGTTGGTGCTAGCAGAAGTGTGAGTAGTCTTACACTGGGCAGCAACCTTGGCTGGGGACCCGGATGAATCAGGAGGCTTTCAGAAGCAGTTCTGATCATGTCCTCATGCCTCACCAAAACCTGGCAGCTGTATGAGCCCTGTATCATTACAGCCAGTTAGTGCAAGGATGGGAGCCCTCTGAAGCAACCTTGTGCTGCATCTAGAAAGCCCTTCACTTGTGAAAACTTTCACTAGTAGCCAACTGTACCTAAAACTTCAGCACAGGCTAGGAAAGATTGTTTAGATCCTGGAGCAGAGCTGTAAGGATCACATGTAAACTCTGTGCAATATCTTTAGAAAGAGCCAAGTTTTGTGTTTTCAGAGTTTGCAGGCAACTTTCTACCTCCTTCCTTCCTTAATGTTTCACAAGGTTCCTGGTGCTATTGCTTCCTCAAGTGATCAACAATACCCTTAAAATTATGAATTAACAGAAAATTAACAGGTTCAATAAATACCATCAGCTAAGGGAGTTAAGTATCACAAACTAAGGGCAGAGGATGTCTTCAGAGATAATACATACACCAGGCCTGGGAGTCTTGAAGCAAATGGCTTCCAAATTATGTTGTGTGACCCCAAGTAATTATAAATGGGATTGTGAATGAGGAACATCATGCTTATGTTGTTGCAGAGACCTTTCTCTTCCTGATAGTTGCACTGTGCACACATGCTACCAGACATGACATTGTGCCCTTTTGCTCATACTCTCATATTTGTTCCTGGAAATAGTTCTTGAAAATGCTGGTTTTGGAATTATCAGGGTTGTGTGAAAGAAGCAACAATACATCATTTTTTTTAAGGAAAACACTTGCTTCCAGCTTAATGAGACAAAACATAAAGGATGAAAGAAAAAAACCATATTTTTGCTGAAGTCCTTTATAAATTTGGTAAGAAAAGTGTTCTGGTGGGTAATGAGAAGAAGACCTACACCATCACCTCACACCATCAATGTTACCTGCAGAAAGCATGAAGTTGGATAAATCTTTGGAGGTCTTGGAGGCTCTTGGAATTGCAACACAAGGAGCACATGGCAAAGCCAAAGTAATTTTTCAAGTAATGCAAGGCTTTGCCTACACTGAGCAAGCAAGGAGTCTTTGTTGCAAAGATTTACAACTTTGTATAGAATAAGAAATCTTGTGCATTTGGGGAAAATTAAGTTTTATGCCCTGTAACTGAAGATTACCTGTGGGGGATCGCATACAAATAAATGCACTGTACTCTCTATCTCTGGTAAAGCAGAAATGAAGAATGAAAGCAAATGCCAAGAAAATGTTTTGGTTCAATTAATTGTAAAAGGAGCCAAGGTATATACAACTCAAGCAGATATTAGTATTAAAAGGTTGTGATAAACAGCCTTTGCTCTGTGTGTACTATATTTAGAGACATTTTTTACTACATAGGCTTCTGGCTTCTGCTTCTCAAATACAAGACAGAAAAGGACTGCTGGATGTGGTACAGGGTATTTACAGTAGTGTGACATCCCATGGGGCTATATAGTTAGATTCTGTGTGCATGGAGCTTCTGCTACAGCTGGCTATAAAGCAGGGTTGCTGGTTGTGGTGGAGGGTTCCTGCATCAGCTCCAGGGTCACACTGCATGTTTCTCTGGAAGCAGCCAACACAAATGGATGTCAGCTGTCTGTCACAAAACTGCTGTGTCTTCGGAGAGATGCATCCAGTCTTTGGGTTTACTGTTTGCCAGTTGGGGTGAAAGTATGAGTCAGGACATACTGTGCTGCTGTTTCACCAAACCATCAGATGACTCCCTGGAGGGAGAGTTCTGAGATGTTTCTCTGAAATGGGAGATGAACTATGTGTGTTTGAAATGGGCAAATGTACCAGGATACATGAATTGTTTGTGTGATAGGAGGACTGGTCTTCTTAACTATGCAAACAGATGAAAAAAGCAATTGTGCTGGGAGAAACATGGCTTGACAGCTTGAGTGTGTGTCTCCTGTGGTTATTACAGAGCAAACTCTACTTTGAATTGCCTGCACATTTAAAGCATCTTCTTCCCACATAGATGTGCTGACGCCTGGTACAGCAGCATGGCTCTTTTTCCTCAGTGGGAGCATTAATTTGCATCCTTTTTTGCTCCATGAAGTGACCAGTTATTTTAAAACGATTTTTACATAACCCTGTCTTACCTTGGAGACCTCTATACTTCTGTCATACTGCTAAAAGGCAGACAATAGATTGGGATGGCATTATGGGGCTTGGGCTGTGGCTATTTCACACTGCATAACAGACACTTCTCAGTTTTTTTGGAACCTTGACCAGTAACTGAAAGCCAGTCTGCAAGATATGAAAATAAGCTTTCTGTGCTATACAATGATGCAATTGGGTTCACAACCCTCCCCCCTCACCTTGTGGAAGAAAAATCTGACAAGGGTGAACTGTGATAAATTCCCTAAATTCTGAAATTCTGAAAATTCTTGACTGAAAATGGCAGCACTCAGCGTCACACTCATGGCATGAATCACTGCCCCTCACCTCAAAGAACCATTTATAGACCTCTCTGGAGAATCCAAGATGTTAAAATATGATTGGGGGCAAGGTTGAGTTCAGAGTGAGAGGTCTCTTCATTGACTTGAAACAGCTGCAGTCAAAAGTACATTGAACACCCTGGCTATCAAACTAGAAATGTTACTTGTTCTTAATTAAACTTTTTGAGTTTAATTTCTGGTTTAGGGTAAAGGACACATACCCAGTGCAGTGAATCAGCTAGTGCCCTTGCCTCTTGTACACTCATCTGGAACTGGATCAATGTTCTGTTTTCTGTCCAAGCCTGCACTGCCACAGGTGTCACTGCTAGATAAGAGGTGTGCCATTTCTTCAGCCCCAATGAGCTTGGAGCAGATCATTTAGGATGCTCAAGCACATGTGTCACATTACTGCAATAAAGTGCGATGATTGCCAGCATTAGTCATTTTTATGACATCCATATGCAAATGCTGTTTATGCTAGTATGCTACAAGTGGAAGGAATTTGGAAAACCACTGCTCTAGGCCATGCTGTTTGAACTCTGAGATGGCAAAAGGAATGGGCTAGCAAAAAATCTGCACAGTAGGAAATCTTTCTGAAACTGCAGAACACTGGGGGTATTTTTCATGTCTGTGGAATTACTCAAGCTCAAATATTTTCCTAACACATTCCTTTCTGAAAACAGACTGCCCTGAATTGCACCTGCATTCTGTAGGCAGAGAGACAAGTTGTCCCAAGGAAACTGAAATTCTGCAAACTGTGACCAAATCATGTGATGCAGTCACACAGAGACATTTATTCATATTTTTATTATTTTTGCCATTAAATGCTGAAAAGCTCCCACCACGCATCAGAATTCCATTGTGAGAAGCATTATGTAAACACAGAACAAGACAGCTCTTGGCCCGAAGAAAGCACGATTTAGGATGGGGACAAGAGACAATGTATAGTTATAGACAAAATATATAATGCAACAGTCTTATCAGGAAGACAAACAGAGGATTTTGCACAACATACATCTTTTCTAGCCATCACAGCCAAGAACAATTTTAGAGAAGAATCCAGAGGAGCGATGCTCATGCAGATGTTTGGAGCATTCATCACAACAGTGAAAAACAGAGCACCATGGAAGAAAATTTGGATTAAAAAAAACTGACAGATTGCCATAGCTGAAATTCAGTAATAAATAAAAGACAATAGGCAGAGAGAGTAATGAGTAAGCAAAGGCTTGCAAGTAAGGGCAAGTTTTATGGGCTCTAGAGAACAGGAAAAGGCTCCAGAGAGAAAGAAAGAAAGGAGTAGCAGCAGATGATCACATCAGACTGTCAATAATGAGGCACATCTGTATTTGCTAAGGATGCAAAAAGGATGTAGCCATAATCAGGGTATGACCTGATAAGAGTTTGATCTTTGCAAAAGCTCAGCAATCAGGTTGGACAAAGACTGGTAGAACTGCCAGCCACATGAATGAATGAAACCATTCATGAGGATATGATTCTCACTGGTAATGTCTTTATTACTTGCCATGAAAGTACATTTCCCCTCTTTAACCAGTGGCCAAAGTAACACACTTAACTGTGTACTGCACGGAAAATTCAGGTATGTGCTTAGTGAGAGTTCTCCTTGCAAAGGCAGACCTATATGTCACTGGAATGGTGTGGAGCTGCCTTTGACCTTAAACTCAGCCTCAAGAGTGCTTTTGTGCCTTCAAGGACCACCATATGACAAAACCTTGTGCTTGAGACAGAGCATGACCCTAAGCAGTAACCAGCCAGGGTTAAACAATGATAGCCCCCCAGGTGCTGTAAGGCAGAGAAGCTCAGTGCCAGTATCAAGAGCTCCCAGATCTCATCTGGCCTGGGACATTTCCAAGAATTCAGTATTAATCATTTCTATAGTTCTTCTTCCACTCCCATAATTCATATATTGAGGGACAGTAAAACCTTGCATCCACCAAATCAATATAACCACACACATCTCTATCCTAAGCGATGCACCTATGGAAGTGAAAGGCTTTGGCTGGGAACAGGCAAGTCTAAGCAATAGACTGGAGCAAGGAGGGAAGATGCTGAGGAAATTATTTATCAAAGGTTAAAGTCATAGTCCTTCCTCCTGGACTAAGAAAAGAAAAAGGATACAAGAGGAAGTTATGACTGTAAATTCCTTACTATGTTGTTGAGACTGAAGCAGATCAGAGAAAAGGGGTAAGGGAGATGACCATCAGGGAGTGCTCTCCCTCCTTCTGCATGGTTGTTTTCTTGAGAAACAGAGCTGCCTCTTCGCTCAGTGCCATCCCTTTAGCCATGTGGTAAGAGGAAAATATCTCCAGCATGAGTCTATCACTGTCTGAATGCTCTGGCACCTCTCCTGCTTTGTCCCAAGGTTTCCAGAAAAATTCTGTTACAGAAAAATACTATTATAGAAAGCTTTCTCATGAAATTTCCTGTCAATTTGACTCAATTGTGTCTAAACAGATCGGAAGACTTCAAAGCAAGATTTAGAGCAGGACACTCCCTCCAGCCTCACTTAAGCAAAGACTAATATTATTAACCTGGTTTATGGAGTATCTAGTATACTTTGTCATAAAATTATAACTTAATAAAATAATTAGGTAAGTCAAGGGACAACTAGGAGGTGGAAGAGGTTGCTTGCACAAAGTCCCACATTCCTCACTTCACCGTTTTGGCATGATGGCTTAGAGCACGGTGCAACGGCAGCAATTGCTGCAGGATAACTGTGGGTGGGAGCTGCTGCCCTCACAGACGTCCTTTTCTGCAGTGTGAAATACCACATGGCCTCCTTTCCTATCCTCCCTCCTTCTGCCCTGCATCAGCATGGATGTTCATTACTATGCAGTAAATGGGATGATGAAACAGGTATGACTGGAAACTAAAACAACAGCTCCAACTTAAATGAATAGCTTTCAACAGGGCGTCTTCCCTGATTCATCTCAGCACACAGATATATCTGGTGGTCCTGGAACATGGAGGGCAGAAGGAAAGAATTGTCACACATGACGTAAAAGCAGGACAGTCCCTTTGGCAGCACCCTTGCTTTTGTCAGATTAAAAGAATGCCAGTATTACATTCAAAAACAATGCAACAGGAGATAAAATAAACAATGGCTGGTCTACTTTGTAAAGGAATAAAGTAAGCAAAACCAATGCAATTTCTTCTACAGGATAGACTAAACACGAAAGGGTCAGCCCTCAGGAGTCCTGTGTGTTCTAGAGAAAATCTGGAAAAGATAGAGATTCCTAAATTAATTCCAACTATCTTCCCCTGTTTCTGATTTTTGTTTTTAATTTGCAGATTCTTCCTCTAGTCTTTTGAATTTGTTTTTTTCAATGTTCAGCTCTAACACCTAACAAAATGTCAGAGGATTTCAGACTTAAACATCTGGTTTTGGCACAGCTAATAACATTTTTAGGCAAAAAACCAACTTCATCTGTTACTTTTATTATTTGAAGCATGCATTCAGCATACACACACGCTCCCAGATCTCTTTGTGCCTAGAATAAAAACAGTATGACCATTTCAGCATCTGCGACAATAAGAAGTAAAGAAAGAGGTAAAAACCCGATTCATTGCTACATCCTATCAGGAAACTTGTCATTCTTTAAAAGTTCAAAAGGTCAAGCTCAGAGACGTTTGTGACAATTTACCATGGTAGAATAAGCATAAAATCATGGAATGGTTTGGGTTAGAGAGGACCTTAAAGATCATCTAGTTCCAGCCCCGTCACAGGGGAGTGCTCTAGCCTTCTGATCAACTTTGTGGCCCTTCTCTGGACTTCTTCTGACACATTGACATCTTCGTTATGTTGGGGTCCCTAGAGCTGGACGCAGCACTGCAGGTGGGGTCTCATGAGAGCAGAGAATCATCTTCCTTGCCCCACTGGCAATGCTGCTTTGGATGCAGCCTAGGATGTGGCTGGATTTCTGGGCTGTGACTGTACACTCCAGAGTAATTTTGAGTTTCTCACCCACCAGCACCTCCAAGATGTTATTTTAAGGGCTGCTATCAATCCATTCTCCATGCAATCTGTTCTTGTGCTTGGGATTGCCCTGACCCAGGTGTAGGATCTTGTACTTGGCCTTGTTGAACTTCGTGAGGTTAACATGATCCCACCTCTCAGGCCTGCCCAGGTCTCTCTGGATGCCATCCCTTCCCTCCAGTGTGTTGACCAAACCACAGAGCTTGGTGTCATCAGAAAACCTCAAGTGTACTGAGGGTACACTTGATCCTACTTTCCATGTCACCAACAAAAGTTTAAAACAGCACTGGTCCCAATACTGACCCCTAAGGAATGCCACTCATCACTGCTCTCCACTTGGACATCAAGATGTTGACTGCCACTCTTTGAATGCCACTCTTTGAATGCCACCCAGACCATTCCTTATCCACTGAATCTGTCAAATCCATGTCTCTTCATCACACTTATGCAACATGCTCTCTTCTGAAAACAGAGATCCAAGGGGGCTCTAACAGATACTCCTTGGCAATTCCTTTTTGGTGTCACTCTCATCAACTGTCCCTCCTGTCCCTCTGGTGGAGACCATCTTATCCACCACTGGCACAGCAAAGGATAACATATGCTTCCACCTCTGCCAGGTCCTTTCACAGTCTGGGGTTTAATACTGGACTCACTTTTCTTCATTTTCAGCATCAGTGCTGTGGCAGACACATGGAAACATTTTGCTCTTTGCTCATGGGGCTGTGGCCACCGAAAAAGGGGCAGAGAAGGCAGCCCGTTTGCCAGGGTTATCTCCCCAAACCCTCCTGCCAACCTCCCATGTCTACACTTGGATTTAAGATCCCCACTCAGAGTTTTAAGACATCAGGAAAGCTCCCCAAGAAGGAAGTTAATTAAGATGTGCAACATGCACTAACAAGGACACTAGGAAACAAGATGAAGAATGCTGGTGTGAGAAATAATGAAATCCTCTAGGATTTTATGTTTAATTAGCTGTTAGACAGTGTATCTGTTGACATATAGCTTCTTAATATACATTCATGCATTAGCTCTAGGTAAGTGAGACTGAAATATACTTTCTTTTCAAAAGGAAAAAGATCCCAGGAAGTCATCAGTGCTGAAACAATGTTTAGAAGCTGTCAGAGGTGATCAATGGCTGGAAAAGATCAAAGATCTCTTCAGTAGCTTCTCTAGAGAGCATGGACTATTGATGATATCCTCTAGACTCCACTCAGAGCCCTGGGATAGTGGGTATGCTCAATTGGGAATGCTATTTTCTAGTGCTTGGCAACTGCATTGCTGGAGTTTGTCACTGCAATGGTTGTGTGCAGAGACTCCATCTTCTCAGAGGCTTCTGAGCAGCACTGGCAAATCCAACACATTTGTTGCACAGGCAGAAGTTATCTCAAAGAGCTGTGCTATTTACTTGTTCCTTCTGAGGTCATCACTGGTACTTGTTTTGCAAAACAAGCAACACTGCTACCATAACAGAAGAACAAAATCTTTGGGGCAGAACCCAAAACTCAGTGTAGAAATAACAGAAATGAGACAGAATTGCACCCAGGACCAGAAAACAAGCATGGTTGAGGTGATCTGGAGGTGAGGGGAAGGGCTGATATGCTGAGAGCACAGGGAAATGGCAGCAGTTGTAGGTCAGTTTTGCACCAAGCAGATGACAGACTGGATTTTGCAGGGGAAGTGCTGGAAATCCTTCAGTAGATTGTGCCTATAGATCGAAGTCTTGTTATCAGATCAGCTTAGATACCTAGGAACCTAATTTTTGGCATCTAGGAAGCAGCACTTCAAAAATGCCCTGTACAGACACAGAATTGATAGATATAACTTTGAAAGACTCAGGAAATGGGCCTATTTGCAAAGGTTGTGTGCTTAAGCTGGTTGTGCTGGAAACCTTTTTTGCTATAAATTGCTCCAGAGAGTTATTTTTACAAAACACAGTCTAGGAAATTCACATGTTACTCATAATTAGCAGGGGTGGGTGGGAAAGATATTTTTGGATATGACAGCTGGCAAGTTTCTGGTTTAACAGGCCCTGAAACAATAAGAGGTGATAACAACTTGGATCTGGTTTTGATGAACAGAAATATTGGTCATAACATATAAATCTGAATAATTTTGAGTTCATTCAAATGAAAGTAGGCAAGAGTAAAATCAAGAGAAGACCTGTAACTAAAACTGTCAGTTCTCAAAAGGCAAATTTTCACAACCTACAGCTGTGTCTAAATATACATGCTGGCTCTCACCATGGCTCACATAGATCTCATCATTGTCAGGGCTGGAGGATGACTCAAGTATGACAGTACTCCAACCTATCCTTGTATGCAGGCTTCCCCTCTGTGGCACCCACCTGAGATGAACTTTCAGTGTAAACATGGTGTTCCCTGACAAAGAAACCAGAAAGCAGCCCTGCTTTGACTTGTCCAGACACAGCCTGAGAGGACTGAGTAACTCAAAAAGGTCTATAGAGCTGAGGTGCTCAGATAGTCCAGGGGAAACCTGACATTTAAGTCAAAAGGTGACAGTGCAGCTCAGTTTTGTATCCTGAAGATGGAGGAAAGTGTTAGAGAATCTGTATGAACGATCACTTTATGAAGGGTGCTAGAAACCAACACAGAACTTAAAAGAAACTAGTAAAATTAAAAAAACTCAAAATTTTCTGCCCAAAGTCATGCTAATTTACATTTTACATAGGAAATTAAATCAAAGAGCACAAGGTTCTTTATTTATAGAAGCAAAAGGGTACATAAGAAATCAAGCTGTTATGCAGAAAAGATAGGCCACAGATTAAAAATAATGTAAATATATAATATATACATAATAGACAAATATATATTTATATATTGTAATATGTTGTATACTTAATCTTCTTTTCACCTCTTACAGCTAATATTTTTAGTTTTCCTGACTAACAAAATCTTTATTTGAACTTCCATAAGTTATTTTACTTTGTAAGCATGTAAGGTTACTTTAAATCAATGAGTTTTATTAATGGATTGATGTGAAAATAGAGATCCCTCTTTCAGCCTACAACACAAATTCTGCACGTTTTAGTTTGAATGTGAAACATGAGAACTGTATTTTGCACTCCATTCACACAGGAATCTGATACCATAAAGTATCTTGGAATATTCTATAGTATTCTATATAGGATAAAAACAAGTGGGGGCAATTTTTTAGAAGCTATGAAGGTGCAGGAATGAAATTCTTAGAACAAGAATACGTACAAAACTTGAAAATGCATATCAATAAAGCTTTTCAGCAGAAATTGGCTGAACATCTCTTCGAGCTTACGTTATTGTCAGCTTAACAAGGTTCTTATTCCATTTTTATCTGACATACAAAAGGAGAGAGAACAGAAAAAAATCAATTGTGATGTTAATGGGTATAATTCTTAACTCATTAGTGTTACACCTACTTACTACTGGGATTAATTTGCTCCTCTGAGATTTAGTAAGTCAGCTTTTCTAAAATCATCTACATTAGCTCCCATCTACCCACCTTTCAAAAGCTTCCATTTTTATTCACATCAAATGATACTTGCGAGGCTAAAATGAACCATTTTGTCAGTCCTCAAAAACAGAGATTGCACGTTCTTTTTGAAAAAGGCACCAAACAAATGTTACTATTTAATGAACATCTAATGCTGCAGGTTTTTTGGAAGGCTTTTATGAAAGATACTTGGAAAGATTTCAGAGTGTGCTACCACCAAGACCACACAAAAATAAATGATGGGTCAGACATCAAGGTTAAATTAATTATTATGAGAGTCCCATAGGGACCCATCTGTCCTGCAGCTGAAAGGAGAAACCAAACAGACTGAGGAGAGAAAAAACATAGAAAAGAAGTGGACAGGGCAACAATGATTTGTTGAAAATGGTTAAAATAGCTATTAGAACTAGAAATACAGATGCGGACACATCTGAGTTTTCAATAATATAGCTGTGATGACTGCCACTGGGGACACCAGCATAGTGGGAGATGGCTGATGAGAATCTGCATATAGAGAAAAAAGGGAGAAAATCTGCCATCCAGCCTGAAAGTGTAAACCATCTGCATTCATTTGCAAGCTAACTAAAGGCTACCCTCAGCAAAGTTATACAGCTAAGGACCTTCTGCTGCTGGGAAGATGGATCTCCGTGACACTACTCAACAACCTCAGCTGGGATCCTGGTAAATGTGCTCACATTCCCCTGTGTGGGTTAAGCTGTTTTAGGATGACTGCTAGATCCTGTAGTACAGCACAAAACTTAAATGGATGGTCTGCTCTGCAAAGATAATTTTGGAATGAAAAATCATTATTTTCTTTAAGAAGTACATTTGCCTTTGGATTTTGTTTTATTTTCACTTCTGGTTGAACTCTTTTTAAACACTGACTTGCAAGAATTGTTTTCCCTGGGAAGTCTTCTGGACCTATGCTGCAGGGCACTGAGACCATCGGCTCTGCCCATTCTCCTCCTCCCTCTTTCTCCTAGACCTCCTTTCTACTTTTTTCTTTCTTTTTTGACTGTGAAGAACAGGAGAAGATCCTCATTACTCTGCTTGGCTGCTCTGTAAAAAGAATTTTAAAGCTCCTAATATTACTTAATCACAGCTTTCAGTGCTCGTGCTGCCATAAAACATTATAACAATGGGTTGGCACTTCATCAATTGTAATTTGCTGATATTACAGTCACAGTGCCCAATATAATTGCCTTGCTCTACCACTGACTCATAAGGCTTCTTGATCTTGGTCAATCTTCTTTGCTCTGGGGGTTGCAGGCAGAAACTCTGCTCTAACAGGTCAGATTTTTGAATTTCCAGTTCCTGCCCATCTGAGCAGGATGCGTCCCTCCAAATACTTGGCAATACCATTGCCCTCAAATTTCACTTCAAGATACTTAAATCTATTATGACACATTTTATTCTTCATTATTCTCAATTTTACACATAGCAGCAGAACAAAACTTTCAAACAGAGATAATAACAGCAGTTATTAAGAATGAAGGAGCTAGCTTGAAATAAAAGAAAAAATTTAAATAAAATAATAAATAATAAATAAAAATAATAAATAAAAATAAATAAATAAAAATAAATAAATAATAAAATAAATAATAAATAAAAATAAATAAAATAAAATCAATTTTTTCAGGGCTTTGAATTCCTGGCAGGTCCAAAAGTCCTCTTAGCAAGAGCATGACTTCAAACCATACAGATATGCTTATTTCAGGACAGAAGCCACACTGAGGATCAATTTCATTATGTTGTGGGTTTTTTTTCTGTAGACAAATTAAAACAAATTATCTTTGTTTAAAAAAGACTAAATGACTTTTATTAGGGACAGCAATAAAGTAAGAAGAAACAATAGCCCAAACTCTCCTTGACAGAACATATTGTTTGTGACTCATGTTGTAAAAGTAATCATTGTGAGCTGTGAGTATTTGTTCCTTATCCACTTGTAGCTTCTCTGAATTTGGGACAGAGATGATACTACAGAGGCAGGAAAAACCCTCTCTGCAGACATGCAAGCACGCTTGTTAAACACTTGTAAGGAATAAAGAATAAGATCCATGCCATGTTACACTCATGTGGCTGTAAAGATAACCAAATATAATGCTGAGATAAAGACTTTCTAAAACTCTGCAGGGGCAAGGTATATTTCAATGTCTGCTGGCTTTTTGTGCCTCTTTCTGCCACCACGGTCTTGCTCTAAAAGCTGTCTTTCTGGGCTTCCTTTACAGAAATGGTGATCCTGGTGAGGAATTTGCTAACCACCCCTCCTCACCACCCATTGCAAAAGCTTTGTAAGCAACTGCAAAAGCCTTTTGTGCAAACACCTGTGTGAAGGATATGGCAGCACATTGCCAGGACAAAGTGTTACCACAGGGGGCCACAACAAGGATTATATCCACTGTTTGTAGCCTTGGCATGCTAAACCCTGAGATTCTCAAAGTGACCGGCTTGTTTTCTAATGCTCTGGCTTGCACAGCAAGGGTAAGAGCTCTTGTCTGGGCCGTGGGAGCAACCGGGGACATCAGAGGCTGCCAAGCTGGAATTCACTCTATCCGGAGTGCAGGGCTTAGGATGCCATGTGAAATCCCACACACTTCAGCCAATCAACTGACACAAGTAGAAGGCTACTGTGAGAATTAAACTTTGCTTATTCTACACATTTTGCCAAGATTTTGAAAACCACTTAATGGACTTGGAAAGACTTGAGGAGTGTTTTTACATTCAAGTACTACTTGTTTAATGGATTTCTTTTATAAATATCAGCACTGAGATTTTCAAAACTTCTTTGGGACTTGACCTGCTGATTCCTTTTAATTTTTAATGCAAAATAACATCTGAAGCTGACAACAGAAACATAATTGTATAACTTGAATACTTGCATAAGCTCATATTCAGAACAAAGCCTTCATCCACTATGTGGATGAAATAGGTGGCCTGGAGGATCACTTCCCTTTGGTTTTACAAAGCACTGCACAAATATTATGGCCGTGGCACCCAAGTATCTCATTTGAATAGGCCTTTCGAGTATCCAGATTTCAAATTTATACAGATAAAATACATGTGTGTGTATATACATGAATATACATATAAGTGTATACAATTGCATACACTATATATATACATATATATATATACACATATATATACATATATATATATACATATATACATACATACACACATATATATACATATAATATGTTTGTTTGTCTGGTATGAATGTATATGCATGCAGACATTCCTACATGTGTTCTTGGCCCCTGGTGCTGGCTGCCTGCCTGTTTGCAGCTCTTCAGAATCTGCAAGCATCAGTGTTCTGACTCTGCACAACTCCTGCTCCTCCATGGCCACCCAGGATGTGCTAGTGCTTGGAGAACTTCAGCAAGACATTGCACATGTTCCCTACAGGCTGTTCTGAGGTTATGAGCCCTTCACCCTTCAAGAGCAGCAATTATGGAGAACAGATACCTAGGAGTGGGAGGATGCTGCACAGTGCATAGGCAGTACCAGCCTACAGATGAAACTAGAGCTGGGGAAAGGTGGTGAGGTGCAATGGTGGCTGGCCGTGCAGAGATCCCCAGTTCACTTCTTCTCCAGCAGAATTCAGGACAGTAACACTGTACTTTCCCAGGATGAGAAAAACAAGGGGAAAAGGATGAAATCTGGGAGAAACCCAGCTTTCTAATTTAATCACAACAAACTTAACATGTCTTAAACATTCAGAATAGAAGAAAACTAGTCATTAACTTATGCAAGGCAGCTGGTTTCCCAATAACAGTTACTACACATTCTGGTTTTAATATTTTTGTTCTTGTCAACTGTGGGAATGCAATGTATATTAATGATGGTTTATTCCAAATTGGTCATTGTCGGAGTTAATAATTAGGTAGTCAGATACTAATTATCTCTATTTTGTCTCCAATCACTAACTAAGAAATCTGGAGAAATAATTTCAGAGGCAGGCACCAGAGCCACACACAGTACAGCAGGCTCTGCTGTGGGCACTAGAGATTCTTCACTACAGAGAGGCACCAGACAATGTCTGCAAGCAGAGTCAGGGTGAAACTGCTCTGAGTACTGGGTGCAGAGTGGCAGCAGCTCAGAAAAGTACACTTGCATGTGGTGCCCTTCTGGTCTTTGCACCCCTGGTTGACCCACGAGGGAGGAAAGCTCCTCAAAGACACCACCTGGCACCTGGACAACAGAGCTGCACTGGCAGGGCAACCACTGCTGGCTGCAGCCCTGGTCCCAAGTATCTGGCTGGACGGGCACCACCAGCAGGAGGACAGGCAGCAGTGGGAATAGGTGGAACCACAGGCCTGCACAGAGGAAGTGAAGTCTCAGCATTTACTCTGAAGTAAGAATCCTGTGAAAATTACAACAGGAAAGAGCTCAGGTTAAAGATGGGTCTGGCACACATGGAATGAGAGCCCTTGGGCACATGGGTGGAGGTGCCTGAGCCCCTGCTGAGGCAGAGGACACCCTCAGCACCCCTCTGAAGGTCTGTGCATTCAGACCACGGCTGAACCTGCTGCTCTCCACCAGCCCAAAACTCACATCTCTCCTCAAATGTGTGCAAGGTATCCCGACTGCAGACATCCTGCCCTATTTTCCCTGTGCACTGTGGAGATTACACCAAAGGAGAAGCCTTTAGAAGGAGTTAATGGAACATATTTTGCTGAATGCTTTGAATTGAATTGGGTGTACCCCATAGTGCCTTAGCAAACAGCAATCAAAAATTCCCTTTTCAGTAATTCTGTTTTAGTTTATCCTTCTCATATATTTGAAGTTATCCTGCCCTTGTAGGCACAAAACTCCCACAAGATTTCAAGACCAGCATCCACCACCATGTGTTTTAAACTTACCTCAACATAGAGGATAGGGAAAATGCCAATCTTGTCACCCAGCATTCCTTCTGCCCAGTTGTCATCCACCCTCCTGATGACTGTCAAAATTTCATCCTAAAATCAGAGATATATACAAAATACATAATCAGATATTTTCAGTAGAAAGATGCCAATTTTTAGTTACCCACATTATAGCTTAGAGAGTGAGTACACAGAGGAGGTCCTAAGCCAGGTAAAAGCGTTTCCTGAATCCTGGTCTAGCGGCATCCCTGGCCCAGCATCTTATCCCAGGCATCCCACTCAAAGTGCACTGAAGCACCCTGCAGACCAGTGCAGCTCATGCTGGCTGTCAGTGGCCCCAAGGGTCTGGGCACAGCAGGTGAAAATAGAAAACTCCTGGCTTCATTACGGGTAAAGAAGAATGTCTGACCCAAGAGGTCACCTGTAAATTATAGATGAAAACTCCTCAGCATGAAGTTGCCCCCATGCACCCAAGGGTCTGTTGTGGTCCTTATCTGCTCTGGAACAAAATTCAAAGGGAAGCACCAGTACAGCACAGGTAGTCCTGAAAACACAATGAGGAATAGTATAAGGTGCTCAGCAACAAGCCTACACTTCTGACACACTGAATATCAGTTTTTCTTTAAAATAAAATTATAAGGTAAAATTGCAAAGCAGATAAAAAGCCAAAGATAACACAGCAAAAAAACCAAATTGCATTCACCTGTTGGATCACCTTCAGTTTAAATAAAAGTTAAATTCCTAAAACCAATGGCATTTTAATATTATATTTAATCTAGGGAACCTTCTAAGAATTTTAGCAGATTATGAACTTCTTTGTGATTATAAAACAAGAGATAAAACAAAGTACAAACCAAATAATTCAAACCCAGAACGTACAAGTCATTAGGAAAACTCAAATGACTAGAACAAAACCCTGACTTTTCCCAGTTTGAACTACTCAGTTTGTCAATGGATTTCTGCTACCATCCCTGTCTTCTGGGGTCATCATACTAAACCCAGACATAAACCAGCACCGTTTTCTACAACAGCTGTGGAAGGCAGCCCTCTCAATGGGGCTCTGCCTGGATGCTCAAATCTCCTACTAGAAAAGGAAGGAGTAGGCTGAGAGAAGCTGGGAAGTCAGCTTTGTTCCCTCATGGCATCCAATATTTCTCTGCTCCTGTGCAAAAATTTACAAAAAAAAAAAAAAAAAAAAAAAATCTCTTCCTCCAGAAAGCTGAGGCAGAGTTCCCTGCCGATCTCACTTTTTCCCCACTACTCTGTGAAAATAAGAGCTTACATATGGTCTACCACGCTCCTTGTAACAAGATACTGATGTCAAATGGCCAGGCAAGGGCAGCTGCTTTTTTTGCAGATACTTCTCACATAGAAAAAAACCCCACAAATTCCTGATCCAGGATGTTCAGACTACGGATTTGCATTGATAAAAAAATGACCAGAACAAGGATGTGATGTGATGTACTTTGTAGTTTTTGAACATGTGCATTTTGAACACGTGCACTCTGAAATAGTTTAAATGTTTCCTTTGAATTATTCATCTGAATGATCCATTAGGGGAAAGCTCATGGAAATGGCTACAAACTGAGTCCTTCAGCTATTTATTACAGCTGGAAGGATGCAAAAAGAATTTGTGCATTTAATTTCCTGAAGAAACAGATAGCATTCCCTTCCAAAGCCCTGTCTGCACAGACCATTTTTGATCTGTTTAAAGAACTGACAGTAATGCATCTCTGCAAAGCTTCCACATGTTCTTACAAAAGACCGATCAGCATAAATTTAGAATCTAGGTAAAGGGTGTAAACGAGAAAAAGAAACAATTGCATCACTTCAGGGACCTGCTATGAGTGTTCCTACCTTTTATATTTGCTCAGCTGTTTCCTTAAAGGAGTTTTTTAAAAACACAAACTGTGATGAAGTCTACTCTACATGCCCGTATATAATCTTACGTGTGTGTAAGTGCATACATTTGGGTATGAACAGAATCATAGATTGTTCAGGTTACAAAGGACCTCTTCAGGTTACAAAGGATCATCGAGTCCAACCATTAACCCAGCGCTGCATAAAAATGTATATATATTTGCATCTATTTGCACATGTAAGAAACTTAAAAAAAAAAGAATTTAAACTGTAGAACCCCAGAAGCTTTCTACCAGATTTTGCTAGAGGCACTGTGTAATCCCCTCCCTGGAGCAGGCTGTACAGACACCTGGCAGGAAAGATTTATCCTGTGTTGACTTTGCTCAGGGATGGGGTGGGGAATGGCTGACCTTTGAAGATCCCTTTCAGCTTTACCTCCCATGGATGCATGAAATCTGGAAGCATTTTCACACACTGAACACACTGGTTCAGCCAAGTCTGGCTGCTGAATATGATCATATATGAGAAATGCATCCTGAGATATGCTGACATTCAAAATGAGCATCTTTGTGGGAAAGCAAAGTGAAAATTCTTGAGAATTCCATTACATAATTAGTTTTAAGAAGGGTGTTGAAAATCTCCAGAATTACAGCAAATCCCAAAAAATATTTTGATTTTTTTTTATTTCTAGAAAGTTTCTTTGAATTTGCAGCCAACGACATCATTCTATACAGTGACCTGGTGAAAGCTTCAGCATGAACTATTTTAGAACCTTACATTAGTTGGATAGCTAAATTCCTAGAAAGGTTCCCAAAAGGATCATGAATAGCAAAACGCCACAGATCTCTTGGCATACCACTTCAGCTTTCTGAACTTCACTATTTCACATTGACTAAATTGATTTCCAGGCAGCATAAAGGAATCCAAGCCTCAAATCTTATTTCAAAAGCCAATGGTATCCACTGTAGTTTGGACAAAGATATGTCGTGCTCCTTTTATGCTTGTTGCTAGAGCCTTTAATTATTTGCTCTCTCCTTCTTGCTCGAGTTTCCCTCTATTCATCAGGGCTGGATCAGCCTTGTGACAGGCATGTGGGACCTGCAGTTACAGTTTATAATCATTATCAGAAAAAAAGTCAAAGATAAATCACTTAAAAAGCAATCTGATTGACAGAGAAATGAATCCTTTTGCTGAGAAAACAGCACAAAATTGTGTCCAATAACAGTCATGATTCACAGCCTGATTTTATTCTAGTCATTAATGGCCATTAATGAAGCAATACAGAGCAGCTGTGCCTGCTATTCTACAGAGATAACTACTCCATCTAGAGCACTGGGGAGATCTCAGCAGTGGCAGGATGGCACCACGTGGCACTTGGTGAGGCCAGTGACAGCGCTTGCCAGCTGGCACGAGAAACCCTGTCACCAGCTATTGCTGGGATGGTCCCTCTGTGAACAGCAAATGCTGCTGGAACTGAATGCTAAGGGGCTGCTCCAGAGCCAGGAACAAGTATGGGATGTGATGGTTCTAAGATTGGCATGGCTCTTGTTAGATACCACTGCGGGCTGGGAATGAAAGTGTTGGAAAATGACGGAAACAGTTGATGTTATTAAAAATGTGATGAGCAATGAAGCATGGCGAACAGTTGATGCTACCATGACAGGTTTGAGACTCATCTACCAGCGTTGCTCAGCCTTCTGATGGCCATGTGAAGGCCATGCATGTAAAGGGTGGTTGAACACCAAAACAAATGTGTGGGCTGAAACTGGATTCTGTGTAAGGCTGGAGCAACTACATGGACAGTCATGGAACTACTTCAGATTTGCACTGCTATACCTGAGAGCAGAATCCTCCTGTACATGGTTTGTACCAGTGTCCACAGCCCAGAGGAGGACAGATTATTTTTTAAAACAGAGACAGCAGGATCCCATGTCCATACTGTGGTACCACGTTCGGAGAGATTAGAAAGCTGAGCTAAGAAGTATATCCCAAGAGCATGCAATTAGGCTCTGTAGGCCACAGCATGATCACAACTGCACTAGGGAACATCAGGAGTAAACCTTCTGAAACTACTGGCATTAAATTGGTGCAAAGTTGACACAAGGCTGGAACCAGTTGTTACACAGGAAAAATAATTGCCTGGCTTGGCTAACCACTGCCAAACAGTGAGAGAAAACATATTAAGTAGGAAATCTAGGCTGTTCTATCATCTTACAGACAGGGCAGAGGAGAGAACAGAGGTGAGGCCCTATGCCTGTATGTATGGCTTCTCTGGGAAGAGAACTTGAGGGAGAAGTCCAAATGGTATAAAATAATGACATGTGGGAGCTTTTTTTTTTTGCACTGGATACTCATGACAGTTATTTGTCTGCTGCTCCTGATTTTATTCTTACACATAAAAATTTTGAAATTTACATCTTTGGCCTTTTATTTGGAGAGTGTTTTATCTACAGGAGATGAAAACAGGCAAATGGCAGAAGCACCCTGCAGCACTCTTCATGAAGATCTGTGTAAAGTAGACTTCATTTACTTGCAACACACCTCTGGAACAATAGAACATTTTCATTTTGAAAACTGTAGCAAAACATATTAGTAAGAGGAAACACCAAATATCCTTTCTTTGTTTTCTTTTACTGTACCAGTAGATATTCTGAGTGCGTAGCAACAAGGGGGATGGGAAAAAGCAAAGTCCAGCAAAAGAACAACAAAACAACATGATATAGAAGATCCCTATGTTTGTGTTTCCTTCTTATAGCTTCTCTTTAGAGGAGAACTCTTCTTTATTACGTGTTTATAAGTAAAATCCAGTCACAAGTGTCTGGTAGCTTTGAATGAGTTGCAGTACACAAATAGGTTATATTACTTGTATAATTGTTATGCCAATGTAACCCCTCCACCAGAGGAAGGAAAAATAGTGCAGATGAAACTGAGATGTGGTCCAGCATCTTCAGATACAAACTGAGACATTCAAGTGATGCATGTTGCTCAAAGTGACAAATCACATCTACAGCACTGCAGTGCTCAGGACTCTGTGCAAAGAAACTGACTGCATCAGCAGATGATCTATAATCTGGGCTAAACAGGAACCTTCATCAGCACAGGTGACAGCTAAAATTAGCATTGAGAAAATTGATGAAAACATGATGGTGAAGTCCCAAGATGAAAAATAGATTATTCACTGTCAGGGAGAACAATAGGCAGGACATAAAAACTGTTACAAGGTGACAGTGTGTGTAGTGGAAGGAGCTAAAGAAGAAAACAGCAGTAGAAAAGAAACCAAACCCCCCTGGGGAAAACACAGTCATCAGGGATAAAAGGATGCCGACAGTAACACGAGGGGTGAAAACAAGGAGAACTGAGAGACTGAGAGTAGAGCTATACAGCAGGAAGAAATGCTCCATGTGAGAATGACATTGGACAGCCGAGAAAATGAGAACTATCACTATACAAAGGCAGTTATTGTAAAGGAGGTTTTCTAATATATGGCACCAAATATATCAAATACAAAAGTGTCTAGGAAGGGACCTGCTCTAACAAAAAAGACCACAACTGCCTGGCATACCTATTAAATTTCTTAAGACTGTAAGGGAAAGCAAGGAATACTTTAAGCAGACAAGAAAGACTGCATCTCAGAGAAGTCACCAGTGTACCTCTGGGCAGGCAGTGAGAAAAACAACACACCAGAAAATATATATTTACTGATAAGGTCTCAGAGGTAACTTCTGGCTAACTTTCTGTTAGTGCATGGCTGTTACTTCTCACTAAGCAGCCCACTTTCTCACAGAGATTCACAGCTCCAGGGAGGCTGGTTAGTCGCAGGGTTTGCAGTGTTTGCAATCAAACACTTCACTTGCTATGGAACAAAAGTGCTTACAAATCCTTTGTTAAATAAATATGAGAAAGTATACAGTCTAGGAAATTGCATTCTGCTGAGAAGCACTGCATGAGTGAAAAAGATGTTACATTCGGTGAGAAAATTATATGCTGCAAATAATTCATTCAGCTATAATAAGTAGCTTCAAAAGAGGAGGTCAGTAAAATCCTGGTGAAGGATATTTTTACCATCTATTTCATATTCATTTTCAGCATAACTGTTATTACTTTATGTGATACTATAACAGCCGCAGACAGCTGAAATAAAACAGAAAATGACAATGAACAGGTTCTTCATGGCATTCACTGCCATAAATTAACAATAGGGGATATGATTTATTTTACAGTGGGTTTCTTGATATCCATGAAACCCATCTAAGGTCAACACAAATTGCTAGGGAGGGGAGTGGGAGGCAAAAAGCAGGTGGGGAGGTGGGAGTGAAAGGGAAAACGTGACATTTTAAATCCAAAGGAAATTACAATATCTCAGTTTTCTCTCATTCCAATGGGAATTTATTAAACATTTTGGTTTAAAAAAACCCAAAGAATGTTTTTTAAATGTCTGCTTTTTACTGTTTTTACATTCTTAAAATAGGAAATACTATTATGATGCTAGTGTATTTCAACTGCTAATTGGTATATGGTATGATGCAATATACATTTTGAAGCTGAATGCAATTTTAAAACACTGGAACATCTGATCCAATAAGGAATATTAAAAGACACACTTCCAGTAGATTTTTTTTTTCCTGAAATTTGAGTTATTTTTGGGGAACATTTCAATGCAGATGAAATGCATGCTCTTTAGAGGGAAAAAAATGTTCTCAGAAAGTGTGTAGCCAGTTCTACTTGTTGAGCTTCCCTGGCTTTATATCAGCCTTGCTATTCATGGCACAGGCTATCTCACAGAGTGCAGGGTAGGTCAGGGAGGCCAGGAAGACCAGGAAGGTGTCCCACCCACCTCAGCACCCCTGTGCTCCCGACCCAGCTGCCAGCACCACATGTGCCCCATCACTCCCTACCAAAGCAGACTTCTGAACGATTTTTAAAAATCTATTCCCCTACCTTGGTGAAGGTCAGACAATCCTTGTCTTGATCTTTATCCTTTATTTCAAAGTCATAAAGTGCTTTGCCCTGAGGTGGAGCTTGTGGGAGAGGCTTGATGCACTGGATGTAGCTGGCGGGGAAGAAGCCATGGTTCCCATTGAGCTCCCCGTGGTACCAATTCTCGTCCACCTTGCGCCGCAGGATGATGATGTCCCCCTTGTTAAACCTGAGGTCACCAGGCTCTTTTCCCTCATATGTGTAAAGGGCTTTGCCATAGGGAAGCTGAGAAACACTCTGGGGAAAAAAAACAAACACCTTTAAGCAATCTCCAGCCAGCACCAATATCTTTCTTAAAGTCATTATTTAGCTAGAAGCAAACTGATCAGCCATGATCATTTACCAAATTACCCCAATGACTGCAGCAGACTGCCCCATAATGCTGTACTCTGGATCTCAGGAAAACTAGGATGTGTATGATGGTAAGCCTGAGAAGGTAGGTGTGTTACATCAGAAAAGACACTGTCCATCTCGTGTAGCTCAGCTGAAAATTGCAGTACCTCTTACCCCACCAAGCAGCATCCCTTAATTTGCAAAATATGCTATGTAAGCAGAACTATGTGTTTAAACAACTAAACTTGGATATGTCTAAAGGTAAAATATTAGACACTTTGACCTTCAGGGTTGCTTTGGTTTCTGAAGCTCAGAAGAGAAACAAAACAATACAAGCTTGATGATTCACAGGGTTACAAAAGCTGGCAAATTGGTAATTTTTCATTGCATTTGTTTGAGCAACTCTAAACATTTTTGAATCTGAAGCTTTTTGTTTAGCTTTCGATTCTGTAACCAAATACTCTTATTTCTTTCAAAATCCCCAAGTCTCTTGCTACTCACTGAGGGCTACTGTAAACAGTTATAATATTCTTTGTTGCTTATGAATTAATGTCCTTGTGGAAAAGTGGAATAGGCAGAATGCCTCAAATCTTTCTTTTAGAACTAAAAAGAGCTCTGAAGCTTTCACTGTCATTAAAAGAATTAAACAAACTTACTAAAAAATCATGGCCCGTTAAAAAAAAAACAACCTAAAAAGTTCATTGTTTGGTATGATGAAAGAGTGAAACCTATTTGATGGAAGCCACTTGAGTGTGAAGAATTCTTCCCAGAGCTCATCTTGTCCCAGTGAAAGATAGATTATTTCACCCAGGTTGTGACTGCATGGACAACATTTTGGTGGAAGTACCAGTTTATGAAGCCCCTGTCCTCCCTGTCTACTTGCTCCTCTTCTTGCTGAGCCCCACCTAGCAGGGGGTAACAGTGCTGGATACAGCTTCCTGTTGCTTTGGCCCTACAGCAGTTCTTTAACCCATACTGGAGAAGAAAAGGTGAATTTCTGTATTATTCTGTACCATTTTTCATTTTATTTAATTTGAACTATGAGTCAGCTTGCAAATATATAGCAGCACAGAACACAAGGGATGTTAGAGGGGTCCTGTAAAATCAACCTTCTGTAAGCATCTATTTTTTTCAGAGTTGTATTTACAAAAATGACACTGTTTTCTTTGCATACACATGCAATTGAGTACTCTGTTCCCTGCTGTGCATCATGCTTGTCAATGGGGTGTCCTATAGGGACAATGAAAAAGTAAAGCTATATTTAATAAAACACCCTGGTATTCCCCTAAGTGTCTCTTATGCCTGTACTTCTGGATGAATTCCTGTGCCTAAAATAACACTCAGATGCTTTCCCCAGGGGGAAGGTGGAGTGGCCTGACAGAAACACTGCATTTCCAGAAAATGAGATGCTGGGATGACTTTTCACTGTATTTGTTAAAGCCACAAGCAGAGGCATTTTTCAATTCCGATGGGTGCATTAAACAGACCTGCTTTGGTGGGGTGGGTTTTATGCTCTTACACCTGTATCTTTCATCAGGAGGAGGAGAAGCACAGCCCGCTGCCTGCGCTGCCGGCCAGCGCCTCGCCCGCTGCTGGGCGCCAGATGGCCACTACGGCCGGCGGACACCACACTGATCAAAGAGTAACTTTCTTCAATGCACCTTCACACACAGGCGCTAACTTACTCGTTTTCATTAGGAAAGGCTTTACTACCAGTGCAGGTCTTGGAAAGCTGTTTGACAGATCTTTTTACCTACAGCCAGCAGTGAAGGAGAGAGGCAAACAGGCACAGCTCTTCAGAGCACTAACCATGTTGCCTGGAGGGGGATTTAATTTCATTCAGATGTGTCCCCAGTTCTAATTTTTCTCATTAGCAATTTGCAGTTCCTCTGTTTGCTCTGTATTCTTCTGGATTTTGCTGTATCTGAATGGAGCTACCCATTTAAAGACCAATTATTTTGGAAGCTCCTTCAAACATAACTAAAAAAAGCATAAAATCAACAGCCAGCTAACAAAGCATCAAACAGTCTCTGCCAAATCAGTGGCAGTATCCTACTGATATTTTTCTCTCTGCCAGGATGGTTATTTCCCTTGAAAGCAAAGCTCTTCCTCCCTACACAGCATTTTAAAGATTAAGCATACAATACCATCAAACTCCTTAGGTAAAGCATAGATTGCATTACTCATTCAAAACTAGAAAAAAAAAAAAACAACCCCACAATAAGCTGAAAGACTACAGAGCCTTGTAGTAATTTAGAAATAAAAGAATCATTACTTTTATTCATGCTGAGAGAAGACAATTTATCAAAGTGAGACTTCTGCCAGGTGCACACTGCTGATCCAGACACATGCCTGGCAAACACACCCTGTATCACTTACCCAAGACAGGACCTTCCTATTCCCAAGAGCTTTGTAGCAATTCAAGGTCAGACCACTCTTTACATTTTAGCTGCTTTCTCTTCCCAAGCCTTATTTTTACTACGTAAAAAGGCAAGCCCCCAGTGCTACAGAGAAGAAAGTGGATTTTACTCCATTGCACACTTCATCAATGAAATTCTTATGCAACACATGCTGGGCTTTCATTGATAATGAATAGATCTGGCTAGAAGATGATTCAGGTCCCTGTTTTTACCTTCACCTGATGCAAATGAAGACATTTAAGAAAAACAAACCAACTGCCAGACATAAATTTGAAATCTGGCATTATTTTATTCAAAGATTTATTCCCCTTAATGTGAGAATTTGCAATTTAGCTGCTTGTGTTCCTCTTCTCTTTCATGGGCTTATTTGTGGACCGTGTCATCTAGGAACTGTCCTACACAGAGAAGGTCTGGACAAATGAGAGTGGGAAGGACTTCCAAAACAAACTGTTCCAATTATAAGCTACAGCTTTTCTAATTCTGAATCACAGCTTTTCAATTAAAAACTCTGTAGAGACACTTTTTAAGGTGAACATGTTATTTAGTGGAAAAGATACCATCCTACTGAAAAATTGAGACATTTCCCAGCCTTTCTGTAAGGCTCTATGTACCCATTTTGATTTGAGCATCCCACATAAACCTTGCATTTACTGTGGCCCAGGTACCAGTGTCCTTTAATCCTTTGCAAATAAAGCTACTTGTTCTGCTCTAAAGCTTTAAGTATCTGCTCAAACCAACCAGAGAGAGAAATTTAATATCACAATTACAAAAAAAGAAGCCCACAAAAAACCCCAAAAAACCCAAACCAACCGACCAACCCCAAACACCCAAAATAAACTCTTGAAGCTTCTCTGATGATATATCCTGGCCAAAAGATCTAGCTTGCAGTGGACTTCTCATGGTCACATTATTTTAATGGTTCCTAAGAAGCACATTTTTGGAAATCTCCCTTTATTATTCCTATTTTTGGTTAATTCATAAGTGAGAAGCAGATCAGATTCAGAAAGTTCCTCTGAACTACATCTGAAAGGAGGGAGCTTTAAGCATCTTTCAGAAATAGAATAAAAACAATCTCTGCTGCTGTTTGCTACTTGTAGTGTGGTTCTTAGGACACTTCATCTGATCCTGTTTATCTTCCTCATCGGCAATCTGGCCTATCCACCCTCCCCTTCTTCACTTGACTTCCCCAACTCAGGGGAAAAGCAGTCGGTCTGGACTGATCTCTGACTGACGTGCAAACTCCCCCAGCCCTGCTGGTAAGCACGTCCTTCCCATTTTATGTTCAAAATTCTGGCCCACGCCCTGTCCTACTTCCCCTCAGGTCTTTGTTCCACGCAACAGCATTTCAGTCAGAAATCATCACCTTCAGAATGCTCAGGTGGTCCTTCCTACAAAACCTTCCAATCTGAAACAGGATATAAAGTATCATCTAAGAGATTGGACTAAACCAAAGCAGAGACAGGCAAGGTTCAGGCCAGGCAAAGCATACAGAGGTGTTCCTCCAGCAGCTGCAGGAGGCTCACACCTTCCTCTTGCTCCCTGCTTCATCAGGGCAAAACTTTCTTACTCTTCCTGTGCCCATTCCATGCATGAGCACTGCCACAGCAACTGCTGGTGGACAACACTGAGCCACTGCTCTACACCCTCGCCATGCACTTCACCCCCTGCTCCACCACCCAAGCCCCTGCTCATCCATCTTGGCTTTTTCTGCCTCACTATGTCCAGGGAGGGGCACTCCCTTTCCAAGCCTGGCCCCAGCAGCATCATGCTGCTCCTCTCCCCATGCCACCTAGCTTCACAGTGGCCACTCCTGCATCCAGGGACCAATGTGGTGGCAACCTGGCTGTCCCGTGAGGAGCTCAGCAGAAAACACCACCCCACTGCCTTCCTCCAAGTCAGCTCTTGACCTGTGCTTCACTGTGAGGAGCCCCTGTCATCACCCCCCTCCCCAGCTGCCACGAAATCTGGTTGGGCATAATGCAGGTGGCTGCAAAATTAAGCAGCCTTGACATCTGACTGCATCAAGTAGTTGATTTGCCCTGCTGGTTTATTGTGAGGGTAGCTGGCATTTGGCTATGATGTGTATTAATTTTCAAAACTCTGTGTGGGTGTGTATAGAAATAAAAAAAATTAAGAAAGGAAGAAAGAAAGAATGAAGTCACAATCAATGGCAACAGCCAGTTTCTTTTTCCTGCCACTAAATCCATGCTGGCACAATGCTGAATACTGCCAAAGGTTTCTTTTCTATTTCAGCAATCAATACTGACATGAAAGCCTGAAGCGTTAATATGCTGAAAATCCCCCTTGCAGAAGACTCAATGATATGTTGGCAACTCAATCATTCTGCATTTGTGTTTCAGCAATGTCAAATGGCAGCAGTTAAGCAGAAACCTGCTGGCAAATTGACAAACAACAGCCATGAAGCAATTAACTGGCAAAGCTGGAGCATTCTTCATTATGTATCCTGAAGAACAAAAGGAATGGGAAAAAACCCAAACATGCTTGCTTCCAATAAATTCTCCCAGGAGAAAGCTTAGTAGAATGTGACCAGCACAGATAGAGTAGGTCTTCAGTTTTTCAAAAGTAACAGAAAATAAACACTTTCCCAATGTGCTTAAAAGCAACGCAGGCTCCAACAGGGGTCAGAGCCTGTCAACTTCTGCATGCAGGACTTGATGGAGGAGGTCACTACTTAAAAGAAAAAATCTAATGCTTGCCCAAAGTACCATGCAGGTGCCTACAAAACGAGAAATCAAAAATAAAATAAATAGGGCAAGGCATCTAGCTACATCCAGACAGAAATGCTATGATCCAACCCTTCTCTCAAACTAAGACTACAGCGACAACTCCTCTCTACAATAGCAAAGCAGAGGATTGTTTTTCTGTAGTGTGAAAGCCATGTTAATGCTGAAGGGTAATTTCTCTTGCCCAAGATCTTGCCTTGTGCAGCTCAAGCTCTCTAAAGAATAGAAACCTCAACCTGTCTGTTCCAAGGCCTTCCCTTGCACATGGGAATCCCCAAGAGGCAGGTGTGATGCTGCCTGCCCCATGGGGCAGCAGTGTCACCTGACCCCTATGTCAAGAGGATGAAAGAATCAAAGAATTGGAGAAATGCAAAAGGTGGGGAAGTATTTAACTTCTCTTTCCCTTTGATTATCATCTGAGCTAGACACGAAGCAGGAGGGGATAAAGTCAAACAACCTCAAAATGCACTGCTGGAACAGCCTAATAAGAACACTGCTAGGGACAAACATTTTTTATTTTTTAAAGCCTGTAATAAGTCACTTTAGCAAAACACACTGGCATGTTGCTTGTTGCAGTCCTTCAAAATTCTCCAATATCTATCTCCATATCATCCATATTCCAAATATATTTCTGAAGAGTCTGTTCCTCTGCATGAATGTACGTACATTTATTTCTTTCATCAATCACTATCAAGTGTAAACATCCAAAATAAATTAAAAGTTGATAGAGAAGAAAAGAAAAATGTAATGAAAAGTAATTAAACGCATGCACATCTCAGTAGTAAAATACAGTTAAACATGAGTTGTTACTATAGAGCATAAATAATAATTAAACTACACACTGATAATTTTTTGCTCCATTACTCTGAAGCATCACACATTACTCTGAATTTCCCAGTCTACACAAGCAAAGATTCAGTGGTGACGGTTTGACTGAATTTACATTTTCCAACTGGTAGGAAACTCCCCACAAGCAGGCTGGGTAGCACTTCAGCATATGGTTTCCTGACACCCATAAGAGCTCTGCAGAAATCCCAGCAGCTGCACTGGAGAGGACAGCGGTTGTGTGATGGAGCATCCATCAGCAGGACTGCTGAGGAGGAGACGGGCTACTCCCTATAACTACCCTATTACTGGGATCTTGGCATCCAAAACCCCCATTCAAATCAGCTGAGAGCAATTTAAATCATGAGCCTGCATGGCTCCCTTTAGGACAGAAAAGTGGAAGGCAGCCTGGCACAACAAGTAACTGCGTTGTGGTGGCAATGACAGCCATGTCTGCTGCACTTGGCAGGGGCAGCAGGGCTCCTCTTGCTCCTCGCCATCCTGCCTGCTGCACTCACTCTCAGCTTAACACCTTTCCTGAGCAACACCTTTCACCTAAATTAAAACACATCGCTCAGTCAGCCCTAGGAAGCAGGAGAGAGCACTTGTACCTGCAGCAAGCTGAAGAAACAAGGGGTTGAGGCAAACTTTAGCCAGTGCAGGTAAAACAAAAAATGTATACTACCAGCAGATCTGTGACCTGCAGAGTTTTTAGTGGATTTTGTCCTCAAAAGGAACTTTCAGGATGACAGATCATAAATCATCATCATCATCATATCTCACAGCAAAAACTCTCAAAAGTGCTTTGTCTTCCATGTAAGATGGTTTCTCTTACGTGCAGTGATTCAGAAGCACAGGTCACCTGTCCAACATATCTCAACAGTGACACTGCAGCATTTGCTTTCATAGAAAACTAATTACAGGAAAATTAATCAAAGAGAATCTAAATTTGCACAAAAAAGCAAAGACAAAACCTGGTTATATGCTATTAGTCAGCTCTGCATGATAGATCAGTAAAAGCCTGAAAAATCATACTTTGTATGCACAACCTTTTGGAAATCAACTTTAAGAACAAAAGTATTTACGATGACAACAGAAACAGCACCGTGGAGAATGAAAACGGAATGTAATTGTCTATATACTCTGGAAAGGGGCATGTTTATTGATAGTGCCATATAGGTATTAATTAATCACAGTAAAAATAAAACTTCTTAACTAAAGCCTTAGTGTTTTATTTGACTAAGTGGTTAACTAATATTTAGGCCCTGGACCTTGCTGATGGTGCTGCAGATGGGCTGCAGTCCTTGTGACATCTGAAGATGCTTGCAGACAACACGCTTGAGGTGTGCATAGCTCCCACCTGGAGTAGAAGGTAAAATGCTTTTCCAAAACTAAAAGGTCTTGGGAACATCTCTACACATTTGCAAGAGGTAGACTTTATACATGGAGAGGAAGTGTCCAAACAGATTAGGAGCCTATCTGCCATTTCCAGAAATGACTTCTGCAATTAGCATGAAGATACCAGGGGAATCATCTCAACAGATGGAGCACAAAGGCGGCAGGTACAGCATCATTCTAGCACATCAACATTGCTCTCCAGTGAACAGGGAACAACAGTGCTCACCACCCCAGAACAGCACAGGATGGTGTTCATCCTCTTCAGAAATGGGCCAGTGGAGCAAAAAAGAGAATACCATCTGCCGAGGTTATTTTGTAGTTTATCTGGCAAACAGGCACAACTTGCATTTTACCTTATAAGGTCCATATTTGTACACAGCAAGATTAAAGAATGTTTCAAAATTTCTCTTAGCAAATGCAGTTGCTGAATGCAGCACATCTGAGAAAAAACCAGCAGGTTTTGGACTGCACAGCTTGTCACATAGGTCTGTCCAGGATTCTCTGCTTTACTGATATCAGAGCTGAGTTGGTTTTACAGTCCAACGCCATTTCGCTCAGAAAGATTCACAACTTGAATGCAAGAGTGCATCTGATCTCATAATCGCTGCTAATAGCTTCACATCCTCTGCACATCTCACATTCCTCCAGCCCTCACTCACTACCTATCAACATTCACACATTCAAAGACCTCTCTTTCTTAGTAACCCATTGTTTAAGTGAAGTATCTTCAAACTACATGCTCCCCTATTAAGCAACACATGATATTCAGGGTCAGGTTGGATTTCCAACACGGAATTCACAGCTATGGCTGCCCAGAGAATCAGTGGGTAACACCAGCCAGCTGTTTAACCATGTCAGCACAAAGTCCCTCACATTCTGCTAAACCCAAATGCTTCCAAACTCTCTACTCTTTAATAAGTGGTACTGTGAACACACTACTGGCCTTGTAGGTCAATTTCTGGTTTCAGCTGAACCACTTTAATTCCATTGATCCTGATGAAGCGGTGTGGATGTATAGAAAATTCCTACCTGGTATAAAGCTTTATCTTACAAATTATCTTCTCTGAAACAATGCTGGATGTCTGGCAGCCTCTTAGTCTCTCAAGGAGACTATTTAGTGATGTCTTATGCTAGCCATAGCCTTTACAAAAGCTAGGTATATTCTAAGAATCTGTCCTTCACTTTTCAGGCAGAAAACACTCACTGGATCCTAAGGACCAAGTTTGAGTCTTCTAATCCTATGCAGGGATCTCAGTGAAAGGAGTGATTGCTGTGCACAGACACTTCAGAGCAGAAGCTGGTCTACGAAACATCCCAACCAACAGCTGAGACAACTTCTAACCCAAGTATGCTGTGTGGCTTCCTGAGAAACCATCAGACAAAATGTGCCTCAGCTGACTGCCTCACAAGGGCAAGAGCCACCAAACACTTCCTGAGCTTCAGGAACTGGTGTTGCGTTAACACAGGAAAAAACACAAATAACAGAAAAAAAATTTTCCAGTGCAACTCGACTAAGCAAAGTGACGGTCATGTGCTATTTGAGCAGTTCAAAGTGGAAAGACAGCACAGTTGGCTGAATTTAGCCTACCAGAGCCACCAATAGAGATAAATCAAATAGGAGCATCCTTGAAGCTGCAGAGAAACACAAAAAACCCCTTATATTCAAGGCACTATAACATTACATATTTAAGGTTGCCTTGTGTTCTCAATTCAAAGTGCCTTAAAACCTTTAAATAAACATGAAATCTCTCATTGATTACTCCCCAGATGACACCACTTTGGTCAGAACCATGACCCAGTTTTCCCAGACACCTGACAGAAACACTCCTTGCTTGCCTTTTATTAAAAGGGATAAGTTAAAAGTCAGTTCCCTGTGCAATTTTGAGAGCCTTAAGCTTTTTTCAGGCTTCTTCACTTCCACAATGGCAGCATTTACAGCTCTGGAATTTTCCACAATTCCTTATGCTGTAGGCCACAGCAAGAAAAGAAAAGAACACTTTGGGGAAAATACAAAAGTATTGTATAAAAGCCCATAACATGAATCTCTGCTGTGACTGCTTCATTTGATCTTTCCTGGTGGAAGCTGACAAAGCACGGGATAGCTTACGTTTTCCAGCAGTGTCTTTGTAACTCTGCTATCCAGCCCAATACTTCTGGTTTACTTTCCAGTCTTCCCACATCTTTCTTTTTGGCTCCTTGCCTTGTGACTCAAGTGTTTCCTAAGCAGAAACCCTCCCAATTCCACCCCAGAAAGGACTTTATGGTCCAGTCCTGCTACAACTCATTGGATGTTGTTTGTTGTTGTCACAGTTTCCTCCTGACAGAGACCAAGCAGGTCACAGCTCAGAGGTCCTACTCCCAGACCCTGCTTTTTTTTGACTTTTCTATTGCCATTTTTTCTCTCTCAGTTGGACCATAGGGAGAGGAGGGGGGTAAGGAAGGGCCTGGATATGAAGCTGCCCCAAAAATGGAGTGGGCAGCTGTATTTTCCATCTGGCAAAGCTCCATAGAGCTCAACAGAGGGAGCTCCACTCCGGTGAATCTTGCTGGGATTGCTACCAGTAGAGAAGATACTTCATTATTTCTTTTAATTTTTTTTCCTTTCTTTTTTTTTAACATAAATAAATTCACACCAGGAAAATCTTTCTCCTCTCTTTCTCCCTCCCTTCACACAAACGTTATCTTAAAGGTTACACAAAAGCTTCTTCCATCATTTCAATCATTGGGAATCAAGAAAATTGACATCTGAAACAAGACAAGCAACTTTGGCAGCCTCAGCTTACAGACTGCAGCACCCAAAGAAAACAATCTAGAAAAATTTAAAAATTAAGGATTTTTAAAAATTAGTCTTTCTGAGGTGACACAGGTGGGAATCATTTCTCCATACTGATGCCTGAATTTACTGAGGAGCTGAGGTGTCTCTGAGGCTGAGTACTGCAAGGTCTGAAGAGTGAAACAGGGATGTTTTGTACGGGGGATTGAGCAGGGTCACTGCCAGGGCTTCCAAGGAGTATGACAGAGGCAGTATAAGACAAAGGATCATGAAAACCCTTTGATATGGGAATGGGATGAACATGTGCCCACCCAAAGAACCTGCCTGTGGTGTCAGGGTGGCCTGTAAATTGATATGGATAAATGGGTGAAGGATGAGAAGCCAGCATTGATTTTTATTTCTGATGAAGGGGAGGATCTGAAATTCCTATTTAAACCCCAAACTTCTGAAAAAAATCACATTTGATTTATTTATGCAGCTTTTACTTTGTGCTTTATGAGAAAGAAATGTGGTGCCTAGGAAGCACCTGCTTCTGTTGAATCTTTTTCACTGCATGTGACCACAGAGCAGATTCCTGCACTATAAAACTGCAGATACATCCTTTGCTTTCCACTTTTCCGAAGTTTTCATAAGGCAGCTTTAAAAAATGTACTCTAAGAGGACTTTCTGAGGTGGTATTCACAGTTTCATAAATACTGTATTGCCTGAACTGTGCCTTCCCTGAACTGACAGGGCGTTTGATAAATGCACCGTGGACTGCATACACAGTGGAGCTAAAGAACATGTTTCCGTGGTAGTTCAGTTGTAAACTTCAATAGGTGGATAAATTCCCATGTCACTAGAGAATATTTACTACTGAACCTTATTTATCAGCAGTGTGCCCTTACCAACAGCCCACACAAATCCTGTTATACAAAAACAGCTATGGCTCTTTTCTCAGTTACGTGAAAATCACAGAGGTTTCTTTTGTACCAGGACAGGTTTTACAGCCAGTGAGAAGTAACTGCACTAGGAGATGCTAATGTTGAAATATTCTTGGCTCAAAATGTCAGTGTGAGAGGGGCCAGCTCATCCACATCATCGCTGTGTGAGCAGCCTCCTTGTCCCTTTGCTGTTGGAGACTGTCTCAAGTGAGAGCCCATCTGGAGTGTCCATCCTCACACTGTCTGAGAAAATGCACGTGCTGACCCACTTGCCAGGAATTTAGAGAGATTATTTCCCCTCTGTTTGCTGTGATTAGCAACATTAAAATATCTGCTATCCAGTAAAAATGAAAAGTTTGTGCTTTTTAAATCACAGCAGTTCAACCCTGTTTATCAGAAGTATCCCTGTGGTTGTTATTCTCCCTCAAAGAGGACCTTATTTTTCAGAATCCCTGCCCACTCCTTGGTGGGACTGCAGGCTCCCTGTCATCCCACACCCTGCCTCCACTTAGTTCTCCTATCCAGATCCCGAGCCCCGAAATGATTCATTATCTGCAATTGACTGACACACGCTTTCTTCATGCAGGTGATTAGGAATTGCTCTCAGGCCTCAGCCCCGCTGACAGAACAGGCTGGCACCTTCCTGCACGTCAGCTGACTGCCAGGAGGGCTTTAATCAACTCTGACTTTGACGTGTGCTGGCCACTCTGGACAGGGGTGCCCCACTGTGCTGAAGAGGTCAGAGAGCATCTTGGACTCCAGTGCTGCCAGTCCTCATCTCCTCTGGGGTGGAAAAGGCCCCTCCACGGCTGTGCTGGGCTCCCGTTAGGAATGGTTCATCTTCCCTGCGTGCAGCAAACCTCCGTGCGGTTTGATGTTCGGAAGCAATAGTAGCTGGAGCAGACAAGGAAAACATCAAGGAAGATACAAGGCTTCATAATGCAAATCATGCTTTTATATCATTCTCCCAAATCCCCTTTGGGGAGAGGAAAGTTGATTATCTACAGAATATGGGTCAAATTTATGCCTTAAGGATCTTTCAGTGCTTTGGCTGCTTGCTGACAGAGTATGGGGCTCTTCGCTGCCTTTTCAGGTTAGTGCTTTCAAAGTGCTGTCCCTGGGCATCATCACCATCATCAATTTCATAATATTACTAAAAATATTAATTTCCTGCACCCACTCCCAGGAGTTTCTCTCATGCTGAACTTAATTGATGCTTCCTCCTGCACTCTGTGGAATGATTAAAATGAATGCTGCACATGTTAGGAAGCACCTTGGATTTCAAACTCTGCATGGTTTCTAATTAAAGAGACACACACAGGATGCTTGTGCTACATTTCACTCCTCTCTAAGGCTATTATTATTACATACATTTCAGCAGTAGTCAAAAGAGTCTCCTCTACCTCACATAATAGGATCCTGATTTAGACTGGATAATCACCAGTCGTTGATCTGGGTGAAAAATGTCTCCAGGAAAGGGAAAAGAAAAGGCTTGTACTGTAACCAGCCCTCTGGCAGAGAGATTGATATTAATGACAGAAGCGTTTGAATTTCTGGGTAACCTGGAGTATATAGTATCCAATGTTAAGCACTGGCGCTAATGAGGTACAATAAATAAAAAAGAAAAACCAGCTAGAAAACCCCCATCATAATCAGGGGTGCCTGAAGCTCAGGGATTTTGGAGGAAAAGGCACAGGTACGTAAGTGTCAGCACTACTCTCACACTTCCCTGCCCACCATCTCCCTCCCAGTTTTCTGGTCTCTCTGTGTCTTGGTGATAAATACTTGATTCCTGGAAAAAAATGCTTGAATTCAGGTATAATTTTTGAGATGGTGGTCACCTTTACCTACCACACAAAATCTCATGACCCAAGTGCCTGGGGGGAAAACACCTAGCACTGAAATCTCACCCCAGTTAGTTAGACATCTGCATCATCAGCATCTGCATTTGACATCAACAGAGCTGCGCAACAAAGCTAATACCCCTGCTTTTCTGTGAGAAAATATGGGGCTGTAAACCTCAGCAGGGAAAATATTTCACATAGATGTGATATTAATACAAAGTCAGCTCATAAACCCTATCCTGCCAAGCAGTGCAGTCATTTTGAAAGCTGCAGCTACACCTTGCTAGATGCAAGGACCTTACCGTTTTCCAAGGCTAACTTGTGACTTTGCTTACATGAATGTAAATAAATCAAGTGGTCTCCCACTGCCCATAATGACAGTATTCCTGATTGTCACTGTTGTGTGGCAGCACATTCAGGTTCCGTGGCAAATGACACCAGGGGAAATGCCATGACAGTAATCCTATACTGCATTGCGTGCATCTTTTACCACCAAGTAATACTTAAAATATGGGATCCATTTGCTTTTCCAATGTCTTGTGAAATACTACAGGTTATAAATAATTTAAAACTATAATAACAGGATGTCTGGGCATTTCTTTTTCAGGTGTAAGGTAACTGTCTAGCTTGGTGAAATAAAGTGCTTTTACTGAAATTGTTTTCTCTGCTGATAAAGAAATGATTTTCAATTAAACACACTGCATATTAGAAATAGAAAAAGAATTAACTAACTAAACAACAAAGCAAAATAGTGCTGGTGTATACATTTTCATTACTTATTCATCTCTGTATGGTTTCAAATCCCTTCAGAATAGAATTGAACCCTTGTGCCTCTACCTTGGGTTAATGCTACAATCATGGGTATATTGTGTAAAAGAGGCTTTTTCTCTGTCCATGTTACAAAATTGAAAAGTATTTTGCTTTTCAAAGACAGATTTTAGACACAGCTTTAGGAAAGGATTAGGACATATCTCACAAAAGGAAGAAGAGACTTTGGCCCCTGAGAGGGGCAGAAGTAAGACACAATCCTCAACACTTCCCTAGCAGCTAAATCAGCAAACTAGCTTTACCTCTCCCCTCCGTCAGCTAGCACCCCAGGCTCCCAGCCTGCCCTACCTCTTCTCACTCACTGGGATTAGGTCCCTATTTCAGGACAGTGACTTTGGTATGGAAGCAAGACATCTGCAAATCACAGGTAAAGTACGGAGTTCAGTGTTGCTTGGAATAAATATAAAGATACTCTGAAAAAGACTACATCTTGTATTTCCATGACATCAAAACCAATTCAGCTTTGTTTCTCTGCTCGTTATGCTTAATTATTCCTTCAAAAAACTATTCATCTGTGACCTCAGCAAGTCTGAAGACCAAGGGTCTGCAAGTGCATTTTCTGAAATAGCAATGAGTGGTCATCTCTCTCTGAGCTGCTGGAGAAAGCTGCAACTCCATGGGCTCTGTCAGCAGTGGGACCTAGAAGAAAGACTTTGAGAAGGAAGTGGCCAAGGGTGCAATTTTATGATATGTGAGCACATCTTCATGCAAATCTCTGCTGGTTAATGTGTCTGTGGGTTTAGCTCCCCGAGCTGCCCCCTCGGGGTGTGGGATGAGGATAATGTGCTCCACAAGAATGAATGGGACTTCATGTAATGGGAGGGCTCAGAAGGGAACCAGAACCTTCTTTTAGAGCAGCAGTCCCCAAATGGGATCCATAGGATCACCACTTCCCTAAAGACAGTTTCAGTATGACAGTAAGTGATAGCTCCAAGTCTGAGAAAGTGAACTGGATCTTTCACCTGAGTAGATGGGAATTACCGTGCTGTATTTCAAAGGATAGGAATTTAATTTCCATATCATGCTGGTGCTTTCTTTTCACCACCTTATCCCCCTGCCTGCCAGAATCTCAACTAAGGAGTTGTCCATATCCTTGTTTGAATGTTTCTACGGATTTAGAACTTGAAAGATTACATCTGTGCTCAGAAATTATGCATAAGTCCATTACAGCACAACAATAATTCATCTGTAATTGCCTACCAGTGCAGGCTGAAACAAAGCAAGTATGAGCAAATCCAGAGTCTAAGCAAGTCAAGAAATAATGGACAGAGACCCCTTTGAGACTGCTGGACTCCCGCATGGCCTCTGAGTCTAGTCCTCTGCAATCAACAAGAAATGTTGCAGCAGATTTATTTCTCTGGTTCTCAGCTATTTTTTTCTACATGCTGCACTTCACCACAGGCACTGAAACACCTTCAAATCCCTCTCATGAACTTAACACCAAGCAGGAACGACCAGAACCTGCAACTTTCACGTGGTAAACAAAGAGCAGGAGACAGCAGGAACAATGTTGATGTTGTGCTCCTGATAAAGAAGGGAGCTCAGTGAATTTTGGTAAGAGGGCTGGTTCCCCATGAGATGATAAGTACCAAGAAGAATTGAAAAACACGTCACCTAGGTATCTTGTGAGCTGAGTGGAAGAGAAAGCTTCTTTCTGACAACACATGAAAAGAATGATGCAGGCCTGAGCAGACACTTGGTATGACTCTGTGCCCCAGTGCTCCCTGACCTGCGTCCTGGCTCCAGATATGGCCAACCCCAATTAAGCTTTTTCACACAACCTGCAAAAGCTCTGCAGCATGAGATGAAGGCAATGTAAGCATGATGCAGTGTGACAGTAGCTTTAAAAGCCCTTTGGGCATATCAGTGTAGCAAATACCTAGTGATTCATACTTCTAGAACACTAAACATGCCATTACTTCTGCAAGAACCTGATAAATGTAAAAATCCCCAGACATATAGAAGGACTGTTCAGCCAGTGAGATCCTGTAGCTACTAGATCAATGTCTTCTCACACAGGTACAAAATGAGAAATTATGTGTTCAATAGTTCAAAGACACTAATTTCTCCGTAGAATGAAAAGGGGGGGAAAATCAAACCCAGTTCCAAAATATTGTACTGAGAAGCTGTCATCCCCACAATTTGGTCTCTATTATAATAATTGCTGGCTATTTTAACACAAAAAATTGCACAAAACTTTGCAAACTTGCTGTCCCACAGGGCTATTTCAGTAGAACTTGAAAAGTGCTGATGCCAGTGGAAAGATCCTGTAGACTGAATTCTAGAAAATAATTCATCTGCACTAACGATGTCCAGCAGAAGTGACAGAAAATGCTGCTTAAGGGAGATCACACCCATTTTACCTTTGAGTAGATACTACATGAAAGGACGACAAAAGTTTAAGATTTTCCCTTCCACGTTTGCCAGTATCGACCTTGCTCAAGCAAATTATCAGTCTGCATCTCCTCTGAACCTCCATCATAATGAGTGCACACACTCCCTCAATGTCTGATGTGCATACATTATCTACATGAATTAAACCAATTTGCATTTGTACGCTGAGCAGCTGGTCTGAAATTTACTCCAGAAATTATTTTTTTTTAAAGTCCAAAAACCATATATGCAGCTGGGATTGCTTATGAGTGAAAAAATGTGGTATCTTTATAGCCAACAGCATATGTATTCAGTATGCAGATCTACAAATACTGGATTCACTGCCAAAAATCATTGTTAAGCAAACTGGCTGACTCGCTGCATTTTCCTGATGAACCAGAAGGAGCTTGCTGAAGAGAGGTAGAGTACTTGCAAAAATTTCAGATCATGGATTTAGAGTGTGCACAGTGCAGTGTGATCCAGCTAGTCCCAGATGAGCGGGTATGTCCCTGCAGCAGAGCACATTTCTGACTGGGATCTGAGTGTGGATCCTGGGGAAGTGTCAGCAGCATTCTGATGAGCCCTGATGGTGTGGCCGTATTGTTGCAAACTAACCTGTCTGGAGCAAGGTCAGGGGCCTCTGCACATAGCTGAGGTGAGTGTTGTGGACCCACCTAACAGCATCCACAAGTGACACTGGATGAAGATCTTGTTTTCAAAGGGATTTAGTGGCCTCTTGAGCTGCAGAAGATGCCACATGCAACAACCTCTCCCTTTGCAACACTTAACCAGAACAGCTATAGCTTAGTTTGCAAAAATAAAAGTAAATAATTAAAAAAAATCAGTCTTCGTTTATGTCTCTCTTCAGAACATTAACAAACGCTTAATTCCCCCCTACTTATTTCAGATAATGGAATCTACATAATGAGAATCATTTTTAATAGACCTTCTCTGTGTTCCTACCATGGGCATATTTTAACCTACTGTGTGGAGCTGACTTTGCACATATTCATTCTGCTATTTTAGCAGTAGGAGACTAGGTTAACACACCAGTCATTCACTCCTGGAGATCTGGATTCGGTTCCTGGCCTACATGACAAGTGATAATGAGTTTGGTTATTGAATCTCCAGGGGATATTTGTTCGCATTTCTAAGCAACCGCATAATTTGGCAAGATGTGTTAAGTATGTGCTAAGGATAAGACCAGGGGCCAATTGCTCAGATGACTGACACAATGCAGCCTCCCGCACATCACTGCACCAAGCCCCTCCTTTTTGCAGTTCTGCTGGAGGTCAGGAGAACCGTGAAGGTTTTTCAGCCTGTCCATTTTACTGTCTGTACCGACACAGCCCAGTGCACAGCCATGCAGGTGCGATCTGAACCTGCAGATACACCAAGAAACACAACCAATGTCCCTGCTATCAAACCCAGCACATAATTCAAGGTTACTTTAATCAGTTATGCATACTTTGTCAGCACTTGCTGTACGCAAGAAATAATAATTAAAGCTGGGGGAAAAAAGGATGTAAAAAATAATTAACATAGTAGTAATTTTTGTTTACCTATTGACATGGAACTCTGCGGGGCTGGCATTGCTAGGTCTTTATCTGCAAACACAATGCTTACAAAGGTTCATTTACACAAAATGAGAACTGAAACTTGTATGTTCACAAAACTCCATTAAAAAAAGTATGTTTCCCATTGCAAGTACCACTAACACTGCTATGTCACACTGACTATGAATTTCAGGCTTGAATTTCTTTGCAGTGGGCAGATTTGGCAAAAATAGTCACTTATCCTAAGACTACTTCCAGTCAATCTTCTTTTGACCCTAGTCTAGCTGACTGTGCCTCAGATTCAACAGGAGACACAGGCAAGATTTTATAGATGTCCTCTAGACTGGTGGCACAACCCCCCGGAGAGCAGATTGGGTCTTTCACGGATGATACCTGTGGGTGGGTATTTAATCACTATAATATTTTTAACAAGTTTGGCAATCTATTTTCTCTGGGCCTCTATCTAATACATCTGTGAGCTCTGAACATAATGTTCATCCCAGGATTTGGGAAGAGAAAAGCAGACTTTGCCTTGTCTCTGCATTAGAATAGCACATGTGTGGGTGCTGTGTATACACCCAGAGCCCAGGCAGGCAGGATTGTCTGTGTGCTCCTGCACTTATGGATCTTGGAAACTTTGGGGCGAAACACTGAGGTGCATCAGGAGATCTAGATACTTAAGGACAAATGGTGTTCTTCATTATTTTGTGGTCTGTGATATCTACATAATTTAAGTAAGGGATAGAAAGCATTCTGGATCCTTTCCTTGACATACTCCAGTAGAAATAAACCTGATTCATGTGCCATAGCCATCTGCTACAGATTAAGGTTCAAAAGGGGTTAACACTTCCAGAAAATAGGAAATCCAGATGTCACATCATCACCCAGTTGTATGACAAAAGTCAGAATTCATTGATAGCTTTTGCAGGGATTAAGGCTCAGCACCTGGCAGGTTTAAACCTGTAGAACAAAAGAAAAAAAAAATCACAAAAGGAATGACTCTGCTGCCATTCCAACAGGAACAATTCTCATCGTAGGGGTGACTGGTAGCTGAGTAAATCTGGAACGACTGCAAATCAGGAAATTACTTGTCAGCCAATTCCAAGTCTTTTTTTGGCACACAAGCCTCTTGGGGGGGATAGTGGCAGAAGTGAGGCATTTCTGTGTGATCATTTGGGAATTTTATGAATAAAAAGATAAAGTTCACTTGCTATGAATCACAGAAAACCAGAAAACTCTCCCTGCCACAACCAAGAAATGGTTATGAATAAAAACTTCATTGAAGAGAAGCCATGATGGAGCGTGATGTTACTCATAAACAAACGCCAGTCAGCTTATGTTCACCATGCCCCCAGGACATGCAGCCAACAATTAAAGAGCTCCCATTTACATTGGAAGTAATGCAATGGCACTGTTCCAGCTTTCAGGAAAGGTCTGGACAGTGACAACATGGAAGGTGGATGTGAGAGCGATGTTTCTTCTCATGCTGGTGAGAACACAGGGCTCCCCCACGCCGCCCCCACCTTCTGGCAGCGCCTCTGAAACATGGGCAATCACCACACTAGCAGGAACCTCAAGTACAGCACTGTGGGTGAGAAAGATGGTTACAGCCCACCTGATTTTCCAGCCCACCCAAGAAAGCATTGAGTCGTGTCAGAAACGACAGATAAAACATTTGCTTTGATTTAGAGTGCCTGCCTTCTATTTAGGGGATTCCAGGGACTCCCAAAGTGTGAGCAAGCAGCAAAGAGAGGATGGCATCTAATCCAGTGCTTGAATTTATTTTATATTTATTTTTCTCTCTTCTCTCATAACACTCCACCTTCCCCAGATTTCCTCTAAATCAAGTTCTGCTCCAGTCTGATGCAGTTCTTCATAGTTGTATAAACCTGTCTGCTCAAATGTTCCACCTGCAGAAAAGCTGTGCCAGCTCTAACTTTATCAAACCAGCCGTAAATCCCACATGTGCCAGAAAGTGCTGCTGAAATGCCAAAGCAAGCCACACTTTCCAGGTCTCCTGCTGGGAAAATGAAGTGCCTTTAACCCCAAATGAAGAATTGTAAAAATCAAGGAAAACTACAATTGCTTTTTGCTAATTGGAAGACCATTAATATAAATACCACTTTCCTCATGTATAAAGCTGTCCTCCCTCCTGCCAGATCCTAAGGATAGTATCTGCATTTATTAGAGCATTAAGGTGCATTCATCTCCTGCTAAAAAGCCCAAAACAATAATGATGGGAGAAATGTGAATATTCATCTGAGCTGGGGGGGCCACGTTGGCCAGTATCTTCTGTGAGTAAGGTGTCACAGAAAGAATCCTTCAGCCATGCCAGAGCCTCAGGCAAGTGTTCCCAGAATAAGCACGTTGGTCACTACAGTGTCGACCACAGACACTTGACCAAGAACAGAGCTGGCAAGTGTCTCCAAAAATAACAGTGCCCTGAGAGTCCCAGGTAGATGGGCCTTGTGATCCACTGACAGTACTGTAAATCCAGGTTAAGCCATTGCTGAAAAGGCAGCTCAGAGGAAATAAGTGTCAAGAGCCACTTTACTTTTGGCACATCAGATACTGAGAAGTGCAGGACTGTGTTAACAAAGGGCCTCTTGACTCAAAAATCTGCCTCTGTGTCATGCGAAATATGAGCCATGGCAAATTCAGATAATTAGGGCCTGATCTTATTTATGGCGTGATTTGGTGTAATGCTGGTGGTGTCACAAGAGCTGGGACAACTCACACCAGCAGAGAAAGTGTCCCTCTGTGTTGAATATGCCATGCCTGGATATCTCTGACTCCTGGAAGCTGCTGAGACAGCATCTGCTGCACGTCAGCTTTCAGCTGGAGGGATTAAGCAGCTCAGGAGCTTGGTAACAGGATATGGGCACTTCCATCCCCACTCCTGGCTGCAGTTGAGCCCTGGTTTGCACTGACCTTTGTGAACGAATGGCTGTGCCAAGAGTGGGACACAGTGATGTGCTCTCCTTGTGCTCCCAGCAGATGTGCCTCTGCACCATGGAATCAAAGCCCAGCACAGCTTAGCTATCCTACCAGGGAGAAGCTGTTGGGAATGCAGTCAAATGGTCTCATCTGTACCCCAGAATGAGGTCAAGGAATACTGGTGGGACAGGCATAGGGTTCTTCTAACTAGGCAAGGCTGTAGAGGTTATTTATGAATATTGCTTGTTCAGCGTATTCTACCCAAATGAAAGCTGGCATTTTCAAGCAGTTCTTGAGGAAGAAAAATCTTCAGAAATACTTTTTCTGACAGTAAAATTAATTTTGTTCAAACAACATTTTAGCTCTTCTAAGCTCCAGATTTCCAAGGTAAAAGCCTGTTTATACTGTCTAAATGTCAAAATAACCTGGTTCATCCAACAGAAAAAGCAAAGGCAATCCCCTAACTTTCAGTCCAAAATCAAGAAAAAAATATCAGGAAAACACACCAAACATTAGGGATCAGCAGGCTGCTTTGGGTGCAGGTTGTCTCACTGCATCAGCAGTGACAGGTTAATGGGCCCAGGTCCCCCCATGAACCCACTGAGAGCCAAGGACCAGCTGTGTCCCCAGGGCTCCCCCTCCCTCTAGGGTTTCCACAGGTGCTGAAGAGTGGCTGTAGCCCTGCTGCTGCCCCCATGACCCTGACTTTGCTGCTGTTTGAGTAACAGCTCCCTCGTCCTGTGGGCTGTGCAGGCTCCCAGGGAGGGCAGCTGGAGCCTCCCAGGGCAGCTGGCAGATACCCACTGCAGCTGCAGAAGCAGGACTTGCCCCAGCAGGGTGAGGTAATGACACAGTTGTGGTCTGTTGAGTTGTGTAGCTGGAACAGGAATTTCTCTGGAACCACTTGCTGCTTATAAATGTAAAAAAGTAGTGTGCTTATACAATGCCGAGACTGAAGGCTTGAGCAGTGGGACAGATAATATAATACTCCTTCTGTGGCAGTGTCATTAAATAGAACTTTGCATAGAAGCCAAAGCACAGCACTACAAATCTCTTTCCCTGGCAAAATCCTCACTGCCTGCATTTTTCTGTATTGCTCATTACCACCAGGAGAATGATTTATTTTGAAATAGGAGGGAGAGGAGACACTTGGCACTGCAGCTTTGAAGAGTTCCAGTCTTCTATTCTGAAAAAAGTATTCCAGCAAAAATACCATTAAGGAAAAAAGAGAAAGGACTGCACATTGAAAAGAAGAAAAATGAAAGATTTTGATCATTCCTAGATGATTCACATCCTCTCTCCTCTTCCTCAACATACATCCTTACAGCAGTGTGACATTTGCAAAGAGTCTTCCCTTGATGGGAAAATTCTCCAAGGAAGGTCAGCACAAGGTGTTTATGCAAAACAAAAGCTCCCCCTCTCTGGTGTTAATAGTGCTAATGGGAATGACTGGTAATAGGAGGCAGCAAATAACAATGGCCTGTCACATGGCTAAAGGATGGAGGCAACTCAATGAGATGGCAAATGTTGATATAAATTCTGAGTACATGACACATATGACATCTGCAGAGGGGAGGGCATGAGACAGCTGGATACTCTGTGTTTGAGAAATGAGAAACTCTAATTAATTAAGCTGTGGTGACCCTTTGACATAGCAGAAAATACCTTCTTGCAATGTCTTGTCTCCATTTTAATGCAGTTCCCCAAGGGGATTTTAAGCACATGGGGCACCTATCAGTTCCCCAGCCTTTTTAAAAAAAGGTTCAAAATAATTATAATTCTTTGGCTGGCCCAACACAGTAATGATTTTTTCCTCCTAAAAAAAAAATAAATACATAACGATGTTAAAACTCCCCTCTGCATTTCTTTTTAATTTATCGTGAATTCCTCCAGAATGAGGGGAAATGGTCTCAAGTTGTGCCAAGGGAGGTTTAGATTAGATATTAGGAAAAATTTCTTCACTGAAAGGTTGGTCAAATATTGGAATTAGCTGCCCAGGGAAAGACTACACCTGGAAGTGTTCAAAAGTAAATGGATGTGGCACTGGGGGAATATGGTTTAGGGGTGAACACGGTAGTACTACAAAAATGGTTGGATTTCATGATCTTAGAGGACTTTTCCCACCTGAATGATTCTGTGATTTTGTCATCATCTAGTCATAAACCAGAGGTGCCTCTGACACCAAACTCCCTAAAAATTCAGTAACTCAGGGTAACCTACTCTGGATTCCTGATGGCTACTAAATTATTCCCAATCTCTATAGTTACAGTTTCACCTTCCCTCTTTTTTAAATGTCCAAGGAAGCCAAGTCTGGAAGATAATTTGAAAAGTGCATTGGAGATGCTGAGGACAAGCAAGTTTTTGTGGCCAATGCTCAGTTATGCAGGAGGCGTTTGCTGCTCCTTGGACTCCCCAACCAATCCCTCATCTCAGCTGCAGAACTTTGCCTACCCCTCCCAGTCAGCATTTCTACCATCATCAGCTGTACAGGTTTCCACTGAGCTTTTCCCCTGCTATCTGTGTGACAGGCAGTTGTCACTTTGCTGCTGCCCCTTCCATGGCTAAGCAGCCCTGGGAGGCAGCAGAGCTGGGTAAACTGGATAGTGGGGCTGTGCTGACCCCCATTTGTTAGGAATGAATCACTGGCTGCACAGTTCATGGTTTATTAAAGGATGACATCATCCGATCAGGTACATGTAGGACTGCCAGTTAAATCAGATTGACAACCCGTTGCCAGCTCAGAACAAGGGGAAATACCAGTGCTGACAATATGACAATATGACAGCTGTCAGTCAGGCACCTGTGGGAAGGGGACAATGTGACAGGCTATTAGAGCATGACATGTCACAGCCCCAGAAAACCCCAGAGCAGAGCAGTTTAACTACTACAAACTCTCGTCTTCTACTTGTCTTCTTCCATTAGATCTTGTCTAATCTCATTAAGTGAACAATCCAACCAATGTTAATAAACTCCTCCCTCAGCAAACACTGTGTAGCTCTAATTGGCATTAAGAGATACCCTCTGGCCCCTCTGTGTGTCAGAAAGGTGCTGTCCTCCAGCCCTGGTTCCTTTGTGGCAGCCAGCACTGCCCATACCTGCTACCTTCAAGGGCCAGGCAGCTCCCACCTTCTCCAGGAGCAAAGCCAGAAGGAGAGGTACTTGTGCAAACAACAGCTCTTCCATAGGACTGGGAAAGGGAATTTAGGGACAGTTTTCCTATGCCCTGCTAATACTGAATGCTAATAAGGTTCTCCAGCAGCACAGTGTAGACCATTGCATGCCCTGTGAGACTCTGCCTGGAGGGCTGGCACTGTCAAGGATGCTCCTACAACTGGGAGAGCACTGGCTCTCTTGTACAGAGTTTTTTACATTCTTTAAATATTGCACAAAATTGTATTTCCACATCCAAGTATGACAAAACTTGGCAATACACAGCAGATTTACTCACACAGATTTATTCTTGTACCAGCAGCAGCGAAAATCTGCCTCCTTGGTTTACTCCATGTAGTTCCACTTGTGGAATTATTCATTAGCACTTCATTTATAAATCAGACTTTAGAAAAATTATTGGCAATATCTCCCACTTTCAAATTCCAAACTTTAATAAAAATAGATTTCCTTTTCAGTGTTCTTTGTACACGGTATCTAGCAATAATTTTTTAATAATGTTCGTAAGATTTGGTCATAAATTTTTATCTTTTGTTTATGCCTTGGGTGTGCCATTGAGCACAAGTTTTATTTAAAAGGGAAGATGCACAGAGGACAAGTGCTTTTAATCCCCCATTGTTTCCTTAAGTTGTCACCCCAAGGAAGAAGGACTATTTTGCTTCATCTTTCATGACTGGTTAGAAACCAGTTTTCTGACTTCAGAAAATTTCCTGTTCTTGGCTCCTTGAGGTACAGCTACAGGACTGAACCAGGTGCTGCTGGGGGCTGGTGCTGAAGAGTTTACTGGGGTCGGTGAAGCCTCCCCAGGCTGGTCCTCCCTGCTAGCTCCCAGCCCACCCAGTCATGGGGTTAAGGCTCCACTTGACATCTCAAGGAAGGGCAATCACTTGCTGAGATGATGTGATTTGACCACATGCCAAGCCCCCATGCCTCCTTATCCACTTAGAAACAGATTAGCACAGTGTGCATTTTGCTCAGAAACATCTGAAAAGATTAATAAATGATGAGATTGATAGTGCAAGCCATTCCTCACATAAATGCTGCCCTCCTCCCAGCTAGTGCCGAGACTCATAAATCCATCAGGAGTCTCCAGGTTTTCAACTTCCATAAAAGACTAAGCTCTTGGAGGCCAGTGCAGCCTTCTGGTGAAGAGGAAAATCCACTGGAGGCCACGACATAGGCATGTCCATCAGCCATTTCCTCTCCACAGGGACAGGCAAAAGCAAATTCCCTCTTTAATCAAATTTGGTGTTGCAAGTGTATTTTTTAAAATACAAACGTAGTTTTATAAATCAAGAAGGTTTTAACTCACATCTGCTTGTCTGCTTTAGTGGTGAAATGCCACCAGGTGATTTCCTGTCTAAAAAGGAGAAGACAAATTTTGCTGAAAAACAAATTATCTCACAGTGCATGCATTAATTGTAAAAATTTGTTTAACAGAAATAGTTAAAAAACCCAGCTACTCTTCTTATGCTCTAATCAAGAACATACAATCGCCTGGGAGATAAATATTGCTGTTTACTATTTATAAGTGTTAATAAGTCTCATCCCACGAAGTAAACAATTTTCATTTCTAGTCCAAGAGATTCTCTTTACTGAAAGAAAAAAGCACAATCTGATTTTTCAAAACTCACCGAAACCAGTCAGAATTAGAGAGGTCAGTATTTCCTTATAGAATTTCCTTCTCTTGTGAAAATCCCCAATAATTTCTCACCCTATATGACTCTCCTGCACATTTCAATTAACATGGCACATTTGCTCCAATGATTTATTAAATTAAATGCCAAAAGAGGAGGATGAGGAAGAGAGCCCTTATGTGGGAAGAGAGGTTTAGAATACATCCAAAAGAAAGCACATTGTAAGACAGATGATAATAATAACTGGGGCACTTCTGTAATCTGTTTTTCTAGTAACATGAATTTAAAATTTAGATGTTTTCCCCCTTTGATCTAACTAGTGTGTGGTGATGGGTTTTTGTTTGTTTTGGGTGGGTTTTGGGTTTTTTTGTTTTGTTTTGTTTTGTTTTTTTTAATTTGGTGTGTGTGTGTTTTGGTTTGGTTTTTTTTAAGGAATACTTAAAGTACAACAGCAGTGAGCAAAAATGTGGTGGATGTATGGAGCACTTGATACCAGAGCTTCAGCACTTCACAGAGAGAACACTGAGGGCAGGGTCTGTGGTTTACAGATCAACACCTCCTATCAGTGGTGCTTTTCAGGAAGCCTCTTCATTCTGTAAAAATGGTCTAAAATTATCAGTTTTGGCTCTGCATTTCCTTGAAAGTAAAACAAGATTTTGTACCAAGTGAAGAAATGTTATCCACCTTCTGCTTCCACATCCTGAATGCCCTGTTTTACTATTCATCTGTGGTTGTTTTACCAGCAGGGAGATGGAAAGGAAAAATGTACAAATTCAAAAATGTGTCTGTAGACGAAATGGAGTCATGTACCTATTAGATTACAGACTCTGTTGTCTGCTGTGATAACAAATATGTATGGCAGCAAGAAACCTGAGAAACCCTGCAGACCCCTGAGCAGATCACCCTGTGCAAGCAATGTGATAGGGCTATTGTTTAAGACCTGTTTTAGGGGATGAAAATATTTCTCTGTCAACGCTGTGAAGGTAAAACCAGCTCAAATTATCTGCTGTGTAAGCACCATTCACATGAATGAAATATGCCCAGGGACTATGAATATTGTGACAGACCTTTTCTAGCTGTATTATCCACAGCACACTCTACATTTTCAGATGGAAATACATTTTTTTGCTCCTTTTTATGTTTGTTTACCATGGTCTTCTCATTTCTACTTCACATTACTGATATCTGCAAGGCAGCTGGCTCTGCTGGGATGATAATAATTTCAGAGCCACACATCCTTGCTCTGAAAAGAAAACAGTTTGCCTGTACCACTCACAAGAAATTCAAGAATTTTGACAAGAAATTCAAGAATTTTGACAAGAAATTCAAGTGTGAAGGCTCATCCATGAACATGGTCTGGGAAGCACTGAGGCCAGCCATGTTGGAATTGTCCATTGCAAGGGCTCTCAGAAGAATGCACCTGAGGGGACGTGCTAATGCCCAGCCAGAGCCTTGTGAGATGCCAGATGTGACATGGAGAGGCTGAGGAGCTTTTTAACAACACTGGCAACGATGCTGTGCTTCCTGTAGCGCACATCACCACTTCTCCTGAACACAAGACCAGCAGTGGTGACAAAAAGGAAGAGCTGTGAGATACAAGCAGGAACAATTTAAGAATTTGGTATTTGTACGGAGTGGAGAATGTCACAAAACCAAATTAATCACTTTAGAGCCCCTAAATTACATAGAACTGTCTGAAAAATAGTTAAGATGACTACAGCAAACAACACTCTCATCAAAATTCTTTAAATTTAGAATGTAAAGAATTTTAAAATTCCAGTTTGTCCAGACTTTTCCCTCTCCTAAAATTAATTTTAATATTTAACCTGATGCATTGAAGGCACTTATAAATAAAGCAGCCATCAATAAGTACTTTTAACTGGTACTTTGCTCTATGGAGATTTTCTGGCTTACCTTTGCCACCGCTACATGCAAGCTGAAAGAGTAGGATCATCCCAAGGAGGACAACAGGCTGGCTTCTGCTTTGGCTGCAGCAGGTACTCCCCAGTCCTGCCAGCCCTGCACTGCCATAGGCACAGCACATCCCATGAGGAGCAGCAAGAAAACTACCCCAAATGCAGCAGAAAAAATACGAATAGCTGAACAAAGGAGCGCTCTGCAGTCAAGCAAAAGGAAACTCAAGTCCTTGTTCCTTCCCTAGAAATATTGTTTGTACCAGTCTAAAATTATAGTAGAGACATTTTCCCAGGGAATAAAATTATCTTGTTTTTCTGAAGATAACAGTACAAGCCTGAAACAAAAAGGGTATGGAGTTACTGTATCCATTCCAAGAATTTAATCTACTGAATACACTTGTGCACAAAACCAACACACTAATATGAAATCAACTTCTCTTTATCCAACTTGTTTTTATGAGTCATATTAAAATAATAGCAAATGTTTTTCAGATTCAGAATCTGAAAAATTTCAAGATATCTCAAAGAATGAACTTCTGAATGGTTCAATGACATACTAAACTAAGCACAGTTCCTTTTATTTCAGTTTAACATCAAATTCCAAACTCTCCTGGCAGATCCTACGTTGAGGATCTTTGCCCTGTTAAGTCTCATTTCTGCTAATCATCTGCTGAAAGCTGAATAAATATGCTTTCAGGGCAGCCAATGTGCTTTGAGGACTTTGGCTGTCTCTTGATACAAAGGATCCAAATTTTCCTCGTTCCTGGTTCTTTTGGTTGTTGTTGTAGTTGAGAAAGATTATGTTAATTCCTTGAAAGTATTCCAACCTTTCTTTTTTTATTTCAGTAATTATTTCCACATCTTGGAGTGCTTCCAGCTTTAGCAATATTTCCAGGATTCCTCCTGGTGGTCACTTTCCCCGTCACATAAAAGGTGGTAAGCATGCCACATTCGTTTTTCAATAACTGGAAGGCCTATAGCTAGCTGTGGAATAAAATTACTCCAAAGCCAGCCTTGGCTCTGTTTCAGTTTCAAAGTTACTTCTTTCTTCCACACAGCATTAATTTGGGTATACAGCAAACACATTTGTCCTAATTTTGAAATCTGACTCGAGGGTTCTAAGTGTTGTTTTCACTCACACTGCAGTAGATCTCTCCACTTTAAGGAAACATTTACTACATATTTTCAACCAATTTGAGGTTTAAAATCTCCTTAAGGTGATGACCTCCACAATGATCCATTTCCAACACAGCTGAATTAAAAATGTTTCTTTGAGAGTACACTCTACTTAATTTTCTGTGCTGAATGAGACTTGGTTTAGAAAGCCAGTCATTTGGACAGGATGGATTTCCAACCTAAGTTTTGAAGCTGATCACAAAAGTTAGAGAGAGGTAGGGAAAATCAAAACAGTAAAGAGACTTTCAGAGTGATGGGCAATCCCCTGGCAAAGAGGTGTTGACCTGCTCATCTCAGCAGGGTTGAGTTGGCTGTCCTCATCCATGGAAGTAGGCCAAGGCATTTGGAGGGAGCTTTACTGAGGAAGTGAGGTGGAGCTCAGTGTGAGAGTGACAAGAATTAGCTCTTCAGCTGGACAAAAAAGCCAATCTCTCTCGCTCAGTCCTCTCCTAAAAGCTGTGCCTTAACCCATACAACCACATTGCAGTTTTATTTGCATTTCTACTTGGAAGTCTGAAAGACAGGGTGATCTAGGGCTCTGTGATCCTTTAATTGGTTCACTTGGGAGCCACCCAGATTTGAATTCCTGATTTATGTTAATCACAGGCTGAAAATTCTCTTTCTGCCAGAGAAGCCCTTCTTATTCCGCCCTCACTTAACGTCATAGCAGGGAAACATACATGAATGCAATTAACATTTATGTTCTTGACTTGACTTGGACAGAAAAAAATAGTCTCTGTCAGCTAGTGTAAAATTTACCATTTCTATTTTTATTTTAAGAAGAACTATATAGCTCAAGCTTTTGATAACAGACAAGGGCTATGTACCCATCAATTCTACTTTGTAGTCTCAAATGTTACATGTATAAATTTGGGTGATTAAAAAAAAAACAACAGGAGAAACCAAAGGGTTTTCAAAAATGCAGATCAACTTCCCCATCCCTGGGTTTATAATTCCCTGACTCTTCAAGAAGTTGGAAGGAATGAATTTTGAAAAGCGAGATGCAGCCAACTCTGCTGCATGCTCTGAAAGTTCATGGGGGCACTTTGGAAGAGGGAATGTCTGCCTACATCAGCACGTGGCTTGGAGTCACAGATTGTCAGAGTGGAAGAGCTGGTGCTGAGGACCTAAGGACCATGCTGTAGGAGCTTTCTGAGCTTTACCTCACACAAGTCTCCACTCTGCAGCCATGCACAAGATGTCCATTACCAGCTGGGGGGCATGATGTGTGGTAGGCTGCATCTTCCCACTCATTTTCCTCTGAAAAGGACCAAATTTGTGCGCTTCAAGACCACCCTGTGACAGAGCCAAAGCACAGTCAAGCAGGATGCTTGGATGAAACACTTGAAACACACACTCCTGGTCCAAACAATACCCACGGGGACACATGGACAGTGACCAGACAAAGCCAATGAGAGGCATCTCCTTCTGCCCCAGAAAATGTGACAGAACAAAGTGCCATCTCTCTTCAGCCCTATTGCAACCTCCTACCCTCGTGTAGCTGAAGGAGGCTGTCACACCTTTCCCTGATGTTCATCCTTCTGTATCAGTTGGCTTAAAAAGAGGCAGTATGGGTCCACTATGTGAAAGAACTAGCCACTCACAAAAAACTCTGTGATACTCTTTAAATTCTGGTAACTTGCACTGGACTTAGGTGTAATCTAATCTTAGGACTGGTAGATTTGGAACAGTGTGAAAGAGGTGTGTTTGAGCCTCCAGCCCAAGCAGCAGCAGTGCCCCATTGATGAGAGAGATCTTCTGGAGTTGGCTGGGGTTGCCCCATAGCAAGTCCAGCATTTCCCCCACCAGCACTCATTCTGCTACCCCCACAGCCCTTGTAACATGAGCAACAGTTCACCACGCTTTCCTCACCATTTATACTGCCCCATGAAATGTTATAATTACCCTGATGCAGTACAATGTAGAGAAGAACCAGAGGACTGACTCATCTGACTGCCTTTGACAAAAACAGAGATGAGGAACCTGATCCGTTCTGGAGAGCTGTGGACATTTGGTCACTTCAGGGGAAGCCCCAAGCCAAGCTGATTTTTTCTGCAGTGGGAGGCAGAGCTGTTGCAAAATGGGGAGGACAGCAATTCCTGAAGCACCTCCTGCCTAGGCAACAGGAGAAGCACTGCAATAGAGTCTGTTCAGACCAGGTATCTTCCTCCCATGTGCTTCCTCATCTCCAGCATAATAGCTGTATATATAGCCTCCAGCATAACAACCTCTCTGCCCCAAAATCCTGAGTGAATGAATGAATGAATACACAACCCTCTAGCTTGTTTATCCTTCAGCTGCTTGAGTTGCATTCTCCTATTAACTGCAGTCCACTCAAAGCAGTGCTTTTTCATCAGCCCTTCCTCCTCCTGCTCAGATTCTCTCCCAAAAAAACTGCTCCAGTTCATGTAGATCTATATCTTCCAGTTTTGCCAATATTATGTTTTGGTTTTATCGGTGTCTTTTATATAATAAATATTTATGTGCTTCTTGTGTCCTAAGGAACTAAGAGAGGGATCTTGAGCTTTAAAAATCCACATTTTTTTAAAAGCCTCATGTTTTGTGTGTTATTCATTTGAGATACTGAAGACCATTTTTCCCTTAATAAAGTCTCAGGGACCTGGAAAGCCTGGACAGGACAGATGAAGTGGAATTGCTTCATTTCTAATAAACCATAGACATAGTGCAAAGTGCTCCAAGAGTATTTCATTCAGCACTTATTTATTGTTCATAATTCACCTCCTTCTGACAGAGAAGGGCATGATAGAGCTAATTTAATATTTCCATGGTCAGATTCCATTCATATTTGAGTGAAATATCAGTAAATAAAACTGAAGCACTATTTATTAAGCTTCTGAAATTGTCACAGGTTAGGTTATCAAACACTGTGAGCCGACAGCATGAAAATTAACTCACTATACTGCTCACCAGACATGCTCAAAGAATCACTCAATCTGGGTGACCAATAATTTTGAGAAGACCTGAGTTCTTCCAAAAACATGTCCCAAATAAAAGCTCCAGCTAAGATAAATGAGAAGTGTGTCAATATGGCAATTTATATAGAATTGTTTAATAGAGCTGAGCAAAGCTCTTTGGTTGGGGTGGAGAGAAAAGAAGGTGTGTTTTGTGTATGGGAATAGTGGAATAGATTTGTGCCAGACCACATGAATTGTTCCACACCACAAAAGACTAAATCTTTCTCATCCCCCAAAGGAAAATGTTCCATTTCAGGACTTATCAACTGAAGCAGAGTTGGGTTTTTTTCTGCTGAGTGACTTATCTATTTCAATCAGCATCTAATGCCTGGCCATTGCCAAGTCCCGGTTCTGCTGGGAGAAGCCTAGAGACACCAAGAACATTGTCTTGGATTGGTGTCTGAAAGTCCTTCAGCCTTGCCTTTCAGCAAGTTCCCTCAGATTTTTTGAGATCCAGAAACTTGAAAGATGTAAATAAGGATGTTACACAAAGGTTAGGAAAAAAAAAGATTCCTTCAGCCACTGCTAGATTCAAGGTAGATCTGAATTTATGATGAGTTTCAGAAATTTTGAAAGAAGTATTTCCTTCTCTTTTCCCCCAGTACATTCCCCAATACATAAATTTCTTTAGCTTACTGCAAGGTAAAAAAAAGGAAAATATAGAAATTACATAAAAGAAAGCTTGATCTCACAATATTTCCAGCTGCCTTTGGCACCTTAAAGAATATTGCATAGGTTGCTGAACTACTAGTTGTACATCCAGCCTGACCCTTTGAAGTGTGCACATCTTAAGTTCAAAGTGAAACAGAGTTTAATAAAGTGATTTATTGAAATTGCCCATATTTTGAATTCTCAAGGGCAAAGGCCTCATTTAATTTGAATGCCACCAACGACCAGCAATATACTGAATGTCTGGAAGAGACCAGAAATCTACTAAGGCTGAAGGCAAGGGTTTACATAACCCAAGAAGAACTACATCAACATTTCCTACTTATAGCCCCTCACAAAATAAAAGGATTTTTTCAGGCAAGGCAATTAATGTAAAGAAATGTAAGAAAGATTGAAAATATCAGAACTAGTCAATGGGGTGTTTAAGCTAAACTGATACTTCTGGGCTATGATTTATTCTAGTGATGTGCCACTTGTTGGACTGTCATAGTCCACCCACAATCAGTGTTATTTGCCAAATCAAGTCATGCAAAGACCAGGCAGGGAAGGATCACTCACTGTAATACAGTACATCTATCAAAAGGGTTATTTTCATGGACTTGGTCTCTAATCAAGCAGCAAATCATTCTCCACTTTTGCTATCAAGGACCATTACTTTTAGGAAGTGCTTAATCTGAAAAAAAATGTGTCTATTTGAAACTACAGGGCATCTGGTAAGATATACTGAAGACAGAGGAAATGAAATATGTGCCACAGAATGTACCCTCCCAGCAGCATTTTATGAATAGATTATTTGTGGAAAGAGAGGTGAGTTGCTGGCAAGACAGGAGTTTTAGCTTTCTATTTGTCTCGTTTGCTGAGTTATTGCAAAGGTCACTCCCACGCTTCAATCGCCTAAGTACCACTTTTGATGGGGTATTTTCAGATTATATCCCAGGTGCCTCAAATATTTGCAAAAGGCTTCAGGGTACATGTGCCTTTTTAATTTAAGTGCCTAGATAAAATTACTGTTACGTCTGCATGTTAAAGCATTTTCCCATCAAAGTCAGGGTAAAAGCCTGCAGAGAATCAGTGCTGCCCCATCCAAACACAGTTGTTCTCCTGCATGTAAAACATCTCTACCAGGGCATGCTGTGCCACCTGAATGTGCTTCCTGAGCCTTTACTGCAACACTCTGGCCTGCCAAGCATCTCTTGGGAAATTCCAGGGGACTGTATGGTTCTATGTACACATGTAGAATGCACAGGAACAAGCAGCAACACCAAGGTTGACTCCCAAAACAAGTTTGTCCTTTCTTTCACATAACACAGACATTGAAGACCTAATAATTGAAACAAATCCATTTAGATGAGAGGGATACAGAACCCTCTATCAGCTTTCAGAAACCAACAGTGATGGTGGCACAGGGCTTGCACCATATGAAAAATTACTGTTCTTCTGTGAGTTTGCTCTCAAGGACAGATTTTCTCAGTGGTCAAAACAGGCCAAGGTGCCCCCACACCTGCACCACAGGTCAACTTCCTGATGCCTTCTGTAATATGAAAGAAAGATGTATAGACATAACAGGCCTGATAAAGCTTCATGCTGAGACAGTTGAATTCTGCTGGATGTCATTCATCATAATAATTTTTTCCAGGGGTGATCCCACTGAAATTCATGGGGGACAACTATTTTTTGAGCAAGTAAAAAAAATGAGATAAAAACAAGCACTAAAAAATAGATGTAAGCAACATAGTTCCTTCTTGTACATATCTTCTTTTCCTGATCACTGCAGATCTCTTCCAGATTTTTAGGGGAAATATTTTATTAAAAATTGTTCTTAACTGCTTTTCACAAAGGAAGAAATTTAGTTGCTGCTTAATGAATCCCACTAGTAGACATTTTTTGTTATCCACAATACACAGACCATACAGAATTACTTTGTAATGGCCATTCAAAATGTGATCTAGATAATGAAACACATTAGATCAATGTGTCTTGGTGCATCCCCACTGCTGCCACCCACTCACTCTGCCTGCATGTGTCTGCTGATTCCTGACAGCACAAGGAAATGCCTCTACTAAACTGCCATCAGTGAGTACATATATTCAGAAATGCCCAGAGGAAACCAGGTTTTGGATCTAGCTCTAAGTACAGATAATCAACAAAGCATATTTTTTCTTTTTCACATATTTGTTTCAATTACAGCTTATTGAATTCTCTCCAGCCGCAGAGAGGGCTCAAGCAATCATCAGTGCTGCTCAGGAGGTAATTCAGGATGCTGTCTGGAATATTTGTCCTTTTTAATCATCTGCCACACATTGCTCTTTTAGGATGTTGTCACTCAGAGACTGAAGAACAAAAAGGAACATTAAAATGAAAGGGTGTCTGTTTGAATGTGGCAATTCCCTGCATAAAAATGAGTCCCATTAACAGGAAAGCCCAACCTATCTCCAGGCAATATTTCAAATCCTTGTCTGCCTGTAACCTCAGAGGAATTTAATTCCTTTATATTGTTCAAATTATACACTAGACAAAGAAATTATGAGATACTGGTAATTTAAAATGCTTCCTTTAAAATATGTAATTTAAAAAATCTAGCAAACCTACTAACAGCAATTTTATCATGGCAGTCTAAAAATTTATGGCATTTACAAAGTGTCATTTTCTCCTACAGCATTTTGTCTGTAAACCAGGATTTAAACAATTTCCTTAGCAGTCCCATTCAGTAATATCTCAGCATGTAAAAACAGTAAATTAAATGGTAGTGTACCAAAATAGGTAAAAAGGAGTCCCAAAAGAAGATATATAGTGCTCATACAGTCCTTAGTTCAAAACAAACTATGCTCAATGTTTTCCCTCTTCCTAAAGTAGTTCACTGCATGTTTACTATCTGGTTTGGAAAGTCCTGGGGGACTGAGTATTTGGGCCAGACTTTTATCTCAGTTACCTGATTGTAGATCTAAAGAAGTTTGCTGATCTTAAAGGTATTATTCCAGTTTATGGGCTAGGAGAAGTTCTGCCAGTGCAGTGCACGTTAAAAAGAACAGCAACACCCTTTCTAAATTCAGCAGCTGTTCAAACAAGTGAGCTGAAAATTAACTGCGCTGTTAGGAACTGTCACAAAAAGGGTAGGACCACAACTGGTAATATCCTATTGAACACAGGCTGAAAGAATTGGAGGAAAAAGACTCCATAGGCAGCTTATAATACCTTCCAGTAGCTACAAGGGGGCTACAGGAAATCTGGAGAGGAACTTCTCACAAGGCCATGTAGTGACAGGACAAGGGAGTAATGGCTTTAGACTGAAAGAGGGCAGGTTTAGAATAGATATCAAGAAGAAATGCTTTACTGTAAGGGTGGTGAGGTACTGGAACAGGTTGCCTAGAAAAGCTGTGGATGCCTCAACCCTCTCAGGGTTTAAGGCCAAGATGGATGAGGCTCTGAGCAACCTGATCTGGTGGAAGGTCTCCCTGCCCATGGCAGAGCAATGAGTTAGATGGTCTCTAAAGTCCCTTCCAATTCAAATCATTGTTTGATTCTGTGATTCTATCCCTAATAGCCACATATTTGCTGCACCCCTACATTCAATTTTTTTTCAACTGTAGGAAGTGCCTATTTTGAAAGTCTCGTGTGAATCACTTCTGAAATCCAGGGCGTGTTCAGCAATGTATTAACCATGCACCATTATAAAACTTGAATGCCATTAATGCTAACATTTAAAAATTTCTTTCTTCTCAAAACAGCAGGGGAAAATGTGTCCTGAAATGGTATATAATAACTATGTAAGAACTTGGTTCAAAAGGATTTTAAAAGAAGGAAAACCCACCACAATCAAGTAGGCTTTTTTGGCTTGCTTATATTTGTGCATAAAAAATATTCTTCTTTAAGAGTGAGGCTGTGGAGAAATTCCAGCAAGTACAAGTACCATTTTAGGTTCAAATATGTAGCTTGTAATTTTATTTGTGGCATACTTAAGCAAAAGGCCATATTCAGGGGGGAAATTGGGCATCACTTCCAGAATGAAAAGAGATGGAGGGTTAAATTGCTTCGGAGCAGAACATGTGTTCGAAAATCAGATGACCCAAGTTCACATCTCCCCTGTCTCTGGATAGCTGTGAGCACACAGGAGGTGGATGCTATTTATTTATTTATTTGCTTAGGTACTGAAACAGTTCCACTTTTCCATGAAGCACATGCTTGCTGGAGCAGGAATCCACATTGCTCCCTTCCCAGCTCTACTACTGGCAGGATGAATACTCTTTCTGCTCTGGTGAGTATATTTAGGACTTCATAAAAAACACCTTAAGGACTATTGGATGAGAGCAACCATGGTGCTGCTTAAAGCATAGCCCTAGTTGGTGTGTAAACTTGCCTTGAATTGAGCAGACATGGATGTCTCCCTGTTCCTGCTATCATGGCTCTTGGTTCTCCACTGGGCTGGCAAACAGTCCTTAAGTCCCATAAAGCACCCACTCTCAGGAATTAAAATCCAAATATGAACTATTCCAAATATTTGCCCAACCCAATTTGGTGGTTTTTTTCCCAGTTTTTAGCCTGGTTTTCTAAGATTATGTGATGCTACAAATTGTGTGCATCTCTAGCTGCCCTAGGGACCTGGAGATTGCTGGGCACTTTCAGCCAAACCTGAGGCAGCAGAACAGAGTTCCAAGGTAACACGACGGCCAAGCAGGGGAGATGGTGATGAACCCACACCAGCCAGGAGAGCCGGAAAGAAGAAGGAAAAGAGAGCAAGAGTCTTACTGAGTTCTTGAGGAGTGGAAAAGCTTCAGCTGGACCACGTATTTCTAAACAACAGAGCAACCTCGCAGGGGAACAACTTTGGCTGGAGAGCCTACTACGGGATGCACACAGATTGCAGCTGCAGCTTAATTCAGTTAAAAGTCAATCAACCAAGAGACAGGCATCCATTGGAAAGCAGGCATTGTTAGTCTGGCTGCTCATGGAGCGATTTGCTTATTAGCTGAGACAGCACCTCTCTCGATGGTACGCTGAGGGAAAAATTAATCCAGCTTGAAAAAGAATATGGGGGCACCTAGGGTTAGTAGGAAAGCGTAACCTGAGAAGCAAATATAATGAGTAGAACACTACAAATTTAGTATGTATTTTCCACAATTAAAACAGAAATGAAACAATAGTGGAAAGAGTTGACTTCACAAGCCAAAAATTGAACTCATCTAGTTCACTCTGCCAAGAAAAAAAAAAAAAAAAAGAAAAAAAAAAGGCATCTTCACCTTTCTTTTCAATGCAAAAACATGTTTTTTTCTGTTCTGTAGGACTCTAAATACCATCTGATTTCTGAAAAAAACCAACTATTATAAACTTAATTTAATGTCTCAGTGTTTAAGTTATGGGGTTCTATATGCCAATGCTCTGTAATACAATGTTAAAGGCCTCTTTAGGATTTCTTAAAAATAAAAATAAAACATTTTCTGTTCTGCTTCTAATACTGATTTACAGGCAATTGCAGGAGATACGTGAACTGAACTGGATTTGAATTGCTCACTTTAAAGATATTATGTTGATTTATGTTTAAAAAATCTTTTTTTATCCAAGGGAAATCTATACTCCAGCAGCTCATTTTCTCTAACCTTTCTGTGTTCTATGGTTCACAGACAAACCATGCTTCTGGTGAAGGTTCTGCTGAAGTTAACTTCAGTCCTTTACATTTTCAAACTTCTTAGCAGAAATAAAGACCTCTTAAAATTTGAAAAGAATAGGGATCTGATCATTTCAGATTAAAAATTGATAGAGTACTCTCTGCACAAATATGCATGGAAAGTATTTTAAGAAGGTAATATATACCCTAAAAATCAATGGGGGAGATGTCTTAAACATTAGATAAAGAAATTAGCACAACTGTGAGAAACACGGGAGATCTGTTTCCAGAAATAAATCACAACTTTATTAAAGTCTGAAAGCATCAACAAATATTATGAGGGAACCTAAATATACACAGCAACACTTTCTGTGTAGGTAACACAGTGTTCCCTGATAACTGTGTTCCTCAGCGCAACCATAAACAAGCCTCTTTCTTTCCCCAGCTTTGTTCTCTAAGAGTGCAGCAAAAGCTCATGATAAAACACTAATATTTTCCCTGGAGCACACTGTATGCCTTGCACTCTCCAATTCCTTCGACTCACCAAAGTTTCTAATTTAGAAATTACAGAGGTTTAGCCTAAGAAACCCAGATATTCAGCTATACATTGTTGAGGGAAATCTCCTTTCCTCTTGGCAAAATATGAGTGCATATATGCAAGCATGTAGCTCAATCTGAATTTCTCATACTTCAGGAATCTGAAATCATCAAGACCAAGCTGCACTTTGTGTTGTGACAGAAAAACTCGTGCACAAGTTCATGTCTAGCTGAGACATTAGTTTGGTTTTCACATTACTAATCTTAAAACCCCTGTAAATGGAGAGAAAAAAAAATAAAAAAGAAGCCAGAATGATAGAAACATTTTGGGAGGTAAAAACCTGAAAGCAAGTTTAAAAAAAAAAAAAAGCGCCTTTTTTATTCCTAGCACTACAAACCACAGCTGATGAAATTGGAATGACTCTGAAGGAAGGTCCCACATGCTCACTCTCAGTTATGAGTGGTTAAGTCTCAAGTACTGCCTTGGGCTCTACTTGGATGGAGCACCAAAAGGGTAAATGTTTATTTAAGTCTATGTCAAACACTTTAAATTTTTTCAGTATACAAAGCTGAGCTAGAATGTCATGAGTCAGTGAATACTGGGACATTATGGTATTTCCTCCTCTGCTGTAAAGGTATTTCATCTTAGAAACATGGGTTTGGTTCTGATTAAATTTGGGCACAAATTCAGGCCAGTGCTTTATTTATGAATATGGATATTTCCATTCCCTGAAATTAATTCCCAGACCTTTAAAAAAACACCTTCCACTAGACCAGGTTGCTCAGAGCCCCATCCAGCCTGGCTTTGAACACTTCCAGGGATGGGGAATCCACAGCTTCTCTGGGCACCCTGCTCCAGTGCCTCACCACCCTCACAGTAAAGAATTTCTTCCTAACATCTAATCTAAACTTGCCCTCTTTCAATTTAAAGCCATTACCCCTTTGTCCTGTCGCTACATGCCCTTGTCAAAAGCCCCTCTCAAGCTTTCCTGTGGGCTCCCTTCAGGTACAGGAAGGTGCTATAAGGTCTCTCTGGAGCCTTCTCCAGGCTCAACACCCTCAAGTCTCTCAACCTGTCCTGATAGGAGAGGTGCTCCATCCTTCTGATCACCTTCATGGCCCTCCTCTGAACTCACTTCAACAGGTCCATGCCCCCATCCTTCTTATGCCAGGGCTCCCAGAGCTGGATGCAACAGTCCAGGTGTGGTCTCATGAGGGTGGAGTAGAGGGGGAGAATCACCCCCCTCAAACTGCTGGTCAGGCTATGTCTCACTGTTGTGGCCAGGCACAGACCCCTTCCTCCTCTTCTCTACCTCTCCTTTAACCCTTGCTTCCTCTGTACCCACCTTAGCATGGAACTGGGAGCTTGAATCCCAGTGGAAATCTGTCTTTGCTTTGGGTGAGTGTTCCAGCTGAGTGCACTAGCTCAGCTGTGTCATGTATGCACAGCCCAAAAGGGAGCAGCAAACCAAGTCTGGCGTCAGCAGAGTGAAAGGTCCAGCTGGAGGGAGAGTGGCACTCTTAGGTGATAGCCCTCCAGGTCAGTGGTGCTGCAAAGCCCTGTGTCCTTCCTAGGAGCAGGGGAAGACAGCTCCTGAGCACCAGGAGATTCAGGAAAAAGATGATGGACAGAAAGAACAACACCAAGTTTACTGTCTTCTTCCCACGGGAAAACCTGCTAGCCCGGACAACATGACCAAGCAGAGAGGAGCATTTCCATATGATAGAGGACAAGAAAAGAACATTCAGTGTAAGACCATCAGGCGAGGTAAATAAAGGTCTGCCAGTCAACTAAAACACCAAATAAAATCCCAGACACCTTGTCAAAAACCCCTTAAGGGTGACCAGTGGCAGATGACCACAAAAAAGGATAAGGCTAGGACAAGCCTGGACATCATAACTTTCTGTTCATCCTCCCAATTGGGTCCCTCTTGTTTATCACACAGGACAGAGGCTGATTGCGTCCACTCTCCAAATCCCTCAGAAGCTACATTGATGCAGTGCTAAGCAGGACTGGTAGTGCTGAGCTCCCAGTGTGCTCGCAGTGACAGCAATGAAACACTCCAGAAGAAAACTAACACTGAGGGTGGGGGGAAAGGAGAGACAATGATTGTTTCTAGGAAGTTCTTTTCTCAATGTATGAAGACATGACGAGAGCAGTGTGCCATCTGTGTTGGCTCAGAGTGCATTTGCTGGGTATGGCCTCTCAGTGATATTGAATGGACTCAGTAATTTTAGTTTTCACATTTACACTTTCTACAATGGTTCAGAAAATCCCCCACAGCCTTATGAAAGTTATTTTGCTGCAAAGCAATCTAACAGGAATTCAATGAGCTTTCCATGAGCCAGGATGGCATTGACACAAGCAATAACACCACCATTTGCCAGTCAGAATAATTTTCTTTATGCTCCTGGTAAGTCCATGGCAAGTTCATCGGTGTATCCAAAGACAACAATTAGAGGCAAAAATGCCATACCCCAAGCTTTGCATTCAGAAGTGCCAGTCACTTTTACAGTGCCACCATCTGTTTTGCCATGTTCAGGCATTACAGCTTCCAGAAGCCCAGTAAAGCACTAAGCCATTAAACTTCCTTATGGCCTTGTTGTACCATCTGCTTCTTCATCCCAAAGGTTTCTCCACCTACCCACCAACCCACCTACCTTATATACTGTTTACCTAAGCTATGGACCAGAAGAAAAAAACCCAAAACTTCCTGAGTAAAGACTGGGCATCTTCCAGCACATACTGGTTCAATGGTACAGTTCCAACAGCCTAAAAAATTACCTTGGACAAATTGTGTTTAAATTCCACATTTTCACAACTACACATAAGGGTAACGTGATGCTTCCAGGAATGCAATGCAAAGGCTCAAAACAGAATTATAATGAATTCCCAGGGAATTTATCAACAAAGACTTTTTCTCTTATTCTTTCCTTTAGCAATGATCTATCTTAAAGGATAGTATAAGAATATGTAGAGCTCATGGCATCTAGACAGAAAACAGATATTTGTTTGTATACTTTCTAATATAATTTAGATCCCTAGAGAGAAATATCTTTTGGATTATCCCTTTTTATGCCTGAGTACACTGCACTTTCCCACTGAGAAAATATTCTGTCAATCAACGTGGGTCCTGCTTCCTCTTTGTCGTATGCCAGTTTTCCTCCACAGTGCCAAACCCAGAACTGACAACTTATAGCAGGCAGAGCAGATGGGAACACAACTGCCCTGAGCTACAGAGATGCTGCAAACTACTTTTAACAAATACCAAAAAAATTATGAATGGTTTATAAGCAGCCTCATCTAAAAGTTGAAGCAGTCACCACAGCATCTTCCAACCATACAATCTATGCCTGCAGTTAAGAGGGAACCTTCAGAGGCAGCTCAGTTTAACTTATATTTAAATAAAACAAAAGAGTTGTTTATTGGTGCCCTGCCAAGTGCCCAAAAGGGTCGCACACAAAAAAACTTGCAGGATCTTGGGACTCTGCACACGTCAGTCACGGAGCCTCCCTCCTGGCCTGCAGCACCAGCAGCACCACAGCCCTGTCCCACCTCCCTGCTTACAGAGGAGCCTGGACTTTTTTGAATCCCTTGCTACATTCTCATCACAGCTTGGCTGGAGGGGCAGAGGCCTCAAGGAGATGTGGTTAGACAATGCCTATCGCAAGAACAGCTCAGTTTTGCTCCAGCAGACATCAGCCCTGAAACAGCTGACCCAAATGTTGGCTCTGTGCATGCACTGGTTTACTTTTCTAGCTTTGGATGTTGTATATATAAGTTGGTATGACATGCATTTTTATTTCCAGTACTTGTTTTTTAATGTCATCTTAGCCTTCTGAAACCACAAAGCTTCCCCACTTAATAAATCGTGTAACCTGAAAATAAGAATCATTTGCTACCAACACACAAGTCAAACAGTTGGGAAGGGGAAAACAAAGAAATAGAAAACACATGAAATATATTCCTGAGAACAAAAGCCAGGCAACCAGTGGTATAAGTAAGATGATAGCAAGAAAAGATCTTACTACTCTCTGGGAAGTCAGATTTTCAGTATACCACCTGAAGGTACTCGTAATCACTGCCTGTGTAAATCAGAGTAGAGAAAATGGTGCCCCTGTCTGGGCAGCCAGTGCACTAAGAAACAGACAGGACTTTATGGTAAAATCTGAAAGCTTCTCCAAGTTTCTCATCAGTATGGCATAAAGGTAATTAAAACTGGTGACAGTTTTTATATATGTTCATTGGCTTCCAGCTTCCCAATACCTTTTTGCTTTATATTGCTAGGCCATTTCTTTTTCTTGTGCTAGACATATATCAAATCCTTTAAAAAAGAAAGGCTAAGAAAGGCAATTCAATCCTCCAGATAAGTCATTTAACACATGCTTTGCTTAATTGATTGGAAAACCCTGATGTCTGTACTGTTTATTGTACTGAGACAGAAGAAGGGATAGGAGCCACTGGAGAATATAGAATACTGCCCCTTTGGGGCAGTGCTGGCTGCAGAAGCTCACTCTGCTGACCCACAACCACCCTTGCCCCCTTGCATTGTCAATTGCTGCCCCTCCAGGTTTTGCAGAGCTGCCAAGCTGCACTGACCACCCAAGAAATCAAACCTGGAAACAGCCATCTCGAAGTGCACCGTAAAACTGCAGAGGATTGCAGCCATCTTTTTGCACACCTGCTGCCTCCTGGGAATGGTCCCACAGGCTGAGCAGAGGACCAGGCACAGGAGGCTGGTGCCAGCTGGGCAGACCTGGTGCACCTGCCCAGGTTCATGCTCGCCAAAAGCCATCTATGTCTGTGCTGCTCCCAGAGGAGATGGCCCCAGTTCCTGATGGACCCTCTTTCTTTCCTCCAGCCTTGTCTCTTTCATACACACACACACACACACACACACACACAAAATATTGTGAGTTGGAATGGACCCACAAGGATCATCGAGTCCAACTCTTAAGTGAATGTCCCATATGGGGACACAAGTGCAATCAGTCCATTCGAGGGCTTAGGTGGACTGAAAACATAACCCTTTTTCCCCTTTCAGTTTTGTTTTGTTGCAATGATTAACCTGATCATCACAGGGATGTCTGAGTGCAAGTGCCTCACAGGCATGTGGTAACCCATGTGCTTATTCTCCTTGTAAGAATAAGTAGCATGAGCAAATAAATGCAAAGCATTATTCACTGTTGCAGACAAGAAACTGTTTCCTCTAGACACATCAGAACAGGAAGTGCTTCCATCTGCAAATGTGTTAGCTAACTTGTTTTAACTAATGTGATTTTAAGCCTGACTTAACATTAAATATGGACAAGCCACGGGCTTCCCCAGTGATCTAACCACAGCCAACATACATGTTTTTAAATAAAGCTTGCCATCACTTGTATCCTACACTCCTAGAGTTTTCCTGACACATTTAAATTTAACTGATGGCTTGAGCATACAAACCCAGTGATCATGTTAGGAGGATGCACAAGTGGAAGGTTCCCAAATACTTTGTGGATCCTACACCGTATGTCTCACAGAGAGTAGAGGCATAATTTTATGGGGACCATGATAGAATTTGTCAAACATCTGGAACTAGATGTGTGGGAAACTGGGGAAAACGTGCGCCTCTTTCCTGTTCCTCAGTCTTTCAGTGTGTCCTACCTTCCTGCTTTGACCCCCCCCAATGCAGTATCACTTCTAGAGAGGACACAACAGGAGCCGAATTACTGGAAGTTGTGTTCATATCTCCTGCATTGAGTGTAGCCTCCTAAATTTCTTCAGGAGTTCAAGCAGCCTCAGCACTCTGCCACAGCCGTCACTTAGAGGCAGAACTCTCCACAACTCCTCTTGCAAACCTCTCTTTTTTTCCCCAAGGGAATGAAACACCTAATTTCAAAATGTCAGCTGCTGAGCAAAGGCAAGATTTTATCTTATTTTTGACATGCATTATTTTTCAAGCAAGGTAAAAATTGGTGAGTTCTTCCTTTACCAGGTGACCCTTCAGAACCTATTTCCTCAGCCACTGGAGTTCCGTCAACCCTCTGGGGCATCCTGAAGTACCACTGACATTTAGGCACACTTTGCCTTTGAGGGCTAAGATTTGAGCACTGGGGCTAAGCCTTGGACACTTTTGCTGTACCAGGCCCTCTGACTGAGACCCCAAAACTTCTAGTGAGGCTGCCACCTTAGAATTAATACTCTGGGTTTAGTTAGTGAGGCATCTCCAAAGCCAGGGGAGCAAGAAGCATCTGCTACAGGGCTGAGACCTCAAGTTGCTGCATTTCTTACACTGTTGCAACAGGGAACGTCTCTGGTAGTGTGAAAAAAAGACAAGAAAGGCTAAAACTCAGGGTTCTGCACTCAGTGGTAGGCAGCTCCACACAGGGAATATGCATTAGGCAATACATCCCTATGTAGGAGAGCTCAGCCCAGTTTCCCCACTGCCAGCTGGAAATCCATACCTCATTTCAGAAGTGAGGCCTGAGTCTGTCACCTTGGGCAGGCTGTAGACACAAAGGTCTGTCACCTGAGAGTAAGGAGACATGCCTTTTAATCTCCAGAATTTAAGCAGGTATGTCTTTTTCACAACAGACAAATGTTGCATGACAAATCTAGTAATGAAACTTTCATAAATTCTAACTGTTCTTCTGTAAAGCACAGCTCTGAGAGGCTGCAGAGAAAGGCTACGAGAGCTCCAGTCCCCATTCATGCAGCATGATAACATTCTCTGTGAATAAAAAATGTCTTTATCACCCTTCTCCTCCTCCATGAAAATGAAACCCTGTGACCTACTACTCCAGCTGATTATAGCTTTACATTTCTAAGGGAAAAAGAAAAAGCAAGCCACACAAATGAAACTTCGAAGACTATCAGCTGCATGTGCTTTAATTCCAGAGAAAGCATTTGTATGCCTGTCTTCCACAGATGTGATGTGGAACCCAAAAACTGTTTAATACATCTACTCACCCTTTATTTTAGCCACCCTCACATAAGACTCAACTTGCACTGGATAGCAAGGTATGACATGGGAAATTTGCATCCACGTCTTAGAGACGTCATCAGTCCACAGGAGGACCAAAAGTCATGCCAAGTCCAGAAGGCATTGCTCCATGTATTTCCATGCTTTTCTATCCCTCCCCCCAGCTCAGACTTTGTCCATCAGTGGAGAGGAGTTACTTGTGTGCCTTGCTCCAATTATGGGATGAGTGAACTCTGACTCCATTTTGATGCCACTTGTAAAGTCCAAGAACAATATGCTCTGAGACTTGTAGCTGTTTTCTGTATTGTGCTTATTTTTAATACTGTAAAGCCAGAATTCCCAGGGTATTAAAGCAGCCAGAAGTGAAAACAAAAAGACCAAAGCCATGGCTGCAATGCAATTTGTTAGAAACCACAGAAGCATGTGCTTCATACTGAGGTTTACTCCTCAGTACACAGAACGATGTAGCAGACATATACACAGGGACTCCTTCAAACTGTCCCCAAAACCAAGTAGCATTACATTCATGAAGAACATGTTAGATTTGGCACAGACACTCTTCTTGTGTAATCATTTTAGCATGGAGAAAAAAGTGCTCCAATTACTTCAATACTATCTTGCACTCTCTACAGATTCTACTTCTTTAATTACATTAGGTATTAAATCTGCCCTCCAACCATAACCTAAAGTTTCCACATAATTAAGTATTCCACCTCTGCTATGAACAAACAATATTTCCTCTTTCTGTGTATGACTGTGCATGTAGAAACAAAACCAGCATGTAATATGTTAACAGTGCCTCTTCTCCCCCTCCTGAAAATATTCTTTGCTACTTACAAATTTTGTATGTGTGTATGTTCTCCCATTCATTTTCTGAAAATGCTTCACAAAAAAAGTTGAAGCCTATCAGCAAAAAGAAACGTGAGGAGGATCCCCAAGGAAAAATCAAAAGCAACAAGGACGTACTGCATCACTCTTCCTATCCCTTAGAGTCCCTTTCATGTTTTCTGTGACATTGAACACAGTGCCATCCCTCTGAACTGGAGCCCAAAGATAGTTCAAAGGTTAGAACATCCCATTTAACTCCCACACAAAGGCTTCAACATAAAACCCTACCCTGATTATTTATAGCATAAATCAAGACACTGTCCAAAAAGAGTTAGGCAGCCAAGCCTGCCTCAACCAGACTTATCAATAGGTTGTTGTTTTGCCTTATGCCAGGTTTATATTTGCTGCAATAATCATGCAAATTGAGGGCAAGTCATGCATATATATTTGCAATTTATGTGCTCAGTGTTTACCCGGCTCCTTTGGTGAAACTGTGGTGGAAGAACTCTAGCATAGCAGGAGCAAATCAAAGGACATACACAGTGAAACTGCAGAAAAAGCTGTAAAGAAATACTCTCAGAAGCAGATTTTAAAAATACTCAGTTATCAGTAAAATGTGACATGCCCCATCATTCCAATTATTTATTTCACCCAGTTTTGTAATTTTAATCTTTTACAATGAGTTAAGGTATCTTACTCTACGTTTTAACAGCAAATCTATATTTTTATGAAGAAAGATACGTATTTGTCATTTTTATTAGTTTCTGTAACAGACTCTATTCAGGTTTTAAAATATCTGAGAGAAGAACCTGGTGTTATTAAAGGGTTGGCTGGACAACATGATGCAATGCTTAAGCTGCACATAGTTTTTAACTGTAAGCTACTTATTGAAATAAAATGAAGACTCATCATCACATAAATATTTCATGAATTCATATCAAATTTGCTGAATTGTTAGCTTCAGACAAAAGAAATCAGTGAAAAATGGAAAGGCTTCATTTTGACATTTTGAAAATGAAAGGTTTTGATTTTCTCATTTGTAGTTACTTCCATATACAAATTTTCCTTATTTCATAGAATATTTGAATTTGTTTGAAACCAAAATAAAATCTTTCATTCCACGTCAAACAAAATGTTTCACTCAACTCAAAGCATTTTGGAGTCTGTGGGGTACAGTGGTTATTAGCTCTCAATTCACTGAAATTTTCATCTAATTCACTCTCACTCTGACATGAAACCATCCTTTTTTCCTCACAGACCCTCTGAAACAGAAATGCCTGTTGTTCTCCATCCTCTGTTCAGTGGGCATTTTTCATATTCAGCATTCAGTGTTCTACAAAATGTTTTCAGTATTAGGAGGGCGTACTCAGTACTTCAAATGCTTTTTTACAGATAAGTAAAAAACCCCAGTGTAATAGCAACAGAAATACCCAGAAGTTAATTAATCATGTTTTCTTTCAATTTAGAAAAGCTTCCTTAGAAACCCCTACTCTAAGGCCTAGGAACTCAACCCTTATGTGTTAATTCATGAATGACAATGGCCTTCAACAAGCCTTTAAAATCACCCAAATTCACAGTTGTAGCAGCTGTGGGACCATCACACAAGGTGACTTTTCAGCATAATGCAGATTGTGAAGGCCAGATGTATCTCATCCACCCCAAAAAGTAGGCATCTGGCTTTCCTGGCAGTGTAGGGGCTTCCACACTAGGCAATGGAGAGAAACAGGCAGTTCAATTAAGTATTGCATCATCTTCTGGGAGAGGTGTCTCAAACAAGGTGGAGCACATACCTCTGGAAGTTCTACCATCAGCAAGTGATTGTAAGGGAGTGTTTGCTGACAGCATTTCAGGGTAGATGTTTAGTTTTAGAATCAGTCTGGCCCTGGCAGTCAGCACAGACCAAAAACTCTCATAGCCCTTAACTGGGAAACACTGGCCGTATCTGCAGTCTACCTTGCCAGCTCTGTGCATCATCCTCAGGTCCCTATGGAGAAACAGCTCCCATTTCATGGCCAAGTGAGCATCACCATGGAAATGCTGATTTGTTATAGCTCCTCATCCATGTCTCTATTGTGAACACCAGAAGAACTCAGACAAGGAAAACTGCATTTATTCCTGTGTATCTGAGTCCAAATGCCTGGAACCTGTTTCCAGCTGAAGCTCTACAAAAGGAGCAGGTATCGAGCTCTCTGTGCTTCACCTCCAGGTTTCTACCTCAGGAGCAGGTGTTCCTGCAGCTATTGTTTGTTTATCTTAGTTACCTTTCACAGAGCAGTTAAAGGCTGTGCAATGATCTCTGCTAATCTGTATGAGAGTTTTCCTGCCCCACACCCTCCACATTCACAGTATGCTCCTTCTGAACAGCCACCTTTCCTCCCCTCCCAAAACTTGAGCTCAGTAAACCTCCTCATCACCAGAGTCTTCAAGCAGAAGCAACAAGAGAGAAGATACTTGCATTTTCCTGCAAGCACACCCCTCCCAAGGGTGCTGGCCACTGGGCAAGCCTGCCTACCTGCTGCCCTGCCTGCTTGCACCAAAAAGCAGCAAAAGGTCTTGCACCTGCCTTACAGTGCCCATGGGTACCCATGCTTGCCCTTGGCTACCCACCTGAGTGTCTGCTGATGGTTAGAATCCCTTCCATTCCATAGAAAAAAAACACCACCAGAGATACCTGGAACCAGGCAAGGAGGTGCCATATTCCCAGATACTGACATGTTCTCTACTGTGGCCTCGAGGAGAGTTTTCTTAATAAATTATTACTGCTGAGATTTTTTTTTTTTTCTGTTGGCTTATCTTCAGACATTCCAGTGATTTAAACCTTGGCAAAAGGCAGAATAGTATCATCCAGCATGACTGCAGTACACTTTAGTAAAAAAAAAAATAAAAAAAATGCATATATTGCCTAGTGCTTTCTCACGGAGAGTGTGTCTGGGCACAATTCCATTTACCAAAAGAAATATAGAGAAAACTTTTTCTAGAGCCAAAGATGAGCAACAAATACATTCTTCTGTAAATAAAAATCATCCTAATGTGTCACTTAGAGGAGATTCTTAGTCTGTGGAAAATTCAAACAAAAAGACCATTACTGTGAGGCAAAATACATTTACTGTTTTTATCTTAATTTTAGTAGTATTATTGTGGATTATTTGTGTCTAATTGTTATTTCTTCTGTATTTTTACTTTAATCCAGAGTACACTCAGAATTCTACACAGAATTGCACTGGATCCAGTGCTTTCCAAAGAAATTGTGCTGTCACCCAACCAGTACAATGACTTCTCTGTAAGCTGAAGCAAGAAAAATAACTGAAATGAAGGCACTGGGAAGGATCTCATCTATGTGCTGTCTTCTTCTAGTAAACATATATCCTGTGTTATTTAAACATGGTATATTCTAGAAGTTTTTTATGATGTTTGAATTTCCTTTTAGGAAAGTACACTGAAATGCAGGGTTTTATTTTATTGAACAGATGTACAATTTGCTGAGAAAAGTCAAATCATTCTATGTTCTGCATTTTACATACATTCTGAGTAGTGTGTCAAAGAGGATGAGCTGCAGAAATCAGAATCTTTTTTCCCAAAATCCTCCTTTGAGACTAATTGTTAGGTAGCAGAACTCGGATGATTATTACAGAAACTATTCTCCTTACTTATGTGCCTAAGTAAGAATCACATATAAAATGTTAGTTGCTAATTTAGTCTGAATCCCTCTTCTGTCTGCTGATGTTATGGGTGATTTACCAGATTTCAGATACACTTGCCAGATAATTAATGCACTGGCAGAGCTTTAGTGCCTTTCTCAAGCTCTGTTAATTTTCCACATGTTTGTATCCCAGGCATAAAATCACCTTTTAGTGGAGTTCACAATGTAATATGAAAGAATGAAAAAAAAAAAAAAAAGAAAACCCAGAAGATTTATAATTTGTGTCTAACTGTAAATGCATGGGCATGAAATTAGCAGGAGCACAAGCAGAGTCATTCTGATTTGACAATCGATAGGTAATGCTTGTCTTATTTCAGATCACAGGTATTATTAGCGCTATGCTCATTTTTTCTGCAGATGCTGTACATGCTGCAAAGGGCTGGCATGTGCCTGTCCAGCCTCCTCTGAGTCACCCACAGCTGTCACACTGTCATTTCACGACTGCCCTCATTACTATCACCATATGACGTGCAAATCAGAGAGCTCCACGTGAAAGTCTATCAGTTTCTGACATCTTGAGACTCATCAAGACTATAGACATTTTGAAGGGATATAAAATGTTTTGGAAATGCATAAAAAGAAAACCCATGTGGATGGAAATTACTGCAATAACATGTCGATATGGGAAATAATCTTCCAGACCACCCATTTGTACAATTTGAAAATCACTCATTCACTGGTAAGATACACTCGATTGTGAAGACATAAAAGGTAGCAATCCTTTTCATAATTACTTTAGCAATACATATGAAAATGGCACTACAATTGAATCTTGCTCAGAAAATCCTTCTGTGTATTGGCAGAATATGGATTTATACTAGAAATGTCTACAAAAAGGAGAATGAAAATAACAGAAAAGGAAGCCAAGTTAAGGGAAAAGCCCCAACAATTTAAGCTACATGTAGTTATAATGTGGGGTTTAAGGTTAATGAAAAATACCTGAAATAATAATTTCATTTTAATTGCCTCCTTTATATGTAATAAACAGCAGTTATGGATAGAGAATCATAAATTAATTTTTAGAAGCTGTCACTGAATGACAGAGCTTCAGAACATGTTGTAATTGCACACTAATACCCCAGAACAAGAAGACCAAAAAACCCCAGATTGGAAGACTTTACAACAAATCTTACCATGATGGTGTCTTGACTCAAGAAGTCACAAGTCAACTTGAGTTCCAAAGGGTGGGGTTAGCAAAAGCACAAGCCCTGTGAGTGTAGTGACCCTCTGGAAATAAGGCTCTGCTGGCAACAGGCTCAGAGGAGAAAGCCGTAAGGTCTTGGTGGCTGCAAAGCCATATCAGAGAGAAGGAGGAGCTGGGGAGCCAATGTTGGCTTTTTGTGGTTTGCTGCAGGATATGAAAACACCCAGCAAAAGAATGTTTTTCTCCTCACAAAATAATTCTTCTAACATGGAACCCCCAGGAAGGTCATAAACTATAAGCATTGCTAGCTGTTGATTTACCTCAGCTGTTGCCAGGGTTTTTATTTTTGTCCTGACATTATTTAATATGAAACACAACAAAGGCAGCTGAGTTTTTTGTGTCACTTTCACAACCAGGAGAGAGAATTTCCCTCTGTGCTATGACATCAATAGCTCTGTGGTGAAGTACAGATGATTATGAGAAAGTTGAAGAGATCTATCACTGAAAAGGGATTGTTGCCAGTAGTTTTCATCTCTGTTACTACTATTTCACCTTTCTAAATGTTATCAAAACAAGAGCACTGGTACTGATCAGGTGATGCAATATATTATATTCACTGTTGAAACCATTGTTCATATGAAAACCAATGAGCAAAAAAGACAAAAACTGAGAACTTCTGAAAATGCCACCTCAGATTTTTATGTCATTTTATTCTTCACATAAGAAGAATAAAACACACTTTTCACTTCACAGTGAAAACACAGTGAAACACACTTCACACACTTCTCAGTATAATCTGGTCCCTTAACTATTCTGATGTGGCCATGTGTACATCTCCCACACCCTGAACAAAGCCCTTTTCCACTTCCATTCACATAACTCAACCAAGGTAAGGCTGTCAGAGGCTGTGCTTCTCCAGTCTGGTCCTCACTCACAGCATGTCCACTTCCCTCTGCTCTTACAATGCATAAAGGACACCTTCAAGAAGATACAAACACACTAAGAACTGAGTATGGAGTCTGGAAGTCAGTCCTTTCCTAAATCTAGTAACTATGACCTCCTACCCCATCTAAGATACCATTAATACGCTAAAACTCCACTTATGCAGAGATAAGTCCTCTGTTTGCTACCTTAATTTACAGAGTTTCTTTGAATTAGGAGGCATTCCTAACGAATGGGCCAGTTCAGCAAGTCATAGTAATTTCTTTGTAAGTCTGCCTTAACCTAGAAGGCAATTTATGTCCTTTTTTGTCATTACTGAGCTGTAAAGTACTTTACCATCATCACCTGTTTCATACACGTAACCTTGCTTTTTTTCCAGAAAAAATACAGAACATTAATGTTTATTGATGAACTCTCTTTTCTGCATCATTAACGATTTTGCCATCTCCATCAAGTAATGCCTTATACTGTTGTTCGGTTATCTTTTTTTCTAACATACTTAAATAATCTTTACTGTCCCCAGCACTGCTAACCATTGATTTTCCCCTGATGCCTTTAGCTTCCATCATCAATTATCTACACTTTGTAACTTCTAACTTCTATTGATTATCATCTCCTAAGCTTTTTTTTTATTTAGCTATAATATTGCTTCTTTATTTCTAATTACTGCCTTTTTCATAATCCTGAAACAGAATAGGCTTTTAGACAAAAATTGTCACACTCTGTAAGAGAATCTATATCTCCTCATCCAATAAAATCCATTTTAAAAACTCTTTGCATTTTTGTAGAAAAGATTTTTCCCACAGTTTATTTTACTACTAGTTTTCCTCAGCTTTGTGTATTGATCCTTCTGAGGAGCAAAGCAGATATATTACTTGTTCTTTAATGACAGGAACCTTTATGCCCATATTGAATATAACCAGGCTGTGATCACAGGGTCCTCACCATTCACTCAGGTAAAATTTCTTTATCATTGTAAGAAAATTTTAGAAAGCAGTTGCCTCCTGAGGTAGGATATTCTCATCCATCTTTTATTCAAACTTTAATAACATGTTAGCATTGTCTTCAGGAGGCAGCATGTCTCCCACTGTGATGCCCTACATCCCTGCCATTCTTCCTTCCACCCATCACAGACAGAAATGTAAGCAGCACCTTACAGATTTTAGCCTTTCTGTTAACCTTGTGAGTGATCTGAGGACATCCACCACCACACTGTTCACTGAGGCTCTGCTGATTAATATTGACCCACATGCTTTCAAGATCCCAGCGCTATCCATATTCATACAACAGGCAGCACTGGCTTTGTGCAGACTGTACTATAGATTCTCCCCACTCTCTGCCCAACCTTCTTGCCCTCTCTGTCTTTCATAAGCAAGATAGAAACCAATGACCTTAATATTTCAGTATTAGAAACCAACCTATTAGTTTTTAGAAATGGCATTTGTACCATAATTGTATCTTTTCTTCACGGATAATGTTTCATTCCTACAGTTTGTCTGAAGTATTAATGCAATTTCTAAGCATTAAGATTATCTCTTTATCTGACATTCTATATCACATTGACTCATTTTGTTTTGCAAAAAAAAAAATAAAAAAAATCTAAGTTTGAACTCTGTTGCTCTCTCTTTTGTTTTATGTCTCCTTTGATGAATTATCTAGTTATTTTTCCTTGCACTTTGTATGTTTAGGATTCTATGATCTGGGCGCGGTGTGATGAATAATTTTCCACAGAATCTTAACTTCCAGTTTCACCTCAGAAGGGCAGTCATCTATCCAAACCCTGGGTCTCCTAACTTCTGTGGTTTTCACCTCATTCAATCATTGAAATGATATCTAAGAAAATAAAACTGGCTTTTCTCCATGTCCTTGCCCAAAGTCTTCTATAATTTGCATAATTCTACATTTACCCAAATAATTTCCTCTATTGTTAGTAACCACTGGTGGAAACTTGCCAATCTTACAGTTTCATTCAATTTTATTTTTTTTTTAATCTAGGGAGACAGCTGACAGATTTCTTGCTGAATTCTCTATTCATTCACCTAAACATAGCACTGCCTGTGTTACTTGAATTTTAGGATGGCTGAAGAACCTCACAGCAGCAGATTAAATCCTCAATTCCACAAGCTGTAACCTCTCAAGTATCTCTCCAGTGGCTCTCCTGGTCTACAAGAGGAAGTTTCTCCCATAATTTTTTTTTCACTGGGTATCTGAAAAAGGGCTGGTATTTATATCAGACTGCATGGCTTCTGGTTTGCTTCCATCATCTCATCATATTTCTTAAATTTCTAATTTTTCCTTTTCTCCTTTTCACACATTCCTCCCTTTAGTATTTCAACACCTGGTTGTCCATGTGTGTTTCTTTCAAATACTGCTCATTGTCAGGACCCAGGCTTGTAAAATCATGTAGGTTCTCACTCACTGATGATTAGCTTGCACTCATACACTGGAAATCTCATTTTTTATCAAGAAAAGTCAGTCCAAAGTAACTCCAAACTCTGGGTTTCACCGGAGGGCCACTGAACCTGTCACTGAAAAAACATTCAGATGTCTTCAAGAAGCTCAAAAGAACCTTGCTTTACCAATCACAGAGAGAACAGTGAGCCCTGTCCAATAGAGACAACTGAACAAAGAACAGGAAAAAGATGCAAATGCTTTGGCAAAACACCAGACAGACATTTTCACCTCTTCACTCAGAAGCAGCCTGCAATTCCTGCCTCGCCCAGGTGAACTCTCCTTAGCATAACCACTGCCATGCCCCTATCTATATTTTATGTAGTATTTGACCGTTCTCATTTTATAAACTAAATCACCCTCTGAGACCATGGCTAGTTCATTTAGGAGTGCTGGAGAATAAATGATACTTCATTTAGGTTATTATCTGAAGATTTATGCAGATTAGCAGAGATATGTCATTGTAAACTGTCTGGATTCACAACTTCAGCAGTCAAAAAGGAAAAAAACACAAGGGTCAAGCTACAGTTATGCACATGTGCTTAGAATCATCCCTCCTGACTCCAGAAACCTACTTGAGGTTCCCAAACTGAAAGCACAGTCACCTTCACCTCCATACTCAATGGAGGATGCAATGAAGGATGATAGATGATTGAGTTCCTTTGGAAAAGAGAGGGAAATCAAACTGCCTTCCAGAAACTGATCATTCCTCTCCTGTCACTGCACAGAGGGGAACTCTGCAACAAGAGTTAGGTGCACTGGTCCCTTACAAAGGTCACCTTACAAAGGTCAACAGCTAGCAAATACCAGCGAAAATTGACATTTGCTTCATTTGAATTACAGTATTTTCCCCAAATAGACTGGTCATCTTCCTTCCAAAGAGCTATTTTAGTTGTGAATTTTTCTAACAGGCAGCTTCTGTGTTCCTGTTCAGACACAATCAGTGATTTGATGCATTAATAACATCTCAGTACTGAGGCAACTTAAGACTACAAAATGTTGAGGATGTGTGGTGTTCCAGTCTTAATGTGCTTTTCCTGAGGAGTGCTGCAATGAGGCCAGTTTTTAAGTGTCATTATGACACACTCCTGGGCTTTCACTTTGACTTCTTTTCACATCTTGTTGAGCTTTCCAATGTCTGAAAAGGTTATTTTGATATGTGGAGGTCACGTGTTAAAAACCTGAAAGCAAGGTCCCTTGCTAATGGTGAACTGAAAGCAATTGTTTGGCAGTTCATCATATAAATTGCTCTATACATTTTTGGGAATTGTAAAAGGAAAAAATTGTACTTTGTCCTCTGAGGAGGGGATGTAAAGATTATGTCCAAGAGATACTGTTCAGCCACTGAGAGCTGGAATGGGGATTAGAATAAGTGGGTGGGGAGAGAAAAAGCCACTCCTGTCAGTGGCTTTTTCTTGTCAGCCACAAGAGTACTGGCAGGTGAGAGGAGGTAAGAAGGAAGTCTGGGGAGTTATAAATAACAACAGGAAGAGATAATATTATAGAGACAGGCAATTTTACAAAGTTGACATCTACAAGGCTAACATCAGACTTTTGTTACACAGACAAGTTAGAATATCTGTATTTAATACAGATTTTCATAACTTTCATTTAATATTTGTGCTAATTCCTTTTTGGAAATGTGTATTTTGTTTTAAGGGTAGTTTATTCCAGTTTAGGTGGAATGAAGTGCTCAGCAATTTTAATGAGGCAAAGTAATGTTAATTAAAACCAATGAAGGAGATCTCCCACAGCCTGCTCTGGCACTTGAGGCACTCTGTCTTAAATACTAAGTAAACAGATGCAATTTATCTTTCTGACCTGTCAGGAAAATATTTTTTTCAAATTCTTCCATGTTGAGAACAACATATAAGGCTGGTTGCCTTGGTGGATTGCAGGAAGGAAGAGCTTTGGTCATTATAAAAAAAAAAATTCACGTCAATACATGAAATTCTGCCTCAGGTTCTTTTCTTCCCAAACTGAAACAGGACCTGGAGAAACAATCCACAGAAGTTTCCTCCCCATATTCACAGAGACAGCATGCCATCAGTTCTTCCAGAAGCAATACTCCTTTGGGACACAATGAGGGTGTGGCAAGGTTATTTGCAAGTTCTGAATCAGACCATCACACTCTTGCAATAGGTTTGGATCTTCTAGCAGGACTCATCCCACCAAAATGGGCTGGACTACTCAAGGGAGCAGCAACACAGGTGGAACCTAAAACACTGGGATCTGAACCAGGTATTACTATTTGATCATAATAATATTTACAGTACTTAACTATAGTGTAGTCCTTCCTTAGCACTCAGATATCAAGAATCATAAAAGAAAAAATTACACAATTGCCTAGCAACATGCAATACAAATACTGGCCAGCAAGGCTGGAGGGAAAAATAAAAGGGTTAAACAAAAAGATTGTCTGGGCTTCAAGAGCTCAGATGTGGTTGGAGCTTAAAAGGAAACCATGAAAAAAGTTGCACCAAAATTTACAGGGGAAGCACAAACAGTTCCATTTGTTTGTTTTTAGGGTAATCATAGGCAAAATAGAAATGCAAGCAGAAGTAAGAGAGGATTTTTTGGGAAGCAGTTGTGTTGTTCTGCTTTGTTTCTAGTTTTTCATCTTTATTTTATCTGCTAACATTGCAGATTCAGGCTTGCAGAGAGGCTAGGATGGAGAGAGACCAGATATTTTAATATATGAACCTGACTTGGTAAAAGCATGTTTACTGTTGTCCAGTCAAGTATCTGCCACACAGCAGAACGGATTGTGAAAGAAATGGGAAGCACTGTGAAGGATTTCCAAGACCAGCAACTTGATGAGCAAAATCTCAGTAATGCCATGACCTCTGACACTGGGTGTGTACTGTAGTCTTCCCTTAATTAGCATCTCAGTAGAGAACAAGTGCCTCTAAATGATGGTATGAATTATTTTCATACACGTGGCTATTGATACTGTGCACCAGTTGTAAAATATTTTAATATTCTGTGCAGTTGGTGATGACATCAGACCTTCTGAAATATATACTAAAGCTCTGGATCACAATTCAAAGTGTATGTTCTGCCTGGTCTGCTGAGGACATAACGGCACAAAACTAGGATGCCTTTAATGAATAAAACACTAGTCACTGATACCATGTGCATTATACATACTTTCCACTTCACTGGCAAAGCAGTTACAGCTTTCACTGCCTGGAGCCATCCTACATTGGGCTGTGACTGTATCACATCTGAGAACATAAGCACATTGAGGCGGTGCGCTCTTTGAACAGGAAACGTTGAAATGAAACCAAACATGCTGCCTGAAATGTTCCTGGCACCTCTGCCTCTGAGTCAGCAGCAAACCCACACCTCAGTCTGTTCCTGGGGTCACCGTGCAGCTCTGCCCAAAGGACCAAACCATGTTTGCCTCTGCTCAGAAGAGCTGCTGCTCAGCTTCTGGTTGTTTGGCCAGATTTCCGTGCAGTCAGACCCTGTCTACTACCTCTGCTTCTACAGCAGTTTCAACAGAGTACTGTAATTTCATTATTTTTCTGCCCTAAACTATCATTTTATGTCCCTCCACACTGCTAAAGCAACTACCATAATCCATGCTAAAAGCATAAGGCAGCAATTCTCAACACCACATTAAGGCTTTAACCTAAGCTTGTGTTCATCAGGGGGAATTTAAAGTCCCTCAGCAGTAATTGCACAAAAAGACCCCAGCACCAGGATCCTACCTGGTTTGAAGCTGGCAAAGAGTGTGCCTTTGCTAATCCAGAAATGCCAAAGAAATTCAAGCTGGAAATACATGAGAAACTGGCCCAATTCTGTCAACTATAAAAGAATAATGCTTCATCAATATATGCATTGATTTAACCATATTTAGTCCAAATTGGTTTTAGGACAAATTTAATGCAATCTGGAAGTTGCTTATTTTTGTGCAATGTCATCAGAGAGAGTGGTGGATAGTATTTGGGTTTTTCTTCAGGAGCCAGCTACAACAAAACAAATGGCTCCCCCAGGAAAATAGGAATATTAATGGAAAGACCCATGATGACCATAAGTAAATCATTGTCTTAACCTGGCATTCAAGTCTCACAGCTTCCTTCAGGCATGGCATAAAGTCCCTTCTGATGGTGAGTGTCTACATGTCCAGTACATGGGACAATGTACGGCTATTGGTCTGACAATGTAATGGGTACTGGCATGAGCCAAGAGGAGCAGGGGTACACTAAATGATGGGGCTCTAGGGACCCTGCCACTGTCCCCCTCTCCCCAAAACCTCAGTGCAGGGTGCACCTTGCCAGCAGATCACAGCTCCAACCTGTCAGCAACAGCCAGACACCACAGGAGAGGGTGGGAGCTGCAAAATGTCCATTTTCTGTGGAGTCTCCTAGTCCACTCACAAATAGTGCAAAAGCTGCATGCTGGATTTAGTGTAAATTCACAGAGCTTTTCTCAATTCCACACACTCTCATGGCAAACTGAGAAAGACCATAAACAACTTTTGCATTAAAGTAAGTTGATTAGGTTTGCTTTTTTGCTATTTTTGTCTAAGTGCGCTTGATGTTTGCTCCTATTGTATACTGATCAATGTAACAGTCACTCATGCATCCCCCCCAGACCTGGAGGTGAATATATAAAAAGACATAATGTGAGTGGTTCAGCTGTCATTTGCATTTGTGCAAATCAGGCCTAACTTCATTAAATAAATGTAATTGCACCAATCAAAACAAAAGTTTAAACACCTTATTTCAAATACTTTTGACAGACTACAGTTAGTGCAATAAGATTTAAAGTAATGAAAACTTCAATTGTTATGGAAAAAAGAATATGTTGATTTCCTGTTTTCAGTTAAACATTTCTCTTTCTCACCACATCTTTCCAGCAGAGCAAATATTTTTTGATCAGGCCTAGTAACCAGTGTTTTCTAAGAGATCGGTGATGAAGACTATTTCCAAAGCACTCAGCTTTCCATTTCCTGATTCTGGCATTTCATTCACTTTAGTGTAAACTTATCCAGTCAAGAAAGGACCTAATTTTTTTTTTTTCCAGAGTCCTCATAATCCAGGTCCTTTTGCCTAGACATAATGCATCCTACTTTACTTAAAGTCTAAGGTAGATCTACAAATTCAAAGCAGATTGCTTTTTCCTTTCCTGCTCTCCAGGCTATTCTTAGTAACCCATACTAGTCTCAATACATCCAGAAAAAAATTGCCTTTTGCCTTTTGGCTTTGGGAAGTGGGAATTATTTCTGAAGAAATTTATAAATATTTGCTCTGAATGCCTGAACAAATGAGTTATTTCCTGTGACTTGCCTCTTGATACCTTAAATCTGTTAACATTTTGGCATCAGATCCTCGGCTCCCTCAGTGTCTCAGATCACTGATGGCTTATGAAAAAAGGACAAAGTAATCCCTGGAAACACTGAGAACCAAGAAAAAAAAATTAAATAAAAATAGAAAGGAAAACAGCTTAGGCTCAACTGGAAGCAGAGGCTGGACTGAGTGAACATTAGCAGTTTCTGGTGGCTCTGTTATTCTGGTGCTTTTACTGTTGTCCCTCCTAAATCTCCAAAGGGCAGATTTAAAAGGCTTCATGTCAGTGGGTCCTTCATGGCCCTCAGGCTGCTGCTTAGGATTTATGAGAGACTCTGCAGAGGACTCAGAACACACCCGGGAGGAGAACAAAGAACTTGGTGCATTTACAGCCACTGCTCCCCCCTCCAGCCAGGGTTTTGCTCACTTTACTCTGGAGAGAAGTAGGACCAGTCAGTGCCTGTTAGCCCACACTTCTAGTTTGACAGGAAAAATATTCTTATCAGACACTGAAAATTTGCTATAGGTGCATTTACTACTCTCAGAAACTGGGCTTGGAAGATGCTGCCCTGGGAATGGGAAGCAAGTTGAAAGCATTACCTTCTAATGTCAGGACAAGGCTGGCCTTCAGAATTGGCTGATCCACAGTTGCCAGTAATTCAAGGAAAACTCCAATTGTGAATCATACGGGCTGGACATCCCTCAGACAACAGGATCACATGCAAATCCTAATTCCTGCAATCTCTGCTCTGAAACAAACTGACTGCCCAGAACAAGATCACTTACAGAGGGGGAATATGTCTATATCAGCTAGTTTTAGTCTTTCCCAAAATGACTACACTCCAGAAGCACTAACAAAGAAGCAGATGTAAAATTTTCTATGACTTATCTCCAAGGCAATTATTTATAAATCTCCTTGATTCATTATGTGCCAAGCCTAAATTAACCCCCTAGTTTAATAACAGAAATGTATATGTAGCCTTGCACATTGCAACCAATTGTGCATGCTAGACATTTTGCTTTATAGATTATTTTTGATAGCATGACGCAATTATTTCCCTTTTGAATAGTTTATGCAGAAAAATAACTTTCTCAAAGAAAAGACCTTGGCTAGAGCCAGTTACTGCTGTGGGATCTTTTATCTAGGTCCTTCTGGAGACTTCTGAAGGGTCAGGGAAAGCTGGCATTGTATATGGTTGAGAACTGCACAGAAAAAGCACATATACAGATGCTCATTTAAACACATACACATAAAGTTATGTAGAAAACTTCAAAGTATGGTCTCCATCTCCTCTTCCCATGATAAAATAAAATTAAATGGCACGAGTCCCTAAAGACTAACACTCTCCAGGCTTAGCTATTTTGCTTGTCCAACAGGCATCTTACTCCTGCTGGCCAGAGGCAGTGCAAACCGGGAAGGATGGGGCAGTTGGCATGCTACACACTGTGGTGCAGTTCTGCTATCTATGCAGTATAAAAAGCATTGCAAAGTTCATGTTTGGAGGCTGATTTCATTTTTTTTTTTTTTACTCCTCTCCTCCACCCAAACACCAATTGTTGTTACTTTTTAATGAAAGTCAGCAAAGTATAGGATTTTAATTTAGGCTGTCAGTCAAAAATAATGGAAGAGCTAGAAGGCCTGACACTGCTTCTTTTCTCTGTGCTGACTAAAGCTCTGACAGGGGGTATGCCTTAGCAGGGGTGAGGAAGAAAGGACCAGGGCCAGAATAATTAGTAACCGGGCCTTATCTAGGACAAATATTACAAGGGAATAAAGCCATTAAAAAGCTGCATATTTGCTGATGCTAGAGCAGATGTGCCTTCTTTTCATAAGAATAAAAAAATAATCAAAGCAATAGAAATTGTGTTCTGTGTTATTACAGTATCTGGCGGAAACTACTCTTTCATCATGTGCAGGAAAGTTAAACTCAGAACAGGAGCTCTTAAATAAATGTCCACAACCCTACACAGCATGGTCCTGGCCATGTCTGGGAGCCTGACCAACTGAGAGAGGCGATGAAAACCTGTGGGTACTGGTGAGTGGAGGACAGCCTTGCAAACCACCCATGTGTCTGCACAGAGGCTGTCACCCATGGCACTGAGCCCCTGGGGCAGTAGGAACTCCCCCCTCGTGTTCCTCAGGGCTCACATCTCCAAACCAGCTCTAGAGGGTGGGTGAAAGTAAGCACAGGTGAAAGTAAGCAAGGCAGATCCATACCTGTTCCGCCAGGGACACTCCCTGAATATGGGGAGAGGGAGCTGCTGGCTCAGATTGGGGTTGTCCGCAGGTGCAAGGACCCTAATGCAGAGGGGCTTACGTGTGCGCAAAACGGAGGGGAGGCTTCCTCATGCCTCTTCTGATCCTCACCACACTAATCTTCATAGAATCATTTGATTTGGAAAGGACTTTTCAGACCATCAAGTCTAACCATTAACCTGTCACTGCCAAGTCCAACACTAAACCATGTCCTCATGTCCACACATCTTTTGAATACCTCAAGGATGGTGACTTCTCTGGGCAGCCTGTCCAAATGCTTTCAGTGAAGAAATTTTTCCTAATATCCAATCTAAACCTCCTACAGTGCAACTTGAGGCCATTTCCTCTTGTCCTATGTCCTGTCACTTGGGAGAAGAGACTGATACTCACCTGGACACAACCTCCTTTAAGACAGCTGTAAGAGAGCCCTAATGTCCCCACTGAGCCTGCTTTTCTCCAGGCCAAACAACCTCAGCTCCCTCAGCCAGCCCTCATCAGGCTTGTGCTCCAGACTCTTCCCCAGCTCTGTTGCCCTTCTCTGGACACTCTCCTGCCCCTCAATGTCTTGTAATGAGGGGCCCAGAACTGAACACAGGGTTTGAGGTGTGGCCTTCCCCGTGCTGAGTACAGGGGACAACCCCTGCCCTGGTCCTGCTGGCCACACTATTGCTGATACAGATGCCATTGGCCTTCTTGGGCACCTGGGCACTGCTGCCTCTGTCAACCAGCACCCCCAGGTCCCTTTCCACCAGGCAGCTTTCCAGCCACTCTGCTCCCTGCCTGGAGCAATGCTTGGGGTTATTGTGATCTAAAGGCAGCACCCAGCACTTTGCCTTGGTGGTCCTCATGCAATTGGGCTTTGTCCCATCGATCCAGCCAGTCAAATCCCTGAGCAGAGCCTTCCTGCCCTCCAGCTGACCAATGCTCCTGCCCAGCCTGGTGTCATCTGACTGAGAGTGGGATTGATCCCCTCATCCAAATCATTGGTAAATATATTAATCCAGACTGGCCCCAATACTGAGCCACTACTGACTGCCCACCAGCTGGATGCAACTGCATTCACCCCTGTTCTCTGGGCCTGGCTACCCAGCCAGTTTTTACCCAGTGAACAGTGTATTTGTCCAACCCATGCTCCACTCTCTAGTGCTTTTTACTCCCACCTCTCCCTCCTTTCATTATTTCAAGAGGAAGTGGTGCCTGGTTTTGTTAAATGCTTTGACATTAATCTCCTATATGGCGTAGGAGAATAACATTTATAAAAATCTATCCATCATCTATCTATCTATCTATCTATCTATCTATCTATCTATCTATCTAATCTATCCATCCATCCATCTATCCATCTCTCACAAATGAAGAAATAACTCAGCCCTAAATGAGATGCAACTACTGATTAAATTGCTATATTAGTTATATTTGACATACTATAACCTTGAATACTAAAAAACTGGGGAAAAAAAATAAAGCTATATGAAAATAGAAGGATGATATCTATGTACCAGACAGAGTTAGGCTTCAATCATTTTGGTTGAGATGCTCAGTTTTACTCCTTCAGTTGCTTTGTAAAAGGGCTACAAGTCCAACTCCCCTTTTACTTCCAGCATTCTGGGACTCATTATTTGCCATTCACAATGTTATTAATTCTGGCTGCCTGAACATTTTCATTATCAGAGGAAAAGGAGGTAACCAAAGATAACTTGGCGGGCATTATTCCCATTTAGGTGCTCCTCTGAGATTTCCTTTTGACTGCAATGTATTTCATTAATTCGGAGGACATTCTGGCATGGATGTCTAATTAGATCTGCTTAATGGATTTCATGTCACAGAGGCATGTAAATCTTGCCATGAAAGACAAGGTTTGTATTGAGAGATAATATCTTTTATTAGACTCCCAGATAGAACTGAAAGGGATGGACATAATTTTCACTTTTTTTAAAAAAAATACTTTTTTACCTCCTTTCTTACCTCTTCAGAGAGCCAGAGCTACAAAGACCTGACTGAGGCAGTCTCTTCATGGCTTATTTTAACAATCACTTGCTTTTCAACAACCTTTTGCCATATCTGTATTTTTCTTATTTCTTCCAGAAGTTTAGTCTTCTGACAATCATCTGTTTTACCACCCATTGCATGTAATACACTATGAATGTTTATTCAATTTTACTTATTCAGAGGAGGACGGTATCCCAGATGGGGTTTCCTTCCAGGTTTCTATGTCCAAAAATCACCTACTCCCAGAGAGTACAAAATGCTACTGGAGACATTACATTTTCTGTGTTACTGCCCACTTGACTTGAGTCAAGTGCATATTCATTGGCTGCATACATTTGTCAGTTTGAATACCCAAGACTACCCTTAAAATATCCATTCATTCATCTTAAAACTTTTAGTAGAATCCTGCAATCTTTAGGGGGAGAGGAGATTCTGTGCTGAGTTGGTGGGTCCCCTGTTCTTATGAGAGCAGTGTAGGAAGTTCACATGTGGGCCACTTTCATCTTTCAGCTTAAGCTTAAATTTTTTATGCTGGAGGTGTTTAATGTAACTGACAAAGCATATTCTGCCTAATATATTAGACACCACATAAGAATATGTACCTAATTTATGGTGGCTTTTTATGCCTGATACTGCTATATTCTGCAAATCATGCAAAATAGATTACTACAATTTCAAAAACTTTAGTACTTTTAACTCGTTTGGTATTATATTCCTTGAGGTCTTAGGATGCATTTCAACAGGAACTTCAGACCTGTTTTGGCGGGTACTACAAAAATTCTGGACTTATCTTGCTGGCTTATAAACTCCCAATCTCCTTCTTCATGTTGCTAAAGACATGGTTTCAATTATGTCCCATGACAAATTGTGTGGGTTTATTCTTTGTGACACCAATCCTGTATCATAACCCACTGTGTAGGACACCACCTTCAAAACAACCTGTACATATATTTGTAAGTCACCAAAATTGCCGTTTCTAAAAGCACAGTATCGTCTTATATTCTTGGGAAAAAATGGGCCTTCTGTTGTGAAAAAAAATCTCTTAGCTGTAGAAACTAGAACTTAATTATCTCACATATAGTTTTGGTTTGCAATGAATGGCTGGGGGGATGTATCAACCCCTACCTCATCAAAATATAGCTTTATTTTTTGATGCATAATCAGTTATGTGTACAAACTGTTTTTTAAAAGCCTCAGTTTTAGGGTATCTCAACGCTGATTTTTAAAGATCAGGCAACAAGAAACCTCTAGAGATCAGACCATTTAAGATATTTGTAATTTGGCACCTGAAAAGAGAAGTCGTAGGAATGTTTTTCATACAAATTAATTTCAGTTTTGATTAGTCAATGCTTATTAACACATAAAATTAGGCACATCTCATATCTAATACAGTTGTACCTTAAAATAATATTGCTTTTCTATTTTCCAAAATTACTTCCTTCCCCAAGTCCAAAGAAGGAAGTAAACTTCCCTAGAGCAGATCAGGTTATGCCCTTTGCAATATTGGTAATAGCTACTGAAAATGATCTTTCCTCACAGTCTTCTTCATTGAGCTGAGAGTGGTTTTGGCAAACAGAAGCTCCACCCAGCAGGTCTGTAAAAAGCAAGCACTTGCTGATATAGCAAGACCTTTAAATTGGGCAGCCTGGAAACTGGTTACCACCCTTATCCATCATCCCCAGACACAGCACCCATAAAGGGTTCAGCTTCAGTCTACATCAGTAACACAAAAGCCATTAGCATAGGTAATTGCTGCTCAGCAGCCTTTAGGGAATGATTGCATGGTCTCAGTTCAGTTCACTCAGCACAGGTGGCCACATCACAGAAACCACTGAGTGCTTCATGGGCAGGAAGACCCAGCTGCCCCCTTCTCCCTGGAAGGCCCTTCCTCCTGAGCACATCTGGGCTGTACCCAGCAAGGGGAGAGACAGACACTTTCCACCATCAATTAGCTGCTTCTCTCAAACAAGGGCCTCACTTCTAGGAGGGAGGAAGAAGAAAGTCTGTAGCCTCATGATAAGCCTAGGGTATTAATAAAAGCAGTTTGGTTTACAGGATAAAGTAGAGCCTTTATCATCTGCAGTTCAATCTATCAACTTAAAAATATGTGAAATCACAGGACTGGCTTCAACACCACAGGAAATAAAAAGCTTAAATAAAGACTATTTGGGGAAGTAATTCTAAAAGATAAAGAAAGAAGGGTATCCAAGACTGAAGGTCATACTAGACATTTCTCCTACCCTGTAAAGCTTAAAGGACAGAATATAGAGTTGTGGTAACACAGGGCATAATAGCTGTCAAGAGAGTTTCTTTAAGTATATAGATGAGGAGGGGGACAGGTCCAGGAGAGAATCTCAGATTCACAGGAGTGAAAGGAGTTATAAGCTTTCAAAATCTGTTTTATTTGCCTGCTGCTTTAGCCACTTTATTTTTTTTCCTAAAACTTAAACCTCCTTCTAAGCTTCTGATTTCTTCAAGGTGCAATTTAACACAGTCCTATTTCATTTTGAAATGCACTAAAGCATCAAGGCGAAAAGGGAAGATGAAGTCCATTTAATCCCCCTGTTGCACTGCACTAAAAGCAAGCAAACAGGGAGTTGTAAGTTTATGAGTAAGGCAGAAGAAGAAATAGTAATGGAGTAATATCATTGCAACTGGGTTTGGAGATCCTTAAAAAAGCAGTAATAAGCTTCCAGAGCTCAGCTATTTGATTGTAGAGCAGAAAAGCACTTTCAGCCTTGAGTTGACATCATTTGGCATCTCCTTAACTAGCGGGGCAAGGAACACACTGCTATTTTACATGGCTATGAAGTACATGCCACAAGAGATTTTAGCTGCAGCGAGGGCCAAGTAGAGACATCAAAGGCTGGCATTTGGATGCAAAGAAGTGAGAAACACACTTTATTTCTCATAATGAGAAATGCGACTTATGCTTTATCAACCCCGAACTTCTAATAGGAGTTATGTAACACAAAGCTCTGTTTCTCTCTGCTGACTGCCAAATAGCTATCAAATATTAAAGAGATGAGCACAGGCTCTGAAAGGGGGCTGTATGATCACAGTGCAGCAGCCTTAATGTGCACGTGTGCGTGCATGAGCCTCTGTGTACGTGAGGAAGAGACTCTTCACAGCAGGGTGCATCCTGAAGGTCAGTAAATAAACCCATAAACCTCCTCTCTGTGTTACATTCCCACTATTCCCAATTGCCCCAGTAGTAAGGAGCCCTAAGCAGGAAGGGAAAGAATTGGGTCAAGCGATGTTTGCAACCACTCTGCTGATGAAATTAATGAACTGTCAGGGATGGGCTGTTGATCAGAGAATGAAAGAATTATTTGTGTTTGGAAGGGACTTCAAAGACCATCTAGTTCCAATGCTATGGGCAGGGACATCTGCCACCAGCCCAGGTAGCTCAAAGCCACATCTGACCCAGCCTTCAACACTTCAAGGGACAGGACATCCACAACCTTTTGAGCAACATTTTCCAGTGCCTCGCCAACCTCACAGTAAAAAATTTCTTCCTAATATCTAATCTAAATCTACCCTCTTTTGGTTTAAAGCCATTTCTATCACTATAAGCCCTTGCAAAAAGTCCCTCTCCATCTCTTCTCTAGGCCCCCTTTTGGTACTAAAAGGTCTCAATGAGTTCTCCCTGGAATCTCCTCCAGGCTGGACAACGCCAGCTCTCCCAGCCTGTCCTCATAGAAGAGATGTTCCATCCCTCTGATGGAACCTTTATGACCCTCCTCTGGACTTGCTCCAGAAGGAGTCCAAGCCCCTAAGTCCCACAAGCAATGTGACATGTTAGAGATAGCAGTGGTACCAACCCTCCCAACTCTGGAGATTTTTTTGAGATCCAGTAATTAAATAACATTAGTTGCTTGCTGACCCCTGTCATTTAAGTAAATCTAGGTTTTTCTAGAGAGGAGGAAGGGAAAAGGAAGTTGCCTCTTGGATTCATAAGACTTGAAGTTGGCAATATTAAGACTGTGACTAGAAGAACCAAATCAAGCACTGGAAAGAAGGGAAAAGTCTATTGGGCATTTTCAATATTAACCTTCAGTTTAAATATACTTTCTTGTAGTGCTGAGTATGCAGGGAGGTAAGCCCTCCTGACAGTGGATGAGGCTTTTCAAGTGCATCAAAGACCTGGAAGGCAAAGAGGAGTGGGATGTCTCCATTGGCTTCCAGGTGGTTTTCTAATAAGATGAAGTATAATTTGATTCCTTTTGTACTCTCTGCTGACATAGTCATTTTCACAGAGGGAATAAAAACAACTTCAGGACTTGTGGGGAGCAAGACAGAACTGCTGACTGCTCAGTTCCAAGTAGTTCACCAATCTGTATAGCCTAGTCAAAAAGCATGCTGGACAGGTATGTAAAGAAATGCACTAAAATCTACTGTACTTTTGAATCTTTGATCCAGAAGGAAAATAAAATAAATAAAAGTGGGATGGTGGTGGGGGGGGGGAGGTGGGAGAAGAGGGGAAGTGAAACTGAAGAGTAGAAAAAAATGTTACTCTGATCCAAGTACTTTAAAAAAATTTTTTGGAGAGTGTCCCAATCAATGAAAATTAAATTCAAATGTGAACTTGAACAATGTTACTGTCAGGTAAGCTGAGATCTGAGTGTGAAACATGTTGCTATACGCTTTATCTATAATGCACTCATCCCAGTGAATTCAGGCTACTTACATTGCAGGTTATTGTTCTGTCAGTGGAATTAAGAAAAGCAGAGAGAACTTATCACAAAAATTGTTTAAATTGTACCTGCTTTGACAAAATATAGACATGTATTGTGTAACCAAGGATGTGGTACATGTTTTATAAAGATTGCTAACATTATTGTGATGATTTTTTCTTTTTTAATGTGTTTTGAGGTATCCTGTATGTGAAGTTTCTTAATTTATCTGGAAGCCTTTGTGACAAGCAAATTTCTTGTGAAAGTGAATTTCTGAAACTTTGCCTAATAAAAAGATTTTCCATTATGAAGAGAAGAAAGTAAGAAATGAATCTATTAGTGGTTAACATCACCAACAATTTAGTGGGGAGAACTTCATGAACAAGAAAAAGTAAGTAGTCCCATATTCACATTTTAAAGATAACTGAAAAAAAAAAAAATCAGAAAAACCTTTTTCTAAAAGAGAAATGCTTAAGCCAGTAAGAAAAAGTATGTGCACGTGTCCTACTTTAGAAGGTAATTAATCAGAAAACCAAAACCCAGCTCATCAAAGACTGCAGTGTTTCTGGTAACAGGTGAAATTATCCCATCAGTCTCCCCAACATGCCTAGCAATGTCTTTCAGAGGTCTTTGCTATCCACTTAAGTTTTAACTGCCCATTTTTGCCCTATTGCCTAAATCCTAAGAGCAGGCATTGAAAATTGTCCATCCTATGGTCTGCCTTCGAAGCAACCAGGTCACAAAATACAGTGTCCTTCCCTAAAAATGAGTTTCTTCCCTTTTTTTTTATTTGCTACACCCATACACCATGACCTACCAAAGGTACCTCAATGTAGGCTTCTGGAACAAGGAGACCCAGCCCTAGAGAAGACACAAAGCAGCATGGCCCAGGACCAAGGTATGCTGGACATGATGGCTCCTACCTCCACAGGCTGCTCCCTGCAGACCCACAGCTCACCCCAGACAATGCCCAGCACCCGCTTGAGCAAACTAGACAGATCATGCAGCAACATGTGCATTTATGAACTCACCTCCTCTCCTCAGTGTATTAGTTAAACTTACATTAATCTGATACTCCAAAGACAGAAGTTCAAGGATTAGTGCCATGTAAACAATGACAAGCCTTTTGCAGTAAATGAAAGCCCACCAACCTACAGCTGAGTTTAAATTGGCAGTGCCTGCCATGAATAAATGCACTTTAATGCTAACTGCTGGCATCACAACTACACTCACTCGGTTTTATGATTCAGCTGATGTGAGTCCTTTCATGAAACAGTTCAGTATACTAAAGCCTTTTTTTTCTCCCCCCAAAAAAATCATCTGTGCCTTTGGGATTTCTTTGGGTTCATTTTCAGTTCGAATATGTCATACTATGAATGGGGTATTAAAGAACAGACTGGTGGCAGACTGAACTCTCCCTTTTAGGTTTATGGTCAACAGGCACCAATAAAAAAAGTACAAAGGAAAGTGTTTTTTTTTTTAACTGCCACTTAGAGTACCAGCTATTCCCTGAAGCTCAGGTCCTAGAATTAAATGAGTCAAATAAAAAGAAAACTCAAATGATAACAGTGTGCTGATCGACAGCAGGCAACTCCACATCAGGCAACATACTGGAACCCTGATTTCTGCAAAGGTCTGCAGAGGATTCCCACATTGCTTTGCCCTTCTTGTGTTTGAGGGTGCCCTGTTCAACAGGAAGAGGCACTGTTGCTGTGGTTTCTCATGCCTCCCTGGAATATGATCAAAGACCCAACAAGTAATTTTTGTAGTCCCACACAGTCAGTCTGAATATCAACTTTTCTTTCAAGCACTACTGTTTATACTTGATTGTTTTCAACAGTGCATTAAAAACCAGCTGGAGCAGGAAAGGATAGTGCAGAGGATATACTTATTTTTTACTCCAGACACATTAAACCCACAGCCTTATTATCTTTGTACTTCAGAGACATTAAGTAAGCCTTTGATGAACATCTATCTTAAAAACTGTCAGTTACGCTTCAGTTGTACTACCCCTCTTTAGTTCCATGTGGTAAGGTATGTCTTTTACTGTAATAATGATACAAAAAATTAACAGACTCCCTAATTACTCAGCATGGCTGCAGGGCAGAGATCACTGTTCAGGCTGCAGCACTGGCAGTCACCATCCAATTGCTCTCCTGACATCCATGCTCTCATTTCAACTGTGCCCATTCCTTCTCTCTCCTTTTTGCTTTATTTTTCTCTAGAACATATACTTTTTTTCTAACTCATTGCTTCTCCTTTACCCACACACAGCTATTGTGTGAACTTGGGCTGATAACTGGTTTTAATTAACCATACTTGTATAATGTAGCGATACAATTTCAATATGACTGCTATGTTAGAAATAGTGGACTAATATAATGGTCTACTGAAGCGCAGCATTGCCCGTTAAATTGAAGGTGCAGCTTCTTCTAAAACACAGCAAGCAAAGCCACCCACATGCTTCATGTACTATTAAAACACCCTTATTCAAATTCACTATCAAATAGACTTCTGAGAAGAAAAACTGTATCTTGTAAAATCATAGAGTGGCCTGAAACTAAATGCATATTGGTTTATGATGAAAAAATGCCCCTGACACCTGCTGGAAACATTATCCACTCAGCACTGAAAATGTATTGGGAGAAAGGACTGCAACAAGGAAATCCATGTCATGAGTTTGATGTGAGAAATTTTGCAGCTCATGTACATGGTCACTTTTTGCTTGATGCCTCTAGATCCTTTCTCATTTTGTTTGTTTTCACGATCTCTAATGTTCTGTGCACACACACACACAAAAATCACTGTGGAGTTCTCAATTGCTCCATGCTGATCAACATATTTCAAAACATTTCTCTGTCCCATCCAAGGACACAGGTAACATTTTTGCTGCCATAGCCAAGAGAAAAGTCATACTGCTAAGGCTGCATGTGTAGATGAAGTCAGGCTGACAAAGGAGGGATTACATTTAGGCAAATTTTGTTTACACATAGTTAGGGATGTTTAAAATCTTCAGGGATTTGAGTGCTGGAGCCAGCTTGGAAGCAAATATTCCCACCTTTGCCCACAGTAAGATCAGCAGAGTGCTGTTGGGAAAACTCTGCCTCTTTAGGAAAGCAGGCAGCATCTACCTTTCCACTCATCCTGTTTTAAAGCAAAACTGAGGGGCTTGATGTTTTCCACCAGTCAGGGTGTTAAATCAGATCAGGAACAGCCAGGTATAGTTGCCTGCTCTGATTAATTCAGCCCAGGCATTTGAGTATCAATCTCTCAGGTCTGAGGGAAGGGTCCTAAACATAATCTCTTGCCAGCAGTTTTCCAAACTGGTTCTTACTGAACTGTTTGGTGTTCTATAAAACCTGATACTGGCTGTGCTAAGGTGAGTCCAGCATTACATCATGGAGACAGGACCCACACAGGACCCTGGGAGATCACGGCTCATGGTTCAGTTCAGGAGAATATAATACTTACAAAGATGTGGAAGAGCTGCAGCAGGGGACACTAAAGAGACATCTGAAGAGGAGCGGTATGTTAATCATGGGGAGTGGGGGACAAAGTATGAATCAACACACACCTCCTGATTATGATAATCCTATATGATTTGCCAATCCCTTAACCATTTCCCCATAGCAGCCAAATATGCTGTCTCCTTTAACCATGCTGTTACATCAGGTCTCAGGACCCACCTGTCTGTATCATCCAGCACTGGTCATTACAGGCAGGCAGGTGGTACCCTGTCACACCAGTGCTGATGGGCACTTTCAGCACTCCAGACCACGCTGAAGGGTTTCGATATCCAGCAGTGTGCAGTCTGGGATGCCAACTGAAGGAGATCTAGACAGATGGATTAAGGAATGAAGGCCTTAAAAAGAGGGTGAAAAGTCAGGTCTTTCTATCTAATTAATCAGACTGTGGCACGTTGTTTCTGCCTTCCAACAGGTGGGTCTGGACATTGTTGCCTTTCTTCACAAATTCTCCCTTAGCATCATTTCTGTGACTCTATTTGTAGTAAGATGTTTCGGTGACTGGCAGAAGTTTTCCAGCTGCAGGATTTCAGACTGGGAAAATTAAAGAGTTTGCTGGCCATTCTAGACATGGCCAGGGTGCACAGCAGGGTCTCCCAGTATTCACCTTCTATGTCATTCACAAGCAGAACATGCCAGTCTGAGTGCAATCCTAAAGAAAAGTTTGGTGCAACACTGGGTGCTGGGAGAAAAATGTTCTGCTTTCCCCTTGCTGATCACAGATCATGTGATAATGGATATACACACAGATAATAGATATACAATATACAGGATATATACAATATTTAACCACTTTGATCAAATGGTTGCATGGATTACAGAATACCCCTGAAAGCACCTGGCTGGCACGGGCCCAGGTGCTCCAACACAGATCACAAAGCACTTTGTGAAGTACTTAACAAGGAGCGGGGCTGAGGTGCAGCTGGGCTGACACTTGCCTTTCAAACATCAAGGAAACCATAAATGGCCTTTGATTTTGTATCCAAAATATTTAAATTCAGGGATGCCTGGGCTTGTTGCTGTTGTTTCATGGCCCTTCAGCAGGTGTAACACAAACTCCTGTATGACATAGTCTGTGACCAAGAGCCCACACTGGCAAGGCACATCCTTTGTAAAGATGGGACATCTTCCAGTGCAAGGGGGACATACAGCATCATGCATAAAGGACACAAACGCAGTGATGACACAGTACAGCCAACAAAAAGCACTTAATAGTGCCTAAGGGACATCTAAGTTCAGCCAGCTGCAGTTTCATACCTAAAAGTTGTTTAAAGGCAGAACTTCTCCCATTACAGGACTCCCCAGGTCGCAAATGAACCTCCAATTAGTTCCATTAGTGCAGCTCACAGCCAGAATGGGACTTGCCAAGCCACAAACCCTGTAGCTGGCAGTGCAGCTTTATCTGTTTAGGAAATAGGCACCTTTGCTCAGAGATGCTGACAAAATATAATGGAGGAGCAAAACCCATTGTGGCAATGCCTCTGAACTGTTGAAATTGGAAAACTGTGCCTGCAAACCAGTTTATTTAATTTTTTTTTCCCCCAGCACAGGTGCTGGGAATGTTTTAGAAGGATATAGGCAAAGTCTTTTCTGATTTGAGGTTTTGTTTGTCAAGCTCCGTTCCTCTATTCTACTTCTCCACAAGTTATTACATAGTAGCCTTTATTGTAGATAAGAGGCTGGACCATGACTAGGCTTGAGTCAGTACAGAGTGGATTAATTCTGCTCCAGCAAATGAGGTTTGCCCAGATTTACAGTGAAGCAGGAGAAGAGATTCCTGCCTGTTTCTGCTGTTCCACTGAGGGAATTAGATAGGGAAGCATGACCATTTTGTGCCTGAGAAAAAAATGTATGTTAGCACCCCATTCAGAAATAGTGATCATCCTTGCAATATGGCTCAATAAAAGAGTAATTTGAATTGAAATTTTGTATTTTGTGGACAATAAGACCCACTTTGCACTTAACAATTTATGGGTTTGTTTCAAGGTATTCAGTGTTAGTTCTACAGCCAAGCTAAACATGATTTGTACTATTCTGGAAGCCCAGAAAGTAGACAACTGAGAATTCTTTTAACACCAGGAAATTCTCATTTGGCATAGAACCAAAATGGCCAGCTGTACACAGTGTATGGGACCTGTCAGGGACACTGCTGACAAAAAAAAGCATGACAAAACTGCAAATTACAATAACCAAGTTGTTGTTTTTAACATTCCTGCCTCTACCTCAAGTATCTGGGTGTTGCACTTGCCAGTGCTGGTAATGTCTAGTACAGCTGCCTTGAAAGGGCAGTATGGTCAAGGAAGCCAGAACAGCCTATGATTTGATGTGATAAATTGAGTATGACAGATCATGGTCCCTGCAGTGCTGAGTGGAAGGCTGGATGTAGAATGCACTGCTCTCCCAAACTAAGAACCTTCTCCCCCAGAGGCACTGGGCCCAAGCTGCCTTAGTGCCAGGCAAGCTTCCTCCAACAGCGCGTTTGGCAATGTTGCTGTGCCCTCTCCAGGAGCTTTGGCTGGCAAAGCCCTGCCAGCTACAAATTGTACCTTATCATGGCTCAGCTCAACAAGGTTATGCTGGCACGAAGTCCCAGGGTAGACTGGGCCAAACCTTGTTAGTGAGTTGTGCTATTAGACTGTACTTGGGTGCTTAAAAAGCACTAAAACTTGTGAATTGACTAGACTGCAGACTGAGAGCACCAAAACACACCTCACACCACCATTATCAGCTGGTATTCAAAAGAAGTCCTGTCCTTGAAAGAAGTGTAATCCTGCACATCCTAAGAGTTGTGCTACCTCCTGGGAAATACAGCCCTGCCAGGAATACAGCTCACCAAGGGGTTGGGAACATGAAGCACCCAAATGCTCTGCAGCATTGCAGGACAGCTTTGGAGCAACTGGCTCCAATTTTCAAGTTTTTCTCACTTCATTTTCTTGTGAAAGCAGATGTTTTCCTCATAAATTCCATTGTTTTCATGAAAGTCATTCTGAAGGCACTTTTTCTGCCTTTTTCATTAAGTGCACACATTCACCTTGCAATACAACATTAAAGCGATACCCAGCTGTCAACCATGTGATTCTTTACATTTGAGGTCACTTTGACCAGAGATAAAAGAACTAGCCTCATTAGCTCAGCAATTTTGACCAGACATGTTGATAGAAGAAACTTAAATTAATTTAACCTGTCACACATTTACTCAAACCTTTCTACTACCTGAACATGCAGATGTCAAACACCCTCTGCTCCTTGCACTCTCCTGCTTCCCTCTTTGTAGAGAGTAGCTTCTGTATGTTTGCTTTGCTGTCATTCAGAACTGCCTAACTACTTTTAAAGAAAATCAGGCCAGGGAGTGAGGTCAAGAGCTGGCTCCTGATGGCTCACTCCCTTTTGCTGTCTGCTGTTTTGGCCTCCTCAGGACAGTCTCTGGACATGGTCCTGGGGTGTGTTGCTCCATCCCCCAAGGCTGACATGATGAAGATTACCCCACATTTGTCTGTGTGTCTTCCTTACATCATCCCCCCTCTAACATTATATCAGCACATCATCGTGGTGCTCTCATGCAGGAGCTGCATATGCTTTCCTCACACGGTACCAAGGTACTGAACACTTCCTCTGTTTCATGTTAGCAAAGCACCGGGCTGATGCTTCCAGAAACCCCGAACTAAAAAAATGCACAGCAAACAGTAATTGTGTCTCAGGACCACCACTGACTATTTGGGGCTCACAGGAGATTTAGGGCTGGGGGCTGTGTGCAGTGGATGTGGCCAGTCTGCTCCTAAAGGACCCCTCAGGTTTGGGGGACAGGGGACAGAGGGAGCAAGCACTGTCTAAACTGAAGGCCTTTGACTCGTGCAGATGTTGCCATTTGTCCGTAAAACTGCGAGTCCCAACGCCACTGACCCAGCACTGCCTTGCCTGGCTTGACACTTGCAGAAACCTGCATGCTATATACCTGGCAGTTTTTTGTGAAAGGAGATGGCTCTCCTGCGAGCAGAGACATCACAGTCCAAGAACACACCTTGGCTTGTCCGTAAATCCTTCTGAAAACCCTTCGTATACATGCTTTTCCAAGCATGGATTTGTAAACATAGTAAAGAGTACCTTACTATTAGAAACTGCACATGAAAGGAGCATGCTTCATGCTTCAAGCACAAATAATTACATGTTCTAAAACTTTTGTCAACTTTAATTCAAAAAGGTTCTGTAGATAATCATGTGCTTTCAACAAATCACATTCAGAGAAAAAAGACTTCATTAAGTAATTGAAGAAGAATTACTCTACAGGAAATGTACAGTTAGATTCTGCCATCTCCTAATTCTATTTTCAAAACAGCCTTCTTTTTTATGTTGAAAATATGTTGAATCTTGATCTTTGGTTGTTAGTGTTGTCTGATACCCCACAGCAATAAAAACCAATTGCAACTAGTGCACGTGTGTGTTAAAAATAACCAACTACTTCAGCAAGTTATTCTTGTTTTTAAAATGTCTCCATTAAGGCCCATTAAGATATCAACAAACTCAAACAGTTTGACATGGTCAAGAAATGTTCTTAAAATTAAATTTCTTATTGATCTCCAATTTAATTTTAAAAAGCTCTGTATTAATGTGTGACAGCTTAAAAGACTATTTAATACTCATATTTCTGTGTTTTTGTGCATGACTGAGGAATAGTGGAGACAACAAAGAATCAATATTTTTCTCTTTGAAACTAAAAATAATCTGCATTAGATAATCTTAACATTTTGTCAAACTAGGAGATTCAACTATTCAAAATCAACAGCTCATCTAAAGGGCTGACAAAATATAGCTTTTTGAATATATATATTTTTAAGTTGATGCTTTCTTAAAGCATTTGATAGGAGGGGATTAAGAAACTTTAAGTAGTCAAATTAATGCACTATTTGAAAAACCTATTATGGTAAATAAGCTTCAGTATGGACACTGGGACACACATGAATTTTTGAAGTCTTGCAATAAACTTATCATATTTACAGCATATCCAACTTCATGCTTTATTAGTGTGACCTCAGTTTTCATAAAGTGTGAAAATGGACCTCCAAGATGAAATCTCTTTGGCATTTCAGCTGCAATGCTACTGCTGAATGCAGAATGTAAATTGCTTCTCCACTTTCATTCTCCTAATGAAGTACTTATAGGTTATTATTAATACCCATTTGAACTAATGTTTTTAAATATGCATAAATACCATAATGTATTACTGATTTTTTTTTTTCTCCACCATGCAGAAGCTGTTTGAATTCATCTGCTGCAACTCAGATTCAAAATGCTTTCATGGATGAGGATCCACACACAGACCATGCCTGAAGAAAACACTTCTATCAGCCCTTACAGTTCTGTGAAAGAAGTTAAATAAAATGACATCAGAAGAACAAAAGTGAAGGTCCATAGTTCTGGGAACCAAGTGCCAAAATTTTTTGGAGGAGTGAGACAAGGAGCTGTGGATGTTTGTGCTTAAGAGGAGGCAGCAAGGAGTGAAGGATCTGGGCTCCTGGCATGACTCAAAGCCATGGGAACTTCACTGACTTCAGATGGCTGCAAACCAGCTCCTCATGAGGAAGTAGGAAGGATTGGCAGGGCAGTGTTGAAAGAAAGGCAACCTGTTTTTATGAAAGGCAACTGTCACTGAAAAAGGGTCACATTCAGCAGGCAGAGCTGTGCTAAGGCATCATATGAAGCACTGTCCTCTCCCTCCTGGCAAAAAAAGCATCCACCCAAGTGAGTTTCAAGCACAAAGTTCCCCCAGAAAACAGTTTTAATTGTATGCATTCAGATAAGCTATTATACTGAAGGCTATTATGCCAGTTACCCCAAAACAATATAAATAGTCATCTCGCTGACAGATAAAACACATGGTGCCAAAATCCTTATAACAACAGGACAGGCTATTAATCCCATTCAGTTTTGATGATATAATGCAATGGAATATATTTCTGCCCACATTACTGACAATTAATGCAGCTTGCATGCTGAGAGGAGAAGCTTTGTGTTCAAGGGGAGTAAAATTTCCATGTAAATGTGGAACAAAGGTACCAAATGGATGGCAAGCCTGAAAAGGAAAGATTTACTACTCAATGTGCATTTTGCCAAAGAGATTTTCTTTTTTAATAGTAGTAATAGCAGAGAAATGTCCTGCCTGTTAACTAATTGGATTTGTGCAATTCAGGCACACTAATTTATACTGAAATGGCTTGCTTTCCTTCCCTCTTTTCAGCCTGGCAGATGGACTAGGCAAAAATGTGAAATTCACTCAGTCATTGCTACTCATAGCCCACTTAATTCACAGGCCTTTGTCAAAACTTCTTTAGTTGAGATTAAAAGAGAGGGTACCATATCTATCATAACCATCTGGACTGAAATCTGCCAATCTGGACCGATTGGACAGAAGCCTAAACTGTACTAAAGAGCAAAACCCTGTTGGGGCTCAGTGGAAAGAATTCAAGCACAATGGAGAGGAGGTGCTCCAGGAGCTGAGCACATTGAACCCTGATCTCCACTCCTCAGCTCCTCTGCTGTTCATGCCACTAGAGATAGGTCAGTGAAAAATGCTAATCAAGGCATTAGCATTCTATATCTTTCTGTTTTTCTTTTTTTCTTTTTTTTTTGACAACTGGCAGTATTTATACAAAGTGGGAAGCAACTAAGAACATAGCCTGCATGCTTTACTTTGAAAAATGAGAAATTGATTAGGTGATGTGCTGTCAAAGCATCACACTTTTGGCTAAGAAAGCTCTTTCTAATGAAAACACAGTGCTGGTGGCTGAGCACAGTTAGTGTATTGACTATGTATTTAGGTTTTATCAAAGCTCCAAAGTGCTCAAACTGCCTCTGGCACAGGGTAGAGAAACCAGTCTGAAGAGATGAAGGGCAGGACCTCAGTCTGGGTTGGCCAGTGGGTAGGTTCAGCTCTGATTCCATCTGCTGATAACCAGGAGTCTCCACAGATACCCAGATTCCTCATAAAAATGAGCAGCAACCATTCAGAGGCTATTTGTTCACATCTGTAATTGCAAAAAGCAGCTAAAGCTTTTTAAATCTACCTTTCCATGGCTATCCCCTGCTTTTTCACCTCCAGAGTTTATTATCATGGAAATCTCCACAAAGGTGTTAGAACACTAATTTTTGGTTGGTTTTTTTGCTTTTTTGGGTTTTTGGGGGGTGGTTTTTTGGGGTTTGTTTTGGTTTGGTTTTTTTTTTGGGGGGGGTGTTGTTGCTATTTGTTTTTGTGATTTTTTTTTTTTTAAGAGTGTCCTACCTGCAGCCAAGTATCAGGAACAGCAATAGAGCTTTTCTCATTTCTTAGAGAGTGAAATGCCTTCAGGTGTGACAGGTCCAGGTTTGTCTCAGTGCCACCCTTCAGTGTCAAACCAAGTACTGCATGTAAAGGTCTTTGGCTGTGCAAGAGCCAGGCTATGAGAAGTGAGCAGTATGGGGGTGACAAAGCATAGGAGTAGGTATTACCTCTTTGAAGGTTGCATTTATTAAAAATCCACTCTACCAGTAAATAAATTTTATTACAAAACATTATTTGCACTGCACACACATTTCGAATATACATGCTTGTGAAAATTTGGGCTGTATATCTTATCAGATATTCAGGGTCAAATCAGTAGGTGGCTCCATTGACTTGAATAAATTGACTTCAGTTTCCAAAGATGCTAAATCTGATCTTGATGTATTTTATTTTAAATACAGCTGAGAGCAGAGTGACTCTATTAAACAAAAATGGTTTTCTTCACAGAGAAGATCTGCTAATTACTTATTTTATGAGCTGATGCATTTAGCTTATATTCATCTGACTTGATTCCAGTATCAAATTTACTTTAAAAGCATCATTGTATAGAGTATGGATTGCAGTAGACTAGATTTTTGCTTCTGTACCAGGTTTTTGATTTTATGGTTTCAAAGGAAGAGAAAGAAGCTCTATATGTAAACAATACTTTTTCCCCCTGCAAAATACTTTGCAATAGTTATTTTTTTAACATCACCAAGACAGCAATGATAAATCAGAGGATAGCACACCTGGAAGTATACATAATACTGATAGTATTATAAGGAGAAACAGTCCCATGATATTTGCATGTAAATAATGAAGTTACATTATTTATACTAGCAAAACTGCTTATGAACTTTGTTAATGCTTTGACTTTATCTAAAAATGACATTAGCAGCCATTGTTATTTCCAGAGGGATTACAGATTGTGTGTAAACACAAAGCTAAGAAAAAACTCTCCATATTAAGTACTCAGAATAGAAAACCCATTAGAAAATATTTTTACTGATGTAACATCTGGAACTCCAAAGGAAGCATTGAGTTCCTCTTAGCTACAGAATCAGAGCAAGAAGCAAGATTAAAATATGTCAAGGAAAGCAGCAGGCAAATGGACAGAGATGAGGATAATGATATGGTGAGACAAGGTACCCATATAGAACTGCAGTCCCTGGAGCCAGAATGACCACCTGTCCAGAGAGAGAAGCCAGCAGTAATAATTTGCAGGTCTCACTCCCATAAAAGACTTACAAAGTAACAACATGCTATCTTTCACTGTTTTTTCCCCCCACGCAGAAGGGACTGTATAGACGGAAAGGGATGTGTATTCATGGGTAAAGAAGAGAAGACATTATTAAGAGCAGTGCAAAGATAAGGTTAGACTTGGATGATATATTGTGCTGATAAAGCTGGGAGAGACGTTTCCTACCCAGTGTTTTAAAGCCCTCGACCACTGTTGCAATACTAACCAGTTAATTAGGGACATGCAGCAGTTTACTGAGTAATGAAGTTTCAAGGTGCCTTATGTAAAAGGACAAAAAACCTCAGTGTTTTCACAGCACCGTATCCAGAATGCTTTGATGTTCAGATACTTTTAATAAAAAGAAAGACAGCAAAGATACAGATTCCTGAAATGCCATGGGAAAATGCCAGAGGAGGAAATGCACTTTCTGAACAAGAGCTGGTTCTCTCAGCAGCAATGGCCAATTTTGTGCCTTTGAGCAAGACTTGATCAGGACCTGCCATCCCCCAGCTGAAGACCCTATGGCCTGGCAGCACCAGCCTGTGCAGGGAGCAGACCTCAGCCTCCATCTGCTGAGCCTGCAGCACGTCACCGAAGCACAGCTGCCCCTCTTGACAGGAAATAGGTGAATACATCACCACCACTCTTGCAGCATCCTTTGACATTAATATGGTTGTGTGTTACAGACCCCAGATTTTCTTGGATAGAATAGAGAAGTCTGTGGGCACAGGGAAGTGCTGTACCTCCAGTGCCCAGAGTGGGACAGCTTTGGGGTCTGGGTGATGCTGCAGCCCCCATGCAATATTGGTGGCTCTTTGGCAGCAGCTGTTGAGCCAAGGACCACAGGTTCCCTGAGCACCTCTCTACATCCACCTCTGCTGCAGAGAGCTTGCTTTTTTCCTCATTTAATGAATATTTAAGTAAGCTGTGCGAAGTGGGAACACCATTGGCAAAGCAAAAAAGATATACTGGGATCAGCCGCTCCCATTCACGTTTATAGGAACTGTTCCTGCAAATGGGTTCAAGTTCCCCCAGGCAGGAAAGGGAATTGAACCTCTCAAGTCTCGGGTTAGTGGTATAATTATCTTCAACTGAGTAAAAAGGCAATAGGTTCACCCTTCCTCTTTGGTTTTCTAACCCAGGCTCTTATCTCATTTGCTTTTATTTCAGAGCTTGAAGATGAAATGTGACACAGAGAAAGAGAAAACACTGGAACAAGATGCATGGGTTTTTTTCTTTCTTTTGGGGCAAGAAAGAATTTCTTTGTCTTGATTGAAACCATTTTTTTCACAACTGATTGCTCTTTGTCAGAGAACTAAAGAATGAATAAATGTGCTATTAATCGCAGTTTGGGATTTTATATCAAGCTCTCTTTGGGTTTTTTTCACTTCTAAACAAGCAATGCACACACAAAATTTTAGTACATTAACAAATAAATGTCACATAAAATAATTAGGTTCGATTAAAAGCACAAGTTAAAAAATACTAAATATCTTCTTTTTAATGACACTGTTTTTAATAGAGAAATCATATATCCATATATCTGTGTATCCACAGACCACAGTTAGTTCAAGTGGTGTTTAAGGATATTACAGTTCTTTTGGGGAACAAGAAAAGAGTTGTAGTTGACCTTAAGTTGTTTCTGAAAGTCCTATAAGTTAAAGCACAAAGGGAAAAAAATCCCCAGAAAGAGGAATATCTGCTTTTCCTTGGGCACCTTTCTCTCTTTAAAATTAGTATTTAGCAGATGCCATTAAAGAGAGTTAATACGGCCTTATCTGTCTCAGCAAGACCTGGCAAACTTCACGAACAGAAAGTTGAAAGCACTGCTTCTAATTTGTCCTTGTATTCCAGTCACATTGCTGGTCTTGGCAAGTTACATGGGACTATTAAAATAAAGTAGCAAATAGGAAAAAGAAGAAAAAAAATAAAAGAGGTGGAAAAGAGAGCAGAGGACAGGGTCAGATGCAGCACCCACCTGACAAGCAAAAAGAGAGTTAAGTGGCTGTACAGCCCCTCAGCCACCTGCAAAAGTCAAATCATCCTTCAGTCTTCAGGAAATTGTTCCCCGAGAAAAAGAGGACTAAAACAATCAGCAGACAGAAAAATTGGCAACTGACATTTTCACTATCCAGTTGTCCAAACACTGAAATGGTATGGTGGTGGTTAAATGTGTTACAAATGAGCAGCTCTGTGGTGTGTTTGACCCAGATGAACAGTCTCCATCTTCACAGATGTGAAGGTGAAACCGTGGCTGTATCAGGACAGCGACTGCAGGGTAAAGGTTTCTACAGACAGAGCCTGAGACAGCTGGGAAGGAGGAAGGTACCCTGCACACAGATGGAGTTTGACCAAACACATATTATTCCAAAATCTCCAGGTCTCACTTTCTCTCCCACAACTGATATGTGAATGAAGGATGTTCATCGAGGTCTAATATAGATCTTTCCCCTAACTCCTTCACTCTGGGGCTGACAACAACAGCATGCAAAAACATTGGCAGGAAAATACTTTTGCCTCGAGAATTAATAGCCATATCTTGCCTTATTCTTACCAGGATTCCAAAATGTGTAAATTCACCAAACTTCCCATCTTGTTAATTAAATTTGTCATAGGAAAATGCAATTGTATGTCACAGGTCAGGCTACTGTCATTCTTCCTATAAAAGAACTGTTCCCATACAGTGATGGCTGGAATGTCACAAGAGGGACAGAATGTCTACATTGCACTGTGTGGATTTTGACTCCCTTGCCCATCTCAGCATTATATAAAAAACCAAACAAACCATGGCTGTGATTTCTTCAAAGCTGCTATGCAAAAACGTCTGGGAATTTCTTACTTTTAAAACAGTGGTCATTTCACAGAGTGTTTATGATTTTTGTGGGACACAAATTAGAGAATCATTTAGTCATTAAGGTTGGAAAAGACCTCTAAAAGCCATAAATTCCAGCCATTAATCTAACAGTGCCAGGTCCAGCAGTACACCATTTCCCTAGTTCTGCTAATGCCATCTACATGCTTTTTGAACACTTCCAGGGACAGTGATTCCATCACTTCCCTGAGCAACCTGTTCCCTGCTCCAATGCCTGATCACCCCTTGCACAACTCTGTAAAGGAAGCATTTAATGCATTCTGCAGAGGGGTAAATCTTGGAACAGGAATGCCCACATCAGACAGTAAATCACTGGCAAAAATTCTTGATCTTTCTGTACTAGCAGTTAACCATAAAGGCAAGGTACTGATGCTGTAGCACATTTTCACAGGTTCAAAGATTTTCTGCTAACTCCTTTTGTATGCCCTGTTCAACATCCTAAACTTAATCTGTTTAGGTGACAGAGGAACTCCATCAGGAGACTCAGCAAGATATCTTGAAAGAGACTTTTTTTTTTTCCTTATTTTACAGTGCTAGCATTTAACTCCGTGTTGTCATGGAAATCTTCTCTTCCCTAAGATGTTTAAAGCAAACAGTCATCTCTCTGCCTTTCTTCAGTTTTCATAAATGACAGCTTAACTACCACAGCCACCACTTATCCACAGGTGGTTTTGGCCATTTAGGAGGTATTTCTCACATTTTTTCACTTAAGTCTGGAATAGAGGTCAAGGCATTCCTCTCTAATCGCTGACCTTTCTTCCCCTCAATTTCTTTTCTCTGCCAGCTGCTAGGGAAAAAAACACAATGCTATCCATTCATTGATATCCATAGATGAAAAGCTACCAGTTCCAAATACCCCACCTTTTTTATGTGAAAGTTTGTATTTAAAAACACCCAGGCAGTGCTTCATATACTTCTTCTGGTAAAGGGGAGGTGAAGAAAGGAGAGTCATCTGTGCATAAATTACTATTATCAGCTTCTTCCTTCATCAAGAATGGCATGAACAACATTGTATTTGCAAAAAACATGAAAAACACTGAACTCACCATGTTACTATGTGGGAGCAACTATCCTTAACACAAAGATCTTCTCTTCAGGGTGTCCACTAAGAGACAGCAATGCAAATGACACTGATCTCTTCTTCGGGCACACCTCTGTCAGTATTGTTCAAGACAAAATACCTTGAAACTCTGTTTTAGTGGGCTAGATACATTGTTTTAAGGGAATCATATTTTTTCCTGTGCTCTTAACATTTTTAAAAGGAGATATGCTCAGGAGGATCTTATATTGACACAAATATACCTAATGTTGTCCTTTTAGAATGAGAGCAAAAAATTTAGAAACTAGTGTCACCATACCTTTTTTGTAGTAGCAAAGAAGAAACCGGACACATAAACTAGTCAGCACTGCACACTCAGATAAACTCTTTCCCACTTTGCTGTGCTATCTGTGCATTACCACCATACTGACAACCAGGGGTGTCCCTAAGGTACCACAAAATGCTTCCAGCAAGCATCGGCAGGCAGGATGCTGCTGCAGGGAGGAAGGCTTTTCAACAGGGCATGAAGCCACGTGCACAGCAAAACAAAACTGTAAAGCTCAGCAGGGAAAGATGTGGAGCTGGCAGAAATACTTCTGTACTGCTGAAATGAGTGCTGCTCCCACTCATACCAGGGCTACATTTGCCACATCACAGGACTCTTCCCTCCATTTCAGTGTTGCATTAAAAAATGAGGGAGACGGGACAAATTTGCACAGAGACTGAGTCACAACAGCACTGCCTGTAGGAAAATGCTGGTGCCTTGCTGTTGCTCACCTTCATCAGTTCTGGGACAAGCCATGCTGCCCAAATACATCCCCCCCAGTCCCCTGCCTTAAGCAGAACTTTAAAGTGAACTCACTCAATACAAGCATATAGATCCCAAAAAATCTGCTTTAGGGTAGTTTTGCACTGCCAAGTGACCTTCCCATTTCTCTTCTCTCTGAAAACTAAATCACGGGGCTCCTGTCCCAGACTGGTAGGAGTATTCTGCTACTGTAAGTTTAACAAAAATGTACAATTATTTAATTGCTTCAATATTGAGATTCTTTATTGCCACCTGAATTTGAGTCATCTGAGACTTCTCTACCAAACATCACTGACTGACACTGTCAGTATACTCATGAATGTATGGTGCATTTCCCACAACAGACCCTGTAAACTTAGGGAGAGAAGGGGGTGCTGCCATTTCAATGTGTCCACAGCTTTCTTTGTCAAGTCTTCTGTTCTTCAGATGCTGGGAACACAAGCTTGGAACACTTAAAATATAAAACTTGGTTGTTCTTTTTGCTGTGTTTTACTGTCAACCTAAGTCACAAAGCATACCACTCAATGACCAAAACACCATATCAGCCTGCAGCAACATCTCTGACTGATTTTAGCTCAAGAAGTTACTCCTTCAGGTTGAAATACATGCCACTGGACTGAATAAAGCACAGGAAATACAACTGTTTAAGTATTTTCTATGGTAAAAATATATATGAAGAATTATCTGACATGAGTGTGATGTAAGTTGGCTAATGACACAGGAGAGGGCTGTTCTCCCCACAGAGCTCCCCTGTGCTAGGTCACAGGCTTGGATAAGTAAGGCAAAAGCAAAGGTAATGAAGCACTTTCATTTGCTTCTGGGTCCCATATCTATCCTATCTGTGCCTAATTTTCACTTGTGCTAGGAAAATAACGTCTCCTCCATCCACGAGGAGTGTCAGGAAAGTTCTTCCAGATCAGTGCATGGAAAGTGCCACAGCAATGCACTTTGTTAGCTTTTTAAACAGAAAATATCTTTGGTAATCATAAAACTAGCAAAGAAATAGAAATAATAAATGTCTCAATCAATAAAATAAAAGTCTGGAGCAGTATCAAATCCAGAGTTATCATCACCACATAAATTTTTGTCTCATTCAAGGTTTAATACAGCATAAACAAGGTAACAAAAATAAAAATTGTAGGGAATGGAATGGCATCTTCAAGTGTTTATGAATTATAACACTGAGCAAAAAGAGGAAGAACAGAAAAAACAAGCATGTTGGAAAACAACTGTTGAGTTCGCTATACATCAAACCCAATTTTACTTCTGGGTTCTCAGAATGGAGCGTTTCAATTTTCACACTCTGAAACAAACCATATGAGAGCTTTAAATGATCCAGATGGGATGCCTTTTGTTAAAGCTTTTGAAATCAGCACTATAGTTCTGTTTCATGGATGAATTTTGGTTGGTGTGTTATTGCAATCAGTAATGCTAAAACAGTCTGTCAAGCTCTCAAGTAGAGAGATGACAGAAGAGAGAACTAAGGGGAACGAACACACACAAACACCCTTTTAAAACCCATAACGTGTCATGACTTTTTTTTTTTGGAGGACATGAATCAAGAAATAAAGAAAAGACAGACACTCAGGAATGGCCCAGCTGGTAAATCACAGCTCATCGTTCCACTCTTGAATTTATGGATGAAGGCCTGTGAGAAACAAATAAACCGTATTTCCTATATATAATAAACTGCAGCCTGGACTCAGGATCCTAAGTATTTTGTAAAACAAACGAAACATTACTTTCTAAATACAGCAGTCCAAGTTATACACTTAATGAAAAGATGTTAGCATAATTAATTAACCCTAATCAACATGGTTTTACAGGAAACAGGTCTAGTGAAGCAAACTTGCTGCTGTTTTCTGACAGAACAATGGGCAGAAGCGATCTACAGTCCAGGACAGACTTCTGTGCAGCACCCAGACACATGCATAACTAGCAGCTCTGACTGTTTTTAAAAGCACTTACACAAAATCAATGCAGCTGATGCCAAATTGATTAAAGAGCAGCTGACAATGAGTTCATACACATGAATGAAACCCCTTTAATCATAAATGGGCTTCATCATCTGAGAGTACCTTTTTTAATGGGGCCTACAGGGATCTGGTTACAAAACTGCTTTGTGTCTTCACGAATGATCCAAAAGAAAATACCAATCAATTTTCAGTAACAGCTGGAGAAGAGTCAAAATCCAAGGGTGGAGGGGGGAGCAAGCAGCAGATAAACACAACAGTGGATGTGCCAATTATTTAAGTCATCTTGAGTTGCCTGACAAGGACGCTTCTTCTGAACTACGGTAAACCCCTGCAGCCCTAGGAAAAAATCACAGGTATACTGGCGAGGATTAAGGAATAAAGAACGAGGATTTGTGGCAGCAGTGAAGTCCTTAGGCAAGTGCCATACCCTGTCCCAACAGCTGCCTATCCATCAGGGGGAAACACTGACAGATAAGATAGGGCTTGGATTCAGGAAAATGATACAAAATTTCTCTGAGATTGAGGAAATGAAACAATACCAAAAGACTTTCTTTAACAACATTTAGGTTGTTACGGAGGAAAGAAGTTTCCTCACAAAGCGTGCTTTAACCTAGGGGGGAAAAGACATAGAAATATCTAATGGCAAGTCTAGATTCAGACTAAAATGCTGTATTTAATATTTCAAGACCTTTTCCTTCGTAAAATAATTTTTCATGTGCTTTGCTGCTCTCAACAAAAGTGGGGGAGCTGCACTAATGCAGGGGGCACATATCTGTTAGACATGAAATCAACTGACATTAAAATTAAAAATAAATCAAACCCCTTTCTATAGACATACAAAGTTCTTTGAGGCTTCACCAAAGAGACGATGCTGACTAAACCATACAGCTGAAAGATCGATTTCCTAAGAAAAGGCAAACAAACACTTTATAATAAGGCCTTGAAGGGGTACAGCAGAGATTAACAAGGCATGCAGGGGGATGTCCTGCAGCTCTCAGCTACTGCTTCTGCAAAACCTCATCAGTTGTAACACAAGACTTGCAGGTAGAAAAGGTGCTTATTGTCTTATCTTTTTGAGTGGTAACACTTCTGTTGTAATCATGACCGTCTAAGGATATGGTAGAGATTGGTAGAGAGATGCACCTTTGGGAAAAAAGCACGCACACTTTTGGGCACATAACTCCTTTTACACGTGCAAGGTAAGCTATGGAGTAGAACAGGATGCAAAACAGAGGAATAGTGAGGAAAAAGGAGGTGGTGGTGGTGAAAAAGAGATGGATGCTGGAGATTGGTCCTCACTGGCCTTGGTACAGCTTGCCCTTGCCCCACACCAGCCTCTGCAACCCCAGCACCAGCTGCCCCTGCCCCACTGCCTCCTGAGGCCAGCACCAGGGCTCCCTGCAATGTCAGCACTGTGCAGCTGCTTTAATAAGTCACTGCGCTTAATTCATTAACTCTCCAAGATTAGCAGAAGATGCATGCCGCAGCCAAGACCAACAGAGTCAAATAAATTCAGAGTTTTCACGCCAAGTCAGAGTTACACCAAGCCAACAGAATTTTTTTTAAATGAGGAAAACATTCACTAGGTACTTTTCATTCTTCAGACCTTTGCAAAACCCTCTGTACAATTTGCTTTAAACAAGGCTTCTCCCAGAGAAAGTGCCAACAGAAAACATGATGAAGACTTTTTATTTTAATGACATTATTTTTAATTGCATAAAAAAGCAGATTCTCAGCAAAAAGTCAGTTTCAAATTCATCTGTGAATAAAAGCAGTAAAGAGCTGCCAGACCTAGTGAAAAACTTCCAGGGCGGATGTGGGTGGAAAGGAGATTCTTCAAGAAAATCCTCTGATACCAACTGCCCTGGTTGGAGGGACCAGCCCTGCCTGCATGTGGCATAGCATGTACCCAAAAATGCCTCTCCACTAAGCACTTGCAACCTCTTTACATCCAATAATGGATGGTCCAATTATGGTCACTGCAAGAGAGTTCTGTTATACTGCAATTCCAAACAAATGCCATCTTGTGTTAATGATTTCATGCTTGCTTAACTTCGCTGCCAGGCACCAGGCAGGTCAAGAGCCCTCTACGTTCCCATGCATACACTTTGCATTAATGAACTGCTGGCCAGGAAATAATAAGTTAGAGACCTTCCGTGAAACCAGTCTGGCTTTAAGATATGTATGTATACAAACCCATGAGGAGATACTACACACAGATTGTAGGAGCACTTATAAAGAGACACCGTCCATTAGAAGCAACAGGAGGTGGCCAACATGGTCCCTTCTCCTGGGGGTCCTCCTTCCACTCCAGCCCTGCCCACCAAGTTGCTACACAAACTCATCCCAGCTCCCTGCCCCACCAGCCACTGAATAAACCCATCCCCAGTTCAGTGGGCACTGGGATCTCAGAGAGCCCTCTGCTGTCCCCCATTGCCCCAAGGCGATCATTCACCAGTGCTGGGGTTGGCAACCAGTCAAAACTGAAGAGTGCTCTGGGGCAGACCCCACATCTCAGAGTGCTGAGCACAGCACCTGAGCACGTCACATCCCTGGTGCTGAAACAAAACACCCTGCACTTTTGACAGGAATAAAAATAGCAAGCTAATCCCAAGAATTCATTATAGCTGTTCCTTACGAAACTCCCCCAAAGTCTGTCCTTTGCAAGTGGTAAATGTATTATTTACCTAAAGAAATTGTATTACAATTACATATCCAATATACGCTAACATAAGCTTTGTACAAAATTTGTATGAATGCATTCCTCTACCTGAGCTTAGACATTAAGATGCCAGTAGTTTCTTCAAGTAAAAAGGTAGAGGTATAAAGGCTGACAGCAAGTTCATCTTTTAAATACTCAGAAAGTCCCCAGGGAATTATAAAACTCAAGAACTACAGTGCATTGTTTCACAAAAAATATAAGGAAAAAGTAGATTTTCTTACAAAAGGTGACACACAGTAAAGTGCAATTCACACAGTATAAGAACATAAAACCATGAATAATAACCTAGTATTAAGTACATATAGAAGTTATTATTAGGGGAAATCACAGATTTTCTTTTTATTATGGATTTGGAAAATTCTGAAAAGAACTTGAAAAGTGACAGGACCTTATTAAGAGAAGTTTTCCCAAGTGCAGCTCCTTTTAAAAAGCCTTGAAAGTAAGAATTTATCTGTACTTTTCATGACTCAAAAAAACCAGAAATCAGTGAAAACTGGGAAGGAAAGTGATCATGGCAATCCTTGGAGAGCTGGGCTAGGACTGTGCCAGCCTTCTGTGAGTGGTTGCAGTCTCTGTGTTTTGGCTGTCCCAGTCCTTGGTGCAACACCCTGGTGACAAACCCCTCTCCTGAGGTAGCTCTGTCTAACATGACAGAGGAGCACAAAGCCCCAGTATAAACCAGTGTTGCTGCTGGAGAGGATGCTCCGGCCTTCATCACCACCTGCAGCTGCTCTTTCCTCTCCCGTCTGCTCCTGCCAGCATGAATATTTGGATGTTGTGCAGTGAGCTGGGTCAGGGAACTAACCCATATGAAAATTAACCCAGTATGAAGTATAATTAATTTCACTTTGGTTTTGCTCCCTCATGCAGCTGGGTAAACCCCAGAAGCAGCAGGAGAGGGAAAGGAGAAGGAGAAAAAACACTGGGAGCAATACAAGAGGTAAGGAGATCAGGATCCCCTGCCTAGAAGCAGTCTGGCAGGACAAGCATAAAAAAAGTTTAAACCAGAGGCAAAAAAAAAGCTTCAGGTCCTATGTCTCTAAATCCTTAGACAGACATACTTCAGATGGGAAGTTTGTACTTTACATCACTGCCCCAAACTCAGTGGAAGCAAATTTTTGAGAGGTGGCAGGAGAAGCGAGGCCGGAGGCGAGTGGGACTAGACCAGCCATCTCTGTGGATCCAAATAAATCCTGTTGGCACGGAGGACACAGCACCACACCACCACAGCACTTGGGAGAGCCCATAGCATGAGTCAACACTCAGGGGGACCCTAGCAGTTCAACTGTTGTTTGATCCCAAATGCTCAGCCCACCTCTGCTCCACCTTGCTTGGGTGGTGCTGCATTCACTGCAAGACAACCCATCCTATAACAAGGACTGTCAAAACCGTAATGCTACCACTGGATGGAAGTATCCCAGTATACTGCAGGTAAAGCTTTTTTCTTCTCTCTCCTTTGCTTTTCAGTCACTTTTCACCACGCAGTTTTCCCAGCCATATCCCTTGTGTGACAACATGATGTTTTAGTTTGTCAGCTTTTTTTGACACTTTGGCAAACAAGCCACTCCTGATAAACATGACTTCCCTGCAGAAATTAAAACTCTGCACCCTGTGCCATTTATGGCTGTCATATGACTCTGAGAGCAAACTTTACAGTAAACCTTGAAAATCAAATCCTTCCATTCACTAGCTTTAGGACTATTATCCTAGCTATCTGTTTCTTTCTTTTCTTGCTATAAACCATTATTCCTTCCTTCTTAAAACCTCTGCATAAAAACTCTCCAATGTTTTTAACTCATTATCCATAAAGAAAGGGTACATTTCAAAACACCATTACATTTGGGATAGAATTAGAAGTGGATTTTCATAGCCAACTTCCATATGGCAGAGAATTTAGCTCCCTGACTTTATGTCTGCCATTGAGGTAGGCCAGCTGCTGTCAGGTGTGCAGACTGATGAGTATCACAGTATCGGAGTGGAAGCTCGTTATAAACATACTAATTAGTACCATGAAGGTGGCAAATGCAGAACTTCTGACAATGTAAGTACTAGGTCACAAAAGACAAAAAGCTGTTACTTTAGAGTCCATAATTAATAACATTGCTTATGATGGCCAAACCAGTGAAGTAGAAAAAAGATTAATTTTTTTCACTGGATCACTGAACACTTGCCGGAAAGATGGCACTAAAATCCAGGCAGTTAAGTTTTCTAATTCATAGCTAAGAAGTTTGACCCTAGTTCATAAGCCAATAAAATACCAGCATTATATCAAATAGGCTATTTCATATTCAAGAAGGACTTTCACTAACAGAAGTATTTTACCAAAACTCACCAACTGCTTTTCCCTCTTTCCATAGTAATTTAGAGTCACTCTAATGAGAGAAAGTTGTGATTCAAACCAGAAAACTCTACATCTTAAGAACTGGCCAAAAACCAGTGAGTCTCTATATTAAGCCAGAAATATTTTCTAATAAGTCTAATATTTTCTAACAACTCTAGCATGTGAAGAAACCTTTTGTATATTTGCTCTCCTACAGAGATGTCAAAAAGGAAGAAATTAAAGAGCTGGGCAATAGAGGTTCAAATTTTGTATGAGGTACTATATAATCTCTCAGTTTGCAGACCATAAAATTGCACAAAAATCAGTCTTCGTATTTTTAAGCTGCAGAGTTTACATAAAATTGAAAAATGCTTCACATCAACATCAAAACGCAAAATAAGATTATGTCTAATGGGCCTACAAAGCAAGAAAATCACTCTTTAATCTTTCAGTTCAGTCTACAATGCAATACAGAAAAAGAATAGTACGATTGTATGCAGAACCTGCTATGCAAATAGGGAGTCAAAATCTCATCTGAACCCCGGTGAAATTCACAAAATTGAGAATATTTTCTACTTTCAGCTACAGCTAGCTGTTCTAACTTCACACTGACAACTGTGGAGAATTTGACCTATATTTTCTAAGAGAAATTTCCGCTGTTAATAAAACACGTATTTTTAGATTTCATTCACTCTCTTTGAGCAGCCTAATAGTTTTAAAATAAAAATACTATAAAGGAACCCCCCTGTACCCATATCAATGAACAGCCCTCAGGGAACGCCAGAGCATTAACCTGCCCGATAACCGCATTAACCTTTCCCCGAAGGACATTTTCTCTGAAACTGTGAAAATCTGCCAATGTGTGTCTTCCACCATATCACCCCATGCCCTTCTGTTGTGAAAGGGCAGCAATTACTGTAAAACAACAGTTTAAGGCAGAGAGAACAGCACTGATGATTTAATCAGGGAATTTCCTCATAGGCTCTCCCAGTAGGAAGGACTTATAAACACTGCTATCCAGAGTCTTTTCAAAGTCAGGAATAACAAATATTAATTATCTTCCATGGACTACCTTCATGGCTGTGTCTGTAAACTGACATTCAGGAACCATGAGGATTAATTACAAGTAATGAAGCTCACTTCTGCATCGCGCAGTTAAACACAGCTCCCTGCAAATGAGTTTGACCTTTCCAGCACCACATGCTCTGGAATTGCTTGCTCAGAAGGGGATTACCTGCAGCCAGCATCTTCACATGGGAACCAGGATCACATCTAAGACAGGCTAGGAATCTGGCCCTATATTCAGGCTTTAAAAAAAGCAAAATAGATATTTGACAGGAGGCCATCTTTTAGTAGATGACAGCATGTGAGCCACTGACAACTTAACAGGCTTCCTATGGAAAATTCTTGATAACCCTTGTGCAGATCTGTGCATACATGTGAAAGGTGTGACTGCACTAACACACAGCTCACCATAGAGAGGCCTGGGCTGGGAAGCTTGAAGCTACCCCAACATCAGAATGCAACAAGATTAAGATCACTGCCGGACTGAACTAAAGAGCGGATATATTATTGACAAACTATTCAGTCCTAGTAGCACACTGAGAAACGTTCCCATATACTCAAATGATTCATTAAACAAGTAACAGGATGAAATTTTATCATGCGTTCCATGGTGGTATTTTGGAAAAGAAGCAAGGTCATAGGATTATACAGCAGTATTTTGCAAAATGAACATGAAAAATTGTATCTAATGTAATTATTAGTTTGTAGACACCTGACTTCTGTAAGTCAGTCATGTCAAAACACACCTTCTGCATTTTTGCTTGTATCAGAGATGCTGCAGCCTAGAGTTTATGGACACACAGAATATGAAAGAAAGCATTCATCAAAATATCTCACTGGCCTCAAACATATTATTTGGTGTCACCATTTGAAAAAAGAAATGTGCTATGAAAGTAGTATGAAGCTAGAAAAAACTTAATGCTTTAAAGTTTTTCCACAGACATGCTGATTCAAAGAATCATGTCTTAAAGGTCACATTTGACATCAGAATTTAATGACCCTGATAAACTTAATCCTCACAAGCAGAGAGCCACTTCCTTGCCCTGGAGAATGTGGACTGCCTTCTCCTTTAATGTGCTCACATCTAAGGCTGGGAACTGCCTGGTTGCTGACGAGTATTTGCAGGTCAGTTTGCATTTTCGTAGACTTTGGTTGCCGCCTTAAGTCATCACTCCCAGCAGAGAAGAAACAGTTTTAAATGCCACAAAATTGACAATTTCCACTCTATACAGAGGAAAGCCACTAAATCTGACATCACTTCTCATCACCTACGCTTTATAGGTCAGATGTGTCCAACTGCAAGTTAAGATTAAAAGTGGCTTGCTACTAATCTTAGCACAGACATTAGTGCTGCTCTAATACACTGTCTGTGCAGCAGGGTGGGAGATGAAATAATCAGCTATCTGGCTGGCCTCTGACCTTGGCTTGGAAGTGTGTGGGGGTGGGAGCAGCATTAAAAACATATTTAATGATCTCTGCCCATTTGAGTCAAGTTCAGTAATAATTGTAACAAAAAATACAACTAGTCTGACTTCAAGATCCTTCAGAAGATGCTGACAACTCCGACTTACGTCATTCTTAGTCAAATAAATACCATTTATACAATACCTCTCAAAACTGGCATGTCTCCCACTTTGTCTTGCAGCTGCTAGCATGACTTGGGATTCAATGCTCACAGCAGCTTTAAAAATTTTTAATGAATAATTACGCCAGACAGTTTTCCATATCACGCTAACTTCATTGATATTATTACCTTTGGAGATATTCATGTAGACATCCCACAGGAGCATTTCAAGAAAGGCCAAGGATAACATACTTGGATCTATAAATTTAATGTGGAACTGTTTCTGGTGATTTTCCCTAAGGATCTGTTCCCTGGGTGCATAATTTTATTTTTTTTTAACAAAAACAGAGATCCATCACAAATAAAGAAGCAAGATGAATTTGTCTTTTTCCTTCTGTGCATCTAAATGAATGCAGATGTCTGCAAATTATTAAGATTTCTTGGAAAATCACTGAGCATAACAAAAACCTTTTGCACCCCTTGATGAGCAAAAAAACCATTGCTGGGTTGTGAACCAAATTTATAGAGCAGAAATACTTGTCAACTGCATTTGGAGGAAAGGGTCTGAGGTGTAAGAAAAGCCCAAAGATAATGATTTGCATCATATGGAACCCCTCAGTCCCATTCTCTTTTAATTACCTTCATCACTACAACGACAATGGGCTTTTTGTTTCATTCTTTCAACTTCTTGGACTGAGTCCTGATGCCCTATTAAGCACAGCACTGCAAATAACAGTGTAGGGATAACTAGACTTATTAAGAATTAGCTCATTTCACCATTTCTCTGCTCAAAGCATTGAATCTGAACTATCCTGCCAAACCACCCGCTGATAACAAACACGGGAAGACCATGGTAGTGGTAAAAATAAAAGGTCTGACGTATTTCCACCATCCCAAACAACCACGGCAGAGCCGCTGGCCGCTCCTTGCTGCTGCTGAACGGGGAAACGCTGCTGGGAGTCGGATGAAGGTCGGCTGCTGCTGCTGCCTCTTCTTAGAATGCAGAGCTAGTTTAAGCACAGATGCTATTTGAAAAACCTGCACAGATGGTTTTTTCCAGTGACTCTTCAATAAGTTACATTTATATTCACTTAAGCTTGGTGTAAAACAGCAACATTATCGTTAAAATTAATGAATTCATGCTTTGATTTCCTGTAATACTTATTTTGCTGTTGACTGACTTACCTACTTCTGTACTGTCTATTAGACAACAGAAGGCAAATTTCCACCATCCAGAGAATTCTCAGTTATCTAAAATTCTTCACTAAATAGGAATGTTTATTACCATGAAAGAGTTGTGGTTAAAATAAAACAAACACAGATTTCCTGGGAGAAAGATGGCCAAAGTTTGAAGTGCAAGTACAGACATAATCCTAATAAGGTTATGTTTGGTTCAAACCAGTGACTCTAGCCTACACATGAACAAAACAGCCTAATCCCATGCTTGATGCCAATGTAGGCTTGGCAATATAAATAATTTAGATATTCAGCTTTAGGTAACTCAGACCTCAGTTCAGCATGGAAACTGTGACTAGCTCCTGCCTTAAGTCATCCATCTAAAGAAAAAGGATCATTTTCTCAAGAGAAGCACACCGAAGGTATCCACGTGCCATCTGTTTTCCATTTCCCTGAACTGCCAGGTGACAAAGAAAACGGTGTAGTCTTATGGGACTTTTCCTGGTCTCCAGGCCTGGCTGGCTGGGAACACCACCTTGCACCCATCAGCACCCCTGTAAATTGTTGGAGAGATCCCAGTCCAGGATGCCTCTCAAACTTCTTTCCCCTCCTCTGTTAAATCACACTGACAGTTCACCAAAAAGGCCAGGGCAGCATTCATCACTCCAAATAACACCAGCCACAATGCACAACCCTGCAGCTGCCCCTTGCCCTAATCTCACCTCACTACCTTACATTTGGACTATAACGATGCCTGAACATGTAACCTTTATGTAGCTAGGTTATCTAGGGATTATTCCTTCAACATTTCTTGAATATTTTATTCCGTGAGCACCGTTCACAGTAATTGAATAATCCAATAATTCTCAGCAGTGACATACAGCTTAGTTTCTTTCTAATTTGAGCATGATGATGCCTCATAAATGAACTGGGGCAAGCCAAAAGTAAAGGCGTTTCAGGCAGTAATGAAATCTACAATGCTCTCCTGCATCTATTTATTAATGTCACTGCAGAGCAAAAAAGCAATAGAGCATCAAAACTAAACGCTGCATCTGCAGCTCGCCTATCCCCTGTCACACACGCGCACATGCACACAGTGTTAATTAAAGGCTGTAGTACAGGTTTCTCTTTATTGAACCTTTCTGCATTGTTTTATGTCTAACCCAGACTAAGATGCTCTGATAAAAGCTCAGTAGAAAAATATCCGAGCAGCCTGCCAAGAACCACATAGACTTGGCCTGTGGACAAAACACAAACCCACAACTGTGGAAAGGAAAACAAAAATGAGGACAGAAAGCCAACTACTCTTTCATTTTGTGATATGGAAAATAGAAGCACGTTTTTCAGCAGCTGATTGCCTACATGAAATGTTTAAAACTTGCAGCACAACCAATTGCTGTTCAGAATCAGAACCGTGTTGGAGATCACTGGGCTCCTGACTGTGAACATCACTTGAGCAGAGAAAGGCTTTACAAGGACCTCTGAAACACCGTCCGCCCCCGCAAAAGTAACTACCAATCTCTGGGGAGAAAAACATTTCCTAGGAGTAAAGCCTCCAAGAGATTGTCACAGGATTGTGTTACACCTGTTTGAGTTTCTATTATGAAAGAGCAGGAAGGTATGTTGACACTGAGCCAGATTTTTGAGAAGAATGCATATGAAGTACCTCTCTCTACAGCAAAATACCTTCTCTCTGTATCTCAGGGCTAGCCATTTGTTAACAACTTTTTTTTGTGATAACATCCAGATCAGACATCTTCAGTCTAACAGTGTCCCTCCTCTAGTTTGCACAGTCCTGAAGAATTTTTATGGTTTTTTACAACACTACAACACTCCAGTGTTACAGTACAGTGTTTTCTGGGAATTCATATACATTTACTTTTAGCTAGATTTATAGAACAAAATTGCATGTTGATCAGCTGACAGTACTATACATGCAAAGCAACAGAATGTCTCAATTTTTACATTAGTATGATTTGAGAAATGCTATTTCAAGTGAGAAAGAAAAGTCAGAAGACACGCAGAAAGAATGAGATCATGAGCCCTTCCCTGAACAACAACAAACTGCCATAAGACTGATGGATCTGGGTGCTACATTTGTAATACATTTGTGGACAGTGGTGTTTCCAGGTAGACAGATTACCCAGCCTTCTCCTGAAAGGGAGAATATCTTGGGGAAAAACGAAACCAAAACAGCTAAACAGAGCTTTACTGTCTTCTTCTTTTCTGACTGAACTTTCCCCAGCCAAACAAACATGCGAACCACACCAAACTAAAAGAAACAAACAAAAAACCCCAACCAACCAACAAAAATTTTTCCATTCAAGTCCTTCATTTGAATTAAAAAATTGATTCAATTTACTTTCTTTTTTTTATTTTTACCTCTTTGTATCATTTAGTTTATATCAACATAAACAGTTTTGAAAACACTGAACCAATTCTGTAGCTCCATTTTACCTTGAGCCACAGCTTTTGATAAATAATGAACTAAACCAATTTACTTTAGCTTCATGTCTTAATTGCTGGATGGTCATTGCAAACTAGACCCATTTCAAAAATCCCCTGGAGTAAAAAGGCTAGCTGCCCTCTTTCCTGGCATTTATCTCTCCTGTCTCCTTGGAAGGCACTTTTTCACCAACCCTCTTCTCTCTGGTATGTTGTTGCCGTGTCTTCCCAGAGAACACAGCAGCCTGAGGAGCTCTATTTCCATCTGTTCACAGATGGAATTCAGCTTCTTCTGTTTCCTAATTGAAGGTACAAAATCCATCACAGAACAGGAGCACAAAATAATTACACCATACCTTACTGCACACAGGGCTCATGCACATAATATCACAATGACCCAAGAAGCATTTATCCTATCGTTGAAGGTCATTAAAATACACCAACTAAAGAGGCAATGAATAGCAAAAAACTTTGACAATTTCAAATTAAATGACAGTAAATAAGTAACTTTCCTATGCCTTATTATGGTAACACCTGACATTGCCTGTCAAAAGCCAGAAACATCAGTCAAGAACCAGGAACCAGGAAACACAAGAAAAATTGACTTTCTATCGTTCACTGCTAAAAAACCCTCAAATATCAAAAACTAAAAAAACAACAAACAAACAAAAACCCCCCACAAAACAAAAAACAAACAAAAAACCAAAACCTCCCCAAAACAAAAAACCAAAACAAAACAAAAAACCACAACAACAAAAAAAACCCACTCACCAAAACAAAACCCACAAAAAAAGTAGTTCTGTCTTATGAAGTCAGCAAAGATGAATTACACAGCTGTTTAGACAATTAGTAGGCACTTTACCAGTTGATCATCTCCTATTCCTGAAGTGGAATTACAAAGGTGGTGGGTCACATTTTCTTAGTCTACAAAGCCTTTGGAAAAGGGTCAAATAGGAGGACAGAAACATCTTTGAAAATCATTGCCAGCCCAAAAGCTATTACTGGCCCATGGTAAATACAATAATAAGCATTAAGGCATGTGTCCTGAAATTCACTTATCTGGAGTCAAAAGTTCAGAAAAAGAACAAGCAAAAGCACAAGCTTTCTTCACAACTCTACAACACATAAGGGTTGGAGTACTGAGTATATCAACTTTAATAAAAGGTCTGAAGCAGAAGCTCAGAATTAATGGCCCTGTTTAATGGCAAAAAAGCACACAAACTGTATCAGTGACATTCCTGTTTAAAAGACATACTGCTCAAAAGACAAGGTCCCCTTTGCCCTTCTTGTTATCAAGAGGATTAAAAAAATACAGGGAACATCTTACAGCCAGAACAGACCTTTACATGTTTGATGTAAAAGTTGTGCTTGTCATGCACAACATGTTTCATGTCCCCCACCATGTGACAAACACAGATCTGCTGACATGAACCTTCCAGAGGTCCAGGAGAGAGGGAGGATTTTGCAAATTTAAATGCAAAATGACTAGGCCAATTCTTCCGCCTCTCCATCTTTTTTCTTTTCTTTCATATTAATTCCCTTACATGAACTGCCCCTGTTTTGTAAGCTTCATCCCACTTTTCCATATTCCAACCAAAATTAGGATTCTTCTTTTTTCATACACTTTTGTACCATTACTGCTATATCTGTGATTGCCCTATTTAGCGCCTTGTTTCAGAGTAAGAATGTGTGGTCTGCTTTCAGATGGCTTCTATGTCTTATGCCAAAATGTCCCAGATATCAAACTTTGCTGGAATCCTTCCCTTTCCTGGTCTCTTCTCTTACAGCCACTTCTGCTGTTTTATTAAGTTTTCTACCCATGTAATAATGGCCATGCATTTCTGATGCAAATATCTTTTCATGCAAAGATTTCAGGATATATGATGTCAGATGTCCAGCCACTTAAGCAGCTGATTATCTGTTATTTGAAAAGAGCGATTCAGTAATGAAGTGAAAAAGAACCTCCAGTGATATAAATATCTATGCAAAGTGACCAGCCATCTTTACTGCAACAGCTGCTGAAGAAACACGGGATTTCCTTGATTTACAAAAATTGAAGTGATTCCATCAGGTGGAAAACAATTTCTGAGAGAGCTCTGTATTTTGCTCTGTTCCACTGCATTAACCCTAATAAAGTGAACAGAACCAGGAAATGATTTTCCTTTTTAATTTCTTTGACTCTTGTCAATAAAAACCCAACCCATTCCTCCTGGCCACAGAGTCATTTCATTCACCACAATTCTCCATTCCTATCCAAATAGCATCAGGGCAATGGCACGCCTTATGAAAACAGACCTTCAGCAGCATGCTGCCACCACTCTCATGAGCCTTGCCAGGCTCAGAAAAACCTGGGGAGCTCCTGAGACCAAACAACCCAACCCTGCTGCTCACAAATCATCTTGAGGTTCTGAAAGCACTTCTGCCTCCTGTGAGAGCAAAAATCAGCACAGATAAAGTATTGTAAATACAGCACTCCAAGTGATTTACCAAAATGCAATCTACAAGCAACTAGGTGCTTGTAAACTGTGAATTTTCCTTTTCATTTCCAGGTATTAGAATGAAAAAAAAAAAAAAAAAAAAGTGAAAAAAAAAAAGTACCCATAAAGCTACTTTTTTTCCCAGGACTTCTTTCCCATGTTAGAGGGACATCTCTCAGGGCTGCCCTAACTATTAACATGAAATCAGAAGTAACAGCTGGAATTGTCACTTGGCACTCCCTGTGATGTCCTGTGATCCCACATTGAGTCCCATAAAAGTACTCCACAGTATGATCCTTCCCTGGCCAGTCCTGAGCCAGCACCAGTGCACCCAAGTTTGTAAACAGCAAATCTCAAAGCCTCACCAGGAAAGACAGTGGTCTAGTGCAGCTGAGGTTCACCTTGCAAGGACTTCTTCCAGAGATATTCTGAAGGAGGGAAAATAAACTTGCTTTATTTCATCCTACTGTATTTTATCCCTGGGCTGGTCTGATTACCCACCCACTCCAGAACCAGGAAGTTAGACCAGTGTCCTTGCTTATTTCCATCCTCATTGCTCATTCAAGGCTCAAGGCTTGCGAGTGCTTCAGAGAATCCCTTAAGCACAGTACAGCTTTTGCCTGCCTAGAATGAACATGGTGCAGATTCTGCATTTTGTTTGTTTTCTGATGCTACAAAAGGGAAAAAAAAACAACCCTTGAACTGTTTATGAGTCTGCAAGGACACGGGGATCTCCCCACTGTATGGCCACAGCTCAATATTCGTGTTATTGTTTATTAGTGGTGTAATCTCTTTCACAGACAGGTAATAAAGTAACACTAAAGCTCAATGACACAGTGAAAATATGTTAAATTAAGCAAACAATGGATTCCAGGTGGAGAAACACTCAATACAGAGTAAGTTACCCATCAGCTTTTTTATCCTAGAATTGTCTGGGTTGGAGGGCATCTTGAAGACCATCTATTCCCATACCACCTTTTACACCTAATGGCTTGCTCTAACTCATGATTTTGTAATTCACTGGCCACACAAAGAACACTGAAGAAATGTTTCAGAAACTATTTCTACAGTATCATTTATTATCCTTCTTAACTTGCTGTTTCAAGCTGCATATACATGGATAAACCTGCTTCCTCTAACTTGACTTAAAAATGCAATCTAAGCATTGCACAATTCAAAATAATTGCTTGGTTCCATTAATTCCTACACGGTGACTCAGAGTTTACTGAGCTTCCAAGCAATGACAGGTCACAGAGGAATGAGAAAAGGGCTGAGAAGGACAGGCTGGGGTTTGGAAAGCCTTCCACACAAGAAGACACAGAACAGACTCAGCCTGGGCAGCACGAGTATTCAGAGTTTCTTACTGCACAAAAATTGTTCAGCGAAAAATTGTCAGTCAGCAGGCCTGAAATAAATCAGAGTATTATCTTTTTACTGAAAGCATAATTATAACTGAATCTGAATGCTACAGGATGTGGTAATAGCCAAAAATTGCACGTGAAAAGTATAAAAAAAAAAAATAAAAGGTTTCTCAGAGCATTTCAGAGAGAAATCCATTACTGACCTCCAAACTACACACAACACCCAGCTTGGGAAACTCCCAAGTTCTGGCTGCCAGCAGCAGGCAGAATATACCATTGAGAAAGATTGCTTTAAAAACATCCTCCATTTTAGACTCATTCCCTGAGCACCCCACACAGGTCACCGTTAGAAACATGCTACTCAGTGAAATGCATTTCTGTAGGAAAACCTCTCCTGGTTTTGCATTTCACTCAAAAACTGAACTGCTCTTAAGGCAATGGTGCCAGAAGAAAAGCAGCAGCAGCAGTGCCTGGTGTATACATGCATAACACATTTGCATTTTAAAAGCAGTATGTTTGCCACTGCTGAAATATTCTTACTTCCCTCAAGTGATCCAGCATTGCCTTTGAGAAAAAGTGGCAGGCAAAGAAGTGAAAGACGAAACCAATCCCAACATATCGGTATATTGGTAAGGTCTAGGTGGCAGAGGCTTCCTCCCTAGCCTCTCCTAATAATGCAAAATCAGTCCTGTTCAGGCTATTGGCGAGAATTTGTACTCCCCCAGTTCCTTCACCAAGCATCTCATGGACTGCATGAAGGACACGGCCTTTGGGCACTGAGAGAGAGACACTCACACCCCAGCCTTCCCCTAGAAACACTTCCTTCCCTCCATCCCCTGTCTGACCAGTCAGTTCAGATACCCTCTGATAGGACGGATAACATTTCCACTGAGGAAAACATCTTTTGCTTTCTTATCTGCAAAATACAGTGTGGAGAGGAGAGTTACACCTGCTTCCCTCCAGACTGGGAAAAACCATGCCCAGATCATCCTGCTTAAGGGCAGCTGTCTGGGTGCTACTGGCACCTTTAGTTACGATGAAGTGCCAATCCTGACGAGGGAAACACCAACTTTGTTCCTGCCAGGGAGTGCGTAGGTGTCAGTGCCAAATCCACAAGTTAATTAAAAACTGTATTTTCTATGGGAAACAACACGGCCAACATAATAGAGCTATAATTATAGCCAGGTTTCCACTGGCAACTTGTTAATTGATTCTTATTCTGTTTCTTAAAGGAGAGCAGGGCTGCTGTCACGCCCTCTTTCGTTCCTGCTGCTGTAATTTCTCCAGCAATATTCCCAGCAAAATGTCAATACATTTGTGTCTCTGCTCTAAAAGGGGATCAGCATGGTGTTGCATGATATGCAGTATCCTAAAAAGAAGTTGCTCTGCCGCATGGCAAATCAGTACATGTGTAATTACCTACATAATTTTATATGGCGCATCAAAAATGAAAATATGGTAAGTCTCATCTCTCCTCATCCCTGCTCTGTTGTCATGGCAACTGGACACTTTCTCTCTCCCCCCCCCCATCCTTTTTCCCAAGGGACAAAGAAAACCACCGGAGACTTCACAAATCAGCATACATTAAGCACAAATAGTTTGCCAAATGCACTTGTTCACTGACATCTCTTACTTCAGTAATTGTGTGCATTGTGCTCACTAAAGTGAGCTGCTGCAAACACGGCTGCCTGCTTTCCTCCCAGCACCATCCCTGCGAAACAACCACCCTGTCCTCTCCTCCACCTCCACTTCCCTACACATGCTTTGGCAAACTCTGTCAAGCCAAGCTGGGTGGGTTTTTTTGTTCCATTTAGCCATTATTGTCCTGTTTACATGTGCATGGATGAATGGAGGTGAGCCCAGTTTGAGTCCACCTCTACTGCTGAGTCCTAAATTTCACTGGTGAGCAACAGGTTGAAGTAAATATCTATGTCCTGTAGGCAGCCTTTCACATGTGGCACACTGCAGGGAGGAGAAGCAAGGTCTGGGGTTCGTGACCCAGGTAAGTGGAAACTTTCACAGCAGTGCTGATTGTCTTGCAAGCATCACCTCGGCTACAGGAGGTCTGTGGACCGGGTCTGGCACAAATTCTTCCTGGGAAAAGAAGTCGGGTGCTGCCTCCCACCCGTCCTCAGCTGCTTAGTGCTTTGCCAAACTTAAACTGACTGGCTTTCAGTGTCCCTGCCAGGTGTTTGGCTTATAGCAAGGGAACACTTTGCTTTGGTTTTGCTGGATGTGTTAAAATGATTCTTCTATTCCTGAAAACAAGGCTGGGGAAAATACAATTTTTGTGGGTACTAAACCCAAGATCATAATAATTTTTCTTTGTTTCAGAGTTGAAAACAGGAGGAGAGGGGCAAATGTGTTTGTATGAGTAAGATGTACCTCTTTCTGTTCCTGTGAATTTTTCCACTGAGTCTGAGTATTCAAATCCCTCCAAGCCCCACTGCCCACGTGAAATGAAGACCATCACCCATACTGCTGGATGCTAACACCTCCACCACATCTGTGACACTGGAATGAAGACCCAGGGAAAGGGGTCCCACCAGCCCACTGCACACATCCCTATCAATGCTAGATGTTCTCTGGCCTCATGCCTGCTGAAGACAGCTAATGAGCTGCTGGCCACAAGCATGGCAAACAAGACCCTGGTCCCACAGGCAGCGCGTGGGCAACAACCAGCCGCCCGTGAAAATGCCCTCCTCAGAAATAATGAAGCTTCTCAGTGCTTTCAATACAAATGAAGACAAAGTGCTGCAAAGACGATGATGACCTCCTGTGCCAGCTGTCAGGAGGCAATGTGGGACGTGACATCCAGGATAAAGACTTGCTGGCACCCTGCACCAACTATGTCCACTTGCGCCAGCAGTCACCAGGCATTGTTCTCGCAGATGTACCAGGCGCTCTCCCATTTCGGGTCATAATGAGCTGCAGATGTGACAGGCATTTCAGATTCTGGATCTGCAGCAATGAGACACTCCACATAGATGCTCCTGCCTCATTTTTACTTGCTAATTTTTAATAATGACAATTTAACTTCATTGTGCGTGTCATGGTCTGTAACGGCCAATTCAGAAATCATCCTAAAGGGATGCTGAAGAAATCTTGCAAATAGCTTTCCAATTTATTTCTTTTTATAAAGTGTGTATTCCAAAAATTCAGAATTTCAGATTTTCAGAATATCACTTTGATAGTTCTCTAGAGGGAAGTAATAAATAATTAGGAGACACGATACTTCGGAGATACAGAGCCAATGCCTCAATTAGAGACATCCCCATCTCACTTTTAAAGGACTTCAAAATCAGCATGAAAAAAAGCTGATGTTATACAGAATATATTTATGCACATCAAAGAGTAAGTCACAAGTGAAAGCTTAATTAAACTGAAATTTGGGTTGATCAATTAATTCATGCATTTCAGAAGGGAAAACACCTTATATAACTCCAAGAAACTCTGATAAATGTTGGAAAGATTAGACTTTCCACAATGAGGCAAAAATCAAATCCCTTCAAAGTTTCAGGTTTTATTCCATCTCCAACCTTTATTCTTTTCCTGTAACCCTTTCACATGATGATGCAATTAGCTCAAATTTTCTGGTTACTTTTGACACAGAGCTAAAGCCATGTACATGATCCAGTGGTATAAGCTCCCGCTGTGGTTAAGGGTTCAGTGAATGGTATATTAGAAACAACCTGAAGTTTCCTACAGAGTTACAACTCCTCCATATCAAACTCTAGAGCTCACTCTAAAAGCTGCTTTCCAGCACTGTTTATTTAACATTAACCATGGCAATGTTAAATGTCTCCTCATTTCAGGGAGGGGCTGCAATAATATAAGTTTGCAGATGCCTGCAGTACACAGAGCGAGATTCTTGCAAATTATGTCTGGATACCACTGCCTCTCAGCACACATGAAGGCAGATTATTTTCCAAAGCATGTGTTAAAATGCTGCAGAGGAACACTTTTTTTGTTTGCAAACCCAAGAAGTTCAATTAAATGACACTGACTTCCATCTTATTCTGCTCTAACTAACTGCAACCCTATTTTACCTGTTTGTTTACTAGTTAAAGTAATAACCCTGAGGAAAGGTTTGCAGTAACATACTTCATGCAACAAAGATAACAGATCTTTAACAGATATACACATCATATTCATAAAGGGAAAATGTATACACTTTTTTTGGTTGCATTCTTACACTTCACATATTCCTGTTTTAAACACATAGCAACTGAATGCAAGTTTGGCAAGTGCATGGAAATGGCTTTTGCTTACTAGAAATATCTGGGGGCAAGATTTATGGATTTCTAAAAAAATGTGAATCTGTACTTCATATAAAAAACTTACACAAATGTTCCTGAAAAACAGTCTTTTTCACTTTTTAAAGTACTTCTTCCCATTCTATGTGATTTGTCCACTTGTTACAGAAAATAGTAATTCAGTATTACAAAAGGTTATGGTGTGTGGAGTCTCATCTCAGTTAATTTTGGTGTCTCTAAAAAAAGAGAGAAGGGTAAACACTGAGAAAACACACACAGTGAAGAAAATGGGTTTTGACTTCAGATTTGGAAGGACAAGCATTCCTCCGTAGCTCAGATCATCGCAGCAGGTTTCCAGGAATAAGTAAAACAAACCCAAACCAAAGCAGGAGGGGGAGTAAATCCTGAAATCTAGGTCAGAGGAAGAAACCAGAGAACTACAAAGCACCATTTTTCATAAGCCTCACAACTGATTGTGTGAAGGTCTCATCTCCTGCCACAGTCGGGCATATGTGACACTAATTGTGGACAGGAGCCACAGGAATGTTCCACAAAGGGGCTCGAGTGGCATCTTTGGCAAAGCACGGGAGATCACATGGGGGTAATAACATACCTGGCTGTACTGAAGAAAGGTCACCTCAGGGAGAATTCACCCACAGTGCAGCCTCCAAAAATCTTATTTTTCTGGATAAAAAGAAGGGCCAAAGAGCAAAAGGGAATCCTGACAATATCTTTTCTCAAGGTAAAGCCTACAAATATAGAAACTCTTTACTTCATTTTTTCATAAACAGACCAGACATATATGTGGTTCTTACAACCCAAATTTTTATGGTCCTGTATTTGCGATCTTCATTCTGCTGCTCAGCCACCTGGTTTTACATTTACAGATGGCTTTGAGATCACAGTTTGTTATCTTATTCAAATATAATTAACAAACACATTTCATCCTCTTGCATCAACAGGGATCTGACTTTTCATGATAGAACAACAAAAATGGAAAACTTCAGCAGATGCAGCCAGTTACTGCTTTCTGTCATCCACTTAAGAGACATCTTTAATACCTCCTTCTATTCTTGCTGTCTTCCAAATAAGCCCTTTCCTATTGTAACAGGGATACAACTCCTACTTAAAGTCACTATAATTTTTCTTGTCTTTGAATAGAAAAGCCAATTAACTGATGAATGCATCTGTTATTTTCTTATCTTTTGTGTTCAATTAACCACTACCATTCTGAGTAACAAAAACTGTCTCTTACCATCTGCCCACTAGAAATCTGCTTTAAGGCTGTTTATAATTTATCAGTCCATTTTATTTTTGTTTTTTTCTTTTTTTAAAAAAATTCTTAAAGTAGTGAATTTGCTTTCCTTCTGGTTTTTGCTTTTCTCTTAGCTCTGCCATAAGTTCACAGCACTGTGACTTGGACAGTGTACTTTCTCATTGCATTGCAACCATACCAAACCAGGGCAAGAATAAATTTAAGAGCTGCAGACGAATGCACAATGATGTCTGATGGCATTCCATCAGACATTTAGTTTCTAGTATCTTGCAACCTCTTAATCCTCAAAGCCTGACTTGGGCACTGCGAAGAAGGCAGAGAGTCCAGTTGGCTGTGCTGGCCCCACAGCCACTTGCCTGCCTAGAGCAGCAGTGTTTGCCAAGTTGTTGGGAAGCAGCCCACAGAGATAATTCATGTCAGGCACCCAACAGCCATTTCTAGAAATTCCCCTTCCCAAAGCAGGTAAAAATGTAGGCCAAGGGTAAGACTGGGTGGTGAAGGCACGTTCTTTCCTGATCATGTATGTTTGACTGTTTACAATCTATTCCCCCTTTTCCTGGCTAAACTGAGAGTAAAGTCAGTCATGAGAGCCTTGATCATCCCCAGTGCTTACTTTTTGCTCTGTCTGGTTCTGGCTTTGTTTGCTTCAGTCAGCTCTTCCTGAGACAGTGCCTCAGCAGCCTCCAGGGAATAACTCACTCTGGGGGGTGCTCCCCCAAAGCATGGAGAAGACAACAGGTACAGCTGTCTGTGCACCATGCAGCTTTGTAATGTTATCCCAACAGGTTTTTTTATGCTCAGTTTGGGTCTTACAGCCTCATGCCATACCCCAGGTCATGCAACATGCATCTTCAGCTTCAGGAAATAAAATCATCACTCCAACAGAAAACTAAAAACTCCAAATAGAAAAGAAAAAACATTAAATCCCACCATGCTTATACCTCAGGGCTACTAGAACACCACATAGGGCCCCAAGGAGATTCACGGTCAAGTTCTATGTGGGCTGGATGGATGCACCAGGTGTGCTCTGGATAGAGCTCACCATAAGCAATACGGGTGCAAACCAATCTGTGACTTGGCCTCAGGGCTAGAGGTTAGTCCCTAGCTTTCTTCTATGTTAGACCAGTGGGTCTGAGAGATAAAAGACTCCTTCATTTAGTCTGCCAACAAGACAGACATTCAGTATTTCAAAGCACATTGTCCAGCTACGAACTCCTAGCATCCTTTTTCGTACTACGTGGAAAGCATTGTTCCTTGCTGCTTATCAGGAGTCCTGTAACAACTCCAGACTGCATTGCCTTTCTTATCTGACCTCTTCTAGTGCTTCTTTGTCACTAACACTGAACTTTTAACAATACCAGCCCTTACAAAGCAATTGTAAAATACTTTTCTCTGTGGAGAATGCATTGGTTAGCACAGCAGGCAAACTTTCAGGTTTTGTGAAAGCCTGTGTGTGCCTCAGTTCATTAGGTATGAAAGTGAAAAAAAAATCCTAAACAACTATTCTCTTAATATACTCCATTACTCACAAAGATGTTGAGGATGAAAACATTTGCATCCCTTTCCTTTTTATACATTATGATGAGAACACATTTGGCACCTGATCAAAACTGGATACAGCTTCGTGAGCCTGACTTTATACACCCCTAGAACTGCACTGTGTAATCCAACATCAACATGTCTGCACTCCCCAGTCCTTCCAACTGCAAAGTGGATAATCCTAAGCCCACAGCTGTGAGGGAAGAATTACAGGTGGTAAAAGAGCTCAGTAGCCCTGAATGAGAATGAGAAGTCTGTGCCAAAACAGCGAGGAACCATTAGTAACCGGAGTTTTAGTACTTCCTTCAATGATGTCTTCACTAGCCTCTGCAGGATTTGTATTCAAATTATGTAAGAAAACAGTTCTTCACTATTTCTACAGAAAATAAACCTCCTATAGAAGAATAATTAAGAACTTTTCATGTCCATGATGTGTCTGTATTCTTTGTTTTCAAATAAGCTCTTCTTATCTGTGAAGAGACTTTGCCATCTACTTTCTCAAACTGCAAGAGATTTACAGTAGCTAGGGATTACAGTAAGGTTGGGTTGTTTTTCATTTATTTTTAACAATCTTGGTGTCTTTTGCAAAATCCTTAAATCTTGTCCTTCTGTAGATGAAAATTATCAACTATTATTTTTTATTATTGCCTTTCCTATTTTATTTGCCCAATGCATCCTGACATTCATTCTTTTAATAAAAATCTATAAAAGGATAAAATATGTGGAAGAGAGATAACTATACAATACATTCCAGAAAAGATTTATCTATAATTTACTAAGTTCATTTCAAAATCACAGCATTTGTATCTGTTTCGTTTCCATCTTCTATAGCAGCCCCCATCAAAATATGACTTCCTTCTTGCAAGGGAAAGCTGTTACCATGGTATTCCCATTATTCCTAATGCAGAGACTGGGGGAAAATTGGTTAAGCTCCTTAGAAAATTTTCTTAATTCCAAGGCAAAGGTTTTCTGGGGTAGTTGCAACAGAACTTGTACCTGTTTTGCAGGCTGAGGGCAAAGGGAGACTGGTTGGTGGCTGGCAGCAGCAGCTGGAGAGACTCCTGCACTCAGTACAGGTCCCACCTGTTTCCTTGAATTATGATTGTGTTTGGACAAGCACCACAAAAATTTTAGTGCGATGGGGCATAAAAAAAGCTTTCCCATATCATGTCTGATTGCATATGAATTCTAAATGCTCTTACTACTCAAAAATGGACATTTTTGAGTGATAACAGCTACATTTTTTGACTCCCTTCTTGTGCTGTGGCCTTGCTGAAACCACTATGGAAAAGCATGGAGAAGCATCTGCAGAAAGAATGACATTAGGGAAAGATGATGGGCTTCTAAACACGTGATTAATGGATATGATCACGTCTGCATAGAGTGATCCTGCTCCCTGGGAAAGGTACAAGTACTCAGGGACAGGGCTTAGGAGGCTGGTGGATTTGTTTCCAACACTGAATGCTGCAGCAGCAGCAGGGCTACAGTAAGATACAGGAAAAGAAGCTGCAAAATGCTGGAAGACACTGTCAGATGCAGCTCCCTGCTGCCCAGTCTGGCTTCAGGGAAAGAAAGGCACTTCTAAGTCAGAAGTTCTCCTGAGGGCACCTTTTGTGGTGAAACCTCTTCAAACCTTTTCCTCTTGAGCACCTGGGTGACACCACCACTACAGAGGCATGTCCAGGTTGTCTGGGCACTCTCAACTCCCTTTGTGTAAGGATGCTGGCTGAAAACACAAGCTCTGGTCCAGCTGCTGGCTCAGGGCTTGTTTGACCCTTCCCCAGGGCCCACAAATGACCCCTGCCCCACCTGTCCACAGCGACAAGGAGCAGTTGTGGCAACAGCAGCATCACCACATCAGGGAGGGACACACTGCCATCAGATGTCCCACCAAGACAATAATAACCCTTCAGATCCCCCAGGGGATCAAGCCAGGGGCCAAGGATGGGTATCTTCCAGTTACAGAAATTTATCTTGGGGGGTTGACTTTGCTTCCCTTTAAACTCACATGACTTCAATTGGAATGGCATTTTCAAAATAAGAATTTAACTTGATCTTGTTTTAAAAATGTCAAAAGGAAATGTTTCAACCAATGCAAATTTATTACTTTTGTTTTATATTTAGCCAAAATGGTTCAGCAAGCAGATTCAGATGCCCTAAGACTGTACTTCTGGAGAATAACAAGCCAGTAAGACAGGAAATTTTGCACAGCTCTAGCCTGGATTTGGTTTTGTGCAGTTCTGTCCTTGCTGAAGACTTGAACTATCTTCACTTCTGCTCCCCTCTCAAACTGAGCTGCCACTTTAGAAAACAGCAGAGTGCAAGCATCAGGATTAGTGAGTGGGATGATTTTGTTAGCAGTGCAAACATGCCACAGTGCTAACAAGATGGTCAAGTGAAGTTTTTGGATGAAGGGTTTATTTGTCAAACACGCAGTTTCAGAATCATTAGAAGGATTCACAACTTCCACTTGAATTTAAAAAATAATCTGGTAAATATTTGATATGTGTTAACAGTGCAAAATATTTTAGAGAACTCCAACTGCTCTGTTTCACCACTTTTTTAAAAAATAAAACCCCAAAGGTTTCTCATCTTTCATTTTGATGCATCCCTCACAAGCTCTTGCCAAATGTCTCAAAATATCATTTTCCATCAATATTGACAAAATCACCATCCACTGCCTGTTCAATTGGACAACCAGAACAAGTCTCACAGTCAGAGACAGTTATCTGGTGTTGGCTACAGGATACAAGCATGACCTCCTGCCTGATGGGTGGCATCCCTGGTGTCACAGCCCTCCCTGTGGTGACAAGGGATCAATGGCTGCTGTCCTTAAGCTAGTTTTTCTCTTCCTGACCTGGAGGGTAACTGAGCAGCCTCAGCACTTCTGGGGGTAGAAAAAGATAGATGTATCTGGTACAGCTCCACCATGAGCCTTTTACTCACTAGACAGCAAAGCAGACGTTTTGTTTTCTGGCTCTCCCCAGTCTAACTCACCTCTGAAGGCTGTAGCAGCAGATGAGACAAATGTGTGACAACAAACTGTTAGTGGTAATTTTGAAGCCTGGAAGTATTTCTGTGTCAGAGAAAGCTGGCTGAGCTGATGGCCTCTGCTGAGGCAGCAAGGAGAGGAAACCCCAAGGGATGGCTGATCTGATGCTACTGGTCTCCAGCGACCTCTTGGAGTTGCCACAAGCTGCAATACCCATCACTGCAGAGACACCATGAAAAATTAACTGGGAATTCCTCTGCAATGTCTATTGTAAATCATATTTTGGTGAGTCACCATTGCAATCCCCTTCTGTACTAGATATTCAACATTTACTCCAAAATAATGTTAAAAAATAACGGATTGACTTCCAACAAGCAGATGGCTCCCAGATACTTCTCAATTTTTCTGCACCCCATAAAACTTGAAAAGTATATATTTCTTCAATATATATACACTGTGATATTAAGACATTGAAAGTATTGAAAATACAGCAGTTAAAATCCTGATGTAATTAAATATACCCTTTGAAGAAAAGCTCTAAGTAGTCACTGAAACCAGCAGAGCTGTTACTGCAACATCAGCGTCCCAGCATTGTGCAGAAATTAAACAGGCAAGTAAAACTAAAACTAAAACTTCTTTCAGGCTCCTTCTGCATAGCAAGTAGTCAGATGGATAAACCTTAGGGTTTCATCCAGCTGACTGGATGCTGCATTTCATCCTCCCAACACCAGTTCCTCCACAGGAGGCTCCAAAATCACAGTAATGTCTACTTTTCCCCTGCTGCATTTACCAGGAAATTCAGCAAGGCTCAGCCTGGACCTGGGCTCACGGCAGGCTTCAAGGGCTGCAGGGAAAGGTGATGGCACAGCACAGACAGGAGGGAGCCAGACCCCATGTGTACAGCTGCTAGCAGGCAACAGCCTTGGGGGCCTGTACCCAGGCCATGCTTAAACTCCTTTCTCAAAGGAAGCCATCTGGGTCAGTCAGGCAGCTTGGAAGAAGAACAGTACAGCAGCCACTATCTGTCTAGAGACAACCCAGAAACAGTCTAGGGAGATAAGCTGTGAGACAGTGCAGGTTCACCCATTTGCTCTATGGACCTAATAAATTGTGTTTTTCTTGTGGGGAAAAAATTACCAACCCCCCAGCTTATTTATATATCAACTTGTGTCTCCAAGAAGAGCTTTTCAATCATCTTTAGGCATTAACCAGTATTGAGAAATGCCTGAGAACAACCTTATTTATTCAGATTGGGCTGTGTATTTGCTTTTTGAGTTGCTAAACACTTGCTAAGGAAAACAGGGGGCAAGTGCTCATCTTCAGTTGGATCCTGAATTAATAGCTTGCAGCCCATCACCTGGCTAAATGGTGAAGACACCAGACTGCTGCTTTTCCTCACAGCACCATGTCCAGGCTCTCACACAGGTCTCTCACCAACAGAAAATAAGCATAAAGTTCTTTGAAATCAACAGGAGACTCTATTTATAAAGCTGACTGTATGACACCGCCCTTCGTCTTTGCTTCAGCATCAAGGACATCAAGGCCTTTAAGCCATGTACAAGGTAAGCATTCCTGTCCCCAATTCCTTGCAGGCTGAGAAACTAATGGTGAATTCAGATATATCATCCTAAGTGACAATTAATTGACCTCAAAGTTGCAGCAGCTCTAGAGGCACCGTCGCTGGCTCTATTGTTCTTTAATATGTCATTCAGAGAAGGTCAGCAGGCTCCTGCAAGAGACATTTGAAGGACCTGCTGAAGCAGATTGCTATCTCAAGAGAAGATTAAATTATGATTCCTTAGACTCCATTTTTATCTTTGGATGGGTGATTTGTGTGCAGGGTACAAAAGAAAGAAACAGACATATCAACGTTTCTCAAAAGCTTTTAGTTTTCAAGGGACTTACAACAGACATCATAAACTTTGCAACACGAGAGCAGCAGGTACAAAGATAGCTTTGCTAGACAGATAGCTTTGCTACACCCTGTTGATGTATTAATGTCACTGAAAAAAACAGCTGTAAATCAGAAATGTAGGTCTTGTAGCATAAGCAAACACTGTTAAAGACCTGCTGAGTTTGGAAATGAGAAGTCCTACACTAATCAAAATTTAAATAACTTCACTCCAAAAATGGAGGTAAAAAAGGAGATGCACTTTTCCAGTATCCAAATCTTCAAACTCACTTCTAGAGTGCCTTAAGAAAACAAAATATTTGTTTTGTGTCATAGCATTAAAACCCACAACCACCCTGTGCTGGCTTTTGGTGGAGATAGAGTTAATTTTTCTGATTTGTGCTGGAAACAATGTTTGATAACAATGTTGGAATGTTTTAGATATTGATGAGCAGGGCTTATGCAGAGTCAAGACTTGTTCTGCCTCTCACCCCACCCCGCCAGTGAGGGGGCTGGGGGTGCACAAGGAGTTGGGAGGAGACACAGCCAGGACAGCTGACCTCAACTGACCGGAGGAATATTCCAGACCATACAAAGCTGCGGGAAGAAGGAGGAAGGGAAAAGTGGGGGGCTTCTTTTTTTATTTTTCCTAGGCATTTTAGCAGCCTTGAAACCTAAACCTGCAACCCACCCAGCTACTGGGAAGTACAGAAGCTACGGGGCAAGGGTGGGTGTCTGGGTTAAAGGGTTGTGCCAGTGTGCAGTATTGGTCATCACTCCAACTCCAGTGTCTCTGGAAGCGCCACCACCCAGCAGAGACAGCTGCTGGTGGGAACTGGAATGGTTACCAGCTCCAGACCCATGCTGACTGCCCTGGTTACTTTCTTTGGACATTTTGCAATCAGCTTTCATAACTTTTAAGCATCATCTTCTTAATTAATTTATGGCAGTGGTGAAACTTAAGGATCCTACCCCCTTCCAAAGTCATCATTTCTTTCAGGCTTTAACAGCTTCTTTTAGGTTTAGTGGTGGAAGTTCCTATCTCCCTTTTTTCCCCACACATACATCTGTAAATGAGAGGCTGAGAGCTACATGAGCTCAGAAAAGGTGTTTCAAGAAAAGCAATGACAGAAGAGGAAAACCAGCAATTTCAGTTAATGTGGGATGCTACATAGTTTGATGCAGAAGAAATAGGGCCTGACATTTTTCTCTGAGTTCTGTGCACATTTATATGTGGATGTGGGTATAAACCCCATTTTTTAATCTTTTGTTTACTACAACACACCAGTCTAGGGTGGTCAAAGTACAACACTGGTGTATGTAGTCAAGACACACAGGAATTTTGAATTTCATTTAACAAACAGAAATTCTGAGTTACTTCCATAAAGGTTGAAAATAGCTTAATTCAACTGCTATTGTGTTAAGATGGAAAATATTAAACATCTTTTTCTTTGGGTATGCAGGCTTCCTCAAAAAGCTACTATCAGCTTTTTTAACAAGGAACATAAAGGGGCTATTTCAGAAAACAGCAAATTAAAATTATCATCAAAGTGTTCAGGCATAGGCAAGCAGATGTGATTTTCACACTCATGCCTGTTTCTGAGAGAGGACAAGACTTTCTAGTACACTTTGGGTAACATGAAGAATCACGAGAAAATTCCTGATATTTTCAGAGAACAAGGTGGTAGCTGTAAAGCATTTGTAAAACTGAATAGTGGAGCTGGAATCTGAAGCACAAGCATTGACATGACAGAAACAAAACCCCCACTGACTTTTGTGGTCCTTTATAATGGGGCTTTGCTATCCCACACATTATATATATGTGAGGTTGAAATGTACATAAGAAACTCGGTTAAAACCCCCAGGGCAGGAAGGCAAAAAGTGTCCTATGGGGTCTGAATCACTCTTTTATATATTCCTGCTCCTTTTGCTCTCTCTGGGCTCCCTCTGGCTGGGGAGCCACCTTACCTCCAGTGCAGCACTGAGGGGGGACCTGCCCAGATGAAGGGCAGGGAGGGTCCTTCACTTGCCCAGTAGAGTCTGCTCCAAGCCAGACACCTTGTTACTTTTTATAAAAACGTATTTTAAAAAAAGTGATATAAGTTTCTGCACTTGGGCACAAAAACCAAAATGAAAAAGACAGCATAGGAGTCAATCTGTATATTGGCTAGTTTGATGACTACATCAAAGGGAAAACTATTCCAGAAATACAAAACCTTATTATAAATCAGTGATGAAAACATATTTACTACATCTGATTAAACAAAAGAAATCAAGTTTCTTGGTTAGTACACCAGATCCTTGTTTGTTTTGGTTTATTAATAAATTGTGATAATTACCTTCCATTGCTTTGCTTGTAAGAACTTAGCATCAATATTGTATTTGTTTCCATTAAAATAGTGATTTATAGGCTATCTCTTACACTAAAACCATTAGAGAAAGATCAATTTATCAGTAAACTTTAATGGACAAATAAACTGGAGACAACATGTTCAGTTCAAATCAGATTTAGCCTATTATTGGGTTTCAGGCTAAGGACACAGAGAATTGGACTTTGTATATTAAACAATAATGTAAGCAAATGCAGTTTGCATCTTTGTTTGTTAGCTGGATTTCCAAAAGCAACCATAGCCTTCTTCACTGTTAACCCTTTATTTTGTGCTCAATTTGAAGCAGAAATACAGGAATGTGACATGACAGGGCTATTTTTGTATCATTTCCATTTCACCCACAGGAAAAGGAATCCAGTAGTATTCTGCAATGAATTAGCAAAAAGGTTTTCTTGAAGTTTGACCACTCCAGGAGATCTGCCCATGCATCCCTGAGGCTGCAGGCAGGACGGCAGGCAGGTTTCCAAGGAAGGACAGAAGGAAGGGCAGCTTAGTGACTGGCTCCAGGGTAGGCACTACCATTTTGTGGATGTAAGTCAAAGCAAGTGCTGTCCTCCCTGGGATGGACTCTGGGAAGGATGCTGGGATGACAAGAGGTCCAGCCCCAGATGAGTTGTCCCAGTCCCTCACATGGAAGAGGACAGTGACCCAGGTTACTGCTGTAGTGGCCTCACAGAAAGGACACTCAGATCATTCAATGTGTAGGAACAGGAATTTCCTCTCAAATCCTCTCTGATGGACAAATGGTGCTCAGCATGTCAGAAGCCACCAGAGACCAACCACGCAGCAAACCTGGTCTGCAGTGAGGGGACTTGGCCACTGGCAGCAAGTGCAACCATGCAGCTCCTCTGCACCGTGCTCCTCAAGCTCTAGCAAGAGCCAGTGCTAGCTGCAGGAAGTACCTGTCTATGTTTATGCAAGTCTGTACATACTATGCCTTTAAATGCATCTATTTTCTTTTTCCCTAATTGTGCTTAAGGGCAAACAGAAGTGCCTGTCAAACTCTTGGCTTTTCTTTTTATTATTTTTGAAGACACTGCAGATATTTGCAGCAAATTAATTTACTTATTTGGTCTGAGAGATTATTACATGTCCTTTATGGAATAAGTACTGAAAAATTGCACCATAAATACACAGGTACAGTATCTGGTTAGATGAGAAGCTTTGGTTCTCACTGAAAATACTTTGTGTTTTTCTATATGCTGATATATGATCTGCATGTTAGTAACAACGACACATGACTGGGGCAGCTAACCGAGTGTTTTGTCACATAAAGTAAACAAATGTGAAAAGTATTTAATCAGCTATAACCATGCAATGTCTATTTGTGCATCAAAATTATTAATTATTAAGCAATGCATTACCAACACCAATTTTTGCAAAAATTCACTTGCTCTCACTGCACCAGCGTTCAAGCAATTCACTCTTTTACTGCTTATTTCTAACTGGTCTAAATAGGACACTGGCAATAATGAACCAATTTCAGTCCAAGACAATTGAGACATCTGCCGTGGCCCTGGGGCTGGGAGCTCGCATCCTGCCCAGAATGTGTTCCATACTGACAAAGTTGTACATCCAAATGAACACTCCCTCAGGCAAGGCATAGCGCTGATCACCACAGCACACTGCTGACAGGCATGATGGCTAAGCAAAATCTGGACAACTACAGAAATTATTTTTAAAATTAAAATTAAAAAAAAAAAAAAAAAGAGAAAAAAGAGAAAAACTGAGTGAGTAATATGGTCTCTCTGCAAGTAGCACACTTAAAGGAAAAGTGTGGTTAAGAAATTTAACTACAATGTAGGCTTTTATGGCTATTTTACCTTACCTGCATACAAGAAAAATCTATCCTAAAGAGAGCAAGGAAGACTTAGGTGATAGCTGGTCTGTGTTCTACCATAAATTCAAAATCATAGCAATGTCTTTGGTATTCTGTGTATCTGATACACACATGTACAACAGCTCTGCCATGCACTGCAGATATCAGATTTATCACGTTGGTCAGGAGCAATTCGTCCTGCAGATGCAGGGAGCATGATGTGTCTGGAACCTCTTGGATTGGCAGCCAGTGCCCAGCAGCTGTTGGCTCTGGGTTGTTGGATTTCTAGTTTTCCAGTCTGAGATACTGCTCACCCTACTTACTGGGCATCCAGAATTCTGGCAAATTACAAAAAAACAAAACAAGGCAAAAACAAAAAAGGCACAGCTATGTGTAAAGCAATGGTCTATCAAGAGTACAAGAAGAAGTGGAGCTGGCACACATGTGTCTCTTTTGCCTACACCTTTTTACTAGGCAGATGCAGTTGAAATAAAAATTGTGATATGAAAAATACCAAAAAGCAAGAAAGAAGAAACTGGTCAAATTCTATTAATAAGAGTGCAAATTAAATTCCTACTGCTGTACATGCCTTTGAAAATCTCTGACCTAAATTGAGAGAGAAATATCCTTTGCAGAACACACAGAATGCCAAATACAGATTTTGGATTCATCTATGAAAATAAAACAGATTATGTTACTATCAGAGAGAGTACAGTGAAGCACCAGCCCTCCCTTAAACCTAGTTACATACATACATACATAAATAAATCCCTGACCTGCCAAATTTCCTTAGCCGATGTAAACTGTTTTTAAAGATATTTCTATTACATGAATAAACATCACTTCCTATATTTTTGTCAACTGAGTGTAAGGATTTAAAGAAGACAGATCAAGTTTACTTTAGATTCCCTGAGGAAAAACAAACCCATCTGTCCTCACTCCTTCCCTGCTGTTTTACAGTGTTCACTATTAGTTATTTCCGTAACACACCTACATTTATCCTTATCTGCAGGAGGAACATTTATCTCAGAAATATTCCTGTCAAATGGTTCTAAAGTGCCAGCAGTTAAAAAAAACCAAAGTGAATCCCCATAGAAATGAGATTTATAACATAGGAAAGGAGCTAAGGTGAGCTCTAACCAGGTGAGTCTAAAGCTGACATCGTGACATTTCTCACGCAGTGTGACACGGGAACGGACAGAAGAAGTTGAGAAACAAGTATACTGGGAAAAAGAGAAGTGTGATACCTGCTTTAATACATAATGGCGGGCTTGTTATCATAATGGTGCTTCTTTAGTAGCTTTCTGGTTGAAGACATCACAGTTGCTTGCTCTTTTCTTTCCCTCCTTGCAGGTGGCATATATAAAAGGTGAAGCCTAGCACTAACAGAGGTGCAGTCCCCGTACAGAAAGTCCCCAGCACTGAAAGGTTTGTCTTCATTGTCACCAGTGCACCACAAGATCACAGTCTATGTTCCTTTTTGCAAGAAAATGCTCCTCTAAATTTGGAGAAACCTTAAAATACTGTATTATTAAATCACAATTACTTAAGCAAGCAGAACTGATGGAAAGCCATGTTTACTGACCTTCAAAACACACCTGTAGGGGATGATGCTCTGCAGAGCTCCATGGCAGCAAGACTTCAGCTTTCTGTAACTGCCATGCAGCTCAAAAGATCACTTGTGCACATGGAAGTGCTTCCAAGCTCTTTGCTATTTAAGCAGGGACTCAACCCAACATTTACAAATGATCCTGTATCATGAACTTCTATTGACAAAGTAACATAGTGCATTGTCATAACAATGACTTTACACAGTTATTTCCAGGACAACAGCAGTTTACAACACAATTTCTGTTGTGCTTTTGCTTTCTATGTCCAGACTTCAGTTTCACTCCCTCTCATCTCCACTGGCAGAGCTGCTGTTCTCATCCAAGCTGAGATGTGAGTGCGGCATGTTGCCATACTGGTAAGAAAGTTAGGACTGCAGCAACTAAGCTGGAAATTTTATTTCTCAAAAGCTGTTTACTGCATGTCTCACCTCTGCAGCACGCCTCTGAGGCATGTCTCTCTTAACACACATTTCCACATCAGTGGATTTGGTGAGTATCTCAAGACAGTTTTGTTTAATGTAGCTCTGAGCTGTGCTGTTTCATTAGTCTCAATGGCAACATCTCAACTTACCTGAGCTGCAGGTTTATGTTTCTCTGCACTGACAGTTTGAACACAATTTAGCTTGTGCTCCAGATAATCACAAATCCCATCTGTTTTTGCTTTGGGAAAGACAGAGATCCTTCTGGGCAGGATCCTGAGCTGTCCTGTCTGCTATAAGTCAAGTCTTGTGGTACCCATTTAAGGTGGATGGAATACAAGGAGACAGCTGGAGCAGGCAAAGAGCCCCATACTCTGGCTACATCACCCACAGTGTTCCCACCAGTGCCCTCCCATAGAACAGCAACATAAACAAGGGTGGCTCTGGGCCCCTTTCCAAGGCTGCTCACACACAGCAGTGCAGACACAACTGCAGACCTCAAGCTGTTCCCCATGTCTTTCTGGTAAATAATCTGTCTGGTCGAGGCAGCTTCGGCATGACATAGCTGGGAGGTTGTCAATGGAGATCCCTACAAGAATGGTGTGAATGTGTTGGCACAGTGTGTGCTGGGAAGAGAAACCCCCAGCACACAAGTAAAGGGTGGTGAAGAGAAGAACAGCATCCTATCCTGTAAAGGATGTTGAAACATAAAGACTGCGTAGGAAAAGTCGAGGCTTTTTAAATAGCCTGAAGGAGACCAAGCTATAGCAAGAGCTATTCTCATTACTTCTAACAGCCTGCCTCCAAGAGATGTTGGACAGATGAGGTATGTTTATATTCTGCTTCTGTGATTTTTATTTTTTTTTAATTCTGTCTGAAGAAAAAGCATTTCAATGAGGTTTGACTGTATCATAAATTTCATGATAAGTACTCCTTCTGTTATAATGCCTACTGTAGCTGGAAAAGATTAGTTTAACTGAAGCTGAATGTACATTTGCTTTCTATATGGCTTTGTTCTAAAATCACAGTAGTCTTTGTAAAACCAGTTCCAAACACAAAGACATAAACTGTTTACTTATTTTTTTTCTTTTATTTGCTTTGATTTATTTAAAAACAAAAGCATTCTCACCATAAGCAAACATAAACAGCTTGCTTCAAACTTGAATTAAGTCCTATTTAAAGCACACCACAAGACTAATTTCTAGTCCTGGCAACACAGTGATACTGATAACCACATTATGATACAGAGCCCAACTGTGGCTTCCAGAGAAAACAGAGCAGTTGAGGAAAAGTGCATCTCCTTCTAAACAGAAATATTCCCCCTATTCCTCAGGCTTACTTAACAAGGATCACAGTACATGGGTTAGTGAGTATACATGTTGTTGGCATCAACATTATTCTTTCTACAGAAATTCCATCTTTACTTCTGGAAAGATGAATGGTACAACAATTCACCTTACACTAAAAATGCCTTCTACACCAAACACACAAGAAGCATATCAAATTTCATTTGCTTTACTGCTTTCTTCCATAATTCTTGCAGCCTTCAAGACCACAGGACAATTTTATCTAACCCTAAAAGTATTTTCCACCATCATGTAACATTACAAGGTAATGAGTAACCTTTGAGCAATCTTCTGCAATTTAATCCAGTCTGCAGAGCACAAAATCCTGGCCAGCCTGTCCTATAAGTCAGCAATACAACTTTCCACGACCAAAAGAACACTGCAAATGTTTGCTCCTACTAACAGAGCAATCACTTAGACACGCCATTCCCAGCCTGTAATTGCTTGAAGTGGTTTGAATGAACCATTCATTAAGGATCTTACTGCTTCAGGTTTCAACAATGAGGTTTGAAATGGAAGGTACCTCAATGTACCCTTGCAAGGCTTGAGGTCCCCAGCAGCAGCAGACCAGACAGTCACCAAAATAAAAGTCACAGCTGAGTGACTTCCACATACGGTACCACAGTGGTTCCAATGCCCAATGACAACACAAAAAAACCCCTCCTGCACCTCTGATCTGGAATTAAAATCATGGCTTCATTGACCTTGATCAGTAAAATGAGTGGTCACACAGAAGTTCAACACCAGGTTCAACACCAGGCTGGATGAATCTCTGAGAAACTTGGTCTAATGGGAGATGTCCCTGGCAACCATAGCAGGAAAGCTGGAACTAGATGATTTTTAAGGCCCCTTCCAAGGTCTACACCAAACGATTCTGTGATTCTATTATCTCTCTCCTGATATACCACTTCCATGTTTAAAACATCTGTTGAAATTTTTGACATATAGTCATTACATAGTCATATATGTTTTTTTCTGTTGAAACATCACCTCAGGATTAACAAAGGCCATGACACAAAACAAAAAACATGGTCCTTACCAGGGTTTGCTGCAGAACAGAAAACAAAACACATGTCTTCTAACACTGGAAAGTAGCAGTTTCTAGTACGTGGCTCAAGTGCTGTTGTCACTGCCCTAAGCTGTCACTGCCCAGGCAGGAGGGGACATACTGTTGAATCAAACAATCATTAAGACAGGACAAGATGTTTAAGGTCATTAAGTCCAATTGTCAGCCTAGAACCACCACCATGTTCACCACTTATTCGTGTCCTCAAGCGCCATATCCACATGTTCTTTGAACACTTCCAGGAAGGGTGACTCCACTGCTTCCCTGGTTACAATGCCTGGCAACTGTTTCAGTGAAGATGTTCTTCCTAATATCTAAAATAAACCTTCCCTGGCACAACTTGAAGCTGTTTCTTCTTATCATTTGTCACTTGGGAGAAAAGACCGACCTCCACCTCACTACACCTCCTTTCAAGTGCTTGTAGAGACTGATAGGTCTCCTCTGAGCTTCCTTTTCTCCAGGCTAAACAATCCCAGCTCCCTCATCTGCTCCTCAGCAGACTTGTGCTCCAGACCCTTCCCCAGCTTCATTGACCTACTCTGGACACTCTCCAGCACCTCAGTGTTTTTCTTGTAGCGAAGGGCCCTAAACTGAGCCTGGTATTTGTGGTGTGGCGTCATCAGTGCAGAGTACAGGGGACCAACCACTTCTGTTGGTTGTCCTGCTGGCCACACTACATCTGACACAAGCCAGGATGCCACCGGCCTTCTTGGCTACCTGACAATTCGGTGCTAAGGAACTAAAAGCCAGGTCCTGGGGACCTGAAGACCTTTCCCTGCACGTCTCTAATCATGGCATGCCCACTCCCACCACAGGAGGTTGTGAGAATGCTGGACCCCAGCAGAGGTGTGCTGCAGTCAGGTCATACCCCCAAAGGCTGTGGCACCCCAGAACCCAACAGTGTACCTTTCTGTGGTGACACACATGGAACCTGTTGATTCTTACTACAGCCTGCAAGTGTGCTGAGCACTGAGCTCCCTTGTACAGCTAATTTAAACACACCATGTTCCTTGAGTGTTAGCAACAGCATGTGTTTTCCACAGGTGATGAAGGGATTTAGCTCCAGGTAACTGCAGCATACCCACAAGTCCCTACAAGTCCCTATAAGAGTAGTGTTCCCATCATTAAATTGCTGAGCATTTACAGTAGACAGTAAAAAAACTATTCACCTTTAAAGCTCTAATTCAAGCTCCACCACTTCCCAGATTCATAGGTACCAGAAATTAAGAGCTGTGTTAAAGTATCATAGAAAATGAACAGGTTAGAGAGCAAGCTGGAAAACAACTGTAGGACTGGGCAGTATTCAGTACACTTCCACTTCTCATATTCTATTCAAGACATTAGGAACTCAACAGTATGTCATGGCTGGAAGAATAAAATCTCATCTTGCACACCTAAGAGCAAGCATTTGAAAAATCATGTTTTCTATCTCCTGTTGTAATCCTGTTGATGTAGCCTTGCAAAACACCTTATTCCTTAACCCCCAGCACACCTTAGCACGTCTTGTGTTTGTGCAAGAGTGATTCCATTAGCCTTACCCAAAGTGTCATCAGTTAGCTGCAAAACTCTGGCTGCTGAAGTGCTCTGTGCACTGCAAACAGAGCAGGCAGGCCTGCTCCCTCGAGACTGTATGAGCACCCATCTGTGTATTTTCAACACTATACCTAACTTAACACCTGAATTGGTATCAGTTCTCAGGGAATCCTATGAGCCTGTAGAAAATAAACATGGCAAAAGAATGGAGATCTGAAGTCCTTACTGCTTCCTAAAAACATCCTCTGACAGGTTTCTGGAAAGTAGTGGTTACATAAATAAAAGGAAAAAAACCCCATCGTCCCCATGTCTGCTGTTTTCCTGCTTTTTAAGCCAATTTCTGAACAACAAATTTACCTAGAGAAAACCCCTACACCACTAAAAAACCCAAATAAACAAACAAAAACAAAGCAAACAAACAAAAAGCAAAAAACCCCAAACACTATTGCAGGAAAAGCTCTTTTAGAGCCATATGCCCATTTTTTTTTTTACAGCCTTCTCAAAAAGACCAACACACAAGTAGCAATACCATAGAAAAGTGTTATATGGAAAGCTGCAAACAGGAAGGAATCTTGAAAGAATCTCCCCTTGGTATGAAAGCAAAGTAACATTAACTTCACAGCCAGAGAAAATGAGGTAAGAGGAGCTCCTCTGAATGACCTGGCAGCACTGGAAAATGGCAATACCGCACTACAACTAGTTGTTGTTACTAGTAATACTTTATTGCAAACAGCCTTCTAACAGGGGACTTTGTAGGTTAAATCAGTAACCTGGCTTTCAGGAGCTTATGGTCTAAGTTGCAAGAAAAAATGGTGTGTGTCCTGTAAACACTGGAAAGCTGATGAGCAGAGCCCTCAGTACAGCCAGCAAAGGACACATTGTGTTCTGGTTCTGAAGAACCATCACTAGGTATATTTCTTAATCATTCAAATGGACCAGTTTTAACCTTTCTCTCAGAAATACACTTCACATAATTGAAATGTTCTTCATTTGGGTTTCTGAAAGAGCCCAAATAAGGCAGCTAAAGTGAACTTTTAGAAGCAGCACAGAAGACAACAGGATTTTGCCTGAGGATGCATCTCCCTTATTGCTGTACGAAGATGTTCAGAGAAAACAAAAGGTATTTGAGGAGCTCTAATTAATAAACATTCAGGTAGGGTTCTCAAAGCTGAAGTTAGGCTGTTGATCTCTCATTTTTCCCAGCCCAACCAGAAGTTGTAGAAGGGAAACAACAGAAGGTAGTTGCACCAAGCAGCTTTGGGGTCTCACTCCTCCCTTTCCCTCAGATAACCTGCTTCTTGTGTTAAATTCTGCCTCTGTCTGAAGCTGTAGGCATCCACTTTCAATTCACATTCTGAAGGGGAGAGAAGCAAACAGAGATGGCAGGGGTCCCAGGAACAGGTATGGCCACAGCCCCATGTGATGGACAACGTGGTCCACCTTGCATCCTCACCCACCCACTGAGACCATCCACCCTACACAATGATCAGAGACAGACATTTGCCACACAACTTCCCATGTTTTCTTTTTCCTGTTGGGTGCATGTGAAATGTGAAAGTAAATTAATAAAAGAACTGTTAATAAAACCCAATATATTATTCAAATCCAATGACCTCTCTGGCTTTATAGGGTGAAAATTGTACAGAAGCTAACTGAAAGTTCCTGTAAACACCACAGACAGATCAATGTCAGCATATTTTCATTAAGTTTTGTTAAGCTAACTGAAGCACTCTTATCTTATACGTGCATACATAAAAAATGAAACTCTGCCATTAAAAGTTGCTGTTGTCAAGGTACATGTATTTAGAAATAAAATCATTCAATCAGTGCTTACTAGCCCTCAGGCTAGTAAGACCTGGTACAGTATTAGTTAAACATACAAATTTAAAAAAACTTGTTAAGAGCCTTTCACCTCATTTAATTCTATAGATGTAGGGTCCAGTATGAGCCTAATTAAAAGAGCCTACCACAAAATACTGGAGGGGTTTACATAGCATTTAAAAAATGTTTCAAAACGGTTGATTACTATTTTAAGTCAAACAGAAATTTGTAAAGAAATGGTTTGTAAGGTACTTACAATGGAGTTCTGTGGTTTGCAGCCATCCTGTTAATATGAACAGTATGACAAATAAGAATGCATTTCTCTTCTACACATTAATATAATGAACATAAGCTTTCTAGTATTCACCATATTCACCATTCTTCCTCTATTGCTGACTTAAGACTACATTCTGAACAGAATTAAACCTAGAGCTTTTATACAAATTAATTTGAAACCCAAGAATGGAATTTGCTTTTGCTATTCATTAGCATGTTTCTGTTACACATGAAAAATACTCTTCAAATATCCATTAAGGAACCTGAGAATTTATTTTCCAAGCAGGGACTGAAATGTAGCACACCTATAACTGCGGACAAGTGGAAGCCCATTAGCAGTTACTGTCATCATCCATGAGATCAGCTGTGGGGAGACCTCAAGAGAGCAGGGAGAAAAGCCACACAAAGGAGAAAAATATAATAATTTGTACAATATTCCCTTTTATGTCATACTATGCCCACTAAATAATTAATTACAAATACATCAGTTGCAGTTAAAAGGGAAATAAAAAAAATAAAAAAAGAAAAAGAAGGGGGGTGGAAATCAATGAAAAGCTCTCAAATGTAGCTAATAAAAAAAGGTACAAGAAGCACCGGTGTTCCAAACCGCCCAGGTTAAATGCTGAAGAAAGCACTGCCAGCAGCAATTGCCTCCAGGCATCCTGTGCATGATTAGTGACTTGATGCCACAGAAAACGCTCTGTTGAAGAAACCCTCTGACCTGAGGATCTTGACACCAGAAGCCAAATGCAAACTGTGTAATCACCCATTCCAGGTGGCTCTGAAAGTGTAAAGCCACACTGCTTGTGCCCAGTTTTCCACAGCAAGAGCACCACAGAGGTCAGGAGGAGTCTGTATTAATTACTACCCATTGTTGGCATCACCTAAAATTCCTATTCATTTTTGGATTTAATCTGTAAATAAAAATTTCCATTAAAATGCCTCAGAGGAAACACATTCCCATGAGTTAAAGATGTGAATCACAGATAAATACCTTGCCTGCTACCATGATTTTATGTGAATATAAAATGAGGCTTTCAAAAACTACTGCACATTAAGCATGAATGTCTTCTGGGAGTAAAAATCATTGCTGTTGAAGAGTCTCCCTCCTTCACCACCTCCCTAGCTATAGCAGAGACAGACAATACATGTTTTTGAAATTTTACATTGCCACAGATTCATTTCTTTCACATTACAGGCGAGACAGCTGATAACTTGCTACCTGAAAGGCAACAGTACGGGTAGAAAACCACCCAAAAAAGGGAAACAGCTCAGACAAGAGAGTTCACAGTGGTTAACCTCCTGGAACACATTAGCTACACCAACTCCCAGTTGCCCAGACTAAACAACCCTGAAAACCTCTTGATTTTATTCACTAACAGGAAATGATTCAGATACAGTTCTGCAAAGGGAGTCAACAAGAAGAGGTAAATTACGCATACTTGCTGTACTACATTTTACTGTGAAACAATCGAGTATAAAAATTATTCAGCTCTGATGTAATTTTTTCTTCCTTCCTTCTTTTTAATGTTTTTCCCCTTGGTTGACAGATCTAAAATATAACATGTGATGCTTTTACTGTAAAACTTCAATACACGTAATTTTTTAAAACACACATATCCTACAGACTCCTGACAGCATAATGTGTTGCCAGGTGTAAGAGAAACTGGGATCTCTTACAGAGAATGGTGCCTGCAGATAAGTAATAACAAAAGCCAAAGTGCTGTCAGGTCTGAGGCTGCAAACAGATAGACCTTATCCTTTAAAGCTGGCTTTTCATGAAAGAGATTTACTTATTAACATAAATGTTAAACACTCATCACTGAAAAAGCATATAGAAGGATCACAATCTTTTCTGGCTGCACAACTCATCCCAACTCCTCTATGAAACACAGCTATGGTCACAAAATTAAATACCCTTTATCCCTTGTCAAACTACCTGCTACCAACAACAGCATAGCGTCCCATTTACCTGAAAATGGGCAAATGGGTAAACTGAAAAAATATCAGCCTCCCACCTCTTAAATGCATCTGTACAAATGAAACAGCCAGACTCCAGAACTTTCATGGTTAAGTCAGAGAACTCGTACTTTTTAAGAAGATTTTAACTATATTGTCCCTATATATGCCATATACACTTAAAGCCACATAAAGCAGGCAGAAGAATGGTATTTGGGATAAACCATTAGGATTCCTTCACATTTTGCTGATCAGACAACACCTAGTATGTTGGCTGTTCCATTACCAGATGCCTGGAGCACTGCTGAGATCAAGGACAAATTAGGGATCCAGCAGCTTGTCCCTATCATCTGTTCCAGACTTTGTTCCTGCAGACTACTGGCAATTACTTCCTATTGTCCTTGTTATAAAAAATAAAAATAAAAATCCCAAGAGGCCTAGTAAAAAGCCCTTATGGTCCATCATCATTCAGGCTTTAATTAAGAGCTGTAACCAAGTGCTTACATCCCATGCAGCCAGTCAGGACCCATGCTCAGGATTGCTCTTTTCCTGAGACTACTTCAGCAGCTCTTCATTCTAGCAAGGACTTACCTAAAATGAGGCCTTGGGGAGGTGCAGGAGGAAGTGTCTGGTTGGGCAAATTGACCTCATACAGAACTCCAAGAGCTGCAAATGTGTAATAAAGCAGCAATTTGCCTGGTCACGTGCTGAGGCTTGCTGGGAATCAGCCACTCTTCCAAGTCATGGGAGGAGGCAGCTCTCAAAATGCCAGCTTGTGACAATTTTAAAATATGGGTTTTGCAGTGTCCAGATGTCCACAGCTGGAGCGATGGTGCTGGGCAGGGCACAGCTCAGCACACCCTGGCAGTAAAACCCCTCACATGTTGGGCTGACATACTCCATCCCTTTGCTCATGTCAAATGAAGTCCCAGCTGAGGGAGATGTTTTCCCAGATATCTGGGTATATTGTACTGGATTTTTCCATTCTATCCTAGGGATCTAGAAGCACTAGCATGGCTCTTCCTGCTCCTACTGTTTCCTTTGAGTTTTGATCTTATATTTAATAAAAACATGCTGATAAGTGACTTGTAGCCTTTGCTGAATCAGGCCATCAGGAGACAGGTGGTTTGTGGATCTTTCCAGAATGACTTTTTTCTTGCAATTGTCTCCCATAAGAAAAGGCTGAAGGCAATGACCACGTGGTTCCATTCACATATATAGTATTGGCAAGCATAGGCCAAGAGTGCTCTACTGCCTTACCCCACTTTTAGGAGGGCCATGTGAATTAGTAGGAGGCACCAGAAGTGATCAGAGTCCTGCTGGGTCACGGTGTGTCACCCCTGAGGAAGGAGTGGTCTCTAAGACCATCCAAAGCTCCACGTGCACCAAGGTAGCCACTGGGAAGACAATAGCAGCCATCAGGTAGAATTAACAAACACTGGGCATCCTGCAAGTAAACTTTCAAGCAAGTCATCTGGTTAAAGCAACTCAAGTTTGGGATCTCTTCCTAAAAATGACCATGAATTGGCTCAAAATACCATACAAGATGGTCAAATGAGGCTTGGTATGACTGCAGCTAAATGTGTCTGTGAATAAGGCACCTGCAGTGAACAGCATAACTGAGCAGACAGGGAGGAAGCACTGCAGAGTCACATATAGCTGAGCCAGTGTCAGGGACAGAGAAACACATTAGCAACCTGCAGAGACAGCAGGGGACAGGGCAGCCCTGGTTCAAGCAAATGCTGCCATGTCTGAACAGCCAGTGTGCAGTGCAGGCTGGTAGTGCAGAGGTTGCTCCCCGGTTGCATAAGAGATGAGAAACAAAATTCAGTGAAAGGCACTCCCCAGAGATGGGGGGACTAGGATGATATTGCACTTGTTTGGTTCACCCTTCCTCCCCTTCCAGCACAGATGTGTGACCAGCAGTGAGGGCTGGGAGTGGGACACACACCAAGCCAGTGGCAGTCTTGAGTGTGCAGAAATGACTGATGACTGCCAGTAGGGGGTTACTTCTGGGCCACACTTAAATGAGTTATGTTGTTAAAACAGCAGCACCTTCAAGTCCCGTAATCTGCATCTTGCACATCCAGAACACAGTCCTTCTGTTCATCCTCTTCCACCTGTTGCCTGCTGTAAAAGTTTAGTGTTCCTATTTCTAACGCAATCCTAATGCAAGCACAGGCAGTAAAAAACCAAAGTGCTAAAACCAGTTCTTCTGTTTTTACATTTGTTTCAGACTGGAATTCGCACAACTTGCTAACCAGATGGTTTATGGAGCTCACCAGTCCTGCAGGGCTCACAGGACTCATCAAACCTAAAACTGAACAGTGTACTTGCTTCTGAATTCTGTAATGCTTATGTTGTCCTATAAATCACTGTCTTCACTCCCTGGCTTCTTATCAGGATCCAGGATTTTTTCACACCTGAAGTGCTTAGGACTTTCAGACACATCTATACCAATCATTATTGTGAGATGGCAAGGAAGACATGGGTGAAAGAAGCTGCATGGGCGAAAGAACGGCTTTGACATTTTTTTTCCAGCAATTCAGTTATTTTGCTAGATGGAGAACCTGGCAGGGGAAATCACCTTGTTCATATTTAAGAATAACCTTTATACCTTCCAACCAAGAACTGTCACTTCATATCTCCATTTCTTATGAATATTTCAGAAAGTAAGCCATATATAATTAAAGATGCGTATGACACTTACAATGCTCATTGTCCCTGCAACAGCTGACAAAGAGCAGTAACCCCAAAACTATATAGTCTTGCTTTTTGCATAGTTCATCCAGCTCCTCTCTTATGAATTAATCAAGTGGAAGATTTCAGCTGTTTTCTTAAATAGTTCCTGATAGGAGGATGCAAGTCACCGCCTTGCCTTGTGCTAAATACGTGCAGACAGGTACAGCCTGAACAGAGTTCAGTAGCTACTTAGAGGAAATTATCTCTAACCTCAAGTCAGCCCTTTATTTCTGCAGAGGACACCTCAGAAACATGTTTAGTCGAGAACACACTGCTAGAGTTAACCACAGGCAAAAGTGTAGTAACAGGGATTACACAAGCATGCTTTTATAGCCTCTGTTGAACTAGGGCCTTAAGTGTATACCTCACTTGGGAATGGGGAATTATCATCAGAATACCTGCACCTCTAACAGACCACTGGGAACTCCTTTCAAAATTGCTTCTGAAATACTCTTGTTTTCAACATCCTATTACCAACTCCACTTGGGAAGCAATGGAATTAATTTAGAGAAATGGTTCAGAAAAACAGATGGGTTGCATGTCATGTCTCGGCTCCTTCAAAACCTGTTTCCTTCCTGTATTTTCAGAAAACTCACCAGTACCAAAGGGAACAGTAGTTATGAACCCCATATGTTTTGAATACATAAAACACCTATATTCTTGTCCTAAGGCTGTTTGGCAAGCCCTTCAGTTTCTTAGGAAAAGTAGGCTGTAAGACTTGATGACCTCTTTGTTTATAATATTCATCCATTCAATACTACTGACAAAGTGACTGCTTGCTTTGATGGCTTGTGATGAGCCTTGCCAAGTTAAACAAAGAACTCCCTGCTATTAATCTGCTCTGCTGATTTCTCTCTTATTAGGCTGAACCTGTTTGTCAAACAAGCGTAATAGCTATAAATACTTCAGATTAACTCACAGTAGCCACCAAAGCAAAGACAAGCTATAAATTTTCAGGACAGGTGACAATTTCCAAAGTCTGAAGGAAAGACTCTCACATCTAAGTGGCTGAAATGGCTGCACCTTCCAGCTCTTCTTCCAATTGCTGATAGCACAGATATGAACATTAAAACACACACCCAGTCAAGGAATTAGCCAAAAGCATCCTTTAAAGATTAACAAAGAGGGAGCCTAACAGTGCACAAACAGGTTTATAGTTTTAAGAACTGCTTGCTTACTTCTAAATCCACTATCTTCACTGCCATGACCTGGCACAGTCTCTGTTGCATTCATGTGCTGTTCAGTGCCTCTTTTCATGTTCCTCAGGCAGGGGAGCTGGGAAGTTGGATTAGATTCCCTCCAGAGGTCCCTGCCAAACACTCCCTGACTTTGTGATCTACCAGCAATGTGCAGGGACATACTCCTCACATTCAGACCCAGACCATTCTACATAGCCCATGAGGCACATCAGCCCTCTTTCAGTACTTCTTAAAGACCCTTTGGGCTGTTTTCATCCTACCAGGTGTGCTTGTTCCTCAGTGCACCCAGGAGTCCTGGTACCCTGGCCCACAGCCTGGGCTAAAAACCCAGGGCATGTTGTTTCCACCTGGTAAGAAGTATTGAATGTGGATAACCCTATCATTTATTCAGAACTAATTTGAAAGGCTTTAATGCATTAAGTAAGTTAATAGTAGAAGATAGGTTTAGAAATTTTATTAATATGCATTGCAGCTTAGCAGAGTTATATGTAGAAGTCTGTGTATGCCCAAATCAACTTTACTCACTTCAGTAGGAAATGAGACAATCAAGATATGATTCACTAGAAAGAAATGAGCCAGGGCCTTTCCACTGGCAAACAGCAGGAAAACAGATTGATCACAAACACCCAAGAGAAAGATGTCTGTGTGTTGTCCAGGAGCAACAGTGTCCCTACTAGCTACAGATGAATGTTTGTCTTAGCAGACCATTTTCTATCAGTAACATTTCTTATTTTAAGGTAAAATTAGCAACATTTATATTGAAATAAAATAACAAAACAAAGGTTCATTGAGCCAGTGAGTTGAAGTGGAACCAAGGTTTCCTTCTTAACAGACTGACCCATTGCTACCAACCTTCAAAGGAAAATACAACTCCTGAATCAAAACATTTCTATTCTTCTTTATTTGCTTTTCTTGTTGTAGGAGCTGCTTTGCCCAGATGGTGGTTAGCAGATGAGAAGTTTCCAGTGACGTGGCTCCTCTGACCTGTATTGCTGATGTAGATGATATTTAAAGGGCTACTGGTTCAGCAAATAACATCTGTGTGGCAAATCCTAACTCTTTCAGAAGGACAGGTGACAACCCCGTCAAGAGCACCACCAAAGGAAACCCGTGACAGCTGCAGCAGCAGAGGCACTTATTCCCTCCTGACTTTTCTGGGAGAATTCCAACAGGAGAGGGCGGTGCAGGCACAAGTGAACGTCTCCCAGTGAATGATCACAGCCTCTTGATCACAGGTTTCAAGGAGAGAAGATACCTTGGTGTCCCTTCTGGGCTCTCTGGAGGGCTGTTGTACTCCATGGCTGGAGCTTACTCTGGACAAGTACTGATTTACAGCAGTTGTATTTTTATTAGAACTGCCTTATAAACAACATCTGTTAAGAGGAAAGAAATGGATTTATTTTTTTTTAGGGTTTCTCCTTTTCCATTCAAATTCATAGAAGTTTTCAGAAAAACTTGTAGGAACCTACAGGAAATAGACAGCTTTGACACAAACTCTTACCTTGCCTCTCCACACCCTGCCCCCTCTGCCCCATGTTATTCATCAATTCTCACTGACACTAGCAACAATCTCCTATACCATTGCTAAATTAAATGTACCAACTGATTAATGTTTTTCAAACTTACTGAACATATCCTATCTTTCCATGGAATATGTATCTAAGAGCATCAGTTTCCCAGTGTCTAGATGTACAGACAAACATTAGGAGAACTTCCCATATTTTATTTGTTGCAGTAGGCATGAAAAATAAGGATCAAATTCTCAGACCTTCCTCAGAAAAACAGTTGTTTTTATTTCAAGCTTTTCAGGAGGTCTGGGAGAGAAATAGTTAAAAATAAAATTATGTTAAGGTCAGCAGAGGCAGCATCATGATTTCCATGTTTTCCATCTTCTCCAGATATGGAATGATTTCTTCTAACAATACAGAACAAAATACTGTTCAGCAAGAGAAGTAAATTGAGGCTGTGTTTCATCTTCTTCCTTTGCCAACACAATGGCACTGTCAGCAATATAACCTTGAATGTCTTCATTTTCATACATTAACCCTTTGAGCCCTTAAATTTAAGCAGTCTTTTTGACTCACAAAGAAAAAAGTGCATTTTAAACTCCTGAAACAATGGAGAACAGAAATTTTAATTAAAGTTCTCCTTGTACACATGCACATATAAACCCTCCCTTTAGCAATGAAAAACCCTTTAAAAATTAAAGTTATCATGCTGAAATAATTAACATAACTCCTGGGAAAAATGCATAATCTTTGCATACCAAATGCCAAAATGTCTAAATTAACTGTGTTTAATAAATATTACATTTCTCTTTGAGTACATACACTCAGTTAATCATGCATTGATAGGCAGAAAATATCTTTAAAGCTTTAGGTATTGTAACTTAAGCATTTTAAATTTGATTGGTGTCCTGGTCTTTGCAGGTCCCTGAAGGGCTCAAATCTTCAGTCCTCAGGACATGAGCCAGCTGGAATAACTTCGAGAAGACCAGGAACGTCACATCAACAGTGCTTTTCCACAGCTGCCAATCTGGATGTCATCCTGCTGCTCTCGGGTGAATCACTGAGCACCCACGGGTGCAGCCCCGAGCGGCTGGCACAGCGGCTCCACAGCTGGGGCTATGGACTGCTCTCCTCTTTGGGGCAGGGGCAGCAGCCTTGGTGGGCTCTATCTTCATGCTTCATGAGTCCCACCAAACTAATTATTTGCTACTTGTTTTGCCCCCAGAGCTTGGCACGAGGCTGATTCCTTATTTTGGGGTATCAATATTTTGGTGTGCAGAGAGTGAATTTACAGGAGGAAATATTGGAAATGATAGACCCTACCTCTGTACTTTTGAGGCACTCCTTTTCAAGCCTGTCTGTTCATAATGCCCACTTAAAATCAAATTTCAGTCTCTCAATACCCAAAAAAAGGGTGCAGTAAAAAATTAACATCATTATTTGTTTTGTGTGCTTAGCAAGATTTAAATGTGACGCAAAAAAAAAACCGCAACCTTGACTGCAAAGTTACATGGGTGTATGAGTCTTCATAGGTGAAGGGAAGACCCAAATGTATGAGCAACAGAATTTCGTTCAGTCTCCTGTATTTATTACCACTCCTCCACCCTGGAATCGACTATATCCAACCCTTGGTTTACAATTTACATAATCACAGCCAGAGGATGATTCAGTCCAGGTAAAGGATGTGTTGATCCACATCAACATCTGCTCATTCCTAGCCTCTCCTTCCAAAATTCAAGGTGCACTTGCAGCCCAGCGGCAATGGTCCTCAGCCATAACTGCAGACCCTCCACATCATCTTTTAAATTGAGAAACCAGTCCTGGCCAAGCCAGTCGCTTTAATAGACATATGTAATCTTTAGAATCATAAGAAGAAATACAAGTTATAAGCATTGTTGTACCATTCAGAAGCTAAGTACATAGCAGCTGTACTTAAAAGTAGCCACTATCAGGCAGTGAAAGCAAATTAATTATTTAGATATATTTATTGGATTTATAGGTCAAATGAAGCTACAGCTCGTTAATTGAAATCCTGATAACAGACTGAAGACTGTGCTAGATTCTATACTGTGAAATGCAAAGTCTTTATTAAATAAAGCCATTAAGAAGGATGATAATCCCTATGGCCTTAGATATGAATAAGGTGCAATGTAAATAATAAAAGGCAAAAATCCAATTTTCATGCAGTGAACTTTCAAATACTCCGCTGTTTCCATTAAATTACCTTTTATTCAACATATTGTAATGGCACTGAGGGCACATCAGCTTCCTTGTAATACAGTTATTGTTCAGCATAAAAACTGGTTTTTAACTTGAAACAGAAAAGTGAAATATTTTATTTGGCTTCTCTCATATGTCAAATGACATGAAAATTGAGAACAAAAGCTTCACAGATGCAATAGAAGAGAAAATAAAGGAAAAATAAACATATGCAAACAAAAAAAAAAAACAGAATGTGAAGACAAAAGAAAAAAACAGGGTACATAATAGTAGTTTTCCAGTTAATTTTACAGCAATTTAATAGTAGGAAATAGAACAGGAAAACAATTTCAGCAACTAAAGTAACTAAAGTTGGCTATAAGCCAAAGAGAGCTGTAGCACATAGCAAAGGAGGTGGAACTAGTGTGAAATGTCTGTCACGCTCCTTCCAAACACGAGGATGATGACAAGAGCTTGAGTGCATTAAGTGCCACAACAGCACAGTACTCAAGTCTGGAGGCGTGTGATCACTCCCTGGTTCTGCTGTGCTGGTAGTGGGTGGGTCCCTTTGGTTGTGGTTTAACTTCTCATCCACAAAGGAAGCACTGATATTTACTGTTTTCTGTGAAGGATTCTATGGAGCTAAGAAACATCAACTAAAGATTCCTGAATTTACTGAAGAACTGGAAATTGTAACATAAGGTCAGGAATTTATTATTATTGTTCAGAAAAAGAACACCCAGTGCAAAATATAAACAATCCATTAAAGATGAGACTATATTTGTTATGAATGTCAAATGATTTTTCCACTAAGAATTTTTCTGCAAATCAAAGGAATTCCTCCAGCAAAGCTGTGATGGAATAAAGATAAGAGAATAACTCCATTTTTATTCAATTCTGTATTCAATTTGGAAGCATTATACCCAAAGAAACCTTTCAGTACAAAAATACAATTCTCCTTGTAGCATCTTCATACTGCATCAAGATGTTTAAAGAATCAACAGTGGAGATGTGAACTACTGTAACCTCATGAAACACATACACATGCATTTTACAATATTTACTTTTCATTGTCAGTAGCTGTGTCTGCCACATCCTATTTTCTGTGCTCATTCTCTAGTCATGGAGTCACAGAATCAAAGAATGGCTTGGGATGGAAAAGACCTTAAAGATCATCTAGTTCCCAAGCCCCTATCAGCAGCAGGGACACCTTCTACTGACCAGATTGCTCCAGACCCCATCCAACCTGGCCTTGAACACTTCCAGGGATGTGGCATCCAGAGTTTCTCAGAGAAACCTGTTCCAGTGCCTCATCAGCCCTCAAGGTAAAGGATTTGTTCCTTATATCTAATCTAAATCTACCCTCTTCCACTTAAAAGCTGTTACTCCTTGTTCTGTTACTGCAGGCCTGGGTGAAAAAATCTCAATACATTCTTCTTATTAGCCCCTTTTAGGTACTGGAGGGCTGCAATAAGGTCTCCCTGGAGCGTTCTGTTCTCCAGGCTGAACAAACCCAAGTCTCTCAGCCTGCCTTGATAAGAGAAGTGCTTCAGCCTTCTTCTGGACCCACTCTAACAGGTCCACATCTATCTTGTGTGGGGCACCCCAGAGCTGGAGTACTCAAGCTGGGGTGTCATGAGAACGAAGTAGGGTAGAATTGCCTCCCTCAATCTTCTGGCCATTGTGCTTTGGATGCAGGCCAGGACACGTCTGAACTTCCAGGTTGCGAGTGCACATTGTCAGCTCATGCCTAGCTTTCCAGGCACCAGTATCCTGAAGTCCTTCTAGGCAGAGTGGTTCTCAGTCCATTTGTAACCCAGTCTGTAGAGACAGTGGTGTTTGCCAGAGGTGCAGAACCTTGCACATGGCCTGGCTGAACTTCATGAGGTTCACATGGACCCACTCCTTAAACTGGTCATGGTTCCTCTGGATGGCACACCTTCTCTAAAGCATATCAATTGCACCACTTGACATGTGTCATCAGCACATCTGCTGAGGGTGCACTCAATCCCACTGTCTATATTACTAACAAAGATAATATAGACAGTAATAACAAAGATACTGAACAGTACTGGTCGCAGTAAATAAGGAACACCACGTGGTGGCCACATCTCCATTTGGACATCAGCCATTCATGTTATCCATCCCTGCTCCAATGCTGTTCACATGCAAAATGAATAGGGAGTGTCAAAGCTCAGAAACAGCTCTGCTCCACAGGCTGGCTGCTGCCTCCCACAGAGAGGATAACTGGGACAAAGGGGTGATGGCAATGGGGCAGAGACAATGTCAAAGGGACATTGTCAATGGGGACATTGCCCAGGCAGCTGTGAGCAGCAAGAGGCATGAGCAGCACGGGACACCACAGGGGCACAGAGTGGGCCACGGGGGTTTCCTGAGCTGTCACTTCCCATCAAGGCTGAGTGAAAACACATCCTCCCACACACCAACAGGAACAAACTCCTCCACGCCCTGAACCCATGGGGAACATGGTGACCAGGACACAGCCTCCATGTGAGACCATTATTCTTGGCAAAATTGTTTCCTTCTGCTTCTTGCAAGTGCAAAGAAAGCAAATACATGAAATAAGAGGGAAAAGGCAAATCTATTCATAGCATGCAGAGCCGAAAATAGTAATACCTGACAGACCTACAGTGTAGTAATACAGCAACTCCATCTGTGCAAACCATTATCTTGAATAATATTTTCACCAAGTCAATGAAGCAAAGCTATTTGAATGATATTTCTCAAGCTTTTCTTCCTAGGAAGGACACTATTGCATGCCAGCAACACTCTCCAAAATGGTTCTACTGAGGTGCTACAATATTGCTACTTACTACGGTAGTGATTTCTCACACCTCCCACCAAACAGTCAGAGTCCTAAAGAGCAGAGCTGCCAAGTAGCAGATTACTCACATTCCTTCATTAATTACTGAAAAAAGCCACAAAAACCAGAAGAGTGTATATTTGAAGCTCACTCAGACAAAGCTACTAAACAGCTAGAATACTAAACATTACAAGAATCAGGATCTCCTCATACTATTACTTTCTTCGGTCTGCAGCTACATATCAAAAAATGAAATATTGCTATAGAGGCATCATTTAATGCTCTTTTAAACCCTTCAGGGGAGGGGGAAAACCCACAAAAGAAACCCCAAAGTAACCTTTACTGTTTTTCCTGAGATTCATTCTGATCTTTATCTGCTTGATACCAATTGCTCTGAATTTACACACTAATGAGACAACTTCAGGCTGACCACAGCCTGTACTCACTGTTTAGCTTCTATTTATTTCACTAGCATTGAACAGGAATCACTGACCTGGGGAACTGGCATCACTATCCAAAACTCATGAGCTGACTCAATCAAAGAAGCACATATTCATCAAAAGCATCAGACCAGTTGAGGAAGCTCAAATCTATCCTATTTCCTGCTATCTCTTATTTCAACTGTGAGCTCAGACTCTTTCCACCCCAGCCCCTGCATCAACAAAAAGTCTCCCTGACAATAGCTATGGAGAGTATTAAAGGAAATACGCATCTCCTACATCCAAGATCCTAAAAAACACCCCTCTTTCACCACAATTTTCATAACCAGATGAATTAATTCTCAAATGATCAACTTAAATAGGAAAAGCCCTCTCTGGCAGGGCAGCATTCTAGTGTAGAAAGTATTCACTACATGAGGGGTATTGCTGAGGGAATCACAGAATCATCAAGGATAAATGAGACCATCAAGATTATCCACCCAGCACGACCATAATCACTCCTAAACTATATCCCCAAGTGACACACTCAGATGCCTCTTGTGTACTTCCAGAGATGGTGACTCCATTCACTCCAAAGCCTAACCACTCTTTCAATGTATTTTTTTTTTCTAATATCTAATCTGAACCTCTTCTAGTGCAACTTAAGGTCATTTCCTTGCATCTCTTCACTTGAGAATGGAAGCATTTAAACTTCTGTTTTGTATAAAATCTAACAAAAAGCTAAAACACATGAAGGAGGCTGGAACAAATGGAATACCTCCTGGAATTTTTAGGCCTCATTTGACAAATAACAGAATTCATTAACAGAATTCTACAAAGAATTGAAGAACATCAGCCATTGGGAACATCCCTTCTCCTCAGCGCTGTGCCCCTTTTATTGTCACCTCTGTGCACCCTGAATTCTCCTCCCATGTTCACTGCCCAGGGACAGCTGCCCCTGCCTCTGTTTTCTAAGTAGGTGGTGACCTATGTGAAGAGCGGTCAAAGCAGGCTGAGTCTAGGGAGTGTTAATTCAATGACAAATAAGCCCTGGCACAAGCCCACCAACTCCTTTATTGTCTAGCAATGAGGAAAATGCTCATCAGCAACAGCTGATCATGTTTCTGGTGCAGCGGAGACTTCTGAGAACAGGGTTCAAAGACTTAGAAAGTTCAGTGTGGTCTCCAAATCTGATCAGCATTACTATTGGCTGCACTTGAATACCAACCTACAATGCTGTCAGGGAAAATTCTCCCTAAATACTCCCCTCATATTTTTAAGATTAGTCTATCACACAAGCCCTCCTCCCACAGGAAACCAAACATCCAAAATGATCCTCTCTCATTTTCTGCCCAGCCCTGTGCTGCCTTTCAATATGACTCTACATGGTACAGTCATCCTGTCATTAGCTACCACCAAGCATTCCCCTCTCCCAGGGTCCCTGACCACTAGCATCACCAGTGACTCATGAAGCACTTAATCATCCACATGGAAGGAGCTCATCTTCTGGTCCTTCTCTGAGCTCATTACACAGAAAAAATGGTGATGATCCTGAAAGCTGGGTTCTACAATATAAGCTAGAGAGGATATGCTAATTTGGGAGGTTAAACATTCAACAAGCAGGAGTGAAGGCACAGGCAGGTGCCCTAGCCCACTGAAAAGTGAGGATACATGTGGAGATAGAAAAAGGCCAGGAGAACCAGAGCTCAGCCCTGGATCTTCTGTTAACAACTACCAACAGCACTTTGCTTCTGGTATTCCTATTTTTTGTATCTTTCTTAAAGGTAGGTGAAACAGTTGGGAGAGGAGATGCATTGAACAGCACAACTCCCCTGAGTCCCCCAGACAATCACAGTGACCTGAGGCATCAAATCTATTTCCTGCTCTCATTTGTGGTGTGAGACAGGGCTTGTCTCTCAGCTCTACACACCGCACAAGGCAGCAAATTCAGTGCTGAATCTTGTTGGTTTTGGTCTTGTTCATTTAACACAACAGGCAAAACCAATTCTTAGCAACAGCGATTTCAACTTGTATAAAATTATTTTTATGTATAAAGCTCACACAAAATGAACATCAAAAGTGCAGAAAATGGAAAGAAATGTGGCTCTTGGACACCTTGTGGCTCTGGACACCTCTGTACTTCTCTGTGTGTGCTGCTGACAAGACAAAGGGAGGAAGACACCAACCTTCCCTTTAGCTACTTGCTTCCTGGTTTTAGAAGCCAGGGATAAGGGGGAGATGGCCATTCAACCCCGGCCATTGAGGTCTTGTTTTTTAGGAAGCACAAAATGACCTCTCCCTCGATGAACAATATTATTACAGATCATGAAACCTCCACAGTCCCTTCTTAAAAATGTGCTGAATTATTTTTAACAGTAGTGGCCATCATGGAAGCTTACACTCAGACAGAAGTGAGACTAACTGCACATAAAAGGAAGTCCTGTGTTTATCAAAAGAACAGATAAAACTCAAACTAGGAAAAAATGAATTTTCCGTTCTGCAATATAGATCAAAGTTAACAAGCCTTCCTTTTACAGAAAATGTACTAATTGTTAAAAAGGTGTAATTGGTTCAGATTTTACATTGCTGCATGACTGTGAAATAATATAATCAAATAATCAGAAGTTTTCCACCAAGATCTAACACCATAATTACCTACACAGCAGAAGAGAATAAGCAAAAAATTTCATCTCATGGTTGTCAACTATTATTTTACTGTATTTTATGACGTGTGTGTGTGTGACTCTATTCTCCCAGGAGGGTTTATGATTTGTTTTAGAAAGAGCATATGCAAAAGAATGAGGCTCTCCACACAAAAACTCTTGGCTGAAATGCAAGATGCTCTGGACTGAACACAAAGACGTCCTCGCCTGCCTCTTCCACAGCACTGCACCCTCCCTACACAGAGCTGGCCAAGCAGCAGCAGCCCCGGCACTGATGCATGGTGCCCACTCAACGTGCTGCAGATCACACTTCTGCCAGGAAAGTCCGTGCTATTTCTGTGTCTCATCTCATGACATTTCAGCAAGAAATCACAAGGAGGCTCAGCAAGGAGCATCAGAAGAGCCCGTCACGATACGTCCCAGCATCCTTGAGGAACAGGCACCTTGCAGCACACCAGGACCCATTCACCCTGTCCTCCCCAGCCAGCCCCTCATTGGACATCCCTTCTCCCTGTGTGACAGCACAGGTCTGTGGTTTTGGGGAGCAAGAGGAGGCTGTGTGTGCGCACTCCTACAATCCCTCGAGGCCACATGCTCTGCAACAGGGCTTCCCTGTGGGCACACAACCAGAGATGAGGCAGGACCAGCCACCGCGCTGTGACACAACACACACCCATGTCTGACAATAATGCACAGCTTACGAGATATGGACACGAGAATCCATGGAAAAGGCCCATCTGACAAAAAAATACATTCAGGGAAATAGATACATATACAGATATAGATATATAGAATACATACCCATATTTGTGTGTATGGTGTTTACAGACAACTAAATGTAAGCTGAAGTCAATCAAAACACAATCAAAATGAAATCTTCCTTCTACTTCCTTCTCCTTCACTGCATTAAAATAATTACAAATTCATAAATTATTGCTATTATTGGAAATGAACACATATTGATTTGCTTATAAGGATGACAATACTGTAAACCTGGTACAAGCTGAAATAAAAGCATTTCAAAACACATATGAAGGCAGCCAGTAAAGAGGCAGCCTGCTAAAAGCTGTTAAAGCTGTTTCAAAATTAATTTAGAAATGAAAAAGTAAATTTATAAAATCATGTCTTTTTATAGTAAGTCACTGAGGAGTTTTTTATTGGAATTGGCCTGAAAGTAATCCACAAATAAACATGTTCAGTAATATTTACTGAAATGATCATTTAGGAAAGTAAATATGATAGTGCCTGTGTTTGGCTGACTTCTGGGCTGTTGCAGGGAAGGCAATCAGTAGGCAGCAAATCAAACACAGCAGTGTCCCCTTCATTTGGTTAGGGCCATAATATCTTAACCCAAAGATCTATCCATTACTGCACAGTCAACATTTTAGATCTCTCCCTCTACTCATCTTGCACCTAAACCCACTTTAATGATACATCAACTGCAGCAATTAATGAACCTTTGTCCAGAAGGGGAAAGACTGTAACAGCTTAATGAGACAGTAATACATATTAAAATCAATATTATTCAGATTATGTATCTATTCTAGTCCTCCCTCTGAAAATAACTGCGACTGTAGGAGAAATGATCATTAGCATTTTGATAACAATCTTGCCAGCCTTCTGTTAAAACACTTTCTCTTCAAAGTAAAACTGGGATTTGTTATCTTATACAAGCAGACCACTCTAAAATTAGCAATGGCAAATTCATATTGCTTGCATCAGATTTTCAAAAAACTTGGGAAAAAATTAATGCTAACTTGCCTGAATAATCAGACTCTTGTGCTTGTTGCTGTAGCAGTGGAAAGACACTCTAAGCATTGACTAAGAAGCAATCTCTTCCCACAAATACCATTTTTGTGCACAGAAAGGCACTCCTTAACCATATACAGCATTGGTTTCACTTGTCTGATAAATCATATTCCTGTTGACAGCCAACGTGAGGGACAAATTCCTCCCTACCACAAATCCTTAAGGTATCTTAAAAAAAAATAAGAGGCTGAATGCTGCAAAGCAGGAAAGGGTTTTGCACCTTTGTCCCATTGCCACTGCAAGCAGACAAAAATTCCTCAGCATTCCTGAGTCAAATTATGTTATGCAAACACCATGGTGAAAGAAAACAGTTCCATCTCTCCCTTTTTTAAATTAGTGAATCCCACAGCCTTCCTTCTCCTCCTGGCATCCAGAGCTGTGAACCAGACAGCTAAGCCCTCCCGTTTCCAAAATGGGACAAGATGGAGTCCTGCTGTAGAAACAGCTCTAAAGTGTTCATGAGGATCTGCATCTCCCAGAAACCCCTGCCCTCGGTCAACCACATGCAAACAGATCAGCTGCCCCAAAAATCCCAACCACTCAGACAGGACAAGATCCCAAACTTCAGCAGGAGCCAACCCATGCTTTCAGAGTGCCAGAAACCAGTTATAAGACAAACCCAAGCAAGGTTTTCAATATTTAACCCCTCAAGAGCTGGCCTGCAGATGTGAAAGTCTGAGCCCCGTACCAGGTGACAAATTCTTCTGCTGACACCCTGAAGAGCTCCATCAGCTCCTTTGGGCAGATTTTCAGCTGCCCATCACCTGAGTTCACAGGTCACCCCAGCTAACAGCAATCAGTGAGCAGGAAGTTCTATGGAACCAATGGAAGCTATGCTCAAAAGACTGAGCAGAAAGTATTCTTGATTCCAGATGTTTTACATTTTTCTCTCTGCTTTTGAAAACAAAATGTCTTTTTAATACCAAAAGTAATACTCTCTCCTGTTCTTCCCCTAAGAGCCATCTCATGTACATGTATCATTAAATTAATGTTTGTTCTTTCTAATGGAATAAAAACGTTCAAATTACATACAAAGACAATTAGATTAAATTATTAGGTACATGCTCTGGGTTTTTCTTTTTAAAGCTATTCAAACAATTTTAAAGGTTTTTCAGCAATCTTCTAGCAACATAAGCAAAACTTCCCACAAAGAGGAGGTAACAAGTTTAGCATTACTGCTGAGGAAGAGGGCAATGGAGCCAAGTGAGTAAAACGAGCAAATTAGCAACCCCCCTGCCACCCCATACAGTCAGGAAAAGGCATGGCTCAAGCTGTCAGAGGAATCCAAACCAGTAAAAGAAAGAGGATATGGGGATATATGGGGAGAACCTAATCCCAGGCCCATTTGCATCATGCACTAGAAGGAAATTTTTCTCATTGTTTAACTATCTTTTTTTCTTTTTTTTTTAGTGATGGTCAGATCAGTAACTTTCCAGCCAAAGTACCAGGCTGCTCCAAGCTAGAGGCTTTGGTCATTTGGATCAGTTTGGTTTGTTGCAAGACTAGGGATAAATAGGTAACTTTTAAGCTGGCACTGTATTTCTCCATCGCTCCCTTCCCAGCTGCAGAAGCACAGCTGCTGTGGGAGACGGGCAACACCAAGGTCATGCAACTTTCTCAATTTCTGTAGTTTATCTTTGTCCAGGTTCTCATGTCCTATCAGAACTAATCTTGGGTTCTTCCCATGACAGCTCATGGCAGATTGGGAAAACCTGTTGTAAAATACCACATTTTAACAGGACTGCATTGAACATGCTTGCAAAAATTTAGCTTGATATGTGATGAGTGAACGCAGGAAAGGTGAAACTGTGTGCACCCCCAGCAGTTTTGGCCTGTAGAAGTCACAAAGTCCGTGAACACTGAATGAATCCAGCACTCTAGAGGTCATCAATTACAAGGTTGCAATGCTTAAAGACATTAATTAGAGTGAAGTATTAGTTATAATGGCTTCTGAAGCTTAAGGATAGGCTTCTAAGAAAGAATGTTCTACAACTTTGAAAACAAATATCATCTCACAACTGAAGATATTTCAGGTGGGTCAATGAAATGAGAGAATAAACTATCGTTTTTATCTGAAATTTAAGCAGTGTTTCCTAAGAGAAACAGCATGAAATATTGAACAGAATAGTGAAATTAGAGGGGACAGTATAAAAACAACAGTGCAAAACTCTAGAACTACCCAGCCTTTTCAAGTTGAAATCATAATGGGATTATTAAACTGAAATTACTCTACAGTATAAAAAAGTATCTTCTCAGAGAAAGAAATCCTCCATGACATAAACATTGTTGTAGCACTTTAGGTGGCAGCTTATTGATCGTATGGACACAGTTTCATCTAGAAAGAGCATGCGTAGCCTCCCCCTGACCTGCAAGTACAGGCACCCAGCATTACCAGCCAGTGCCTGCAGCCTGTCTGACCTGTTGGGCACCCAGCCAGAACCAGGAGTCTGCCTGAACACGAACTGATAAGATTAGAAACAAGGAATACAGTGTACTACTACAGTCCATGCACAGCATACATCGCTTCATCCCTGTGCCGACGCTCCCCGCAAACAAAGTGCAGCATCTCTGCCAAACCCTACACAACAACAGAAAACAACCATCATAGCTTCAGTGTGTACAGCCAGCACTTCTCAATTTTCACAAAACCCAGCTTCTCTAGCAGTAACTCTGTGTTTGTAGGGCAGCTTCCTTTCAAAGACTGAGAAGCACATGAGGCTGGGCTGGTTTTCAGCTGAGAAATGTGAAGCCCAGAAAGGTCATGCGGCTCACTAGACATCAATGACCACGGTCTGTATGTGCTTTGAAACCACAGCAGAGCTTCAGGGCAGATGGGCAAAAATTGCCAAGATTGAAACATGCACAAGATTTTTAGGGCTGAGTTGAGCAAGCCTATCCATCTGCCTTTGAGTAACCGGCTACCAAACATGGAACCCTGTCATATGCTAAACGTTACTAGCATTCCTCATGAATCATTCAGAAGGATGACGTGCAGGAATTAAACTTAGCATTCGCATTTAACATCAAGAGGAGTCCTACAGAGGCATGTCACACTAACACAAACTAATTGGGAGGGTTTGGGGCTAATGGAACAAAGCTGTCCCACAAATTTTAGGTGCAACTGAGCCACTGCTGGCCACCCCAATTCAGAAGAAAAAGTCCACTGTCAGCACTGGCACCCTTTGGTCACACCAGGTCCATCAGACATTTTTCTAGCTTGCAAGTAAGATAATATCATCACACAGAAAAAAATCTTGAGTAAACATACTGTTTCTGGAAAACATAATGGACATGAAGATGACACCTGCAAATGTCATATTTTCTGGAAAGTGTAAGTGCTCAGTGAATGATGAATTTTTCTGACACAGCCCCTCAGCAATCCCCTCTCCTATGCTCACTCATTTCTGTGAAGACAGCTTCAGCTGCTGGGGTTTTAAATACTTCTGGCTATATTTTTCACAATACCCTTTAGTATGGTAGTTAATCTCCTGTGTCAAAACACATTTTTAGCCATCTGCCAGACAAAAAGAAAATCCTCAAGATTAGAACCTTTGACACGTGGAATATCACTCCTTTTTGGATGGCTTTATGACAAAGTTCAAGTGCTGATCAGTGAAAGTACAGCATCAGAAGGAAATAAATCTAAGAGAATGAACAAAAGTAAGGTAAGTCCCTGGATTTATGTACATGGCACACTGCTGAACAGCACTCCAGTATGTGCAAGTCTGACCATTAAAAAGGCAAGCTGAAGACTACCCTCAGCCCAAGACAAAGCATGTCCCCTACACAATCCTCTCCTGCTGTAATATATATAAATGCATATAAATGCCAGATTACACCTGCTTTCTCTTGTGTAACCCTGAGTGGGATCTTCACCTGATAGACAATGTAACCAAAAAGGAAAGAAACACCTGAGCAGAGAAATACTGAGGTCTACTCCTTTAATCCACTGTGCCCACTCTAGGATGAGGCAGAACACTTACAGAAGTTACAGAATGTCTCTTCTGAAGAATTTCTACACAGTAGCTGAAAAGCTTATTTATCAAATTAATGCTGTTCCCTCTGCTTGCAAAACTTGTGTGAAGCCAAGGGCTAGCAAACGGCAGCCTCCCTTCCAAAACAATGAAATAGCTCTGCAAAGCTGATACACGAGATCCATCCCGTGCAACACGGGACTGCAGCCCATCCGTCACTTTGCTCAGGCACGCTGACACATCATTTTCCTTACATGCACATCTTACTCTCCACTGGTACCCACAACCCCATCTGGTAACACACCACATCCCTTATCCATCACTTCGGCCATGTTCTCTCTTCTGGGAAAAAGGAGAGACATGTTTTGTTTTACTAGGTTGTTTCTTTTTCATGCAAATGTTGTTCTCAGTTTGTATTATGAGCAAACAAGCAATAAGCCTTGCACCTGGAGTGGAAGACGCCTGGTTTGGGAGGAAATTACTAAATACTTGCATGCACTTAGCTGGCTATTAGATCTTAGGAATGCCTGGAAAAAAAAAAATAAAGTGATAAACTGCAGTAATTGTTAAAAAAAAACCCCAAACCCCACACTCAGTAAAGGCAGATTTACCATAATGCCTCAACAATCTAAGGGAGCCATTTACTTTGACAGAACCTGAATTCCCCAAGCAATTTGACAGTGGTAATGGAAACAGAGGAGCCAATAAATTATAACCTTGTGAGTAATGCGCCTACCATTATAAACCACTCTTAGCCTCCTGTATATTCCCTGGGGGGGCTGCACAGTTGTTGGATTTCCTTTCCTTCATTCTTCCAGTTTGCTCTTTCAGCAGTTGGACCCTTTTATAACGTCTAATACCGTGCACTGCATTTACACAGCTGTAATGTGAACATCTTAAAATATGCAATATCATTTAGAACAAGACTGTTGGTTTTTTACAGGCTGAAACAGAGGCACTGGTGACACCATTAATTACTGACAGAATCCCAAATATTGTATATATGCTAAATATATTAGTAGGCACGTGACCCTTCTAGATCTCTCATACTGAAGATGTGTACCACGTATGTCAAAGCACCTACAGTATTTCAGAAGTGTTTCTGAAGAATGGTCTTGGACAACTTTAGAAACAACACCAGTACTGGTTCACCCCCAGCTCAGTCCCTCTTACAATAGCTTTCAGCAGTTTGTGACAAACTATGGGAAAAGAAAGGCCAGAGACCCGATAAAGAAATACAAATCCCACAAAGTTTAGCCCAAGTGATAAACAACGTGTTGATCTCAGAAAACAGCATCTACACAAAGAAGACTTCTCCAAAGTATAAGGTGCAGAAGAAAAATACAGGCATGACAGCAACACAGAGGCTGACCCTGCTCTGTCTTCCAAGGTTAATTAAAACTCTCAAAGAAACAGATCCCTGGTATGATTCTAATGTATCAGTCCAAGGATCTGGGCAAGATTGAAGTCTGATAGAAGTGACCTTGGCTCTCTGCCACTACACTTCACAATCAGCAGTTTCCTTCCTAACCAAAAATTCAACAATGATATGTCCTATTTTATGTACTGCATTATCTAAAATGAAAGGTAATAATTAGTAAAATGGTGTAATTTGCATTTAAGCCCCAGGCAGCAAATCTACAGCAATTTCTGAAATATATATGTATCACAAAGAATCACTTCTGCTTTCTTCAAGGTAGCTGAGCTGTGAAAGACCAACATAAGAGAGAAAGGGATGTAATAGAAGCTTGATTCTAGCCTCGATTGTACCATCTATTGTTTAGTACAGAGAGAGGTTCTGCACTCTTGTCTTCAGGACTGCTCAGCAATCAGCTGTATCAGCAGCTCCAATGAGGATTATTCTCCCCTGCTGCTTTTTTTAAAAGCAGATTAGTTCAGACTTTCTTTCACTGTAATGAACCTTGTAAGGATCAAGCACATTGCATTGATTTCCAGGATAAAATTGTGTCATCAGTCAAAAGGCCAAGCAAACACTTTCACAGACCCACTCTGTCCCAGCAGATCCACTGCCCCCGAATTACCCATTAACCCCAGCAAAGGGAAAAGGACCACAGCTGTTAACCAAATAGCCAAATAATAGCCAAAATGTGATTCTCAAGTTGTGTAATTTTGCTTTTCTGTCAAATTCAGATGGGTACAAATTCAGATGGGTAACAAACCTCACAGAAATGGACAACAGAACTGCCAACACTCACCAAACTGCTATGCAATCAAAGACAGAAAATGATAAAATGCAATGTGTTTTTATTAGCTATATGATATCTGCAATAATGGGTAGGGAAGCAACTTTTTAAAAGCCTGACAATTTACAGTAAAATAATGAAAATTAATTTTCCCTAAGATTTTGCAAATAGCTTTCCCCATCAAGCATTTTCTTACATGTGCACACAACTGTAATATGCAAGCTTGACTAGGACTTAAAAGATTTCATAACCAGAGACTGTCTTCTTGTTGGATGGTCACAAAAGCCTAGAGAGGGTGCAAGACCCTGCCCCTCCAACACAAACACTGCAGGTATAACCAGCAGACCCTGCCTCCCACAAGAGACACCTGCCTGGACTTCAAACCAGACCATGGGATACTGTACTTTACCTAATGAATGCAAACTTCCCTTTCTATAATGCTGAAGCTAAGAAGACAGGAGTTGTCTGCTGTGACAAAGCTAGAGCACTAAGCTTAGTTGAAAAACAAGCAAAAAAAACCCCAGAAGGCAGAATTCCACTGCCTTTCTTCTTAAATTGGATAAGTCATTATTAAATACCTGAAGCTCATCAAGACTACAGCCCAATAATAAAGGATCTACCCTTCCAGAAATACTACCTAGCATATTTCAATTCCAACTCCAGGACTGAATTTTATGGAACAATGTATGGCATTTGCCATCATTTCCTGTAGGGAAAACTTCAAAACACCAGTACATGTCTATTCCTTTTTAAAAGAACAGAAAAAAAAAAAAAAAAAAGTAGGAAATTAATTAATTGAAATTATAACAATACAACTTCACAAGGAAACTCTATACTGACCTTTTCAAATCAAAAGCCTGTACACTAAACTACAGCTCAAGTGGATTTCCTGAAAGACCAAAGACAATTAAACGTATCCAGTATATATATGACATTAAAAGTGAGATTAAGTTCACAGTTTTAAGACTGTCTCCATTCCCAAGTCTCCTGAAGAGGTCCAAGAGTGAATTTTATCAGATCGCATGGAAGAGCAGTACAGAACAGTGGAACTCATCCCCTCCGAGCCAATGAAACCCTTGGACTTTATCTTGCACCTTTAAAGTCATGGACTTTAAAGGGCGCAAGATGGGGCACTCGATTGAAGAGTTCAATAAATAAATGCACACGTTGCAGCTCTCGCCTTCTATAAATCACACACCTTATACATAAAAACGAAATTACGTTCCCTTGAGAGGGGAAGCTTCAGCTTCAAACCCCGCTCCGTTCCGGCTGTCAGGAGGGCTCTGTGTGCTTGTAACCGCACCGGCAGCGCCCGGAGAGCGGAGGGGAAAATTGCGGGCTTGGAGGAACACGCAGGGCTCGGGACCGGCCGAGCGTTCCCAGAGACTTCCCCCGCAGGCAGCGCCAGGGTGGGAGCCGGCTCCTGCCCGCACCTGACAGGCACCTGGCGCAGCCCGACACTTGGGACAGAAGCGCTTTCGAGGCACTCCGTAGTTTATAACACCGGCTGTGCTACACCGGGGGCGGCCCCGGGGCCCGTCGCTGCAGTAGCTGCCCCACAGCCGGTATAAACCCACCCAAAGGGGGGTGTCCCTGGGCGGTCCCGGCCGCTCCCGAGGCCGCCTAGAGTACTTTGAGGACATCCCGGTCCGAGCCTCCCATCGTTAGACCGGGGGGGCGACCACGACAGCCGGCCACAAGTGCGGGGCAGGCGCACGCCGGTGCCCGCGGGCAGACACCCTCCGCCGCCCGCGGGACGTCCCGCCGGCAAACCGGGGCCGCCCGGCGCTCCGCGGGGAAGCGCTCCCGGCCCGCCCGCCCCCGGCCCCGGCCCGGCACCCACCTTTCCCAGCAGGACGCCGGGGCAGGCGCCCGCCAGCGCCCGCGGGCTGGCGGCGGCCGAGGCGGCGGCGGCGGCGACGGCGCTGGGGGCGGCGGCGGGCTGGGGGAAGGTGGGGGCCGCGGCGCTGGGGCTGCCGCTGGCGCCCCCGGCGGCGCGGGGCCTCTGCGGGATACCGTCCAGGAGGCGGACGAGGAGGATGTTGGCGGGCAGCTCGTCCACGCCGCAGCCCACCAGGATGCGGCACTCGGGGCAGCGCAGCTCGTGGCGGGAGCTGACGATGCTCTCCAGGCAGCGGCGGCAGAAGGTGTGCTGGCACGGCAGCACCTTGGCCGTGGTGTCCAGACGCTCCAGGCACACGGAGCACTCCAGAAGATCCAGCAGCGACGACTCGTCCATCGCCGCCGCCGGCTCCCGCTCCGCCGGCGGTCCCCCGCCGCCCCGCCGCCCCCTCGCCTCCGCCTCCGCCCCCGCCCCGCCGCCGCCGCCGCCGCCTCCGCCTCCCCTCCGCGGGGCAGCGCAGGGGCCCCGCGCCCCCCGGGCCGGCGCGGCCGGCGGCGGCGAGGGAGGGGCGGCGGCGGGGCGGCGGGGGCCATCGGGGCGGCGGGGCTGCCCCCGGCGGCGGGCGGCGGCGGCCTCGGGGGCTGCCTGGGCGACGCTGCCCCGCGCCGTGCGGCGCGGCGGCGATGCCAGCGGCGGGGAGCGCAGCGGTTCGGGAGGAGGGCACCCGTCTGCCCGCCCCTCCTCCCGCCGCCCGGCGCGGCTCGGCAGCTACGGCGGGGCCCGGCGAGGCGCCCGCGGCGCCCCCGCGCGGGGCGGGGAGCGGCGGGGAGCCCCGGGGGGGCGCCCGCAGCACGGCGGCCGCCCCGCAGGCGGTCCCCGCCCGCCTCGCCGCCGCTCCGTGGCTCCCTGGAACCCGACCCAGCAGGGCTCGCCGCCCGCTTGCCGCTGCCGCCGCCTCTACTCCCTCCTCCTTCTCCTCCCGGCGAAGGCTCCCGGACAGGCGGGGGCAGGCGGAGGAGATCCTTCGGGGAAGCCAAGGGCACGCAGGCGGGGCGGAGGGGAGCCCCTGCGGGCCCGGCGCCCCGCGGAGAGCGGTGTCGGTGGTGGCGGGCAGGGCCGGCGGGCGCGGGGAGCAGCGCTCGGCCGCGGGCCGGGAGCGGCGCCGGGGCCCCTCGGGCGCCACATCCCTGGCGGCGCGGCGCCCCCTGGCGGCCGCACATCCTGCAGGGCGCGGGGCCTCAGCCGCGGTGCTCCGGGGCGGCCCCAAATAATCGCGATTTAACTGTTAACCTATCGGACCCAAGCCCTGAGGGGCCGAAAGGCAAGAGCGAGGGTCGTGCCTCCTCTTTCTGCCAGGTGTCCTGTGTTCCAGCCAGCTGCCCGCCCGGGTGCCGTCCCATCTGTCACGGTACCCGCATCCCGAAGGCTGCAGCGGGATGTGCCCGGGTCCTGTGTGAGCTGGTGGTCAGTCCCTGCGGTAAGGGGAGAAACCCTGTCATTTTGGAGTTGCACATCCGTGGCCTTTGTTAACCGCAGCAAGTTTTAAAATATGACATAACAGCCACTTGCACGTGTGGACTATGCACAGAGCTTCTAAGAGAAGCCCTATTCTTCGTATAAGTATTTCATTTGACAAGTCCCTTTTTGTCTAACTTTCGACTATTAATACGATTTAGGGCCCTGCTTAACCCAGAAACTACAACTGAAATATGTTGTAATCTTGCCAAAGAGATTCTTCATTTGTGGTCTAACCCCTAACCCAGTCTGTACCTGTGCTGCAAGAGAGCACTTCTGGAATTGAGGATTGCAATCCAAATATTTGCAGAAGCCGTCCTATCCTTCTCTTAAGTGACACATTTTATAATTGGGTTTTTCTGAGAGCCATGTCATGATGGCTGCACAAAGTCTTTCTGTCAGCTTCATGACTACTAGTAAACTAGTAAAGTTCCAATGCACACAGGAAGTTGAACCTGTTGTGATAAGGGTAATCTAGACACTGTATAATAAAATGCACTAAATTTCAGCATGTGAAAAGCCATGAATCTCTTGCTGCTCTTTTGCTACTCTAGAAGGAATAAGTGTAAAGCCAAATAAAAGTTCCCAATGCTGAGCTCAGATCATTATTTGTTGGTGACTAATGTCCACTAAGGTTACAACCTATGCCCTTGCAGATAGAAATACCAAGCACAATGGTTTAAAACTATAAATAACACTGATTCCTGCAGAAATGTGGAATAAAGTATCAAAGACTTAGACTTTCTCTGGAGTAAAACTGTTAATTTAAGAAAAAGAAGTAGTGGAGAACCTTTAATGATAAAAGGCATTGTTTCAGCAAGGAAAGAGAAATACTGAAAAATCTGCAATGAAATGCATAATTGTTTCGGCACCTCATACTGCTTCCTTTAGAGGGGAAAACTTAAATATCACTGTCAAAAACTAAAAGCCAGAAGTACTGTGTTACACACCAGAATACCTCCAGTGATTTAGAGGGGCACTTTTCATCCCTCCTTCCTTCTGGTTGCTCCAGAGTTTACAACCAAACTACCCTGTCACCAGAGTTTCCCAGTTACACAGCCCCAGAGCAGGCAAAGCACTCTGGAGAGCCAGCACCCAGAGGTGATAAAAGGGTGCCTTGATACTTCGACAGCTTAAAATAGGTGCAGATGTGCAAAGCATTTATTATTCAGTAGAAGAAATTGCTGACACACAATGAGAATCTGCTGTAATCCACCTGGAAAGTACCCTCTTAAACAGGAGCTTGTTGCCATCACAGAAGCAAAAGCAAAGCTACATCAGATCCCTGCAAGGGAGAGGAGCTCAGGGAGCTCCCCAACCACCTCAGAGGACTGCAAGTGAGGGAAGGAGTTGATGAGGGACACTGAGCAGGATGGAGAAATGGGGAACCAGAGAAGGAGAGAGAAAAGGGGACATGAGATGAAAAGGAGGTAAGGAAAAAGGAAGTGAGACAAAGATTAGGAGAGCAAAAGGTTTATACAGAAATGGCACAATGGACTAGAGACAATAAAAAACACATTTTTATGAAAGGGGGGAGAGACTTGCAAATTTGGCTCCAACTAGAAAAAACACCTTCTAATTCTTTGATGTCAAGAGAAGCATTTTCAGACTTAGAAGTTTAGTGTATGGTTGTGCACTTCCCTGTACCTGGGACTTAATGAAAGTTAGGCCAGGCCAGGCCTAAAGGAAAGGAAAAAAGAAAATATCATCACACATACTTTTTTTCTTCTTGCCAAAGAGACCATGGGAAAAATTACATTAGATATTAGGAAATTAAATACTCAGCATATTTAGTTTGGAAATAGAAAAAAGATTAAACTCTCAGAAGCCTGAGATGAAACATGGAAAAAAAGGAAAGAGATAAAGAAGATGTAACAGGTTTACTTCAAACAAATGTGGATTTTATTCATTTCCCTTTCTCAGCTGCCAAAACATCTAGCTACATATTATAAGTGTGAAGTGATTATTTGTGAACTAATTAAGTAATGTGATTAACATGGTTCTCAAGCAGAGGTGCTGCTTTACACACAGGGATGTAGCTGCACATTTTGCCACACATTCCTTGGTGAATGTGTTTGACAAGGCAGCTGATAAGCAACTTCTGTTTCAGGCTGTGAAGTGGCTTCACTTCCACAGTGGATGTAAAAAATGACGAGTAACCAGAGACAAGAAGAGATTCAAAAAAGCAAAATGTTGCTGCAGGAGAGTAGAGTGATGCTGAAACATTCCAAGACTTCATTTGTAGTTGTCCTTAAAATACAACGATGTACTAGGTATTACTTAAATTAAATTAATTAAAAATAAAAAAAAAAAGGGTGTTCTTGCCTGGTTCTTTTCCCTGCATGATCTATCTTGCTATTTAGTTCAGATCAGGAGAGACTTGACAGACTTTGCTATCTGCAGCTCTCTCTATGTTGGTTTTGAAGGCATTTTCTCGGGACAGTATATGAACATTGCACTTTCAGCATTGCCTTCATGCATTTGCATGCTGCTCTTGAAAATGCCCAACTCTTTTGCAGTCTTCTGCCAAATGGGATTTGATTATAGAGAAATATAATCAATTCTTGCTTGTATGCTTGCTCTGCTTTTAAATGTCTATGGCACAATAACTATTCCATTTGCATAGTGAGAGAACATTTGCCTACTAAATAACAAGGAGTTGCTCTATTTATATGGTTCTTCCCAAACCTGGAAAGCATCATAAGAATGATAGGCATTACTATTTAAGAATGATCCAGTGTAATTAAACTTACAGTGGAATGCACAGCAGTTCATTTCTACTACTGCATTTTCTCTGTAAGCTTAAATGATCATTCAGTTATACTTACATTACTTACTTTATTTATATTTCAATTCAAAAAATTAAAGCATTCTTGGATTTCTGAAGTGAGTTATATTAGTACTAAGCAGGGGGAAAGAGAGGGACTTGTCAGCTCTGCCTTTTCTCCCTTTTATTTGACCTAAAATATCAGGTATACCTAACAAAAAATGCCAAATTTTAGACCACGGTAGTACTACTGAAAAATAGACAAGTTTGATTACGGGATATTCTCTCTGTTCCTTTGACTGAAGATAAGATTTTTGATCAAGATCAGCTGATCTTTCCATCCGTCCATCCATCCATCCATCCATCCATCCATCCATCCATCCATCCATCCATCCATCCATCCGTCCATCCATCCATCCATCCATCCTTTCACCCATCCTTCCATCCATGTACATATACATCTACATCCCCCTCCACTGTAGAAGCAATAAACTCCATATTGACTTTTTCCTTATATGTGGAGAGGGTAACTTGGCAAAAACAAGATTTTTCAGAACTGGTGGCTGAAAATGCTTATAGAAACTACAGCATGACCACCACCCCAAAGTACACTGGCTGTTACAATCCCTGTCCTGGCAGCACGTGTGTGACAGCCTGCCCTCACATCAAGGTCTGGAGAGGGTATCTGAGATTCCCCCATATTAGACAGTCATAGAAAATCCATTCATTTGGCCTCTGGATTATTTTCAATGCCATCTTAAAAGACTCGCTAAGGAGGATGTGTTACTTTAATTCCAACTGACAGTATTTTAATACTGAGGGGAAAATGGTTGCTTGTCTTGTGTTTAACCACTACACTGGTATCAGGAAAGAGAATGACATCCATGTACCTCTGCTGTCTCCTTACATGCACCTCTGCTGTCTCCTTACATGCATGTTGGTCATGTAGGCCACAGGTCAGAAAGATGTGTGTGTGACAGTGCAGTGGAATGGCAGCAGATGTTCAAGCAGACACTTCAGCTGTCCTGCCTTACCTTCCCCAACAGCCCAGACTTGCTCTTCTGTCCCCTCCCTTGCACCTTGCCTGTATAATCAGTGTGTCTTTATGAAACTCCTACAGCCAAAAAATAATCCAGAAAAAAAAAATCAATCAATTTTGACCATAAAAACGACAGATAAATGTTAAAAATCTAGACATTAGGAAAATTACTGCATTATACTGTGGTTTTGTTTCAATGAACTTATGAATTAAAATGGCATGTCCTCTGAGAATACATGATGTCCGTTGCCAGTCTCAGTATGACAGCCTATCAAATCACTGCAGTTTTCTGACAAGTTTTATCTCATTCCTGGTAGTTCAGGATCTTTTTAAGATATAGATAGAGGCAGAATCTGTTGTGTAGCCCTTACAACACATCCAGCCCTTCTGGAAGGCACTGCCCTTCCAATATGATTGTACAACCTTCCTTGAGCATGGCTTTCAAGATGCACCTTGGGCTGTTTATAAAGTATAAACTTCAGCTTTTTCTGCAACTTTTTTTAGGGCCTCGAGCATTTATGAAACTACCTTCTTTGCAGTGGGTTTGACATGAATGCTGCAAGGAGCTTTTAATCTTTGTGGAAATGAGCTTGATGGCATCAAAGGCTGAAGAAGAAAATTATCCTACTCCTGATGAACTTTTTCTGGTCATGAATATAGTGAGCTATAGTTCCTTGCCCTCTCTAGGAGTCAGTTACAGTTCTGTAAGATGATAAAACTCCACGTTCTGTTTCTTTTGCCTTTGTCAATCATGATTGAATTTTCTTCCTGTAGCAAAACAGATTTATTTTTTTTAAGTGAAAGGTACTTCAGTTAGTGATTAATTAGTTTACCCCATTTATCAAAATACTTTTTCCAGTTAGTTGATTTCTTCCCCCTAAATCACATGTAAAATTAGCAGCAGCTTTCAGGATATCTGACAAAGTCTCTGTATTTGGCTTGCATGGCCAGGATTTGGTTGCAGAGGAGCTACAGGGGTGGTTCCTGTGAAAGGCTGCTAGAGGGCTCCTCTGTCTCATGTAGTCAATGCCAGTGGGCTTCAAGATGGACCCACTGCTGCCAAGGCAAGGGTGGTAGAGCTTTTGGGATAACATTTAAGAACGGGGACAGGGATACCCTGGGCCGCTGCAGCTGGAGAGGGGAATGAGGATATGTGAGAGGAGCAGCCCTGCAGACACCAAGGTCAGTGGACAAGAAGGGGAAGGAGGTGCTTCACATGCTGGAGTTGAGATTCCCCTGGAGAAGGCCTTGGAGAGACAGGCTGGACCCCTGCAGCTGATGCTGGTCCACAGTGGAGAAGTTATCCACTTATAGATAGAAGCTATCCCTGGAGCAATCCATGTCAGAGCAGGTGGATGCCTGAAGGAGTCTGTGACCCCGTGGGAAGCCCACACTGGAGCAGGCTCCTGGCAGGCCCTGTGGACATGTGGAGAGAGGAGCTCACACTGGAGCAGGTTTGCTGGCAGGATTTGTGAACCCACAGTAGACCCATGCTGCAACAGCCTGTTCCTGAAGGACTGCGCCCTGTGGAAGAGACCCACACTGGAGCAGGGAAGAGTGTGAGGAGTCATCTCCCTGAGGAGAGAGTGGCAGAGACAATGTGTGATGAACTGACCGCACACCCCATTCCCTGTCCCCCTGCATCACTTGAAGAGGAAAAGTAGAAAACTGGGGATGAAGTTAAAGCCAGGAAGAAGGGAGAGGTGAGGGGAAGATGGTTTTAAGATTTGATTTTATTTCTCATTATCTTACTCTGATTTGATTGGTAAGAAATTTAATTAATTTTCCCAAGTCAGGTCTGTTTTGTCCTTGATGGTAACTGGTGAGTGATGTCTTTCTGTCCTTATCTCAACTCATGAGAGTTTTGTTGTATTTTCTCCCTGCTATCCAGCTGAGGAGGGGAGTGACAGACTGGCTTTGGTGTGAACCCATCACAGTCCTACTTGTGGCACTTCACTGTAGGATGCAGCACAGCTGTGAGGAGGACACACCTCAGCTGGCAAAGCTGCATGGCTGCCCAGGTACAACATCGTGGTTAATCCTCTGTTAAGATTTACTTGTCACAACTGTGAGAGGATAAACTATTTCATTACTGTCCTGCCACAAATGAGACACCTTTACAGTTGCTTTAGAGAAATCCATTGCAAGGAGTAAGAAGGGATTGTTGTGGTTAACGTATACATTTCAAATTGCCGGGTTTTTAACAGTTCAAAATCAGCTGTTTAATCTTCTTGCACTGTAGTTGCTTTGAAAGGCCAAGTTGCAGTAAACTTGCACTTGACACCTGAATTCCTTGAATTTGTGTGCCCTCACGGGACTGGGCTGTGTTCAGCTGGGGATTGTTAATTCTTCCAATTTTAGTCAAACACTACTCCATGAATATTTAATCAATATTACTCCACTTGCAGCAACCAGCCAAGAAAACTTACTTGCCAGGAGCCCAGTTTTTTTTCTGGAGGCCCATTCGCCTATCTGCCCTATGCTGTGTAGGCACAGCAGTTGTGTGTCCTCGGGTGGCTGGTTCTCAGCTCTGCAAATGAAAAACCCAGGTCTCCCCTCCCCAGCTGGAACTGAACCACTGTGTTGTCAGTGTTTTCCTTAAACTTTAACCAGCACATCCAGCCAGCAGAAGCTGCTGCTTCACCATCAGCTAATCAATGCATGATCGACCTAACAAACCATCTGCAGTTAACGCATGAAACAATACTGTGCACTGTAAAATTATTCCTTTCTCACACTTTTGACTTAATAATTTTATGGTTTTTTGAAGGAAAATTAACTTTTCTTGCATGTGGTTTAGGAATAACTTTGACTTTTATTTGTAAAAGTTTGGAAGAATAAGGATTAATTACCATATGTGAGAGAAGACACGTGTTCTTTCAATCAGCATTGACTTCTTTACATTGAAGAGGGGAAACAGCAACCAACAATGCTGCCAAAATAAATGTTTAATGGAGCACAAGGCTGTAATTTTCTCTATAGTGAGGAATGCCATCTCTAGGGATGAAATGGGTCCCATCTCCACAGACAGGCGTGTACTTAGAAACGTAAAGATGTAATATGCAGAGAATTCTTCACAGTTTCAAACTACAGACAATACAGGCATGGAATAGCTCAATAGACTTTATTAATATTCAAACAAGCAGCTGTCAACACTTCATCCCAGAACACACTGAAGCTCCTTACATAGTTTTTACTACTGTAATAGTTGGATTCATTGGCAGTAGATTGGAAAACATGCAAGACTAATGAACCCTTCCTATTTTTCCTGGTCTGGAATTTAATCTATCCTAAAGAGAAAAACATTTACAACATATGCAACACCACGCTCACAAGAGGCTTCAGGTTCAAAAGAGATGTTTCAATTTTGTTTCTTAGCAACATGCATCCAGTAACAGTGAAACACCATACAAACTGTAATATGTTTGTGCTGTTTTAATCTATAATGCAGTACTTTGCCAGTGCCAAGGAAGTATGCTGCTACAGGATCTTTTCAATGTCACTTATAATTAGGCGTACGCATTTTTGTTTTCCCATACTAGATTACCTGCTGCCGAATATATTTCTGAAGACGCTATAATGTACTCATGAATAATAAATAACGAGGTAAATTCTGCTGTAATAAGGGCACACTTGTCAGTATTACACTGTGGTCTGTTACACAGGGAGACATCCTTTGATGTTTCTTTCACAGGAAGCGTTTGGACACCTTGTGAGGACTTGATTTCTAGAATGAGTATCAACCAGCCTTCAATACAGGGCTTAAAGGATTTGTACAGCACTTACTTCTTGGAAGGACAGTAGGCATGGCTTAATATTTTCTTCTCCCCAGTACAATGTCTGATTTGATGTGACCAAAACTAGTTTTGTGGTGTCTTGACTTTAATGTCACATCAAGGAAGAGAAGGATGTCCAAAGGCACATTATGTCCTACAGAGGAGCTTTCAAAATTTCACTCACTGCAGCTATAGCTCTTCCCCTCTGTCATTTAGCATAACTGCTTTCCCAGTGCCAGAAAAGAGGAATAAGAGACATGGTATTTAGCTTCTTCCTATGCTTTTTATCCTACTCCTGTATATATTTATCTTTAAAAGTCTGATTCATCTCTCTAGAAAAGCTGTGGTATTTGCATTGTCTAAGTGCCTGGTAATAACAGTTCCAGCACATCAACACTGAGTTTGCAAAAGGCAAATATTGAAAAGTTGGAAAAGAAAAAAGTCAGTGTATGAAGAAGTGCTGTTATCTTATTTCATGCATGATACAAAATTTTAAAAAGTAGCATAAATGGTACCCTTCATTTTGGAAATACCAAGAAATGTCTTAAGAAATGCAGCAATGTTTCCAGTTCACACTAGGATTCACCTTCCCAGGGAACCTTGTGCCTTAATCCTCTTAATGCCTATCTTATACATCATGCTCCAACTTTAGGCATTTCTACAGACTAACTCATATTTTCTAGCTGTGTAGACTGAAAAAATCAGTCTGAAATATTCTGAGAAAACTGGTCTGAGGGGACACCTGTAAGTGTCTAGCACCATAGATACTAATTATTTAACACTGAGAGTAGCTAAGGAAAACAATACCACCCAGGAACACCAGGTGGAACTAGGAGGAGAGGAAAGAAAGAAAGAGAGAAAAAAATAATCTTTACAGTTCTCAGAGTTTTCTGAAGAAACTCTTTTTCTAAATTCAATAGGTAGAAAATTAGTTATTTACTTATACTTCACTAACTCTCAGCTTCTCTGGATTCATACAAAATTGAACAGGCTGATTGGCTCTCTAAAGCAAAGCAGCAAAGATTCTACTCAGAAATAATAACATAACTTGATATGATAACCCAGTTTGACACATCCCATTGCATGCAAAATTTGGTGGCAAGACAATCTCTCCTCATACTGTGCTCTAATTACCTGCTTTGTATTTTTCTTTAGAAAATCTGACCACTTAGTGGTTTCTGCTGGGGTCAACTGCAAGCTGTGGTCATTGCCTGTTTTGGTAAATGAGGTTGTAAAAGTCAACAAACTCCATCAAAATAGCGGAGGAAATGAATCACATGGTGAAAGGGCACAGTCTCTCCTGAGGAAATAGTAAATTCAACTTACTTGAGCCATCTCAGTAATGTGGAAGAAGGAGGTTTTTTCCCCCTAGCAGAGACCACTCCGATGCAATTCCCTGTAGATCAATACCTATCCCCTAATATACACTTAGGCCATGAACAGAATGTCACCCTCAGCAGTAGTAAGATGCTGCCTACAGATTCTGCAGAAGGCAAGGAGCCAAAAATGATCCTGAAGTTCAGTTTTGGTGCAGCCTCTGCTTCTTTCCTCATGAGTAGCTGCCAGAGGAGGAGGTGCTTTGTTGTGGCAGCTCCGAATCACCTCTGGCCTCAGTAAATAGGAGGGGTGCCCTTCTGCCTCTGTATGGAAAAAATGTATTAGGAAGCATTTCAGATTTTGTATCTTTAGCTTTTGCTTCTACAGGAAACACAATTGCAGATTCTGAGATTTGCAGGATTCAACAAGCAATAAAATTTTCCACTTCTGTTCATGTGACCAGTGCTTATTTTTATAACTTTAAATTAGTTTTGATACCAATTTAGATATCATGGTTAAGCTTCAAGTGACTTCCCAAGTTGAAATATTGCAATTTTTCACCATTAAATAATTCAGGATACATTTGAAGGTTTTGAGGTTTTGTCAGAGCAATACATTCCCAAAGGCACTAATACCAAAATCTTAAATATGCTATTTCCGTCTCATCAGAAATATTAGCTGGAGAAATTATGTAAAAAATGCATTTCCTGGAAAACAGTAATTAATCAATTATTCAGTGCCCAGCATTCAGGATGATATTCCTGTGGGCAATGTTTATGTGGAGACATTCATATATTCTAGACAGAGAAGAGCAATCATCCATACAGGGTTTTCTGTGTGAGCACCCCTCCACAAATCAGCTTCACACTTCTCTGGGATTTACCTTCATCATGAACATACAGAGTGCTTATTTGCTACACCCCTCATGGAAAGGAAACACAAAAGGTCTTGAATATAATCAAAGCACATTTTCTTTTATTTGCAGAAATGTATGTACCCAGCTTCCTATTTACAAAAAAAAAGAAATACAAAAATTATATTTTAAAAAAATCAAATTAAAAAAAAAAATTCTCCTGTGCTAATTTTCCTCTCTTTATTTCCCAGCTGAGAAACCAAATTATAATAGCCTATAACTGGAAGGCCAGCTCATAGTGCTTAGCCCTTCTGTAATAATTCACTCTTGTGCAAAAATCATTAATGTGGCCCAGCAGAATAGCATTTATAACTCATTTGCAGAGCATAAATTATATAGTCCAGAGTACTGCACATTAGGTTTTTCACCCCATAATTTAAAACTGAACATAATCAATAAAATTGCAGACTCTATGGTGTTGCCCTTCCAGACTGTATTTGCATCATGTCAGGGCTATTGTGTATTGTAAAAATCTGCACATAGAAGAACTGCTGATGCAAATAAATTTGAGATGAGATCTTCTTTTCCCCAGACAAAACATATCATAAACTCTTTTCTCAGAAACATTTGTCCAGGAACTCACCTATCCTGGGCTAATGCAGGACAAAATAGAGGTTTTTCTAACCAAACACTAGTTTACAATGGCCATGTAAATAATAGCAACTAATAAATATTAACAGAAAACGATGCATTTTGGCCAAAAGCTGGGTGGGTATTAAGAAGCAATATTATAACATGCTTTTTTAGGAAGTCACACAACAAAAAGTTGGAAAGGCAATGTAATGTGGCCTCCATGACAATGGAACCAAGATTGATTTGATCACTTCCTGTTTGTGCAAATGGATCACCAAGCCCTGTCATATTAATAACATGGGCCAAACGAATATAATTATTTCTGAAAAAATGAGCTGGAAAAAGATAAAAAGCTTTCCACTTCTTACTTTGACTTCAACATGCTAACAAATCTTAATATGCCAGAATGCAGATCTTGAAATATATTCTATCAGCTCTCTAATAGACAAAAGGGCAGTTTTCTGTTGAAGACTGTGACACTTGAAGATGCACTGTCCACTTATATGTATATATTGAGATACTGATGATCTCCAGGCCTGTGAGAGAAAATGCAAGGAGGCTTGGATGGGGCTTTGAGCAACCTGGTCTAGTGGGAGGTATCCCTGCCCATGGCAGTGGAGTTGGAACTAGATGATCTTTAAGGTCCCTTCCAAACCAAACAATTCTGTGAGGCTATGAATTGCATCCTTCACCACTGCAGAGTTTGGAGGCAGGAGGCAGTAGCTAAAACAGACCTCAGGAGCTACTTTCACAAACCTTTGAAGTACAAATGAAAAGGAGACATTTCAAGCATGCAGCTATTCCAGCCTAGTTTATGCTCACACAGAAATCAGTGTATGTCTCTGAAATGCTGACTGGACACACCAGCGAGGCATTTCTGCCATAGCAGGCACACAAACATGAATTCTCAGTTGTGGAGAGGTGTTGAATAACAGCATGGACTAACACTGCCACCAATACATCACAAGTGTCTGAAGTAGAGACAAATCAGCTTCCACCTGTCTTTGAAAAAGAGGTCTAAACAGTTGAATTTCTTTCCTGGCAAAGGCAGAACAAGGTCTAGTGCCTCCAGGGAGGGCTTTCTATGACAAGTGGGGTTCAATTTGTGTTCTTCTGTTTCCTATTTTAATTTCAGATACCTGGGCGGCTTCAAATTTGAAGAAAGCACTGGTATCTACTTTCACAGAAACAGATCTGTGTTGTTGGGGGTTTTTTTAACTGTCTTTTGTGGCAATATGTAATAGAGAAAACGTATTAAGAGGAATTGGATGCCAAGAAAAATCAAAGAGAACTAAGGCCTGCAGCATTTCAATCTACTTTGGCTAAATCAACAGCTTAAGCAGCACGGTCTGATGCTCCTTTGGAAGCGTATCCCTGCCAAAGACGCTATGGACACCTATGTAACCCATTCACACAACCGTGAGAAAGAGGGATGTTTTCCAACATGTACAACAAGAACAACTTGAATAAATGTCCTGCTGTCAAGGAGGTGGTCTATCATTCAGCATGTTTGTATATCCCTGTGAGCAGCTGGTACAGGCAGAAGTCTAGTATTTTTTTCTTAATCAGAATCAAGTGCATTCTGCCTTAAAAACCAACTATGGGACTTTTGAAGGCTTGTAAGAGCTGTCTTTTGCTTACTGAAAGAGACATGAGTAAGGTTTTGGGGTAAACTACCCTGTACAAAAAGAGAAGTGAAGGTTATTTTAAAAAATTGCATAAGAAGGAACCACCATCACATGGAGAGTCTGAAGCAGCTTTATTATTTGACTCCTCAAAGCTAAATCTGCCACATTTTATAAATGGCAGACAAAAGGAGAGGAGCATCTGCCAGGGAGGAGAAGAGCATAAATCAGCCCAAATGGGACTTCTTTCCATAGCCCAGAGAAAAGAGGCTGGGGCATGGTTGGAGATACCACTTTGTCAAAATCAATTTTGTATTAGCAAATCTCAGTGCAAAGAGTGTGCCAAATGGGGAGATAGGATCTCAGCAGTACCACAGCCCAGGGAAACACAGGATGCAACCACCAGTGCAAAAACCAGCAGGTGACAAAGCTGTGATGTCTTAGGTGTGCTGTGTTAACCTGGGTTTCAGGGCTGTCAGGGGAATTAGGTACATTTGTCAGCACACCACAGGGCTAAATACAGGCAGGGTGATATGGCTGCTGGCAATCTCCCATATGGTAAGGAATAAGGTCCCAGGGAGGATAAAAGTTACCTTTAAGAACAGGTTAGACAAATGTATGCCAGCAAAAACATGAGTACAGATCATCCTGCCTCAGGCAAAGTGATTGAGTAAATAACCTCCCAAGGCCTAGTCTGGTCTTGTTTTCTGTGTTAATACCCAGCTAAATAATGAAATGGTAGAATTTGGAAAGTTTATAATATCCACAGGGCAGTGGAGAATAAAAGGAAAATAGATGGAGGTTTTTGCAAGGAATATTTCCTAGAAAATGCTAAGGAAGCAAGAGTGGGTTTGCACTACGAGAAACAGAGGCAAATAGAGAGAAGGGAACAAGGTTCTGCCATTGCACTGCATTGAAGAGACCTGTTTATCACACCAGTAACTGGACAGGATGGTCTGCTCTAGATGGGAGGAGCTGGTTTGTAGTCAGACTGGAGAGTACCCACTGCAGGACAGGCAAGATGCAACTATTGGATGAAAACCAAGAATTTTGGAAAGAAATCACCACAGATCCATGTCAGAGGGGCAGACCCATACATGCATGCTGCAAAAGTTGTGGGAGGAACTGAAAGATCTAAAATTATCCTTGGTTGCCATCACAAGAAAGTTGTTGGAAATGGCCCATTTTCAATTCCCCAACTTGCAAGACTGGTTTGCAAAGGGAGATTGAGCCTACCAGGCTGGACATACCCCAATTCAAGTGGTGTCAGAGCTAGAGCCAGCAGGCTCTGGGGCAGGGGTGTACTTGGGGAAAACTAGGTGGGATGGCTGGCTTCTGAGCCAGCTGTGCACCTCCAGGATATACCCCAGGGTATACCAGGGGCTCACAGGGACATCCCATAGCTGATTGGCACGTTCATAGGTGAAAGTGATTTGAGGGATATCTAATGTAATTTCTATCCTACAAATTCAGGTAACTACAGAAGGACTTAAAAAAGTTTCTAGTGACATTATATCATCACTTAAGATTCATCAATGTGTTTTGTTGTGTTGCATAAAAATACAACTGTGCTTTGATGGAGAAATAAGGGTTTTTTTAAAGAAGAGAGAAATTAAGTCATTACAGTTGATGGAGACAGGGCTCTGTTTTAACCACTTTCAAAAAGTGTGGGGGGAAAGCCATTTCATAACACTAGCAGGTGTTACTTGCTATATGCAGCATTGTGTCAGGGAAGCTAAATTCCAGAAGTATCTTTTCTAGGTAAAAAATCTCTTTCTGATGTATTATATGGTGCTGGTGAAAATCATGAGGCTGAAGACAGTCATTTTCCCTCGAGTAGCAACCCAGCAGCATTGAGTCAGAGTGGCATTTTTTTAAGACTCTCAGACAAAATTAGTGGAAATTAAAGAGCTACCAACTCTGCAACTGTGATACCTTAAATGCCCCAAGCACTTGGGAGATGGACACTGATTGTCTCTCAAGATCAGCTTCCTTACAATGCCAGCAAAGCAGAGTTCATGTCAGCAGTGGCTACTTTCTAAGACAGCTGAAGACCACCACACAAAGTAATTTGTGAAAAAGGGTATTGAATTAATTGGGAATACAGCACCCTGCATTGACATTAGTTCTTGATCTACATTCCAAGATTGTTTTCATCCAGTCTTTAACATTTGTTCAGGTGTAGGTGGAGAAGAACAGGGCTGGATTGGATCTGCAGGGTCACTGAATCCAGTTGCCATTGACTTCAATGGAGGCTTCAATCAAAGTGCCATTTCTCCTGCCATGGAAATACCAGCTGTGATACCTTTAATGCAATGGAGGGAAAATCAGGAAAAAGTGAGAACCTTTTTTTTCACCACAATATAAAAAAGACACTAAAGCTATTAGAGAGAGTCCAAAGGAGGGCAACAAAGATGATGAAGAGCCGTGATGGGAAGCCATATGAGGAGTGACTGAGGTCATTTGGTCTGTTCAGCATGGAGAAGAAGAGGCTGAGGGGAGACCTCACTGCAGTCTATAACTTCCTCATGAGGGGAAAAGAGAAGCAGACACTGGTCTCTGCTCTGTGGTGACCAGTGACAAGACCAGAGGGAGTGGCCTGAAGTTGTGTCAGGGGAAGTTTGGTTTGCATATTAGAAAAGGCTTTTTCTTCCCAGATGTCATGGAGTTACTTTACCTTTAAGAAAGTTTAAGTTGCTGGGATCTGCCTGGCGTCTTTTCTCCTGACCAATTATCGGTCATTGCTGAGAATTGACAGCAGTTTAGGCCATTGAAAAGTGGGATCAACTTGTGAACCCTACCTTAAAGTGTAAAACCAGAGCTTTCTTGGTTCTCTTTGTTTCCTGGCTGGGAAGGGCGGCAGAGCCCCAGGCTTCCCGCTCCCTGCCCAGGCCATGCGGCCGGGCGGGGACTGGGCTGGGCCCAGCGTCTCCCGGCCGGGGGATGCGGGCCCTGTGGAGGGGGTTTTCTCCGGGCTCCGGCCGGGCCGGGCCGAGCCGATCTCTGGCTCGGCTGCAGGTTTTTTGCTGTGGCTGGATTCACTGGAGACTGCTGAGTGAAGAAGGAGAAGGGCTCTGGGCCTGCAGCGGGCTGGGCGCGGCGCCTACACTCTCCAGAGCAGCCATGAGGAACTTTCCATCGCAGACGGCTCCAGCTCCTGCACCGGCCGAGGCCACAGAACTACCTACAACAGCCTGGGCAAGATTTTAACTCTTTCATTTCCCAGATGAGACTTGCGGATTAATCTTTTTATCCAGACAGAGAAAAGAGAGTGATCAACATGAAAAGAGACTTTATAAACTACTAGTGACAGGAAAGAAAAGAAAAGGTAGAGAATTAAGAAGATGCTTTAATTAAGCTGAAATATCTTTCTGTTAAAACTATGGAAATGGACAATAAGGTCTTGAAAACGCTCCTTTAATTCATGACAGTATATAGGGAGGAATAGAGTGTTCAAAGTGTAAATTTTGAGTAAAAAGTAGAGTAATTATGGTACAGTGAAGTGCTGGAAGATTTGAAGCCTTGAGAGGCAATGAGAAAACTGTTTTCTGGTGAAGCTCACGGAAACAGATGAAGAAGACTTTTTGCCTTTGAATAACTTATCCTTAAAAATCCCATCCCTAGACTCATGGCCCATACACACTTGGGATGTGAAAATGGGAGGAGTGGGCTCTAATAACAGCAGCTCTGGGCAGCTAACATTAGAGCAATGGAAAACTATAAGAAAAATAGTTTTTCTTGTGAGAAACTCCATAAATTAACAGGAAGAAACTTCTGTTTCTCTATAAAGACTGGTGAAAAGACTGTAGCAAGAATTGGGACTGTTTTAACCATCAAAGTTCCAAAGGTTTTGTCTCTTTTGTCATGTGAACAAGGGAATAGTGGGTAGACAGGGGATGAAAAGGTTTTTCTGGAAGTTTATTCTGGTGTTCTTATTGTAGTTTGTCAATAAACTTTCTTTTTTTTCCCTTTTAAGTTTTATGCCTATTTTGCTCTTGTTCTAATCCATATCTCACAGCAAGAAATAAGTAATTTTCTTAGTTATTGGTTTAAAACCACGACACCAGAGAAGTGGTCACAGCACCAGCCTGACAGAGCTCAAGGAGCATTTGGACAACGGTCTCGGGCACAGGGTGTGATTCTTGGGAATGGTGCTGTGCAGAGCCAGGTGTTGGACCGTATGATCCTCATGGGCTCTTTTCAACTCAGCATATTCTGTGATTTCCAACTCCCACAGGATATCCCATGGCAGATCACTGTGTTGTGAATGAGGGTCACACTCTGCTCCTGCTTGCCAACCCATCCAGCAGGATAACACCTTTCTGACTGCAGATCACAAACTGCCTTTCAGTATGTGAACTGGACAGACTATGTTTACCTTCACAAGTAAGAAATTCAATAAATATGGATTTCTAGAGAAAAAACACTGATGTTGGAAACCTGCCATTGACATGACACAATTTAGGGGTGATAATAGCTAGTCTGATCCCCAGGACCACATTGGGGCATGTTGGGTGTGCAGCTGAGACACACCTGGTTTAATCTCTTTCAGGGAACCCCATTCACACACCCAGTGGAATTGCTGTGACACAACCCAAACTGCAGTGAATGGGAACCACCAAGAGCACCACTTCAAAACTACAGTCTGGGTTAATATGATGGTGTGGATGTACCTGCTAACGTCTTACCTGAGGAAGTTACACCGTTGAGAGCACCTGCCTGTGCCCTCTCTCCCAGTGACTCAAAGAAAAGTGTGTGTAGGGAACAGCTGGTGACAAATTAGGCATTTAGATTATATAAAGGAGTTTCTCCTTATGTTGTACAGGTGATCAATGAACACATAGAAGGGAATAATATTAGGTGAAGTGATGGTGCAGAGAAGCAGCAGAAAAGCATCAGCTCCTGTTCAACTATCAATGTATCACAGACCTGTCTCCAGTAATTCTCCCTTTCTTTTTGCAGTTCTTGCTATGAGAAGTGGATAGGAGGGATGTGGAGCTCTTTGATGAAGAACAAAACTGAGAGCTCAGAGTAGTTCAAAAAGCTCTCAATGCTCGTAATAGTTGAGCCTTGACAAACCCCACTCCTTTCAGACTCAGAGAACTCCATCAGATGCCAGACTTCAGGGAAATGAACATGTGCAAATCTCCTCCATTTTATTTTGAGAGAAGAGAAATTTGCCCCGCATTTTTCAGAGATGTGATTTAGGATGAAGTAACCCACATCCAGTTTTCATGGTCTGGAACCTGTAAATTGCAAAGCCCTCTATACACGTGGCTTTTAGACAGAAAAAAAAGAAATTCCTGTCACATTTGATACACCAAACAATAGAAAGTAATTTAATGTTTCTTCTCCTCTTAAGTTGGAGACAGTGCTTAGATTATTCCTTATATATAAAAATATATCCTCCAGTGGGATTAAACAGCATCTACAAGTATGGATGCTAAATCTGAATCAGAGTGCCTGTAGTTATTACAGGCCGCATAGCTCCTCAGTCTTGCCTGAGAAATTCATGGGAGGATTTCAAAACAAACCTCGGAGACAGAAAACAGCCTTGCAGGTGATGTTTGTCTGTCCCTTGTTTTCTTTGCAAGAGAAAGTCAGAGGGTGTTGTGCACCACTGACCAATGATGGTGACGTAGTGGTTTACTAACCAATAAGAGTTTCCTTTCTGTACTTTCACGAACCAGTCTATAAAACAAGCCTGAAGTAATAAACTAGAGATATTCTCCTGATTGACTCCCTTGAGAGTCTGTGTCATTCTTCCCAGCCGTTCCTAATAGAGCGACATCTGGTGACCCGACGTGATGTGCATCTACTGACCCCCGAGGTCTGAGGACAACCGACGTGACGTACATCTGCTAAACCCCTGAGGGTAAGCAGCAAGTGGTAAAAGAACCAGCCCTTCCCCCCAGAGGGGTAAATGGAAATTCTCCCGGGCTTTCCTAGAGAGAGCTGGTTTTCAAACCAATGGGATAGTGGAGCCCTGCCAGTGAGCGGGCTTGGAACGGCTTATCTTGACGAAGCAGAGTTTGAAACCCCGGGTCTAAGCCGATAACGTTTGCATTATTGCATTCGCGAAGCCGTCAAGATAAAGTTCTCATAATGGAGAACTGCATTTCAGCTAATGAACAGCTTATCTACTTTGCATGGCAGGATGCCTTGCCGCGCATGGGACTCTATATTCCTGAAGAGGATATGCGCGCTTTGTTCCACCGGGTGAAAGCGCAGGAGTTTACTATAACTGTGAATAATGCATTTAACCTTGAAATTTGGCTATCAATGGGAGACCGCTTGTGGACTGAGCTAGCTGCAGGAAATACCAGAGCGTGCAGCTTGGCAGCAACCTGGGGAGTGATTTTTAAGGCGCTAGAACAGTGCCAGTTTGAGAACAGTGAAACAGAGATGAAAAACTTAAATGCCAAGAGTGCCTCCCTTCTACAAGATGAGAGACTGGGAGATGAAACCGTAGATGAGCAGCGTAGCGCTCCCTCGGCTCTGCCCAGACCCTTAGAAGACTTTAGCAGCGAGCAAGAGCAGTTTGTGAACCAGAAATCTCCCTCTCCAGAAAAGTTTGAGCGCCCGTGACCTGCGGAGCTGGGCGCGTGGGCTTTGCCAACAGAAATGCAATGGAAGAGCGGAGATCGCGCTGCTCCGCTTTCACCGGCCCCACAGGCACCGCCATCGCCAGCGCCGCGAGAGCCATCTCCGCCTACACCCTCCACGGCACCTTCACCAGCCCCGCAGGCACCTCCGCCACTGGCGCCGCAGGGAACACCCCCGCTGCAGCTCGCCAGCACGGCGGGGGAGGAGAGAGTCGGCGCTCGGCTCCCTGGCGCCCAGCGCACCGGGCGCCGCCAAGGGGTCCGAGCGTGGGTCCAGAGCGCCGCGGCCCACCGCCACCGGAGGGCCCAGGCAGCCACCCGGGCTGCGACCGCCAGCCGCTGAGAAACCTGGGCACGCAGGCGCGCCGCCGCCGCCCGCAGAGCCGCGGCGGTGGCAGCGGCAGCGGCGGGGAAAAAACGCGAGAAAAGATGGAGAAAAAAGAAGAAAAAGCCAGCCCAAGACGCTGCCCGCCGCCACCGGCCATGACCTGGGCAGCCATCCGAGCCCTCCGTCGCCGGCCGGCCGAGAGAACCCCCCGCATGTGCGGCGGGGAGAGGAGTGCCCTCACAGCCACCCGCGGGGCCTGCCAGCGCTGCGAGGAAAAATCGCCGCTCCCCCCGCACCCATCCGAGGTGCCAGCCGAGAAGCAGCGGAGGGGGGGGAGCCCAGGCCCCCCCTGCCCTCGCCCGCGTGCGCGCCCTCTGGGCTCCTTTCTTCTGTGCCACGGGAAGCGGCACAGAGCCGCGGGGCCCGCACGGACACCCCTGCGCTCCCCCGTGCGGCCCGCACACGCGTGGACCGTGCTGCGGGCGCCGGGCTGGGTTCTGCCATCCCTGTGCTGCCGAGTTCTCCTGTGAGCTCGAGTTGTTCCGCGAGACAGTGCCAGGGCTCCGCGAACGGTGCCCTGGCCGGCGCGCGTCCCCCCCGCCTTGCGCACAAGAAAACCTCTTGTGCTGTGTTTGTTCCTTTTCCTGCAAGGGCCCGACAAGAAATTACAAACACCGTGCATTTTTTATTTTTTTCCTAAGCGAAAAAGGTAAATTATGGATGCTAAATCTGAATCAGAGTGCCTGTAGTTATTACAGGCCGCATAGCTCCTCAGTCTTGCCTGAGAAATTCATGGGAGGATTTCAAAACAATCCTCGGAGACAGAAAACAGCCTTGCAGGTGATGTTTGTCTGTCCCTTGTTTTCTTTGCAAGAGAAAGTCAGAGGGTGTTGTGCACCACTGACCAATGATGGTGATGTAGTGGTTTACTAACCAATAAGAGTTTCCTTTCTGTACTTTCCACATATCAGTCTATAAAGAGACCTGAAACAATAAACTAGAGGAATTCTCCTGTTCTGACTCCCTTGAGAGTCTGTGTTGCTCTCCCAGCTGTTCCTAATAGAGCGACACTACAAGTGCAGACACAGAGTACACTATTGGTGAAAAGAGTCCCTGAGTTTGCATGAGAGACCTGTGTTTGCCAGGAGACTTCAGACTTTCACATGTTGAAGGAACTAACATCTAAGAAAGAACACCAAATTTGGCCCCAAAACTCGAAAGGAACATAGACATACAAGTTTTAGTGCTGTTCTTACAGCCAGTACTAGAAACCTTGCTTTATCCACTCATTTAATCAGCACCCATTTATCACCATAGCTGACTGAAATGATCCTAATGATAAATCGCTTGTTGCACAAAAAGCGATTGCAAGAGAATTAGTGACATTAAGAATTTTTCATAATTTAAATTATAATAAGTCTTCTTTCCTCTACAGTTATTTCTTTCAGTAATCATTCTGACTTTAGTGTCTCCTGAACTAGAATTAGTGGCATTAATACATTTTTTACAATTCAAATTATGGTCTACCTTTTCCCCATAGCTGGGTATTTCATTTAGTAAAGGAGACTAAATTAACATCCTTCGAAGAAGATTATTTAATTTAACAAGAAATCTTTCCATGGTTGGATGAGGTAATAAAAAAGCTTTATTATTGAAAGTTATTGATATAGTTTAAAAAAATAGTTGATGAAAAGTATGCCTTTTATTAGAATCTGTAGAAGTTTCTCTGCTTTGCTGTTTAAAACCCAGACACTCTCCTTTTCATACAAATTTGATATTCTAAAAATCTTAGAGTTCATTGGAAAAAGAACAATCACAATATCATCTGAAGAATGTAGAATTTGTACATCTAATTTCTTATTTTGTCATTCACAGGCTCATACATGACAAATTAATAAATATATCAACCTCTTTCTGAAAAAAACTAATAGTTTCAGAAGACTTGCACCTACTAGAATTATGGGAGACAATGAAGATTTATTGAAGTAACCTAATTAAATCTTGTTATCCATAATAAGTGCCTTTCCAGCTAATATTGTAAGAGTAAGAATTGCAAGGTAAAAAAAATGTAATCACAGAAGGCACAGACTTCGTGTACGGCTGCTGCTGTGCAGGCAGGGCTCTCTGGAGAGAGGAACAGCAAATTCTTACTGAGGGCACTTATAGCAAATTATATTGCAGTTTATCTCTCCATATCTGATATATAATGCTGGCTTTACAGGAAATGTAATAAGACTTGTAATATAGTTCATCTGCCTTTTAATAACTCTGTGCTCAGGAGAAAATCATTATGAAAGGTAAAATCATTATTACAAGTGGTTTCCATAGGCTAAACCTGAAATGCAGTAATCTGGGTAATACAGATATTTATTTAAGCAAAATCAACCTAAATGGTTAACCTGGAGAAAATGTACTTTCAGGGCCTAATCCTAGAAATTTTTTTTTATCCTGCATGGAATCTGCTGAAGTCAAGCTATTAATGATTTATAGAAATAGGTTAGGTAGTATTTTAGTTGAGTATCACAAAACCAACCTAAATACTATTAAAGAAATTGGCTTGTTTGTTTTCACAGCCATCTCTTGCATTGAAATTCAACAAATGACAGTAAACCCATTTTCCTCTCAAAAGAGATCCTGAAAAGGGATCATGAGAAACTGGTATGGGCCAAAATCCTGCACTCCAGCATGACCCAGAAATAGAGTTCATCCCAGGTAGTCCATGAGTGCCATCAATGAACTTTGCAATAGCACATATAGAATATGCACATATTCCTTAGAATATGTTTAGAAACATAGAAATGTTTAGTTGGCCACCAAGGTGGTTGGGATTTTATTAGTAAAGGGTAAAACACAATACTGTTGCCTTCTCCCAGAACAGCTCTTTACTTTATTTCATTTGATTAAAGAGCAATGGCCTGAATCATAAGTATGAAAGCTAGAGCACTAATCATCTTTCCCATCACTCAGGGCACTGGATTTGGCAGAGCAGTTTCAGCCCATCTCCATACCTATGGAACAAGTTTTCACAAAAAGTAATCCATGAAACTGGAAATCACATTACTGTACCACAGTATTATGGTGTGTTCTTGCTAAAAGTAACAGCTAAAAGGCCACTGGAAATACCCCAAAGAGTGAGGGAAGAAGTTGCATCTGAGCACCACCAGCCACACCTCACCTTCCCAAGTTGCCTTCTGAGCGTGGAAGTGTCTTGACAAAAGCAGGGGATGTATAACTCATGTCGTGCTTGTTTGACCCTTTGCACGCAGGACAACTTCTCATGGCATGAGGCTCAGAGAAATGGCACAGCATCGACAGTGAGTATCCATACTGTTTTCCCCTGGAGCAGTTCCTGCCCCAGAACCACCTAAATCAGAGTTTTAGACAGCTGGTCCAACCAAAAGCCTGCCCTTTATCCTGCCCCACATTTCTGCCCTTCCTGCAGGCACTGTGATGACATGTAAGGGCAGAGACCTACAAGGAGTCATCTAGTGTGGGTGCCACAGAACTTGTCACTGGTTAACACAATGCATACCCACACACCCAACATTGCAGTCCTGTTTCTTCGTATTAATACAAGCCTTAGGCCACATGAGCACATTACTCTCTGATTCTTCATTTCTAAGCCCGCTAAATTTTCAGATCTACATCTTAACAAGATGCAAACCTAAAGTGCACAAAATGCTTATTTTATACTGCCAGAATCCTTAGCCTCTGGAAGGTATCAACAGACCAATTAAAACCAAACCAACCAAAATCAAAAGCCAGACTACTGAAGCCCATTATCTAACACATTAACTTCTCTTGATTTGTCTTGGATAAAAGGCTAAGAAAATGAATATAGATTACAGTGCTGGCTTACTTGTAATAGAAGGGTAGAATGAACTGGCTTAGAAATAGTTATTTAATTTGATTTCTAGTTTGAAGATTGATTATGCAACCTTCATCAATGCTTTATTTATTTATTTAAAGTTCTTAATCAGTCATTATAGTACCAGAGGCAAAGGCAGTTCTCCTGTGGGCAAACTCCAATGCAATGTAGGACTCACTGAAATATTTATGGAATGAGGTATTTGCTTCATTTCTGGAACATGTAGAAATTTGCTTTTCATGGTGGAAAACCAGCAGGTACTCCAAGTGCCTGATTTCATCAAATGTACAGAACATTTACTGAAGTCATACAGATTGGCATAGTGTATATGGTTATAGTTACAATAAATAGGTCTGAATACTTAGAGATATCACAAACTGTTTAGGATGAGAATAAAGTGAAAACATGGCTTCTTTAAAAATTGCTTAGAATTATACCATGTGCATTTTTGGCCTATATTTTCTGCTTTTGCAAAGAAACTTGCCATGCCCTTTCTGGTTTTCTTTGCCAACTGCCATTTCCCAATCTAGACATAACCATGCTTTGCTCAGCTCAAAAATAGCTTTTCTTCTCAGAAGAAGGATCTTTTCTTTCAAACACAGAGGTGACAAAGTCTTCTGTGTTTTGAATTTTAACAACAAAAAAGGGAAGAGGAGGTCTGAGGAAAAGTAGCCTGCACAGGATCAGAGGTGTCCAAAAGAGTGCAAAAATGGTATTGTTTTTAATAGACAAATTGTTTTTTCCCCCCAGCGTTGTTGTTGTGCTATTGTGGTTCTGTATAAAGCAGAAAATTTATAGAAAGCAACAGATTTTAATATCGTTATTTGTCTTGACAGTTCCAGAAGAAAAGAAAAATCGAAAAGGCAGCAAGAGGAGGACTCCTTATTTTACTTTTACACACTTAGGAATTGTTGCAAATTATTTCAACCAGATCCAGTTTTAAAGGTTTTATTGCACAGTTCAGCCACTCTTCATGAGAGAGGAGAGATAAGGGAGCAGACTAACTTGCAGCCAGACAGCTCTTGAGCATGTATAGGAATTCAGGGGGCCACTGGATATTGATTTGACATGGACAAGTACAAAAGAGACTCTGTGGAACAACAGCACCAGGGTACAACAGTGCAAGTAAAAGTCCAATATCCCACAGTATTAAGCAACTGTTCTCCTTTTGTTTTATTCTATATAGATCTGTTGTACTCTATATCAGAAGTAAATGGATTTTAACAGAGAGTCTTGAAAGTAAATAATGCGCTCACTGCTGGGAAATGCCACAGCCCTGGCAGTCCCTTGAGGATTTCACGCAGAGGGAAGGAGGGAGAGTTTGTGCCTTCAAATGATTTCACTGCATAGGAGATGATAATGAGTAACATACATTTGCTCCAGGAAAAGAATCCTACTGGGGCAATTTCTTCCTATCATAAAACGTCATTTTATAAATACACTTGGACTGTTTTTCTTGAATGCAGAGAGGTAAGAAGAAACCCAGCATAGCTGGAGACAAGAGAGAAGATGGGATCTGCAGTCATTGTCCAGATAAATCTATGTAACTTGACATCCCAGCAGGAAAATTGCCATGTACCCACTGTTACTGAAAGCCATTATTGGACTGAGAAAGTGGTTTGGCTGCACCTTTTGAGGTGAACTCCAGTCAACCGGGTTCTTGAAGTTGGCTTTCTAAAAACCATATTGGTACTCCCTCTTCATCATTTTGTCTAAACTTAACAAAATACATGAACAAGTACATTGAGATGAAAAGAGAGGGAGCTGCAGCAACTAGTTGCAGGGCACCAAATTCAAATATCCCTCTGATTTTCCTCAAAGTCAGTAGAGATGTGCCAAAACTGAAGGTCTATTACAGGCTGTCCCAAAACCTCTGATATGTTCCATGTTCAGTAGATATGTCTTAAGTTACTTCACAGAGATGCACCTGGGCTAAGCTATGCCAGGAGAGGGTTGCCCTGTGGAAGTCAGCCCTCCCTGGCATTGAACAGCAATTAAGGTGTGCAAAATTAAGGGTTTGCTGGTACCAGTCTCTCTTGCCTGGCATATGTAAAGTAGCAGAAAACTTCCTGAGCCCATCATGCACAAAATGCAGTCACTATTTGGTCTCTGATGGGAAAATAAGCAAAGAGCTCTAGGCCAGGGAAGACTGATAACACTTTCTCCAGTCTCTCCACCTTCATAATGAAAAGGAGGAATGAAAAAAGGATTTAGATTGTATTGAAAGAAAAGGCACCAGGGAGCAGATTCAATTTTTGAGTCACCACAGAAATTCTCTAAAATTCAATTACAGTGATGTGGATCTGACATAGGATGTATCATTAGAGTACCCTAGAGAAGGTCAATAAAGCATATTGTAAAGTTTCTGCAAGATTTCATCAGGACTATAATATAGATAAGTCTCATTGTTTCACATATTTTGCAGCTGCTCTAACTTAATTTTTAGGGGTGCCATCAAGTAATTATCAAAGATGATTAAGTTTTATGCCCCCAGATCTTGCAGGTTAATTCTGCAGGGAAGGAGTTCAAACTTATTATAGAAAAGTGAAGATGTAATTAGGATCTGGAGAGTGAATAAATAAATCACACCAAGGAAAAAAGGGCAACCTATCTACCAACAGACTGGCATATTTACAGATTAAGTTAATGTCATATGATGAAATACCAATTTAAAGTACTGGAAATTAGCAGGTATTTCACAGAACCTTGACTTTTAGCCGTTCACCAGTAAAACACCTGCATTTCTTTAGATATGAAATCTGTCCACACTGACTAATATTTTCATCTTTACAAAGAGAGATGGGTCACAGTGACATAATATTGTATGTACGGCCCAGACTTTGCCTCCAGCACTCCCCACAGAATTGCAAGTCTGTGAAATATATCTATTTTTAAATTTACCACAAGTTTGCAAGGAAAGAATGAGACTGTGGTTTATCTGGTCTAACAATAGGAGGATTACTGTCATCTGACATGCAGTCAACATAGATCTCAGTATCTGGGTCTTCTGAGTGGGGCTGGAAGGGATGACACAAGACTTGTGAAGAGGTCTGCTGCTCCATGGAATAGCAGCTGAAGGCAGGAGGCATAGCAGGGCCTGAAATAACTCTAGATGATTTAGGATTTAGTAATTTTTTTTCCCAAGGGGTTATTGAGCTGCACAGTTTGATCCAGTGCCCACTAAAGGACCCAGGTGTTTTGGTCACTGGGAGAGGTCCCAAGGGAGTTTTAACAATCAACCTATGTGGATCAGGAACTTAATGTGGGACTGTCTATTTATCAGTCTATACCTTTAGCGTGGTAAGGGAAAAAAATTAAGAGTTGCTGATTGTGATAATTTCACCTTGAAATAATGTGGTGGAAATAGTGGTTAAGAGATGATAAGAACAAGTAGGAATTCACAGAGGCTAAGAAGACCGACCCACCAGTGACCAGAGATCAAGAAACATGGGTGATGCTTGTTGTCCTTTCTGCCTGTGGGAAGAGCCTATGGATGCTAACTGTGAAGCAGGGAGCAAGGTGCCTGTGGAAATTGCAGGCCGCATAGCTTTCTCAGTCTTGCCTGAGAAAGTGGCCTGAGAAATCATGGGGAGGAATTAAAACAATCCTCAGAGACAGAAAACAGCCTTGCAGGTGCTGTTTGTCTGTTCCTTGTTTTCTGGCAAGAGAAGGTCGAGGGGTGGTGAGCCCCACTGACCAATGATGGTGATGTGTTAGTTTACTAACCAATAAGAGTTTCTTTTCTGTACTTTTCACGTATCGGTCTATAAAAAGGATCTGAAGCAATACACTGAGAGAAATTCTCCTGATCGACTCCCTAGAGAGTCTGTGTCGTTCTTCTCGCCATTCCTAATAGAGCGACAAGAGCCTAGCTGATGTCAGTGAACATCATGTACTGAAAACTGAGAAAAATGCCTTGTGTTTGAAAATTTCATGCCATAATATCAAGCTCTTTAAGCCATGTCTAAAGCACCAAGTATCTACTACTTGTCAGACAGAAGTCTCCTCACAGCTCCAAGTGGCTATACTTGTATGTCAAAACCTTACCACGCAGAAGCTGATTTACTGCCAGAGTGTAGGGTCTGTCATCCCCCTTTTGACTGCCTGGCACAGCCCTGAGGTGTCAGGGCACTTTCATAGTTACACACCCTGACCCAGGCCCTTGGCAGCCCCAACAGCTGCTCCACATCAGTCTTGCTTTCACCAAATTCACTTTCCTGGACAATCCTCTGATGGTTCATGAATTTCACTGGTGTAGCTGTCTGCTGCATTTGTGGTGTGAGGCAAGGGAGGATATTTAGAGCTTTGAGGAGAAATTCAGGGAGCTTTATGGAAAATGCAGATTTTTTAATGAAGAGTAGATTCCTTTGTGCATTTAATGAGAATACAGCTCGTGCTGTTTGGACGAGGCACTTCTAAGAAAATTACTAATTAATCACTGCTACCAAAATCTAGACTGTTTACATTTCAGCTTGTTGTACTACAGTATAACTCTGATAAAAGAGAGATGTTAAGGGCAGTTCAAATTGTTCACAATAATAAGTAGGACTTCTGGGGATTTTTTTATGTGTTGTAACGCCATTTTCGCTTCTGGTAATATGTAGATAAAACCTGTGTAGCAAAACCTATTCTGCTGTAAACTCCACTGATACTGGGCCAGCATTACAGCTCCCCTCAGTGCAACCTCAGTTCTCCTTCTTTTGGTATTGTCTGTAGTCATTACCTGAATGACTTACTTCATTGCATTCTTCAGCACAGCCCTCTGCACCACTTCCAAAGCCCATGCACCTCTCTAGGCCCCCACCACCTCTCACCACAGTGAGTACCTGCACCCAATGTCTTGCCCCTATGTCCCCTCCACTACAATCTTGTTCAGTTTTCATCTTTCTTCACAACTTCCGTTCCCAGTCTTGCTATCCAGCTCCCAGTCCCAGTTATTCTCTTCCTCCTCAGACTCCAAGACTTCCTCAGAAGGTTTTTCTCCTAATCTGCTTGGCATGCCTACCTCTCGCCCTACTCTGAATTCAAATAATTCATTTTCTAGTCTTCCCAAGCACTGGGAAAGTTGTTGAAATTGCTGAGTATGGTCTTCCAGTGCCGGAATGCTCTTATTCTTATTACCCACCTGGAGAACAGGATTTGAAGTGTGCTGCCCAGAAGGGGATGGAAAGGCCTACTTTAGTCTAAAGAAAGAGAGTAAAAAATGTGCAGGAAGACCAAAAAACCCAAGACAAAAGAAGGTTCCTAAGATTTTAAGAAAATTAACAGACTGGGAGGGATTTGTGACTGTATTTAAAGATGGAGCAGTGTTCAGAATATTCCTAGGAATCAAGAATCTCAAAATATACCAGTCAATAACGAAGCCTAACCACACTGCTGGAAGGAAAGCACAGGCTCCATCAAATCAGCTCACAAGCTGCAGAGGTAGGTGCAGAAGTCAAAGTTCGCATTTCACAGCGTATCCTAAAGGAATAGCTCAGAAATATTGCATACAGTATTTAGTATTTTTATTCATGTGAAAGAGCATAGAAAACTGCCTGCAGTGTTTACCTGGGTGCTTTTTTTTTTTTTTTGCTTGCTCCCTTAGTGTGAATATAATGCATAGAAATGTTTAAATTAAATTATGTATTTGTGCATGCAAATCATGTTTCTTACACGTAGGCAGAAGTCTCCTCAGATGTATGTACAATTTAAGAAGCAGCTTTGAACATTTGGTCCTGTATTTGCCTGAAGGAAAGGAATTCAGTGCATTAAGATTACATTCTTCTGTGCCCAACCTTAGCAGTTCATTGAGCATGTTGGGTCACTGACTCTGTAAACATTTAAATTAATTTTTCTTAACAATTACAGTAATTAAGTCTATTCTAAATTACAAATTAAGATCGTCTGGATGCATTATAGAAGCAAAAGTGGTATTAGCAGGGGGGAGAGAAAAAAAGTTTATGAAGTCTTCGATTATTTGTAATTTTAGAGACAAGTTTGTGTTTTTATAGTCCAGGCTGTGCTGTTGCTGTGGGTGTGTTGGGTGAGGCACCTCTGCAGCACATCCTGGTCACTGTCTCTGTTCCTGATGCTCTCCCTGCCCTCTGCATAGTCTCTTCAGCTGTCTGAGGGTCTTTGTTAGGTACACCAAAGTGCTGTGTGAGTTTGCTGTGGCAAATGGATCTTCAATATGAATGTACCTTCAAAGTCAATTCAACTAGTTTGGCTCCCATATCTTTCTCTGAAGGCACAGGATCTTAAAATATCCATGCAAACTGCCAGAACAGAGATGCTTTCCACTGCTGTTGAACAGGAGCTGCTCCAACAGTGGCTCTTTGACTTCACAGACAATCTTTGAATGCTCACTGATATTACTGAGGAGTCTTGCCTGGAGCAATCAATACCCTGGGCCAGAGAACGCACAGGAAAATGCATCAGTTTAAAACAAAATCTTTGTTGTCTGCCAACAGCTGGATCCATATTTCACTGTCTTCTCCCTTTAGTTTAAAAGAAAAAACAAAGAAGATAAAAGCCTTTAACCAGCAAGCAGTGAAGATTCTTGGTAGAGGTCTCAGTGTAAGCTCCCAGTTTAATTCAGGCCCAATGTACCAGGGGAGTACTTTGACTACTGGGTTGCTAGCTGTGCTGGAAAGAGAAACAAACACTCATGCCTCTCACATACCTACATATGCCTTCTACCCTGAGGGTATTTTCCCAAGAGTTAGAACTTTAAAATTATCTTGAAAAAGGCTTTGAATTTCTCTTGGGAAAGGATCCCAACCAGTTCAGCTGATACACTGTAGGAACTAAGGGCAAGGTAGAGAAGGTGTGTTCTGGTCTGAGAGAGGTTATGAAATACTTCAGCACAAACAGAACTGGGATTCTACCTCTGAGCAACCACATGGCCTTATAGTTCACCTCTAAAATGGAAATAAGAATATTTGAAGAACAGCCCACCAGTAGGCAGTAGATGATATAGATGATGGTGTCACCCATGTCTCCTGACTACCTGCTAACCTTGAGTCACCTGCACTTGGATGGATGTATTACTGTGAGGCTGGGTTTGATCTGTTTAACCAGATGACACTTTCAATTTATTATGTATTTTGAAGTTTAGTAATACACCACAGTCATATATTTTAGGTGATACAATACCATATTAAAATATTAATGTGCAAACCATCTGCATTCATGAAGGGAAGTAACCTGCCAAGGAAGAAGTTATAAACAAAATGGGAATTCATTGCACTGTGTTTGAAAAATGTGCTACTGGCATGTATTTGAAAAGCACCCTGAATAATTCCTCTGAATACAAGCTTCCTGGATTAAAGATTAATTACATATATTAAGGGTAATAAAAGTGTAATTGACCTTTAGGGATGTGAATTTAAACTCTCTTGTCGCTCTGGAGAAAGAGCTGACTGGTAATGAATGTAATGGTTTATTCTACTAGACACAGAAATTTGTTTTGTTCAGATTCATGACCTTTTTGATTTTTTCCACCACTTAAGTGACAAAATATGACATCACTGTGGTTATTTCTACTCATAGTTTTATTATCCAAATTTCAATTAGATTTTGGTTTGAACCAAAGCTAAAATCACTACCAATTTAGAAACCTTATTTTACAAGATGTTTATAAATTCAATAATTTCATGCCCTGTTTATACTCTCTTATTAAATTGAAGTGATGATCATGTATTTTGTATCCAAAAATTTAAGATGATCAACATTAAAACAAATGCTTAAAACACTGCTCTAGTTACCGTTTCTAAGTGATTCCTACAAGAATACTCCAGGGTTCTATATGATATTTACACACAACAGAGAAAAACAGACTCCAAGCTGAAAGCCTCCAGTTCTATGCTAAAAGCAAGGTGTTTACAGGCTCAGGACATGCTTGAAATATCTACAAATAATTCTTGCAAGTTAATTCACTTTTTAGGTGGCTAAACAGCTTTAGTATCCTGTAGATATTTGAAGAGGAATAATTGCTACCTAAAGAATTCTCTCGCCTATATACCCTTGACTCTAACAGTGAAATATATGCTTTAATATGCTGGGGACTACTGCTCTTGCCAGATGACAAAACTTGCTGTGGTCAAGTTTCAGATAACTTCTGAGGGTTGGAGCTGATCCATGAAAAGTGATTTGTGTGCAAACCAGGCTTTGGGAGTCACCAGTCGAATATGACAGGGCTGGAGACTAGCTTTGCCTGACTGGCAGAGGTTATACAAACATAAAGCAGGATTAGGCGTCGGAGGCTGAATTTAAAGAATTACTCAAATTACTTTGCAAATACAAACTACCATGTTGTGATAAATGTAACCTTGGATAAAAATTCGTGAAAGAATAAATAAGTATATAACTGTATTTGTAACAATGTAAAAATTATATAAAATATAGTGTGGCCTAAGGATTTCTCCCCAGACCCAGCAGTAACTACCCATTCAGGCGGTAACGACCCTAGGCGATGTTTATCAGCCTGAAAGAAAGAGCAGGACACAAACAATTAAGCTAAACAATGAGAGGAGCCAGCCTGAGATGCCCATCGGCTCCATACCGCACCTGGACACTCCACCCTGCAAGCCCCGACTGAAGATGCAATCAGGCCAAACAATGAGAGGAGCCCAGCCGAGATGCCCATCGGCTCTGCACCGGACCTGGACACTTCACCCTGAGAGTCCAACTGAAGATACAATCAGGAAGCACTCAGAACCTTTCACATGCGAAAGGACTCTGCCCAGTCGTCTATTGATTCAGTTCCACGGTTCCAGGAAATTCATTCAACCAACCATCTAGACTCTTTGTTGAACAGTAACTGCTCGGAGTTTTGGCCTCAGGACACAAAATCCCTATAAAAACCCCAGACAGTCTACCCTCCTTTGTGGATTTGGGTAAATCTGTACCTCTGGGTATAGACCCCTGTCCACCCAGCGCTGCGCTGATTTATTTTATTGTGTTTTTTTCTCTCGTTGTTTGTGATTGAAATTGTTTTATAATAAATCGCTTTTTATATTAACCCTATTTTGCCATTGCATTTATAACAGTTTTGGTGCCGTGACTCGGATCGGAGAAACTGCGGGGAATCTCACTGCCCAGGACAGGTACCCCCGCTGATTTTGGCGGCCTGGTGAGTTGAGAACCCCCGTAGCTCGTTCCGACATCCGAACTAAATTTAGGCTGAGATAAAACCACAATAAAAAGGAAACGGATCCGGAGCAGAGAGCTCGGGAAGGCACGGAGCCTTCGGGAAGCCGCGGCTTGTTTTGCTCGTAAAACATCTGTTGTGCACAAAGACATCCACACAGGAAAATAGCTGTAAGTACTGCTGGTTGAGTGGGCAATCGGGCGAGTGTGTGAGACGTGATCTGATCACGGGGCGAGTGTGGACTTCAAGGCCGCGTTTCCATCCTCCCGCGAGGGAATTGGCCGGCCGCGAAGGAAGTGATCCAGAGTGAAAGCTTTTTTTCTCGACACACACTTGTAAAAACCTGAGGCCAAAGGGTGTCTCGGGGGACTGATCGCAAGGAACTAAAAGGGGAAGGATACGTCCTGTCGAGCTCGGGAACTGGTAAACCCTTTTAGTTAACGGACCCAGGTAGAGGTCCGGAAGAGGATCAAAAGTACCGATTACAAGAAACCTCAGCTCAGCTCGCTGAAGGGTGAGTATCAGCAAATTTTGATTCCTAGAGTAAGCACACAACGCAGAAACTGATACCGACTCACGGAGAAGTCGAAGACAGGTAAAAATTATATATTTGCGAAGTATGAGGCAGAAAAAGAGTAAGCTTCAAAGAAGAAGCACAGGGAAAAATCCCTCCGATCAGGGGGAGGAATCACCAGACATCCCGCTGGAAAGTCCCTTGGGGTGGATGCTAAAAACACTGGGAAGATTGTCCCCAGAGGAAGGGGAAATCAAAGGCAAAATTGATACATTATTGTATGGAGGTTTGGGGAGGACAGGAGTTGAGAAGTCACCTCACTTGGCCAGTGTTAGGCACATTTGAAAAATGGACGTGTAATAAGTTATTCTCCTATGTGGAAAACAAGGTCCCCTCAGATCCTGAGGAGAAGGAATATGCTAAGCTCTGGTTAAACGTCAGAGTAGGGCTATTCCCAATGAAACAAAAAGAAAAACATGAGTCGAGAGCTGAATCCTGGGAACCCCTCGACCACTTACCACCCCCATATCATGGACTGGCTGGACCTTCCTCTGCAGATCAAGTGGTGACTTCAGCACCCTTGGGCCCCCGAGACCAACCCACTGAGATGCATGTGTCTCAAGCGGGAGACTCGGTGCCGGCAGCGATGTCGGCAGCCCTTCCCCTTTCCCCGCCTGCAAACACCATAGCCACAGTAGCCTCTTTGGAGGTTTCTCCTGCACAAGGCTGAGGGTCACTCTATCCGTCCTTGCCGGTCCAGCCGCCACCACCGGGACCCTCCCATACAACGGAGGGGATCCCTCCCGTCAACCAGGTGGTGGCAGAGTTCCCACAATTGATAACGGGGAAACAACTCACAATCACCAACTCCCCTCCCGCAAGTAGAACCCGTTTGAGAGCGAGAATGATGGGTGATGAGTAGGGAGAGAATGAAGAAGAGCACCGGTTGTTCCCTCTCAGGGAAGTACCGACGGCCCCGGGAGTGATCGGATTTGTGAATGTACCCCTTAACTCTGGAGATGTAAGGGCATTTAAGAAAGAGATGGGGCGGTTGTTGGATGATCCTTTTGGTGTGGCTGAGAGGTTAGACGAATTTTTAGGGAGTAGTATTTATACCTTTGACGATCTTATGGCAATCCTGAGATCATTGTTTAATCAGGAGGAAAGAGAGATGATTAAACAAGCCGGTATCAGAGACTGGGACAGACGCAATCCACAGGGGATGCCAGGTAACCAGAAATGGCCTAGCGTTAGCCCGAGCTGGAATGCACAGACGGAGGAAGGCAGACGGAACATGATGGATTTAAGGAGCATAATTATCCAAGGTATAAGAGAAGTGGTCCCTAGGGGCCAGAATATTAGCAAAGTTTTTGGAGAGTGTCAAAGGAAAGAGGAATCACCCACTGAATGGATCAAGAGATTACGGCGAAGTTTACAGATTTACTCTGGGACTGACCCGAACTCTCCTGTGGGGGAGGTTCTGTTAAAAACACAATTCGTTGCTAAATCTTGGGAGGACATTAGGAGAAAATTAGAAAAGATCGAGGGGTGGCAAGATAAAAGCCTCCAGGAGCTCCTAAGGGAAGCTCAAAAGGTATACATGAGGAGAGAAGATGAGAAGCAGAAATTGCAAGCTAAGGTTTTAGTAGCTGCAGTGAAAGAGGTCCAGAAACAAGAACAGATGCAGGGTAAGTTTAAATCACTACCCGGAAAAGGTCGAGGTTCTCACCGGGCAGCCCCGGCCCCATGGAGAGAACCCCCTGAATGCTACTACTGTAAACAGGTAGGACACGTTCAGCGGAATTGTAAACAAAGAATAAAAGACGAGAAAATTTTTCAGGAGGATTAGGGGTGTCGGGGGCTCTTTAATTTGGGGACTGGAACATCCAAGGAGCCCTTGATAAAATTAAAAGTGAGCCCCCAACGACAAGAGGTAAGTTTTCTTGTGGATACTGGGGCAGAGAGAAGTACCCTGCAGAAATTGCCATACGGATGTGTGGCTAGCAGAGAAAAAGTTTTTGTAATCAGTGCAAAGGGAGACCCCTTTGAAGTGCCTGTAATAAAAGATGTGGAAATAGAATCTGAAAATAAAATTTGCTTAGGGAATTTGCTATTAGTGGAAGAAGCAGATTACAATTTGTTAGGAAGAGACATGATTGTTGCTTTAAGAATTAATATCATAATTAAAAATTCTGAATTGGTGGTGAAAATATTCAAGTTGACTCCTGAAGATGAGGAGAAAATAAACCCTGAAGTATGGCATTCAAAAGGAGAGGTAGGAAAGCTAGATATCAAACCTATCAAAATAGAAATCGAGAACCCTGAGGACCCTATAAGGGTTAAACAATATCCCATCCCGATGGAGGGGAGAAGGGGGTTGAAACAAGTAATTGATGACCTCTTAAAAGGAGGTACTTTAGAACCTTGCATGTCTCAACACAACACCCCCATCCTAGCTGTAAGAAAGGCGGATGGCAGTTTCCGATTGGTCCAGGACCTAAGAGCGGTAAATGCTAGGACCCGGACTAGATTCCCGGTGGTGGCCAACCCCTACACTTTACTAAATAGACTCTCACCAGAAGATGTGTGGTACAGTGTGATTGATTTGAAAGATGCTTTTTGGACTTGCCCTCTGGATGAAAGGAGTAGAAATTATTTTGCATTTCAGTGGGAGGACCCAGATACAAACCGAAAGCAACAGCTAAGGTGGATGGTCCTCCCCCAGGGGTTCGTGGAGTCTCTGAACCTTTTCGGGCAAGCTTTAGAACAACTGTTAACCCAATTTGTTCTTGAGGACAGGACAAAGCTTTTGCAGTATGTAGATGACTTGCTAATAGCTAGACCGACTGAGGAGAGCGTGAGGAAAAGCACGATTGCCTTGTTGAACTTTCTAGGAAAGAAGGGTTTGAAAGTCTCAAAATCCAAGCTGCAATTCACAGAGCCCGAAATAAAATGCCTCAGACATTGGATATCTCAAGGGAAAAAGAAATTGGACCCAGAGAGGGTAGCAGGCATCCTTGCATTGCCTGCACCAAGAACAAAAAAGCAAATTAGACAAATTTTAGGGCTCTTGGGATATTGCAGGCAGTGGATTGAGGGTTTCAGTGAAAAAGTGAAGTTTTTGTATGAAAGATTAAACACTGACAGGCTGAAGTGGACTGAACAGGATGAGTCTAATTTCCAGAAATTGAAAACTGTTCTTATGACTGCCCCGGTACTAACTCTACCAGATACAAATAAAGAATTCCAGTTGTTTGTGGATGTGAGTGGACAAACAACACAGGGAGTCCTGACTCAGGAATGGACAGGCAAAAGGAAGCCTATAGGGTTTCTTTCAAAAATCTTAGATCCTGTTAGTCGGGGTTAGCCTACGTGTTTACAGGCAATTGTAGCAGTAGCTCTGTTGGTGGGAGAAGCCAAGAAAATAACTTTTGGAGCTCCCCCTCACCCCCCACTGGGAAGGACTGTTCCTCGTTCTCCTGACCACAGACACAGCTGTCCGGACTGCAAAAAGAGGCTGGACACACTCATCTCGAGTAAAAAAAAAGTAAAAGATTACGACGCCTCCGAGTGGAAAGTCACCACCCCTCCGGGAGAGCTGAAAATTAAACTTCGGCATCATCACAAATGACCAGTGACGACCAGATAAGTTGTATCAACCCTGAATGTGATTGTTTTCCGTTTATACATTTTAAGTGCACTTATTGTAAACAGATTTGAGTAACCCACTGTTAGGGAGAGTACAAGCCTAAGGGATTGTGTACCAAGTGTCTGGAAAAAGAACAGGAGGAGACTAGCTGTCTCTTAGCACTTGCCACCCGGGCGGGGTTTTTAGAACTTGACTCTCCTGAGTGGTACCTGCTTTTTCAAAAGGGGATAAGAAGTATACTAGACTCCAAGGCAGAAGCTCTAGAAATCGAGTGCCGAAAGACAGTCAAGGTACCGTGCAAGACAGACACAATTAAGTTGTCTCGGTGGGCTACTTTCAAGAGAAGGTACGCCATTAGGACTACAAGGGCCCCTAAAGAATATCCTTGCTGCCAAGAAGATGGTAATCCCCGCCGTATATTTCTATACGGGCGAAGGGCAAGGCAGAGGGATACACCGGTGGGGAATCCTGACTGTCCTGAGTCTAGCCGTGTGCTTGGCCGAGGGAATGATTCCTGAGGTACCTCCGGGGGAGCGTCTCCTGGGGAAGTGTGAGCAGTGTCGGACTGCCACAGATACCAGACAAATAATTGACTGTCCTCCAGAACGACAAAAAGGGTTTTGTTTGTCTAACAGCACTCAGTATAATCTTTGTGAATTAAAGGGGGAGGTCTAGTGTTACCACTCAGGGGCAGGTTTTAAGGATGGGCAGTCTAAGACTCCTATGAGAAGAAAAACCAAAGCTACCCACTTCAGGTATAAGAGAGAAGTGGGAATGCTTCCTCCAATTCCAATCTGTAGCCAATGCAACAAAACTGTCTGGATAGGAGGAAAAAGACAATCCACCTTTTTAGCATATTATAAAGCCAACCCTTTGTGTTACAATAAAGCAAACTTAAAAACGTGTACCATAGGAGGGAAATTGTATTGGGAAGGTAAAAATTTAAAACATGAAGAGAAAGCCTCCTTTAGTAATGAACCAATAATTCTTGATTTGTTAAAAAGTGATGATGGCCAAGTATGTTTACAATTCAATCAAGTGTTCTGCTTCTCCAGAGATGAGGAAGGGATGGACCCTGAAAGCAAAATAAAACAACTAACCCTAGAATTAAAGAGGTGAGAAGTAGAAATTCAGAAAAAGAGAGAACAAGAAAGCAGTTGAAGCCTTAAGGAAATATGAAAATAAAAACAACCCTTCTCAAGAATACTGTGAGAATTCACTTACAGAGTGGGAGGAGGACGTATGTAGTTAAAACTCCACAGTTCTCCCTCATTAGAAATGAATGGAATAACACGAATTTTTAATGTGATAAATTATTAGGCGGGGGACTGTGATAAATGTAACCTTGGATAAAAATTTGTGAAAGAATAAATAAGTATATAACTGTATTTGTAACAATGTAAAAATTATATAAAATATAGTGTGGCCTAAAGATTTCTCCCCAGACCCAGCAGTAACTACCCATTCAGGTGGTAACGACCCTAGGCGACGTTTATCAGCCTGAAAGAAAGAGCAGGACACGGACAATCAGGCCAAACAATGAGAGGAGCCCAGCCGAGATGCCCATCGGCTCCGCACCAGACCTGGACACTCCACCCTGCAAGCCCTGACTGAAGATGCAATCAGGCCAAACAATGAGAGGAGCCCAGCCGAGATGCCCATCGGCTCCGCACCAGACCTGGACACTTCACCCTGAGAGTCCAACCGAAGATACAATCAAGAAGCACTCAGAACCTTTCACATGCGAAAGGACTCTGCCCAGTCGTCTATTGATTCAGTTCCACGGTTCCAGGAAATTCATTCAACCAGCCATCTAAACTCTTTGTTGAACAGTAACTGCTCGGAGTTTTGGCCTCAGGACACAAAATCCCTATAAAAACCCCGGACAGTCTACCCTCCTTTGTGGATTTGGGTAAATCTGTACCTCTGGGTATAGACCCCTGTCCACCCAGCGCTGCGCTGATTTATTTTATTGTGTTTTTTTCTCTCGTTGTTTGTGATTGAAATTGTTTTATAATAAATCGCTTTTTATATTAACCCTATTTTGCCATTGCATTTATAACACATGTGTTGATTTTGGTAGCGGGGGAGGGGGGGTGGGGCACAGAGGGTAGCTTCTGTGAGAAGCTGCTAGAAGCTTCCAGCATGTCCTACAGAGCCAATCTCTAATGGCTCTGAAGATGGACATGTTTCTGGCCCAGTTAGAGAGGTTGGTAACGCCTCTGTGATGACATATTTCAGAAGAAAATCGAAACAGCTCGTGGGTAGTTTTTTCCAAGGGTGGCGAGACGCAATGGCCGCTGCCATCCTGGTCTGTGGCAGTGTGCCACCGTGGCCGCTGTCATCTCTGCCCAGCCTGCAGTGAGCTGTGCCTGCCTGGCCACCCCTAGCCAGCCTCACCACGGGCAGAAGGGCAGGGACAGCTTCTCCCTCCCGGCACCCTGCATGAGTAGAGCGCTGTGGCAGCTGCCACTGACGCGGTGGCAGCAGGGTCGTGTGGCCACCAGTGTAAACATGGCGATTTCCTGATTTGGAACCTAGACAAAATCAACCTCTTGGGGCTGCAGGATCCTGCAGGAATCTTTGAATTAGTGGAACTTGTTGGCAATGATACCTATGAGCAGCAGTTTTTCTTCTGGTCAGAGAAGAGGGGGAAGTGAGGACATGTGAGGGAAAACAACATGGTGGCACCAAAGTCACTGGAAAAAAAAAAGAAGGGGAGGAGGTGCTCCAAGCATCAGAAATTAGATTCCCCTGCAGGCCGTGGTGAGGACTGTGGTGAAACAAACTCTGCCCCTGTAATGCATGAAATCCACAGGGGATGCAGAGATCCACTTGCAGCCTGTGTGAAAAGTGCTCACAGCAGAGCAGGAGGATGCCAGAAAAAGCTGTGATCCAGTGGGAGACTTGGATAGAGAATCCCTGCCTCTAGAGACAGAAAAAGAGGGGCCTTGCTTCCAAACTAGAGCAGCCTATGCTTATAGGACTACACCCTGTGGATAAGTGACCCACACCACAACAGTTTTGGGATGACTGTTTGCCTGTGGGATGGACCCCATGGCATAGCAGAGGAAAGACGCCTCTCCCTGAGTGAACAGAAGAAAATCTCAAGTGATGAACTGACCAAAACCCTCACACCCTGTCTCCCTGTGGTGTTGGTGGGAAGGAGGGAAGGGCTGGGTGAAAAAATTTTAATTTCTCATTGTCCTCCTCTGACTTTGTTAATAATAAATTGATCTTATACCTTTGAATTTGAATCTGTTTTGCCCTTAGAGTGTTTTTCTCCCAGTCCTTAACTCGTGAGCCCTTCATAATTTTTTTTCCTCTCCTCTACCCAACTATAGGAGAAAAGAGTGAGCAAATGACTTTCATGGGTGCCTGGAATTTGGCAAATTCCAAACCAGGACATACTGTATTCTGTTTGGTTACATGCTGTGCTGTGCTGTTCTTTTTACTAGACTTTACTTCCTCTGCTGCAGCATCTAAACAAAAGTAAAGGCAAAGAGATACAGAAGAAGAAGGAACATTTGAGCACTTCAGGCAGCCAATGCTGCTCTGGAAACTCTGAGGCTCCCTGCCTTATTACCCTGCTCCCCTAGAGATGCACAATACAGGCCTGACAGAAGGATTCAATTTCTGACTCCACCAAAGCCACTGCAAGCCCCACCCCAGAATATATCAAGTGCTGTATATTGTGATACAGCCTGAAATATCAGTCCTGAAGCATTTGAAATCAAACATCTGAAATTATTGGGCATATTTGGTTATCATTACTCCTATGTCTTCCCCCCTTTTCTATTACATCAGATTAACACCACCAGTTTTAGAGAGAAATTGTACTGATTAATACAATCAATATTGCTCCTAAAGCTCTGGAATACTGGGTGTTTTACAAGAGACATCCATAGTACTTGCCAACTTCCATAAGAAAGCTAATATATGTATAGCAGGGTTTGCTATTGTGTCATTAATAATGTTCCTGCTTGCACTTTGCATAAGGAAGAAAAAAAGGCTGTTCTAAGTGCTACCTGTTCAATGTGTATTGGCTGGGGCAGGTGCACATCCAGTGTCTGGGGACTGAAATTGCAGAGACAAGCCAGTGTGGGCATACTGTGAATTCAGGCTTTGCCATGTTAGTTCTGGTCTCCTACTGAGTTCCCTCCTCCCTTTACAGCCATAAGTGTGGGTATGTCCAGCCATGGATATACATACGGATGCAAAGAAGCTTGCAAATTTGAATTTTAGACATCAAAAGAAAAAAAAAATCTTAAAAAACCCAACAAAACACTGAAAAAGTAAAAATCAGCCTTTAAAATTATACTTATCTTTGGTCATTCCCAGTGTTCCTCCTCTCTCCCTCTGTAAGTTTTCCCTCATCTTGTTCTTCTTGCTAATCTTCTTAACTTTCTTCTCCTTTTATGCTAGTGTTTCCATCCTTCTCACCTTCATTGTCCCATTCTCTTCTTTATTCTCTCAAACCTAATGATTGCCCTATGTTTTCCTTGCTTCCTTTCCTTCTTTTTTCGTCTCCTCCCTCCTCTCACATTCTGTTTCTTCCCAGCTCTTGCATTTTTCCTGTACACAGGGATGAGTCATTACAGGCATAGGAGATTTCTCTTCCTTGCAGATCAGCACTACAATGCCAGTAACACTAACAAGAAATAATTTCAAGGGAAAGAGTTGGTTCAACTTTCACAGTGTTGGAGCACCTTCACTGTAAGAAAAAGTTCGGATAATTTAGAAATTCACTTTTCATTGTAAAAATGCAAATAGCAATACTCAGAGATTCATAACTCTCTCAGATCAGTGTGATTAGTAGCAAAAAGGAAACTACAAATTTTACTTACTCCAAAATTTAAATTCTTAAGTCAAAATCTGTGTTATGATGAGGTTTCCTAATGGAAGCCGTTGGTAAATATTAGCATAGGCAAAATTTACCCCTTTCTTCTGTGACTGAGAAACTCATGGTCTGACTTTCCAGTACTGTTATTGCCTCCAAAAATTTGATATCAAAGACAGACACAGATAAAATGGGACTGTTGTCAAAAGATAGAGGAAATACAAGGTACAAGGTCAGCTTGGAACAGAGCATTAACATGTGTGTAAGTATGCATAATTTACATTGAATATACACATATATTAAGGGCTCCCCTAAAGTTTAGGGTTATAAAGAAACTTCCTGACATTGGCATCTTCTGTGCAGGATGATTTCAGCAGAGAAAATCAGAAATAAAATAAGATAGGCAAGAACACTGAAGATGGAAGAACTCTCTCTCTCTAGTCTCTAGTAATCTCTAGTAAACAAAAGTTTGGAATACAAAATTACAAATGCAGAAGATATTAATGTTCTTTAATACTCATAGCTCTCTCTCGTCTCCAGGTAATGGAACCTCACAAAATGTGACCTAGTTTTAGAAATTAGAATAGGGTAAGAAAAGAAGAAACCAGCAGTTTGACAAATGTCTTATCTGGAGAGTATATATCAAGAAATAAAACTATGTGAAACTATATGGAAAGATGTTGGTAAAGCAAGTGATTTTACAACAGTAAGTACAGAAATGTCAATGAAGAGAGAAGGTCAGTTTATATGCAAAAGTGAAAAATTACAATGCAAAGCAATACATGCAAACAAAAATGCTGCAGAAAATGAAGGTACAAATGCAGATTAAAATATAGTGTAACACAGTAAATATCCACTGATCACTGGTTTAAAATGCTGTGTCCAAAGTCTATATCAAGAGTTTGAGCTACTGAATGTCTTAGCATGCAGGATTTTCATTAAATCAATAGCAAAACTCCAGGAGATATTTGTGATGCATGAAGAGACCTCTTAAGAATACTTTTGACACCACAGTGTATCTCAAGCATCCTGTGTTCCATTTGTTCCTGGCCCTTCAGTTTAATTCTTTCCTAGCTTCCTCTCTTCCCTTGGCTTTTCAGATATTTGAGAAAGGTTTGTGCTTGGATCCATCCTCCTGTGTTCTCCAAAGCCTTCCTGAGTTTTTGAAAGACTGGGAAGAAAATACTATATAACAAATAAAGTGTTCTTTCCTGGCAGCAAGGGAAGGCGTATTTTCATTTGGTTTTAACTACTTCTGCAGTAGTTGGAATGAGTTCTTCCTTTTAGGAAAGGAATCATGATTAATATATTTGTTAATTATATGCATTCTAGAAGGCACAGAAATACACTGTTAATTATTTGAAATATTTATTGCAAACTCAAGGGCATGGTTACTGTGGGTGTATAAGCTGAGCTAATTGCTTTGCAATTTTCAGAACTAGGTTCTTGCAAACTAGAAACTAGGTGCTTATGAAAGATATAATTCTGAAAATCAGAAATATATTTAAATGGGCTAGCCTGAAACAGTCCACGTGAAGATTTGGAATTAGTTCTCCAAAAGTTATGTAGGGTTTTGTAACTCGGTAAGCAGTTTCAGTTCCCAGATTTCTGCGAGGCTGGGGGCTTGTAATGAGTCAGCTGGAGAAGTGAGTCGGTTAAACCTGAAGAATTGCTGAAAGATATTGTTTGAAATAAACCAAACTTTTCTGGCTGTAAGAAACCTTTATCAGAGTGGTCTCTACATAAAGTAGCACCCATGTGTGTTTTCTCTGGCCTAATAAAAAGTGTGGCATCTGAAAGCAGTGCCATGGTTCTTGGACAGATAGAACCAGTAAAGGGCAACCCCATCGACATAGAAAGTGTTGAGGAGAAAGGCTGAGGGTAGTGGTAGGTGTTGCAATAAACCTGACTGAGGCAACTGGGAGGGTTATGAAGGAAAAGAAAAGGGTTAAAAGCCCTGGATGAGTATGCTCATGTGTAGTCATCAGTCTAACATCAGTGAGTCCAGCTTTTGAAGTAGGTGGGATGCTAACGGGAGCCCTTTGCAAGTGTGTGCTTGTAATTTTGTATTTTCAGAAATAAATGTAAGCTCTGGGAAAGGGGCCCTTTATCAAGCACACCTCCAGAAGGGTTGGCTTTTCATTCCTAGGAGGTTCTGCTCAATTATTTAATTTTCCTTCTTACAGTATCTTTCTCAGCTCTTAGTGTTGCAATAAAAGAATGTCACTTCTTCTGAGAGACAATGGAGGTCTTTAGACAGCTCAACTTTAGTTATAATCCAGACAATTTTCCACCAGAAAAGGCGAAAGTATCTCCATCTCCTTCTCCATCACCACCTCTGGATGCCAGTGTCTTGTGCCACAGTGGAGCATGGGGATACCAGCCCCTGCAGAAAAGTGAGACAGAAAATGCAAAAGGGAGAGTTGCAGCAGCTTTACTTAGCTGATGACAACAGCAAGAACACACACCAGGCAAACTTGCTGTCTGTTTTAGGCATGTAGTACAGGCACTTCTCATGTCATCCTACCTCTCCATGGCTTGAGGGAAAACACAGGCTCTTTGGACAAGCTTAAGAAATATTGCGGTGACATGCTCTGCCCTTGGGCTGCCTCTGGTGGGACCAAAGGTAGGGTGGAAGGATGATTATGTGACAACAGATATTTATGTGCCATATAGACCTTCATTCTGATAGAAAAGGAAAGCAGTAAGAAGCCTCACAAGTCCAGAGCTCATCAGTTCATCATGGTTCATTCCTCCTTTCCTCTCTAGTGGCTGCATACTCTTATTTTGTCACTGATACCTGCATGTCCCCTCATTCCAGCTGGATGCTCAAAGCAGGAATTTCACATGTCAGAAAAGGTGGGTGGACATATGCATGTCATAGGGACTGAAAGGGGTAGTTAATCCTTTCAGCCTGTTACCTGATGCCAGGAATCAATGTGGCAGCTTGAAAAATACACTGTCATTTTGGTGGCTCTTTGACAAAGGTACCTCTTCTTCTTCTTTCAAATTTACTTTTCCACTGTGGCTGGGTCAGCAAAATATGTGTTTCTCTTTTGCGCACAGCGTCTTTGCAGAGCAGATTCTCTGGGCCAGATGTCAGCCCTGATAGGATGTGGACTTCAAGACAAACAATGAGGAGCTCGCTCAGAGGCAGGACCTTGGGCACCCATATTGCATTGTGATTTTTCCCTTGGTGCAGCCTAGCTGTCTTGAAGACTGGGAGAAACAGAAGAATGCAAATTAACCTAATTTGGCCCAAAGACCAAATTTTATAAAAAATAAAATTCTTCAGTGCCTCTCAGACCCACAATGATAAACCAACCTCAGAAAAACATCTTGCTCCAGAAGTACTGGAACTAATGAATCCTGATTTCCTACAGATTTGTGTTCTGTGGGTTGACTGACTTGTGTGGTCTAAGAAGATGTATGCTTTTTGGGTGGCTGGAGAATGTGTGAGGTCTCTCTCCGCATGGATTTGTTGCTTTCTCATAAGGTGTATTCACAGTGTGCTTTCTCCAAATCTGGGCAATAAACTGGGGACGACTGTCTTTAGCCAGCTGCTTATTGTTAGAAGCTTCTGAGAATGTATCTTTATTGGCCATTGGATTCAATGCTATTAGGAGGGAACACAAATATTGTATAAGTCTTGCTTCCACATGCAATGGAGATAAACAACTATTGTTCTCTCTCTGCCCTTTGCCCTCTGCTCCACGCTATCTTCTGTCTTTCATGATCCTGCTGCCTTTGTCTTCTCAGGAATGGATGCACCCTGTGGGTGACAGGGAAGCAACCTCTTTCCAGGTTTATTCCATTGTTTCCAGTGAACCTGCCCTGATACTATCACCTTCATCCTTGTCTCTCTCATAACTTTGTTTCAGAAAGGAACTGGGTTCCGGAACAATTCACCTGCTGCTAAGAGAAACAGTTCTCATGGAAGGTCAGACAGGCTTAGCCATGTTTTGTCTGTTGTAGTGACACCAGCTGTAATCTTTTCTTCTCTGCAGGTAAAAAGGAATCAACTTGCTGTGTAGTCCAGGATCAGCTTTTGACAACTGGAACCATTGTATTGAATATGTTTCTTAATAAAATTTAAAAATTCCCAATTATATTTTAATGTTGATTCATACTATTGAGTTTGGTAGGCGTTAGATAAGAACCAAAGCACCCCTGCTTTCAGTGCGTGCCTTGGTGACTATAAGGTCAGCTGCAGAATGGCAAGAACAACACACACCAGAGTACACACTTACGAATCTTGTATCCAACAAGACTGAAAGGTCTCATTTGAAAAAATCTTTTCCACTGATCAAGCACTTTCAGTTTTTCATACTACATATTGGATGCCCAAAAAAGGAGGTGTAGTGTTCATATGCTTCTCCTTTATGACCTCCAAGTTAAGTGCTCTAGCTGCTTCAAGCCATTTGCAGGTGAGCTGTGTGGTTTTTATTTCTTCTTTTTTTTTTTTTTTTTTTTTTTCACTTCAGTGATAAATAATTCTATCTGGGTAGGTTATTTCACATTTTCTGATTTTAAGGAACACTGTCTTTGCAGAAATACTGGCAATTCCCTTACACAAAGCTAGTTGGCAACAGGAATTTGCAACCTTTAGAAAGCACAACTATATAAGAATATCTCAATTTTTCTTGTGAAGAAAAGAATCAATAGTTCAGAAAGGTAGCTATGACATTTTCAATTTGAAAAACATCTACGTTATTCTTTAGAATTTTCTAGAAGCAGCAGGGAGCTGTGTGTGCTCCTGGGGAACCAGTGATTCCTGATATCTCCAATGCTGTCCCTCCCTGGTAAGAGTCCTGTGGGAAGTCCAGAAGGTCTCAAAACTGCGATTGAAAAATAGGAGACTGAGGCGGGCTTCAGAGGAGCCACCCCAATTTATCTGAAAATCAGGTACTTCTGCAGGATAGTTTGGTTTTGCCATAGCAACATTCACTAAATTGAATCAGTTCAGTCATCAAACTTCCCCCTCAGTTCTGCTCTCAGGAGCTCCCCAGCATTCCCCTGGCTCCCCTTCTCTCAGCCAAACCAGATCAAACCTTCTGTTCCCCAGCCAAATCCGAGCTCGGCGTAGCGGGCATGGACGCGGGACTCCTCCTCATCCTGCGGGGCTCCTCTAGGTGGGGCAGGCGAGTTTTCTCCGAGCAGAGCCCGCTCCGGCACCCGCGGCTCTGCCGAACTTTTCAGCGGAGAGCGAGGGGAAGAAGAAGTTGCGAGGGGACCGCGGGGCCGTGGGCTGACGGCTCCGAGGTGTTTGTGCTCACCGGGACCCAGCTGGGGACATTCATGACAAACTCTGCGGGCGGAGGAGACGCGCGCTGGCACCTGTGAGAGTCCGAGCGAGCGGGACCCCGCTCCCTGTGCCCGCCGGAGCGGATCCGGCTATCCCGCTCCCCGTGCCCGCCGGAGCGGCCCTTCTCCGGGCTTCGGAGGCCGTGAGCCCGTCTGTGCAAGGTAGGCTCCCGTTTCCCTGCAAGGTAGGCTCCCGTTTCCCTGCAAGGTAGGCTCCCGTCGAGTACGTCGGCTGCCTCTCCCCAGAGCCAGCGTGCCTCTGGTACGGGATCCACTCTGTTACAGGGATGTCGCTGAAGGCTGTGGCTGGAAATCGTGTTGGGTTTAGGCTTCGTTTGAAAGAAGTCTACCATCCAGCGAGTTTCTCTACCCTTAGCATAAGACTAAAGAACTGTTTTTTTTCTGTGAATGCTAGAAAGTAGCTACAGTTCCTGGTAGTACCTTTGGCTAGAAGTTAGTTTCTTCACACAGAGTGTGTGGTAGACTTTTTTATTATCATACACATGTGAATACATGTTCATAGCATGCTGATTTTTATTTTCCTTGCTTCCACAATCTCTCTCTAAAAGGGTACTGTGAGACTGAGGTCCAGAGAGGAAAGCAGGCTGCTGCCCACATGGGCAGAGTGGTGTTGCATACCTGCTCCAAGCACAGGACTCTGTAGCCATATGTAGTGGTAAAGTAGCTTTGAAATGCCCAGCTATACCTGGGGGAGCAGAGAGCTCAGCTGGGACTAGAACCTGCTCCAGTGGTGAAGTGGCCTCTGTGAACCTTGCACAACTATCAAAGATTGCCATTTGTACCGAGCTGGGTGGTTTTAGCTGCTGCTGCTGCCGCAGCTACAGCACTGATACTTCTGTATTAGAAAAAGTGCAGCTAGACACTGGTATGCCTAAGAGAAAGGTGTTTTCATTTTTACAACTAGTGAAGCTTTAGATATTATATGAAAGGGCAATGGATGGCACTGAGGATTAGCCCCCATGGGGTGAGATCCTCATCAATAGTACAACAATTCCAAAGAGCTTGGTGACCACCTCCTTGGAGTGCCACTCCCAAACCTCTCTACATGCCTCAAACTACAAGGAAGTCTTTCACACTTTTGGCTGCTATTCATTTGAGTAGACAAGGCCAATGGCCATGCTGCCCCTCCTCTACAGCAGAAGTGGGAGTTGGTTTTATATGCTGCAGTTTAGAATGATAGGTCTTGAAAGGTTTTGGGCAAGTGATGGAAATCTCTGGCAGCTCTATGGGAAAAATCATGGGAGATTGCAAATTTTAAAAGGAAATTAATGCAACTGTGCAAAGTAGGGTCAAACCCCATGACTATTATCAGGATTATTCAGATCTTTGTTCTTCTCTCTCAGAAGTGTCTAAGTTGTTCAAAGTTAAAAGAAAGAAAGCTTGGATGTCCTCTATTGAAGACCAATACTGATAAGAAATTAATTGAGAAATTAAAAAAGACAAGAATTGACAAACAAAGGAAATATATTCAGCATCAGCAAGTTTGGCTCCACACCACTCAGTGGGAGCAATTCTACCTTCAGGTAACCTCCTTTGAACCCATTTTCACTGGACATCATTGACAATGGTGAAACTGTTACCAGATCTTAGCCCAGTTCTTTTGGTTGGTAGGGCACAGCGTAGCTGAGTTCTGTTTGCAATAATGTAGTCTGGCCACAAGAAAGAGCTCAGATGAGAATGTGCCCAGAAAAAAGCCAGCAGGCTTTTTTTTGTTTTTTTTTTAAGTACATAGATAGCTTTTGGAGAAAACCACTGGCATAAATAGACTGATTTTTCTCTATTGCTGCTAGATGAAAAACATGTGATATTTTAACTTTTCACATAGGATTGTGAGATGGTAATTTTTAAGGCATCATACTGAATTGTGTGGCATGGAAATCATCTCACTGAAAATGTTGGACTGAATGCAGTTTTACCATAGGGTTGTTAAGAATTCCTCTAAAAATTACTTCACGTGAGACATTTCAACTTTACATGTTAAGGTGTCATTTCTTGGAGAACTGAAATATTTTAAGAGTCTAGAGTTTCTAACTGAACCCATATAGTTGTGCTAGATAAATGATCCAAGTCTCAGTTTTCAAAAAATAGCAGCATAAGCTTCTGAAGATAAGATTAATATTAAGATAATGTTTTTCTCATGTTGTCATCAATGGAGGAATTCCCCTCTAATATCCTCAACAGACTTGTTTCCTTTAACCATGCTAGGACGGAACTGGTTCTCAGATCATATCTATGCTATTTCTCTTTTCAGCTAAAAGGTAGATAAATTGCAAGGTGAGCTACTGCCTATAGCAGAATAACCAGAGAGGTGCCAGCATGGCCCTACCCTACATGAGTCATTGGTGTGAAGCTGACTATAGACCAGCCTTTCCATTCACTCTGTAATAATCTCATTTCTCCCTCTGATTATTCGGAAACCAGGCCTTTACTGCCTTTTGGTGCCCTCCTGGCCCTCAAGGCCCAGTATATATTTAATGACACAATAGAAGGTAACGGGTACCCCTTTTTACTCAACAGGTCCTGAAACAGCAGCTCTTGGTGCAGAAAACTCTTCTTTCATAACCTGTAGAAAAATTCTGGCTGGTGTGTCAGTAGGTCAGGGAGGTATTTGCAAAAACAGAGACACTTTCTTGCCATGTATATTCCAAGAAGATTAGTCCCAGTAAAGAATTAGATATTACTGAACAAGGATGGAATTGTGATACAGAAGACTGTCCACCTTGGCAGGTATAACTGACCTCTGCCAATGGTCATTTTATGGACAAAGTGTTTGACGGTACTTGTCTCAGAAAACTAAGAACCTTCATACAGCAAAAACTAGAACATACAAATATTATTTGGAGGCCAAGTAACTTGCTGTTCCTTTGTTTGATTTATCACTCATCCACTTCTATTACAAATGGATAAGATTTCTGGGCCCTTGCAGTCAATGGCAGAACTCCCACAAGGGTGGTTTGCTTAGCTCTTGCTGGCTCTTTGGCAACATTCAGTGATCAAACACTGCTTCCTGAATCATTTTAACTTTGCACACATTTCTTCTGACTTGACGTAGATCAGCTTCTTCAGTTTCTTTCCACTGGGGAATTCAGAACAAAAGTAGAGAGGACATTGTTTTCAAATTCAGAAGGAGTCCATTAGAAACAAAAGAATAAAAGATAAACAACAACTACTTAAAAAACATTATCTGCCATTGTCTTATGAAATAGTTAAAGCTTTGCCAGTGGATTTTCAAATCTCTGTGGAGATGGAGTCAGGGCCACATCCTCCTGATCTGACGCAAGCGAGTGCTAGTTTTGAAATGTCAGAAGTGTCATTCTGTGAAGTTAAGCCACAATGCTTGAACTGAATCACCCACCATGAATCTAGCAACAGGTTTGACACTGCCACATTACCATAATGTCTGACCATCTGCAGTGCAAAATCAATAGCTAGGTCCCTGGTGGATTTCACAGAGTTTCTGACATTCTTTTCCAGACTCTATTCTGCAGAGCTGAGATTTTTTAATTTTTTTTTTGGTGCCTTAAATTCTTCCTGCTTGGTCTTTGGGAGGAGATGGCTGGTATGGGTTTATGTGGCAGAAGGGACTACCAGAGCTGTGTAAGTTTTATAGCAGCAAGACTTTTTGAGGAGGTTGATGTTGTCCCATTCCCTGTCCCACAAGGAACCTCTCCAGCAGTTGGTGGTATCTCAGCTGATCCTTGCTTCACTTGCTGTGCATAGGAAGAAGCTAAGAACCTGACTATCCAGGGTCCTGCTCTGTTAATAAACGTGTACAGTATACAGTGTTTTGAGAATGTTACTTTGATACAGTCAATGGCTATGGGAGAACTGGGGAGAAAAAGCATAAGAGTTCAGAAAACTTTGACTATACTTGCAGCATCCTGGATGTTGATGGACCTGAGATTCTTTTGATCTTAAAGATTAAGATCAATCTAGCTGCTACCCTTCAGCATCCAGCTCTTCCCAACCAATCTTCAGTGTTTCACTTGCTCCCTACTGGAGCCTGGCATATAAAGATATATGAGTTCCAGTTTCTTGCTGTCTTTGTCTCTGCTGTGCAAGTCCTGATGAATGCACATGCCCTGAAGATCATGTTAATGAGTCTCTGGTTCTTTGGGCTTTACAGCCTGGAAGGATATGGAGCTGCAAAACTTAGCTGCATCCAAGTCCAAGATAGCTCTTTGGTAAGAAGAAACCCAGGAAACAGTCACTCTTTTTCCTACCTCCCCTGGAGGTTGTGTTGCATATGAAGACTAGGCTTTATCCTCTGTACAGCAATGTAGCAGGCTGGGAACCAAAGCAGAAACATATGGACAAATAATGAGAGAGCTTTAATTCTGACACTGCATCCATCTCTTCCTTTGGATATATCACGAACAAAAACTACTGAAGTGCCAGTTAAGCAGCATACAATTGTTTTCAGACTGAGTGTCAGAATTTTACATTTTATTTGAAGCAAGAACTATTTTATTAGTTCAGGATTAGATATTTGTAATTATCTAGGTTAGAAGGATGCATTCCTAAGACGTGCTCCATTTTTCTTTTGGAACTCTATACACAATCTACTTTGTGGAAGAAGGATCAGGGAGGGAAAAAGATGTACAGTACACTAATAGCTGATAAATTGAGGCTTTCTAGAACTTGGCTTCTGTCACTGAAAAGAAGACTAAAAGACCCTGTACATCTATATCACACATCTTGGAAGAGAAACACTGGGACTGCAAAAATATGAGGAACAGATGATATCAAAGGCTAAAATAGGCAGAGTCTGTTAAAGTACCTGGTGCTGGTTTATAGCCTGTTCTAGTTAGGAACTATGAAACAGACGGCAACCTCAAACACGAGAGTCTACGATTTACCTCTTATAGCAAAGCAAAACTTAAAATTACCATCCTTAAGAAACATTTGTCTTCCTGCTAGAGTCCACAAAAAATGAAAAGGCTGGGGACATGTTCTCTTTTTGTCACATGGGAATTTGCCATTTCTTCTCTCAGTGGGTAGCTGGTGACAATGTGTGCCCTGAGTTAGACACATTTGTATTTACAAAAATAGGAAAGAATGATCTGTGGGCTGCCACCCATACAGTGGTATGTGACAGGGGGGCAAGCAAAGCAGCAGCACCTTCAACTGGCCACCCCCTTTCTTTCAGAGTGTTTGCCACCTGCACAGCAGGCATGGCTCAATGGCTTGTGGGCTCACCTCCAAGCCACAGGAGTTTATGGGCTGGCGGATTCGCATAAGCCGAGGCTGGCGTGAAGTCTGGCAGTCTGAAGCTGGTTTCACGAAGCATCCAGTTTTGCCAGCTGCAGGAGGGTAATAATTTCCAAGAGAGGGACAGAGCGCACAGCTGAGGGCAGTAACTATCTCAGCTGTCACCATTTATTCCATCACCAAGTCTGAGTGTCAACACCCTCCAAGAGAGACAAAAGTAAAACTGAGCATCCAGGCATTGTGGGGCACAGATTTATTTCATTAAATTGAAATACTTCCCCGTGATGAGTCTTGTCTCTTTAAATTTTCCATACAGAAAAAGCATGTGCTAATATATTGCCAGTTGGAGGGGTATATGTTCTGTGCATGTGTAGATCCAGTTGGTTTCTTTGGGACATAAAATACAAAGGAAAAAGCCATTGTTCTTGTCTTTCTCTCAATTTTCAAAAATTGTTCGAAAAAAGTTCTTATAAGCAGACCAAAACAGATAACAGATGGCACTGGCTAGCAACAAGGAAACCTAGATGCAAATATTGTATGGTATATGAAGAACGTCTCTGATGTGGCAGGGTTATGTTTTCTATCATGGTTTCTAACCAGTTATGAGAAAAATCTAGTACTAACACTTTGTGGTATTTAATTGGATGTGAAAGGTGCAAATAATTCAGCTGGTGACCAAATGATAAAATCGGTAATAAATAAAAAAAAAAAACAACCAAAAGCCCCAACCTGATAAAATTAATATAAATGGGCTCGATATACTTCCAGTAAAGCCAACAGGAGACTGTCCAGTCATGTCAGAAGATATCCAACATGCCTGTCAATTTCTGATTTTCTTCCATGATCCCATGCACACAGGCTACACTGCAAAGGAGAAATAAAAGGTGCTTGCCTGTGAATGCTTTTCTGGCCCAAGTGATCAGTCAGTGGTTTTCACAGACATCAAAATCAGGCACCAAGCAGGGTCTCTCAGAGAAAGCAGCAGGCCCAGCACGTCAGCCTCACAGGTGTCCTGCACCCTGCTCTCCCAGACCTGCATATCTTCACAATGAACCAGGAGCCACAGCTGGGCTGAACTATAGGAATGTGCCCAGTATGGTGCAGGTCTCCCAGAGCTTGCATAAGGCTGTTTCTAATTTAGCTTTGGTGGAAGTCAGACTAAACAAACAAATTACTATCTCTGCTGCAAATATCTATGCATGGGGAAACACCAGGAGCAACTTTGAGGAGGCAGTGAGTGGTGCCTTTGGGGGTACAGCACATGGGAGAGGCACATCCACATGTAGATGAGACATCTGGTCGCAGCTTGATGAGTGTACATACTTTCCACTCACTCCTGCCCACAATGTCACCTCTACCTCCACTTTTAAACTGTAGCTTCCACAGCAGGGTTAAAAAAAATAAAATCCCACCAACTTCTCTTTCCAACCAAGAGTGAAACTCCTCTTGTAGCAAATGAGTATCAGATCCAAACCCTAGAATGAATAGTAGGGGTCTGAGCAGCTGGAAAGTTGAGGTCCAATGTCTTGGTTGGGTGAGATTACAATTAAATGCCTTTTTTCCTGCAGAAATGGGTGCTTGCCAAATCTCCAGCGTAATACAGAGCACTTGCTTCTTGTGCTGAAGAACTCTAAGATATCAGACCTTCTATGTACTGCAGCAGACAAATACACTCAAAATGACAGAGCCATTTCTCATATTTACTCTCTTTACCTCTACCTCCGGTGCCTGTAGAGGCAGATCCACAGCAGTGAGCACAGTCTTACCTTGTTGGTAGAAGGATGTGGTTAAATGCTCCCTGATTTCTTTTTACTAGAAAATGAGTCTGTTGATGTGATGCCAGTCAAATACTAACAGAAATTTGAGAGAGCTGCGAAGCTCACTTGTTCATTGATGCTTTACTTTTATGTGCCTTAGTAAGTTACTTTTCTGGTAAAATACCTTTTTCCTTGCCCTTTGCCCATTTAATACTGAATCTATGCCTACAGAGAGCATCAGAGCATCAAGAATTTTCTTTATAATATGTATAAAACTCAATTTTTCTTTGCAGTGTTTCTTAATACTCTTTTTGTGTCCAAATAAAGCTGTCACTGAGTTCACTGAGGTTTGTCAATGCAAGGAGCAAAGGCTCTGTCCCCTTGGGGTTACACAAGGCATTTTCTAGTAATTTTTCTGATAAGGTGACAGATTTCCTTATTATAGCACTGAAAACAGGAACTTCACTGTCTTCTAGCACAAATGGCTTTACGTGTTTTATGAAACTGAGCCAAAGGCAGTGCTCTTGTCAGCTGGAGTTGGTGGCTGTTTGGTTGGTTTGGACATGAGAATTATCTACTTCCCCTTCCTCTTTTTTTGTTTTTGTTAATGAAGGCTTTATACCTGACTCAAATACATAGCTGTGTTTTTCCCTTCAGGTCATGGTATCGGAAGCTTTGAGTTGGGGGTGGGAGTAAAGAAGTTCACTTACTAAGTAAGATTAAAGAAATTAAAGGCTAAAGCTCATATTTAATTTTCCCTTGTAGATGTAATTTTTCATGCAGTGACAGCATCAGAACCTTTTCAAGTTTTATAGTTATTTCACATTTGGCAGAAACAACAGGAAACCATCTGTAGCAAAGCAGGATTGTTGTAAGTATAGTATTCAGTAATGAAAAAAAAGATTAAAAGAAAACACTGTTATCTTTAAGTGATAGCTTTGAAGGTGCCAAGAGCAGGATGCTTGCATTTGCTACTAACTTTATAAAAATCTTCTAGATGAGTCAGCCATGGAAAAAAAAAATATTATTTCAGCAGAAGGAATAAATCCAATAAGAAATTTGATTTTTGGTTTCTTGTTGAGATTTCCATGATGACTGCAAAGATGCTTGTGGTGAGGAAACCTTATATGACTGTTTTCTGTAAATCATAACTTACAATGGTGGAGCTTATAAGTACACACACAACTTCAAATAGTCACATTGTCCCACAAAAGGCAAGTTAGCTACTCCTGTTCTTAAGCTTTAACTCCAGGCCTGAAAGCCTTTTCTAGGCCAGGGTAATAAAAATAAATTGTGGAGATTTAGATGGCTTGTACTGCTCTCCGTTCCCATATGACAGGATGTGTTTGTTCTTGCTTTGCTGTGTTTTCTGTGCTGGAAAGGAGACTTCCAGACTGAAAAAGTGTATACTCGTTGCTTGTAGGTAAAAAATACTTTTTTGCTGAAACTTGTTTTGTTAATTGGGGTGTCACACCCCTAGGCTGCAGTCTTAGGGCTGCTCATGGCAGCCACTAAATACCTCTGAAGAACATGGTCAATCCTGTAAAGTTGTTACATTGCAAATATCCTTGTCAGAACGTCCATTTAGGAAAGGGAAAGAACCGTTTTGTCCGGTGTGTTCTAAAATTTAGCCTGGGCTAATCCTGTCTGTAATTTCTTTGTCACTGACCGTGTTTCACATTTTAATAATCAGACCTAATTTTAAGATAGCATTTCACTGTGCAAAAGTCAAAATGTGTCAGGGAACTGCAATATCTTCTTGTTATTAATGTCTTAAATTATAGCTAGACACCCTGTTTTTCCAGTTTTCGAGGCAAGTTATGAAGGCTTTTTTTTTTTTTAGTGCTGAGCTGATGAGACATTAAAGGTTTCTTTTTCAAATAGTTTGGCTGTTGGGTTGCTCCTTTCACTCACACCTGCCCCTTGACTTAGAAATCGTCTCCGCCTCTTCTGCATCAAACACTGAATTTACATAGGCACAAAGAAAGTGTGGAAGGCCAACAGCTCGCACCGTCATTAAGATGAGAGTGCAAGAAGAACAAAGCAGCACAATGGTAAGAGAAATCTAACAATACCTTGCCTTGCTGCGAGTGTGACTAACCAGGGCTTTCCCACAGGAGGGAACGGTGCTGAGGATACCGCAGGATTAGCAGATGCATGCAGGGCTGCTGGCAGTGACTAAGGCAGCAACAGAGTGAGTCGAAGTTCTAGACATGAGTCAGGTTTTGAACTTGTTGTGGTTTGTAGCGGCTCAAAAGGCTTTGTATGGCATCACTGCAAGAGTCTGCAACTGCGAAGTTATGGGCTCACAGCTGGTAGAGCCACTGGCTGCTTTGGGAGGGAGTGCTTGCTTTCAACAAAACACTGTAGTTGAGCTCAACATCCAGCACAACTTTGGCATTGTTTTAATGCCTTTACCAAAGTGCTCTGGCTTCTTAATACAGTGAGATCTTGCTAATTACGCAAGGCTCCCTGGAGAATTTTAGAGATGCTCGTAAGAAGCATCATAAAATTATTTCTTAAAATATATGTGACAAAAATAAGACAAAAGCAGTGGAATGATACATGTGTTTAGCAGCTACAGTAAAAAAAAAATTTCTCTGTATGCATGTCTTTTCTTCTGGAATTCTAAAACACAGAAGGAAAGAAAATGAGAGGAAAGCATGATGTCTGGATTTGTTTTGTTTCTTCAGAACTTTCTGTTCATGCCTTTTTAAACAATTTGGCACAAAGGTTTGAGTGGGAAGACTTGAGATGCTCCCTCAGTCCTGATGTTGCGGGTGTTTTTGCCATTTATTTTAACAAACTGTTGATGTACTTTCATCTGCTGTTGCCTGTGCCTGAGATGGACTAAAACTTAAAGAAAAGGTGCAATTGCTGCACAAGCTGCTGAAAGTGTGTGAGTTTAATCAAAATAAGTGAAAGACATCTGCTTTTCCCCTTGCAAAGCCAAATGCAAAGACAGTGCTAACAGCACAAGTTTCCCAGAAATAAATACAGAAGCTGCTGTCTGTGGTATTTCCCCTACCATTACTAATTCTAGATGGATTAATTTAACAAGAGATGCACACAGACCTTTGCTTAGCTTCACAGGAATGTCTGCTTCTGCAGAACAGATGCAAACGCAAACAATTCTCCTTAACTCTGCAGTTTTTTTCATCTGGAGTTTTCGTGCTTTTTTGTATATATAGATGAAACACTTTTCCTTAATCACAGAAGAGCAATTAGTGCTGGGTGTGTGAAAAGTGCATAGAATAACAGGCACTCTCTGAGTCTTTGATTTGGCAGTCCTCTGAGGTGAGAAGCAGATACTTTCTGTTAGATCATCTTCAAGGACTTAATCCCAAGGAGGAACGAGGATGCCTAGCAGACGAGTCACTTCACATGCCAAGTCTGAACCTTAGATACTAAGAAATCCTGCTTGCCTCCTCTTCACCGCAGAGGTACCTACATACCTCAACACCCACGTTTGTATCCAGTGAGTTCCTTGCATGCCTGAACGTGTGCTTCTGGACATGCTTTACCTGGCTTGGCCTGTGCTGGATGAGCAGAGCCACATGCCACACATCAGGTCCTCCCACTGAGAATGGTCACACTGCTACTTGCTCAGGGAGCTCACGTGGGTGATCTGGACTCAACGTGTTCCTCAGCCTGTGGAGATTTCAGCTGTTTTACTCATAACAGTGACCCCAGCCCCAGCTCTTGTGCATTCCAAAAGAGGTGTCTGTCTGTCTATCCCTTTTTTTTTTTAACTGTTACATTTTCCTAGGCACAAGTGGCAATTTGGAGAGCAAAAGAAAAATAATGCTGCCACATGTTGGCTAAGGTGTCCATAAACACAAAGTGTGTGGAGATGCAGGCTCCGGGTAATAATGTAAGATATATAAATATATCTCAGACTAAGAACTGGAACCCAGTTTCCAAACCCTGACCCAGGTGGTGCCACAGTCACTAGGTTTGGGAGTCATGTGTCTGAGTGAAAAAGAGACAAAAACTGTCTCATGCAAAACAGAAAAGCTGCAAGAGGAGGGAGCTGGACAAACCTGAGAGAGGCTGTGTAGCCATGCTGCCTGGCCAGGGGCTCTAAACAACTCCCTCTCTATGGAGCTCAGACAGCCAGCCCCCAGCCATTTAGAGGGAAGATTTCCAAAATTGTGTTCAAACAAAGGAGGATCCTGGCAAGTGGAGGCGTTTGGCCTTATGCTGTCCTGTAGATGATGGGGGTATTAAGTGCAAAGATATGAAGCAGTGGTAGGAAGGGTTCCATAGGCTGGAATTTCAGGGGTGTCTAGAGGACTGTATGACAAAGTCTTGTCAGGTTTCTAAGCCCTGCCAGGGTCATGGCCAAGGCATTTTGAAGGTTTCTGTTTTGAGGTGTCTCTTCCCAGACTCTGGCTGTAGCAAGGATGCTGCCACCTTCTGTATCAGTTGTGGAGCACTGAGCCCATTATGGCACTGTTCCTGTTGTGAATCTGGCCTGATCCCCAGTGAAGTAGGAAACTTTCCTGGGAAAAATGCTAGACACTAGTCCAGGGTAGTTAAAGTCAAAGATGGCTAAGAGGCAAACACCCCCAGGAATACTAGCATGCATGAAGGATGATTTCTGATGGACCAGTGTCTTGTGGCCAGTAGCCAGTTCCAGCTGAAGGTCTTCCCACTGAGACATTTGCAAAGACTTTGCTGCCGTGTGCATTTGTCAGTGACTCAAAAGGTACCCTTGTCACATGCTGTAGTACCCCATGAAACCTCTGAGGTGTGCAGGGGAAGGGCCTAGTGGTGCACAATTAAGCTGCTGAAGTGTGTGGGAAATTACTTAATGGCCACACAAAGCCCATTTGCTTTGGAATCCACTTAAAATTTGGGTAAATACACCCAGTTTAATAAAAAACAAAACCACAAAGTAGCCCTCCTGCAAATATCCAATAACCCCATGGCTTTGGCACTCTCTTGAGATGCAGGTGTTAGAAATTCAGCTCCCTGTTCCAAATTAAACAGAGGGAGTATTTGATGTCCCATTTTACTCAAAGTGTGTTATACACCTGCACCAATAAATTGATCTGTGAAAACCATATACTCCTCTGAAATGTGCTAACCATACACTGTAATCAAGCCTTTAGTCCTTACTAAAGTTAACAGCAATACATTTTAATCTGTTAAAGAACAATTATTCAGAGTGCAAGCAGAGAACACAGCAGAGATTTAGGAGAAAGATGTTACAGGGCAAACTTCAGTGAAGGGAAAACAAGTGGTATCAATGTGGTCATCTTAGGTTTTTATTTCCAGGCTTTTGAGCAGCTTTGAAGTTTAAATGTTCTACAGTAACTATAGTATTTTCTGAACACTGACATTTGTATTGTAAACTAATTGGTTTTTGGTTGAGAAACTGCTGACTGAACTAATATACCTTTCTGTTAGTAGACATGCTGACTTCAGCTGCTGAAGCCACTTTGGGAATGGGAACAGCACAATTTGATCTTTATGTTTTAAAGACTGAAGTTACTCCCTTTTGGAAAAGTTTTCTTTATTGGGCACATAAATTAGGGAGAGACATTTTGTTATCTCTGTATACAGCTTTGACTTTTTCCTACAAGACTAATACACGTGTGAGAAATAAACAGGACATCAGGGATTCAGGTGAGGAGCTTTATATATGTAACAGTCTGGGCAAGAAAAATGTACAGAACTGATTCCATGCAGACAGGCAAACTCAGTCATTGTTTCCTCAAGGCTTTAAACTTATGTCAACATGAGGTGCCAAGAGATGGGGCGGTCTTATGGTGGGTTTTTTTTTACAGATTTGTATATCTAGTATGTCATGACACAACAACAAAGATGAAAGGGTTTAAATTGGCATATAATTTATGTGGGTTTGGGTCACTTTTAATTACGTGTGAATAGTGCAGAAGAAAAATAGCAAGCACAGATTATTAGTAAGAAAGAAAAAATGCTACCCTTTCTGCTGCACACTTGTGGGCTGAGATTTGACATAATTAAGCTCAATGTAAAAATAACTCATCTATCAGTACCATCGTTTATCATGAAAGGATGAGCTCTCTGTAATTCATGGTTTGAATTAACTGTCGCTTGCTGCCGAAGTGACTGAGGTGCTGTGTACACATTTGGCACTTACACACATACATGAGTTTTTGTAGATGTCTTTTTGAGACAGAGCCAAGAGAGACAAAAAAACAGACTCTGAAAGCAACCTGAGCACACATGTGAACACAAGCACTTGCTATGCACTGAAAGCTTTGTCCTTTAAACCAGTTTCCTGTTTGCCTTTTTTGGAGAAGAATTAGCTTTCGTTGTTCGCTGTTTTAAAGCTCTTCGCTTTAACATGCCCTCAGGTCCCTGCAAGGTGACACGTTAGACAAGCTGTAAAAGAAATGTAGTTCCTCAGCTGCTGTTGTGCACTTGATAGTTTTATCTTCTAGAAATTATGTTTCTATAACCCTTTCTTTATTTCAAGCAAATAGTCATGTAAATAAATAATTTTCTATTACAGGTTTTTGCTATAGAATACATCGCTAACACTACAAATACGACTTTTCCACTGCTTACACAGAGCAACACATTTAGTCAGACTAAGCCAACTTCTCAGAGCTGCCCCAGACCAGGGCCTGGGGGACTCCAAGGGTCTCTGAACCAGGCAGGCTGTCCTCAATTCCTGGAGAGAAACAGGTGTGTCAGGAGGCAGGAAGGGGCTCTTCTCACAGCCCTCTCAAGTCATAAACATGACTGCTGCTGTATTTCAATTTGCAAGATGATCTTGACATTGACCACCCCTTTGAGGCAGAGGCTGATGACACATGGTGCCACATTGCCCTGGTAGCAATAGGCTCAAGGCAGGCAAGAGTGAGCTGCCTGGGATTTCTGTCCAGCCACCTTCTTTCCATGGGGGAATTGAAGAGCTGCGGAGAACAGGTGCATGAAGGGAGCAGTAGAACAGAGGGACGGGGTTGCAGCAAACATGAGGGTTGTAGGAAAGGATGCTCAAATCCTGTTTGGGCTCCCAAGTGTATGAAGAGCAGCAGCACATGAGCAGTGGCTGTGGGAACAGCACAGGGTGCTGGCAGGGGAAAGGAGTACCTGCTGCTTTCCACTGAGGTGCTGCTCCAGGTAGAGTGGAGTGGGGAATGGCAGCCAGAGGAGACACACAGCATTAAAAAGGAGTCATTGCCCCCACAGAGCATGTGTGGTGAGGGAGAAACTGAGTTAATAAGAGGAGAAGGACTGAATGGGGACAAAAACCAGCAAATGACTGGAGGACAGGGAGAAAGATGGCATCTCTCTGGGGTGGAGAAGGAATTGCTGGTGATTCCTGGGCATTTGCTGTCTAATTCACTGCCAGTGCTCTCATTCTTGAATAATATAACAAGCACCAAACTTTGAAGTTCCACTTTCAGAACAGTAAAATTATTAGATCAGAAACACAAAGGAGGGAGAAAGTACAAACAAAATTTCATATGCTGCAGAAAAACTATCTTGAGCCTAAAACTTGTCTATGGATCTGCCATGTAGCCCTGCATACATATGTGCATATCACATATAAATAGGTACTCACATTTTTCATTGGCTCAGAAGTAATTTTTAAAGTTCCAGTGATTACTGGTATACAGAAGTTCCCTGGAACCTTCTTAGCTATTGCAGTAAGAGCTATTCAACACCAGCAAAAGATGCACATTGTGTACAAATACAAAATACATTTATACCCTGGCCAGTCACAAATAATTATGTGAACAATCTCAGTTAATGTACAAGTTTGTCATCTATATTCATATTTTCATCTTCTGATGGTCTTTTATCACTGCTTGTTGCAACTTGTTTTGGGAGATGCTGAAGATCCTTTTGGGAAAAGAACATAATGATTCTGCATGGTTGTGGACTTGGCAGTGCTGGGTTAATAGCTGGACTCGATGATCTTAAAGTTCTTTTTTGACCTAAATGGTTTTGTGATTCTGTGTTTAGGCCAGAAGGCCCTGATAGTGCCTGTACCTGCTCCTTTAAAATTCTGTTATTTTTAATAGGCAGGCAGCAGTGAAGAGGCTGCTTAGAGCCAGGTATTTCTGTTTCCCACCCCTGTGGCTCCCTGTGATGGCAATCTGAACTGGCCTTGCTCATGTTTTTGGATTTGGGTTTTTTTTTGGCAAAGCTGTGCACCGTTTATTGCATTTGACTTTATGTTCAGGCAGCATTCTGTACTGCTGTCAAGATCTGAAATGTCAGAATGAAATACTGAATGCTATTTCCTCAGAAGCCTGGTGTCACAAATTATGGAGGCTCCAGGCTAAGTGTCCACAGCATTTCCCGTGATTGTTGCAGTGGAGCCACGCTCCATTTTTCAATACATTGGTCACGGGTTGATAAAACCGATTTCTCTGAGAATCTTTTGCTGGCATCAGATAGAAGACCTCATCCCCCAAGACAGAAAAAAGAATAAAACAAAACTACAAAACAGCCCACAGGAAAAAAAAAAAACAACCAAAACTTAAAAATCATTACGAATGCTAAGATTTTCAATTGCAAGAACAGGATACCTGTGGCCAAGCTGAGGTTGATGCTGCAGCTTCACATGCAGTTGTGTCAGTTCAGTGCTAGTGTAGATGTTTTTCCTCCCACATGAGTTGGCAAATGTTGAATGTGTTGTTCAAGCTCTCTTCCCGCCCTCCCTTTTGCTCTCTTTTAATTGTGCTGCAAACTTAGCCTGCTTTTTTCAGATTTGTAATAGCATGAGGCTTATGTGCTAGCTGGAACATGCAAGTACCTGGAGTCCTAGAAGTGCTCATAATTTGCATTCTTAATGAAATATAATTTAAAATCCTAAATATAGAAAGTGCTCTATAACTGAAATGGATTAAACCAGCTCCTTTTTCCCAGATCTCAAACATCTCTGTCAGCCCAGAAGTTTTGGAAGAAGCCCTGTAAAGCCCTGAGTCTTAACTGCTTAACAAAGGAGAACCAGAAAACCAAATAAAGGTCTTTCTGTTGGGTTAAATCCAGAACATGCTGGTGGGTCCTGCCCAATAGAAGGTCAAACCTGTGATGATAGAACAGTCCTTAGGAACCTCAGATTTTTTGCTAATCCCAAGTTGCTTTCTGTCTCTGGATCCAAGATAAGCGTTATGAAATGCTTCAGAGTGGCAGGTTTTTCTAACTTTAATGTTCTGCATTGACTACCTATGCTGTCATTTTTCTGCCTTCTTTTCTCTATCAGTTTAATTTCAGAATATCTCCTCAGAACCATTTTTGAATGCCCTGGATTAACGGGGCACTATTCCAAATGCCACGGTAATTCTTCACCCTGGAAAATGCTCCTTAGCTGGTTCTACACCACAAATTGCATCCTTACACCCCAACTTTCATTGGGCCTTTGAGCAATAGTATGATATAGGCAATAAGTATCTCTGCCAATTGCCAGGTGTTATTCTCTCATTATGACAGACGTTTTCTGCCTGCATCACTTCAAAGCCTTCAATAATTAACCCAACTCCTGCTAATGCTAGAGTTTCAGCAGCCTGAGCTCTAGGATGTTCAGGTGTGTTTCTCTACATCCTGACACTATCCTGAGCACACTCTTCTGTCTCTCCTATTGTTTGCTTCACCTATCTCAGTGCCCTATGGCTTTGCCTCCCATCAGATGGATTCAGTGTAAAATTAAGTCCTTACTGCCAAGGGTTTTCCTCCAGAGAAATTGAAGAAGCTGAATGAAAGTAACTAACCACAGCTTACTTAGGGACAGGATCCTAAAATGAATCAATCAGGCTTGCCTCAGAAAACTTGGGAATGACATGAATTGATGGCACTGTCCTTCTCATTGTCTCCCACCTTTCAGTATTTCACAAGCACCTGAGTGGTTACCGCTTCCCTGGCACTGGGGTGGCTTAAGGATCCTGCCCAATGCCCAGTCCCACAGCCTGGCTGCCAAAGGAAAGGAGAGGCTGGGCCAAAACACAGGTGCCCACACAGGCAGCCAGACCCATTTCATCCTTGCGCCCCATGCCGCAGGCTGGCGGCTGTCCCTGGTCACACCCTTACGCACGCCTTCATGCCCGTCTGTCTTTTCCTCCACCCACTACCTGCATCAGAGGCTTGATTTCTCCCCCCCTCCCCCCCAATTTTTTTTTTCACCTCAAAGTGATAGCAATTCCTGGTGCATTTATCTTAGATGATGTGGTTGTTGTAAGATGAAGTACCTGCAGCAGCCAGTCTGCGGTTTATTTGAACGCAGGCGAGTCTCAACAATGAGCTTAAAGGAGGGTGTCAGGTATAAATCTTGTCTTCAAACAGCCAGGGTGCATTCCAGACTTCAGAGACACCTCTTTGTGTGGAAGGTTGGTTGGGTTTTTTTTGCCTCCTTTTTCTTTTTCTTGGACCTGGAAGAGGATGAAAGTGGTGGGGTGTGTGCGTTCATTTAGGCTGATAATGAGAGTGGGGCTCACGGGCATGGTAATTTGGCAGCCTCTTCACTTCCTGTAACAGTTAAAAAAAAAAAATCATTCAAGGGCTGCTTAAAGACAAACATTTTTTGTTTAACTACTGGTGGCTCATTTTCTGAACACCCATGCAATTAATCTTATTTGTATTAAAGAGGCAGGCTGCTTTTTGTAAGGTTTTCTGAGCTATAATTAATGAAGATCAAAAATGTTACAGAGACGTAATATTTAGCTTTTCATAGGTGCAACTGCACAACATCTGCAGCAATTAGAGAAGCAAAAGTAAAAGGCATTGTGTTGGGGTTTTTCCCTTCAAAGTGTCTTTGTTAAGCCTCTTCATTATTCTAGCTGGGAATGCAATTTTTGGTGAGGAGACTAATCGATACTAAAGCCACAGATCTCTTTTTTTAATTGCATTCAATGTCAATCACATAGTTCAAAATATTATCAGCCATGTCAGACTTGTGAGAACCAAGCCCATAAAGTTAAGTGAAGAGCTACCTGTATTGCACCTTGAAGAATCAGACCCAAACAAGAGTGTTTACTGCTTGCATAGTAGTTTTCAAGCAAATGCATGAGTGTGTTAAAACTTCAAAAGCATCATAGCAGTTTCATGATTTTACATGTAAAAATCCTGGATGTTTTGCCACTAGGAATTCTGTAACACAGATTATCTTTTAACTGTGCTGCTTAAAACATAATTAGTTTTTAATAAGTAGTAGCTTATTTATCTCTTGATGATTAAATGAAGAACTCTGGAATGCATCACTTGAAGACATCTGACAAGAAACATGCATAGTTCTACCTTGGCACTAGCTGCCTCCTACTCCACCAACCTTTCAGCAACTCTAGCTGAGTTTGCTTTTCTAGCAAAAAGAAAATCTGGTTTTCACTGGCTTGAAATCAAAATGTGGATGGCTCCAAGTGTGTCACTTGGATTTGCAAGGCAACGTCAACCTTTGCCTTTACAACAGACACACAACATCCTTATGCCAGGGATTGCCTGTTTCATATGCATGTGGCATCTTGCTAGCACTTTGTTAGATTTTAGAAAAGAAAAAGCTGCAGCTTCATCATTCCTTTTACGCTCTGAAGTCTTCTGACACTGCTAAAGCAAAATCATCTCTGTCATCTCTGTTATCTGCAGTTTGATCTCAAAAATTGTTTGAGGAGCAAGCTATCCTGGTGTGATCCCAAAAAGCAAGAGAGGCACCATCTGATATGTACTAAACCACATTAAGAATGAAAGAAGAATTAATGAAAATTTTTCACATGAAAAGTGACATATGATGAAGTTAGAACCCATGGATATCTACCACACCATAGCTGTACCATGAAAAGTGCTACCTGATGACAAGTCCCTCCATCTCCAGTAACAAAAAACTGGATGTCTAGAAACCTGGAGGTAGCTATGAGCAAGAGTTCTGGGCAGTACTGAGCACCCTGCTGCTGTGCCCCAGCAGCCTACACCCCAGCTACTCCTTCCCAAGGAGAGAGCAGCTCAGTACCCTTGTGTCTGGGGGTCCTTGTGTTTAACCCATGCTTGATGCCTGAAGATAGATAGGTTTAGTTTGAAGAAATGTTTGCAAAATTGAATCATGGAATTGTACACGCTGATTGCATCACATCTATTTCTGTTTACTTTGTGACTCATAACTTTCCTAAGTATATGCAAGAAAAAAGTCTAAAAATTTCTTGTATTTAAATGTAAAGTTATCCATCATATACAAGAGACATCTGGTCTCCGAATCTAACCCCTCTCAAGGTCAAAGCCCAAGCAGGGCCAGTGGTTTGAACGAGAGCATTGGGCTTCCCGCAGAGGACAACTGTAGCAGAATGGCTTGGGGGTGTCAGAATTAGCAGCAACATGCTACACCAGTCCTAGCAGAAGCAGGCACAAGAAAATGTCAACAGTTTCAGCTTTTTTCTTAATTACAAAACTGTTATACATAAAAAAAATGCACTCTTCCAGGACTAAAATCTGTACGTTCTTTGAATGATATCCAGGTTTTTACATTTTAACTGAGGTGAACCCCTCCCACAGTCCCCCTGGTTACTCATCTTTCCATGCACTCTTTCATCTCTTATCTTTCAGACTGTAAGATCTCTGAGAAAGAGACAGTCTTTATTTGTGTATGTACAGCACCCGCATATTTAGCACTAAGCTCAAATGTTTGCCTACACTGTAAAATAATTGCCAAACAGTGTGGTTTAAGACTGTGTCAAGGGTATTAATTTCTAACAATTAAGAAGGGAGTGAGAAACAGTGTGAATAAGCTGTAGTTTTTGTTCAAAACAAAGTGATTGAGCATAGAACTCCCTGAAGATTTCAATCAGAGAATCCCAAATGCAGCATTGGTCAGTACACAGCTGAGGTTGTCTGTGCAGCGACATTTCTGCACCTTAGCTTCTTTCTGCCTCATGCTACTTGTATGCTAATCACAGCCACCATCATGAAAAAGTTTTGATAAGGATGTTCTCAGGAGGAGCTGGAGAGCTCTGGGAAGCTACAGTCACTGTACTCACACTTAACAGGCTCTGTTTGTTCAGGAAAATGAGGTGTTTGGGGATTTTTCTCTACCTTTTCAGCCTGTCCCTTTTTATCCAACAGATCTACTGTGTGAGGCCCCAGATTTTTGACCCTGTCCTCAAAATGCAGGCGTCCTTTAAAATCAGAGGAACAGTGCCTTTGATGGCTTTTACTTATGATACTATATAGCCCCTACACATATATGTTCAGTTTATAGGTAAAAACACAGCTGGTTTGACTCTGTATGGCAATTTTCACATTACATGATTCTTTTTTCTGGTGACCTGCAAGAGTATGAAGTAAATCAGAAAAATAGTATTTTCACCCTCAGTTCATGTAGAAATAAATAATTGCATGGGTACCAGCCACTGGAAGTTTGTACCTGTTTTCTTTCCCTGACTACTGTAATAACCTGAAATCAGAAAATCACTCTGCATCTTTCTTTTATGTGGTCTTAAAGATGAGATCTCTTAGTGTTGTTGATCTTTTAGTGTTGGTTTTTTTTTCTGCCTGTGATTTTAAATGAGTAATAGATCCCCTGAAGAGCTGTACCCATTTGCCTGCCTATGTGTGGCTACTGCCATTTATGCTGTGCTATGTAAGATGTCCATGTGAGTTTGGCAGGTCTGATACAGGACCTTGAGGGGATTCACTGCCTTTTGAAGCAGCACACTGGGGTCAGGCAGAGTCCACAGGACATGACAGGTGCCAGCATCCCCCTGTACACAGGTAGCTGTGTTGAGCCTTAGTTGAGGCCAGCAACGAGAAGAATTGCTTAGTTAACAGACCCAGAAAGCTCCTGATCCACTTCCTGGTCATTAGACAGCTTCCTTTTCCCCAAGAATATCATATGTTTCTTCTTCCTTGCTCTCATGGGTGTTCTCAGCTATCCAAGTGAATACAACTTTTACATTGGCTGCTGCATATAGGGGATTCCTACCTTGAATGTCAATATGATCACTTTGCAACACCCTAGTAGGGTTTCAAAATTGTGTAGGTAATTTATTATCACAAATATGGACTGATTGTTAATGCCTAACAGACTATGAAAATCACAAAACAGAACATAAAAAATTGGCTACAATATAAGATCAAAGTAGGAGTTTCTTGAGTGTGAGATCCAATAACATTGTATGTCCAAAAAGTAAGATCACTCTATTTTTAAAAACTTATAAATTTCCTATGCATATAAATTTCCTATGAAAATTACCCTTATGTTTCTAAAGATGTCTGGAAGAAGATCAGGCCTTGACATTACTGAATGAGTAATATGAGATATACTTCAACATTGCTAGATAAAGAAATGGCACCTAACTGGTTTATGTTACCAGATAGGTGCCATTTTTCAAGTCTGATCTATTGCAGTGTCTACAGATTTCCACTAACATTTTGTTCAAACCTTCAACTTAGTGTTATCATGAAAAAGAAGATCATCTGGATATTCAGAAAAGCTGGACCTCTTCTTTAAGTCAAACCTCACTTCTCTCTGGATCCATTTCTTTATTAAAGAAACATGACAAAATGAAGTTAAAGTCTATCTACGCCAAAGGCAGGTCATGGATTTGTTTCTCACAGTGGTAGTAGGCTGCTGAAGATTACTGTACAATATTGCTTGTGAAGAGTAATCACATTTCAAAATCTAGCAGAGACCTAGCCCTTCATGATCTTGAGTCCAGATTTTTGGTACTTCAGGGAAACCATCTTTGTGCCCATTATACTGAATCCATGAAAAGGAAATTTGAGTGTGTGATGGCATTGATCTGTAGTGATGACATACTTGTGAAAAACATTGTTTGCTTTACCTTCCGCACAGTGCTAGAAAGCATAACACAAGAGCTGCCATGAAACTGTGTTCCCAGTGCTGCTGAGCCTTGGAGAGCCCATCTTCTTGGCAATCACCATCAGAAGTCAGAGTGGAGCTTTCACGCTAGGAATTCAATGTGTTTTCTAAATATAAGCTTAGGATGGCTGGTAGTTCAGAGGAAGCTCTATGAGGGGTGAAGTCTGTCACATCTGAGGACTGTCAGTACATTGGTCTCAGTACATTAAATATGCAAAGATGGGGACTTGTTTCCTCAGCCCTGTGTCCACCACCAGAGTTCTCCAGGCCACTTTTGCAGAGGGGTTTGCATTAATGTTAATAAAGATTACATGTAGAAAAGAGTTTTTCAGCCAGTCACTTCTTCACATACACACACTCAGACCCTGCTAGTGTGTTTCTAAGTAACTTAAACAATTTATAAATTCTAATTCTAAGTTCTAATTCAGAAAGAGTTTTAGACAGTAATACTGGGAAACGGCTTTGGAAAATACAAAGCAATTCAAATGTAGGATTTGCTAAGCGCAGTTTACTTGTTTAAAGTACTTTACTTGATAAAATTGCTTATTTATTTTAAGGGGAGCAAAAATCTTTCCCAAAACCACAGGGAAACACCATTGGCCAGGTCTTCTTTGTATGCACCATTTCATCCAGTCTGAACTCAGTCCTCAATTTGGCCAGTAAAATATCCTGGAAGAATGTATGCCCTTATGCCCTCCAGTCATGCCAAGAAAGCATTTGCTGCCTGGAAGCACAGACTGCTAGACTTGTAGCAGCACCACCAAAGCCATCTCCATCTCCAAAGCATCCATTTTTGGTCCAAAGGCTGAGGAAAGGAAAGGAAAGTGTTTGCCTTAGTGGTTTCCCATCCTTTCTAACCAGAAAGCTGCTATCTTTGCTCACCCCAAAGCAGAAAGGAGGTGGGAGAGCAGTTCAAATCCCTCCACCATGGCATTAGGAGCTAGACTGCAGCAATCCTAGTGTTCACAGTGTGAGACCCAGTACCTGAGAGCGCTGAGGTGCCCACAGGTTGTCTCTGCTGAAGAACCTGACAAAGGGGCACTTGGGAGGGTCTCCCTGAGCTGCCTGCATTGAGAAGGAGTGTGAACCCCAGAGTATTCCCAACCCACTCTCTGGCATGTCTGTATAGGGTGCTTGGGGGAAAAATACGGGCTTCCTCAGGATCACTGCTCAATGCCATAATGGATGGCTAATTATAGGTCTTACAGTGAAAGAAGCAGCTCCACAGAGATCTTAAGCTACTAGACTTTCCGTAGAGACGTTATTTCTGGGATATTATTCCCACAGGCCAAAGTACAATTACAGTGTTGGTTTATGTTTCCTTAAAAAAAAAAAAAAGTTAAATGAGTAAAGTGTAGTTTTAAATTAATCCTCTTATCAAAGACTCACTCAGACAGTTTCACCTTTTGCTTCCTCTTTGTAATGTCAGTGATATCTGGGAAAGTCTCTGGTTTGAATCTTTGCATGGCACAGGGTAAAGGGCCTGGGCAGCTACAGGGTGGCAGTTTTGGTCCTGCAAGGTTGGATACTTTGAAATCATCAGGAAACCTGATCCTGTATAATAAATGAACAAAGAAAGCAGCCCTTTGCTATGCAGTACTCCTCCAAAACAGCAAACAGAAATTAATGTTTTTCCCTCTACACACAGAAGAACAAGTTCTTGAAGCAAGTCAGGGGTCTACTTCATTCATACTGGGAGCCTTGAAATATTGTTATTTGCACCTGACCACTCTAAGGGGAGTTATTGCAGTATGACTCTTTGCATGCATAATAATTTCCTAGAAAAATATTCCCACAAGTTGTCCATAATTAAACTTTCCCCAAAAGGTAAACATCTAAGGAAAAGATTGGAAAAAAATAGCTCTGATTTCCAAGTACTGAGAAACCAGTTTGCCCTCTCTAAAGTGTCACTTCCTTGGGCAAAGTGACAGAAAGACAGATGCAGCTTAAAAGCTTTGAGCTGTCATGGAGGTGGTCTTTTCTAGGGCACACATTTCCTACTTGAAAATAAAAATGGGCAGAGTTTGATGGAGTTGGGAGCAGTTTGCAAGCTGTGTCTTGGGAAGAGGCAGTGGAAGAGAGAAAAAACTGAAAAAACTATCAGAACTGAGGACTGTGCATGTCTGCCTGGGATAAATTCAAAATCAGGGCGCTGTTTCAAGGGTCCTTTGAGTTCATTCAGGATGTCATTGAAGTGCAAAAGCCCAAAGTTTGTATGTGTCCAACACTTTGTGCTGTACTACTGAGAAACAGCATGCAGCAGGATGGTGAGAAGTAATTTAAAATAAGGAATATACTAGATAGGACCATATTTTTCAGTCTTATTCATATAACTTCAATCCCAAAATACGTGGGAGGATTTTATGAAAGGATATACAAATTGTATGTAATGGCTTTTCACAGCAGCATGCCACTGCCTTTTAAACACAGAGTAGAAAACACAGCACTGTGTTGTGCTCAGAAGTACTTTCTGTTTCCATTTAGAGTGTGTGGGTTTGGAGCATGTGGCTGGAGGGGTAATGCTTTAGGTTTAACAAAAGTGGGCTCTGGACAGTGCCTCGTGGAGGAAGCTCTGAGATTTTATCTAGAAAGAGCAGCAAGGCTTTGGTTGCTTGGCCACTCTGCAGGGACCGGGGTGGTCCTTTGTGGGCCTGCATTCCCAGGACTTGAGCTTGATAACATTCCCTTTCCCAAGCACCAAACGTGGTTTAAATAGGATGTCTGTTTTCTGATCTTAAACAGCACTGTCAGCAGCTCAATACTTCAAAGACCATGCTAGGCTGCTGGCTGGGTGCCAGTTCTCTGAAGGAAGGGTGCCCACACCACTTGGCACAGCAGCTGGTGTTTGTCTTGTCTCCAGTCACCTGTGCCAAACCTGCCCCTTTGGTAAAGGCCAGGATCTCATCTAAGGCCGTGCCTACTAACCACAGGCCACATATACAGTAGCCTTTGCAAACACCATTAATTGTCTCTGAGATGTACAGCAGCCTGGGGAGTAGCTCAAGCTCTAGCAGAGAAAACCTGTTCCCTGAGATGCAGGTCTATGGGAGCAAGCAAGAGTGGAGGTGGGCGCTTTAATTACAAGCCCAGGTTGTCTGTAGCAGAAGTATCCCAACCTCCAGTTCTCTGAACACATTTAAAGGATGAAAGTGAGTGATTCATGTGTAAAAGAGGCACTAGTCATCACTGAATATCCCAGTCCTAGAGTAAGCTGAGTACTGTTTTTAGAGCCTGTTGCTTTCCCAAGATGTCAATTTGCATGACAGGATGCTAGCTGTATTGTCCAAATGCTCAGTCAAATCTATCACAGTGACAAGGAAAGACTGTGCTTTCCTCCTTCCCTCTGAAATTCCTTGAATACCTGGTGCCAGCAGTTCAGCTGATAATGCAAAGAGGGATGAAAGCAGACGGCCTTGTTTAGGAGAAGTGACTTTTCAAATGGGCTTTGACAGGCTCCCTTCATCTTTCTGTATCATGTCATTTCAATGCAAGCAACAGACTGCAAATAAACCCTTTGGTACAGCAAAGGCTACAGCACTTCTCATATGTTCTGTAACTGAACAGTTACTTAATTGTTAATGTACTAGTGATTATTACATTACTAGGGATATAGAGTGTTGTATTTCAGTCTCTGAGCTCAGATTTAGCTATTTTCAAAATACTTTTCAGGTTTCTGATCAAACTGCTAAGTACGGGTTTATGTTAGTGTAGGTCTTTGGTGCTTACAGTGGTATTGTTTTGATAAGGAAATTATACTGCTTCCTTTGAGTGCATTGAACACCCACCAATCTTATCTGTGATTCTCTTTTATTAACTCTGTCAACTGCTGTACAGAATGCGCTCTTTGTGTCTCATGGCTCAAATCCAGATGCCGCCAGCATCACTGAGAACTTCACTGCAAACTGCAGGGGGGTTTCACCTGCACAGCTGTGCCTGATGCTTCACCTCAGGGAGGAAGCAATCTTGTTCATCCTGAACTGCCAGGCTGTACTTTTGAAATGGGGTTGTTCAGACAACCCACATCCCCTCAAGTGTCTCAGCCCCTCTTTAGTCTAGGGACAGTGGTGTCCATCCCTCACAGGTCTGAAGTCAGGCACCTCAGTATACACCCTACCTCACCAGATGGAAGTGAGTGCCATCACACAGGGATCATGGGACTGTTCACAGAGACACAGCTGTGTCCCTCTGTGCCTTCCAGTAAACAATGCTGGAGACAACAGGTTTTAAATCCCTAATACAAGAGAAAAATCTCTAAAGGACAGGGGAAAAAGCCTACCTAGAAAATAAGGCTGGGCTGACTATTGTCTGCTTTACTTAGGGCAGAAAAGTACCATGCAAAGTGTGACCAGGTGCCTGCACACCAGGGTTTGCATAGCAGAAGAAATACCCATGTGGCAACAAGGGCCTCAGCACTGAGGTATGCCTTGGGTTTTGCCTCTCTTGGCTTAGTCCCAAAATATATTAAAGTAGCCTGGAAGCTGCTTTGATTTGTATCCAGCTCTAAGGGCTCCAGTGGACCATGGAGGCACACAAGGCAGGGTGTAGTAATGGTTACAGGTTTTCTAAGTTATCTGAATCATCTATGGCAACTTGTCAGACTGATCCATAGGAAGATAACTGAAGTCTACTCAGCTGCACATGAGCTCACCCTCTTAAGACAGGTCCAAGGCTTTAGAGAAGAAAAAGCATGTTTATATAAGAGAGAAAATGTTTCCCATATTTTCTGCTTCCAGACCTATCTACAGTGGTCAATCATGGGAATTTTCCTTCTGTGCTTCAGCCCCTCCCTTTAAAGCAAGATCCTGCTATGCAACACAACAAACAAATTCTGCTAGTCAACTTACCTGTACAGGTCATGCTCCAGCCACCATGACTGCAGTTCACTTCCAGGATGGCTTCCCTTCCCTGCAGGATAACCTTCAGTAATGCGAGGCCAAGAACAAGAGCAGCACTACACAATGGCCAATGGCATGCTGTGTCTGAGCCGCCTAAAGAATATTCATCGGGGTCTGCCTGGATCTCCTGTGGGTTGGAAAGGCAGCATTAGTCCTTTTGCACATTGTAAAGCAGTTTCTCATATATATAGATATACATATTATATATGTGTGTGTGTGTGTGTGTGTGTGTGTGTGTGTGTTTATACATACAGGAAGAGCTTATCTTTCCTTGTGAGACAAGACTCCCCTTTTCCAGCTGCAGCATGGTCAGGGAGTTTCATACAGATACATCTCAGATAAAATTGCAGCTAGAAGGGCTGCCAACATGCAGGACTTAAGCACAGGATGTCAGCAGCAACTATGTGAAGCATGGGAGAACAATTACACATCTGGCCTTCAGTGCTTTCGTAGCTTCACAGTGATGTGAGTCTTGCGCTGTTCCAGATTTCTTCATACTGGATGTTAAATTAATTAAGTAAGCAGATTGAAAATGCTCTAGCAGCCACTTTCAAAAGAAGCCTTGGAGGTTTAATGTGCTTTAACTTCATGGGTTTAGTTCATATTACCAGTTCAGGTCCTCTCCTAGAATCCCCCCCATGCTTACAAGGCTTTAGTGCTATTTTAGCTTCTCGCTCATGCATTCATCATAATCTGTGAAAATAAGAGTTGACACAATGACAAAAGTTGTCACATTGAATACATGGTTTACTTGGCTTGAACAGATATTTTTATTTCTCCAGAGAAGGTTTCTTACTCAAATTTGCCAAAGATACTCAAGTTTAACTAGAAACTTGGCATTTCTTCATCCAAAAGTTCTTCAAATAATAATTTCCAGGAAGAGACTAATTGACAACATCTTGCTTCACGTAGGCACACATCCTCCTGGGTTAGATTTCCTCGACCTACTAACACTTGGAGTTGGTGGAGGTGGTCAGCTGTTGGGCACTGCATTGAACAGCCAGTAGATGGCTCACCTAGCAGGCACACTGATCAATCCCCCAAATTCCATTTTGTGTAAATGAGGGATAAAATTCCTGCCAGCTCGTGACAAGAGTGATTCTTCATGTCCAGACTGAGATTTTTCTAGTGTTCTGCGCTGTATATTTTACATAGCGAATCTCTCACCATTTTAATTTTCCCCAAGGCTTTCATGCTGTTCTAAGGGAAACTGCTCTTTTTCAAACCAGTGGGATGAGACAGTGTGTTTGACAGGAAAGGCCTAAAATTTATGTTTCTCTTGCTTCATGCTTAGACTTGAATTTACCAAAACAGCTTCTCCAAGAGGTAATAGCTCCTTGTTATTTATATTCACTGAACATCGCAGTCACCTGTGTGATCCAGAACTGTCTGTGTCTGGGTTATATACATATTGATACCTGCAGACATTTTAACCGGGAGGAAGGGCAGAATTACTTTAAATTTTATTTGTGACCAGTAAGGAATAACCGTCTTGCTGCTATTTTTAGCTTAGAAACACTACCTCCCAAAAATTTGGGCTAGGAGAGTTCACCGGTACCATAAAATACTTTATGATTTATGCCTTTGGACTCCAGAAACCATGGACCTGTTTGTAAGAGCTCTGCAGCAATCACTATTAGTTGCCTATAGGGCTGCAAAACAAAGCTTCCAGGCATAAAAAAATTGTTAATATTAGTGTGACTTGCAATCTACTGTGTGGTGAAGGTGGAAGAACATGAGGAGACATGGTAATCCAGCAGCCATGATTTCAGGTGGTCAAGGTACCTTGAAGAAAAGGAGCTGAGTTCTGCATCCTATAAACATGTTTATTAAAATTAAGTTTAATTTAACGTGAGATTATTACCAACATCTGTTCCAGCTCTACAGAAAACAAAAGAAATGGCTAGAGAGAGTTAAAGTCTGGCTGTCCTAACAGCCACCAGGGAGGAAAGCTGTTTATAAAAGGAAAAAAACCCTCAAAATTTCTCATTCTACGAAGTCTCATCCATTCTGTTTCCAGACTGTATAACATGTTAGGCTTCAAGGAGTAAACAATGTTTCTCTGCTTCTGGCTCTTCAAAGCTATCTGATTTGCTGTTCTCAGCTCTAAGACAGTGGATTCACTGCATGTCCTGCCTTGCCTCCTGTCTCCTCCTGCTGCATGGACACCGAGCTCAGTGCAAGCAGCAGCACCAGCTCCTCTCAAGCCCACATGGAGCCCAGGAGCACGCAGCATTAATCCTTTTTGGGCTGGTTATTTTGCTAAACCACATGTGCCCTATCTGTGCCACCCTTCTCCAGTCCCCACTGCTGCGACTGTCCCATCACAGATCACAGATCAGATGTGCAGGCATCACTTTGCATAAGGTGCATAAGGATTTTTCCCACTTGCCCTGCAGAAACAACACACACATTTTTAACATAAAATGTAACTAATTAAAATATATCCCACTGATTTGGGAGGTAGCTTTCAAAAATCTGTCCTGTTCAGGAGGGGATATTACTACACCAACTGACTCTAGCCAGCACCTCAAGGTGCTCCAGAAAGTACTGAAGGAGGTATTACCACTATGACCTAGTTGTGAGCTGATTCAAAGAGAAGGCTTCCTCCATTCCTCCAGCTGGCTTTGATGTACATACAAGCTTTTTACTCAGCATAAACTCAAAACAATATGGTCCCATCCCAACAGCTAGAATTGAGAATAGCTGGCAGATGAGATACGGTCTTCCCCCTTCCTGTGCTTCTCCAGAAACACTCAGTTAGCACTGGTCTGCTCATGTGATATTGTAAGCAGGCTTTTGACCTGTTTGACTCTTTCAAAGCAGACACTTGACTCCAGCAACTGTTTTCTCTGTATGCAAAGTCAGGCAAGCAATAATATACCTGCACAGCATTCCAGTATATTTCCAACTCAATGTCTTTTTAGGAGACTGAAAAAAAAAAAAAAAAAAAGCAGAAAGCTAAAAACGTATCTTTTCAACATCTGTCTCTTTTGTCCTTGGGGCTTGATTTTACTGATTTTACTGCAACCTGTAAGATGGGGTCCTTTGAAACTTCACCCACTGCATGGAAATTTCCCTCTGATTGCCCTAACTTTGGTTTAGTAGGGGCCACATAGTGTTAACGATGGGAAAATCTTAGGATTTGTATGCAATCAAAGCTTCCCATATTTCTTCTAAATTGTTGATCTTCAAAGTACAGAGGTGTTGTCTCTGGAGGAGCAGTCACTGCTTTATACCAAAGATTCTGAGAAGTTCAGTGTCTCCATGTGAAAGCCTTCAGTCTTCCACACAGAAAAAAATGCAGCCAACACTAAACCATTGCCAATGTACTCCAAAAAGACAAGATATAAGCTTCACTATAACATTTCCTAGGCTCCACTCATTACATATCACTCTGCTTTGCTTCTACTCTCAGGATGGCAATTAAATGCAATTAGTGACCCCATTTCTCTCAGGTCACTTAAGGAGTTAACCAAATTTTAACACAGTTGTTTAAAGAGCAGTTAAATATCTGCAATAAATATTTGCAGACATTGAGAGTTTTGTGTTGTTTTGTTAAAATGGATGTTATCTATTAAGGCATCCTCCAGTAGTTTGAGCTCAGAGTTGGCCAACAAGTGACACAGGAGATACTTGGAGAAGTTAATGGACAAAAGGAAGCAATTTCCCAGCTCTGTTTAAAGCAGAAGTGTTCTTGCCAGCCCTCACAACTGTATTCTCTCCTGACCATACAAGTGTGCTGCATGTAAAACATTCAGTCGTCAAAAAAGAGACACTAGAATTTGAGGATGAAAGATTTTTGTAGTGGAAATATTGCAAAGATAATCTGCCAGAAAAATCTTTTTCAGCAACTTGAGCATCCAACTCAAAATAGCAGCTCATGTTGCTGGAGTCACTGCTTTCATCCAGCATCACAATGAAAAGATGTGAGCTGGCGTGGCTCAGCAGTCTGCAGGAAAGACGATGACAGCTTTCTGAGGGTGCCGATTGCTTTTGTTCTCCAGATGAAAACACTCTTACCATAGCAGGCTCAACATCCCCTTTACCAGCCCGGCAAAGCAAGGAGCATGAAGAATGGGAATGTGTTGCTATGGCATCACTGGCAGAACAGAAAATTCAGTAGAGTTTACTCCAGAATGAAAAACCCAGGACAGTTGTTAGGCACAACTGGAATGTATTTGCTGGGGTATAAATAGAAATGCTGTAAAACTGATATATGTCTTAAAAATGCAAGATATTTTTTCTCATCTTGGTAGTAATGCCAAATATTTTATGGGAAAGAAAGGAGAAGAGCAAGTTGAAAACTTACCAGCTTCAAACATGTAGCAGCTTAATAGATGAGATTTTAGTCTCCAGCAGATCCCTAGTTGACTTCAGGACCTTTATTCTCTCACAACCTCATTTGGGAATGTGTGAAAAGAGAACTTGTAAACTCTTTAATGCAGTTCTCTACCCAGGGTGGCCAAGGCTTTCATAAAATTACTCTGTTCAGCTTTAGGCATTCATTTCAAGAAAGATGAGGTCACGGTGGAGAAAATCCAGGTAGAAGCACAAGCAGAGAGTGCTCTAGAAATAATGGGTAATGGTGCAAGACTGGATAAATCAGAACTGTTTTACATAAAATATGACCAAGCTGAGGTCACAAATACCTAGGAGACTATTGCAGAGCAGAAGGAAATAATCCTTCATGTCTGTGGTGGATAAGAAAAACAGCAGCAGCTCCAAGAGAGTGAAGAAAGATATAGATGAGACATGCAGAGAAGAGGCCTAACAGCAGGAATGGCAAAGCAGTGGAATAGAGATGAGGGAAAACTCTGTAATCTCTGTCACTGGAGGTTCTCAAGATTCAGTCAGACAAAAGTTTGTTGGTGTGGCAGAGAATGAGTCTCTTAGTATGAGTCAGAAAGGTAATTTCTCTGGCTGTGAATCAGAAGATGACTTCTTGAGGTTCCATCTTGTCCTGGTGTTTTTTTGACAACTGAATTATTTGATAAATAAACACTTACCACAGAAACACCTATTTTCTTTTTCTGACAGCATGCACTTTACTGTACTGATACAATGAATTATCAGAGGTCTGTAGAATTCTCTGTAGAATCTGATGGCTTTATAATCTGGTCTTTTTGGGTGCGTCTTGGAGGTGCATAGAACTTTAAAGAAAGTACAGCTGAGAAGATGCAAGAATCTTGTTTTAATTATGTTAATTTAATGTAGTTCTGAGATCTGTTTCAGTGTAAACTTTATTCTGTTAATAATCATTGAATTGATCATGAATTAATAATTCATCATCAAAACTGCTGAAAAAAGTGGGAGATGAAGTATAGGAAAAGTATCCATTCTGGCCTTGCAAAAGGAATTTTTATGTTAAAATACTTGGCCACAAATATCACACACATAGACACAAACTACAAAGCTGTCAGATGTGTTAGAAATGAAATATAGGGAGAATTAATTTCTTCCATGTTTAGTAATAAACTACATGAAGGCCATAAGATGGAGTGGAATATCCACACCAGGAAGTATCTGTGGTCCAAGTTTTCCAATAAAGATACATAAGAACTGAAGAAGTGTTTGCAGTATCATCTGAATTGCAGGCAACTGTAATCCAATGAGACCCTTCGGCCTCTCTTTGCTGCAATTACAGTGAATTCTTAAGTGCCAAGGCAGTAAAAAAAGCACTTAAATTTACAGCTGTAAGCTATTCTTCTTTCTTATAATCCTGATAAATATGAATTATCCATTAATTGCCAAAATTATTTTTAATCTTCTTAGAATTATCTTAGCTAGCTGTAGCCAGCTCTGCTTTCCGCCTTGCGCTGCTCTTCTGTGCAGAAGCTGAGTGGAGTGACATGCCTCCAGCCAGACATGTAGGATTTCTCCTCTGCCTGCTTAGCATTCCTGCCTACTGCTCTGCTCCCCAACAGCCCATCTCTCCCACCCAGAGCCTGGCACATCCAACTTCACCCCTCATCCTGCTGTAGCGGTACTGCAGCTTACCAGCTGTGTGGGACCTAGTCAGGCCATTTCTCATTTCTCTGAGTGCCTCCTCAGCCCCTCCTCTCTTGCTTTTGATCCAAATGTGATCCACCAGCCTGTGGCAAGGTAAATCTGTGTTCTTGGCTGCAAGGCTCTCAGACAAAGCCCTTCATGGCATGTCCAGCCCTGAAAAAAAACAAACAACAAAGCAAAACAAAACAAAACAAAACTCACAAAGCCCAGTGAGAACCTCCTCCTCCACAAGCTCCAAAATCCAGGGACTGATGAGTAAGCACAAACTTCCAGCAAGTTCTGCCTCTTCCTACCCTAGAGGGATCCTAAATAGCTCTAACACTTCTGCTCTGTTCTGAAACCTGTTCAAATATACCCAAAGGGGAACGAGGACAGTGACTGGAATTAGTGCAAGTTGTATAGTCCTGGTGCAGGTATCAGAATCTTTAAAGCTGAAAATACCTCTAGGGACATCAAGCCCAACCATTAACCCAGCACTGCTGAGTCCACCACTAAATCATGTTCCCAGCTGCCATATCCACATGGTTTTTTAACACTTCAAGGGATGGTGACTTTCCTGGACAGCCTGTTTGAATGCTTGACCACCCTTATAAATTATTCATAATATACAATCTAAACTTCCCTGCATGCAGCTTGAGATTTCTTCTATTGGTTATCACTTGGGTGAAGAGACAGACCTCCAAATGTCTACAGCCTCCTTTCAGGTGATTGTAGAGTGATGAGGTCCCTTCTGAGCCCTTCTTCTCCAGGCAAAATACCCTCAGCTCCCTCAGCTGTTCCTCCTCAGACTTGTGCTCCAGATCCTTTACCAGCTTCATTGCCCTTCTTTGGACACACTTCAGCACCTCAACGTGCTTTTGTGTAGTATGGGGTGGATATGTTACTTTTCTCTACAGTCTGAAATAAGACACAGGGAAGCACCCATCTCCCCTCATGTGTGTAATTGCAAAACCACTATGAGGACCTCAGTGAGAGCACATTAAGACCCCAACAAGAGGGTGATTGAGTTATAGAAAACACTTGTCTCTCCCAGGGACGTGTCCTGGGCAGTCCCAATCTGTCTGCCAGTTCGGGTTCCCCTGAGCTAACCGGTTCCTCCATGTGCACTGCTCAGGGCAAGAGCATTGCTTGGAAAGGCAGGACTTGACCAAGCACCTTCTCTCCTGCCATGCAATTCCTATGGTAGCTGCTCTGTGTATATGTATCCCTCAATTTCCAGCTCCTTTGTTCAGGCTAGAATACCTACAAGTCTTCCTTCGGGCTGGTGCGTAACTGAGTTTTGTCCTACTGACTAATTCTTCGCTCTAATTCTGGTCACCATCCCTAGGCACTTGGAACAGCACAGCAGAGCTCTGCTGGGGAAATGTGAGCAGGTCTCTCTGCTCTGCCATGGGGCACACATCCCCGGTTTCTGTCAAGCTGACTTTTCCCATGCCTGCAAGTAAGAGCTTGAGCCTCATCACAAGGCTGGTTTAAGGCTCATCCTCTTCCCCTCCCACTGCTCAGCACAGGATGACTCCAGTTCTGCTTTGTGAAGCCTCAACAACCCAGTCCATTCCATCGCCCTGTGCTTGCTTCCAAGCCTGGGGGCGCCATGCACTCCGGACCTGGAGGCCCCAATTCCATTTTCTGGAACTGTGTAACCCAGACTCCAGCAGGCAGCTGGCTCTGGAGCAGGACCCCACCAAAGGGGCACTGCAGCCTGTGCCTGGCTCTGCTGCCTTCCAGTTATGTCACATTTCCCATTCCTGTTTCCACCCTCGGTGCCCTCTCTCCAGTGCAGGCTCCTGGACTGGACAACAGCATTTCATGCCTAGACTTTTGCCCTGGTTTCTGCTTCTGCCCAGCTTCATCCCTCCTCCCCAGCTGCCCTCCAGTCTTTATTTCTCTTCTAACCAGAGAGCACCGTCCCACCCAAACCCTGGTATAGAGGTGTGGCAGCACCCTGTGGGGCTTAACTCCTAGGCAGACCTCGGAATAATTAAGGGGCCAGATGGATTCCTCCCACAGTTTGGCGGCCCTGGGAGAGCTGGGATGTGCATACATTACCCCTATAATCCTGCACACGGTGTTCTGACACCGCACAGCTCCTGTTTTCTTGCCATTCCAGGCAGCCTTAGCGTGCAGACAGGACCTTTGCCATGTCAAAATGCCTCCAAGCAGCAACCACCCATGTTGGCAGGCTAATAGGTTTCTATGGAATTTTGACAAGTCTTCAGATGAACATCAAACCATCTCAAATCTCCTGAGGGGCTAAGAATTAAAAAAAAAAAAATAAATCCCACACCAAACTGATTTCACATTTCAGGATTCCCTGCAGCTTTGTAGCTAATTTAGAATCTGTTGATCCTGGTGCCAATAAATAGTTTAAACTATCTCTGTGCTCAGACTTGGTTTCATCCTCAGGTTAGCATAGGTTGTTTAGCTAGCAAGTAATCCAACAGTACATATAGGAGAGATATTTGTGCATATTTTTTCCATTAAGCAGAATGTTTCACAGTAGCTAAACATTTCTCTGGAAATCTTGCTTTCTCTGAAGCAGGTGAGTGCATTATTAATATATGTGCTAATGCACTGCCCCCCAGTGGAGTCAGAATCCTGTTCAGGAGACTGAGCTTTGCCAACCTTCATTTGTGAGGTGTGTAAAAAGAACACTCACATATGGTAAATCAAAACCTTCAATTAACCACTGATGGGGCACTATTAAACCTATTCAATTGTTTTTCATGGGCAGGATGATTCACATCCGATTTTAAATTTGCAGTACAATTAGTGCTGCCCCAGTATATCTCCTCTCTCAGCAAGCATTGCAGTTAGAGGGAACAGAAGGTCTTCACCTGTTTGTGGGTGATGCTTCACATTCCCAAGATTCTAGGAGGAGCTATAGGAGGTTCTCATTTTAAGAGAATAGCCAAGTCTAAAATGTCTTAAGGCCGATGAGGTATTACACATAACTATTAAACAGATGTCAGGACCTGTATTTATTCACTACAACATCCCTCGTCATCTGGTAGGAAAACGTGTCCCTTCTGTTAGGTAATAGAAAAGATTGTATTTATTTGATCATACTGGATGTTTCTGGAGATAACTTTAAATACTCTGGAGATACTTTAAATAATGGCTCTTTGTCTTCTGTACATCTTAGGATTGTCATTGCTTCCCTATCATCATTTAGTTTTTCCTACACAGAATACTATAAAACCTGAGGTTAGGTTCATGTTTATAGTCAGACTCATGGCATGTCCAAAGACTCTTACCAAAAAGCAGCCTTACAACACAATATATTTTTAAGCATGCAACTAAACATCTAGATGGTAAAAATCAAAGCCATAAGACTATGACACTCACTGTTGTGTTACTTATTCTCTGGTGTCATGTTCTTGATTTTTTCCATAGTGCTCTGCCATATTTCCATCACATCATCTCTGTGTCAGGACAGAATAGTGCTTCTGAAACTTCACCTCCAGGTTTTCTTGTGCCTGTGTCACTGGCATGGGATGAGGCAGTAGATGTGCTTATGAGTGATAAAAATACCTTTTCTTCTCAGCAACTTAGTTGGATTGTAGCACCATGAGAGGCTTCTGAATCAGCTAAATGACCAATTAATAGAGTGGGGAGAAGAAGAAATATAAAGCTGATTTGAAAAACAGTATATTTGAAGAGAACGTGGCTGGGGTCAGCAGCTGACCCTGGTAGTGCACAGGGGAAAAGCATCACCTGGCATAGCACTAGCAGCAGGAATATGCTTCCTTTCTGCAAGATATATTTTCTGAACACCAGATGAGCTTGCCTTCCAGGTCATTAGTTTGCTAGCTAGAACTCCCCACTTTGCCTGTGCTTTCTGGAGTGCTTGCTGCCAGGTCAGCAGGTGGCAAAGTTTGGCCTTCATTGCAGGTGGCCTGCAGCATGTGCAATGGTTTCCAGTTACCTCAGTTCCCAGGTATCAAGGCTGAGGTACCAGTGGGACCCATGGAAAGCAGCCCCACACCTGCCCTAGGGCAGCCATCCTGACAAGAGGCTTGCTCAGCTACCTGCAGCGAGCAGCCCTGGACTCCACTGGCCCCTTCTTTCAAGATGAGTCCTCGCAGCTATTCCCTCTTCTGTAAAATCACAGCAGAGACACTGCACAAATTAAATATGCAATATATCCTTAGTAGGTAGTACTTGGCTCCTAAGCTCCCCTTGACAGAAGGCTTTAATTCCTAATAAAGAGGGTAGCAATGGAATCCTTGGACTTCAATTTGACAATATGGACAAACATTTGACACTCATATGCATAAAGAACATGGGACAGGTCCTACAGGTCACATCAAAAGAGCAGCCACTGAATTGAAGACTCCTGCCTGGTCTCTCAAAACCAGTCTTATTTAAGTGAGTGTCTTGGGCTGCAAGTTGCAAGGACAAGTGGGTGAGCTGGAAAGCTCAGAGACAAGTGCCATGCTGGAAGGCAGTAGCTGTTCCCAAACAGGCAGGGTGCAGTCACAAGGCTGCTGCTTCATGGGAAGGAGGTCAAATGGTTACTTCCACAAGGTGACACCTTGTGTGGCAAGGAGGTGGTGTTTCAGTTTTCCTGAGTCATGTGATGGTGGTCTTGGGAGAATAGGCATGGAGAGATAGGTCAGGTCTTTTTTAGACCAACTGACAGACCTAGAAAAAATAAACATCACAAACCTAGTTCATTCATCAGGTCCAGAATGCACCAGTAAAATCTATGCTAACTGCAAGGCAGAAGCAAGAGCTCTTGGATCAATCTTGTTATGCTAACAAATCCCTCCACATGAGAGAAAAAGGTGGTAAACACCTGTGGAGCATGGTGGGGGGGGGGGGTGTTGCCTGGGAACAAAGTGACAGGCTGTAAGCTCCTGCAGAGAGGAGAAAAAAGGAGAAGGCAAGGAGAAAACAAAAAAAAGAAGTCATTAGCACCTGTGTTGTATTTTAAAATATATTATTACATTTCTGGTATTTTGTAATTAACCCAAGTTAATTGTGAGCTCTTGGTTTGCATATTTCAGCCCAGAGGATAACCAGTTTTTAAAGCTAGCTTGCTACCTTGAAAGGCTCAGCTTGACATAGCCTACTAATGGGTTTATCAGATAAGGTACCACTAGGCTTAAAGCACTCCTTAATTAGGAATGTAAACACCTTCATTAAAAAAGAAATGAGGGCCTCAGAGAAATTATGAAGAGATTTTATGATTATCAACTCGAAAGAGAAAGTCTTCCAACAGAGAAACCCATTTCTCCCTCCTCTAGGAATGGAAGCAGCATACTTTGTAATTGCAACCCTACCAAGCACATTTACAATAGAGATTCCACTGCACTAGAACATTCCCAGAGTTTTGGGTCATCCTGGCTGAACAGAGATGTGAAGGACAGTCAGCCTCTCTGGAGGCATGTGTGTGTAAATAGACATGTTTGTGTACATACTCATGTAGGATGGCTGCTAGCTCTCCCTAGCCAAGGTGGTGGTTGTTCCTTCTCTTGCCTGTACACGTGGTGGTTGGCATAAATAGCAGCCTCAGCAGGCCATAGCTCGCCAGTACCCACAGATATGGGGGATTTGGTTGCTTAGGCATGTTTCTCTGCCCAGCACTGGGACTGGGAGCTGTGTTTTGGCCTCTGTGCCCCATGCCCTCACTGAAGCCCCAGGGAGGCCCATGCCCATGAGATGGGTGGGTGGATGGGGCACATGGCAGGCTGCTCCCATGGACCATGCCCCAATCCCCTGCTCGGGGCCCCGAGGGCCACAAGCCCTGGCTGGTGCTCCAGGCCCTGTGCCGGGCCCTGCAGCCGCCTCTCCCCCTGGGCACCCCGGCACGGCGCCTGCTCGCTGTGTGGCCCCTGTTCCCAGCGGAGAGCTTCCCCTCCCTCTGCTCTCTCTCCCTGCTCTTCCCAACAATGGTGGCCTGGGCAGCTTGGGATGTAGTTTTGAATTTAAGTGTAGCCAGCCTTTAGTTTACAAAAATAATAAGTCCCCTTCAAACACAGTTATGTAAAAAGTAGAATAATAAAAAACTTAATGTTTGTTGGCAGCATACGTATCCCTTTGTAAGACAGAGGCCCATTGACAAACAAGAGGCTTTTCTGGGACTCTAACATGAAATACCAAAGTATACACGGGCACGACATAATACTGCCTCCATTACCTTTGCCAAACAGTGAAAATGCTGCACCATTGTTTAATGCACTTGTACAAGGAAGGAGAACTCGTGGCCAGGACCCTCCTGATAGCATCCTGTCCATGCAGAGACCTGCTCTGCAGTACCTCCAGAGGCACCACCATGCTCTGCTGCATCTCTCTCCCACTGCACCCCAGCTGCTGTTCTCTGTGCCAGTCAGATGCAGTAATTCAGATGTTTTTGTGTAAACCATGGAAAAACCGGAACTGTGTGTTGACCTCTCTAACAATATTTGGCTTTTAGTTAAGAAATGCAAATGTACTGTAGAGCTAAGAACAGACATTATTTGTTGAATGGTCACCATGGGACTTTTATTCCATTTACAATTTCAATAAATTCTGTCAATGGCCACTGCAGGATTTCACCTCAGTTCCTTCCTGTAAAGTATTTCTAAATTTCAACCATTATTGTATTTAAAGAATGACAGTGTCTGCACTGTGCTAAAAATCATCTGCTTCTCAAATATTATGATCTTCAAAGATAATCAGCTGCTTGCAGGAACAGACCCTGAGGAATGGAAGTGTGAACTCAAATCCTTATTGGTCCTAATAATGAAAAACAAGCCTCAAACTGTTCTTACTATGTTACTTGTCAGCTAGAAGAGTAAAGCACAGCTAAAAGGAAAAAGTGTTAGAAAAGCACCATCATTGCTTTGGTAGTTTGTATTTTCCTAATAAGTTTTTAATTTTCTGTTCCAAATGGAAAGCAATACTTGTCTGAGGAAAGCTTCTGAATCAAAATTGCTTCCATATCAGCAGTTTTACCTTGCCCCTTGAAGCAAAATTTCAAAAGCAAGTTTCCTGTCCCTTGGGTAGGAGTAGATGGGGAAACTTCATAGGAAATGGTGACGGAGAAAGCGCTGAGCAGATGTGGCACTGAGACAATACATCAGACAGTGAATGACTGTGTTGCTGCTCATTAATTCTCACCTTAGAAATACTAGGCTGGGAAGTCTAGGATGTTCACTTGCAATTTTTCATGGTGATGTAAGATCCATCTTCTCACTATTTCCATGGAAAACTCAGATGCCCTCTGGCAGCTGTGAGCTGGCAGCAGGCTGAGCTCACCTGGGCAGTGGAGCAGGAGATCTGCTGGGGAGGATGGGATGCAGCCCTAATGTGCCCCCAGCACCACCACCACCACGTTTGCCAGTGCTTTTCAAAAGAAAAGCCCAAGCCCCCCGAAAAAAAATACCTAAGCAAGGAAACCAGAAGGAGTAATAGGACTGTTGTTGCACTTTCTGGCAGACATTAGGAGAAGCTGAAAATAATCAGGAAGTCTTCATGGAAATCACCTTAGGAAAACAAGCAGAGGTGGAAAGCAAGCCTGTACCATTGAGGAGAATCATTCTGGGGACTGGCCAAAACATTCAAGATTTTTTCTCAATTTTTTATATATATGTATAGATATATGTATGCATATGTATATGTGCATATATATATGTATATAGATATCAGAATTAAAAAGTTTCTGGGGTTTTTTACTTAATTATGCAGCAGGGAACATCACAGATTGATTGATTGATTGAGATTATTTATTTATTTATAGTAAAACACCAACAAGAAAGTAAAAGGGCCTATGTAACTTCTGCAGATCAGGGCAGCCTTTTGACCGGGAGAGATGCAAATCTGCTCACATTTTTGCCCTAATATTTTCTTGTTTGTATAAAGCAGCACCAGCTGCAGTAGCCTCCATGGCAGGAGGTCATGAGTGCCTTTTCCCTACTGTATGACTTCCCCAGCCAAACACCAGTCTATCTAGCATGAACATCACTGATGTGGATGTGTTGTGGTGGCAGGTTGTGAGATTAATTAATTACCGTTTTCCTGCCCAAAAAATCCATCCTATGCTCACTCCCCTCTCACCTCCACAGGTGGCTTGGGGCAGCACGGAGAGGAGTTGCCTGTGAGCCATGTGCCCTGAGAGGACTTTGGAGCGGGAATGGAGACCACAGTGGCTCTCCAGCAGTCCCAGCCTGGCAGAGTTAGGTTTTGGAGGGATGCTGCTGTCAGATAAAACCAATGTCAGCCCAGGGGAGAGGCTGAATCAGGTCCATGCCAGCAGCAAGGGGGCTGGGGCATAGCTGGCTCAGTACCAGCCAGCAGCATGTGCACTATGGGAACCCCAGGGTCCTCTCAGGCCCTGTTAGTGCCCCCCTTTCTGCAGAAATGTGTGTCAGTCCTGCAAAGTGTGTTAGAAGAGCCTTTCCTTCTTGCCTGCTTTTGCTTTGTTCCGGCGTGGTAGCCTCTTTTTCCCCAAAAGACCTTTTCATAAAGTTAATGGCCCGCCTACCCGAGAGCTGATCCTCTTTATGTGAGATTCGAATATCAACTTCCAGAGTAGTTTCCAAATAAGCAAATCTGTAGGAGATGGATGGCTTCTCATTAGGTTTGATTGTCCCCAGGTCCTCAACACACAGTACCCCTATTAACAAATTAAAGAATCTTTTGTCTCCTCTTGTCAATACTGTTCCCACTGGAAAAAGTCTTGTTTCTGTGCCAAATAAATCAATTATTTTTCTGACAGGGTTGCCAGATCACAGGGCAACTAAAGTTTTATGTGTAGTTTGGGCTGTTCTCACTGCCTTTTGATGTTTCAGGTACAAAGGGAGAATAGAGTTGTATCATTTTAGCACTTTTTACATCTTTCTGAAGAAATTCTTAAGGTATTTGCAAGGTCAGAGTGACAAAGAAACAGTAGAAAACAGTATAGTTGGTGTTGTCCTACAAATGTAATAATGTTCCGTACAATATTTTTTCACAACAATGCAAACTGTAATTAAGGCTGCAAAATAGCTTTCTTCCATCATCTCTGTGTTTCCATTTACTTTTAATTCACTGAGTTTATTCTGTCCCTGAGCATGCAGTGCCATCATTGTCATTCAGTGATAGGCTTCCCTCCTGAAAGCAAAACTCAGACTGCAACTTTTTTCAGAAGTCTGGAGCCAGACTGAACTCTGCTACTGAACTCTGAAGCCTGTGAGGCCCTGCAGTGAGGATTATATGCTTATCTCAGTTAAGAAGGATTTAGCACCATCAGGAGCATACAGAGATTATCTACTGAGCTCATGCAAAAAACTGTGATAATCTATGGAAAAGGTGGTTTGTGAGGTTCCTCCCATAAACCCTGGGAACTAAGGGTAAGTGCTGGGTTTGCTGGTGGCCCTGTGAAAGACTTGAAATGTTCCCACCTTTATTGATATGAAAACCTTTGTCTTGCATTCTGCTGTTGTTAGCTGGGGTCTTGGATGTAGATTAATGACTGATACCAATTTGTCAGCTACTTAGGGATTACATTCCTAGCCACAGACCCAATAACCAAACTGCTGCTTAGGAAACCCCAGAAAAGAAATGTGCATAGGCCTATCGGAACTGGCAAAGTTATTTGAGACAATGGTTGTGCCTTTCCCTGTCACAAGGTTTTCTGTCCTTGAAGTATATCTACATCAATGATGAAACTAAAGAAATACAGAGAGACCAAAAAAACCCCCCATTTGTCTGTATGAGAAACATATCTGTGCTTCAATCCACATGTTTGTTTTCCTCCTTTTTTCAACTGTACTTCAAAAACCAAAAAAGTCTATTATAGGAAATTATTTTTCCTCTGTATTACTTACTGAAGCCAGAGAATTATAAGAACATGTAAGGTCATCCAATGAAAGCTGTGAGCTTTAGCTTAGTCCACCAGCTGTGGTAACCTCATTGTTTGCACATTTCATATATTTACTCTGATTATAATCATGGAAGCTGTAAATAAATTATGGCAGTGCTACGTAATAATCTAAGTAAATTATCAAATTCAAAGGCTAACTACAATGAACAATGTTTTTTCTTGTTTAGACAGCACAAACTAAGCATTTTCTACCTGTTGGTTTATTTGTTTAATTACTTATTTACTTATGTATTTGTACCTACCAGTTCTTGATAGGAGCCCACAAGGACTGTATGGAAAGACTTTTAGCCTGAAAGAAGTATTTGAGTAATAGAGTTCCAGTCATCTCTTTTTTCTGTTCCCCAACTTTCTGCCTTGCATCTACAGGAAAGTAGCTGAGACAGGGAGTCTCGAGCATTTCTTGCTGTGGTTGCCACTGGGGAAATAGTCTTCCTTTTCTTGTCATCTTACGTGTATATTCTCACCAGCTATTAACGAATATGCCCAAAAGACAATTATAGCTGTAATTAGCAACCCCCGCTAGTCATGACGAGACTTGCTGTGTGTTGCACACCTGATCCACAAAGACACCGTCTGTGTTTTACACCTCCTCTCTGGAGACACCCACACGTCCCAAACAAAAACACAAATCAGGATCTCTGGAGGGCTTGGCAGACAAGCAGCCAGAGATCCCAAATTCCTTAGGAGTGATACCAGAGTCCCAGCAAAAATTACACCTCCAGCTCCTTCCTGCTCACTGCTTCATGCCATCCCACAGGAGAAAGTAATTTACTTCAGCTGAAGGAGAATAATTCATTAAGAACTAATTTATTTTAATGATTAGGAGCCAGAGTCTGGTCACTCTTGTTCCTCCTTCTTGGCAGAAGCTGGCTGGTTGAACATGCCTTCACAGGTGTCAGCTAGAAACAAAAGTGATCTTGGCACCAGAAGACCCCTTGTTGTGTGGATGGGATTAATGAGTGACAGGTAGCATGGTGCACATATAACTTATCATGCCTGAAAACTGACAGCAAGCCCTAGAGCAGCCTGGCATATCTTGGTAGGCACCTTCAGGTACCTCCCCAGCTGAGTAAAAACCTGTGGCCCTACTGCAAGAAACCTCCTTCATCTCCCTCCTCCCACTCCCAGGTTCACTCCTGTGTTATAAAAGAAGTGTTTTAACACCAAAGGAAGAAAAACCCCAACCAAGCAAACAAATAAAACCAACAGAAACAAGACAGCCAATTTATGGCAGGTACTTGAATAGGATGATGAATACCAAAATTTAACTTTTTTGATATTGCAATTAGTGGGAAAAGTCTCCCCTGGAGTTCTAATCTAGCACTTTGAAATGGCTTTCTCCAGTTATAAGAAATATTTCCCATATGCTTGACATATTGCTGCAAAAAATGAAGGAATGCAGGGGAAAAAAAGTATGTTTACATACAAAACATACCCCACATGCATATTTATATTGAGAGAGAAAAATGTTTTATTTATGTATGTATAACTTGACACTTTCCACATTTTATGTAAATAAATGCCAAATGAAGAAGATTATATTGAACATTAGTGGGCTATACTTCGTTTCCATTTTTCAAATCTGGCTATGATTGCATACAAGTACCTCAATCAGTGAACATCTGGGTGGCTTGAGAGCAATTGAAGCGTGGTTTTGCTCTAAGATATACTCTTACTGTAAAGTTACAGATTCAAGATTTACTGGTGAAATTTTTGGTTCTCAGCAGCCTCAGACCAGATTTATAATAAATGTGATCATTTAGCAGTATCAGTGGGGCCTTGATAATACTAATATCTAAGGTCTGACAAACTCTTTTATAATTAGTGTACAGTTTAACATACATATGCATTATGACAATATCCTTGGAACTTTTCCAGGCAACTGCACTGCCACAGACAAACCCTTCATCCACCTTCATGTCTGACACTTTATACAATGGAATTACTATTTTCCATCTCTTACCTCCAGATTTAGGACAATTTATTTCTGACTCTCTTTTGTTTCTAGGTTTCAAAGTGCAATTTCCTGCACAAACGAATATATTCATAATTCAGGTTGTCCACCCACCCACCCAGTTACCTGTCTCAGCTAGCCCAATTGCTGGAAGGAACATATAAAGCAAGTTCACAGCTTGATGCTGGAGTGATATAATCTTTGCTTAATCTACTTAGTGTTTAAAAATGTAAATGTTTGCAGCTATCTCAAATACTAGAGTGCTGCTCTCATGTGAGTTGTATGCTCGAATGCGGCACAAAGCAGTAATTGTATTCTTCTGGGAGGCTAAAAGTCTCCCAGCGTCTGAGACGCGGAAAATTGAAAGAGTAGCTTACATCTGCTAGGACCAGAATGTTGCAACTGTATCTCAAACACTTGCAATTTGAAGCTCTAAAAGCCCCAGGGCATATTATGTGCTGTAACAATATAATTAAATAGTTTGTATCAAGCTAAAAAAGAAAAAAAAACAATTTGTGCCTCCTTTTCCTGTCTTTTTCACCTTTGAAAGAAATCCAGCATTTGAATATGGAACATTAGCTCTTATTCAAAATTAATCATTTTAAGAAATAAATAATAATAAATAAATATAAAAATAGTGAATAAATAAATAAATAGCAATTAAATGTGTTTGTAACATTGATTCTAGCCTTTCTTTTTCCCAACTCTTTTAATAGCCTTTCTAATATAAGGTTTGGCTCCTCCCTTCGGTTTAACTTCTTAAATCTGCAGTTTGCTTATCAAGACCAAAAAGCAGCTGATGCTTGCTAAAGAAGGGGAAGCAGCTCTGGGCTTTCTCAGGGCATCCACAGGAGCCAGCAAGCAAAGTGCACCCCTGGTGTTGTGACTGCCCACACTGCTTGCCTTTGGTTCACTCCCTGGCTCTCCTTTGGCTGCTCCATGCGGATCTTCCCCAGACAAACCTGAGGTGGTGTGGTCAAGCACCAACTGGTGTGGACACAAGCCAGGCTACTGACCCCCAGCCCTCATTCAGTGGTCAAGACACAGGCCTCCATTCCTCCTGGGAGGATTTCTCAGCAAGCCAAGAGGTGCCAGAATTCAGACTGGGTTCCTCATCTTTCACAGATTTTTGTAAATATGGCAAGACTGGATTCCCTCCTGCCATTATCTTCTCAAAGAGAGGAAAGAGGTGTGTGGTAAGGGTGTGTGGTGCCTGTGTGTATGCACGACTGCACGTGCACATCTCCCCCTCTTTGTTTAGACCTCTGGGCATTGCTCCCATGTAACCTTTGTTCTGCTTATGAGCCCTTCTGTTCTTATTTTGGCAACACACACAAATATTTACTCATGTTCATAAACAATCACCAATTCTATCTTTTCAGGTAAAGTATCAAGAGAGCATGGCTCACCTGGGTGAACGTAAATGGACTCACGTGTTCCCTTTCCTGATGGTAGGTATTTCTGTGTGTACATGTCCTTCTAGTGTGCAAAGATAACAGGGTTCTGCTTGGGGGTATTCATAACCTCCTGTGAATTGTGGCAGAGCTACACATGACCTAGGGACTGAACCTCAATCCAGTGATCATTTCCATTCCATAAAACACCTGGGAATGTGCTGTTTAAAGCTTGGCTGCTAGGGAGGAGGGGGAAGGAGAAGGACCCAGGATGGAGCAGAGACAGAAGGTGCTAGAAGAGCACATTAGCCTGGGTGTCACATGAAGCACAGCCCTATTGTGGTTGAGGCCCGAGGCAGCGCATTATCTCTGGCTGTTATAGTTGTCCCTTGCAGTCACATTTATGAAGGCTCATTAGAGCTGGGAGTGATGAGGGTGTGAGCTCTGGCATTTGCTTGTGCGGGAGAGCATGTCAGGTAACAGGCCAGGAACCGTGGCCTTCAGTGTTTTAAGGAGTGGCAGTGCCAACAAGCATGAATGCCAGTCTCTGAGAAACTCTTGGAAGTACCTGGTTGCTGAAACCTGCATCTGCTTCCACTTAAATAGTGTCACCACTTCTGCTGCTGAGCTTTCACAGTGCAGTGCTGGGCCTGCTGCCTGTAGAGCCACAGCAGCTGTGCAAGGGGAGGGGGTGAGGCATGGAGGACGATGGCAGTGGAAGTGACAGTGCTCTGGAATGCTCTCTGGTGACAGGTCTCCCTGGTGTACTCCGCCAGTGCCGAATACTCCAACTGCGGTGAGAATGAGTACTACAACCAGACCACTGGCATGTGCCATGACTGCCCCAAGTGCGAGCCGGGTGAAGAACCTTACATGGTAATTCCAGCTTCTGCTGCTGCTGGGGGGAACACATCAAGCACCAAATGCAAAAACCCAAATACTTTGTTATGTGGAAGCAAAGGGTGGGAAAGCAAATGGGGAAGGCTATAAGGAATGCTCCTGAGCAGGAGCACTCACACCTCCAAGTGTGCTGTGGGAGCAAGGCATCTTGCATGCATGCCAGCAATCCACATCCCAGGAACATCCTGTTACAAGGGATACTGTAAAAACTGAAAGGTAGAAGTTCCATACACAGTCTCTGCCAGCCTGTTCTCATCTCAGCAGTTACTTAGAAACTGATGCTGGCATTCCAACACAGAGTGATAAATTGGTCAGTCTGGTCTGCTTGCTGGCCCCTCACACTGACAAGTTAATTTTGCTCTCCCACTAAGATATTTTGGCACTAAAGGAACTTGAATGTTTCTGCAATATTTTAAATTATGGTTCCTAAGTAACTTTTTGATTTACAGCAGATAATTGTTGCTTATTAAAAAAAATAAATTACTGAAATCCTGTTTGGTTTTAATGGGATAAACATCCTGTTCAAGCATTTCACACAGTTGGTAGTCCCGAACAATTATGTTTGAATAATAACCAGTTTGGTTTAGTTTTATTTAATCTAAACTTAATGTTCAGCTGGGACATGTGAGTTCAGAGGTTACAAAATCTCATCCAAACATTGCCTTTTGGACTGTTCCCTCTGGGGTCTTCTAGCCTGAAACTGCTGATAGCCCTGCTGCAGCTGTGTTTCTCCTGTAGGAGTCTTCTCTACTCTTACATTTTTAGTTCACTTTCTATCCAAGCAGCAGCTGAAATTCACTTCCACAGTTTGCTGGACTATGATAGAAGTAGTATGGAGGGCCACTTGCAAGCAGTATGATTGATGCTCCAGTTCCCCTTCTCCCTCACCTGCACACAGTGTGCTGCATCCTTATGTCCCTGCATGTTCTCTTTGGGATAGACACTATCAGGCCAAACGACAGACTCCTCCCCCTCGTGCTGCAGAGCCAAGGGGAAGGCTGGGAACATTCTCTTTAGCTAGAAGTTGGTGTGCAGCACAAGACTGCTTTTGAGTGACTGTGTGTTGTTGCAGACATGTGGATATGGCACCAAAGATGAGGACTATGGCTGTATCCCCTGCCCTTCAGAGAAGTTTTCCAAAGGAGGTTACCAGATATGCAGACGGCACAAGGACTGCGAGGGTTTTTTCCGAGCCACAGTCATGACACCTGGAGATCAGGAGAATGACGCAGAGTGTGGTCCTTGTCTCCCAGGGTAAGGACTTATCCATGGATCTTTGCTCTACCCAAGGCACTGGGAAGTACTTTCCTAATGTCCAAGTCTCTGACAGCCTCTCCATGTCAAAGCTGACTATAGGTACAATACTGGTAAATTATGCTTTTTCATCTCTGCTAAAACAATACATTTAAATGTTTCAAAAGCATTGGTAAGTTTAATAAACACAGAATCATAAAATAGGCCTGGAAGGGACCCTAAAGATGTTCTTAATCTTACTGAAGTCTCACTGAAGAAATAGCTGCTTGGAACAACTAGAAACCCTATTCTCTTACTAGAAATGGAAAGGGAACAAGCACAGGTGTGCAGTGCCATTATAAACACTCAAAGAAATCCAGCTTGGCCTGCAGCTGTAGCTTCAGAGGGCTACCTTCTCAGTCCTGCCTCCTACATATGAGCTGCATGAGAGCACCTGAAATACCCTGTAGGGTCTATGCTGGCACTACAGATTGTTTAGGGGTATAAAATATCTCCTCTCCAGATGTGAACAGCAGGCACATTTGTCAGTAGTTGACAGCATTAACTAACATAGCTGTTCAGTGAGATTTACCAAGGCATTTTAGTCTCTGGGGTCCTTTCTACACAACAGAAGGGAGTCTAAGGAGCTGTTAATGTAGCGTGCATAGTGTTTGTTCAGAACCAAAACAAGTTTCAGGGCTGGCTGAAGGGGCTTAAAATAGGGGGCTGTTTATTAAGTCCACCTTTGTAATGTTCTCTTATACTCAGTATAATTCTAATAATGTTGAGAAAGAAATTGCTACATTAGATATGTATATCCTCAATAATATTACATCTGAAAGTCTGCAAACCCAAGCATATATTTACAGTCAATTTTTTTTTTTTTTTTTGTAGGGTAAGTACCCCAAAATACAACTTCACCTTACCTACCTGCCTTACCTACCTTTTCAGTTTCTGCCACTATTTCTCTTTGGTTTAGAGACACTTGGCTTTTGTTCAGTTTGCAGATGCAAAAGAGAAACTGCCTATAGCACAGGAAAGCCTCTTAAAGAGGCCCTGCTTCCAGGTTTATTTTATCAGTAAGTCTGTGAAATTTTCACAGTTTACAAATAAAATGAAGGACTTGTCTAGCTGCCAGCCAAACAGACTGATGCTGTGACTTAAAAAAAAAAACTCCCTCTTAACTTCCCCTCACCTATCATAAAGAGCAATAAACTTAAATAGTGGTCACAGTTGCTGTTTTGCAATTTTTGTCAGGACTAATGAGGTTACCCAGGTGGGAGCAGGGTGCTGGCTGAAAATAATCAGCTTGCACAGCTGGTGCTTGGGGAGAAATCTCAAAACATCGTGTTTGCACAGGTGTAGCCTGTAGCAGAAACTGGTCTGTCGGAATCTGGCTGTGTGCCGCTCCTCCTGTAACGCTCAGGTCCTGGGATTGTTTGGCAAAGCCAGCAGCTAAGGAGAAACACCCTCTCAGCCCAAGACTGAATAGATGGAATTCTCAAGATAAACTAAATATGAGCTAAAACAAGCTCTGAAGCTGCCCTGGCTCTTCATGCTACTTAGAGTCCCCAGAGTTTGCTCCTGTGTCTTGGTGGGGGAAGTGCAGAGCCTGTGTGTCAGAGCAGAGAGCTGGTGAGTAGCTGATTGTCCTTATTGTCCCCTGTGCCACACAGACAGCCAGGTACCAGGGTGAGTGGCAGCTCGCAGGGTGCTCCCTTGCCTGGGCAATAAATCTCAGAGAGCCCCTGAGTGGATGTGAGGGATAAAAACAAGGTTTCCATTTTCAGAGGACTGCTTCCATAGCACACTGCAGACCTGCCCAAGGTAACAGCCCACATGCTGCTGTTTGTACTTATGGATATCTCATCCCTTTGCTTTTTCACCACCTCAGTAAAGAAGCCTGAGGAAAAGATGAGCATATGGCTCCTTCTGTACAAAAGTCTTCAGACAAAGTACCACTGAACTGGCAGCCTTTTTCAGTGCTTACAAGAGCCATCCTCTGTAATTTATCTTAAAATAAGCCCTGGAAAATTATATACTTTTATATTCTTTTTTTCACTCTTACTGATGACCAATTCTAGGGAAGAAAGATACCTTTGGTACAAGAGGAGAGGTCACCTCCTTCTTCTTTGTGTTCCCTCTCATATAAAATAAAAATAACATTGTCATGCTCACAAGAAGTGTGCAAGACAGAGAAGATATTAAAGGCTTAGTTCCAAAGCTGTGATCCTGAAAACCAAAGTCCAGTTGCCAGTGAACTCTAGAGGTACCTAGACTGAAACCTCCTGAGACACTGCAGGCTTTGTCCTCTGCTCCCTGCCCAGAAGATCTTCTATCATGTCAAATAGGACAGGTTAAGAACATGGAAATTAGGTGTGACTCAGACTGTTTCCCTCAGTGGGGTGATCCATTAGGTGTTCCTGGAGCGTGACTGAGATCACAGCTGACTACAAGCCGCAGTGGCAGGTCAGAGCGAGAGTCCTTCCAGCCTGGTCGTCTGTCTTCATTCAGTAGCAGCCATAAGGAGTAAGAAAAAGTCAAGTATAAACAATACATATCCCTTATGCTGTCCCAGCACCTATTTTCAGCTTGGGGTAAGCTTCCAGTCCCCTCAGAAGATAGAATTGCAGTGGGATCATTTTCTCTTTAAATGCAGACAGAAATGCCTCTGCTACTGGCTCTTCTCCATTTCTCGTGTTTGCCGATGGCTACAGCAAATGCGGGATCAGTTCTCTGAGAGGTTTTAAGGGAAGGAGTGAATGCTCCTCTGCTTTCTGCATGGAAAAGTTTAGCCAGTGAATTTCTAATGAAACTGAGTCCCACCCTTGCTGTTCTGGATAAGGCAACAGATGCCTCCACCAAGGATGCTCCTCTTTGCTGCCTCTCTGCAGATTATCCCCTGCTGAGTACAGCACCCACCCCTCTCCACCTCCTGTCCCAGGCTCCCTGTTCCCGTGGGAGGGAAGGCCTAAACCTGGGTCCAAGTCCCTGAATCTGGAACAATACCACCAAGGTTGGCCCAAGATAAGCCAGTACAGTGTTAAGCAGGAAAAGAAGTCCATTTTACAGTCTAGCCTCTATTCTTGGATTTTTCTTTAGCCCCTCCAAACCTGAGCCTGGCAGGTACCAAGGAAAGAAAGGATAAACATCATAGTGGAAGAGTAATACTGTGAAAATTTGTTTTGTCATTAGTGGGTCACTTCTCCATAGTTGGTGATATAAAGGTATCACGTATTTCCAACATTACCTTTAATATCTGGTGCATTGGAAAGTGGCCAGAAGCACAAATCTGTTGCCAGTACTTTGTGTGGGTGAGTCACTAATGCAACTGCAGTTTCCTGCTCATGTGGATGAATGATTGCCTGCCATGAGCATCCTCTTCGGTTTCCTTTATATGTCCTCCACCATTCTGCATGGTGGTGAAAACCAAGAATTATTCCACCAGCTTGATTTAGTAAGTGTCAGGAGGATTGTTTGTCTTTCCTAAACCAACACAGCTATTAGACTGTGGATCCTAACTGTCCTGTATTTTTCTTCATAGATTTATATGTATCTTTGGGCTTCCACTCTTTTGTTTTGTGGTTTGGCAGCCTTTTCCTGTGTATTTGTTAACTGCTTTGCAGCCTAAAATTATGTAGGCCCCCATAAGAGAGGAAAGATGAAGTTTTGCTCCTGAGAGTTAGGTAGAGTGGCACATGGGGCACAAGAGATTTTTGAAGGAAGAAGCAAGGATCCATCTTTTAAAACCAGCAAGAAAGAAATGAGGAACGATGAGTAGTTCCCCGGCTCCCTGAGTTTCCTCCAGTCCCTGTCTTCCCTTTGCTGCATCACTGTGTATTCCATTTCCTGGACCTATATCTCTTATTTGCCATTCATTAATACACCAAATGATTTGGGTGGACGGTTTCAGCAGTGATTTCCTAACAATGCATATATTTTCCAGAAAAAAAACATACTTTACATGCATAGACAGGTACATATGAGCAGAAAACAGATCCACAATTGCATAAAATTGCATAAAATGTTTTATGTAGTGTTGAGTTCCTGTCTACACAGAATAGATTATGAATTTATTCATCTCTTCATTAAAATATGTAGTGATTTACAAGTGATTTATAAAGACATATCCATAACATCAACAGTATGATGTTACATCAACATATGTATGATTCTGATGTAATTACTCATTAGGATGCATATGGATCTAACTCTTAAGTAGCCAATTATCTTATTTCAACACTAGCTTTATTAGCAGCCCAAAAGTTCAAATTATGAAAACCTTTCTGACACACTGTAATTCCACTATCAAGGACTAATTTATAAACAATACAGCAAGGAAATTAAAAAAAAAAACCCAAACAAACCTGTAAAACCTAATCTGACTTGCCCTGTGAGGGTGGTGTTTTTCCTGTATTTTTTATTATGATCTGGCTCAGATTTGGTTCTAAGATTACAGAGATTATTCTTACAGTGTTTGTGAGTAAAATTAGCCAGCCATATCCAACTGGTGGTCTTGCTTGAAAGATTACTGCTTCAAAAAACTGCATTCTCTTATTTTGAAAAATCTTGTTTCAGGGCATGCTGTAAACTGCAGCTTGGACTCAGCAGGGAGACTAATGTTGTTTTAGGCAATATTACCACTTCTTGTCATGTCTAGAGGTTTGATTAATTACATATTAGGAGGAAAGGAAGAAGAGAAACACAGTCTCCATTCAGGCAATTTGAAAAAAAAAAAAAGAATAATCTTTGCCTCAAATTGCTTATAAAAGTTTTTTTAAATGATTTTATCTCCATATAATTGGTTGCTGCTGAACCATGTTCAGTCATATCATATTAATTTGCACTGTTTTGCCTCTTCTTGCCCTTCACTGCAGTTACTACATGCTGGAAAACAGACCTCGGAACATCTACGGGATGGTTTGCTACTCATGCTTGCTGGCACCTCCCAACACCAAGGAATGTAAGTGTTCTGATATTTCTATGCATTTCATCTGGTTTTGACTTAAAATCATCTGGAAGCTTGATGTGAAGTCTTTCAGTGATGATAATTATGTTCAAACAATAAGCCCAGCTCCAGTTAAACAATTTCTGCTTCCAACTAGCTTTGCCAACAAAGGGAGGGAATGCTTATCATTTGAGGAAAAATCAGAATCTTTGATTTTAGGACCTACTACTGCTCATTTGCTCTCCAGTTTTCATCTGTTAAGATACACCATGCAAGACTTATTAGGATTACTTAACCAGTAAGTCCAGGAAATCCCGTGTCTGTGTTTTTTTTTTTTATTAACTGAGTTTCAGTTCACCTGGGAGGAAAACATGGGACAATTTGTAGATTTGTAATTTGTAGGAGTAAAAGGGCATCACACCTTTTCATATCCTTTGGCTGCAAAGTGATTCAAGGGTTGACATTGATGTCTGGTGGTCAGCACTGATAAGAAAATTAGTTCTGTAGATTTAATTGACAAAAGGGTCTGTAGTTTGCTAATTGAAGAAATCATGTATGAACGTGTGTGTGGCACCCTAGAGGTACCTGTTTGTTTGCATGCCATGTACGTGCAGTGCCTTATCCATCCTCATGCCATGGGGAGGAGGGACAGCTCACACCAGCCCTGTCCTGCAGAGGCAACCCCCCAGAAGCTGCTGTCTCCTATAGGGGGCAAAGGAAGTGAGGAAAAGAAAAGGAAAAATTAGGCTCTCTCTGAATGACCAAATTACTTTGACACTCCCTCAGAGAATCTGGAGAAGATCAGCACAAAAAGCTTTAAAACAAAATGACAACAAAAACCCAAACAAAGTGAAAAAATGAGCAGTTCCCCAGCAAAACTTGATGCATCTAAAACAAAAATCCTATCCATGTTCTCTTCTTTCAGACATCTTTGTAATGAAAAGGAATTGCAATATTTTGTCTGCTTGATTTGAAGGCAGGGGTTGAAAGTCCCAGAACATTTATTTATGTCCATAAATAGGAATTGCTTCATTCAGATGCTGCAGAACTGTTTATCACTGGAGCTCTGGGAAGCACTTTAAAGGAGGATAGGACACAAGCATCTACTACCTTTCCTACAGTTTAAGAGCTCAGAGGAGCAAGGGGTTGGTCACCACCTCACAGGGCTCCTGGTGAGCAGTAGCAGTCCAGAAGGAAGCATCTCCTCTGAGCTGTCTGCATGCCAAGGGACTGGTGTGTTGTACAGCTGCTCATCCTACTTGGCTGCAGAAACCCAGCCAGCCCTGAGATTGCCCTTCTGCCTGAGACAGTGGGAGTGGGTGAAGGGCAGGGTGAGCGTGGTTTTGGTGAGATAACATCTGTTTAGGAGGTGAGGTAAGGGTGCTAGGGGGGACCCAGATGTGAGATACAGGAAGAAGGTGCAGAGGTAGGGTAGTACTACAAGGGTAGGAAGGTCGTGGTTTAACCCCAGCTGACAGTCCAGCCCCAGGCAGCCAGCCACTTACTTCCCCCCACCCCAGGGAAGAGAAGGGTAAAAAGTGAGATAACTCAATGGTTGAGATAAAGACAGTTAAACAGGTAAAGGAAAAGCTACACACATCAGTGCAGAGCAAGGAATCCATTCTCTGCTTCCAATGGGCAGTTCAGTATTCAGCCATTCCTAGGAAAGCTGAGCTACATCACATGTAATGTGACTTGGGAGCACAAACACCATCACTCTGAATGCGCTCCACTTCCTCCTTCCCCATATGGTGGGATATCCCTGGGCTCAGCTGTCCTGGCTGTGTCCCCTCCCAATTCCTTGTGCAGCCCCACACCCCTCACTGATGGGGTGGGTTGAGAGGCACAAAAGGCGCTGTGTAAGCACTGCTCAGCAATATTGAAAATATCTCTGAATTATCAACCCCTTTTCGGTCACAAATCCAAACCTTAGCCCCATACTAGCTGCTGTTAATAACATTAACTGTACCCCAAACACACCCAGCATAGAGAGCCATGGTGGGACGTGGGGGGATAAGGTAAGAGGATGCAGATACACCTGGTTGCCCCACCGGTGGGAATAGAACCATGTGGGCTGCTAATCCATAGCTGGAAATTAATCCCTCCCTCAGCTCTGATGGGCTGTCTCAAACATGCTGAAATGGGTTATTAGTAGTATCAGACATGTTATAACTTACTCATTTGGGAAAAAACTACCAGATCCTCTGGCTATTACTCACCTAAAAGAAAACAAATCTTTGTCTTTTTGTGGGATATCTGGCAGATACAACAGGTAGTGTGTTTCTATAAAGAAAGTATGATCAGCAAAAGTGATCAACTACATGCAATTTTTAGCTTGATAAACACAAGAATAAGTATGTATTATCTTTGTGAGGAATTTAGGCAGGTGTGTAAACCATCAATTTGATTCTGTACTAAAATAAAAGAAAACATTAGTCCTAGAAGGACTAAATATTTCCATCTTAATCAAGTCCATGAAATCAACCATTTGATTACAAGTGTTCAAAAAGCAAGAAAGGGTCTCAAAATCCAAGTCCCTCAAACCAATAAGCTCAGGTAATTTGGTTTATGATATCTAAGTCTCCAGACCCCATTTGGCCTGGCAGTGCCCCAGTTCATAGGCATTAATTTGTACTCCAGTTGGAAAATCAGCCTTGCTGCAGGAACCCTTGAAATGCTCCCCGTTGCTGTGGAAGGCAGTGTAAAATCTGGTATTAGCAGATGATCTTTTTCACGCATTTCACTGTCATCAGATTACACCAGTCAGAGCGAAGAAGAGGTGACATGTTAGTGTTACACAACTGTGGAATTTTTTGAGGTTTGCAAATTCCAAACTCATCTAAGCATTGTGCTCCGAGCCCATAACCTTAACAAGAGGTTTCTTAACTGTTTCTGTCACAGGAAGGATAATACCAGTATTTTGGTGGGATGGTTTCTTTGTGCAGATCAACCTCTGCTTATTAACTGGCTGTTAGGATGGAGAACCCAGTACAAAAACTCCCAGTGGTCCCAGGAATCTTCTGTTCCTCTGATGAGACTTCAGAATAGCAATGAACAGCATTTAGGAGCCTAAACCCCACACTACAGTGTTGCTTCTCCCCCAGAGCTCCTAATTGCTCAGACTCTCCTGGGTACAGCACACCACCAGAGAAGGGTGACCCAGCAGGTCACAAGGAAATGAGAATCGCAAATTACCTAAAAGTAGGAAGCTTGGGGTGACAAGCTCTGAGTTTACAACTCTATACAGAAAAATGAGGGCAGATAAATCCCGTTTCAGGCCTTCATTAGAGCTGAGACAGGACAGGAGAGCAGTGGCGCTCTCCTTAGCTGTAAGCATTCCCTGCTGGGGAAGTGCCTGGACTATGTGTTCGTTACAGAAGGCCAGGTCCAGGGGTATGTGCCCCTGCATGGGAACTTGCTCAGGGAATTTATCTGATGACACATTTCATCTGGCAAAAAGTATTTGGGTTTGATCAAAGGGTAAGCAAATATCTTTCAGCTCAAATGCAGTCAATAAAACTTGAAATGGCCAAGGACACAAGATGAACACCCCACGCCCCAACATCTGGAAATATTAGTGTAAAAAGGACTGGAAGTGAGAAATTCCTTGATGGGCCTGTGTCACCTTGTTGGGTGTTTTTTTTCCCTCTCAAAGGACTTGAGACATAAATAGCACAAAATAGCATGGAAAAGAGGGGGAGGAAAGGGAGATAATTCGCAGAGGCCAGAGGTTTAATTGTGGCAAGCATGTCACCAGTTTATGGTGTTGAAAATCTCACTGGTTTGAAGGATCTGATACCTCTGTGATATCAGGTATATCAGATACTCTGTGATATCAGGTATATCAGATACCTTTTATCAGATAAAAGGTAGGGGAGGCAGGTTTTCCACGTGAATCAAACTATTAAGGCAATGAACACCAAACCACTCTAAGATGTGGCTTCCCACAGTTAATGGTGCTGGATTTTCTGTCAACATCTCTGGAACTGGAGTCACTTCAGTCCTCTGACTATGTAGGGTGTTTTTGTTGTTTTCTTTTTCTTTTACGCAGTGTAAAAGTAGATGCAAAAGACAGATGATTTAGCCATATATGGAGTTTCTCTGGCAGAGAGGTGGAGTTACTGCTAGAAGAGACTTTGTCTTTTAGCAGCTGAAACTCTCAATTAGTTTATGTATATTAACTCTCTCTTTCTCCTCAAACTTCGATATTTGCCACTCCAATTCAAAAATGTTGGAGAAAAACAAAATCAAACCCTGCTACAATAACTTTAGGAACACCTACTTTGAAGTTGAATTTACACAATTACATAAATATGCAAATCCTTTTCCACTCACGGATTATTTGTCTAGAAAACTTCAGCAACTGATTGAGGGTTTTCTTTTTAATCCACTGTATATATCCATAAGTGTATATGCGCATAAAATACTTCATGTTACTTTATTTCACCTTTTTTTGCTGGATTTATATATGAAAACAGATACAATAACCAACCTGTGTAAGTTTTTAGGTCTTGCACCTAACAATGACAGCCTGGGAAAATAAAAAAATAAAAAAGAAGTATTGATAAAGGAAAATATATGTGGTCAGGCTATTTTTTTAAATACCAGAGAGCAAATGACATCTAGAAATAGAAAAGATAATTTTTATTATTTTTTAATTAGAATTTTAAAAAGAACTAAACAGATGAGCTAGAACAATTGGCTAAAAATTTATAGTTTTGTGTGATGAGCTGTAATCAGGGGGACACATCCAAATTGAAGACTCAGAACTCAGCCTCCTTAATTGAAGGGCTTAACACAAACAAGCCTAATGCCAAACCCACTGCATTAGTTAAAATAATTATTTCAGAGATTTTTGTTTTAACTTTCCATTCTTTGTAATATCATTCATTTCCATTCCTTGCCAGTTATATCCTTTTGTAATACAATCAACATCAGGACCTTTTGTCCTTCTGTTTTAAATTATGGCTGCACACGAATAGGCTTGTTATCTGGAACTAACAAAGTTATTTTCTTTTTTTTTTGAGTTGTTTGATCTCTGAACACCCATTTCCTCTTCACATGTGTTCTGGGAGAAATGTTGAAGGCCATGCTTTATTATTTGCTGATGGTATGGCCTGATTCTCCTCCCTGATTTGTCCATATTAGGAAAGGAACCTAACCTTAGGATAAAATTGGCCAGCTTCAGCTATCAGCCTTCAAGGGAAGGGATCTGAGATGAAAATGTGGGCTTTGCTGTCTTCAGCTGCTGGGAAAGCTGAGCTCAGGTATCCCTTAGGAAGTTATGTAGTCCTGGTGCACTTCTTCCCAATAAAACCACTCCAATGACTTTGATGCTTTCACTGGTGCTGGAGCTGCAGCTCCCACAGTGAGCACCACCAGCCCATGGGAGATGCTGCAGGTCTCTACAGGATTGCTCTGACTGGGCTCAGGAGCTGAAAAACCTGTAGGGCTGCAGCCTTGTACCACCCATTCCACTGGGCTGGCCACCAGGACACCAGAGAAATGGGAGACCAGCTCCAGGCAGGTCTCTTCTCTTCCTTATGATGCTCCTCTAAAGTCATGATAGCAAAGTTTGAATAGCAATTATTGCCCTCATGTTGTGCAGAGAAAGGGGTGACAACACTGAATTCCTGGACAGATGCTTAGTTCATGGAGTGTTTGTCTATGACTTTCCAGTGCTGTGCAATGATTACAGCTCCCAGTGAGTTCTAAACAAAACTTCAACAGATGCAAATAAATTGTCAGACTAAGGCCATGTGGCCTATAATCATCATTACTTCTCTATTCTGACAAAATAAAAGGAGAGAGAAATAAAATAGTTATAGGCATTATAGAAAGCACAGCAGCAAAAAAATATTTCCTTTTATGTGATGTGATTACTTACAGAGAGATTGACCAGACTGAAAGCAAAAGTCAGAAGGAATTTTCCTATCATCCTTTTCAGAAGTTTAATTCTCAGGAATTAATTTACATCATGTTCTTCCCGGTGTAATAGCTACCTACACTAACTGAAGTATCTACCTGTGACTCCAGAAAATATCAGAGTTACTTATAGTATTATGTAAAATAAAGATCCCTCATGCAATCCTCCATTGCCTAGAATATGTTCTGTTATCAGTGATTTGCGATATATTCAGAGTTGGTTTATGTTTGGTTACTGAAGTCGTATGTAGGCAACTCAGAAAGAAGGTTGGCTTTGACAGCTGCTTTAGCTTCCATGACTTTCCATGTGCACAGGCATTCCATTTGAAGTGTTGTTTCCCTAAGTTTTAAAGCAAACCTGTCATGTAAGCACCTGAATACAGATTTACATTATTTAAAAGTTCTGACCCCTGCTTTCTACATATCTAGGTCTTTATTTATGACTAGATTTAGTTAGAATCCAGTTTTAACTTTGTCAGCCATAAACTGTCTACTTGTATTGAATTTCAACTCAGTATAATTTATTTTTCATCTCATATTTCAGGCTGATAGTTACTTATTTGCATGTGTGCTTTATCCTACTTCAGCCCATAAGAGAGTCTCAGTGATGGCAATCCCAGCTCATCTGTGCCATTCATAGTTGGACTATGCCTGGGAGAGGAGGGATGCATCAGGAGAAAGCAAGCTTTCAACAGCAAGAAATAGATACACATATAGACACCACTTTTTCTGTTAATGTGTCTTATTTTATGGTCACTCTGATAGTCTGTTGTGTACATATTTTGAGGATTTTTATAACATGTTATAAGTATTAAATAGACTAACAAAAAAATAAATCTGTTGCTAGTGAGCAGCAGTCCTTTGAATGGACCAGGAAGCTGATACCCACAGCAATGAATGTCAGGGGCACATATGGTGTCTTACTGCAGCAGATTTTATTCACTCACAAACACTTGCAAGGGGGTATGGTGGTAAATCCTCCCTTCCCTGTGCCCTTCCCCTCCTCCTCTCACAAATCTGGTAGTTTTGTCTGCCACTTCTTATTGTAAGCTCTGTCTCAAGGTACAAGAACAACTGGAATAATCTGTTACATAAAGCAGAAAGGTTTATTGAAACAACAGCAACAAAGGATTTTATTGCCCAGCATTTGTTTCCTGAAAGAACAAAAGGCAGCTGCATGGTAATTTAAGTTAAAGCTATCTTTTGAGTTAAAATCCCCAAACATTCAAAAGTGAATACAGATTCAATTGTTCTTTTAAACAATAAGTATGGAGCAGTTTTTTTAATTGAAACTCTATTTAGACTCCAAGAAAGTTACAACTAAATCACAGGGTTTTTTTATAAAAACATTTATAATGCAAAAGTTGACCAAGCATCAGTGATAAAGTTCTTTCCTAATTTCTTTATCACATTCCTACAGTATTACATACAGGTGTCTAGGAATATAAACCAGTCTTTTCCACAGCTATATTACAGCCATCAGTCTTTATTTAAAAAAAGAGAGTTGTTTCCATATGGTGTGCTATAACACCTTAGGATGTCTCTGCCTGAGCTATATTTAACGTCTTTATAGATTATGTGTCATTGATATTGGAAGCAGAATTAATAATGTGATTGGGATGCAAATCTGGATGTGCACAGGAACAACTGATATTAGTGTGATGTGGTGCTGACTGGGATAAAGCAGCAGCTATGAGTTGTTTCTTTTTGCTCATGTAAAGGGATATAAACTGAAATTCCACAGAAGGTGTCCGTTTGGTTCCTCTTGTAGTGCAGGTGCATGAATTGGCACTTTCTTCTAAGCCACATCTAAAGAAAAATCTTGGCTCATAATGGATATGCCAAATTATTAAATTTGACAGTAGACTTAAAATATGTGTAATGACTAACTCCCACCCAGGCGTGTGTAAAAGGCCACCACATTTTAGTGCCAGCCGTGATTTTGCCATGCCAGCACTGCAGAACAAACGAGGTGGCTCTGTTCCCATGCAGAGGACATTCTGCACATAGGCTCTGGGGCTGAAGGCTCTCACTGGTGTGCACAGGAGGGGGTGTGATATCCATGTGTGTGCATGGTGTGGGCAGCACGCCTGCCCTGCTGTGGGGTGGAGCTGGGTGAAATGTGATAATGATGCTGAATGAAGAGTGGTGACCTTCCTCCTTACCCTTCCTGTGCTACTTGCTGCTGCCCGACTCCCCAATTTGAAAGGCTCTACTTCCTTTCACAGATGGGTGAAAAACATGAAGTTAACAATACCAAGAGACTGAAAGATTATTAGGCAGAAATACTTCAATGACTTCATGCTTCAAGTGAAGGAAAAGAGAGGCAAGTTTGCTAAAACCCATTTGTGGAGATGGGCTGAAGCTTGTTAGCGTATTGTTGGCTTGTTGCAGCTTGCAAGGACCTTGCAGAATTCCAGTTGGCTGTAACTGGATTTGCCAGGGGGGCTGCAAGAATCGGCGTAAGCCTGGCGGCTGTGCAGGAACATGAAGGAAAATATCAGGCTACATTACTGGCCATTTGCTAAATTTCCTCTCTTGTCCAGCGATGAGTAAACACAGAGGTCATGACCAAGGATGCTTCAGTGTGGTTTTGTGAAGAATTGCTTAAAATTCTACAAATTACCTGTCTTTAATGCCCACTACATGCAGATGACAGCTTCATTTACATCATCCCTAGATAGTCTTACTGCACTGCAGTTTCTGGAGCTCATAACTCATTCTTCTTAGAAGGAAATCTGTCACAGAGAAAGGACCAGAGGCAAGACTTATGTAATCTAGCCTTCATTTGCAAAATATTAAATGCATCTGAATTAATAAATTTGTATATTTAAAACTTTATGAAAACCCTTATTCAGTTTGAAAAAATACCAATTATAACAAATTAATCCATTTCCTTCCAACAAATGATGTTTGAAAGAAGTTTTACGATTGTTAAAGAAAATTTCTTTTGAAGACATCCACAACTCTTACTTTGCAGCCTCTTTAGGTGTACATTTCTTATTCAGAACATGCAGACAGGTTTTACTTTATATAGTACTTTTTTTTCTTTTTAAAAAAACATTTCTCTTCATTTGAAGAATGTGCATATTGCTTTGTTCTTAACCATAGAGTATTTCTCAGTATTAACTTGATTTTTTGTGTAGTTTACCTGGTGATTTGATTTCTTTGAATATTTACTTGGTCAAAAGGACAGAATGAGCTCTCATCTATTTTGGTCGCCAAACCAACTTGTGGAGCCATGTGCTGTGCACACTAGATGACTGGGGCAGCTTTTTGCCTTCAGGTCTGCTGAATTTAATTATCACTGGACTTTCTCCACAGACAGCTAATACAAAGCAGGAGGAATTTCATACCTCCTTCAAGATAGAAAATGATTTTCGGTGTCTGTTGATAGTAGCTGTTTGGATTATATGCTTACCAATGGCATTAAAGTTCATTTGAGAAGGAAGGTAATGTTTACTCCCAACCCTAATACTTTTGTTCTCTTTTGGAATGCTGTGCAAACACCCTCCTATATAAAAGCATTCCCATAAACAGCTTTATTCTAAATAATATGCACTATTGTTTACTACTGTCAGAATATGTCATGACTCAGTTTAATGCTTTGAAGACTTGGTGCATGACACCAACCAAATGACAAAATTTAACCTTGACTGTAGAATTTAGACCTGGAAACCTGTACTGGACAATCTCACCCCTCTGAGGGGATGAAGTTAGGGTTTTCCCCTAACTTCTTCATTTATTGTTTCAGTGAATTTTCACTCTCCCCAGAATACAGATTTGGACTGACAGGAAATCATAAGAAACATACTGCCAAATTACATTACAGGAAATCCTAAAATTCCCTTTTATGACAGTACAGCTCCATGGAACAGAAAAGCAATCTTTATACCATTACCTGTCACTTTCCCTAGGTTTTCCTAGTGGAGTCATGAGGGTTTGCATAGCATCACAGCTTTACAGTGATGCTGCTAGTGAAGGCTGCTTTTGAGATGCACTAGTTGGATGAATCTACCAGCTAAGTCTCAGTCTGCAGTTGCAAATACTGGAGTGGTAAACTGAGTAATCATCTGGACCCTGGAAAACTTTCTGCTACCCAGGACAGATCCATAATACGGGAATCTATGTGTAATAGTCGGCTTTTTCTTCTGAGTTCGTATCTGTTTGGCAGTTTGGCTTTCACTCCCTCTGGACAGTGTGCAAAAACAGGGTCCGTAGCCCAGCTTTCAGTGTACCAGTAACATGTTTTGGGATTAGGGACATTTCAAAGAGCGAGTAGCTCTTGGCTCCTTTGCGAATAAATGGGAATGCAACCAAGCTAACTAAAGGCTCTCTTTCCTTGAACCAACCTATTCCTTTGACTGGACAAATTAACCATTGAATTTTATGGCATTTTTGTTTACACTGCAGGTGCAGGCACTAACTCTGGCATTTCAGCCATTTTCCCAAGCACCTCTGGCACAAGCACTTTCTCACCTTACCAGCATGCTCACAAAGGTAAGAATGCACTCACAGGGTTAATTTAGCAGCTCTTTATTTTGAAAAGGGCATCAACAATGTACAACCAAACTGAAAATATCTGTTGCTGTTTCCATTGTCGCTATTTCCAGATTTCTAAAACTGCTATTAGAAATAATTCATTTCTGTTTCTCAGTTAATCAAAACTGCTGTTTGTCAGCTGAACGTAAAAAGGATTTGAGCTGTACCCAGTGATGCCAGCAATAAATATAGCTCATTATTTGTAGCTTTACAGAAATAGCACTCTGCCTCAGCAAACTTAGCTTAGAATGGTGAAAACAACTTCATGCACAAATATGGTCAGTTTCTTACTGAGCTAACATAACCAGTTCTCCAGCACAATCATTAGGCTTTTAAAATTTTTGAACCTGAAAGACAGAATAGGAAAGGTGCAGTTAATGAGATACTGACAATGCTGTTCCTCTTTGTATTGTCTGAAAACACGACTGTTAGGATCACATTTTCAGAGAAACTAAAGCTTTCAACCCTTTTAGCATATCTATAATTTTCCGCATCCTTTCATGCCTTTTCAGTTCTTTCGCATGCAAGTTTTCTTTCTGAATATCTTTTCACATAGCTTATTTTAAATTCACCTTCTAGCCATGCTGCTTTTTAAGTATCTGTTAGAAAAACATCCATTATTCTATGTGTGCATTGTGTCCTCCTTTTAACTTAGAGCTTTTGAGACAGCCACAGTTATCAACAGTCATTTTAGCTCTTATTCCATTTGTATATTTACTGGTTTTTGTTTTGTCAATGCTGATTCCCAGAATGCAGTCCTACAAAAGCTTCTACTCTTGCATATGTACAGCTTCCCATATTAAAATACAATTTCCTGCATCTTTGTATCTGATGGATCATACCATCAAATATTCTTAATGAATACTACTAACTGGTTTATGCACAAATATCAAAATTTTGAGAAATTTTTAATTAACTCGCCTTTGAGATGCAACACTAAGTTTTTCAATGCTTAACAAGCAACCAAGACTCAAATCAACTAAAGGATTAGGCAAACTATGTGTAGAGAAGACTGCAAACTGCTAACTATTCTCTGATCCTAAGGGTTGTTCCTTCATTTATTTTTTTTTTATTCCAGCAGATCTTTCAGGACAAGGACATCTGGCTACAGCTCTTATAATTGCTATGTCTACTATCTTCATAATGGCTATTGCCATTGTCCTTATCATCATGTTTTACATTGTAAAAACAAAGCCATCTGCTCAAGGTAATTGTTCAGCAGGTAAAATTATAGTTGCAAATGCTATTCTTAGGAAGTTTCTGAGAATAATTAGTGTTATATTTGTATATTCTAGCCTGTTGCAAGAGCCACTCAGTAAAAAACGTCGAAGCTCAGGCTAACACACAAGAAGAGAAGAAAGAAGTGCAAGGTACAAGTTGTTTTAGTTTTGCTTTTTCTATCCAAGACAACACTGGGCTTAAATATTCTTAATACTTTTCTCTTAATTACAATTTCTCCTTTGGAGTATATAAAACCCTCACCAGTTTACTAAAGAATTGTCTATACTAGCTTTTTGTACTTCCAGAATGTCACTTAATCCTCTGATAGCAATTAAATATATAGCAGAGAGATTTATTTTGTCAGTAGGGTTGCCAGCAGAACTAGCTCCTGACACAAAGCACTGATTTGGAAACTTATTGCCAATTTAAACTTCTCTAATTGTTGTTCTACAGATAATGTTGTGATATTCTCTGAGAAAGAGGAGTTTGAAAAACTTACAGCAACTCCAGCTAAGGCTGTCAAGAGGTGGGTAAAAAGAAACATATTGCCAATTTCACTGTAATGGGGGAGGCACATGGTCATCATTCATCCTGGTACAGTGGAAGACATAAATTTGATGGGTATGCTGGCAGGAAGCTGCAGCAGGGCAAAGACCAGCATTAATAGGCTTTCTCTACTCTGGTTTCTAGGAGATGGTAACAGACATTTTCAAGAGACACCTGGGTCCTCCCTATTCCCTCTGTGACCAGTTCATCAGCTCTTGGGAATCCATCTCCTCTTTTGAGAGGTTAATTTCTGGGACCTGCGTGCAGCTCTCACTCACATGGCCTTACTGAGGTTCCCCTTCCATTCTAGATAGGAAGTACAAAAATAGCTGCTACAGGCTTTAAGGAAATCCCTGGTCCCTAGCATCATCTGGATGGCATGGTGTGGTAGTTTTCCTCATCTCATCTCTGCCCAGCAGCCAAACCTGCCTGGGTAACATGATTAAGGTGGGCTAAACACTGTCCTCATTTGGAAAATCCCTCTATTTTTGATTCTTGCAAGCTACCTGTGACTGTGTGGCTTGGTGGGCATTGCACATACACACTGGGGTGGCAAAGGCCCTTACATTCACAGGATTTCAGAGGAAAGGCATTTTAAAAAATGGAAAACACTTTTATTCCATTACTCTCAGATAGCAAAAAGAAGATGACTGGAGTCAACCTTGAGAGTCTTCACTAAGATAACCATATCCTTCATTTTTCAGTGAAAACGATGCATCTTCTGAGAATGAACGACTTTTAAGCCGGAGTATGGATAGTGATGAAGAAGCTGCAGTTGACAAGCAAGGGACTCCAGAGAGATGCTTATTATCTTTAGTGCATTTGGCCAGAGATAAATCTTCAACAAGCAATAAATCAACTGGGGTAAGGCTACCTCAAGATTTAAAAATTGAGAACATTTCTCTACTTTCTTTAAAGGAAAAAAATATATAAACTATCAACCCCCCACAATGCATTGTAGGATAGATCAGATTGATTTACAAGAGCTTCTCCAGACAAATTTGTTATAGCATCTCCTTTGCATAATGACATATGCATATGTATAGTGTTCAGAGATAAAAATCAAATTTTCAACAAGACTAATTAATTTGCTTTTTTTATTATATTTTATAGTTTCAAGAAAGAAAAAAACCCTGCCATAGCTAATCCTAAGACAGTAAAACAATGAAGCAGGTTGCATTTGGCTGACAGCAGAACATCTGAGTACCTTGAGCCAGCTACATTGGTATTTCCATGGCACAGATTTCTCAATAATATCAGGTGTTGTGCTTGGTTTCCATGTGGAATTTTGAAAAACACACACATGGTTTGAAGGTCATTCCTGTGTTCTGAAGGACACTCAGTCCTTCAGACACCTCTGTTTTGCTGTGCAAGGCCTTTGCTTCTTCCTGCTGAGCGTGTACCGCTCAGGGCTTTTTATCTCACTTGGAGTACTTTAAGGCACAGTTAAGGCCACACCTCACCCAACAAACCTTTCAGTTTGTGTTAACATCAAACTACTCTTAAAAAGAAGGTGTCTGCTCAGATTTGTTTAGTATTTCAAATTTATTTTTAAGTGGCTATAGCTAGGTCCAAATTACATCATTAATATCAAACATCAGATATTGTTTAAGAAAAAAAAATGTTTGAAAAATGCATCTTTTCATATTTGCATGTTTTAAATTGCTGGGAGGATCAGCTCAAAATTCCCAAAACACACCACTTTTCAGCTAAGATCAGACACACAAAATCTCAACACAAGTTAAATGGTTTTGTAGTTGTAGACATTTATGACCATCTGAAAATAGTGCTCACACTTTGAAGTTCAGGTTTCTGAGTCTCTCTAAATATCCAAATTCATGATACTTTTGTAAGCACTGGCTTGAAATAGGATAATACACCTTGGATAGTCATGAAATCAGATTATTTTGTAAGAAGCAGGTTACCTTCGAAAGACCGTGTATCATAAATACATTCTCCAGAGTCATTTAGATAGATAGCTCCTAAGTGCACCTAAAGCATGAACTATTTCTTCTAGACCTGTTCTAAAAACACATCCTCATGGACTAAAGACTGCTGACAAGGCTGAAGACAGACATTTCAATGAAAGTATAGATTACATCAAGATTCTCCACTCCATGACTGGGACGTCACAATTAAGCCAATTGCCAGAAGTTAGAAAAGCAGTAATTTTCTTCAAGTTGGAATTAAGTAGCATTACTAGGACAGGAAAGAATATTCAGAGCAGTTGGCTTGCTATTAACCAAGTCTTCTTCTTCCTAGTTATAACAAAACCCATTTGCAATGAGCTGCCACACAGAGGATCATCAGGCTAAACATTTCCTGTTTGCTTTCAGCTTAAGTTTTAAAAATCCCCCATCATCTGGCTCTGGTAAAAAGAGTGTCTTGCATAATTCTTCATGGAATTATTTAACCTGCTTCTTTACCCTAAAAGTGTGAGGAGAATAGAAATAAGCATCCAATAGTTTTCTTAGGAGGACTTCTAGTAAACCCCATTAAAAGAAAATTTCCTGTTTTCAAGGTTCTAAAACAGTTAATCCCAACCTGCAATAGCAACAGGATGGACTAATCACACGTAAATTACAAGAGGAAGCTGTGAACAGCACTGAGTGTCTGCACTGCGTTGCCCTGCAGTGCACCTGCCAGACACGCTTCAGGTGCAGCAGCCACTTTGTGCTCTGCAGCTGCAAATCCATTAATCCACGTCATTCATGTGCCTTGCCCTTTACAGTCCAAATAAAGTGAGGAAAATCTTTCCACAAAACAAAGTACTGAAAGCAGAGCTTTTATTCAAGCCTTGTTTGCAGTGAAAAGTGACAAATTTGTGGAGATAATGCTAGAGTCCTGTCAAAAAGACAGCTTTTCAGAAAGCTCAGTCCTAATGAGAGCTGGCACAGGGAAGAAAATTTCAGTCCCTTAAGCTCATGACATTTTGACATTTGTTTTCACTCCACATTGAATCCAAAGCCAAAACTTGAGAATATTTTGCTAAATGAAACTATATAAAAGTGTCCATTTTTAGCTTGAAAAATGTCAGGTTTTCGGTCCTGTTTCTTTCTTGTCAAAAATTACTACATCCCACTGGATCTCAGATTTTTCCTCTCCAAAACTTTGCTGACTTCTTTTTTTTTTAAATCTAAAATATTTCAGGTAATTAGTAATTGACTAAGCAGGTCTATGTCAAGAGACAGAAAGGAAGATCCCCTCCTCTACAGTCCTCTTAGATTATTGGAAGAAGGCAATTTCAGTCTGAATTTAATTCCCTGTATCCAGCCCTGATCTGGTTCACCTAGACATCCCTCCATTAATCGTTGCATATACGGTACTGGATTTGTCCTCATTCTCAAGAGCTTGCTTCAGTCTGAAAGAGAAATAAAATAAACACTTGGAGCAGAAATGTACTCGCTCTCAAAAGAAGTCTAGAAGTTGAAATGAAAGATCTCTAGCAGGGGCAAGTGAAATCAGAAATATGTTTGTGCTTCACGGAATAATTGCTGTGTCATTTTCTTTGAGTCTTTGAAAGGGACCCTTGAGGCTACTGTGTAATAACCCCATGAAACGGAGATGTCTCACAGACTTTCCACTGCTGTCTGCTAATTGTTTAATCTTGTAAATGAAAAATTAATTTAATAAACTCTTCTCATTTAGATTCAAAGTCGAAGGAAAAAGATACTTGACGTGTATGCTAATGTATGTGATGTTGCGGAAGGTGAGTGTACAATTTCCATTTACGTTAAAAGCATGAAATTAGATCACAAGCATTTGTTGTAGAGTAAGAAAGGCCTTTGGCTATCTATGGAAAATAGTCCCAAACCAGAGAAGACACTCTGTAGGCAGGTTTGTATTCACTTACCAGGAACCCTGTGGTGCCCTGACCACAGAACTGTCCAGGCTGGGCTTGGACTGGAGCAGGCCACGGCTTCTCTCCGGGCACATGCATGGGCTTCCTTCCTGTGGAGAGCAGGAGTTGTGGTGGACTGTGTTGGGACACAGACCAAGATGCAGAGAAGCAGTTTTGTATTCCCCATCTAGAGGAAACCTGTTGAAATAAGACCTGTTGGTCTTATTTCTTAAGGTAACAGATAAAAAATAGTTCCAAATATGAAAGTGTGATTTGGGGAGGGTCAGGATTGAGGGTAAGACACAAGGCTCAACCTACTCTGCTTCTCTAAATTGTCCCACATCTCAGAACAAAATGTGTAGTTTCCAGGCTGTGTTTTGACCCTGTTTAGCACCTGACCTGTTTTAGCAGGAGATACGAATTAAGTTCCCTGCAGAACAGGAGATGTGACTGCATTCACTTCCCATCACACACGCACACACACACAAACTCTGTGTGCACGTGTATGGGTATTCTGTAATTCAGGGAGCTCTGTCTCCCATCAAATTAGTGCTGGTGAGTAAGAAGCAGGAAAACTACAGAAGCGAAAGTCTGGTTTGGGAAAAATGCTGTAGCTGGTTCTCTCCTCTGTTTTCTGAACATGAATACATATTTTCTATGTCCAGGAGAAAACAGCCTTTTCCCCACAGGCTGAGTGTTAAATCCTCCCTAGAGATTCTCAATAGTAACGACAGTTAAGCAGTTGCAGAGACTTCTAAGCTTGCATCTGGCAGCATCATTGCTTCACCTCACTTCTCACTTTCCTACAAGGGCAACTTTCAATTACAGATATGTTTCGGCAGCTGTTGGTGACAAGTCTCAGGGAAGGGTGAAAGCTGTCTCTGGAGCTCAAACACTGAGCCTGATGTGCAGAGGTATATTAATGGGGCTGCTCACTAGGGACACAGTTGTACTGTACTTTTTCTAACAGCTAGTAAATTGTTGAAGGAAACAGCAGAGCCACAGGAATTCATACAACTCATCTATTACTTCTTTTCTAGGCAACTTTTTACCCTAATTATGGTACCCTACTGTCATTATGAAGAATTCATTTGGTAATATGCAGTAGTACCTTTGGACCTAGACATATATCATGAACTATCACTTAAAGATTTCAGCTGCATTCATTGCTAACAGTGTAATCTGTTGTACTTTAATAAATATCAAGACTTGTACCCAGAGCCACCTGACAATCCACCCCTCCCTTTGCAGGCCTGAGCCCTACGGAGCTGCCATTTGACTGCCTAGAGAAGACCAGCCGAATGCTCAGCTCAACCTACAACACAGAGAAAGCCATAGTGAAAACGTGGCGTCACCTTGCCGAGAGCTTTGGGCTGAAGAGGGATGAGATTGGCGGGATGACAGATGGCATGCAGCTGTTTGACCGCATCAGCACAGCAGGCTACAGCATCCCAGAACTGCTCACCAAACTGGTGCAAATCGAGCGATTGGATGCTGTCGAATCCTTGTGTGCAGACATTCTGGAGTGGGCACAAGCAATGCCGGCTCCTGAACCAGCAGGGACATCCTGACATGCCTGCCTGGGGCCTGCACTTCCCCATCAGAAGTGTGATTCCAGTAAGCACTGCATCAAAGACTTTGGACTAAAGACCATTGATGCTTCTTCTACATAATTGCTCACAATAACCAATGGGAAGCTCTTCTCTTTGACTTCTAGAAGTAAAGTAACACACGTACCAAAACCAGAGCAAAAATTTCCCAAGAAGCTTGGCATGAAACATGTCATTAAACAAAATCATCATGTTAAAAAGTTGCTGATAATAAGCAGAGACACAAACATCCATTTTGTGGTCTGTGTATGATTAGAAGGGCAAATAACTCTTCTGACACTGTTCCTGCCTGGCCTTCAGGAAAGGCATTGAATAGCTGTCTGAAAATATTTGTGTCTCTTAGGACTTGGTTCAGTGGTTTAACAGTTACAGTCAGAAGCAGTACCACAGCTACAGTATCAATTAATACACATTAGGCACTTACATTTCTATCTGCTCCAACCAGTTTCATTTTCTACACTTATTATGGGTTTGTTGAATCTAGAAGCACGTGCATCAAGCATGTATACGCACAGTCCTCAGACTGACTAACTATGCTGCATGGAAAAAGAGTCAACATAATTTACAGATTGAAGTGCTTCAAAACAATCTGTATAATGCATGTAAATGCACTCTTGGTCCACACTGGCATTTCAGAAATTAAAAATTCAAACTGCTGACTTGCTGAGGACAAGCTGTTTAGAAAGTGGGCAGTTACTCCTTGCAAGTTAAGAGCAAAATCTTTTCTTTACTGTTAAGAAAAAAGCAAAACCAAAACCAGATTGTCCACTACCATTAAAAATACTTTTCCAACAGTGACATCTATATATCAAATTATATTCCAACCAGAGGAATTCCAGACAACAGTGGTGCACAGGTGACACAAAGAGCAAAAAGAGTAGATTTCTTTAAAGACACTTGAAATGCGAAGGAAAAAGTGTTTTTAATGCTATACTCTTATAAGACCATGAGCACAGAATCCACCAGTGACATTAAACTCATGTGGAAGCTAATGCATTATTGTGAGTTTGTGAAGTACAAAAATTGACCTAATTTGGTTTTCTTTTAACTGATTTTCTAACTAACTGATTTTCACAGTTAAAATTTATCTAAAACTTATTCAGACCACAGGTCAGTTACCAAACCTGTTTGCCTAACTTATAGCTAAAATAGTGCTGATGGATTTCACCAAGTGCAATCACTAAATTAAGAGACGTATAAATTACAAAGCAGTACTTCTTAAATTCAAAATGCATGACTAAACAAAATGCTATTAAAAATATTTACCATTACCCAGAATTTAACAACCATTATTCTATCACTTAGCAACAAAATTTTATCTATGATAGTACCATAATTGTGCAAAACATTTAGCATCACCCTGTAACATCTATATTTGTATCGTTTCAGCACTTGATTTGTATATCAGAGGAAGTACATGCTGCAATATAAAACCTATCCCTTTCATTATTCTTTTTCCACCTTTTCTTTCACAACACACTCTTCGTTAATCTGCATATGCCAAATTTGATAAGATTTTAACTCTTCTTTCAATGATGCAGCAAGCTGCATTTATTAGAAATTTAACCAGCTGATTGATGTTGAATTTAGGCATGAAATTCTTGCCATCTTGAAATCAATAACAAATTCACACAGATTTCAACAGGCTTCAATAAGATCTCTAAATCTGCAGCTCAGCAATCTTCAACATGATTTTCAAGACCATGAATTTGCAGGTTTTACTACTGCTACTAGAATAAAAAAAACAAAAGAGAAAGAAAGAAAGAAAAAAAAAAGCATCAAGGTTCAATTTTTCTTGTGCCAGTGTGTAACTACAGTGTTATTCAGTGGACTGCCTCCTATGTTTTATGTGCCATTTAAAACTACACATCACATATTTGTTAAAAAGAAGATAAAGATACAGGAATCTTCTTCTTTTTATATTTATTGGGCCATGAAAAGTTAAGGTTTTGAAACTGATGGTGCCAATGAGAACACAGACTATTTAACATTATTTTATTTAGTATACAGTATTTTTATTGTTATACAAAAGACATATGGGATCGAAAAAAGAATCCTGTAGGTCTTGCCAAAGCTTACTTTCTAATAACTTTGTTTAATGCTGTATATATAACTTATTATATTGTAAAATATGAACATAAAATATGCTAATAAAAGAAAGAGGTCAAACACAGTAGTATTAGCCATTTCTTTGATTAAATAGCATATTGCCTTATACGTCTGTAAATAAATAGGTTAGCCAAGGGCTGGTAGGCACATTCCTGTGGTATGGGAGTATCCTGGTAATATATATGGAGCAATCTGTGCATTCCTGTAGGATACTGCTTCTCTGCATCACTTAGGAAACTTGAAGCAGAAACCATTTTGTCAAGGTATTTCACCTTGAAGGTAATATGAAAATGCCAATCCCCTTGCAATTCCGCAGAGAATCTGTAAGTTTTTATCTGTGCACTGAGAACTTTGCAGATTGTGAGACTGACGAGTAATGTCACGGTAACAGTACTCTCATTAGTATGTCTTCATTCTGCATTTCTAAATTAGCAGTACTTCACAACACTACCAGAAACCTTAAATGGAAGCTTTCACTTCATGACAGGATAATTGTGTTCATGCAGTCTTAGGCTGCACAGGTGGGACCACCAGAAGAACTGCTAGCTTTCTGTAAAAAAAACCCAGAGCACCAAGTTGGATTGCCCTCAGACCAAACTACTCACTATCTTGTAAGACTTTCCTCACCTAATCCCAGCTTCTGAGCCTGACCAATATTGTCCCAGTTTTCTCCTTAGAGAAACTTGCTGGACTTAGCAGACTTCCTTGGATTTCAGGTTGTGATCAGGGATGGTCCTCTATATAGTGTTCAGTATCTGATGGTCCTGGACTGATGAGATAAATAAAAAGAAGAGAGGTAAGCTGGACTGAAAAGGGTAGGTGCCAGCTTTGCAGTATAAAGCAACAAGAGTGGAATGCCTTTGCATTCTATAATTTGGGATAATTAATAATATCCACATTATTCGTGAACAAAGAATAATGTGCATAAATTCCCAGCATTATGGGTTGGAGGATGAGCTGAAAAGGCGCTCCAGTTCCATTTCTCCCTGTTAAACTCTAAGCTTTAGGCAGTTCAGCAGTCCTGCTTTGTTTTAAGGAAGGTGTAATTAAGAGAAAAATTCTTACTGTTGCAGTAAAGTCGTTGTTGAAAATAATGACCCAGAGATACAACAGGATACTCCTGTATGCAGGAGTCACTCTTCTGCAAGCATGCTCTATACTTGTCTTGATAATGAAAAGAAAATTGAGCCCATGCCCTCATTATGTATGGGATAGGCTTCCCAGTGCACATTTCACTAAATATATTAATATAAACAAGGCAAGAATGGACTGTCTCAGGCTATATCTAGTTCTAGATGCATAATATTGCATATATATTCTATCCCTGCATCCAAATAAGCTCTTTTGATTATTTATTGTGATATGATTTATAATGCACAGCACATGTTACCTCAGGTATTAATTTATCACTATCAACTACACTTCAAGGACAGAAAAATGTTGATTCCTTTTTCCCACTGTTCTGTGAAACTAGACTGTCTGAATACTTAAGGAAGAATGGTAAGAAGCCTTCGTATGCATGGCTGCAGAAGACAGTGATTAGCTGTTATACAGGGCACACAGAGGCATCTCATTTGTCCATCTGCTTCAATAAAAAAAGAGATTTTTTTTATATATATAATTGTGGCTGCTATAAAAATAAGCTTATATTAGGATTCAAGTTAATATAGCAAGACAATTCAGGAATTATTTTCCAATTTAATCTACTACATAGAAGTAAACAAAATATCAGGAGGAGGTAGTGCTGAAGACTGAGTAATAGAAAGACAACTGACTCAGGAAGGAAACAAAGTTCAGCATCTGCTTCTGAAATTCTGAAATTTTTGGTATACAAGACTGCTGTGAAAAAAAATCCCCCTCACATTTCCTCACACCTCAGTGGGAAAGAGGACAAATCAAACAGCCATTCAACTGCTACTTTGTGGCTTTAAAAGATCATGAATTGAGAAATTATGTTTAATTGCATTTCTTATATAAATAACTCTTGAATCCACACTAGAATATTGCTTCTTCTGAAGCAAAAAACCAGTCTGGCAACACTAGTTATCTCCAACCTTCTTCAGAAGCCTACTACTTTTCCAAAAAGCTGACGTGTGGGTGGGATATTATACTCCTGTTTGAAACTCTACCGTATACTTTTTTTCCCCCTGAGGCTGGATAGATTATTTTTACTTATTTTTCTCCATAATTAACTGTATTAAGGATGCCATCTTATGGACCTGAGGATGATCTTAAAGTAAACTTAATAGTAGGAATGGTTTCTGTGCTGAACTTTCAACTACTGTTAGCACTATCCTGGGCACTGAATTTGCAGCCCTAGCTTGAGTACATTTATCAGAGCAATTACTTACCATTAAGCTGCAGTGATCAGAGAGATGCGTTATATTCAGGAAAAACAATCCTTGGGTGCAGTACAAATAAGTAAACAGAAAGTGATTTTGTTCAAAGTTATCTCTTCTAGCAGTAATAAGGTAGTCACAGATACACTTGCTTTCAAACTTACGTAAAAAACGAAAAGTCTAATAAACAAGGATATTCCTAACCATTGTCAGAAGATGGCATTCAAGGGTTTCATCAGCCCAAAAGACAAGATGGATAGCGGTTGTATTTGACACAACACACTCCAAAGAGTCAGTGTAACACATAAAGGTGCCTTTGCCTATCACTGTACTTCAGAGGTGTGTAAAAGGCAGGATCTCAATGCTCCACAGCACTACTAATTTTACAATAATTTCTGTGAGTTTTAAAAACATGTGAGCATTACATCATTCAGAGGAACACAAGGGGTCACAGCTCTGCCACTGTAGTCCCTTTAACCATCTGGAAAGTGGAAGATTACCAAATTGTTTCATAGATCAAAATTTCCAACTTTCTGTACTACATTTAAATACATTATCCTGACGATAAATGCTTTTTATCAGATCATCAATCTCCAAAGCCATGTAAGTTTTAGGTGAAAAATTCAGTATATAATTAAAGGATCCAGTGTTACAGCTCTAAATTATGAGCTCTACTTATAGCTCCTTTTAAATATGGTCTGGTAAGTTAAATCATATATTTTAGACATTGATGCTGATCATGAATAGAAGTTCTTCTAAATATGTTGCCTTCAGCATACCTTCACCTTCCATGTAAATTTATCTGCTACAAGAAATCTTTCCCTATTACATATATCAAATTCATCTATATTTGAAAGAGATGAAAGCCAGTCATGCTCAGGAGAATGGGAAGAAAACTGAAATTCCACTTTCAGACCTTTTATCAGCTGGTAAAAGTCACAAATATGAAGAGAGAGAGAGCACAACTGTGCAGGTTGGGTAATGTTAGCCTACTTTATTTAGCTGTGCCAAGCTTCTGCAAATACAACTGTCTTCTGCCCAGGGAACAATCTTTCTTACAGATTTGCTAAATCTAGGCTTTGTAGATGAGGTCTGAAACACTGATCAATAGGAAACCTTTGACAAACAGCAAGGGTGATTACAATTCTACAGTAGATGGGCTTGTAAGAATAAAAAAGGAAATTATTTTCTTCATATTTGGTAGTCTTTTCTGGTACAAAAACTGTCTCAATATGAAGAGATGCAATATTCTTGTTGACTTTCTTCTCAACAAGAGGACTTTCACAGCTCTTCAAAAAAACCAGCAAGACAGAATTCTGTCCTGTGTGTTAATTCTTTATCTTTCCTTAAAGTAGTAGGTTGTGACTACAAGCAATTTTCTTTGTTTCATGCCACTGATGGCAGTTGATCACTTCTGGAGATCTGCACACAAGCTAGACAAGGCAGACTGTAGCCAGTTTGAAGCTCTGTGTTTTGACTGATCAGCTCACAGAAAGTGTGAAGAGTCCTTGCCTTTCTTTTACGGGCAAGTGGTCATATGTCTCTCACTTCCCCTCAAATTCTCTCACCAAAAAAATGGTTTAAAAATTATATTCTCTGGATGGATAATAATTCACCTCTTGACAGAGGTGTTTGGCATATCTAAAATAGCATATTCCTCTGCAGGAAACCAGAAAACTGAGTTCACACACACCATGTTTCCTTACGGAACAAGGAGCTGCAGAAAATAGCTAAAGGTACAGTTAACTTTTTCAAATGTCTCTTCTTGCAGAGAGATTTCTGGAAGAAAGGTGAAGTAGAAGACATTTTGATACTCACAGTATCTAAATGCCAGAAAAGCAGAAAAACACCCAGAAAATTCTAGATTCCATCTGCAAGGGAAGGACAATACAAAGAAATACCCAAAGTGTGGCCAACTTGACAGAAATCTATTTCCAAAAGCCAAAATAAATCCACAAATGGCAGGAAAGAATGCAACTGGCTTCCTCTATCCCCTTGCCCACAGAGACTGCCAAGGTCACTCAGGGGAATGGTAACAGGATGGGGATGTTTGAGCAAGGCCATGAAAAGTGCTGGTGTGGACAACTGGGGTGGGCTGGCTCAAAGGGCAAATGTTCAATGCAGGGACACCTCTCACTAGACCAGATGTCTCAATGTCCCATCTAACCTGGCCTTGAAAAATTTGTGTAAGATCAAAATGATTAGTCTAATCCTTAGGTCATCAATATAGTGCATTAATATTTAACAGACTGGAAAATCCTTTTATTTTATATCTTAACAGAAACCTAACATTTAGCTCAAAAAACTTGAAATTAGCTGTGATTCAACTTTCCAGAGTGTAAACAATACTGTATATAAGCTACAAGGGACCAATATTAAAAGCTACACTGTACTCTATGTGTCTCTTTTAAATGCATTACCTTTGCCATTATTAGATGACCACATTGTGTTACATTGAGATGTCAAGGAAGATTAGTAGATTAAGAAACTACAGCAATGAAGGCTGAAAACTAAGAGCACAATCAACATTCTTGTGGAGATAAGAAAGAAAGCAACTTTCTACAGTCTGGTTATTGATTTTGTTGTATTTTTAAATGGTAGTAGAGGGAGAAGCAGATGAGGACTGGATACTCTTCCTAAATAATAGGATTTTGTCTCCAGCCAAAGGTATATGCAAGCTTTTGCACTGCTGGTAAATTTGACAGAAACCCAAAACTACTGATGAAGAAATACTTATTTCAAAATGTAATTGATTGTCAGAAAATGTTTTCAGCTGTGATTACTGTTATAAAAAAATTACCTAGAATTGGTTTCCTGACCAGAAAGTGCACAGTGCTTGCTCTCTCTTCTACATATACTTGGAGCCAAATTGGGTGTACACTCTTCTCACAGAAAAGCTTGTAAGAAACGTTAAGTCAAATTGCTAGAAAAATATTTGCAGTTAAATTTCAATTTTTAAGACCAGTTCAAAGACTTCTGGTAAACACCCTCCCCCCCAAAAAAGCAAACAAATAAACAAGAAACAAAATAAACAAAACCACAAACGAACAAACAAAAAAGCAACAAGAAACCCACAAACAACCAACCAAAAAACAGCAAACCAAAAAGAAACAAAGAAGGCAAAAAATGAGAAATAAAAACTCTCTGATGTTTTATACTGATTAAGTGTTAGTCAAAGACTGAAATACAGCAGATCTTTAAGCTTTAACTGCATTGTCAATTTTACTAATATAGATTTTCAGTAATTACAGTACAAATCAGTGATGGAAGACTAATTTCAATTTTTAGAAGCATCCTTTTTCCAATTTCTAAGAACTCCTAAACACTGAACAGTGGCAGACAAAAAATATATTCATACTAAGAAAAGAAATGTGGGTACTGTGAAGATTGTATGCAAATTAATAAAAAATACAGCAGAAGCAATAAAATACAATAATTTTATGTTACAGATTACTATTGCAGGACATTTTAAGAAATGCCTTTATTTACATTTGCAAAGATATTACCATCCAAAATTGCACTATACAAAGCAGGATAAAATACTAAATGTTACTTAACTACAGGAAAAGATCAAACAAATTCTTAAGAAATTCTGAAATCAAACCAACAAAATTTCTCATTCAATACATCTAGTTTATGTTGAATTAAAATCTGGTTTTAATCATTAAAACTGCAGGATTATTCAAAAAATAATCTGCTAAGATATCTATCTGCTACTTACCAACCATAAAATAAATTAAAGAATTTATAAAGCTCTCTGAAGAGTCAAAAGATTCATACCTGTAAGGAAGGATTGGTACTTCTGGTCTGCTTACATTGCACTAGTCATTCACAACAGCAACGTAATTTCACTTCCTTAGAAAATATTGAAGAAAGCTGTCTAGTATATTACAAAGTTTTTCATTTTCCTTTTTATAAATGAGTGAAATATAAGTGAAAATCCACATGATACACAGTGAATTGCAGAATACTGAGGTGCTGTGTAATATATTTATACAAATCAGTAAAAAAAAAAACTCAAAATTTCAAGTAACATAAGCAGTTGGTATAAATTATACAGAACAATAATTAGATTGAAAGCTAGTGCTAGTGACTTGTGCTTAGACTGGGGCAAGACAGGTACTCCTCAACAATTCCAAGTTCAGCAGAATTGAATTGAGGTTTATGCAGAGGAAGGTGTGATTTGGATCTATAGTTCTACGCAGTTCTTGGAACATTTGATGAAGACCAAACAATGCAAACATCTTCTTATTGCTTCTGCAAAAGATTTTGAATAAAATAATTGTAATTGTCAATTGAAATTTAAGAGGTTTCATATAAACACTAAAGCTGCTACAGAAAATATATTTTAAATGAAGTAAAATGTGCATTATTTTGAGTATCTCATATAATTCTGCTATTATGTTTCTAAGCATAAGGTTAAAAATGCATGGTGAGAAAAATTTGGCAAAAATTAACAAAAACAATAATTTTGGAGTAAGTGATATGTACACATAGCACAATGAAAGCTGGAGGAAAGGTTGTAACAGGGCTTTTCACTTATGCAAAATAAGGTTTCAGAGATTTAAAAAAAAATTAAAAAAATAGGATTTATGAGCCAATTTTACTTTGACTAGTAAATGCCAGTTATAATTTATATTAGATTATTTTATAGGAAAACTTTTTTTTCTAGAGTTCAATTTTATTCCTTATAAGAAATTAAAACCTCAGTTTTGTCAACAGCTTTAAGTCCAATATAAAAAATTACTCAGTTGAGATACCCCTTACATAAATGAAACAACCCCACTGAGCAAGAGTGAAGCATAGCAGCACATTACTATTGATACGATGACCTTTGTTACAATAAACCAATAATCTGTAAGCAACGGGAACACAGTTTAAAAAGATGAACATTCCCAAAAGGGCTTAAGTGGCTCAAAATCTTAAATTTACTTTTTGAAGGGAATGAAAACTGATGAAGCTTGAATGCAAGTCAAATTTAAAACTAAATTTCTGAAGGAGCTTACTACTCAGATACTACTAAGTATCTGAGTAAAACTGAAAGTATAGGATTCTCTTCTAAGAATTCTAAGCATTTTTGTCACCTGCAGACACAAGGACTAATTCCTCTTTAGGTCTACACTGTGAGGATTTTTCTAGTTTGTACTCTGCAAATTGAACTAGATTTATGCACTGAGAGGCTTGTCTTAAACCTCCATGACAGAAACAGTTTAACTGCTAACATTAAAAGTCCAGCATTTTATATGGTGGAGGGAATAAACAGAGAAATAGAGATGAGTTTTTGAAAAAGAAAAAATATAAAGTAGTAAAAAAGGATTACTTTATTCTGGAGAGTTTTTGCAGTAGAACACAGAGCTTTTCCAAAACTGCAATATCTAGCTTAGAACTTCGAAGCAATACAGAGCAAGTCCGGAAGAAGGATTCATTACTGCAGGCTTCCAGGAAAGGCTGTAAGGAACCTGGAAAGGAAAATAATTTAAAAACTATAACACAGAATTCAATGAAAAGTATAACTGCTATTGATACCTTTAGAAGGCTTTAAATGCTTCATTTTGTGCAATAATTAGAACAACCAAGTATTTCTGTTGAATATGGGATGCAAAACTAAGGCTAAACTAGAAATGGAAAAAATGAACTCCCAAGAGTTCTGACTCTACTGATCCTTGGTTTAAAACAGTGTCTATTCTATGAGAACAAAGGAAAACAGGAAACAGAACCATTTTAAACACAAATAAAAATTCTTACATTGAAAATATTTATGCAATGCTCAGTTATCATGGTTCTTTCCTTTAGATCATGGGAGGGGAACATTAAGCTGAGCAAAAAGACTCAGAAACAAGTATTTCAAAACTGCTGCAGATCACATGGACAGGGATAGTAAATGTAAAGAGATTGTGTGAGACCTGAGAGTCTTTCATTATCAGCATACTGTCCCTGTACTCAGTTTAAAGAGAGGAAACAAAATAATTAAGAGGTAAAAGTAAGATCTGTACAACAATTAAATACAAAAGCCCCACTCTTAAAACAGCAGATGAGTTTTATGTCACACTGAAAACATGTCCTTCTATCCTTATTCAAAATAAGGTTAAATCTGTTCCCTGGTTATCTCATTCTTGGTTCTGATATCAGAGATTTATTTATAGCAAAAACATAAAGAAAAGAAGTAACAATTTGTTTTTCCTTAAAATTAACAGACTTTCATATACCACAGGGCATTTGCATTACCAGAATACACATGCGAGGAAAATATTTTAATTGCATAATGTTAAAGTATTTAATGTGTTCCACTTAATAAAAACCTGCAATATGCAAATTACAGCAAAAACCAACAAACAAGACATTAAGAAAAAGTCGTATCCTGAATACTGTAATTTATAAATATGACATCAAGATGTTTTTATCAGTACAAAGAGGGCTGGATGTATGTTTTGGCCAAAATTTTCCCTTTCCTTGTTCTAAGGACATACAATTTATTAAATATAACAAGTAGCCTTGGAGTAAATTCAAGGTTTTCATTTATTTCAGAAGGTTTACTGATTAAAAAAATCTGAAGAAATGCTACAGAAAACTGCTTGAAATAGGGCTTAAAAAAGAAATCAACATGGCATTTAAAGTCAGCCCCAGAGCCTAGATAACTAATTTTCTGAGCTGGGCATTTATTCAGAATATTTAGTAAGGACCCAGTTATCCCTATTCCAACAAATGACCAAGTGCCATGTCCCTGATATACAGGGAACTCATAAGATTTGTGAACCTTTGCTGGTTTATGTCCTCAGATGAAGAGACTGAGAAACAGCAAACGCCTTTATCACAGAAACCATGGCTACATGTAATCTTTCCTCTCTTTTCAGCAGAGGTGTTTTGGGAAATTGATTTAAAATGTTGGATTCAAGAGGCAGGATCCACAACATACGTATGTTGGAATGTGTGGATGGAAATCATACAGACGCAGGATAATAACAGAGTTTGGTAGCAAGAGGCCAACCTTGCAGCAATAAAAAGCAACAACAACTGACATTCTATAAAGTTTGGAAAAGGCAGGCCAATGTTTTGTGGTTTGCATAGCTGAAGTATCCTCTGTTCTTTACCCAAAGCAATGCAAAACAACAATTATTCAAAGATATATGCATTATCAAGGAAATAAATTACTATAAAATAATCAGCTTTTCTGCTTTCATCACTTCCATGTTTCTTGCATTCCTTCTACCATGTTCAATACACCTATGGTTTTATGCACGCTGTCCTCTCAATTTTAGTACTACTTCCAGTTACAATTTGCTGTCTCTAAATTGTAACAGTAATAAATAGAAAACCAGAATGAAAGTAGAAAAGGAAGCAGTAATCAGTGAAAAAAAGATTAGCAAAGATACAATTTCTCATTTTATTTTAGCTTATGGTCTTTCAAGGCATACCACTTTTAATATTTTTTTCAGTATTTCTGTACTTTCTCTGCAGAAGGTGTTATTTTTCAGAAATTGTCATATAAAAAAACCTCAGGGCTATCTGTCAATCACAGCAAACAGAAAATCCTTAGATCAGTTACATGTGCTACATTTAGTGACATGTGACTGACATACACTCAAGACTCAGCGCTCTTTATTGACCCACTGCTCTCTGTGACAGTACTCTGAGGTTATACCTACAGCAGAATTCTAAACCTGGAAAAATAATTGACTAAAATTTCACTTCTGGTATGATGCCGTAATGTCCTAGTGAGTCTAAGTTGTTAAAATCCATGAGAAGTAGTGACAAAGCTATGAACAAAACCAGCAAATAACCAAAGCCCAGTGAACACCATCTACCATCTTAAGAGTGCTTCCTGACCAAATATTTCTACCACTGAAAAGTGTTTGAAGTAAAATTTCTGTACAATAGCAGGAAGAGAGAATCTTCTCTAAAGCAATAAAAATCTAGGACTACAAATTACATAGGCTGTAACTTTTTTGTAATTCTACAGGGCTACAAATTCATAGAAATTCTGAAATTTGCTAGTTCCCACAAATGACTGTCCATTGCGAAGAAACAGAAAAGGTCAGTCCTAACAACCTGCACTGCACCACTGATGAAATGTGTTTTAACAACAAAAACTTGAAACATTATCTCATACTTACCAAAGATGCTTATCAGAAAGGGAAGAAATGAACAAATAAATATGTGAGAACATTGACAATCAAGAAGCAAAATGAGAAGAAAGGCTTTCTATTGCCTGTTAAGACAACAAATGGCTTTAAAAAACTCATTTAGCATGACTTCTGACTGACCTCTGATTCATGAGAGATCTGAAGGTAACAGAGACTGCTGAAACAGGGCAATCCTACAATTTATTCCTATAAATATCCTTAAATAGTCATAAAATGCTTTTAATTTATTTTCTGAAGGGTAAACAAATACCATGTTTAGCTGACCTGAGTATTTCTTTGCTGCCCTGCTCTTACTGGTTCCTTAAATATATTACATTAAAAAAACAATATACGCACACACGCTGTAAGAATGTTCTGACATTGAAATTTACAAATTAAGGTAAAAGACAACATTACCTTTAAGACAGAGCATTTTTCCTATAAAACAGAATAGCTAAAGTGATAATAATGTCTAAAAGTTTGCAAACATGTGAATGCATGTGAAACCCAACTGAAAAAAGCACACATTTAAATGGTATTTCTGTAAACTGTTTATATATTCAATGAGACAAGTTTTTGAAGATTATATTCTAAGTAATCAGAAAATGAAGAAAACAAATATATAATTTAAATGCATCTCTAGCTGATTAACTACAAGAACACAAAATTCACATATTTAAATATTCTGGTGGCTTAGATTCTGCATAGATTTTGCTTTTATTTAACTAATTTAGAAAAAAATAATTGGAATTTTTCCTGACAGGACTTGGTCACAATTTAAAATAATCTGCAAAAGCCTCCAGTGGTATCCTTAAAAAATTGGAGCATGCTGTAGCTGTATTACCTTAGCTTGATTGGTAGACTGCAACAAACAATAAGCAATTTATCATTGTTGACAGAATTCATCTGAAATTTACCCTCAAAGTAATCAGTTACACACTGCATAAAATCTCACCAGCTATAGTTACCCAGAAAATTCTGTTTAATACCTAAAGCTATGTCACTTCAGAAAATAAAATGACAACTCAAAGTTCATGTTTTAACAAATTAATGATTACAGTTTTGGCTAATTTTCTAATTGAGAGAGGATCTGCTGGGAGAAAGGAGAACACGTATCAGAAATTCAAGTGAATGGTGCAGCAGTGTCTGCTAGTGCGGAAAAGTTACCGAGCACAAAAGTTAACTGTGCACCACAGCAGAAACACCTCAAAGGAAACAGCAACATCACTTGCTTATAGCCAACTGCCTCTAAGAGTTGCTTACAAGATTTGAACCATTTGCTGAATTATCATTTTCTCCTGTGATCAAGTAGACAGGACTGTTCAGTGGGCAGAGCACAGTGTAGGTGCCTGCATGGGTGATGCTGAGTTAACAGAGCCCAAGTGGCAATTTCAGCTGGTCACCCACTATGTGTTGACCTCAGCATGATCTGAAGTGCTCTTCAGTTTCCTAGGGTGTGCAAAACTTTCAAACAGATATGGGACAGGATTCATAGGAAACCAATAGCATTCTCATATGGCAACTGGAGATTACATCCAGAAAAAAAATTGGATAGCCCTGTATTTTATGGTGCTTTTTGACTGTCTAGAGCTCGATGAAGGTGATGACAGGGTTGAGTGTTTGGGGCTAGGAATCAGGGGAAAGGCCAAGGCAGACATCCTGATGGAGTCTATTATAGGCCACCCAACCAGGATGCAAAGGCGGATGAACTAGTCTACAAAAATCAGTGAGATGACTCATAATTCCTTATTGTTCTCATAGGGGACTTCAAATTACCTGATGCCTGCTGGAAATACAACACAGTAGAGAGGAAACAGTCCAGGAGGCTCCTGGACTGTGTGGAAGAGAACTACCTGACACAGATGGTGAGGGAGCCAATTAGGGAAGTCTCCCCACTGGCACTGGTTCTGCTGTTTGTGAACGGAGAAGGACTTGATGGTGATGTGATGGCTGGAGGCTGTCTTGCACACAGAGATCTCAAAACGATAAGAGCTTTTTATTCTTGGAGAAGGAAGGAAGCCTGCAGGACTACTAACTGGGACTTCCAGAGGGCCAGTCCTCAACCTGCTCAGGAGACTGGTGGAGACAGTCCCTTGGGAGGCAGTCCTGAGGGGCAAAGGAGTCCAGGAAATCCAGGAAGGCTGGATAGTCTTCAAGGAAGAAATCTTAAGGCACAGGAGCAGGCTGTCCCCATATGCCAAAAGACAAACTGGTGGGAAAGCAGACTGGTCTGGCTAAACAAAGAGGTTTGGCTAGAACTCAAAGAAATAAAGTTTATGGCCTTTGGAAGAAGTGGCAGGCAGCTCAGGAGGACTGCAAGGGTGTTGTGGAGTTATGAAGAGAGAAAATCACAAGGGCCAAAGCCTAAGTAGAACTTAGTCTGGCTATTGGTGTGATAGACAATGAAAATGTTTCTATGGATACACTAATAACAAAAGCAGAGCTAAGGAGTATCACCATCCTTTACTGGACCTGAAGTGGAAACACAGTGACAAAGGATGAGGAAAAGACTACTTAATGCTTTCACTGCCTCAGTCCTTAATAACAGGACCAGTTGTTTTCCAGATAGGATCCACCAAAGGTTATCAAGGAAGCCAGTGGGAAATGCTCATCAAGCCACATTCCATCATTTACTAGCAGTTTTGGCTAATGGGGAAAGTCCCGGGTACCCTCAGGCTGGCAAATGTGACACTCAGCTACAAGAAGGACCAGAATGTCAGCCCAGCCTTGGTGCCAGGGAAGGTCATGGAGCAGGTCATTCTGAGTGTCACCACTTGGCATGCACAGGGATCAGGCCCAACCAGCACAAACATGGATTTATGAAAGGCAGGTCCTCCTTGACCAACCTCATGCCTATCTACAGCAAAGTAACCTGCTTGGTGGATGAGGAAAAGACTGTGGATATTGTTTACCTGGACTTTAGTAAAACCTTTGACACTGTTTCCTACAGCATTCTCCTGTAAAAACTGTCTGCTCAATGTGTGGAAGAGTACACTGTTTGGTGAGTAAAAAAAACCAAGTAAAAATACCCCAAACTGGTGAAAAACAAGTTAGGAAGCAGCACTTTGCAAAGAGAGAACAGTCAATGCAATGTATTTGTTGGATTTGGACCAAAAACCAGAAAACTGAACATATGTGCCCCTCAGTAAAAATCTAAAGATATTTTCAGGAACTAAAGCAGAGAAATAAAAAAAGAAAATAAAATGTACTATAGGTTTATCTAAGTATGTGTATAGGAACTACAGTTGTTGAGGTAGAATAGTCAGATATTTTTGTTTGGCAAATAGATGCTACAGCAGTTATAACTAATCTAGACTTCAATCATTTGAGAAAGCAACATGTGACATTGCAGAAAATGGGGGTTAGAAGCATGGCTGGAAGGTGTCTTGTGTAAGAAATTCACTAAAAATGAGCTTCAGTTTTAAACACTGATTTTTGCAATTGTGCTTATCTGGTGTACTAATTAATGGCTATGGCATAAAGGTAGGAATAGTCTAATGAAATTTCATGCTGGAACTGCCTACTTAGCAGCAGATATAAAATAAATGGAAATCAGAATTATCTTACTTGCTAGAATAGCAGAAGCATAAAGTTGATATACTAAGAATCAAGATACATTTTTCCTGGAAAATCGCTGATTATCAGTGGATCAAAGGATGGATTTGATCATCAGAGGATGAAAGCTTTTGCTTTTTGTCAGTTTGTCTGTGAGTAATCAACATGGTCTAACCATTAAAGACTGATTCTAATGAGGCCTGACAGAGAGAAAAAAACATTTTACAAATAACCTAGGTAGCATTTTAAACTGAAGTAGTAGACTAGTATGGGTTACTTTGTTCAAGAAGCCAGAAAAGAAGCCCAATGAAATACCAGAACCACAGAAGGAATCACAACTCTCTCAGAGCACACCTGAAGAGGCTTTGTTCCAAACACAGTAACAAACTCTAAGAAAACCTTAACATAAATAAACATCACTTGGCATCACCTATAGTTCTGTAACATGAGACTACAAGTTAGCAGATATATAAAGGCTGAGCTCTGACAATGCATAGATGTTACTCAAACTACACAATTTTTATTTTCCACTTCCAAGGAAAGCCTTTCTCTATGGAATTATTTTAATTATGGCATTGCTCAGAAAAAAGCTGGCTAAAAAGTACAGTAGTTCTCCTAGACAAATACAAACCAGAATGTGTGTAAGAATATTTTTCCTACTTAAATAATTTTATGGAAAACTATAAAACTGTAAACTTTTTATTAAAAATATGCAAGTTTAGTAAATAAGAGCAAGCAAGATCTTACTTGAATAAATTTTCATGTTCTAAAGACTGCATAACTTAAATTGAATGGAAAGGGGATGTGTATACCCAAACATTGATATAAAAAATTCTTTTTATGAACAACTTTTTTTAACATCAAATACTTTTTAAAAGTTAGCATTCACATCTACTTTCGAAATCATATGCTGCTTAAGAATCACATTATTACTCTAAAAATACAGTGAAGCTTTACTTCCAAAATGGATACTTGGCTCTATATAACTTTATATTGAATGGTTCCTTCTATTTATTCCTTTGGAGTGGATGAGAAGGGGTCCATAATTCAGAATGGCTAAGCATTATATGACTGTTACTAGAAGATAGAGAAAATAATGATACAGATATTATTTGTTACTAGAGAGAGGTACTTCATACTAAATGAATTTCATCAAAATCGAAGTATTCAAACTAAATTTTAAATTAATTAACAAAAATGTGTGCAAAGTTTTGGTCTACTTTCTTGCTCTCAGCACACATAGGTGGGTCCTAACATTAGCTAGGCTGCATTTAACAGTTACAGATCCTTATCTTTGATTAAAATATTAAACTAAAACATCTATTAATCCAACACAATTATCCACTGTTTTCAGAAGAATGAATAAAAATTACAAAGGTAAGACAGGATAACAGAAGAAAGATTTCCTTTTAAATGGTCTGTATTTCAATGTTCATGCCACATAAGCTGTAAATAATTTCTATCACTATAGCTTCAAAACACAAGTCCTCAGGACAATTTCACAGCTGCTTTTCACACAGGTGAGGGAAATCCTACCTTAATACAGTATTCACAAACTTGACATTTTTATCCTTTCAGTATTGCAGAATAAACTCACTCAAAAAGCTTCAATCCTGCAAAGTTACCAGTAAAGATAATATGCTGGAAAATGTTAAATTTTAATCTGTTTAAGCATATGGGCATTTTTTACCCCATGCCTTCACTTCTTGAGTCTATAAAGTCTCAAAATGCTAAGAATGCACAAGTTTGAGTTTTCTTAGCAAATTCTGACCACTGACTTTTTGGAAGTACCCACAGAACAGTGCACATTGTAGAACTCCTATCATCAGTTATAGAAGCATTCCAGCAAAAAGGAAAAGAGGAGGGTCCTATAGATAGCAAACATAAGAAGATTTCAGTTTACATGTAAATAAGCACAGCTTCCCACTATGGAGAAAATCCTTTTAGCTTCACTGGCTTCATTAACTTCCCTATGAGACACATCTGGACACAGATCTAGTTATCCATGACCATAATACTTTCTTCCAAATAAAAAAAAAATAAATTAAAAGTAAGGTTCGGTGAATGTGTAAATACAGCTCACTTTGCAGTTTTTAAAATTCTTCAGTTATGTCAATATGATTAAGAAATCACACTTAAGCCCTACCAGAATGTGCCATAACTTAAAATAAACTTGAGAGTATAATTTTGAGAATTTATTTTTTTTAGATGTGCTCTCCTTTTCATTTGTAAGTACACACTAATATAAAAATATAGTCTCTGCAAAACAGAAATAAGCTTTAAGACAAAGTACATTTAAGTTTTATTTGAAGCAAATGCCACTGTTCTGTAATGTCCAGTGAGCAGTTAAGTTTTGATTTCATTGAATGAACTTAAGGTTGAGAAAGGGGAATCTACTAATTTACCTGACAGCAGTCACATATCACCGCAGGAGGAATTTAAGATATATGATGTCTTTGTATAAAAATGCAAAATGAGAAATTGAGGCAGGGAGCTGTCTGCCAACAGATTTCAAGTCAGGCATGAACCAGACTGCAGTTAACAATGGTATTTTTGATAGGTGAATATAAGCTCACTACATCACTTGAAACCCTTTTAAATCATTCACAAGTTAAAAAAAACACAATGAGCTGTGTGAGAAGGAAGAACACTACTGAAAAAGATTTCATATGACAAGTATTCAACTACAAGCTGATTTAATACCAATGATGTGATGTTCTTCAACACCTACAGAACAAGTTTTCTTGATGAGGTCATGCTACTTATTACTAGATTGTTTCCAGAAAATGTTTCAAGTCTGGTATCCAGGAATTCTCTTGAACAGTGTGCTGCAACTACTGTCCTAGCTGTCCTAGAAACAAGATCTGCTGAGAAAAGAATTTTGTAGTCTTAGGGAGGGAGCATTGGGGTATGAAGATGCCCTGGAAGCCACTGTTTCATACTATAACAATCGGGATGATTAGAAGCAACTATTAATTTAATTATCAAACATTAATTTTAATGGTAATTTTAATGGGAAATGGTAAGAACTTTGTTAAGCAATAAACACATTATATGCCTTTTGACTAAATGGAAACATCAGTATGTAGCAGTCAGTATGTTTTGCTCTCAAAATTTCAAAGGCAGTCAGAGCACTCTGCATTTGTAGAAATTTATCACCAAGCCATTCAGCATTTAACAAGATATTAAACGTACTTTCTATGACAATTCTATCAGAGAAGATTTTGGTTTAAGATCTGTCTTCAGAAGGGTCATAGCTTAGAGATGGGACTAAAAACCAAACACCATGGCCTGGTAGCTTTTCCTTAACTAAAGCAAGGAAACCTTCAAAAGCTGTGGTACTGAAACCTTTCTTCCCTATTAAATGAGCAGGAATAGATGTCTTACCCTTTTCCTCAATGAGAAACAAGAAAGATGCCATCCTCCATAGATCACTCATCAGGTTCAAAGATCAAAAGAAGGATCAAGTTGAATGTTATGGCACTCATCTTCCATATCTGAAGCCTCAGATTCCAGGAAAAGAGCATCATGTCTCAAATAACACTGCAGGACTTACTCCCTTGACTCTGCTTTTGTCAGTTGATCTTAGCAGTAAGGGAAAGATGGGCATCCTCCAGAAAACAAACATGGATTGAAATACTGGTAATGGGTATGGAGAGCAAAAAAGAAATTGAAAAGGATACAAATGACCTGACAGTCTTTCTATCTGACCATGGAACAAGACAGTAACCAATGAGATAGCTACAGTAAAAATACAATTTTTTTAAAGCTCTATTAATTTATACACAATTATGTACACTTTGAAACAAAAATATTAGCAGAATGTAATAAGAGAAAAGAAAGAAAATATCTTTGTGGAGTTGATTTTCTACTGTCAGGTCCACAACAAGCTGTTAACTCTCACAACTGTGGGATTCAGAAGCAATCTATTACTTCCCCTGAAGAAAACTGACTAAATCAACTAGATTGCTACTTAAGCCACTGAGCTCATCTGAAAAAAAAAGTCTCCATTATATAAACAACATGAAATATAAATTATTTAGAACTACATAGTTTATCCTAAGAATTACCTACAATTTCATTTCAGTTACTTATTAAGTTTCTAGCATAGGTTAAACTAAGCAATTTGCTAAGAGAATGCAAGTGGTTAGGTAAGAACCCACACAGCTGCAAAATTTTGTTCTTCAAATCTATTAAGAGTGAAAGTAGTGAACAGAATCCACAAAAGTACTAGAATATGGAAAAAAGCCCAACATCATGTAAACTGAAACTGAAGTTCTTTTGACACAAAGTAAACTGTCTGAAATTACTGCATAACATCTTTAGCAGTTCCTCTCACTCTTATGCTCTGAGGAGCATACTAACTTTATTCACTTTATTCACCCCTGACATTTAAAACTCAGCCTTTGGTCCAGCTATGGATGAGTTTGTATATGACAAGAACAATGGCCAGTAAAACATTTTACCTCCTCCTTAGACCTTGATATTTTTGTAAAAGAGGTGAGGCAAACAAGATTCTCATATATATATATATATATATATTCGAACCACACATATTGTATGTTATACATTCTGTGTATCAGACACACTATTACAAGTCCGAATATGTTAATGATTGGGTGTACTGGGTCTGGCTGAGACAGAGTTAATTTTCTTCACAGCAGCCCTCAAAGTGGTGTGCTTTGTATTAGTAGCCAGAAAGATGCTTGAAGCACACCAGTCCACACCAGTTAGTACTAAGCAGTGCATGTGAAGTGTGAACACTAGACTCTCTAAAATTCCCCCTCACCAGCAGGCTGGATCCTGGGAGGGGGCACAGGCACAACAGCTGACCAAAAGACTCCCAGAGCATATGGTATTTGCTCAGCAATACAAGCCAAGAGAAAAGAGAAGGGGGAAGACAGTGTGAGAGGTGAGGGGAGCATTCCTTATTTATGACACACCTTCTGGAGCAAATTCTATGCATGCTGAAGCCCCAGTTCCCAGGAAGTGGCCACACACTACCTACTGATGGTATCTTTTGGTTTCCTTTGGTTCCATGTGTGGACTTTGCTTTTGCTTTAATAAACTGCCTTTATCTTGACCCACAATTTATGTCTTCAACCTTATTTTCTTTCCTCTGTTCTGCTGAGGAGGGGAGTGTCAGAGTAGTGTGGTGGGCACCTGGTGTTCAGCCAGGGCCATCCCACTACACTGGGAGAAAATAGTGGGAATATTTTTTTCAGAATTATGCAATAGCATGGAAACTCACAGATGTCTGGGAAACAACAGTGCACCTAAACTTGATGCAACTAAGTTTCAAGAAATGCATGCAAATTAGCTTTCTAGGGATACCAGAAGTCTTAAAACATTTCTTCAAAGAATTCCGCAAGAGGCCTAGCAGGACAGGTACACTGGTGTTACCTACCCTTGTACAGATGAGATGTAGACAGAGAAAAAAATTACTGAGGAATCTCACCTTTCAGTCCTCTATCATTGCCCATTGAAACGTTAGTGTCAAGACTCTCACAGAGTAAATTAGTTGATGCTAAACTCCTGAACAGAGATTGACTGCATGAAAGGCTATCTGCCAGTAAGATCCACAACAGTGAGACTATTAATTTTAATTTGCCATTAAAGTCTTGCACATAGGTAGAAAAAAGATGATACTAATGCATCAGCTGTTGCATTTGACATCATGTTTTCAGTCAGTGAAGCACTCAATGTTGTGTGAACTTGCAATGGAAACCTGGATTCTGAACCCATGTACCAGACATACTATGAAGCCAAAAGCAAAATTGATCCAAAATTTCAGAACATGCAAACCAATCCCAAATCTGCTTAAGCAGTACTGCAGACTCTCCTTCTAGTTTCCATCAAGAGAAATATCTGTCTTAGACTACTAGGTACCTTCAGAGAGACCTCAACAAGTTGGAGAGCTGGCAATCACCAGCCATATGAAGTTAAACACTGTGAAGTGCCAGATTCTGCACTTAAGATGGGGCAACTGTGGATGTACAGACAGACTGGGGAATGAGGCTGGAGAGCAGCACTGAGGGAAGGGACCTGGTCAGCAGAAAACTGAACACAAGTCAGCGGTGCCCTGGAAGCCAGGAGGGCCCTGTCCTGGGGGGCATCAGGCACAGCATGGCCAGCTGGTCAAGGGAGGGGATTGTCCTGCTCTGCTCTGAGCTGGGACAGCCTCACCTCGAGTGCTGGGGCAGTTTTGGGTGCCACAATACAAAAAAGACATAAAGGTATGAGAAAGTGTCCAAAGCAAGGCCACCGGGATGATGAAGGGTCTGAAGGGGAAGCCGCCTGAGGAGTGGCTGAGCGCACTTGGTCTGTTCAGCCTGGAGAAGAGGCATGAAGCTCAGTCAGGGAAGGTTTAGGTTGGATATCCATGGACAGGGTGGTTGAACACTGGAACAGGATCCTCAGGGAAGTGGTCACAGCACCAAGACTGTCTGAATTCAAGAAGCATTTGCACAATGCTCTCGGACACAGGGTGTGACTCTTGGGGTGTCCTGCACAGGGCCAGGCATTGGACTTGATGATCCTGATGGGTCCCTTCCAACTCAGCACATTCCATGACTCTAAGATTCTTCATATGCAGCTTAAGTACTTTTCCTTAATATATGAGGGAAAATTAGGCCTCATTTCTTACAGGGGAAAGAACCCAAGGACCTCAGATAAGCCTGGACTGCACAGAAAGTTAATTGCTTATTATAAACAAAAAGGTACATGGAGTTATGGGGATTGTTAATAGTTATAATTACATATAATTATATTACTTCATAATAGTTATTTCATAACTGATTCAGCCTGGACAACTGAGATTTGAATCTGTAAAAAACACCTCATAAAAAAACCTTTAAAAATGAAATTATAGAAAATTATGTACTGGAAAAATCTCCACTGGCCTTTTTTCCAATTTAATTTCTAATAACTTCATCTCTAAAGGTATTATTTTTGAGAAAGAGTATTGCAACACTCCTATAGAGCCAGAAAATTATTGCAACAAATTGAGAGAATTACTAGGATGGTATATATTACATAAAAAAATAGAAGTCTAGACTTTGACTCCTTTTGATTGGATGCTGTCTTTTTGGGTAATACGACACTGTATTTTAGTATATGGCCACTACCTATGCCTTCACATTTAGGGCTGCACATGAATACAGCTTTAAAACTGAGCATGAATTCCTGTTTTACTGAGAGTTCTCTTCTGAATAGTCACTGCTGCCTTCCAAAGTTTGTCTTTTAATGACTTTTTAATTGGAAACTTACAAAGGAATGAAAATACAATTTCGCATCAGCAACACTATTTCTCATTGTTAAAAATTTCTTGCAAAACACTATGTATTGGAAAAGAGCAGAACATGCCTAATTTGTGTATTGGCAATTTATTCTACCAGAGTAAGACTCTATGACAGGCTTTAAATCCAGTTGCCAAGAAATAATTTTCAATCAAATGTCAATTTAATTGAATAGTACTCTTCCTTCTCTGATTTCACATAGATACAACTTCTCTGAGAAGTAAGAAAGCAAAATTTGAGTCTCACAATATATCTTCACCACACTATCAAACTGTAGGCACCTAGTGTATCAGAATGATTACTGCTAGGTAACAGAAGATGTACATCACCCAAAGAAATACTAAACACTCTCCATCCTGCTTAGATTCTTACATTTGTGCATTCCATTAATTTATTCCCAATCACAGTTATGACTATTAGAAAGAATAGTGTAAGATTGCTTTAATTACCCGGTCAGAAAAAGACTGCAAGGAAGAATAGAACTTTAGTTAAATATTTTTTAACTCAGGATGCTACGTAATTGCTTTTTACTCAGTGTTACACCATCCCAAATCAAATATGCTTTCTATTTAAATAGTACAATGCATAACAAAATACTTTCAAAACAATATACATTTCTGTTCTTAAAGAAAGCAATTTTATCTTACGAAAAAAGAAAACACTCACAAGGTTTATTCAGCATGGCATTGGAAATGTGTCACTACCTTCATTCTCATCCAGGTGGTTATCAATTTATCCTTACCTGTATCACCTGGAAAAATGCTGTGACAGGTAAGATTACTAATGTTTTAGGGCCAAAGCAGATTAAAACTACTAAAACTCAGCAAAACATAATCATCTTGGCAAAGTAGAATTCAGCAAAACATAACCATCTCATCTAGAAATACCATTTCCAAACACTAAAAACTGAAAAATGATTGGGGATGAGTTGTTCATTCAAACCGGGAAAAGAATGTAAATAGAACCTATTTTTTATCTCTACCTTCTGGCATGATTTGGCTTCCCTGGCACAGCCTGACTTCAAAGAAAAATATCAGCAAGGTAATACAGTGGAATAAACTGAAAAGCCAAACAAAAAATAGCTATAAAAAATTCACAACAAGAAATAAGAAAGCAACCAGGACAAAATACAACACATTTATATGCTGAGAGGGAGAAGAAAACACTCAGATGATTCAAATGACTCAGAAAAAGACAGACAATTCAGAAATACATTTTATGTCTTTACTGAATGTACACAATACAAAGAATTGCTAATAGTGCATTAGACTATTTATACCATTTTTACACTGTATTTTTATACTGCTTTTACATTGTTTTTATGCTTTCCTCACGTATTTTCATAATGATATTTATTCATTTTGTAATTAACCAAATTTACCAGATTCTGTGGTCATCTGAAGTAATCCATCAAGAGCACTGGAAAGCAGACTTGCACTGGATACTTTTAGGTGACTTAATACAACAGGTACACATTGGTATTCCAAAAATAAGGTCTTCCCTTCATCTGTCTTCAAGTCTACGCGAAGGGACTCAAATGCTTGAGCCAGGTAATCCACTGAAAATATCAGAATACAAGCAATAGAACTTCTATAATTGTTTCATTAAGCCATGTGAAATTATCTGACAAGTTACCATGGCAGATACACACTTAAAAGTTAAAATAGCTGAAAATATTAAATTTACTTTTTATTTAAAGATACCCTCTGCCTATTTTTATTCCTTAACAATTTATTGTGAGTGGAGAAAAATGCTATCTGCAATTCATATGTTTAACACATAGTTTGAAATAATGTTGGTTTCAACATCTGGGAAACCTCTATTTAGGGAGTCAGTGGCTGATTTGTCTGAGTGAGAGCAATTATTTTCATTAGAGCAACTAGTCCCATTCCTTCTATAAAAAGCTGTAGTTTTAGCATAAACATTTTATATTCTCATCCACTGTGAGAAATTATACAAAGGATGTAGATTAAGTGAACCAATCTATTTTCTTAACTTCCTGCTGTCAAATCTTCCTCAGTATCTTGGAATTGCACTGATCATCTGGAGCACAGAAAATTAAGGAGAAGGAAACAATTTATCCTAGCGCATAAGTTTAACTACGGTGCCATCTGCTGGATACTGACGTTCTGAAGGAATGAGCACATATGGTCAAACCAAATCTGCTACTTTATCACCAGATCATTAGTGCCATGTGGTCAGAGTGATCAAAATTCATTCACAGTGAAATCTGACATATGTTTAACAGCAGATCATATTTTCTGTGTTACAGAAGGCAGCAGCAAAAAGCAACCATGAGAAACTAAACCGATTCATTCTCATCTGTTTAGGGTAAATCAGTCTCTGCAATGACTAATTTTTCTATTTCAGTTCCTCTTGCATTGTTTCTATCAAACATTCCTAAAATGTGAGTCTCAATTTGAGATTCATCATGCTTCACCAAAATATGTTGACTGAAATAGTTCCTTCCAACAGCTGGAACACTGTTAGTTCATGAATGATGTCAAAATGGTCTTCCACCATATTTTAATCCTGTGTTTACTATAAATACTCACAATATAAATACTGCACAGGTCATTAAGCACAAAAATGTACTAATCTGTTTAAATATCTAATCCAGAAGCACGACTTCCATGAGAAAATACTCTATTAATTATCTATGTATTTAAAATCTTTGGCATTCCTGTTTTGTGTCAACCGGGGTGCCACAGATTGTAGCAATTTGGTGACGTGGATCTTTGCTATCTTAGAAATGCCCCCAAATTTAACATATTTCATGCAAGCGACTAAAAAAAATCAGATGCCAAAGCAGACATCTGATTTTGACATTTTAGCATGGTATTTCAGGAGTACCTTGAAAATTAACATCTCTCTAACCTGTATCAATCTTTTCATGTTACTGACATAAGAAGTGTGTTACTTATAAATATATTTTAAAATACAAACTATTCTGAGAAAAAATGGTAGCAAAAATAGAAACATGGAATAATTTAGGTTGGAATCTAGTCCAACCTTCCTGTCAAAAGCAGGCCCATCTCTGAGGTTAGGTTAGATTGCTCAGTTGTAACTCCACTATAAAATTACTTCCTATCAAAATGATCCGTGCTTTTAAAATATCTTTGAAAAGGGAAAAAGAAGTGGTTAGTACCACAAAGAGTTGGAAAAGGGTTATAGAGATGCTCATTCTAATGCTATCCTTGTAAAATTTATTCTTGCAGAAAATCCCAGTTATGCAGACACACAGTACTGCTAAGATGCTGCAGGTAAGCAGCAATCACATCTTACACCTGCTCTTAATGCTATAGAATTACTTTTCTGCCTGACTTCCAGAAAAAAAGGATCTGCAACACCTTGTTCCCTGTTTCTCTTGAAGAAAGGTAAGATTTCATAACTGAAGATAGCAGTTAACAAATCAGCTGAGAGAAGATTTATTTTATTCTTTAAGCTGTATTTTCCACATCTTTTCTCACACTGTTCAGACACAATCTGATTCGTGTAATCTCACAGTGTCTGCTTTGAAACCTTTATCTTCTCCCCTCTCTTCAGAAATGCTGACTTGCCTGACAAGTCATCACGTTAAAAAACACACATAAATTCTAACATAAAAATAGCAAGACTCATACTTGTATATTTTGTTTCACAATACTCAAGTAAAATCACTTTTCACTAATAAAGCATAATACAGTATCATTAAAATGCTTTTTGTCCAGGCACATGACTGAAATAGATAAAGTAATGTTAAAAAATCTTGACTTACCTTGTTTCACTGTTTTAAGCACAATCAAAGTAGACAGAAACCTCAGAGGCATACAGAAACTCTTAAAGAAAGCTGTTGACTTTGATTTACTTTCTGTAGACTGTTCAGAACTGTGTGGGTTTCCCTTACACACTATGCCTTTGAAAATATCTTCACCAAGTCTCCTCATGGTTGATCTTATTGTTGCATGCTGCTTCAAACAGTGCATATAGTTAGTGCAAACATTAAAACTTGACGTACATATGATCTCCATGCAATTAAATATTAAATTGTAAATGCTTTGACCATGCATAGGAATATAATCAGTATAGGAGATACTGATTTATGTTCCAGAAGTAGTTAAACAATATTAATATTGTGCCTTATCAACACACACTTCAGCAAGACACTAATTAGTGAGTATCCTGAATACTCTGATGTTACTTAAGTTGCCTCTGGTTCCAGAAAAAGCTGTTTCAGTCAACTCAATTTTGTAAGCTTGCCTGAAGTTATACCCTTTAAAAGCATTTACAGAATCAAGGTCTAAATATGAAGCTTAAGAACACTGTACCGGTAACATCTATTAGATTTTCATCATAAACTCTACAGAAATATTTCCACAGAATCAAACTTCACCATATGCTTGTTTAAAATATAGTTACTTAGTAGAACTGAACCCAACATCTTACTATTGTATTGAATTTAAACTCAGGGTATTTACAAAGTTTCTAGCATTTGATTTATCAAATGAACATTGACAGCACTATGCTGGGTCTTTACAGTATGACTACTGTCTTTTTCTTTATAATATTGCTAAATATTTTCTTATGGCAGTCTAGTAAAAAAAAAACAAGGAATGACTTCTGGTTAGACACCCAGCAGACGATAGAAAAATCAAAATTTCTTCACTGCTTTATCACTCACTTCCATCACTTTCAACAAATCTCACTCAGAAAATACACAATAACTGCCTTCTCCAGTGCAAGTTTTGTTAATACATATGCAAAAATATAGTTTCAGATGTGCTTAGACATCACAAGAGAGATCACATATGTAGGAAAACTACATTTAGATACACAATGCAAAATTTAAATTTAACTTGAAAAATAATTTGTTTTTCATTTGCCACCTGTCTGTGGTGAACACTATGAATTTGTTTTACGAAGACAGAAGTTTCTTCTCTATATGCTACCTGAAAACATCAACTTTTCATATGTATTTAATATGCAAAATGCCTTCTGTGATATTTTTCTTAAAAACATACTGCATGAGGACTACTTGTCTTACCTGTATATCAGATGTGTCTAACTGTCTTATAGACCAGTAAATAAATTTAAGCACAGGCACGTGCAGTTTAGGATTCACATATGGCATCCACTGGAGTTGCTCGGTAGCTATAGGCAAAAGCTGCAAAAATATACAAAAACAGAATTACATGCAGTATATGAACTATTCTATAAGCTAAGTGTTAAGTGACAAACAAACAAACAAACCTCCTAACTTTCTCTTGGAGTTTATCAGATTACATATGCAAATATTCTCTGGGCAGATCCAGTACAGCTAACAGAATTATAGGCATACACAGGTTCTAAATTTTACATAGGTTTGCATGTGGGAGTAGAGATACATGTGAGCTCAATCTCAGTAAATCCAGTCACAGTGGCTTTTATACAATGAATGAATACAAGAAAGTGAATTTTCTGAACACCTCACCAATTTCTAAATCCTGGTATCACAAGAAAAAACAGTAGAGATGTTGAAATACAGCACAGCATCACCTTTTATTGGTGGTAAATTGAAATTTTAGTATCTAAATAGGCATTAAAGCATTTTAAATTTGACCTGGTGATCCTGAAACAATGTATCCCACATAAAACACATGACAAGCTATCACCTTACCGAAGTCACTTGAAATAAAATGATGAAACTCTTAGGTTTAGACAAGGCACCACATTTTTTATTAAAAATTATCTGTATGCTTTACAAATGACAGATTTTCTATTATATCTAACTGCTGGGATGAATATTGACTTACTAACAATTATTTTGTTTCAATTACATGCTTATCTGTTATAGTCTCAGAATCATTTAAAACACACTGAAATCTGAAAACATATTAACACAAGCAAACAATCCAAACCCCTTTACCTTCATACACTTTTCCTGAGTACAGGTGGTTTTTGAACTCTGGGTAACCATAGGTTTATGACTGTCCTCTCTCTCCTCTTGTGTTTTCATTTTGCTGAGATGCTGGTCAGAGATCCAATCCATAAGATAAGTTAAGAGCTCATAGACTTGTGAATTCAACGGTAGCTGTAATATATTCACAACATCAGATATTTCAGCGTTCAATTTAATGCTTTTTCTAAGCTAAAACATTAATAAACTGAAATACATGAGAGTACATTAGCTATGAAATATTATTAATAGTAGAAAGGATGAGAATTTTATGCCTGATAAAATCTGAGTTACTGTAGTGTGAGCCTGTGGAAAATATATTCAAGGAGACAGTGATCTTGAACAGGCCATGTGTGCTCTGCTGGACCTTGTACCTAGGGTATTAGAAGCCTGTATATATTAATGTAACTGTTACTTACAGTATCTCTGGGAAAAGTAACCTGTACGCAGATCAAAGGTTGGAAGGTGGCAGTACTGACTGGGAGACAACTGTACCTCAAGGAGTCAGAGATCCACACAACAGTTAACTTGGTGCAGTCTGTGCTGTGCTGCACAGATCAACCCAGTGCAGTTTATCCTGTGCCAGGCTGCAGGATAAACTCAGGCAGCTCCCTCTTGCTACTGCTGATCCTGCCTGGCCTTGGCCTTGTCTAAAAGGGCAACAAGCTCTTCTCCCATGAATGACCTTCATGAACAGAGTTGTTTCCTTGCAAGAAAATTATATATGTTGCATGGCCAAAAAGGAGGGGCTTCTCTCAATGGACAGACCCTGCTCACCATGCCCTGGGAAAAGTCCACCAGGGCTCCATTTGATGCTGCACAAACACAACATTCCCAGCATCTAAGGGGACACAAGATTTACTCACTCTCTGTATTCCTCCTCTCACTCTACCTTATTAAAATAGCCATTTAATTAAGCCATTTGTTGACAGGCCTTTCTTGTAAAGACTCAGAAGGAACCCTGCAGCGTTTCTTTCTCTCACACCTTACTCCCCAGTACAAAACAAACCTATTGTGATGGTTTCTGGGTGTGAAAAACACATATCTATAACTTATTTTGTACTTTGTCAAATGGTAGTAAAACATCTTGGGAAAAAAAAAATCACATACAGAATCCCTAAACTTTATAATTCTGGACAAATGAATTACAGTAGAAAGCAAGTCTTTAATGTCCTTCACATGAGGAGGATTATTTCAATGCCCTAGACTTCCTTTGTTTCATTTCATGCAATCCACTGTTAATAAATTTAAGTGGTAGTATTGTTTAAAAAAAGAAAAAAGACTTCATAAAACTCTCATCTTGGCTCTACTACACTGCAATGTAATACTTTACAAAAGAAATCCAGAGATATCTGAAGACAGGCTGCATGAACAATCCCCTAAAGACCTCAAAAGTTTTCTTCTATCTACCTTCAGATAACTCTTTTCCTTTTCACTCAGGACTGTAACTACTGATCCTATTTGTATTTCATGTGCAACCAAAGTATGCTAAAACCTATATAAAGAGAATTTGTCGGCTATATATAGACAGCACGGTTTTAAGGCATTCATTGTAGATCAATTAGATAGGGTGGTGTGATATCTTTCTCATATCACAGTTTACCTCTAGCTGGAAACAAAAAGCATAACCAGCTGGGAGATGTTGGCAGAGTAAATGGAACTACATGGAGAACGAAAGAATTTCATTAAGTGATGTAAGAAGATTTTTTAAGGAAAAAAGCTGATTGTTTTGGAACTGAATGAAACAGTTTAGAAAGTGAATGAACATCACATTTAATCTCTGTCCTTCCCTAAACATTATTTCTCAAAAAAATAATAGTAGCATATCACTTTTGGTTTAGAAGATTACGGTTCCTTATTGGATACTTCCAAAAGACTACTTTTTACCTGGTGTTATTCATAAGGATAGTGCTGTACTGTAGCAGTAACCAGAATGAGTCTAAGATTTGTTCTGGCACCACAAAAAAAACCTGTGACAGTGGACACAAGTTACAATTCTAATTGGCATATGAAATATAACATGATATGAGGAGGAAAACTTGCCACATAAATTAAAATATACACATATACATGCACATAAACAATATAAAATCCAAGACATATTTTAGCAACAAACCTAATTCTTTGGTAAGTGTGCATTTTCTCCCAGTATAATATGTTCTCTTCTTAGTGTAACTCATGCAATAAAATTAGAAGCTACGTTTTTCAATTTATAGCAGATGCATAGTTACTCTGCCCAATGTCTTTTGAATTAAAAGATTCAAGACTACTGCATAATTCTTACCATAGCAGTTTTTGATGTTGCCATCACTTTTTCCTGTTTCACAGGTTTGCTTTCTTTCATCACTTGACATAAATCATTAGATTTCCGTACCATTGAAAATTCATGCTTCCTCTACAACAAAATATAACAATGAATTATATTTCACTGGTTACCTATAAAAGCAGGTACATGTAAGAACAAACCTTACTTGTAGATTTGCTAAACGAGCTTGTACGTTTCGTGCTTGACCTTCCAACTTCTTGTTCAACTCAGTTACATCACTTAACTGAAAGAAGCAGAAAATATTAAACTATCTGTAAATTCAAAACTCGCATCTTAACTACTACACTGAAGTAACTTAATGTTGTTGAGCAGCTAAATTATTTAAATTTTTTTCTAATTAGCATGAAAAGTGATAGAAACAAAATCATCATCCACCTCCCTCAACAAATTACAGGATCATAGACTGGTTGAGATTTGAGAGCACCTCTGGAAGACATTTGGTCCAACCCTCCAACTCAAGTTGGGCCATGAAGAACTGGCTGCTATATCCAGACAGTTTTTGAACAGTTCCAAAGTGTGAGACTCTTACTGCCTCTGTGGGCAACCTGTTCCAGGATAAATAGGACAGCAGCAGTATCTCGTTGACCTGCAGCCAAACCTTTCAGAGTGCAGGGGAAGAATAAGCACTACAATGACACTCTAGGTATACAGGCACTTCACATTTGATCACTTTTCATGAAGAAGCGACATAAAAATGAGCACAAATTCAAGAATGGCATAATAGTCTTGTTAATGGTGAAGGTGGTTACTGACCACACTAAAAAAAGAGTTTGCTCAGTGAGAAAAGATCAGGCAAACTTAATTTAAACTAATAAAGGCAAACAAAATTTAAATACAAAAAAAGCTCTAGCCATACAACAATAAACAGCATAATCATCACAGAAGCCCTCAGTTTGCACAGAAATGCAAAGATTTTATAGTGAGAAGAAATAACAAGAGGTGAGTTGCATCAGAACCATCAACATCCTAGGAGTTAGGTCTGCCCTTCTTAAGGGAAAGAATAAGGATCTGCATTAGATTTTTATTGTATTTGGATTATCAGAACATTGATTAGTTCAATGAATAAACAGTGCTCAAATAATTTACATAATTTGTGTATCACCATTTCAGATCAGACTTAACAGCTAAGTGAGACAAATTCTTACTCTATTCATTACTATGAAACACACCATTCTAGTTTACAAATCAGGAAAATACCGCTTTCATTAAAATTTTCAAAAATAACTGAAAATACTGATCAAACATGAAGTTAAAAATAAACATTCTACTTTTTATTTAATAGAATCAGCATAGCAATCTGGCATAGCAAATCTGCACAGGCTGGATTCCATTATGTCACAAAATACTTTCTCTCCATCCATTCTCAATAGATTTTCCCTTCCTAACAATTAGCTGCTGCTAGTGAGCCACTGGAATAAATCCTACTTCTTTTTTTATACTGTGAAAGGTCAAAAAGGCTAAATTTCAAGTACTAGAAACAGGTGAGAAAAATACTTTCAATCATTCATACAATTCTTTTTCTTAGAGAAACAAATGGTTGGCAATTTTGCAAACTCAAGCTGCTCAAATATTTAAAATTGTTGACTGTAACTTGTAGAATTATTCATGTCAGGAAACAAAGTTTACCTGCTTTCTTAAAGAGTCGTTCACTTCCTTCAAGCTGTCAAATGATGACTTCAGCCTCCTATTTTCTTTAGCTAATTCTCTCAAGGCTTCTGTCAGCTGCTTAACCTCTGCCTCATGTTGCTGTAGAAATATCAAATTTAAGAATATGTTTGAAAGAGACTATTCCAGAAATAAAAAGTTTCAGTTAAGTGTTAATAGTCAGACAAACTTTCAAATATCAAGTTCTTCATGTCCAAATTTGCACGTCCAGTCAGCAGTGAGAAAAACAAGATCCACACTGCCTATTAAGATGGATCTATAGAGAAACTGAGAGCAACATGCACAGCCTATAGCTCCTGCCCATATAGCTGCCTATTCTACCCAGACCAACTGTATACATGTATATTTCTCAAACAATTCAGATGTGGGATGCTTTGTGAACTAAAATCAATGACAAAGCTTTTACTTACAGCTCACTCTTCCAAGTATTTACAAAAAGTTGTGACTGTGGTTTGAAGTTTCAATTCATGTTTCTGGCTTTGCTTACTCTGAATCAGGCAGATTGAGAAACTAATCCTATGTCTTGTAGAGACTGAGGCTCTGATTTACAACACAAGCATATGAATTATTAAATACTACCTGCATATCCACTGCTGTTCATCTCTTACCCCTGAAATTTGTTTTATATTTAATCTTCTCAGGACCTTAGATTTAAGTACTTCAGATTTGGTAAAATTGCAAGGTTTTATTTCACTAAAAATATTCCACCTTTCATTTCTCCCCTTCCACAAATTCACTCTTCTTCACTACTCTTTCTTCCCACACCCCCAAAGTTAGGTTTGTCTTCCTCCGAACTTTTTGAGTCTTTGTTTGCTAGTACTCTATGCAATAGGTGTTATAAGATCTCCATGTGTCTTAAAGCACTCCCAAGGAAATCCAGTGCAACTACAGCTAATGCAAAGATACTCATTTAACTTAAACACACACAAACCACATTTTTTCTCTAATATTGGTCACATAGCTTTCACTACTTTACAAAATAACTACCTCCTTTTTCTAACTTGTAACTGTAAAATGTACTACACATCAGACACGTAAATGCACTATTCCGAAACAGAAGTCATACAAAAACTCTAGCAATATTGTTCAGTACTTTTTATTTAAATCTTTCCTTTGGGGATTTCAAGGACTTCAAAGAAATAAGCAGGATTTCCAGCAAGCATGGGATGGCTTAAGATAATCACAATTGAGTTAAAGGGCATATAGAGCAATATCTACCATTAAATACATTATTTCACCTCTTTTATAGCTGCAATTTTTGTGTGAACTTCTTCCTCAACACCCCTTATTTTAGCCAAAGCTGCTTCATGTGTAAAAAGCAATGCTTCTTGTTCTGTTAGACAACGCTCTCGTTTCTGCAGTTGCAGAGCATACTCCTGCTGTGCTGAACTTTGTCTCTGTATCAATAAAAAAAAAGTTAAACTACCTTAAAAACCCATGTGAAATTTTCCCAAATTATGCTGAATTTATAATTTTGTCCCATGCTTAGCTCTTTGTGAAATTATAGTTACACTGTTCGGTTTCCTCCCTCATTAACCCAAAAGACTTCCATGTGCATTGGAATGGTTCAGCCTCCAAAAATATAAAATCCAACTCTACATTGTTGCTCTAGGAAATTAAACTTTGGAATTCCAAAATATTTGGATAATGGTATTAACTGCAAGACAGAACAGAGTCTGATGTGACTGTGTTCAACACTAGATTAACAATATTGTTTCTTCAACTAATGAGAAGCATCCCTGAAAAAGTGGTGAAGAAAAAAGAGATACAAAATTATTTTTATCTCATATGTTGCAAAAGACAGTTGTGGCAGGGAATCCAGCAGAAGTTTAGGAACTATTACAGAATAAAACCATATAGGAGGTTCTTCTGTTAGTAGCCTAAACCTGCTGGAGGTGAACTGGTGGGATGAATAGAGGGATTTTGGAGGAGGCCACGAAGGCAAGCACTTTGGAATGCCTAGAGTCAGAAGAACAGTTTCAGATGTTCTCAAGACAAGCAATGGTTGTGGGTGTTTCCCTCTACACCCACAGTGTGTCACAAGACAGTCTTGGACATAGAAACACTTGCGTTCCAACTCCCTCAAGCTGAATCTGCCCATCTACCTAGTCTACCCAAAATTCAAGTCCAAGCATCATTACTGAATCACTGAATTAATCTAGGAGAACAGGCAGATGAAGACAAAGATTTAGTATATAAGTAGCTGTGATTAGTATAAAGTAATAGTAAAAAATAATGTACGTTTTACTATGTAAGTAGCTTCAGATTTCTTTCTCAAAAGTGCAAATTTTCATAGCATTATTGAACAAAAATTTTAAGGTGATTCCAGTTCCTACCTGGAGCTTCTGATGTATGACAAATAATTCATCATAAATTTGACTGATGTAGGGTGGTATTAAACCTTGCCTATTGCATGCCTGAGCACCAGTCCCACGCAAAATTTTCTTTAACAAACCATGGTTGATAATTTGGTCCCTATTTTCTTCAGTATTTGTAGTCAAATGTGATGGTAAAGTGAGGCCTGTGGACATGGGAAAAAATGCACTTTACATTAAAAAAAATCAGTCCTAGCTAAATATTGATAGGATTGTTTTATCTCAAAAACGTGTTCTAGGAATTCAGTTACAAGTATGCAAGAGATGCAGCAAAATGCGAAAGTAATCTAAAGAATTACAGAGATTTGAACAAAGTTGTTGTTCCCTGATTTATTCAAACTGATCAAGAATCAACAGTTTTATAAGTAAAACTATGTTCTCCACTGCAATATAGATATCCCAGAGATATCTGTATGGAATCTATGCACAGACTGAACCATCTCCTATTATTTTTGCAAGGGCTTCAGGCACGTGATTTGCTGCTGATTAGACCTTAGGGTGACACCTAAGTAAACTGAACAAGACTTAAGAAACTACTGGACACCACATAAGAAAATAACATCAGTATTGCTTCAAGTATGTCTGAACGTCCTACTTCTAAAGGAAATATTCATACTGATGTGAAAGGTTAAAACACCACATTAAAATACATTTTAGGTGACTAGTGTACTTCTCAACTGAATAGAAATACATTTACTAGGAAGTTTTTAAAGTTACATGTTATACTTCACAGAGAGTTGTAAGAATGTATAAAATCAAGTATTTATTACCTGTTCCCATGTATAGAGCTGTATTTTGAATTGCATCAGTTTCAGAGCAAGTAACATTATTTTCTTCTGCTTCTAGACCACTTGAATCACAAAAAGAATCTTGCTCATCATCAATACTAGAAGTACAAAAGAGCAGTAACTTTAAAGTACTCAGTTCCTTTCTAACATGACACATAACAAAGCACTGAAAGAAGTCTGTATAAAAAGGGCAAACATTGCTTAATGTAAGACTTTGATATTTTACTGATAACAAATAGTAGAGTTAAATAATTTGGATAAAGGCATTATTACTCACAAATCTTAACCACAGCAATTACGTGCTGCTGACTTAAAAGTTATTACGATAACTAGGCTTTTCATGCTGTAAGCACATGTAAATAACAAACAAAACCAACACTCTTCTCTAACCACAAACCACCAAATTCCTGGAGAACTCAACAACTAAAAAATTGTATTTTTCCAGTTTGATGGAAAATAGCCCTTAAAAGAGATTCCTTGGCTTCTGGAATTGAATTATCTCTAAATAAACATAAAACTGTTTATCATTCTGGGCTATTCACTTTTCTCCTAGTTAATTTTTTATCACCTAGTTCAGTTTATGTCATTCCTGTATCCCCTCAGCAATTCCAACATATGCAGATTAGAAAATGAAAAAATATTCCTCATCAAAATCAGTACCTTCATTATGTCATAAATTGGCCACAAACAATTCTTAATTTAACAAGAAAACAAGAAACTTAAAACAACTTTTGCACACTCCAAATAACATTATTTATTTGCTGTTTATCTGAATTATGAGAGAAAATATATAATAAAGGAGAAATAAAAACACCTCCTACCAATCCCAGTGTTTCAAACTTTTTCGGAAATCACTAGATCTGATTCTGTTCTCTCTTCCAGTTTCAGAAAATTCTGATTCTAAAGAACAATTTGATAAAGAAATAGTTATATTTTTAACGAGCTATCAGTGCCACCTGAAATATAAAAAATTGCAACAATTTTATTTTGTATTTGAGAAGCTGACAGTAAGAAATCAACAAGGATTTATTAAAAGTACTAGTTGTGTAGGTTTAAGAACCAAAACCACCACTGATGCAGCCTGATGAATTATGAACTTAATTATAACAGTTTAAGCCACAGTAAGAATTACTTAGCTTTCACATCAGATTTGTCTTTCTGAAAATTTAGTTTGTCTGCCTATAGAAATTTTTCTGTAGCTGAAGTCTGACATAGATTTAGCCTGCTGTCCCCATGCACCAGTTTCTGAAAGAGATCAAATGCATTCTAAATATTAAACATTTATGCATCTTTAAATTAAAGCTAAATATAGGCATCATGAAGTGGACTGCTACCAACTAACTCAAGCAGGACTTAAAGAAACAGGCTGTGAACCATTGCTCCAAAACCTCCTTTGCACTCTTTGCTTGTTAACACTCCCAGTCATCACAACCCCCCTGATCAAGATTACCTAGCTATTTAAAATGAGAAAGTACAAAACTAAATAAATTTAGGAACAATACATCTTTAGTATGTATATTCCCTAGAAAAGATATCAAAGCACCATTGCTTTGTATTACCTTTGTAAAGTAGGGAGCTTCTGCTTTTACATTTGGTATGCAATGCTCCTGAAAGGCAATCCTACAAGAAAGCACAAAACCACTCTAGTCAGAATTTTCATGGAAAAAGTATGTTACAACTTATTGGTTTAACAGTTAAACTGTCACACCTTGTGACAGAATCCTTACTACAAACTACTGACTTTGAGAAGGGAGGTGTAGGTTTTTTTAAATACATAAATGTAAATGGTCCTCATATTAACATAAAGAGGCAAATATATTCTTTACAGTCTAATAACAAAATATTTGTAGTGTTATATGTTGGAGTGTTTGAGAAACTACAAAGCACCATGAAGACAGTAACATAAAATAAAGGCATGAAAGTAGAATTAGGTAATCATGGAAACAGT